>NW_026638613.1:0-2400000 GCF_028554395.1 Pezoporus wallicus
TCTCAAGCTAGAAGTCAAAATACAGCACTGCACCAGTTAACACAAAGGAAAAACATGACTGCTACTGCTGAACCCAGGACAGTTATCTCAGTAGTGGAGGTCCAGAAAACTGTATTAAAAGGATGGGATAGTCTCAAAGGCTCAGCAGGAGAGATGAAAGTATGAAGAGGTATGTGATGGCACAAAGGGAAAGTGTGAACACTGGGAAAATCATGCCATGCATTATTTCTTTGAAATAGGTATTAGTTTTTAGAAATTATAGAGGAGAAGAAAATTAAGTTAGCTGTCCTGAGGTGTACTGAGGGGCCCTGGAGAAGGAATTTGTGAACCTATGATTCATCAGAACATTGATGATCCAGGGCCTGATGAGATCCTGCCTGGAGCGGGAGATAGTCCTGACACACAAATTCAGAAAAGGACTGTCAAAATAGGAACAGCTGCAAAGAAATGTAGCAAATGCAGCCTTTATTTGGCTTTGAGAGGTGTGATTGTTGTCTATAAATGCAGAGGGGAGAAGGGTTAACAGTGGAGAGTGAGAAGAGCTATTTTAACTCAAGAACAGCATCAGCACAGGAACAAATAGGTATAAATGGGTCATGATTAAACTTAGGCTGGAAATTCTGAGGTTTTCAGACATAAGAAGAATGAGGCACTAAATGGGTCTTCTTGGCAAAGAGATGGAAGTAAAAACAAACTGGTTTTAAGACACAGTTTTACTGCTGGATAAAAAGGATCTTGTGAAATGGTGGCATGTGATTGCAGAGGGTTGGGCTCAGTGACACAGAACCTCCTCCAGTCCTCTGTTTTTCTGCTCTTGTCAGGAGATTGTTAGTCTTGCAGTGATGCTGAGGAATCCTACCTCCTGTAAGAGTGTGTCTGAAGAGGGCTCTCAGAAGAGACATCACACCAGTCAGGAGTGTAGAAAACACCTACTGAAGGCCAGCTTTATGAGTCCATGTGTGAATATCCCTGGTGTGCACATCTGTGGGTGTCAGAAACTTTATGACTTCTGGACGAAAGAATCAGCTTGCTTGGAGCTGGGCACTCCAGCCAGGCGACACTGAGCTGGGCAGGTACAGAAGTGCAGCTGCTCTCTTATTCTCGCCCCACAGAAAAGAAAGCCAGTTTTTCTTGCAACTGAAGGAGTCATGACCCTGTGACTGAAACTTTTCTCTAAATCCTGAAATTAGAACTGATCTGATCCTCAGCTCCCAGGAAACAGCTGCAGTAGGCAGGCATCAGCTCAGCACCTGCAGTTCTTTTCTTTTCCTCTTTTTCCTTCTCAGTCTCTCTTGCTAAGTGACTTCCTGTGGCCTCTGCCACCTTCATCTGGGAAGCAGCAGTGAACAAAGCAGTGTCCCTTCAGAGGGCTATGGCATACACAAGCAAAGCATGCAGTGCTGCAGACAGGGCTGCTGCTCTGCTGCAGTATTGCTCACAGGCCAGTGCTCTCAGGATTTGCAGTTGCAGTCTCGTCAGAGACTTAGTGCATGATTTTACCCCAGACAAATTGCACCAAAAACTTCTGGCCTTCTACTACTTGTGCCACCAAGATGTAGAGATGCGGTTGGTAGCTCAAGGCTATGCTCATGCACTACATGTATTGAGGATGGCTTCTGCTTTGATGGGACTTGCTCACATCTGATGGAAAATGCCACAGCTCTGTGCCACAGTGATGTTTCTCAGTAGATAGTGGGATTAGAGCATAATGCCACAACACTTACAGAGCAGAGTGAAATGTTCTCCTTCTACTAGCATAAAGTATATGTTTCCTTAGCTCATGTAAGGAAGGCTAGCTGAGAAACAGTATGGCTGAGATGTCATGTTACCCACGAAAGGACATCTTGAAACATTTTCTTAGGAGTGACTGAAACTGCAAAGATGCCAGTCAAAGAGTTGTTCCTATCTGAGCAACCATTTCCACAACTCATCCTGCAACTGATCCTGCCTTCTGTGCAATGAAGGTACTTGCAAAGTCCATAAATTTACTATCATAATCAAGACAGGAAGCAAAGGGGACTCTCTGTTCCTGCAAGTTTCTGCACCTTTTCTTTTAAAAATTTCAGACCATGAAGAGTGTACTGCACTGTACCCATGTGGTATTGTCTGAAATGAAAATACAGTTGTGTGAGTGTCCAGATTCTATATGCATTTGAGAACTACCTGTTACTTCAGGAGAGAGGAAAACACATTTGATTTTGGGAAGCTTTTAGTGTCATAGGGTTAAAGTTAGGAAAATAAGCCTAGATCTGTAATCAGTGCAGAGGAGACAGTTTCTCAGAGGAAAAGGGCTCAGATCGCACCTCCCTTCCTTTAGGTGCTCTGTGACACCTAGTAGAGCTTCTCAGGCAGAGAGATCTTCACTGTAGTCCTTTGTAACTTGCTCATTAAGGAAATTATTATGGATCTTGTGAATACCATTTGGAATTACTCTGATGCTGAAAGATTCATTGCCACCTTTTGTCTGAGCAATATGTGTGAATGTAGATTCTGGTACTTTTCCCCAGTTTACTCCCCAGGGGAATGCAACTAAAGGGCGAGACAGGCAGTCATAATCTCTGTAGTTGCTGAATGAGCTGTTGACTTCTTGGGCAAGACTCTATTTCATTGTGTTTTAGTTTGCTCATTTATAAAGCAAATATTTTTTCTGCTGCTGAAGGCAATTGTAAAACCAGGCAGTGTCCATGGAGTGCTCTGAGATCACCTCTGCTGGGTGGGGATAGAGTGCTGCTACTCAAATCCAAGGTCATGCTGACCTTGATTGCTGGACATAACTAAGCCCCTGTTTTTGTTGCTGCTAAAATAGATACACTGAAAGCAGTCCCCTCACTTTTGCCATTTCAGCAGATTCCTTCTTGCTCTGAGAGCTTGCTTCAAGTCAAATGGTCAAATTGTAAAAGGTTTCCATCCATCCAGTAGATGTCTCAGATTGAGATAAGGCCAGGAAAGATGACACCATAGCAGACATAACCTGTACAACTCAGCTATCACTGCAGACTTTGCTCCATCACCTTATCTGAGTACTAAATAGCTGAGAAGTAATTACGCCTAATGTTCTCTGATCTCTTCCCTCTTTGCACATGGTAGGCTGTTCGGTTTCTGAAACACTCTCCTCATGTTCGTGGCTTTTGGCCTGCAGCAGTGAGGGTGAGTCCAGCCCCAGAATGTCTAAAACGTTTTATTCTAATAAATGGCTCACCATAAACTGGAAATGCGTCACACACCAGCCAGTTATTTCCACATCATAAACTCCTAATGCTTCTTTAGACTGATGGGGTTTTGTATTTGCTAAGACCTGGAAATATGCCAAATATTCTTCCATGCATAACACTTATTCTAGCAATTGTTGAGTTAATCGTTGGGTATTTCTGGTGCTCAAAACCACCTCCATTTGCTGCTGAGTATTAGCTTGAAGCACCAAGCCCCTTTTCGGGAGCACCCTGTATAGCAGGGACAGGAAATATTTGTGCTGAGATATGAACTCTCACTCCGACCATGGGTTTGCATTGCAGGCATTCCCAGGACTTCAGGAAATTCTTGGGGGCTGGGACCTGTCCTCATATTCAGGTTCCCACTCACAATGTACTCCTAAACATTTGCTTTAAGTTCTGCGTGCCATTGATCCTATTCCCCCACTTCTCTTCCTTTTTGCTTCCTCCACCCACCTTACCCACTAAAATCCCAGGACACCAGCCTGGCTGTGAAGTTCAGATTATCAGTTTGCTGGACAGAGTGGTGTTTGGGAGGACAGTGAGAAGGCAAATTTTCAGTGTTGGCTTTTTTCTGTGCTTGGATCTCTGGTGATCCTGTTGGGATGCAATTGAGTGTCAGTCCCAAGAATCAAGAGGCAATTCCACTTCATTAATCACACTGCTAGCTGGTTTCTAATGGTTTTATCAACATACTTTGCACGTCTGCAAACTGCGCCATCTTTGAAGTGCTCTGCCTGCTCACCTCTCCCTTTCATTTGTTCCTTTTATGGCAAGAGTCTGGTAACAGCAGTTTCCTCTTTTCCCCGCTGACTCCAAGTCTGATGTGCTTTCCAGATTCTCCAGCTGCTCAACACCAGTTAAGATTGTGTCAACTTGTCAGTGATAAACTCTTCTTTTTTTTTTTTTTTTCCCCCAAGGCCTTGTGTGTACAAAGCTTTAAGCATAAAAATCTGCTTCAGTCCTGAAGCTTGGCAGACAGCACCTCAGGCCATGAGCAAATATCTTTGCCAGGTTAAAAACAATGATAATAGATTTGGCCATTTTTCAGTATTGAGAGTGTAAAAATAATAGTTTGTGTGATGGAGGAGTTTATGAGCTTGTTTAACTAAAATCAGTTTGATTTAGCACAAGGACTTGCAAGGGATTCATCCTCCATTCAGCCTTATTGGAGTGCTTTAAATCCTTCCTCTTTCCTCTTTTAAGGTTAATGAAATTGAGTTCACACGAAAATGAGAATGTATTCTACAACTTTATACTTTTTTTCTCCAGATGGGAACCCAAGAGTTAATTAAATCCACAAACCTACTTGCATATGCACACAGATGTCATGCATGCATGTATGGATACATATACATGCATGTATTGTTTTCTCTTTGTCATTTCTAAGAGCTTTGACCTTGTACCAACTCTTCTCCTGTAGCTACAGGAACTGCGCCTTTCAGAGCTCTGCAGAACTGTTCTCCACTAACAAAAGCTTTACCTCCTCAATGCATGGCACAAACTATCTGTGAGCCACTGGTCTTGAATCCTGGCTTCCCAGGCTGACAGCAGACCTCACCACATGCAAATGTCAGCTCCTGCAGGGACTACATTTCAAAGGACAGCAATAATAGTAATGGTTTTCACTTCTGTCATGCTTCTCGTCACAGGATAGCAAAGCATTTGATCGCTGTCATTGTGCTGGCATCTTCTACCCTAGAAGCAAAAAAATTCTTGACTTGAGTGCAGCCTTGAACAGAACTGCCTTCTAAGACCATGGCCTGATTGCACTGAGCCAGCTGTAGGACTAGAGGTCTAGACATAATCAGCCACACAGTCAGGATGTCATGCAAGGAAGGAAGAAGGGGCAAGGCAGTTAGAGCAATGGGATCCTGCTTTTACTGAATCCAGACTATATGAATTAACCTGATTCAGACCAAAGTGTTTCCAAATCACAGTAAACTGTCATAAATCATAGTAAACATAAATGCCTGCAAGATCATCTCTGCATTATCAGCTGATCTCCTGACATATAATCTTAAAGCCATCCCTACATACACAATTGTGTAGAGGTGGACAAAATCTCACACTTCAAGATGTATGAAACCTCTAAAAATTTCATGATGCCTAGAAAATAGTTTAGATAATGCAGTAAGTTTACTAGGAGTCATAATGCACAATTAATACAAAGAGCACAGTTTTTGCTCAAATCTCTATAAGCACAAAAGTTTTCATGTTATAAAGACAGAATCACACTATACTGCTTAATTTCACCCCAAAACACTTCAGATCCCTAGTCTCACTAGAGACCTTTATAATTACCAAAAATCCAATAGATGAAACCAGAAAGGCATGGCAGAACCCAGACCTTCCAAATAAAAGCCTCTGAGATTCTCTATAAATCCATCACAGAACACAAAAATCATTAATTTACCTCCTACCTTCACATCCTCCTGACAACTTAGTATCCAAATGCATTATCAGTGGCCATTCCTTTTCAGTTGGTAACAGTCAAAAAAAAAATTGTGAGGGAAAAGGGTTTGTGGTTACCAGAATAGACTTGGGTGTCACAGGAGCTGCGCTTTACCGCAGGCTTGCTCTATACTCTTGGTCAAGTTGCTTAACCTTTTTATGCCCCATCTCCCTCTCCAACCTGGATAACAACTGCTGATTTACTTCAGAAGGCTTTTGTGAAGCTCCATTTGTCAATGCCTGTGATGTATTATTTATTGTCAAAGACATAAACAATCACATCTTGAAGATGCTGAGCACATCACCTGCATTTTGATTTCTGCCAAAACCTCTCTTCCACTTAGGACAAATCCTTTCTTTTTCCTTCACTAGCATGATACCCTTTTATTCAGTTATTAAATCTAACCAGCCAATATGCATGTTTGGGGCCATGAATTCAGCTCCCAATTACTGACTTTCTGTAACAGGGGAGGCTCAAGGGAAAGCCACAGTATTTGTGATGCAGTGGTGGCAAAAAGCTTTGCTTGTTTTGAGGACTCTTTGCAAGACACTTCAATTGCTGGTCCTGTCAGCATCTTCAGCAAATTGTTACTTATGTCTGAAGGACAGCTTTTAGGATGACAATATACAATATACTCTGCATAGATGCTTTAAGAGTGACAGGATAAACATATGAGAAGAAAAAACTGATCAGAGCCCAGATATGATAAGTACATCTATCTCTGTTAATACTATACAGGGTAAATGTATCTGAGAAAAGGCACATAAAAAGAAGTACATTTTCTATAAATCTTGATGAAAATACTGTCTTGTTTTTAATATTTTTTCTTATGGAGACTCTGGTATATTAGGCTCCCTTGTTGCTGTTACAAAACCTGATGACAAACTAGGCAGTGGCTAGATTTAACATCCCAACTGACTTATCTAACTGACCTTGCACCAAAGCAGCACAGTGTGCTGCCAGATTTTCCAATTCTTTTCAGTATCTGAAGTCTCAGGAGGCTCTTTTCCTAAGTAATTCTGCATCTGCTGATCTTATCATTGTCCAGAAAAAAACCTGCCAGGCAGTCAGTGGGGGCATTTAAGCACACTCACAAAAGGGGGAGCTCTGAGTGCAAAGCTCTTTGAAAATGCAAAAGCACTGGGCTTGCCTGGGTGAAGGGGGGGGTCTTGTAAATTACTGAGAACAGGTTTCTGGTGCTGCAACAAATCTGGCCTCCAAATTCAATTAAGAATGAGTATTTGACTGAAATCCTGCCCCGCTCTGAAAGGCTGAAGATAGTCTGAGTGATACAAAGTGTTTCTAAAGATGGCATGGTTTCAGTTTAGGGAGAGCTCAACACTTAAACAGGAGAAAATTAGAAAGGTGTCTTGTGACCCTCCAGAAGAGTTTTAAGTCATGTCACTTCTCATGCAAGCCAAAAATGGGCTTAGCACAAAATGGCACTAACTTTTCAATCATTAATGGCACAGTCAAATAAAATACATAATCTATCGCACTGAACAATGTTTGTAAACACCTGCAATTAAAGTAGAATAAAATTCAATTATAATGGGTTACATGTACTTAATAATACAGATTATGCAATTCTTATTCAGGCTCATTCAATTCAGGCTGTACCCTGAGCTTGGTTCAGAAGGAAATTATATTGGAATGCACTCTAATGAAGAAGAAATTTTAATGAGAAGACAAGGTTGAAAAAATATTACTCAAAGCAAGAGAAATGAAAGTGTCCGGAGGAAGAATACAGATGACAGTAATACAGAGTCATTTGACTGTATCTCTGGCTTTGTGCAAAGATTAAAAATTCATACTTGGCAGTTGCAGAGGCTGGGTAGGCAGGATTCGCCCCACTGGTTGCAACTATTTGGAGAGCAGGCCTGTGATAAGCTCTCTACAAATTTTGCTCATTTTAGGAGTTTCCCATGGTACAAGTGAAAAAAGTTAGCTCTCAGCACTACAAGAGTAGCTTCTTCCAGGCTGCTACTTTTTGGGTGAGGACAAACACTACTCCCAAAGAAGCTGAATTTCATTTATTTCCACTTTTTTCCTCTGATAGTATAAGCTTATATCCAAGGTAGATATTGTGCACTCTCTGGTCTTTCCCTTTCTTTAATCACTCATGGAAGTTGATTTACTTCACATGAATTGCTTTAATTAATTGTCACTATGAGTGGGGGAGGACCAAACTACATTTTCCAATGCACAGAAAATTACTAGTAAACAGAACCTGGCTGATACTGAACACATAAAAGCTGATCTCAGCTGAAAACATGCAGACCTTGTATAGCTCTGGAAATAGATAGCTCACAAAGTACTTTACAAAAAACAGTTATAATGGGTACACATGTATAACAATGCAAACTGTGTTACACTGATTAGTACAAGGTTCTGACTTGATCAGTATTTGAGAGGTGAAAGTGAAAGCAATACAGCGTATGAAGTAAAACAAAATAGATGAGAAAACCAAGATGCTGTTTTGCATTGGCTACACAACCCTTGGGAGGCTGAAATCCTGAAGAATAACTTGTATTGGCTTGGACAAGGCACTAAGGATCTCTTCGCTGAGTTTGCTGCAGTTGGCACAGAGCAGCTACACTTAACATAAAGGTGCACTTCTGTAGAGTGGTAACAAGTAGCTGCAAGTGTAAGAGATTAAATTGAAAGTTTTTCATAGAGTGGGTAGTCTGTCTGTATCCCACAGTAACACCAGCCATAAAAACTCTCAGATAATCAAGGACAAAAATGTCCAGAGACCAGATTCCAAATTCTTTATTCTGAACAAATGCTCTCTAGAGGAAATTTGAACTTATATGAAGGAAATTGTACTGTCACCACAGCTCACAGTGAACAATAGTCTCATACATATTCAAACATTAATTGCTGTCATGTAGCCTCCCACTGAGGGATCTGTGCCATTCCCACAGAAAGCATTAAGAAGCAAGTTGATCTCTTGGCTCTCTGAGGGGACTGGGCCATCATCCTCCATTGCACGTCATCTGGCTTTTTTTCACTCTAACTTCAGGTGTTGCAACCTATAAAGCTTCCCTTGTCGGGATTTTTTTTTGTGGATATTTAGTCTATATTTCCCTTTCTCACTTATGACTCCTCGTGCTTTCTTTTACACCCCATTGTGCTACTTAATTCTTTCCTGCCTTTGGTGCTTATACCTTTCAGCACTGGATTGTAATGTCTCTCTGTAGCTATTTTTCTGAGTAACAGTATATTTCAAATTCAGTTCTTCCAGTACTGATTTAGCTCCTTTAATCTTTCTTTTCAAATGAATCTCTCCATCCCCTTGATAATTTTTGTTGCTCTTCTCTGAACTCACTACAATTTTTCAATATCTCCTCACTAATGAGTTTCCCAGAACTGAACAGAGCGTTCCAGGTGCAGGAACAACAGAGCTGCATATAAGTGGTCTGAACCTGAGCAGCCCCAAACTGCAGTGCTCTTTTGCTGCCATATCTCACTTCTAACTTATACCCACAAGTTTTGAGGGAGAAGATGGGATTCCACGTACTTTTCTGTTTCAGATATTTAGCATGCAGATTCTAAAATGCCAAGTTGGATTTTTAAAAATGAAATTCTGGGAGTGTACATCTGTCCTGAAGACTGCAGTCTGAACTCTAAGCACCATCACCCGTGTGGAAGTCAAAACCCTGCCTTATGTCGCTAACTTAGAAAATATCCAAATTGTACAACTGGATGTGTATATCAAACCTCCTATTTAGGAAGAATGGTGGGGTAGAAGTGGATTTTCATGAGTCTTCAGCTAGCAAGATTCACATCTGCAGAAGCAGACATGCAAAATTATGAACCAAAATCTCCTTTCCTTCCACCGGTGAAAATCATTTGATCTGTTTTGTTACAGTGAACAGGAAAAATGGTCAAATTCTCCTGTTCTGTAACTAACCCTGACTTCATTTTATAATGTCCTGACCCAGCTGCTTCTCTCTCTGGATCTGTTGCATCTTTAGTGGAGGATGCTAGTTCCTCCTAATTTAATCTCCTCTGCATATTTTATTGAAATGTTGCTTCTTCCTCCATTTCTAGATGAACAGTGAAGATATTAAAGATAATTTACTTACATGTGAGCTTTGTGGTTCTTCTATGGTCTTCTCATAGAATCGTAGAGTAGTTAGGATTGGAAAGGACTGTGAGATCATCTAGTTCCAAGCCCCCTGCCATGGGCAGGGACACTTCACACTAAACCATGTCACCCAAGGCTCCGTCCAACCTGGCCTTGAACACCGTCAGGGATGGAACATTCACAGCTCCATGCTTTGCCACTCACTGTTAATCTCTCTTTATAGCCTTGCAGCCTGTTTTCAATCAAGAAGACAGTGTTCATCTCCAAGCTGGTTTAAATTAATTTTTCTAGAAAGATTTCATGAAGCACAGTATCAAATGCACTACTCAGATGCAAATACATTACAGCTCTAGCATTCCCTTCATCCATTAATTTTCTGTTTCTATCAAAAAAGCAATCAAGTTTGTCTTGTGAGATTTATTCTTGCTAGACTGACGCTGCCTGAGGCTTTGTGCTGCCAGGGCCAGCTCTCATGCGAGACAAACACCCATGACCAGAATTGCCTCCAAAGTAGCTGGGTGTATTAACACCTTAAAAATGGGGGTTTGGGGGACACTGTTATGTTAATCCTACACTATAGGACTAGCTAATTGGCAGGGAAGCTCAGGCAGGATTTCTGCCCAAAAATGGTTGGGATCCCAAACAATGACCTGGGGTGCCATTTCCCTGGAGAGCTGCAGGGGTTGTTGTCCCTGTACTTCCTGAAAACAACTGCTCTTATGTTGTGGCAAGGTCATCCAAAATACCCCAGAAAGCTGTGCATTGGCATGTCTTGCTCAACACCATCTACAAAGGATCCTATTCCCTGCCAGGCATCACTCCCAGGGTGCTCTCTATGGTGGCATGGCCAGGATGAGGACCTCCTGTGTGGAGTCTCATAACAGATTTAGCAACAAGTTGCCAGGCAGAAGCAGCCATTGCCACGAGGGACTGCAGCCACCCAGGGATCATTGCAGGGACGTTTTGATGGTCCCTGTTGTGCCACTTGCCTTCATATTCCTCACGTTCACTGCATTCCAAAGCAACACAGATTTCTTTAGTTTAGAAAAGGTAAAATGTAGATTTTTAGAAAGCAGCATTTTGGAATCATTTATTTCTTCTTTTAAGTGTCTGACAGAGTTTTCTTTAGTCAATTCTTAGTATTCTGGTCACAAATTAGGAGAAATTTTCACATGCAGCATGGCATTTTCACCACTTCGCTCAATAACCTGGCTCATCTGTACCAGATGATTTACATGTAGGCTCATTTTACCTCTAGAATTTTCTCACACGTTACTAAGAAAAGATGTTTTATTAGCTTTTCCTCTTTTCTGAATTGTTCACATTTCTTTTGTTTGTCTCATTAAAGACAGATTCTAGTCATCACTAGTTTCATACCCACCCTATTTTACTAATTAATGGACATACTTTGTCTCTCAGATTTTTGCTTGTCTTCCTCCAACGCTCATGTAAGTGTCTTGCACATTCCCTTTAAATCCTTTGGCAGCACTAATTCACTCTTTTTATTTGTTTGTTTTTTTTTTCCCTGAGATCCTTATCCATTGCCTGCTGAGCTTTAGATGAATCTGTGTTCTCGTTTGATTTCCTTCCCACCACCTCCTATTTCAGTACAGGATTTTAACCTCGTATCTTTGAGTTGTCCTTTGTGAAGTGACTGTAACTGTAGCACATAACAAACTTTTCATGCACACCTATTAGTCACACAGATTTATGCATACCTGACTGCCACAGAGTTTGGAGGTGTCAAATCTGGAAATGGTCCCTTGTGAATTGTGAATGCAGGGTCTGAGTCAGGACAGGGGCCACTGTCCTCCTGAGCTGAGCATCCTCCCATGACCAGGCAAGATGAAGGTGGGCCCCCACCCCAGAACACCAGCTGTTAATCCCACAAAACAAGCAGCAGCCCCAACAAGTTTAACAAGGTCCTTCAAAGGATCTCAGACATTCACCCAGTGTGTGATCCGAAAAAGCAATAAACATCTTTCTGTCAGTAATCAGTTCCTTAAATAATTAATTAATGTTTGTATAGTACTTTGAAGGTGTTAAGTGCTCCAGAAGTACACACATGATTTTTGGCATCTGGGGGTCCTTTCAGTCTCTGCTGGCAGCACCTAGTTCTCAGCATTAATGAGTTACGTGCTATTGCTTAGGGGTAGATGTGTTTAGCAGAGAGGATTAGTTGCTGTGTCTCCCCACACTCCGGAAAAAAAAAAAAAAAGAAGAAGAAAGAATTTGCTGTTTGCTGGGAAAAGGAATATCTGGCTTTACTCTCCCTCAGGGCAGCAGAAAGCCCCTAGTCCAGATGAAAAGCTTTAGTCCTGGGGATGGGGAATAGAGCTAAGCTAGCCTGACCCCCTCCAAGGTTGCTCCTAACAAGTTCCAGCTGCAAATGCTTCTCTCACTCAGTTGTGGCTTGGGGGGGCAAGAGAAAAGGCTCTTTCAGGCCAGGTAAACGACTGCATTTTTTTGCTGTCTAAAGTGATAATTTTGAAAATTGAAGATTCTTTTTTTTTTTTTAAGAGTCACTAAGATTTCAGCAGGGACACGAAGTTATTCTCAAGGCATACTGGAGCATGATAACTTTTATCAATATATTAAGTAGCCTCTTGATGAGATTTATCTAAAGCAAATGGAAGTGTTGGTATTGTTTATGTTGTTCTTACGAACTTCCTAAAAGCTCCCAACTACTTCATTATTCTGGGAGCCTGATGCAAGGCAGCAGGTATTACGGTTCTCCTGCAGAGTCTATTTTCAATATTAATTATCTTGCTGTGTGTTAAGTAGTTCTTGGTTTTGCGTTAAAAGGTTTATGGAGATTAGATGATTAAAATGATAAAAACTAATTTTCTCAAGCATAGCCACTCTGCAGCAGTCAACTGGAAAGAGAAAAATATGTGCACTTAGTTGTCTTGGAAAAACTGCACTGTAGCTCATACTGGGGGGAACAATGGGAAAGGATGCTTTATCACAAATGTTGCTGTCCTGCTGGCTGCACACTTGTGCTTGTGTTGATGTGTCGGCCGCTCATTTTCATTCCGAATAAAGCAGATTTTTGTCTGAGAAATTAATTTCAACACATGACGGGAATGGCTATCACTTGCAAACATACCACATCTGCTGCAAAGCTAAGCTCTGTGTGACAGCAGAGTATATTTTGACTGCTCTTTGAGGAGGAGAAGGGCTCATGAAATATCTTTCTGGCTGGGTCTGGTTTCATGGCATTAAGCTGGGCTGCATTACAAGTGCCTCTTACAGGGGCAGCTGTTACTGGAGCATGATCTTAGGGTTAAAGGAATCTCTTTTACAAACACTATTACCATGTCCCTGTTCCCTTGCTGGAAAATGATGAGGAAACTCTGAAGGATGAGTCACAGCCTTACCTTCTGTGAGACATTGTTATTAGTCTGCTAATGCCAACAGATACCTGGTTTCACTCCTTCGCTCTTTATCTGCAGAGGGACTCTGCAGAGCTGCTATGACTTACTACAATATATTGCTAAATTTGGGGCTGTTGGACCTCTGTAGATTTGTTGGTTTTAATTTTGGCCTAATAGTGAACTCTGAAGTGAGGGCTGCCTGGTTAAGAATGATGCATTTATCCCTTTGTCTTTGAAACCAGTGCACTTGAAGTATGATCTGAGCAGCACAGCACTAGAGGTGGATGCAGCTATCAGAGTCCTGCCCTGCACGGCTGCCACCCTCAAGAGCCCACACTGCAATTTTCTGCCCTATCATCAGGGTCATGTCTAACATGCTGCCCACTCTCACTCAGCAGGACACATGTTGGGCAAGAGAGGGCAAAGTGACCCTGGGCAAACCAGCAACAATGCTGTCCCCATAGACAGCGCTTCAGATAGTTTCCTGTGACTCTGTCACAGAGTATCTTTTTTCCTTTCCCTGTCGTATTATAAACGTGGTCACTTTTAAGCAGCATAAAATGTTTTTCTATAACAAAGTTTCCTGCCTGTCAGGTAATTTGCACAGAATTTACTAATGCTAAAACCATATGAATTAAAATCACTCTTTATCATCATCAGAAGTCACCCTCACTGCACATGTAAGGATGAAACCAAAAGAGTAGAAGGTGTTCTGTGAGATACAGTGTAAGTCAAGAAGCTGAAGACAAGCAGGAGAACTGCTCTGATTATTTTGCATATTGGATGTATCCATTTTATACGATCCTGCGGTGGTTTCTGTAGTTTGGGACAATGTTTTCCAATGACTCTAAATATAATTTTTTTTTCTATGAGACTGTGGTCATTAGCGTTATGAACTGTTATTTGCTGATTTCGTGCAGCCTTTTCAGTGTCCTAGAATTTATTATGGGTATTAGACATGCCAATGTTTATCCATTTTATACTTTCATTACTCCAGATGTGTACAATGGTATCATCACTGTTGTCTTGTTTCATTAAAATTTCCATTTGTTTAGTTTTATTGCTAAGAAATAATTTATCAGAAAACATGCTGAAGCATACTCAGCCTCTATATTACATATGTTTGAATCTTGGGCATTTGACAGAAAATGTCTGTCTGCCTCAGAGGTGGCACAGTGTCTGTTTTAGGCCAGTGTTAGTAGACTGGGCCAACAAGCACACCCAATGCTAGACTGTGAACAGCCTCTGAGAGCCTGAGATATCTGTAGTGGATACTTCTGTCTCCTGTATGTCCACAATGAAGGTTCCTCCCTGTGTGAAATATCTTTGTCCTCAGAAAATTAGGAGTTTGTCTTGTTAATATATGTCCCACCTACAGTAATAATGACTGATGTGTATTTGATGTTTTCCTCTTAATTCTCCTGAACTGAACCTGCGTGTTGAATGAGGCTACATAGTCCATTATAGAGACAGGAAAGGAGGAGAGAGAGGAGAGGAGCGGGAAAAAAAAAAGCAGGATACAGCTGCTTCTGACTAAGATGGACAAAGACATCATCCTGTCATGGTGGCAAATGTTAGATTTTTATGTTGAGAAGGGTTTTAAGGGTCAGCTAACTAGAAAGTAAAGCTGAGATGAGAATGCAGCAAGGAGCCAGAAAGACAGATGTGACACGTCTGACGTAAGGGGACTTCTGATTAACGAAGCAGCTTGTCCACACTGGGCAGAGAAAGTGCACTCAGAGCCTAGGACAACTTGCTGAATAACCTGCCTGAGAGAAAGCATTGAAAAATCTGTCCTAAATCCACTTTTAGCAGTGACACTTCTTCTAACAGAAAGGGTTTTCTGGTTTCAGTGAGCCCGTGCTCAGGTTCTGCTCTGCTGGAGTCTTGCAATGTCAGTTCTCAGCCATGAGTGTAAGGCAGTGGGATGCCACCGACACTTGGAGGAAGACAGCCTTGGCTTCCTCAACAGACCTTAGCTCTGATAACACGATGTAGATCATTGCAACCTTTGGCCACAAGCAACACAGAGTTATAGGAGGTCTTTCAAGATCATCTGCTGCAATCAAAACAGAGAATTAGCTCTGTATTTCAGGGAAGTTTACCGTGAGGCTGATTTAGTAATCCCAAACATAGCACCTCATCTGTGTTAAAGGCTGGAAGGGGAAAGCCCTAGTTTTTCAGTTTGCAAGGTGTCATTAATAAATCAGAAACTGTACTTCGGAACAAATGACGTGATTTAAAAAGTGTATTTCATCCAGCAAGTAGTTATCACATCTGCTGATACTTGTTAGGATAGAATTCAGTGAAAAATTAAATCTCTTTCTACTATAAATTCTGGCTCAATTCCCACAGATTCCAATCCTCAATCTTTAGCCAAATTTGCTGAGGCACTGTCTGACACAGAAAATGGACTCTGATATTTAACACAAAACTTAATTGCAGTAGGTACTGCAAGACAGCACAAGAGATGATATCTGTAGTGCTGAAGAAGACAGGGTTTGGTACCCATTCTTTTTCAGCAAAGAAAAGATTACTGGGTATTAGTAAAAGTGCCTTAGATGCAGAACATGCATGCAGACACATGCAGTATTGAAAAGCACAAGCTGCTTTCTCTCCACTCAAAAACCCATATATCATAAAATTTAGGAATAGAGTTCCAATTCCCAATGCAAAGAATCTGTGGTGTGTGCATGGGCACACAGGAGGAAGTATAGTGTGAGGATTTGGCTAGCAGCTAAGAAGTCAAAACTGATTCTACATGTAAACATCTTTTGAAGCCGGTCCATCTGTTCACCAGGACTTGTCTTGTGCCTGAGCAGTGATGGCAGCCGGCTCAGTTACTGCATCAATGTCCATCTAGGAACAGCAGGATACTGCAGGGGGCTTATGCCTCTGTAGGAACTAAGACCTCTGGCATCAGATCTGTATTCTTCAGATGCCTTTCCCTGCTTAGCAACCAGGAAGCTGCACTTTTCTGAAAGTTTTGCCTGGAGGCTCTGTATTCACACAAATGGGAAGTTTGCCATAGGCTCTATGAAACAGCATAGGAATGAAGGGAACTGGCAAAGGCAGGTTAACAGCATGGCTCTGAAACAGGCTGGAGAAAAAGTGATGTAAATTCACTTTTGTGTGGGAACTGCTCAAAACTGAAGGCTCAGTCTGCTGTGGCAGTAGAGTGCAGGTGGTGGAAACAGTCAGTGGATGTGTTAAGCAAAGTACCAGCTCCCAACCAGTGTCCAAGCATGGACCACAGCCTCCATCCTGATTTAACACAGGTACCTGCTCTCAGTTTTCAAGTCTTGTTACAACTGCGTAAGTGACATGGAGCAAAGTTTAACACACTTGTTAGAGAGAAAGGAGAAAAAAGAAATCTAAGTTTTCCAGCAGGTGCAGGGAATCTGTCACAACTCTGTCAGGTAGGTGGTATCTCCTGCTGTGGAGAGGGTGGGCAGGACCCATACGAATGTAGGTTTGCTTCCCTTTGGTGACGTTGTCTGTATCTGCCCACTACCTCCTATCCACAGTTTGATATTCTTGCTGGATTGCCTGGACAATGCTGCAACTGAGAAGGGTCTGTGTGGTTCCTGTCCGGTAACAACTAAATGTACCAAATGTACTAACTGTACAAGGCATTTCCCTCCCTGAGGTAGATGCCTCCTATATCTCCTAGGATCACCTTGTCAGACTATGCTGCAGAAGAGCACCTGCCAATTGCTCCCATCTCTGCACAATACCATAGCTGTTTGCCACTGCACATCTGAGTCCTTCTCATTCCATGGGCAGCATCACATAATTCTCACGCATCGGCATACAAACAGCCACCAGAGATCACGTATAGGCATTAAACACATTTGTTGAGAGGAAGGTTACCAGATGGAGAGGTTAAAAAGCCATTCTCCAAGGCTTGTGCCTGATCATGCACCATCCCTTCACTAAGCTGGGATTAATATTTCAAAGGAAATACATCTTCCTTTGGGCACTTTCAGAGAGGTCGCATGAACCAGCTGAACCAGACTAAACTTACAAGATATTACTGTCTTCTTGTTTCTTCCTCTCTGCAGTATGTATAGTATTAAACTGCTTATATATGTGTATGTGTACTCTGAGAGATGCAACATGAACTTTATAAGTTCTCATTACTCAAGGATTGACTGCTTACTGTTTCAGTGATCACAGCATATTTGTGGGATGGTGTTAAAGGTTCATCTGGCCACAAAAAATTCATGCTATATCTTGCACATCACGGGATACATACAGAAATATACTGCTAATACAGCATTTCTCTACTGATGGTAAGCCAAAACTACCTTCCTTGGTTGTCCCAGCTGGCATGGGATCAGCTGGGTAACAAACACCTAAAATTTACATTCATTTAGGGCATCAGGAAAGGAGGAACAACATTTTATCTTAATGTAAGGTGAAAATCACAGTATGTCTGCGAAGAGGAAAATTGTGAGGTAGCCCTTGGGAAACCAGGCAGTATTAGTTATTAGTTATTCATTTAGGAAAACCTCCTAGAGGAGAAGCAACTAATGTGCTTTCTGGTACACGTTCTAATTTTTCATCACTGGTTAGCGCATTGTGGCAAGCTTATGGTGGTCATGATGTGCTTTGTGATAGTGATCAATATCTAATTAGGCAAATGTTAATTTGTTAATGCCTGAAGCTTTAAGACTCTCCTTCAAGCATCAGCTCCATATGCATTACTGTTCTCTGTGACAAATCACTTGTGTTCTTGTTCTTGACCTAACAGAGTTAACGCCTATCATGACAATGCCATCGGATCAGTTTAACCTCTTCTTTTTCTCTTTGTGTGAAAAGCTAAACTATACCTGTCATGTAGTCAAAATGTGATTCAGAACGTGCTGCACAGGCTTATTCCCTCTGCTGCAATCCTGTCAGGAAATATGGATGGATAGCCTTGCCTGCGTGCTGGTTTACACAAGAATGAAAAAGATGCTTTTTAAAAAATGCACTTTCTGGTGATCCAGAACAGCTGCAGTTTCCTCTTGCAGCATAAAGAAGCTGTGCCGTCCCCTTCCCTTTCCTCCTGCAGGGAAATCTATTGCTGGTGGTATAGCAGCACCTAGAGGCCCTGGGCCGGAGGTGGCAGAATGGCGGCAAGCTGTCGGGGTATCCTCTGTCCCGAAAAAGCCTGAAGTCGGGAGCACAGGGGGCTAAAAGAAAGTGCTGTCGGGGTCCCACAGAACTCTGGGGTTCAGGGACAGGGTGCCATTTTCCTAGTGTCAGAGGATTCGGGGATGAAACCAGAATGGACCCAACCTTCCTGCATCTCAGGACCATTCTTCCTTTCTGTGTTCAGACCCACTATCTGTGTCAGACCTAACAGACTTACCAGAGCCAATTTCTTGGAGGAATCCTTCTCATCACTCACCATCCCAGCAGGTAGGGAAGGGAAAAGGTCAGCCAGTTTGTACTTCAGATATGCCTCCTTATCTTACTAAACCAGAGGCTGCCTTGTGGCCATACCTGCACCTCCAGCCTGCTCGTACCCCTCTCCCTACCTGCTTCCCCCAGAGCCTCTGCTGCATCCCCAGCTCCTCTTTCTGCTCTGTTCTCCTATATACCTCTGCCACTGCTCCAAGGCAGCCCCAGGCTCCTGAGGAGCAAGTTACCCTAGAGAAAAAGTAAATAGCTCTGCTCCATGGAGGGGATCTATGCATGGTAGAGATCAGCCTTATCACTGAATACTCCCTCTCACTATAGTGCAGGTTTTTCCCAAATAACACTTTTTTTTTCTGTGTGTATCTGTAGATCTTGATATAATACACTTAAAACTTCTGTGGGGGATTGGTCATGTCCTGATCTTATCCTGACTTGGTTAAAGAAGGGAGAATCTGCCATCCGTGCTGACGTGATTAGTCATTAGAAGCTCCCCCTCGCTGCTCACTGGAGCTCAGCTGGCTGCTTCTTACAGCTTCTTTTCCAGATACCTTTTTCTGAAATATTCCACAGTTCTTTATGCCTGATATTTTCCTTCCATGAAACTAATTTTGTGTTTAAATTAAACCGCTTCTCTGTCTGACTTTAGCAGTTACATAAATTAAGAAATAAATTTGTCCTCTACAGACTTTTGCCATTGCTGTAGACCTGAACTGGTGCTGCTTTTTAAGCATTTGTGACAAAATATGCATACTAGAAATAGTGCAGCAATTTAGTATAATGCTATATATGGAGGTAACAACACTTCCTCCAATTAGTCTTAATTTCCTTATTAATATAGTCATGAAGCTCAGCCTGCCCCAGTGTCTGTCTTGGAGAGACGTTTTTGCTCTGTGAGCAAAGAAATGGAATTAAGAAAGGATAAGGAGCTCTGAGGAGAGTCAGGTCAGTCCAACGCTTCACAAGGGGCTGGGGCACATGGCTGAGGTTTATGATTGTAGTCAGTTTCTGGCCAAGGGAACAGGTCTCAAACGTTTGAACACAGGGATGAGATGGCCGTATGTTACCTGCTCTCCAAATAGAGCTCTGCTACTTCTCTTTGGGGAGAAATGAGATAGGGAAATGAGAATCTCTGTCCATTTACTGGGAAAGCTGATGAATACGTTAAGACCTTGCTGGCTTCTGCCTGTCACTGCTTAGGCCAAGGGTGAATTCATCTTATTCTGTGGGTTGAGGCATTCCTGAGTTGCATGGCTCCTGCAGTAAGGGCTATGGGAAAAGCTGAGCTGGTGGAAGGACTCTGCATAGGACAGATGGGAAATATAGCTGTAAACTGATACAAGTTAGATCTGACCAGCTTTTTGTGTGAAGACATGCTTTCCTAACCCTTTCTATTGATCCTAGCATAAATAGAACAACAGAAGGACAGAAACATCCCTTGACATGGGACCTCAGTTCTATGCCACATCCTACTGGCTTTCCTTTTCATGCAAGACCTTCCCTCTGCAGCTTGGGGCAGTGATGTTACACTGGTGTCTAGGAGGTGCAGCTGATTTTGGTATTCCATTTGCACAGGACCTTTTACAAATTTATGTGGTAGAAGACAGTCCTGGAATAAAACAGACAATAGTGCCATACCAAAGAGAAAAGAGAATGGAAATAATTTTCACAAGTGAGACAAGTCTCCCACTGCTGTCCCACCAGAGACACCTTGCTTCTTATGCTTTCCTCCTAACCAGTTGCTTTCTTTCACCGTGTTTTTCTTTCCTTCATCTCCCATTACCTTCAAGTTACACAAGCTATGGTTACAAAAGCTTTCATGCAACACAGGTATTATGGAAACTTCGTAGTTTCACCATGCCCTGCCACTATTGAGCTAGGAAGCTAATTCATCACTCTCCTTGCAAGGCTCTCCTTGGGCCTTGCAAACTGAAAGGTAGTGCCTTTAGATGTCAGTGCTTATAATGGTGATTGCATTTTCACTTGCTGGTTCATAATGCTGTTCATGAATTCCAAACAAGCGGAGAACATTTCTCACTCCTGCAGCCGTTTCTGAATCATTTGCCAATCTCACTGGGTACTTTTGGCAGCTTCTCGACACTTCCACAAAAGGTTTTTGGCTGCAGAGGGCACTAGGTCAGGCTGATGGTGATGGGTCAGGGCACTGAGGTATAATTATTGAAGAAGGTGCCATTCGCCTTGCTCTTGTGTGATAAGCAGCGACATCATGCAGGTCTACAAACTCCTTGTTCTTTTATCAAAATTGAGTATTCCAGCAGGAAGTTGTATGTGGAACCAAGCAGGATAGCAGGACTAGCATAGTAATTAAAGCAAGACAGCAACAAATTTATTGTTAATACATGTATAATGTACATGAATAATGAATAAGACTGTGCAGGTAGAGTGCTTTGAAAAGAACAGGAATGTACACGTACGCTTCAGACTGTTGCTTGCTCTGTTGAGCAGCACCACTGGGAGCTCCCTTTCTTACTCTTGAGAGCAGCATAATGCAGGGAAGGATGTACCATTGCTACCAGCTTTCAAAAGGATACAACTGGTAGAATTAGGCTTTGATTCCCACTCCCTGATTAGTTTCATTGCCTCAAAACCCTGAGCTCTGTGACTGGGTGTCTTTTACTGGGAGAAGAGAGATGGCTCAATCCCATCTTCTTGTCCAACCGCCTCCACCAAGGCACATTCTGCATTAACCAAGGACTTCCTTATCACTGAACCTACAGTACCAGCACCTAGCTGATATCTTCAAGTGGGCGTCTTTGCTACTGCAGCTATTCTTGATCTATTGGGTAAAAAAAAAAGAAGTCTTCTGTGATCTAAGTCTAAAATATGGTCTAGAGGGAGGATGAAGAGGGCTGCAGGAACAGCCTCTTTATTTCTTAACAGATAAAGCTGCATTATTGCAAAAAAGAAAAAAAAAGCATGTTTTGTGCAGGCCTAGGCATTGATCTACAGAGAGGCCACATTACTGATGTTGTAAATCAATATATGTGTCTATGAGATCAAGGCCTATGAAAACTGACAAGAGCACTAGCCAGCTGCTGTGTGTCAGCGTAACTCCACAGAATGTGATTTGCACCAGCTGGTCACCTACTGACCATAGGCCAGAAGTGTACGTGTGCCACAGGGTGTGAGCTGCTGCAAAGGAGGGGCCCTATAGAGCTCCACTCACCAGATGCTTCATGGAGTCCATTAATTGCTCAAAGAGCAGATGAGTTGTTTAAATGTTTCCACAGGAAACACCAAAAGAAGCAAAGCATTTGGAGTGGAATTTCACAGACACATCCAGGCAGCTGTGGAGCAGGGCAGTGAAAGGCAGTGGAACAGACTCTGCTTGTACACACCAGTTGACATCAATTATATCTGTTGCACTTCTGCATGCTTCTTTAAAACTTCTGCAGGAGATCAGGCATGGCACTACTTTAACTCTTTGAAATGTGGTAGAAATACTTGTCTGGAAAGCAAGCCAAAAAAATCCACAAAGCACATCAGCTTGTTTTCCAGACTGTGGGCAAGCTGACTTTTTTTTTTTTAGCAGGTATTAGGTCTGACAGTGCTCTCTTTATTTTCAGTGAAAGGGACACAAGTAATACTTGTCTTGCTCAGTGTCATGAACGAAGTCAGTGCAGCCAGCATTGGCTGTGACAGCCATTTCCCTTGTTGAATTAATTCTGGTGTGCAAGATTTCATTAAATACAAGAAAACAGACATTGAGTGAGTGTTGCAAAGCCTCTCCTAACTGCAGTAATTCCTTCTTGTCCTTTATTTATAAACTGAGAACTGTATGTGTAGCAGTAATCGGTATCTTTGCAAACTCACAAATAAGAACGATGTAGCCTCCATAGAATGAAAACTTGTATTTCCTATTCTAAAGGTGGAGGTTTGAAGCCAAAACCTCATCTATGCTCTCCCCTGTTACCTCGGTAAGAGCCAGGAATAGAAGTCATTTGTCCTGTACTCCAACCCAACCCTGTAACTCTAGGGCTATTCTCAAGTCTCTTACTCCTGCAAGCCATTATTCTATTAACATGATAAATGAACTGTTAGAAGTGTTTAGTGTTGAATATTTCTAGAGCATAATCATTCCAGGCTCCCTTGGCAGTAGAAACATTACTCTTATGTCAAAGATGGGGAAACTGGGACATAGTGTTCTGTCCAAGCTTGTGGGACTGTTAGGATCAGAGTCCTACAGCTCTAGACTGGCCCCAGGTCAGTCTTACAAACTATGTTGCCTGTCAGTGCTAGTCTCAGCCCGTGAATTAAATACTAGCTTAGCAGAAGAGGAAAGTTAAGCAGTACTGACAAGGGAGACAAGATAAGCTTTTCGATGCGATTTGAAAATTGAGACACAGAGTTGATTAGGTTCATATCACTGTGTGATCTACAGATGCTAAACAGCTCTGCAGCCACACTGGTGGGAATACTGACCAGATGGAATTAGTCCTCCTGAAATGCAGTAACATGTTACTGCTGCAGTGCTGCTTGGAGGGGGTTATTTTGTCATGGGAGGAAAGAAACAAACCTTTCTCTAACTCTCAAAGTCTTAGGGAAACTTGTGAGCAGCAACTTAGTATTAAATTTTCCTTGACTATTTTGCAAAGAATAGAAGCATGGGGAGACACAGTGGAAAACAAAGTTTATAAACAACCCTACTACTACCACTACAATGAACACATCTATACTGTGAGAGCATGTCTATGTTATGATGAGACAACTTGCAGGAAATATAACATTTGAGTGTGCCAAGCCTCAAAGTATGACCACTCCTGTCCCTAGCACATGCAATACCTTGGCTGTGGTTCAGATGTGCAAATCAAGTGGCTGTGCTGACTCTTCAGGACCTGTGGCTGAATGCTACTGGAGCAGATCAACTGTGCTCAAGATATCCTCTTCCAGACAACTCTAGGGAATGTCAGATGACAACAGGGAGGAGTGATCTCAGCCATAGGCTGAGAACCAAAATGTGCTGACAAGTGGTAGAAGCAGTGTGAGAGAGAGATGAGGCTGTGCAAACACCATACACCAAACTTGCAAGATACAAGACAAAGAGGGAGAATTACAGATGCTGAAACATTTTGAATACTAGTTTTCCAAGAATGTCTATCTTTGCTATGATGCTCCCTCGACAATTGCATTATTAATGCTTTGTTATGTGGAATCTAGTTCCAGCTGACTGACATACTGTATCAAACAGGAGACATCACGAATTGGTGTGTCGGTCTGGTGAACTAAAGAGAAAAAATATAAAATCCCTGTTTCTGAAAATTGTCTTAAAAAAATAATTAAACCCTACACAAACAAAAATATCAAACAAGCTGCCTCTGTAAGTCATTGCTTACAACTGTATTATCAAAAAACAAGGGTATGCTGCTGAGACAAGGTGGTAAGAGTCTGGATGAGGTGGAGAGGCTGATTTTATTCCCTGTCCTACTGAAGTCCTGATGACATTGAAAGGCAGCAGTGGCAGCTGCTGCTCTGTACTCTGTACTCACATGCATATGCCTGCTGGTTCTGCCTGACTTAATGGGGCATCTGGAGTCCAGGAGGATCACCTCATGGTGAATCCTCTGCAGTTTGCATTAGAAAGTATTGTCTGTGGCTTCGTTCCCCTCTACAGACTGCACTATCGCTCAGTAATGGCTTAGGTGGCAATAACCAGCATTGCTTGTGGAGGTTTGCCTGCTCCTTCCAAACTGAAAAAGCATGTTTTGTTGAAATTGAAAATATTAGGGACTATTTGCAAACATCCCAGCTTCCTAGCTTTTGGAAAATCAACAGTTTCTTTGGTTGTGGAAAGGTCTCCCAAAGCACCTGGCCTTTCAGGTGATCTGTTCTGCCTTTAGTATTGTTGTAATCCTGTTTTCCCCATAATTGATCTGCAGAGAGCAGAAGAACTCCTTGTTTTGCCAGCTTGCTGCCAGAGAAGTTCCTGCTGACCAGGTGAGAAACATGGGCTCCAGGACCCCTGGCAATGGCTCTGCTTGGGGGACATCGGGTGGCTGAGGGGGGACTTGAATGCAGTCAGGTTACCAAGGCTTACTGGAAAATGAGCAGTATTTCTGGATGATTCAGAACACTGGTGAATTTATAGGGATCTCCTGCTGCCTCAAAAAGGAGCAGCAGAGAAGAAGGGCTGAGGGGGGAAGGATCAGCATTGATTAAGCTGACAGTTCTGCTAATGTCACTATGGACACAGCCACTTTCCTTTTCTTTGCCACCAGCAACTTAAATAATAAGATGCAGAGGGAGAAGGAGGGAGTTTCAACCCTAGGCTACTCACAGTGCTGTTGGCAGTATTCAGATGAGAAACTGGTGGTGTGATGGACGGCCATGATGCAAAAAGATACATAGTGATCAGTGCTCTGGAAATGCAGGCAGATTAAGTAGGCTTGTGCCTGACTAGTCTGAAGGTGACTCTACCAAGAGCCAGTTGTTAGATGCTAATTGCTTTTTTCCACTTCTCCCTCCCATCCCCCCCCTCCCCCCCAGTATTTGTACTGAACTCAGCTGTGGGTACAACAGTTCTTGCAAATATGTTGGCAGATGCTGCTTTCTCACTTTGGCCTAGATCTGGCACGCTGTCTGCTCACTGGGCACTAGGGTTCACAGGCTGAGAAGAGCTTTTTTTGGTCTGATCAGATGTGACAAGGAAATTTGCACTTCAAGCCTTGGAAGAGCTGCATGTTCCAGTTGTCCTGTCTCCATGTCCCTGGTCTTGCACCCCGTGTACCCACTGATTTGCCATTGTACAGGCTGGCTGAATGGCAATCTTGTCACACCATTCTTTGAAGATAAACTAAATTCTCAAATTCTATAGGACTCTTTTTCCAAATTTTACTTTCCTTTTATCAGTCAAGGATGAACTGTATAGCTCTGGCTGAGCAGCTTCAGCTGCATAACCTAGTGTGAGGCTGCATGTGACTGGTTGGTCAAGCATGTGCATGCAAGCTGTTGTGAGATGGAATAAATGCCAGTGTGGGTTGTAATGAATAGGGATAATCTCCAAGTAAGGGATGTGATCCATGATGACTGTGCTCTGTACCTATATCAGGCCTGATGATTGAAACTAAAACCTTTAAATCCACTGTCTTAACCCTAACTCTCTCCTTTAGTGGAAGAGGTGGTGAATGCAGAAATAGTGTCTAGACTGGCTGCTGTATTGTGTGCAATATCCTCAGCACATGGGTCGGTACACTAAGAGTTCATTAGTGGTTTTAACTGTAGTTAAGGACAGCGTCCACCAAATGCTGTATTTCACACAGTGATTCTTAAATTTCACACTAGACTGCTGGACTTCAACTTCAGTATCCTTCCATCCATTTTCATGGACAGATGCAGAGTAAGTGATGTGTGTTTCTGGTTTTATAAGTTTAGTGTGTATTGTATATAGTTAGCTGTGACAGGCAGCTCTGAAAAGAGTCATTCATATAAATATCCAGATATCATCATTTGGATCCATATCTCCCTGGTCATTATGAAGAGGTGATCTCTTGACATCTTTCAAAACACCATGTCAAGTTATTTCCAAGAAGGTTTCTGTTTGAAAATGAGTATGAAGCTTAGTTTTAATTTTGCAGGAGTTAAACTGAATGTTAATAACTTCTCCAACACCAGACTTCACATATAGAACATTATGGATATCTGTCTAGTGTTTCCAATTAGCTAGGGGCACTGTCTTTTACTGTGTTGTTTTATCCAAGGACAAAAGTAATTTGTTAGGATAGCCAATTGCCTTCCACTCTTGCAGATTAGCATTAGTGCATCCCTACAGGAAAAAAAATCTATGCTACCTGGATTATGGCAATGAAATTGCTCTAGTTCAGAAAACAGAAAGCTGTTTTATGAACTAATATTTAGAGAAGAAGAGAGAGAGATATACATGAGGGGCACTGCTAAATAGATTTCAGTATTTATTTTTCTGAGACAGATTGTTTTCCTTGTGAAAGGGTAATATACACCTATGTTGCAAGGAGTTTCCTTAGATGGTTTAAAAGAAGAGTGAGGCTCTTTCTCTTCTAAGAACAAAGTGAAAATGGAAGAACTATATTGCCATCAGAAGCTCAAAAATGAGACACTTGGGAGTTCAGAGAGCCACCATTAATGCTCTCCTGCCCCTAGAGCATTCCTGTATGACCATCAAAATGACACACATGCAGCTGTCTGGCAGTTTGCCACATCTGTAGGATTGATGGACTCTACTCTGGGGATGGCTAAACCTTCAGCTGTTCAGAATGACAGTTTGCTTCAACAAACGTGCTCAGATGTTTATCTGACCTATCACAAAAGTAGATTATAAATTGTTGCAAATGCTTTTTCAATACCTTTTTCTTACCAGAACCTGGAAACACAGATGGCCATCAAAACCTGAAAGCCTGTCCTGCCTGAGCACTGCTTTAGCATTACATTAGGATCAATCCTAATCTAATGTACGGAGAGCTGCTAAAACTGCTGCTGTATTAGTGGCTTAACAAAAACATGTAATAAGGTACACCTTATTAATAATGGGGGTGGGGTGGCACACAGTGAGGCAGAAACCTGGGCATGTGTCTCTCTGGCTTGGTGACAAGGCTGCAAAGCTCACATATGCCCCCAACACAGCAGAAAGCAGTCACTAGCTTGTTCCCTGGGGCAATACAGCTAATGCAGTTAACATGGCACAAGCATATACTTTGAATGAGTAAAGAGAGGCAAAGGGTGAGTCAGAATATACTCCAGAAGGCAAAGTGAACTCATTAAAGTGAGGAGAAGCTCAGGGACAGAGCTGTGGGTGTGGTAGAAGAGTATCAGCCACAGGCTGGGACTGGTGGCAAGGGCTTTATGGGAAAGTAATATTTGTGTGTTTCTGTGCATGCAGCTGAGCCATCAGTGCCTGAAGCGGTTTGGTTCTTGATTACCTCATCAACTTGGGCAATCTCTAAATCAAGAGATTTAGAGCTCTGAAAAACAGTTTAATGATGACTGACAAAATGCAAGCATTGATTTTGAAAACACTGCACAGGTATGAGAAAAGAGCAGGATAACAGAGAACTGTAACTACCACTTGTTTGGCTTTGTTCAGCAAAAGATGAGAGAGAGAGAAAAAGTATCTTCTAATAGTACCATGAATCTTAACAGTGTAAGACACTCAAACCACAGAACATATTTCAGAGCCTCACTTCCCATCCTATGCAGCAGCACACTGATATAGGGATGGTTATTGAGACAATATCTGATGCCTGCAGACAAAATGTTTATTTGATTTTATAAAAGAAGTCAGCTGTAAGTATGGCTCATGAGTGCACACTGGGAAAGAGGACAGATATTTCCAAAGCTACTGCCAATCCCCTTACATGGACATGATTTGACTCCTGCACATACTTAAGACGGACCCATGTCTCAACATGTGAATCTGAACTGAACTCTATTCACAGGTTTTGATTTATTATGAACCTCAGCTCCAAAAAAACCCAACCTTAAAACAAAACCAGGGGATGATTTAAAAAAAACCCAACAACAAACCAACCCCTCTGGAATAATGGGAGCAGATGTATATATTTCTTAGCAGCGAAGAGCTAAAAAATGCAGGTATTTTCTGGCTCAGATAAATTTTAGGTTTCCTCTGTGTATAATTGAGACTGTAAGTTTGGATAAAGACTGCTGTGGGGAGATGAAAGCTCCCTTGCCAGATGAGGACTTGGCTCTTCTTGTTCAAATACACACGTTTTCAAGATTATTTGTTTTGTGATAGACAGCTCTAAATCCAGGACTTTCAGTCTGTTAACAGAACTCCTGAACTTATTAAATGCATGTGCAACAGGCAGAATTCGGGGAAACTGAAACCTGTTGTATGTCTGCCAAAAATAATAGCACAATTGCAAGAAGGAATACCAGATTGGGATACCAAGTGCATTAAGGGCAGGGACACAGGGATTTCAGAGTACCTGGAGTAGATGTAGCATGACCTGCACTTGCAGAACTAGGCTTGAAGCCATGGCAAATCTGTCCCCAAAATGTCTGGCTATCCGTTTGGCACACCGGAAAATATTAGACATTTTGGATCTTCTGCTGTTTAGCTGACCAACTTATGTCACCAGGCTAGTTTTGCAAGGTGTAACTTACTCAGAGGTTAAAATTTTTAAATCAAATATCTAAAATGCAAAACCTTTTGTATTTCAGGAGGAACAAAATTTAGACACAGAAGAACATACTAAAAAAAAACCCCAGCAACCAAACCATCAGTCTGCGTTCATCTGAAATTGTGTCTCCTGAATCTGCAGAGCTGGTAGCCAAGCTGAAATCAATGTGTAGCAGTGCTCCAACTTGAAGCAAAGCTTTGAGGAGGAGAAGGTGCACAGGCTGCTGAGCACATCCCTGGGACAGAGCAGGAAGTAGGGCTCTAAGTCTGTGTCAGCGTACAAGGAAAGCAACCAGGCTTGGATAAGCTAAATCCCTGCTTTATGGCTTGGTCTTTCTGCTAAGGAACAGCTTTTGAAAGAAACCATTTCCCTCCCACTGGGCAACTGACTTCACCCAGAGCACCATGGGAGCAGAATGGCAAAGCCCTTGCTCCTTTTCCCAGTGCTGAGAGTAACACACAGACAAGTGCTGCATCGTTTCCAGACAGCCTCCATACCTGAAACTGGTGAGCTCAGTAAGTTGCAAACAGACAGGGCCACGATATACTTAAAAATTGAGGGTTAACTGCATTAGCCTGGGTCATGCTTGAACATGCCAATACCAGCCTTTCATAAGAGACTGAAGTTCTCAGGGCTCAGCTGGAAGGTAAGGTCAGAAACTGATATCTTTTTATTCTAGTTTTTATAATTTCTGCCTCGAAACATACAAAAGTCCATTTCCTCACTTAAAAGTTAGTATTGTGATAGCAATACCAATACAATGGAGGAATACATGTCATTCAAATGGTATCACAGACTAATGTAGGCAACCGTGTAAAAAGCTATAAAATGGTTAGTGTTTGCATGCACAACCTCTGTTTTGCTGGGACAGATTTCAGCTTTTTCAGCTGTCTGAAAACACAGACAAAGGCCGGCTGTCCATGTAGCCTGTTAGCTCTCCTCCAGAGCTGGATGACTGCTCATAAAATGAAAGCAAACACTCCAAACTGGCCTCAGCTAAGCCATCCTGCATCACTTCTGTTATCTGTTGACTAATACAGGACCAGCTGTCTAGCCAGTGAAACAGAAGCATTAAATTAGAGAAACTGTAGGAAATTGAGACTGGGAGGCCCCTTAAAGGTCACCTGGTCCATCTGCTGCCCCATGGCAAGTTCATCTTTACCTGCACCACTTCTCTCTGGTTTGTCTAACCTGTTTTTCAACATTATCAGTGATGGATATTCCAGAGTTAGCCATCATTAGGTAAAAAGTAAAATATGTACTTCACAAAAAATACAACTGTTTGGCTAGTAGCCTCTTTCTATCTGGTTAATCTGATGTCCAACACATCCACTGTGTGGTTTACTAATGCTTCAAGAAAACATGATGATCCTTTGGGGACATGCAAATCTCAGCACTGGAAAATGGGAGTTACATGCTAACTTCTGCCTGTAAGGTTGTTATTGGTAATGTGCACAGATGAATTTTGTCTAGATGGGATTTTTGGTCTGATGCACTTATGCAGTTGCCTTTAAACCTGAATTGTAACAAATGTGATCAGCCTACAATTCTCCAAGAGATACTGCACTGTGACAGGGATGGGAGTGTTTGCTTCCAACCTACGCAGGCCAGACAGTCCACATCCTAGCAGAGGATGTTGCTCACCCACTGGCGCTTGCTTTAATTAACATACCAGGGCTTTTTAATCTGTACAAAGATTAAGTATGGCCATAACCCTTTATACATCCCATCTTCACTCCCTTTAACTGTCCTCAGCCTCTCCCAGCATACATAATTTCAGAGTTTACAGTAAAGTTACTCTACTGCCTTCACGTTTCATTGTTTTGCTATTTCCCATGCATATACTGAGAAGTTCTTGTGCCATGGTTTATTACTGATTTCACTGAGACTACTCAGCTCCTTCTTTGCCCACCCAAGGCATAAGGTAAAATGGACTGAACTCTGTGTTTGGTGCGTCCTTCTTTTACTTCTATTTTTCATCCTTGAGCACGGTTTTTATGGAGGGGGTTAAAGTGCCTCCCAAAAACCCCACAGCTCAGTGCCACAGCCATTACTAATGACTGTAGTATTCTCCTAGAAGGTTGCCATATGTTCCTCAGCAACTCTCTTCCACACTTCAGGTCCAGTTACTTCTTCCCAGTAGCTCTTGGGAATGGCACCAAATTGCTTCCTGCAACCTAGCATCCTACCAGTGCTATCAAGCTGGCACCCACATAGGGTTCAACCAGTCAGTGCTAGAGTAACAGAAACACATAAACATACCATTATCACATTATGGACTTTTTTTTTTTAATCTCAAATGTCCACTTCTTAATCCCAGTCAAATTAACACAATTCCTAAACACTCTTGTAGGGACTGCAAGTGGTTGGAAAGGAAGAATGCCTGTAAATGGATGAGATAAAATAACAGGAAGAGTTTTTCACAGAAGAGGCCATTTCAGAGATCATCCTAGGCTCTGCTGCATGGCAGTGTCTCTGAATGCCTTCATATTTCCTTATGAAGAGTAACTGACTCTTGGGTGTTACCATTTATTCAGTTTCTGAATTGTACTACTTATAGTATGTTTTAAACATTTTTCCAAAATTCTGTACTTCACAGGAAGATGAAGGAAAAGCCAGCAATGGAACTAGTTAATAGGACTGTCATTCTTATTCAGCATGTATGTGTAAAGTTGTATTAAAGCAGCTCTAAGGAAAATGAGAATCTACCCTCTTTAACTTGCGCTCTTATACAGTTTGAGGAGCCAGCACAAAGCTTGTATCCCCTTCTTGAGTTCATGGAATATAAATCAGAGAATATTAATTCTTTTTCCTATTTATTTATTTTTATTTCTGAATCTTCTTCATTTAATCCTGGGAAATTCCAGTGATTGATAGTATAAAACTTGTTTATCCATATCAGGTACTGCAGGTTTACCATCAATTCCTGACTTACCAGCAGCTCTCTACATCAGTTTGACTTTCTTCACAACCTCATATTCCAGTATTTTTCTAGTCTGAAGTTTCCTAATTTGCAAGATATAGCCTGACAGATATTGACTATACTGAACAACCTCATCTCTGGCAGATCAAAATTCCCTGTGCCCAGCAGAGCAGACACATACATACTACTTGCTTCCTCACCCAGGACTCCTAGAGTTTCACTTTTTGGCATCACTTAAGAAGCATTAAAATTTGGGAAGCATGCAAGACAAAAGATCTGAGGCTCTTAGGGGTTGCACTGCAGTCTGGGTGTTTGTTGTCTGTTGCTTTTGTTTTGGCTTTTTTTTGTTTTCTTTGAACCTTACCCAAAGTACTTGAATATGATGGAATTAGAGTCAGCGTTAAACTGCTGGCCTACCACTTATTATTTTTCTCTCCCTATGACATATTCTCCTGACTGGTAATTGCTCTTGTCTGTGTAGATTTGGTTGAGTAAAGCTTTTGTCTGGGTATTTTAAATATCTCTCAGCATGAAGCCCCAAAGAGAGAGTTAAAGAAGAAGAAATTAAGAGAAGAAATTCCTGGGGGCAAAGAAATTGAACTAAAATCCTACTCTCACACTCAGAACTTTCACATACGCTTTTTAATGTCTGCACATGTATCCAAAAGAACAAAATATCTGTGAGTTACCTTTGCCAGTATTTCTCAACAAATCACCAGAAGCTTTCAATATGCAAGAAACACTGTACATTTTCCCCACTTTTTTTAAACATCACAGTATAATCAGATATAAATAGATTACTCTTGGTTTCAACATAGCTTCATATCGTCCAGGAATAAGGTAGCAGAAAAGCCTTTCAGGTAAAAGCAGAAATTCCATTAAGAAATAACTACTGAAACACTTTCTTCGTTAAGAAAAATTAGCAGTTCAAAGACACTTGCCTTTCAAAATCTCTGCTTTGATTCCTGTCAGGTACAGAAGCAGTGATATATGACATGACATTCATCAGCTAATTTTCAACATAAAATCATGGGATGATTTTTCTCTAATTGAGGGGATGGGAAAGCAAACCTTTTTTTGTTTTAAATAAGCTTGAAAAATAATTTAAATTCTTGTCAAATATCAAGCTGTGGTTAGAAGAAACTGGACAAATCATTTTAATATTTAGTTTTTGCCTGTTCCCATTGTTTTTCTTTTGAAAGCATTTTATTTTCTGCCATTTCAGACGTTACTTACAGGAATATTTTCCCCCTGTTTTTAAGATATCTCCTGTTCACATTTGTCTGCAGACCTCATTATGCCTTCTTACAGCTTTCTTTGGGACCAGTCGGCTCTTCTGCAGTGCCTTCCAATTGAGAGGTTTTCAAAGTGGTTTTATTCTATTTTTTATCTTCCCGTGACTGTTTAGTATTATGCTGGCTTTTTTTATTTAATAGTTGGCTGCTCTAATGTTTCCTTCTCATTGTTCTCCACCGATTCCCAGCACATTTTTATTTTACAGGTGCATATTGTTTTGTGCATTCTTCTTTGTGTATTATTTTTCTTAACTTCTGGATTGTACCGTTAACATGAGTCTGTCTTTTTATTTTAGAAATCCAGCTAGAATAATCAAGCAGAGGGACTTGTGAGTAGTAACTGCTAACAGCTGAATTCCAAGGTCTGTGCTCCAGCTGAGCGATCAGGACAGAAGGGGTGACTGGTCTTATTTCACTCTGAGTACCTCGATGTAGCTTTGATGACTGCAACAGGTTATTTCCATGCATCCAAAACCTGCCCCTTTGGATTTTTACACAGGCTGTGGGCAGTATTTCAAGTTGTGCAAAAAGAGAAACTGAAAAGCCAGTAAAAATACTCACTGGTATAAGTGAGTTTAAAATCAGGCAGTGAAAGTAAGTATATAGGTTTATAATGATCCTACATCCCTGCTTTTTGGCTGTATCAATGGTTTGAGGTTATAAACATAACCCAGGCCTGTTGTTTGGGTTTGTTCCTGACACAGGACTTTTGCTCTCTTCCCTTATCACCAGCCTGGTAGCTTGGAAGTGTGACTGCCTGTTTTTGTCTCAGTGCAGTGTAGGAAAAGCAAACATCTGCAGCAAGAAGCATAGCGAAGCCTTTGGTGGAAGAGGAAGAATGTACTTTGGAAAAGAAAATGTTCAAAAGCAGTCATAGCTGCGCTCTGCACAGAGTGACTCAGCTCTCTGAGCATGGGTTTGCCAACATAAATGCAGTTTAACTCAGTGTTTCCATGAAAGCAATGAACCGACAGTCATATGTTGAAATCTGCGACTACCATGTAATAGCTTCCATCAACTTTAGTGAGCTTTTTGCTGTGGGAAGGGATGAATAAATCCAGTGCATCTGATTTATTATCTTTGCTGTGCTGCCATGTAAGAGCAAGACACTTGCAAGCAATATATGAACACCGAGTCAGGGAAGGTCTCTGCCCCAAGAAGGTCTCTGCTCTGCACTGGACAGGAGGTCAGACAGGAGGAGAACAGAAGTCAGAGGTAATGTGACCAACAGAAAGCTAACTCATATATCCCCAGTTCAAGGATGTTTTTCTCTAACACTGTCACAGAGCTAGCATCCTGTGATATGTTACATATCCTTCATGCACCAAAATGCAACTCTGCTTTCTGGTACTTCACAACAGGAGGGAACATAGTGTCTGGTCTATGTGAACAGAAGAGACTAAACTAAAAAGTTTGTCAATTCTAAAAACTATTAATTCTATTTCTTATATGAACCAGCTTTGTGTTATCTAACCTGCAATTGTTTGCTGTCAATATTTTCCTTGAAAACTTTCAAATAGACATAGGATTGAATGATCACAAAACAGTAAATAACAATGTTTTCTTTTTTGGCAATTGAGTCTGAAAACCTGGCTCTAAAAACCGTAATAGCGCAGTTGAAGACCAGAAACATAACATAGGTGTGCATGCAAAGCTAATGTAACTTGAGGTTTGACATTAGAAGTATTTATTGAACGGTACAGAAAAAAAACCCAAACAACTCCATCTCAGTAAATTTCTGGATTATTAAAAGATAATTTAGAAAACAGACAGAAGGGGTGTCAAGAATATTTAGTCTTTTATTGCCTGCTCTTGATGCACATGTGGACTCTTGTTTGCACATGCACCCCTTGCTTCTCTAAACTATTCACCACCTTTGTACAACACAATAAATAAAGAGTTTTCATCCACCTAACTGCCAGATATGACAACCTATGAGTAAAAGAGCTGCATGTCATCAAACTCTGTACTGAGTAATTTTCCTTTAAATACACCATTTTCAATTTATCTCAAAGTCCAGCTTACCTCTGAGTATCTCTTTTTTTAGGCGCTACCACCAAACTGTGTCAACCTTATAGGATTATGAAGTGGGATCACTTACCCTATCAACTCTGCCTTCACATTGATACTTGCAGCAGAGCAGGTGCTGTATTTTATTAGTTACAGAGATTCATTGTGCATCCAGAAACTGCCCTCTGCACCCTGCTTTTATAATAGGATCCACTACAGCTGAGCAAATACAACCTCTATAATATATATGAAATACAGGAAGATAATAGGAGCAGGATATCTCTCCTATTAGGTACAGTGTGAACACTGAATCAGAAAAACAGAGACGCTTTGCAAGATGAGGGAAAAGGAGAAGGGAAAATGTGTTTCAGGTCTGCCATGAAGGCCTAGGAAACCCTGCTTAAAGGATTTCTGTTCTAACCAACTCTGTAATCCCTACCAAAGGCCAAACGCAATTACAACTTCAGTGTATTTCCATACAAGACTTTAGTTAAATTCTTAACATTACAGTCAAATAGGGGAAAAAAAACCCACAAAACAAATCCAATGTACTAATCATTAGTAACTGCTGAATAATGAACTGACAGTAATTCCCAAGCCCAAACAGCTTAATCCGTTTGTTTCTACTTACCTCCATTTGTCTCTTGGATATTTAAAGCAAAGGCTCATTCTGTCCTGCAGATTCGGTGCTGCTGCTCAGTATTATCTTGCTTGATCATAAAAAGGCTTCTGACCAAAAGGAAGAGGAAAGCAATACGTAAAACAAACACAGAAGCCCAAGAGGAAAGCTACACCCTAAAGACCAGCACTAATAGCAACTTCGAGACACGGAAAGAGAGAACACTCCCAGTTACAAACTTTTTCCATTGATACATCTGTTACAAAACAATTTTGCTGCAAACTCCTCTTCCTTCTTTCAAGCAATGCTTTACTTTATGTGTAGATCTCAGATAAACTACATGATGAGAGTGTGTATGTGTGGTGGAGGGGAGTTGCTTTTTCTTTTTTCTTTTGTTTTGGATCAAGCAAGCAAATTAGTGAAATTCAAACTAGAAGCTCAGCTGACTGCTTTAAAAGTGTAATGCTAGGCAGTAATTATCACAAGGTGCATTTATCCATGTCCATACTTCAAATAGTTTTGTTTTTTTTTTTCCAAAATTCAAAGGAAGCAGAGTCATATTTGAAATAACCACCTATGTGACTTTCTGGCCAGAAAGCCTTAATGCAGTGGAGGTGAATGTTTATTTGATTAATAACTTAATTTTTTAAGAGGTTGATGAGTAAACAAGGAAAATATACCAAACTGTCCTTGCCTCAGAGTGTTTTTTAGTGCCAAAAGAGAACTGCATTGAGAAGGAGAGCTCATGGTTTCACCTCAAAAGACTTTAAGGCTGAAGGGACATGCAGAAGGACACAGTGGGATTTACTGCAGCAACAGAAGCTGCTGGGACCAGCTGTGTTTTCACCCCCTTGCCTCAGTGGATTTAAGCTTTTCCAAGCTCCAAGGCTGTTCCTTGGGGTAGGTCATAGAGTAGCTATGCATGTGAGCCCACAAAGGCTGTATGGAAACTTTTGTCACTGACGTTTAATATGTAGCTTGGAACAAATAACAAACAATTTGTCTCAAATTAAAAAGTTTTCACAGTTACATTTTGCCAAATGTTAGTCAGAAAGGAAAACTGAGGGATGTGTCACCTTTGAAAATTCCCAGTGTGCAACAAACTCACTTGTTTTCAGACAGTTAGGACCAGATTGCCTCAGAATAAATCTGGAACTAATTCAGGGAGGCTGACAGAAATTAAGGTTGTTCCATTCAGCAGGGTATATGAAGTCTGCCTTAAGCCCACAGCCAGAAAATGCTGTATCCAGTAGCAGAGGTGTGAAAGAACTGCTGCAGGCAGTAAGGTTTACAGTGGTCCTATTAAAGGTAATCTTATTCTCCCCTTCCTGTGACACCTTGCTATTGCAGTTTTCCATCTCCACATGCTGAGGTGATATGCTGAAGGGCTTTTTAAAGTTGTTTAAGGAGACAAACAGAACATGTAGAAAGGTGAATAGTTAGCTTATGGGAGAAAAGAATCTTCTGGTTCCCACCTGGGATATTCAGAGACCTTAGGGCATGTTGTTCCCAAATCCACTTAAACCCAATGGAGCAGGCATGCTTATATCCTTGGTGCTCCTTGAAAACTGCAATCAACATATCTGCAGTCAGCATATCTAGCTCCAAGTCTTGTTTTTGGAAGGAGCTTTCCCATGTGTGCTCCTCTCAAACCAGAGAGCCTCATTCAGTAAATAATGGCCTTGGGATTAAAGGCCAGTAGAGGCAGAAGTGTTCCCACCCCTGAATTACTCATTTCCTTTAATCTGAAAACTGGGGAAGAGTAACACCCCCCCGTCAGAATGCAAAGTTAGAGTCATGTCTCCCCTCCAATGCAGTGGAGCCTCATGCAAATCCTAGAGCAGAATCTGGCCAAGGTTTTAAGATTGAGGTCTTAAAGCACTGTATGAAGGCTGAGAACTGATTTCAGAGGGAGAGGATAATTTAGTTACACCGCTGAAGTCCTTGTGTATAAAACCAGACCTTTAAAAGAATGCAGGAGCAACCCAATTTTTAAAGAGTCTTTTTTGATTGAGTGCTCATTTTGGTCTGGCACAACATGCAGTTACAAAGCAGTATACTTTTTACACCCCTTTATAAATTTCTCCCAAAAAAAGCATCCACAAATGCTGCCTTCATAGCTGGCTAAAAGCTTGACACACCAACTCTGAATAATTGAGCCAGTTTAATGGAAGAATATCATTTACATGCCTCCCAATTACATTTAATGAGCCCAGTTGGTGCAAGTGTTTTAGAGTAATTGCCAGCTATGTCTTTCTTTGGTTTTGTACTGTACAGAGCTGGTCACTTTACAAAGGAAAATCAGTGGACTAATTCAAGCATGATCATATTTAGGCTACTACTTTACAATGGGCCTTTATGTACCTTGAAGTAGAATATTTTCTTCCTCATTATTAATACAGCATTGCCAGCAGCATAAGTGACTGTATCAGGATTACCAAACCCTGCTATACATGCAAGCAAGGACATGGTTTATAGTCAATCCAGAGGCTAGTTAACACCAGAATAGTGAAATTGTCCTGTTCTCTCCTCTCTGTATCATTCTGTATATTAAATTTATTAATACTTGAGCATAATATATACCTAGCTGTTGTAATTAATTGTGGTTAAGTATATGATTACACCTTATTCTGTACACAACCTCTTTTGCATTGCTGCTTGCCTGCACACATGGTGAGCTGGTTTAGGGAATTAAAAGGGCAGTAAAGTAAATCCATAGATAGACGGAAGTGTTTTCTGCCCATTTAACTACCTGAGCTGGGTCTCAAGGTAGATAGCAACAGGGCTGGCACAAGGCAAGTGGTAAGAATGGGTGGCTCAGGACATTGTATGGGGAAAAGAGGTGTGAGGAGCAGATTATCTCATATGATTTTAAGATTGTCTAGAAGGATTTTTAGCTGGAGACTACCTAGTGTAGCTGTACGGCACCCAACCACTGGTCTAGCTGGTTATTCCATATAGCAGGAGCTGTGGTGGAAAGCTGGCTACAGCTGGGAAGGTACTTAGAGGGTAAAGGCATTGAAAGCCCCTACTCTCCAGTCTGCACAGATGCACCGGCACTAAGGGTGTACTTTATGGCTGTTAGCCTTATTCTGGGGCAGTTGTTCTGTAGAGGTAAGGACAGCTCTAGGCTAGGAGCGCTCCAGTCAGGCTTTGATTCTTCAAGACAAGGCCATTACTAATTTGCTGTGCTTGTCTCAATGGCATGTTTTGCTGATCAACTTACTCATTGAGTGTGATCCTTCACACACCAGGGAGCTGTTACAGTGGGAAACAGATTTCTCTGTGAAGCTTTAAATAAAATTCATTTTCTCTTTTCTTGTTCATTTAGAATAAGCTCTGTGCTGACACGTCAATGTGTTTTTCTTCCATCTGTAGGTGTTTATCCTTGAATTAGAGCATCTCAGAAGATGGAGAAGGGGAAAATCATTTTAGTCCATCTAATCTGGTCTATGCAGGAGGTCAAATACAAGATGGGCCATTATTATATATTTTCCAGAGTTAATGTTTCAGTTGATGTGTCACTTGTAGTATTTTGCATAGAAGAATTTTTTAGCTCAATAGATCTCTTTCCCTTTGCAGGAGGGTTGTGATGGCCTTGCTCTCACTACTCACCTGGTAACTGTAATGCCATTGTGCCACCCCTATATCTGTGCAGTATTGACACTTTCCCTTTCAAAATCAGCTTTTAATATATGATGACCCAGTCCAGTCAAATTATTTTTCTACTGCTGTTCATGCTTGCTACAGACAGACCCTCCAATTGCACCTTTTTCTTTGCCTTTTGATCAAAACAGCTTTGTAGCTGAAAATGTTATAGGCTTGGCTCTTTAATATGACTCTGTGATCCCCATCCTTGCCTCAGTGGAGCATCAGTAGCTTGCAGATTGCAGTTTGATGGCTATCTCAGTGCCTGTGTCCTGCTGCCAGGCTGAAAGCATTAGAGTACTTTCCTCTTTGGATGAGCACTGGAAGGCATTTCCACAATAGTGGTTTCATATCTAAGCCTCATTACTTATGCTTCTGGTGGTGCAGGAGGTATGCAGACCTGGAGGCAGGACTTCCAGTTCTTAACACAATGCAATTCACCCTTAATGGACAGCTGTTCAAAAGAGCCCAACAGGGTAGAGCTGAGAATTTGCACGACTTCGACTTTAACTGATTTATTCAGAGTCATCAGTGAACAAGTCTGTGACTGCCAGATCAGATCTGCTAACTTGTAGAGAAAGTGGATGCCTTGCACAGCATTACACACTCCAGTACTGTGGTCCAACGTTACAGGCTTCAGTGTTACAAACCCAGGTTTCTCCAGAGTTCAGGCCACAGGTGATGTGACAGCTGAGTAGGCACTTCCCAAGTCTAATTTTTGGATTTGTGCCCTCAGACTTTGCCCGTTAATCTTTCAGCTCTGGAAGCACTCTATGGGCTTGGGCCACAGACTTCATATACATTAATACACAGTTTTATACAGCATAAATGCATGTGAAGTGGGGTGACGTCCATTGCAATGAACGACTAATGAACTCCATAAAGCAGTGGAGCTGATTGTACTCTGCGTTGTTTGGGAACAGAGATCAATGCAAATTAAATTTGTTCTCACAATAGCAGCAGGGTCCCTGGGAAAGCAGAGAGGAACTGGCAAAAAAGCATTTTAGAAAAGATGTTACAAAGTGATTTACAGAAGATTAAAGGATGACGTAAAAGACTAGTAACCATGAAAAGCCTGGAGGCTACTCTGTAATATTTTGAAGCAGTAAAATTTACTCTTGGGAAGCATAAGAGGAAAATAGAAACAGAGGAATCAATCTGTACTTAGAGGGGACTGTAAATTCTTTGCAATCAACAATAATTTTTCCACAGTGGGTCAGGCCCATATAGCTGTGCTGTAACTGCTGCACAGGAATCTTAATGGTGCCAAAAATGGTGAAGGGCATCTGTGCAGTTCCTTTTAAAGAGTCAGAATATACTGCTTGCAGACAGGATTGGGAATGAGGGATCTCACATGTTCCTTGGGACTGCCAGCTAGCTACAGGGCTTGGGTCAACAGGTGGTAGTAAAGTTAATTAAGAGCAATAATGTGATTAGGGTGGAAAGTGAGTTGGTGAACTGAGGGTTTGAATTTGTCCCTCCTATTCGTAAAATATTAAAGCCTCTTTACATTATTTTCCTCTCTGGTCTCTCTTCTCTCCCTCACCCCCACCCTGCCCTAATTTATATCTCTCCTTTGTTTTTTTTCGTAACCCTTTTTTTTTACAGAGAGACTCAGCACACCCTCCACCCCACGTTTTCGTCAAGAAAATGCCATGCACACTGTAGTTTTGTGATGTTTGACTACACTATTGATGCTCCTGAGATAATCCATTCGAAACATTGGTCTCCCAGGGACCGTGTCATCCAACGCGTCCATTTAACAGCCTTCTCGGGACAGCTGCTTTGCGCAGCACAGTGAGTCACAAGAGCAGGATGCAATTTGGGATGAGCAAGCCGGGATTCCTCAGATGGAGATGTCCACCCAGCAGTCAGCAGTTTGTTTATAACTGACCAAAGCCACCATCACAGGGATGACTGGCTGCCACGGCGCTATACGCTTGTTTCCCGTGTGTCTGGTGGAGATTTCCCAGGTTCGGGACCTCTGAAGTGTGCTGAAAGAGCCGGTCACAGCCCAGAATGGGCCAACGCATAAGCCCCAGCTCACACCTCGCGAGCAAACAGTGCTCCCCAGAACGGCTCTGTAAGCCCAGAAACACATTTTCTCAGTGAGCGTTGCTTCCTTCAAGAAGTTGGAGTTTTCCGGGCACTAGAAACCCCCTTTTCGGGCCGGCTCCATCCCGGACTCCGTTAGGGCACCCCGGCTCATGGCGGGGGGGGGGGTGGCCGGCCTCGCTGGTGCCTGAGGCCGCTACGGCGCGATAGGAGAGGGGCAGCGACGCCCGCGGCCGGGACATGGCTGTGGCTGATCTCCCCCGCCAGCGGAGGCGCCGCCGCGAGATGGCGCCGCCCCCATTGCAATGAGAGGCTTCCGCCGCCGCTCCGCAGCCGGGGCTAGGGGCGCGTTGCGGAGGCGGAAGTCTTTGTTCCGGTGTCACTTCTGGCCACCGTGGCCCTGTGTGACCATGCCAGGCTGCGGCTGACCCTGGCACTCGTCACTCGGGCACTCGTCAAGGGGGATGGCGGCCGGGCCTCATCGTCCCGAACTTCCCAATGAACTGAACTTGGCACCCTGGTCTGTGCTGGGACCGGCCCAGCTGTCGCGGGGTCACCATCACGGGCTCCTGCTCCTTCAAGAGCAAGAAATGAGCACAAACTGGCTTTGGTTCATCATCGGTAGCAGTTTAGCACGGTACAACCTCAGTTCTGAGCATACCACCGGCACCTGCCTGATGTTACTCAGGATATCCACACAGTATCACCTGTATCAGTGCTGAAGCTTTTTGTGGTATAGAAGGTTACAGAATCATAGAATAGATAGGGTTGGAAAGGACCTTAGGATCACCTTGTTCCAACCCCCTTGCCATGGGCGGGATTTCTTATACTAGACCATGTATCTCAAAGGTCTGTCCAACCTGCCCTTGAACACTGCCAGGGATGGAGCATTTACCAGTTCCTTGGGCAAGCTGTTCCAGTGCCTCACCACCCTCACAGTAAAGAACTTCTTCCTTATAGCTAACCTAAACTTCCCCTGTTTAAGTTTTGACTCGTTACCCCTTGTCCTATCACTACAGTCCCTAATGAAGAGTTCATCCCCAGCATCCTTGTAGGCCCCCTTCAGATACTGGAAGACTGCTTTTAATACTGATATGCTTTGAAAGCAACAACAAAAATAATACAGTAATAGTGCTCCCAGCAATGTGAAAAGGATTATACAAAAAAGAGGCTTTAAATGGGGGGAGGAGGGGATGGAGAGGGATGGAGATTTTCCACTTTATTATCTTTTAATTAACAGATTAGTCCTATCAAGAGAAAGCAAACATAAACATGAAAAGAATCCAACAGTGGGCAGAACTGCACTTTTGAAGAAAAGCGTATACTTGCGTGGGGTTGATGGAAAATCCCAAGCTAGATGTGTAGGGATATACCGATAACCCTCCTAAATGCAGCATCAAATTCACTTTCTTGCTTTCAACAGCAGATCATACTTGTGTGAGATGCTTTCAAAGGTTATGTTTTTTATGACAGAAGTTAGGTTTTTCAGCGCTTATAGATTTCTTGAGGGTTATTGTTCCTCCTGCATTTTATTCGTGGTTAAATGTACCTGAATATTCTTATTGATAGAAACATTCTGATGTTTTTTAAATCCTGTTAATTCGGCCTTATAGTGATTCATGGAAAATACATCACAAATTAATTATGTGTTCTGGGAAAAAAGATTTCCTGTCACCCTGTCTTCTTTGCCACTTAATTTCATTGGTGCACCTCTTGTTGATACAGTGTGAAACAAAGTAAACCTTTACAATCTCTTTTCCATTTATTTTTTGTAAACATCTGTTAATGTCAGTTCTACTTTATGTCCTCTTTCCACTAAACTTTATTTGATCTGTATCCTCATTAATGTCTTTTGCATATTAATAACTGGCTTTTGCCCTTCCTTGAAGCTTTTCCATTCCTGTTTTAGGATTTGTCAAAAGGGGAGCAGTATTAAAAACATAGAAGTGGAAAGGGAAAAGGCCTAATGCAATGCTGAATACAGTTAGAAATGCTGCAAAGGATAGAAGAAATGGTATTACCACTGCAGAAATATTCACAAGCCTGTATTTCCATGCCTTTGGTGTCAAGTCCTACTGACAGTAGCTCCAAAGGCATGTTGAAAATTTGGGGTGAAGAGCCATGAAAAAAAAAAAAAAAGGAAGACCTTTACCTGCAGGGATAACTTTCAAGGCAGCTTTGTCTGTTTATCTTTTAAAATTTTTGGAAGATTTGATAAGGCTAAAGCACTGTCCTGGGTTCAGCAGTAGCAGTCATTTTTCTCCTTCTTGGTAGCTGGTGCAGTGCAGTGTTTTGACTTTCGGCTCGGGAACAGAGCTGATAACAAGGATGTTTTGGTTTGGCCAAGGACTTTGTGAGCCTCATGCTCTGCTAGGGAGGAGGGAAAGCCAGGAGGAAGCAGAGACAGGACACCTGACCCGAACTGACCAAAGAGGTATTCCATACCACAGCACGTCATGCCCAGGATGTAACTGAGAGTTACCCAGAAGGCCTGGGACTGCAGGGTTGGAGGATGTATGGGTTGGTGCTTGGTCGGGCTGGGGGGGGGCAAGTTATCCGTTGGCTGGTGATGAGGTGATGTATTCTCTTCCCTTGTTATTTCCTTTATCATTATTATCATTGGTAGTAGCAGTAGTGATTTGTGTTATACCTTAGTTACTAAACAGTTCTTATCTCAACCCCTGGGGGTTGCATTCTTTTCAATTCTCCTCTCTGTCCCTCGGAGAGTAGGGGGAGGGAAAGAAGGAGGGGAGTGAGTGAACGAGTTACCTGACTGGGTTTAAACCACGACAAGCACCCTACAGAAAGAATGCAAATGTAATAAAAAAATCTTCAGTTTGCTACAATAAATGCAGACAGATAGCTGAGGGCAGTCAATTGCAGATTTACAATAGGTTGCAAAAATCCTAACAGGAGAATTTGCTGCCAGAACAATTCTCTTTGTTGGTCTTTGTTGGCCATCCATTCTTTGGAGTTTAAATGCGATTTACCTGAAAATCCTGTAACTTAACATGGTTCTGCTACATTTCCTGAGCATCTCTGGTAACAAAAAGCAACAGTACCAGAACTCTAAAAATACAATTTATTTCTGTAAAACCAGCAAAGTCAGCCAAGCAAACACCTCCAGGTAATAGGTGCAAAAAAGGAATGATGTGTCTCATGGAAATAATATTTAGAAGAGATGAGATTAAAGAAATGACCTTGGCCCAGAGGCTATTCCAATATATTGGATAATTCCTCATGCAGCCAAGTTCCTTGGGAGGTTGTGAGCAATGTTTAGTGCGTAAAAGATGCAATCTCATTTCCTCTGGATAAAAAGTACAGTTAAGATTGCAGTCAGATTACAGGTGTACTGGAAATGAAAGGGGAAGGCATATTTCCAAACCTAGTCAGTACTTAGCTAAAATGTTTTATGGTGATCCAAACTCACCCTGAGATTTTACGCTCAAATGAGGATAACTGAATTAGGGTCCTTGCTGATTCGCTTCCAATGCTATCTATCCATTGCACTTAATTTGGTTTTAGGCAAAATGTCTCAGCCTTTCTCATGGGTGATGCCTGGGACTGTGGGGGATGTACTGCTTCTTAGCACAGCCTCCCTAGGACTGCTAACTCCTCGGGAAATCCTGGGAATTTCTGCTGTGCTCTCATCTGTTCATGATGTTTTCATTCTATTTGGTAACATGTGAAGGAAACACTGGCTGCATAAGAGCAGGGGGGAAGCAATATTGGATGATGGCTGTTATTCCAAATTACAGTAGTGTCAGACCAGAGCGTGAGCTCTGATAATGAGCTTGTGTGGGTGATGCTGCTGAGGTGAAAAGCAGAGCCAGTACCCTTATGGCTCATTCTCACCTCATTTACGCAACACTGGCTTGGATAATGCCTGCCCACATGACTTTTACACCTTGTCTTGCAAACTTTTGATGAGTGTTGCTGCGTAAAGGTCTCTCCTTGCAATTTCCACCTTAGAAGGGCTGAATTTTAATAGGGAGGAAACTAAATCCTGTAATCCAGTATATGTGGGATGTGAATGAGTAAACTATGGGAAAACAGGAGGCACACACCAATAAGAGAACAGACGAGCAAACTTGATATTTACCTGCTCAGTCGAACAGGACAAAGTTTAAGAGTCTCTTCTTGCTACTAACATAGAAAAACCTGACCAGACCTGGCCTAAATCTCTTTGAAATGACTGTACATTGCCCAATTCCTTTAGGTTTCTCAGCATAGATGCAACTGGTTAGGTAGCTGCTGCCAGTGCAACAGTTTGGAGAGGAAATAAAAGACCCATTAATCCCTTGGAAAATCCATGTGTGTTTCACCTTGGAGCTCTACACCCAGCAATGACCTCAGTTTACATCCTTTATTCACACAGAAATGCTCTAGTCTTTAGCCAGGAGTTCGTTTCTCTGCTGGGTTCTCCCCTCAGCCTCCTGGTAGCCCTTACCACGTACGCTTTCACTGAATGTGCCTCCTGTTGGCACCCTGTCTTGGGAACTGAAGATCTGCAGCATACCAAGGGCTAGTCACATCTTCTGCAATGGAGTGTTTTGTTTTTTTTTCTTTCTTTTTTTTGTTTGTTTGTTTGTTAGTTTCTTCCTGATTTTGTTTTGCTTTTTTTGTTTTTTTTTTCTTCTTTTTTTCTTAGTTTTCCCTGTCTCCTAACTTATATCAAAGCTGATTGTTTCTGTCTGCTCTCCCTCCCCCACTTTGAATCTGACACTTCCTTTGTGTTTTTCTACCATGCAGTATTGCTATTCTGAATGTTTAAAGATTTGGGGTTCTGCTTTCAATTTCACTCTGCTGTTCCATTGCATCTTCCATCTCTGACATTTAGTTTTGAGGTATAGTTTCCTGTGAACCTGTTGCCTCTAAGCCTTGTTCTCACTGATTCTGCTCATTTGCTCCAAGGAAGTGCTTTCCTTCTGTGGACTAGAATATCTGTGCAATGCATGTATGTGAGGGTAGCCACAGGCACAGTGTGAATAGGGCACATTAATACAGTTTGTGCTTTGAGTTTCTGCAGCCCTGGTCACTGAGGAATGGCAGTTTCAATCATTTATGTTGGATAACTTCCAGAATTGTCCTTCTGTGGGACTGTAAATGGCACTGAGAAGTTTCCACATAGCTCATGCAAACATCATAAACATTTTAATATAACTAACACATTGTGAAAACATAGATACTGTGTGCTTGAGACATGGGCACTTACTCAATGGTGATGATGAGAGATTTCCTTTAACATCTATAGAGAACACCAGGGCCCGCAATGTTCTTTTTAGAAAGGTTATTTCAACAATAGATATTTTCTTGTCATTATATGCAGTACAGTATCTGTTTTCAGAGTCATTGCTTTAGTAGAAAGCTACCTTATTGAAGTATTGTTCATTGATAATGGTCATATTCTTGACATGTAGTGCCAAACACATATAACAATAAACGAGCAAATACTGCCTCGTGCCCATGTCTAAGATCCTACAGTTGTGAAGGTTATCAGTGCAGACAATCTGACAAATAGCCTGAGAAGAGCTTAATTCTGCAAAGCTTGTCACTTGCTGCAAGGGGTCTGTGTCCACAGGGGCCCCAGGAGATGTATTTGATGGTGGTGGGCTGCCAGCCTCTTTCATGGACACATTGCTCAGACAGGTAGGAAGTAGGCCCAAAGACGGATGACACAGATATATGTCTCATAAAAGTAGCCACCTCTTTGAATTTTAGAGGTATGGTCACTAATGGCCATCACCCCTACAGCCTCTCCTGTGCCTTTCAGAACTGAGGCTCTTGGATGCTGTTTCCCCTCGCTCTGGTGTTGAAAGCTCCTCTCTGGAGCTACTCACCTTGGCAGAATATATGTTGTTCCAAGTTACAGTGCTGTCTGCAGAAGCTGCAAGTTGATGCCCTTGCAGTTAGGAGATACGTAAAGTACAATGTTTGTTTGTCAAAGCAGCCCTCAACATTGTTACAGGAATTTACAATTTCCAGTCTGTTGAACTCACGTTGTATTGTAAAACACTTTGCCAAAAAGGTAGCACTTCTATGGTCTGTCTTCTATGAACATGTCATTTAAGATGAACCCTTGTGTGGTGATGCTATAAATTGCAAACAAAGTAGATTCTCTCAAGTACCCTACAATACCTTGGACAGGTGGTATCTCAGTAGATTGATGTGATCTTTCTCCTCTCACTACATGACATGAGGACTTCTTGTGTGGAGTTCAAAGTTACTGCCAGGCAAGAATATCAGTGGGAGATGGAGGTGAACTCTAGGACAGTTTCATTTGCTTTAATGTCCTTAGTCAATAACCAGATGAGCAAACTTTATATTTGCAAAATATTGCTCCTAACTTCAGTGCTCTTCTGTCTCACTTGTTCAGTGATAAACTGGGTAAAGGCTGTATTGACATGCTAATTTCTCCATTGGAGGTGGGAGGAGCTTGCTTATTAATTATTAAGGCAAGACAAAGATACATACACCACTGTTATTTACCAGCCTAGCTGGTAGATAACAGTGCAGTGCAAAAATCCTGAGGTGCAGAGGAGTTTGTACCTAAACGAGGAAAGAAAGGGTTTCTGTTACTCATGCCACATGAGTGTGAAGCCTCACTTAGCCTCTCCCTGAGCCTTTTAATTGTCACTGTAATCAGAAGACCTTCATGTTGCATGGATGTCCTTCTCCTGTATGTACCTGTTTAGTCTGTTGTCTTAGCTCCATAGTTGCAGGGAGCCTTCCTGCTATTAACACAATGCACAAATAAAGATTTGCTATTAGATTCAAATTTCACAGTTTGAAACAAGTCTGACTATTCCTTAAGTCAAGATTCTCCCCTACCCACTCCTGCCTTGTATTTGAGCTCTATTTAAGCAGGGTCATCAAGCTTTTGGAGGTGGGTGGGTTTTGCTGCCCTTGCCAAAGTTGGTTACTGACATTATTGATACTAAGGTTGAAGCAGATTCTATAGTGCTCTGATGAGTCCAGTCCTGGGCTGTCCAGATCAACAATGAAAGACAGATCCCACCCAAGTAAAGTAGGATCACACGTGGGCATTGATCAGATTATGGATCTTGTAAACTTGAAAGTATTGATACAAAAAATTGTACTTCTTGAACAGTATTTTCTCTTGTCTTCCAGAAGTGTCTCCCAAGTGAAGAGAAATGCATTATTGATTTTGGAAGAGGGAAAGCTGGAAAGATCAAAGTCTCTCAAATGGCAGCACTTCCCCTCCCCGCCCCACTCCCGAAACTAGTAAAATCAACAAAAGTAGATTTTGGAAAGTGTTTTTAGGCTTCCACCTTAGGAAAAATAAAAGTAATTATTTGGGCAATTACTTATTTCTGATGGATTAGAAGGTAAGAAAAGATAGTCTATTCCATTTAATAATTTGAAGCAAGTTAGGCCCAATTTAGCAGAATTCTGAACTCTGGTAAGGGACTTTGGTATTGAGGGTCCCTCTGGGATTCACAAGTTCTTCCTAATCTCCTTTGCAAAACTGCAGTTTTTGTATTCATAGTTTACCTCTTCTTCTACTGCACTCCTAAAATCTGCTATCTGGTGGGTTTGAGGTGTTCCCATTGACATTTTAGATGTTGGCAGAAACCCCCATGAGGAATGGGTGAACTACACTGACTTGAACTTTTCTTCCTTGACCAGAATTCTGCTGTCTGAAGAGAAGGAAGGAAAAACAGAACCCTTACAATAACTGCCTGTCACTGTTGTGTAATCCCAGTTCAAGCTTTTGGTGACTTTAGGAAAGTGTCAAGAGCTCTGTTTGGCACTGTTAACCTTGACTGTCAGAGTGAGCCTGCAGGAAGAAGAGGCTTTCCAGCTTATTGATTTGACCCCATAATATGCCAGGTTAGTACTAGTTTAATTCCAGTAAATTCAATACAGTTACACCAGGGATCAATTTGTCCTGAAGTTTTTTTGGTGTGCTCATACATAGACGTGTCAGGTATTATTAGCAACAGGAGTTTATCTTGTGAGATAGCATTAAGAACCTGATAGAAGTGTGATTTTGTTTCATACTGGCAGAGAATATAGGAAATGCTGTTTGACTCCCTTCACAGCATGGGTTGGCAAAATTAGACTTGTCTCCTTTGTACTAACAAGCCCCAGGACAGACTGCAAGGTATTAAATGAAGGAAACTCCTTTCAGACACACATATGCACAAAGCTGTGGGGAAAAAATCACCTAGGCTTCCAAGGAGGATAAATTATTACAGAGTTCATATCTGTAGGGCATCTACTCTGCAGGATTTTTCGTGCACAATGACATGACTTTATGGTTTTATTTACATTTTCTGAAGAGTTCACATGACTTGTTGCTATGGGGAATGCTGCAGTTGTCTGGGATACCCTTTTATATTTACATCATACACAATTCTGCCTATATACTCACTCGGTGCTGCTTGACAAATCAATAAGTAAATATGATGGGCCTGTTAATTTAACAGTTTTAAATTTAAACTGGTTAAAAAAAAAACCCAAAACATCAAAAATCCATGAATCAGGTTTTAATCTAGTAAAGGTATTGTTTGATCTTTCTTTTATTTTATTTTACCTTTTGTTTATTTTTCCATTCTTTGAATTTTTCGTGAGTAGTGCCTCTGGAACCCAGACAGATCTGGAAGCTGGTAAATCCTGTTCTCTGAAGCTGCTTGCCCTAGGCAAGATACACAGAGAGTGTCATTTCTATATAGGCACCCAAATAAGTGACCAGAATCTAACTCAACCTTCGACGGTCAGAGCCTGGGTGCTGATTGTCCCTTAGTGTGGTGGTTGACTGTTTCTGGTAACATAGCCCTGGACGGACATAGTGAACACTTGAAATTTTCTCTGAAATCTTTTGAGAATCTGCCCCTAAGGCTAAGCCCTGACCTGATGTAGTGAGACGGAGAGCATTCATTCATTTTCATCTGGTGGGCCTTGAATCTGACCCAAACTGGTTTCACTTACAAATAAAGCTCAGCTTTGAGTAGAAGTTAGGTGAGGACAATAAACATGAGTTAAAGTAAATAAATATTCTGAAGTCTTCCCTTTCAAAGCATGCCTTTGTGGAAGTTCAGTTCACAGACTCTCTATTCATACAGTGAGAAGTAAACAGTAATGTTTCAAACTATTTTGGGGAAAATCCCTCCCACGGCTGTCACCCTAAGTACATACCATTATCTACTTTGTTTTACAGAGGATAATGCTAGGAAAGTCAGATTGAGAACTCACACCTCAGGCAGCAAGGCCTCAAGGGTTCAATGAGAAAATTGCCATTTTTTCCTCAATAGATTCTTTTGAACTGGAATGAAGTGTCCCTTCCATGATGTTTCCCCCTCTTCACTGCCTCCTTTCTCCCCCCCTTCCCCAGCCTTTAAACTTTTTACGATACCTGGCTTCCAAATGTCAGAAAGGAGCCTGATACAACAAAGCCTTAGAACTTCATAAAATCCTCAGAGAACTGGTTGAATGCCACAAAAACATTTCTCACATCCAAATGACGTTTTGGTTCTGAATGACTGTGCATTTTGACCACATTCATGTTCTTCATTATTAACTAATCTCAGATGTTCACATTAGATTACTTTTGCTCACATGCATGTTTAACAAATGAATGTATTTTAGAGGAATTGAATAATTAGACGTTTGTTCCCAGAAAGGGTATTAACTGCATGTCATGTATATCTGTTAGCTCATTAAATATTTATCACTTGTAATCCTTATTTAGGAAGTTCCAGTTATCCAGCCATCCAAGAATGGTATCATACAACTTGTGCTATAATTTCATAATCATCTAAAGTCATGAAAAGCTGTCACTACTTCTGGATGATTGTGCTGCTGCCTGCCCATTCTCATTCAGTATCCTATATGTTCCCTTCTTCCATCCTCTTTCAGAGAAGAAGGCTAAGAAACAGATCTGTGTTAAAACTAACACTACAAAGGAAAATCGTGGCCAGACAAATGCTTGTGTTGGTGCACAAATGACCTGGCAGCACAGGCAGTGTGCATGAGTTTCTGTAAGAGGGCTTGACTTTGTCTTCTGGTGGACTGTGTAAACTGGCTTAAACTTTTTGAGAAACAGCATTGTAAAGGACTATTACTCATCCCTGAGGAAGAACTGGTGTGTAGCCAAAGCAACAAGCCTGTGAATGCCCTAGATGGCACATGTTTCAACTTCTCCTAGATGTGGATGCTTTGTCTTGCAAGAGCAAAGGGATCTCTTAGGTGATTTCTGCAGGTCTGTGGCACCAGTATTCCCCACCATAGCACTGTATGCTAAATTTTCAGGTGGGATTGAGAGTGTGGTCTCATAGAAGGACACTGTCCAGTGATCCTTTGTCCCTGCTGGAAAAGTTGGCTTAGTTTTATCAACAGAAAAAAATTAGATTATTCATATAATGACTTTGTGTCGTGTTAAGCTTTCCGTTCAGTCCATGTTGGGATATTCCTGCCCCACCCCTATGTCCCCAATACTGTCACACTATCCACTGCGTTTCCTTGTACATTTGTGACCCGATCTAATCACACAGGTTGGCAGCCAAGTGTATGCCACTGAAGAGACAGGAACATCATTGTTTTTTTAAATATGCAAGTTATTCAATAAGGAGCAGCATGGTAGAGCATAGATACAAACCTAGTATACTTTGAGACTCTTACAAACTATAACAAAACACAGTGTCCAATGCATCACCCTTTCTACTTATATCTATAAAGGCTTGCTGGCAGTGTCCCCCAGCTTTGCGCGCAAGACTTCAGTCATTGCCCACTGCTCCTCACTCAAGAGCCAAACATTTATTACATGAGGAGAGACTAGATAATGAATAACAACAGCAGGGTTAATTATTTTCATTTCTGGGTCAGGAATAGGCTGAAACACAATCAGAGATGTAAAAAAAAAAAAAAAGAAAATTAAAATATTACAAACAGCACAGTGGTTAGAGGGTGGCAATGACTGCTGATCAGCCCAGGTGCTCTTAAAAAAGATAACTGCGTCCTCCCATTTCACATGACAGTAAGAATGAAGATTAACCCCTGACTTTTGTATTTGTTCCATGCAGAGTATTTCCTTCAGCTCCTAATGAAACAGGGCCCCAGTATGGCTCGTTTTGCATGCACAGCTCTGTCTTGGAAAAGCACCGCTCTCCTTCTTGGCATGCTTTGTCCTCTCACTCTCCCTTTTGCTTTTCTTATTGTCTGTTGGACTGTTGACTTTTGGTTACTTATCTACTTGTCTGTCTCCCAGTCCTGCCCTGAAGAATGCACACAATGAGTCTGCTCTTCTATTTCTCTTAACTCTGAGATTAGGAAACAAAGCAGTACATCTCAACAATGCACACTGGTTTTGACCTTGAGCAGTTTTTAAGAGTTTGATTTTGCTGTTTCCTCCTCCAGTGCCTCCAGTAACCTCAATTCTTTTGAGCCCCTCATCCCCTCTCCAAGGTATTTTCCTACTTTGTGTTCCCAGAACTGCTTATCATGCAGGCAGAGGGAAGCATCAGTTCACTATAAAGGGAATTATACATTTAAACATCACCAGTCTGACACATATTGATTTTTATTTTAGGAGGCAACACGTAAAACATGTAAATAAATTGCAGGCTTTGTTGTCTTCCTTCTAGGTCAGATTGCAGCCACTCCATCATTGATATCTGGTCATAGCAATGCTCACAGACTGTGCAACCCACCTCCCCACACTGACCCAGCTGTAGTCTTCCTCTGGAGATTTAATTTCTGCTGGGTGATTTGCATCACAGCCTTGTGTGTGTGTGTGTGTGTGTGTGTGTGTGTGTGTGTGTGTGTGTGTGTGTGTGTGTGTGTGTGTGTGTGTGTGTGTCTTCAACTCCAAAGTGGTACAGGGACACACTTCCAGCCCTCTATGCTTCTTTGCATCTGAATCAGATCCTTTCCCTCTGGGGCATCTTCTGCCTTGAATGGAATTACAGACAACATGCCATGTGACTGGTTAAGTCCTCTTTGACTTCACATGCTGAGGGTGACTCTGCACTTCAGGCATACCTACCATACTCATCTAGTTCTGTACCATGGCCATTCATCAGCCTGAATATGTGCTAAGGCTTGGGGGTGGGATATCTCAGCATACAGCCATAGAGACACCTTGGAACTGCTGGGAGGCTCACACAGAGGCTCTCACAGAGCAAGACCAAAAGTGGGTTCAGAGAAGAGCTGTATGTACTGATTCAGGCACGTGACCCCCTTAGGAAAAGAAGATGCAGTTTAAGGCCCATCAGATGGAGGTGCCTCACAGCTGCAGGGCTGAGCATTAACTTCCCTGCAGTCTTTAGGATTAACCTGAAGCACCTGCAGCCTTACTGTGGTGGCTTCTAGAGAGTTTTGCATTAAGTTTTAGCTCAGTTTCACCTTGTAGTAAAAGGGTAGTGTTATCTTTAGTTGCTCAATAAGATGTGCAAGAACTTGATGATTTACAGCAGGGCCTTTATGGGCGTGTGGTGGATGCTAGGTAACTTCTAGTCAAAGGGATTGTCCTCGTGGGATCAGACTTCTGCTTCTGAGGATGGTCAAGCTGCTAGCACTGCTGCAGAGGTGGTAAGTACTTGTGCTTCTGTTGTGTGTGATTGCAGTTGTGGTCAGTGGGTGTTGTGTTTATCTAGTCTCCTAGTGCAGAGTTATTTAACTAAAGCTAGGTGAGTCTGTCCCTGACTGCTGCTTGCGGGTTGCCATGTCCATCTATGTTGTTGGTGTATAATCTAGTCTGGAAACAGTAATTCCTTTCTTCAGAAACCTATTTTATCCTTTATTGCTTGAACTCTGTGCCCTATGTTTTAATACCAGGTTGGTTGTGGACCCTGCCATTTCACTTGCTCCTTACTGTTTGAAAAACCTCAGTGGTGACCTGTGTTTATTGATGGTTGAGCTATTTATGGTTTTATGAAAAAGTATGTGCTGGGTTTGTTCATAAATGGAATTAATATGGAAAATCAGTACAAGCCTTCTACCTTTTGAAACCTTAAGCATGAGTCTTTCTTTTCATCTTATTGGAAAATGCTATTTTAAAAAATCATAGAAAAGCTTTTGTAGTCCCTCTTCGAAGGGCTTTTTAAGTATTAATGTAATTCTTAGAGGACTTCTTTTAACAGAAAAAACTTTCACCAATGCTGTTCTTAAATTTACTGTGAGCTGTGCTGAAGTAGTACAGAAGATCAAAGAAAATTGCTTACTGCTTTCCAGTCAGCAGAAGTTCACAGGACTTGCGTGTGACCATACCCGTTTGTTACAGATTGGCCTGGCTTCACATAAGGGAAAGAGTGAACAAAAATAGCTGACTTACACTGGAAAAGAAAGAAAAAAATGTTGCTGGATATGAGAAGCTATCATATATTGTTAAAGGCAATTACTGTGCAAATAAAACTATCACCCCAAATGTCTCTGATTGAAAGACAGTTTCAAAAGTCCTGACAATTTGTACTTGGTTTGTAAAATGAAATCTTTAGGCAGTTGAGTGACAGTGTAACTTAGCTAGCTAAATTCTGAGGGTAGGTCTTGAAAATGGCAGGGGTTGTCTGTACTGTTCTTCTAGTCTGACTGGGGCCTGAATAGGAGCAATGAATTCCCTTGCCCTTAATGACATGTTGTTTGGTCTTTTTATATCTCAACTATACCTAAGAGGCAGTCCAGTCAACATGGTGTAAAGCAGTTGTTTTTTGCTCTCATTCTTAGGGTGAAGCTGTATTTTAGTAATTCACCAATAAGATATCACAGGAGTTTCCTGGAGAAATCTAGGTGATGACAAATAAAGTCTACTTTTAAGCTGAGTCTTTTTAAAATGTGCTTTTGATTCCTTTTTTTTTTAAAAAAAAACAAACTTACAAAATAACACTCATATTTAGGAAATATTTGAATTGGTATTTTAGTAAGTGTTCAGACAAAGTAAAAGAGAAAGGAAACATATTCAAGAAAACTAAGTACATATCATAGATTGCTACAGGAATGCTTTCAGCAGAGGATATATAGTTCGGCATGTGTTCAGATCTTAAAGTACTATTATTTTGCAAAGTGGAAATAAGAGAAAATAGCTGATGCTATGTGAGGTGTTGTCAATCTATATAATCCTTAAGTTTTCTAGGCCCTTGGGATGTGAATCAAAATGTAAGATACTGCATGGGGTTGTTGTGGGACTCTTGGAACTACCCATGAAGGCTATGGCATGGCCAGATGCTTTTCCCAAGTTACCAGCTGACCCAGATCTGTCTCAGCCTTGAGGGTTCTATGCTGCCTCAGTGCCTCGTTCCCAGGACCTCTCCTGAGAGCAAGCATCTCATGACAGTCTGCGTCTTACTTTTAGCTTCTCTTAGTTATCCAGCTGATTTATCAGGTGTGCAGCACTTCGTACTCTAGAGGTCACTATAATGTTAAGAATGGAAATAGTGCATATCCAATTCTTTTTCCCTGATGAGATATTGCAGGGTAAACTCTAAATTATACTCCTCATATAAGATGGAAGAGAAATTTCATACTGGGGAAATGTACTTGAAAAAGCACAACAGCCAATATGGGAAGCTCAGAGGGCGTTAAAGAAAACAATCGTTGAGCCTCTTTGTTGAATGGAAGTTATGAATGCACTAGTAGTAATTTTCTGAAGCCATAGACAATAACATAATGTGAGTGGGTGATGGAAGAAATTACATAGGGTGAAACTTAGAGAGCTGACAACAGCCTATGCATCAGTTAAGACCTATTTCTGAGGGCTTAATTGCAGCTTAAATAGCACACAGGCCTTGTGCTCATCTTCTGTGTAGAAAAAAATTCCATCTAAAATGAGCACCATGAGCAGAACATGGAAAATGTAATCTGATCAGCTGTAAAACTCCTGCTTTAGGGAAGGGGTATTCTATACTGAGAACAGATGTGGGCAGTGTAGATTTATGTTGTAGCACGCACACTATGGAGCTCTAATGCTGTGTTTCGCCATTGGATGCACTGATGTTAGTCCAAAGAGTTGCCATGAGAATATCAATCTTTAAACAAATGGGAAAACTGAGTAATGAACACACCATAGCCATTGTGGTAATCTACTCCATTTGTGTGTGAGCTGTGTGGCTGATAACACTAAAAGCAATCCCAGTTACAAGTGCTTTGGAGGCTTTATTTTTTCTTTACTTTTGAGCTAGCTTTCTGCAAATATTCAGACTGAGTAATATGAATGCTTGCAAAAATAAACTTTCAGCTTTGTTGTGTGACTGTATAAGAGAAGTCGGAACTAGATGGTCACTCGCATCTTTGCTACAAAATGTTTGGGTGCTGGTTCAGTAAGATAAGAGAGCTTTGTACAGCTTCTCTGAGAAAAAACAAAATAACAAACCACTTTGCATACTGAATATTGAACAATTAGGAGTTTCAGTCTATTCTCAGCATGTTTTCTGAAAAGTATGGTGGACAGAATTAAAGCTGAACTTATCTTTTCATGCTTGCGTTTCTTGTATTATTTAACTTTTTCTTATGTTTCCTGGACTTAGGATTCTTGGTTCTGAGATAATCAATGTTCACTTGTAATGTATTTTGACATATGTTCTAAATAAGCATTTTCAACTTAAAGTTACAACAAATGTTATTTTTATCAGAACAGAAAAGGTAAATTGAAGTAGTCTCCTGACAGTAGCTTTGAAAGCAGAAATAGAGATGAAATATTAGGACTACACTAATAGTACTTTTCAAATCACAAAGTTTGATGAATTTAACTGTTTTTAATTGAGAAGCAACCTGTAAATCATTGCTTCTCAGTGGGAAGAGGTCTGTTATTCAGATGTCTGCTAAAAGGTTTTTATGAATTCTGTTCCAGATCTGACTTTGTTCACAAACCATTCACAAATTGTCTGCTTTTATTATTCACAGTGTGCGATTGGGCATGTGGTATATTTTCTGCTCTCTAGTTTAATGACTGAAACATTTTGACAGGGAATAGCAAATGGTGAATGACAATGAGAAAACAACATGCAACTTGGGGTATTTGCAAACACTTTCAAGAGTATTAACCATCAGAAGAACTTTGCTGAAGCTTGGGTAGTCTGACCTCTATGAATGATAATGATTCATACCTCAGCCATTTAGTTACAGATGTATTTGAATCAGTTTGTCACTTATCCAGCTTTTAAGTTTACGAGTAAAATCATTGTCTTTGAATGATGCATCTTTCAGTCAAGTGAAGCCTTGAATTACTTGTAAATAAAGTCTAATTCTGAATCTTGGCTATGGGAGAGCAAGGTCTCCTATTTCCATATTGGAATGGTGAACTGAAATAAAGTACTTCTGTCCTCTAGGACTGCCGACACAGAAGCAGTGTTCAAAAAGTTATAAATGTGCTGCAAAAGTCAGTTTGCCTGTAGGTTAGCATTAGAAATGCTGCATTTCTGAAATACAAAACTAAGTTATTGTCATTTAAGTATATCATGATACTTTTGAGTATAAGAATTAGCCTAGTTTTACTTGTAAAACCTCAATCTCTGTTTCAGTTACCAAGCTGAAGAAGTGAAGAAACTTGATGGGTTTTGCATGGAAAAAAACCTTATTCTAGTTCAGAGGGTTTTGAAATGTGGACAATATGATTCTCACACAGAGTATGTGCAACCTGGTTTTTTTTTTTCCCCTCCACAGCCTGAGGTTCTTGAGCTATATGAATAAGATTTTGTAACACTGCAGGCAAAATTCTTTCCCTTGATCCGTGCTGTAGATATTGCTTGCATTTTCTGCACACATGGTACTTTCATTTCCTTCAATGGGAATTCCACATGCTGAATAACGAAGAAATATTTGCATTCTGGATAAGTGCCTTATTCGTGCACTTACTAATACTTACTTGGGCAGAGTTCCTACTGCCTTTGATCTTGTTGGCGAGCTGCCCACTGGATTTGAATCCCTGATTTGAAGAGTTGGTAAATGACCTTTTAATGGCAATTGTCAGCAATGGCTGCCATTCGACTTTTCTTGTGTTCCCTGCCACAAAGCTATCATCTGAAGTAAGGTGTTGTAGTTTCTTTTTGGAAGATTAATAGTTCTCTGCTAGTAACAGATTTTGCACTAGCCAGAAGAGTAGTACACCCACTGATGAGTTTATCATTTGAACTTTGAATCCAGTCAGGAAGTTGAGACATAAACTCTTTCATGATGGTGATTTGTGGTATGTTTTCAGGGTCAGTTTATTAACCAGAGTAACAGTGATACAAGCACATGTTGTAGAGAATATGAATCAGAGGAAGTGTCTGACAAAGACCTCTGTGCACACAGCTTTCCTAGGAGGCTGTGGAATTCTGACATGTGTCATGAAGTTCCAGGTATCAGGCGTGAAAATACTATGAGTATTAACAACCTTTGTATGTGTACGTAGAACTTTTATTGGCGGCATTTTTGGTATTCGGAAGACTTCATGCCACAGCTTGTCTATAAAAGGATTTAATTTTTATTCTAAAGATATGCAGTTCATGGAGGGTTGGTTTTAGCTTTCTCCCTCTTGGTTTGAGGAAGAAAAATAGCAGAAAGAAACCAACCCAACCCCCTGTGTTGGAGAGCTTGTAACATTTTATGTAGGAGGCATGCTTCTCACTTTGTATTTGGTAACAGTGCTCTGGGTTCCTTCACTTTGTATTTGGTAACAGTGCTCAGGATTCCTTCAGAATTAAGATATTGAAAGGGAATAATTGTCTACAAATTCCTGATGCTTGTCCTGTCCCGACAGTACTGAAATGTAAAACATTCTGGGAGAGAACCTGTAGTGTAAACTATAAATATTATTACAGCTGTGTTAACACTGGACATAATTACCCATAGAAAATTGTGATAGTCTGATAAGTTTCTGTCCTGAACTGGAATGAATATTGAAAATTTTTGTGAACATGGAGCTCTGAAGAGCAATGTAGTATAGAAATATTGACCTTTTTTTTTTATTGCCTCTCTTCAGCAGCATGGACTAGATAGTTTTGCAGTGTGGTGTATGTATCCCATGCTACATTCTGTTTCATGGCTTCCACAAAATACTAAACATGGTGAAGAAGCTGGAAAGTACTTCCTGTGGCAAATTACAGTCTGGCAAAATGTGGTCGTCCTGTGTAGGCTTTTTGTTTTGTTTTGTTTTTTTTTGTGAGTTTTGTTGTTGTCGTCCCACCCTACCCCTGGCCCCCCCACCATTGCAAATTTCTTTGAGGAGGTAAAAATCCCAGTCAGATCTAATAATAATATGAGATTAAAACTTGTGCATAATAGTTGTACTCGGAGGTATGGTATGGCAAGCCCTCTATCTGCAGTGTGATGATCTGTTTGGATATACAGTTCTACGGAAGGGAAAAAAAAGCCTGTCTTTTAACTGCATCCTAAATAATGCTCCATCCTACTTCTGAGTGGCTCCTACTCAAGTTGATGCAGATGGCAGATCTGAGTACAATTCGCATACAGTGAAGTCACACAAGTTTTGTGGACTGGGTGAAGAGCACGTGAGACTTGGTAGTAGTTGGGCTGGGCTTGAGAGAAGAAATGTTTATCTTCTGTTCCAGTGGCCATGCCCAGAGGTCAGGAGGTAAAGCTTTTAATTGCAGTTCTGAGCATGACCTTCCTCTGTCTGTTCTTGTGTGGTGGCTCCCTCTCTCTTACACCTGAGAAGAGAAGGTAGTCCCCATTGAGGAGCTAATTTATATTTACATATTCAGACACTAATTCTCTAAATAAAGTATGCACAATAAAATTTATGCATATTTCATGCAATTAATTTTGTGCATTTTAAATGTGAGAGACTGAAGAGTCGGGAGAAGCAGCCCCGTTCTCACAAGTGTCCTTGTTCCTCTGAAGGCTTTGCTTTAGCCACTAGGTGATGCAGCTGCTTCTTTCTCTGTCATGTGCAGTCGTGGATGGAGAAGCTTGGGGAGCCTGGAGTATGAATTAAGAATGAGTAATTGGAGAAGATCCCCATTTCCCTAGAAGCAATGCACAGACTAGATAATAGGCCTTGGAAAACTAACGAGATAATAGGGTTTCCAACTTTGTTTTCTAATTGCTTTGAATGAAATCCCATTAAAAACAGCTGCTTTGATTCTCAACTGATATAAATTGTCATATATTTTTAGAATTAAATATCACTTGGCTGGTCTAGCCCAGATGTAAACTCTGGCCTAGATTATGTGATAGCTATCAGCTTAGTTTGGAAACTTTAGTCATACTTTTCCAGGCAAATTTATTTTAATGTATTATCAGGAAAATTCAGCATATTTCCAGGTATTGTGTCTCTGAAAAGATAATCACCAATACAAGGCTACTAAAAAGACAGAGTTAAAATAATGCATATACCCACATCATTGTTTGAGGCAGCTAGATGAAATTTGAGTCCAAGCAGCATGCTGGTAACATGTAATCCAGTGTCAGATGCCAAGGGTGTCTTCAGCTTCCCGAACCCAAAGAAAGAGAATGGTATCGTGATTTCAGTGGCTGCTGAGAGCCACACAGAACTGGAAATGCATTGAATAAGATGACTGAAAATAGCTTTTTAGTAAGAGTAAAATTAATAGGATTTTAAACAAACTTATCCTGTGAGATATTGTGATTCTTATTTGAAACAAACTAACAAATGATTTGTTGCTCATTCTAGGACAGATTCTCATTGACTTTAAATTCAGAAGAAGTTGGGAGTCTGGATAACTGTTGAACAGTCCATTGCTATGGCCCTTTCCAGTAGTGCTTGTTTTTTGTTGAAAAAAATTCTTATTCCTCAATGTAAGGCTTAAAGGAATTGGGTTGTGGTATCCAAAGTCCACAGTGATGCAAAATTATGGGTGTGGGGAAGTTTACCTGTCTCGTTTCTATTTTCCATGGTGTGTTTTGTGTGGGGTGTGTTTGTTGTTTGTTTTTTTATTTTTTGGTGTTTTTTTGGGGGGGTGGGTTTCTTTTTCTTTTTTTCCTCTTTCTTTCTTTTTTTCCTCTTTCTTTCTTTTTTTCCTCTTTCTTTCTTTTTTTCCTCTTTCTTTTTTTCCCCTTTCTTTCTTTTTTTCCCCTTTCTTTCTTTTTTTCCCCTTTCTTTCTTTTTTTCCCCTTTCTTTCTTTTTTTCCCCTTTCTTTCTTTTTTTCCCCTTTCTTTCTTTTTTTCCCCTTTCTTTCTTTTTTTTCCTTTCTTTCTTTTTTTTTTCCCTTTCTTTTCTTTCTTTTCTTTCTTTTTTTCCCCTTTCTTTTCTTTCTTTTTTTACCCTTTCTTTTCTTTCTTTTTTTCCCCTTTCTTTTCTTTTTTTTCCCCTTTCTTTTTTTTTTCCCCTTTTTTCTTTCTTTTTTTCCCTTTCTTTCTTTTTTTCCCCTTTCTTTCTTTTTTTCCCCTTTCTTTTCTTTCTTTTTTTCCCCTTTCTTTTCTTTCTTTTTTTCCTTTTCTTTCTTTCTTTCTTTTCTTTCTTTTTTTCCCCTTTCTTTTCTTTCTTTTTTTCCCCTTTCTTTTCTTTCTTTTTTTCCCCTTTCTTTTCTTTCTTTTTTTCCCCTTTCTTTTCTTTCTTTTTTTCCCCTTTCTTTTCTTTCTTTTTTTCCCCTTTCTTTTTTCTTTTTTTCCCCTTTCTTTTTTTTCTTTTTTTCCCTTTCTTTTCTTTCTTTTTTTCCCCTTTCTTTTTTTTTCTTTTTTTCCCCCTTTCTTTTTTTTTTCTTTCTTTTTTTCTTTCTTTTTTCCCCCTTTCTTTCTTTTTTCCCCCTTTCTTTCTTTTTTCCCCCTTTCTTTTTTTCCCCTTTCTTTCTTTTTTTCCCCCTTTCTTTCTTTTTTTCCCCCTTTCTTTCTTTTTTGTTCTCTGAAGTAGACAACCCCAGACAGAGCAGGATTAAGTGGGAAAGAGGGAGGGAGAAAAGATGAGCTATCCACTGATCTATAGAAGATTTTTTTTTTTAATAGGCAATAGGTCTATTTCTGACCTAATTAAAATTAATTTCAGAGCAGTCAATGCCGATATACATGTCTTTAAAGGAAATACTTCAAATGAGCTGGCTGAGGGAATGAAAAGATACTGAAGTTTTTAGACAGTTGAAGCTGTGGGACTCTTCTTTTTTTTTTGAAAAAAATTCTGAAAGAATTAGATTCCAAATTGCTTTCCAAATTAATGTCAACTTTCCTGCATATTTGTAGTTCTGTAAAATTGCATAATCAAGCAGTATAGAGCTGTATGAGTTAAAGGGTTATAAACCTGAAGCCCTCTAGTATAGACATCAGTAGAAATATACTCAGCAATAGGGGACTGTTATTATAATTTGTTTATATTGATCAACAAAAAAATTATTAAAAATGCTCTATTCAAAACCCCATGACTTATTGTGATGCATCAGTTGATTAAAATCTTCACATCACAGATGTCATATCCTTTGACAATAAAACATGAAGTTAAAGCTAGAAAAATTCCAAAAATACAATGGACTTGTCTTGTTGCTTACATTTTTCTCAATGCACAGTGCAAATCACTGTTCATGTTATTGCTATTTGCATATTACTCTTTCGTATCATCTGGTTTGCATTAGCCTTGCTACAGTTCCATGTCTGAATTGCAGCCATGGCTAAAGACTGTTTTTTGTCCATTTCCACTGCAGTTAAATCATAGGAGGTATTATTAAAATTGATCTTGTGGTTTTTTTTTTTAAATTAGCTCTATCAAAATTTCAGTTTGGGGATGCATTTTATTTGACAGTTCCCTGATGGAAAATAAAGGCATTTTACTGGGAATCAGGACTGGTCAGGAATATACAAAACAGGACTGGCTTGAAGGTTATGTTAAATGAAAAGACTTCAGTGAAGTTGGACTTTATTTCAGTACCTTAGAAGTCATGTTCTCATGCTTTTGTGTCTGATCTTAACGACTAAAACTTACTTTCTTCAAATATAAAGGCTAAGGATTTCACATAACATGCTTCTTAGAGGAGTTTCAAGTCATTGATACTGGAAAATTGGGAGGGTGTCCAAATGGTGGGACAACATACTTGCATATATTGGTAAAATGCCATTCTAGGAAACAAAGTAATCCAAAACTGATGTCACCTGGCCATCTGTCCCAGTAATGACTGCATTACATTCCAGGTTAAGCAAATCTAGAGGAGACTATAGCATTTTCTGGACATATTTAGACTTTCACTTGCAGATTATATTCATCAGCTGATAACAATGTTTCTGAAACCATCTGAATTGAATATGGATACACTTTAAAATTCAGAAATGTTTTCTAGAATCATAGAATCAACTAGGTTGGAAAAGACCTTTAAGATCATCAAGTTCAGTTGTTACCCCAGGACTGACTAGGCCACTTCTAAACCATGTCACTGAGGGCCTCATCTACACTGTTTTTGAACACTTCCAAGGACGGTAATTCGACCACTTCCCTGAGAAGCATTTTCCAATGCCTGATCACTCTTTTGATGATTTGGCTTCATTTTCTCCTCCCCTTCCCATTTTAATTTTTTTTATATATTACACTGATGAACTTTGATTATTTTAGAGGAGTTTCATCAGATATCTGCTGCTCTATCTAAGATGTTTCTTCATGTGCTAAAAAAGTCTGTATTTATGTTCATCTGATTAAGACACTTCAACTGATAGAAACTGGCTCTTGCTGTGCTGAAAGCAAGTGAGTTCTGCTGATATGTACCAGGATTTCTGGGGCTGGAGATACCAAACTGGACTTTTATGTGTGCATATCATCATTTTAATGTGAAAGCAGGGAACAAGGAAAGGAAGAAAAAGAAAACACAGTGCAAAGCATTGTTCCCTACTTTGTACTTTGGTTTCCCCTATCATTCTGTGTAGGTTAACTTCTCTGTCATGGATGAGAAAGACAAGTACTGTTCACACCAAAATCTGGTAATGAATCTGCATGCTTATTTGACTGCTTCTAGCTCTTTCTGGATGCATTTTCAGAATAGCTGCCGACTTATCAGTGAGTAGGTCTGAGGAGGGATTATTTGAATGAGGCAAACATGGAGCCTTTTAAATCACAAGCCTTGTACTGGTCTTTATATTAGGACCCAAAATAGAACTTGCATCTTTCAGTATTTGCTGGCTTTCTATCAGGAGAGAGGCTGACTGCAACTGTGTACAGCTTTTGATCTTTTTAATCATACCAGATTTTAATCACTTGGGCTGAAATTAGAAGAAACACTCAAGATCTCAGACAGCAAAGATCTCAGTGCCATTCAGTTGGGTGCTGTCACTAGTAAGTGAAGGACTGGATTTGCTCTGTTGGTAGCTAATAATATCTAGCTGACAGACTTGCACAAATAATTCAGGTGACAATGTAAAGACACCGCAGCTTGACCTTTCTGTGAGAAACGGCTGCCCACCTTAGGAACACCAAACCTCTCATTCATACACATCCTTCATGCTAAGTGAAGACCATGGGGCTACCTTCTGGAGATGCTTTTCCAGTCTGCCCAAAATCCAAACTGACAATATGCCAGGACCTCCTCTGTGCACCTAAGCTCCATGGAGGCTGGTCCCTTGTGTTCCTGGCAGTCAACCTCATCTCTCTGCTGTGGAGGCAGCTTCACTGATGTATAGGAGCATTTGGCAAAACTTGGGCTGCTGAGGTCAAAGGCTCTTAAAGTACTGAGCCTTCTGCTACTAGGCACTGGAAGGTGCGGTTTTCAAGGCCCTGTCCCAATGTCATATGTGTGGAAAATAATTATCCTAAAAATGTGAGGGGAAAAAGGGGATTTTTTTTTTTTTAAATCCCCTTGCATCTCTATTTTTTTGCGTCTGTAAAATGAGAATAATATAGTGCTGCTCATAAAAGTGAAGATACGTGCTCATGAGTCATGGAAATCTCATGTGATGTCCCATATTCCAGTAAAATGTGCAAGGAAACAAGTAATGCTATTGTCAGAGCTCAGCCTTGACGGAAATGGAAAAGGCTGAGAGATTTTTCCAAGTGAGGATATCTAAGGAAAACAGTGAGTTGCTCTTTCTGGGAGTGGTTCCTACCCTTTTTACTGAATAAGCAGGGGATCTTGAAGAAAGATGATGTGACAGAGAAGGACAAAATTCCCATGCACAGCAGGATGGAACAAAGGTAGTGATCTCTTCGGTGTTTCTGCACTTTCTAAGTACTAATTAAAATGAGGTCTGCAGGCATCTTCCCTGCTGACTTCCAGCCACAGGAATGGCCTGGATAAAATGATACAGTGAAATAGGTATTAGTGGCTTTTGGGGATCCACTTACTAATAAGGGTGACTGTTATAAATTCCCCATTTATAACAGCCTGCTTGTGGCTGTCCCTGCTTGCTTCCACATCTGTATTTGCAAGCTGTATATGTGCCCAGGGCCCTGGTCCTGTCTGGTGACCACACTGGCAGCAGAAGCTGAACTGCCCTTCCATGTTGGAATTCATAGGCATTGAAGAGGTGAGTTGCGCAGCTGAGGTGGGATAATCAGGAAGGGAAGGGTGAGATGTAGGATATCACTTCAGTAACATGCCTGTTTTGGCCTCCCAGTGAGCCCTGTGATGGGTTTATACAGTAGGAAGGGCTCTCCCTCTCATTTGGCAGATTTGGTTCTGTGCTCTCCTTGGCTCATGCATCACATAATCTGCTTTATAGGTACAGTGGTTTAGGATACTCAGTAGGTGAGATCCCAGATACATTGCCTGTCTGATGTGGAAATTTTTTTGATTTCCCTCCAAATGTTCTGCTTACACAATGGCAAGTTGTGACAGTGTAGGTATCTTTAAGTCTGCTCGAGTGAGGATGTTCACATTGTGCCAGTATGAAGGCCACAGATGAGAAGAGGTGGTATGAGTCAATCTTATTAGAAGGTATTAAACCACTTCATCTTTTATGCCTACAAGCATAACCTGAGGAAGGCTGTGGGTGGCTATAATGTCGCTGTCTCATTTTTCTTTGTATTTCTGTTGCTCGGTAAACATTAATGCACTGTAAGAGATTTAAAGATTTTATTTAGCTGGGGCTGTAAAAGTGTTCGTTCCCCTCAAATTTATCTCCTTTTTTTCCTTTGTTCTAGTGATGACTGGCATCATCTGTTCATCTCCTGGAAGGTTTTGAACTCTATTATGGTTGTCTCTTGGCATTGTTTTCTGCGCGTTTCTGTATTCCCATTGTTTTAGATTAAACTAGCCCAAATCCAGTTCCTAGCTTTAGCAAATTTAAGCCTCAATATGTGGAATAGCATTCTTAATTTTTTAATATGGGAATTGTCTTGCTGGCTTGGGAACTTTCTGAGCTTTTGAAAAGTGGCGATCTTGTTTCTTGTAGGGCATCAGCAGACATTCTTGCAATTTCTGCTCTTCTCACATTGTCATCTGTCCAAGATGTGTATGGTTAACACCTTGGTTTCACAGTTCATAAACTCTGGCCTAGCCTTGCAGTTTTCACTTGAGAATATCTTTTTTCCCATTTACCTAAATTGGGATCAGGCCCTAAAACTTTGGGATCTTATAACTGTATTTTTCAATGTAGATGACCCCTTTTCCACAAACCTCAGAAATTAATTTTGTGTGAAATTAAACTTTGGCGCAAAATGTAGGGAGGGAAGATTTCTGCTTATAGAAATCTTCTGTTGGATTATGTTCTTATGCCAAATGTAAAAGAAATAATTTTGATACAAAACAGAAAGATGAGGCTTGTTTCAAACGACACAATTAAAATATTCATAGATATTTACTTTTAGATGCTTGTTTTCCCTTCTTTTATTAAATCTCTGAGGCAATTCAGTGAATTTGATCTGCGTTTGCAAATGATTTCAGTTGAGAAATAAGTCCTTTTTGTGAATAAAATATTTCAGAAAAATATTTGCCTGGCTCTAGCAATGTGCCATATGGGCCTGTGTAATTCCTCTCCATAGGATGCATTTAACCCTGGTTGACAAGCAGACTGTCATTGTTTAATAATCCTCAGTGGAGAATGCATCAGGAATAATGTTCTTGGGATCTGAGGTTTTTATACCTACTTACGATGCACCTTTACCTAAGGAAGATGGGTTGTCTTGTGGGTGAGTTCCCAGGTGCTGTTTTCTCATCTAGCAAGAAAGTTCCTTTTCATGCTCTTCAGCTGCCAGCCCACAAAATATACCCACAAAGGAGTGCTGTACAGTCTCTTCAAACCTCAGGCTACCATAAACTGAGCAATATGCCAAACCAGGCTTCTTTTTAAAATTCCTTACTTCCTCCTTGTTGCTTATTATCCTTCCATAGAGAGAAGGGGGGGGGAATGATACAACATCTAGTAGCAAATTGGAGAAATGATGACTGAAGGGATCTGCATCCCTTCAGAACCTTCTGCTGTGCTGAAAGCTATTTGAACTGTGGGTCCAGCTCTGCTTTGGAGTATGCTAATATATTAATTTAATGACTGAAGAATGAAGGATACTTGGATAGCTGAAGTTCTAATACAATATGTAAGACTGAATGAAAAATAAATTAATTTTTAATGGTTTGGAGACATACAAAAGGTTCATTCGCTGCACATAACATGCTCAGAAAAATAATATCCTTTAATGTGCTGAACTCTTCATGCTTTTCATGAAGCTGCATCTAATTGTACTGCTCAGAGTTGACTAATTCTACCACTGCCTCCTTTTGAGAAAAATAGCATTTCAAGACATGACTAACACTCTAAGTAGTCATTAATTCTTAATTAATTCAGAATAAAAATTAAACTTCTGTACCATATATATCAACCTGAATACCATACACAATACATAGTCAGGTCACTTATTTTGAAATGAATATTAGTTAATACTATGTTATTATAAATGAAAAAACAAACCACAAATTAAGAAAAAGACAACAAAAACTACAAAAACAAACAAATAAAAAGAAAAAAAACCCAGACCACAGCCCCTTAAAATATTAGTAAAAGCAAAAAAATTTACTAATATAAATATTTGGTTTGTTGTCATTGTCATGGTTTAACCCCAGCTGGCAACTGAGCTCCATGCAGCCACTCTCTCACTCAAGCCCCAGCAGGGTGGGGGGGAAAGAATTAGAGAAGTTAAAGGGAAAACATGTGGACTGAGATAAAGACAGTTTAATAGGTTAAGTGAAAGCCATGCACAAGGAAAGCAAACCAAGGAATTCATTAACAACTTCCCATTGTCAGGCAGGTGTTCAGCCATCTCTAGAAAGGCAAGACCTCCATCACCTGTGACAGTTACTTAGGAAGAGAAATGTCATAACTCCAAATGTCCCCCCACCCTTCCTTCTCCTTGCCCCAGATGGAAGAGGGTATGGAATAGTTCTTGTGTCGGGGTCAGCTGTCCTGGCTGTGTTCTCTCCCAACTCCATGTACACCCCCAGGCTATTTACTGGTAAGGTAAGGAATGATAAAATATCAAGGGGTTTTTCTTTATGTAAGGGCTACTGATTCAATGACTCGTGTTTCTGATTGTGACCTCTTGGAACACTTGCCCAGTGAAAGTGTTTGGCCAGATTTAGGTTTGTGTGACATTTTGGCAGCACTTAGGTGTCTGTGGTCACCAAGAGATGCTTCAACACTGTACAAGTACAGAGGTACCTTCATCCAGTGAAATCGACTTGAAATGGTATCTAATATTTTAATTCAGAAGAATAGCTATAAAGAGCAGAAATTTGAAGTGAGCACTAATATATGTATACATATATATATATACTTGAATATGAATATACAGATATGCCCGCATGTCTGTGACAGATCATCGATGGAATATCTTGATGTCTACTTCTGAGGAAAATGCAGCTGTATCTGTCCTTTATGCCTTTGATCTTTGCATCAGATATGATAAATAATGAGTTCTGGAAGAAGCTCTGTGGGCATTTTACATACAGCAGAATGTGAAAAAAGAGTGTTTTTGAAGGAAGCCACTTCACTAAAAATTGTTTGCTAACATAAGAAGAGATAAATTAGTTTAATCCATTTGCAATGTAATGCAGTGAGAAATTATGTCAAAACCAAATTAAAATGACTGTGACAAACTGTTTAGGCTGATGGTGGGGAAGGTGCCAGAAGAGACGGAGCATAGGGTGTTCAGCAAGGAATAACCTCTCTAGAAGAAGAGAATAAAAAAATCATTTGTGGAGTAGGCTAAAAAGTTTGGAGACTCTGTAAAGACATGATTGAAAATATTTCTTTTGAAGATCTGCAACTGAACCCAAACCCTACTTAGACATGTGAATACGTAGCAGGTTGTGTTCCTTTTAAAATCCATCCTTTTGCAGCCTCTAAGCATCAGAATGAGTAGCTGTTTCTCTTTTTGTCCTTTCTCTTTTGCCAGGACCTGGCATTATTTACCTCTTGGGCAGCAGTCAGTGGAAATAGGTTTCCTGATCCCTTGTGATAATTGGAGGAAAGTGGTGTCCAGAAATTTAAGCCTTTTAATGAAGAACTTAGGAGGGGAATCTAGCCTCCTCAAAGGCCTTTTCACCTATTTATTAGACACACTTCACAGAAACCAGCAGCAGTCAGGCTGCCAGCCAGAAGACAATACAATTCTTTCTGAGCCCCTGACCAATTTTTTTCATCTCTGGAATTGGTTCTTCCTGCCTCACATTCTAAGAGACAGAATAAAGACATCTGAATTTAAAACTATAATATCAGTTCAGCCCTAGTTTCTGAGGTGGTAATCAGGACACAATGTACTACTGAGGATGCATGCTGTATTATGCAGCTCCTTCAGCCTGTAATTATCCCTGATTCCCCTCCTGTTGTAGCAGAATAGCTACAAATACTCTCATGGCCATTCCAGCCTGTGCGGCTCCCACTGTTTGTTAACTGCTGAGATAACAAACTGTAGTGCTGGTGGTGAGCTGGCCTTCAGGGATACAAAGGTTTCTAAAATTGAAGTTAATTTATTTTTAGGGTTCTCATGAACATGTCAAATATCCAGCATTTGCAGCTCAGAAGATCAAGATCAAGCGAGCTTTTGCCCTTCTGCTCCACGGGAGGTTTCCGTCCTCCCTGAGCTCACCTTAGGACACCTGTGTTATGCTTTGACAGTTGTACCGCCCCAGCCAAACTCCCCACCTGCCGCTGTACCCGCAGCGGGTCACACACGGCCCGCGCAGGGCGCTTGGCACCAGAAGTGAGAGCCCCTTCTAGGGGCTTGCCCCCCGCCTCACCGGGTAAGTGAAAAAACGGTCAGAGTAGTGGTATTTCACAGACAGCTGACTGTGAAAGCAGGGCCTCGTGATCCTTCTGGCTTTTTGGGTTTTGAGCAGGAGGTGTTGGAAAAGTTACCACAGGGATAACTGGCTTGTTCATAGTGATGTCGCTTTTTGATCCTTTGATGTCGGCTCTTCCTATCATTGTGAAGCAGAATTCCCCAGGCATTGGATTGTTCACCCACTAATAGGGAACATGAGCTGGGATTAGACCTGTCGTAAGACAGGTTAGTTTTACCCTACTGATATGTTGTTGCAATAGTAATCATGCTCAGTACGAGAGGAACCACAGGTTCAGACCCCTGGTGTTTGCGCTTGGCTGAGGAGCCACTGGTGCGAGGCTACCATCTGCGGGCTTATGACTGAATGCCTCTAAGTCAGAGTCAGAATCCCGCCTAGATGCTTGATGTTGTGCTGTTGTGTCATCGGTCACTTGGGATTGACCCAGGAGATGACAGTCTTGTTCAGAAAGAGTGGGTAAAGCCCTTCCTAGATCTTCATTTGCGAAGCCGAGCCATCTTCACACTTGCTTTTGGGCAACCATCCTAGGAAAAGGACAACTCTAACTTCAAACCTGGGCAGATGGAGCTCGTCTAACCTTGTAAGGCCTTCCATCAAAGAGAATGACACTCTAACCAAACCTACGACCTGAGGCCTTTGCTGTCACCGCCCTAGCTGTCTAGGCTCTGGCAGATGAACCTCAGGTGTAAAGGGTGGGGCCAGTTCCACGCACGCTGCGCATCACCTAAAAGATCCACTGCACAGGCCCGAAGGGTTTACCCACACTTGCAAAGCCCTGTAGTGACAGGTGAGGGATGAAACGGCAGGTGATAAGGTGCACTGGAAGCTGCAGATCCAGCCCTGCATGCAGGCGATTCAGGACACTGGTTGCTTGAGATTGACCCAGGAGATGACAGTCTTGTTCGGAAACATCCTGAATGACCAAGCAGCCTTTTTTCCAACTGGATTTGCCTATCCCACATTTCTCTTAGTCACTGTGCTTGTAGTAAGTGTGGGTAAAGCCCTTCCCAAATCTTCATTCAGGAAGCCAAGCCATCACAGCTCAGCAGCCCAATTCATAGTGTTAGGATCTTATCATATTCCCTGATTCTAAGCACCAAAATGTTTTAAGCCTTCCCCTTCCTCTTGGTTATTCAGTAATAGTTGGTCCAGGCAGCTGTATTGCTTGAAACATTAAATGGTTCCAATACCTTTTTCATTTGTGGTTCTTCAGAGGTCAAGTAAGTGATGGATTAAAGGAAAAAGAAATGTTATATTGACTGAAACCATCTACTAATAGTAGGGAAAAGCAGGCAGGGTAGTAGGCATAGTCAGAATGACTTGTTTGATTTACAGGGGTAGATTCCACCTACAGACTGGAACCAATGGATTCCATCCAGTTCAGAACTGTGCTTCTGTGTCACTTGGTATGTGGCACTATCCCTTTGAAAGCTTGAAGGTCAAGCCCAGCTGTGCCTCCCAGGAGGGGAGGAAATGTGTGGGCAAGCAGGCATCTGGCAGGGGCTTTCTTCAGTAGCAGTACTGATCACCAACACCATTTCTGCAGCTGATGACACAGCTGGCTGGGGACAAGAGATCAGAGTTGCCATACTAGGACTATCTTAATCTTCCTGCTTCTACCCTGGTACAGTTATACTACCCATTAATGTCTTACTGGATTTCATGCTATGAATGTGCCAAGTTTGTCTGCATGTTTCTTTGGGAAAAAACCACCACCAAAACAAACCAAATTCCTTCCAACTGCATCCAAAGGTGCTGACGTCAGTGAAAGTCTTACTTTCCTTGAGGGGCTTTGGATCAGGTCGTTGGCGTGGGATGTGGTATGCAGGGCTTCCTGTAACTTAGTAAATAAGCAGCCTTAGTAAACTGGTGCAGCCTTTCAGAGGAGAAGGGAAAAAAAATATTACTGAGAGATGAACCCACCCTTGTGTAATTTAGGCTCCATGAAATCCAGAATATTTTTTCAGGATTCTGAAGTATTCAATCTTATTATTTTCCATTTTCTCCTACTAGATTTCCAAATTGTAGAATAGAAGCTGTTCTGCTCCTTCAGTCAGTGGCTTATCCTGGACTTCTCACTGTATAATGTTTCCATCCCTTGGAGAGTGTAGTTCCCCAGGCAGGAAGGCGTTAATTTGTGCCTGAAGGTGTTTTCCTGCTGGCACCAGGTGACATTTGACTTTCTTCAGCATGTCTCCCCATGGCAGAGTAAACGGGAGCTGAACTTGGTGCGTAAAGCATCCACAAGCAGTGGCTTTCTGATGTTTCCAGTTGAAAAATTTTGGGGATTAATTTTGAGCCTTGAAGGTGTGAGTATGTTCAAGCTCAGATTTTTTTGCACTGACTAAACAAAATGCAAGAAACCCCTGACATTTGAACCAGGACATCTCCTCACAGGTCATGAGGTCATGGGTTAGAGTCTACTTTAATTTACATTTAAGTTTTATATAATGACACTGCAGTTACCAGCTAATTCTCTGCTGGTTGTAATAAAAGTTAACTACCTGAGCCAGGATGTTCTCGATGAGTCTTATACCTTTTGTTTATACCTACTGAAGCAGTTTCACATTATGAGCATCAAGAACATTGGCCAGCACTGTGGTTTTTGTAAGTAAATGAAACATGGAATAAATTTCATCCTAATTTGTATTTTTGAAAAATAACTGAAGCACAGTGCTGTTAAACCATTAAGATAAGTGGGAGAGTTAAAACATAATTTAAAAAATGCTTTACTTTTAATATGCTTTTTATAACTAAAATATGTCAAGGTTATAAGGGAGGAAAGCAATATAACAGGAATATTCAGTGCAGTGAAGCCCCACTGAAACAGAAATGGTACTATAGTAGTTCTTAAGCAGAACACACCTGCTTTGGTGAAGAAATAATTATTTTCAGGTAACAAAATATTAAGTAATTGATAGTACTACTAAATCACGATAAATGCCAATAAAATGCCACTTAAAAATCTTTGAGTGACAGAAGGAAAAAGCATTACAGCCTACTGAAAGAGATGTACCTTTTTTTCTTTTTCTTTTTTCTTCCCAGAAATAACTAAGATCAGGATTCGGGCAAATTTTTGGATGTGGAAAATAGAGAGAAATCGTTTACCTGCTTTTGTATCTCGGATGCAAATTTGGCACCACTGGACTTAACTCTGCACAAATGCAACATCATAAAAAATTCAGGAATTAAGTAAAACAGTGTAATGAATTTCCCACAGCTTCTTGAACTGAATTTCATGCAAATATAACAGCTGAATTGTAACCAGTGGTACGCAACTGCCAATAGAAAAAGTGAGTTCATCCCTTCACAACCCCAGACGTGAGTCTCAGTAAGGTTGCTATCAGAGTGTTAGGATTTCTAAAATAAATAAGACAGGATGAGATATATTTGAATGTATTGATTCAAATATTTACAAGGAGGAAAGGTAATAGAAGCCTGAATGCCTGAATTATTGATGCACTGCCTTTAAAAAAACCCCAAAACCATAGAGTATGTACCTGTGAACCCAGCATCTCCACAAACTCCTCCTGTGGGTATAATTATGGTATTTGCCTCTTAAATCTTTACGTGTTCCAGCATGATGATGACTGGAATAATAATAATAATTGAAAAATCTGATGTTACCTAGCAGTGATGCAGTTTATGCCTTACTAGTGTGTTCTAATGTTATGCCTTATAAAAGATGACAAGGCTTGCTTTAAGTCTTAATCCATCAGCAACACTATAATCTACTCAGGTGAGCTGTATTTTCCTTCTTGCACAGATAAATAGCATAAAATTTGGATCATTTGTGGAAACTTTGGAGCAATAATGTGGAAACAGTTAGTATATGCTGGTTTCTTTTGTCTTCCATACCTGGCCCTTCTTCAGTAAGTGCCTCTTCACTGAGGAATTTCAGGTTATCATAACTGGGGAAGATTTTTCTTTTGAGGGGTCTTATTTTCCCCTCTGTGCTGAGAAGGAGGTGCACTTCAGGGACTAGAGATCAGCCCTGGCTTCCGCAGACTTGTCTGTCCATTTTGTGGGCCCACAGCCAAGAGTGAGGCACAGGATATTTATGCTTTTTTTTTCCTTACTCCTTGCTATTTAATTGGTCAACTGCTCTAGGCAAAGACTGCCCCCTCACATGTTCATGTAGTAATGGAGAATTAAAATGTAGCAAAAGTCAGATCAATGATGGTCATTGTTTGTGGTTGATGGTGAGAATCATAACTATTGAATGGTTAGAGTTGGAAAGGACCTCAAGATCATCTAGTTCCAACCCCCTTGACATGAACAGGGATGCTTCACACTACACCATGTCGCCCAATGCTGTTTCCAAGCTGGCCTTGAACACTGCCAGAGATGGAGCAGTTACCACTTCTCTGGGCAACCTGTTCCAGTGTCTCACCACCTTCACAGTAAAGAACTTCTTCCTTATGTCTAACCTGAACTTCCCTATTTAAGTTTAAACCCATTGCCCCTTGTCCTGTTGCAACAGTCCCTGATGAAGAGTCCCTCTCTGGCATTCTTGCAGCCCCCCTTCAGATATCGGAAGACTGCTATAAGGTCACCAAGCAACCTTCTCTTAATGGAGAAGCAAATTGTTTACTATCCTGAAAAGCTAAAGCTCTGTGCCTTTACAAAGAAATGGCTCCATACCAAAGCCAATGATGCTAACTGTTGTCTCCAAGTAGGTAGGGGAGAATGCGGGTGGAAGAGGGACAGTGTGCTAAAGAAGTGTCAGGCATGGACTGATATTCTCTTCACAGAGGTTCCAAGCAATACAGCCATTACTATTAGAAATAGGCTAGAGTCAAATTTCTAGAGAGATGTAGCCCATCAAGGGCTGAGAGAATAAGTCTTATATATCTTATTTCTGAATAAAATTAACACTTAACATAGTCAGCCACCACCATCAAAATGATGTCCAGAAAAGAGAGGACAACCTGGTGCAACTTCCTGAGAGGAAGCAGAAATGTAAAAAGCTTCTCACTCTTCAGAAGAGCAGACTTTGTTTAGGGATCTGCCTGGAATGGGTTACAGCTCTGGAGAGAAAAGGCATCCAGGAGAGCTGCTTGATTTTCAAGGATTACAGTGCAGATGAGGCCCTTAGAGACATGGTTTAGTGGTGGATTTGGCAGTCATGGGGTAACAGTTGGACTTGATAATCTTAAAGGTCTTTTCCAACCTACTTGATTCTATGATTCTATGGTGCCTTTGCTTCTCCCCCAGCATAAATGAGGGTTCAGATGCCAGGAACTTTTCCTCACTAGTGCAGCAGAGGTATGAAACTTGGTTTCAAGCACAGAAGTAAAAACCTACTGTTTGCAAATCCAATGCAGGACACAACACCTTCCTTTCTTTCCTCCAGAAGCTGTTGTAATGGTTGGAAAATGTGAACAACTCTGGGCACACCACAGAGCCTGTTACGTCTGTGTTTTGCATCAATGGCATCATTGCTTAAATTAAAGTGATGTGATCTAGACACTGGAGAGCTCCAGCTCATGTTATGGGTTCCCAGAACTAAAGATATAATTTGAGAAGCATATGAAAGATCAATTTTGCCAAACCTTGTTTTTGAAATATCTGTTTATTTGACCTTCTAGTTCACTTAGGATTGGCATGATTTCAATCTCCTGCTAAAGGAATGCTGCCTATTGATTTCACATGGACTTATGCCAGTTCAGTTGTATTTAAAAGGCATTCCTTCAGCTTTGAGGCTTATAAATCAAAGTATTGTAAGGCTGCCAGGTGTTGGTTACCTGGACAAGATAACTCAAGTTAAAGTCCTTTGTGTGGCTGTTTCTTAACAAGTAGGATTTTTTCATGTGATAAGCTCAGATTCTGAGTTGGGAAGTGACAACTGTGGCATCCTGTGGGCCATCAGTTGTTATCTTTGTCTCAATAATCATTTTAGTCTCTGTTAAGAGTATAGCTGTTCAAACTGTTTTGGCTAATACCAAAATGTTGAAAAGTTTGAAACCAGCTTCAGTTTCATGATGGGCGGGGAAAATCAGTTTTCCCCATTTAAAAAATATACATGAGGATTTTCTTTGAGCTTTTCATATAAAAAGATGTTGGTTTTCTGGCATGTTCCTTTAAGCTTAGGATCTTTGCATTGTATCATCACAGTTACTGGGAAGCGGCTGTATTTCATTGGCAAAAAGATAAAGTATTTAGGAAACTCTGTGTGGTACCCATCTTTGTATACAGTGAGTGGAGCTGACTGGTCAGAATCAAATGAGTGCTGTTGAGGCCAGTTTGTAGTAACTGAGAACATGATAAAACGGTCCTGGAATACATCATCTCTGATTGATTTATTTATTTATTTTAAATGTTGAATTCAATGAGGTTTCTGACTATGATGTTATAGCAACAGTTACATATTTAGCCCATTTAATCTTACATTTTTAGTATAATTCTCCCTTCTTGAACAGAACTGTAAAAACCTACTTATTCTCTCTCTCCATTTCAGTATGTGGCTTTAAGTTTTGATCTTTTCTCCAGTGACTCACTTTTAAATCAGAACAAGACATTATTGTGTATATTTAGTTCCTTTGGTGACCTTTGAAGCCTCAGTAAGAATTACATTTTGTGCTTCTAATAATTATAAACTATTTTCTTATTTTTAATGTGTCATACTATGGCTTGGTCATAGTCATTCTTTACATCCATTACTGTAACTCTTATTCATCAACTTGTCCTGAATACAAGGAGGCTTATTCCATTATCCTTCTTCCATTTCAGATTTTCTCATCCATGTAGTCAAGACAAGCTGACCAGCATGAAACAGTTACCTTTGTGACTTCGCCACTGTTTTGTTCTTTTTTTTTTTTCGTTTTAGCACTTCAGTACCTGCAAGGGTATATCTAAAGGAGTGTGAAATCCTCCAAAAATTGCCCTGTCTCTTACTGATAGGAACTTTGTTTCATGTTTTTCACTTGCATTTGTGTTTTTCCATGGCAGTACAGATCTGCTGGTCATTGAACACCTACAGATGACATCCTGAAACTGCTTAGCCCTTAAAATGACTGTAAACTCCATATCCAGGCAATTTTCAGCACTGTTTTCCAGCTTGACTTTTTTTTTTTAGGCTTCTGAGGTCTTTTAATCACTTACTCCAATTGCTGTGTTCCATATCTTATAATAATTTATGCTCACCCTTAGAATTAAATATATCAAAGAAAGACCTAGAAATTAAATTTAATGCAGTTATTGAACTGTATGTTTGCCGGTAGCTACAAGATTATTAAGCAAAGTTTAATGATGTTTATTTGCCAAGTAATTTGTATATTATGCTGTAGGTGCTCATAGGAAGTAAAGTTTTCATCAGTGTTATTTCCTATATGATAAAACAACCAATGTTGTATCAAACTGCTGGGCTTTCTGCAGCTTAGAGGCCAGCAAGGACTGTGAGACTAGAAATGTGTCATTCAAAGTTTAGTGCTTTAATAAAGCGCTGGAAATGTTCAGAGATGTCACTGAATGCCTATCTGCAATGTAGGAGTAGGCTGGTTCTGCTTGGAGAGGTGTGAGTTGGCTCCGGATCAGGATTTCAGAGTGCAAAAGATCCTGTGAAAATGGTACACTTTTACTTTTGTTGAGTAGCTCCACTGTGGAGAAACAGACTGGTATTTATGTTCTTGGAGGAGCCATGTAATAACAAGGGTCTGCTGGGAGCTATGTGTCAACTGTCTCATTTTGGAAGAAACAAGATTTTTAGTAAATGAGCAGAAGATTAGATCATCTAATTAAACACTCGACAGGTAATGGTAGATCTGCTCTTCTTTGTTATGAGCAGGAGGGTCTTATAAGCTTTGAAAGTTATGCTCTCGATTGTTCACATAGAATATATTTAAATTTTAAGTGTGGCCTGACAGAATAAAGAGGAGGGTGTGATTGGTGTAGGCTTGGTCTGGTATTGTGTTTGGGCTCAAAGTGGTATTTTCCAAACCACTGAAGTGACTCAGGAGCTTAATCTCACTGTAAAGGATATTTTGTGCAAGTGAACTCATATTATGTGGACTTCTAAATGAACCTGCCTTCTAATTTCTTGAAGGCCAGATCTGAAAAGGAATTTAGATATTTGTTATATTTTTCAAGAATAAATAACTAGCCAGGGTGCTTCCTTCTGTTGATTTCAAATTATTTCCTTCTAAATTATTCTGTCTGTTCTCCTTGGATTTTATGCTACCTACTAAACAATTTTACTGTTTTGACTCCACTTCTTCCCAGTGTAAGGACGTTTACTTAACACACCTGCTCACAACAAAGACACTGCATTTTCCTTTCTATTTTTAGAAAGGAAAACAAAAGGACCCTTAAATTTTCTTTTTGAAGTTCCTTACCTGTTCAATCTGTGAATTTAAAAATACACGGAGAGTGTAAGATTTTTAAAAGTCCTCATTATTCTGTGTTTGTCAGCTTTGAACTCTCTTTGCTATTAGCTTCTAAATAATCTAAGTCTTTCTATAACTGACTGGAGTATTCCTCATTTGCTGTTCCCCAGGCTTTAACACCAGAAGTTTATAAGCACTTCTTGATTTGCTCCCTGTCTTAATGCCTTTTTCATTCTGGGCCAGCTTTGTCTTCCTGCTACTTGTAAAATTACAGGTATTTACTATTGACTTTGAATTAACATCTTATTAAAAAATAAAAACCCACATAAGCACCCCCCCCAAAAAAAAAGAAAAAATCCCAACCCAAAAACCCAAACCAGCCCTTCCACCAACAGCAACCAAACCACAAAAAAACCCCAACATCGAAAAAAGCCCCAAACAAACCAACAAACAACATCACCTAAATCTGCTAATTTTTTGATGAAAGAACCTGTATGGTCTTCCTTATGTCATTGGATAATGAAGTATATGACTGTTCAGATATGAATCTTTCTGCTATCCTCTCCCTCCAGATTTCCCCAGATTCCTGGGTCTTCTGCTCCCCTTGCCAGTATTACAACTGTGAGTGTAGGACTGTGGTTGAAAGTTGGGGCTGTTCAGCCTGGAGAAGAGAAGGCTGCATGGAGACCTCATAGCAGCCTTCCAGTATCTGAAGGGGGCCTATAAGGGTGTTGGGGAGGGACTCTTCTTTAGGGACTGTAGTGATAGGACAAAGGGTAATGAGTTCAAACTTAAACAGGGGAAGTTTAGATTGGATATAAGGAGGAAGTTCTTTACTGTGAGGGTGGTAAGGCACTGGAATGGGTTGCAAGGAAGCTGTGAATGCTCCATCCTTGGTGGTGTTCAAGTGCAGGTTGGACAGAGCCTTGGGTGACGTGGTTTAGTGTGAGGTGTCCCTGCCCACGGCAGGGGGGCTGGAACTTGATGATCTTAAGGTCCTTTCCAACCCTAACTATTCTATGATCATATATTTACCAAATCCTTGCCTATCATTCCTTTCACCAGCCTGCCAAGCAGCTGCCATCATTCATGGACTAAGCTTATCTCCTGTTGTAAATGATGCTGTTATCAGGTCAGTCAGTGTGGGCAGGGAAAAAGCAGTGATGAGATGCAAGTACAACTTGCTTTGTGTTACCTGTTCAACCTCTCCCTGCCTTTCTGCATTCCTTCTTGTGTCGTCACGAGAGTTAATACTCTCCTCTGAGAAAGTAAGCTCTCCTCAGGTCAACAAATTCATACTAACCCAAGATGAACAATATTTCCTTCCATCCCTGGCTGATATTGTCACTGGAAGATGACACTAAAAAGATAAAAGGCAGGGTTCAGGAAGTACTTCAGTGAAGGATCAGTGTTTGTTGCTTATTTTTGGTTGTGTGTGGTTTTGGGTTGGTTTTTTTTTTTTGGTGGTTGTTGTTGTTGTTAAGGTTTTTTTTTTTGTGGTTTTTTTTTGTTTGTTTGGTTTGGTTGTTTGTTTATGTTAATAAAAACAGGCTCTCAATGATCACTAGGAATAGCAGACTATAGAGCTTGATACGGGGGTATCTGGGTTAGAGAGAATAGGGCACTGTGAAGTAGCGTCATTGTGAAGTAGGACCATCAACTCCTATGCACCTGATGGGAAGAGAAGCTTTTCTGGAGGGTAGGTATACACCTATTGGGCTAAAGTTAACCTTTGACAGCTAGGTAACACAATGGGCTCTTCTAATTCAAATTCTTAAATCTCGGTAGACTGTGAAGATAATTGTGAATGTTTAGTTTGCCACCAAGCTGGACAGCATGTGAGACTTTGCACTGCTATGGTGTTACTGTTAATTGCTTGCATTAGGAATAAGAGATGTTACAGGAGTTAAACAAAGCTCAAGGGCTGAATCTCACATGGGATCATGCCAGGAGAAAGAGTAGGAACTGCTGAGGATGGTGAAGCCAAAGGCAAAGCCAGTGGCTCCTCATCTGCTTAATTGATAGGGTGGCAGTAATTTGTATCTATTAAAGCAGAAAGTGTTTCTGTAGCTATCATTATTTCAGTTAGCATAACATTTTCTTACAGCTAACCATGAGTCTCCCAACAGTGAGGAAAATTGTATGATAATTAGGAGTAATGCTACAGAAAATACTATCTATATGAATACTATATTAAATTGCAAGCAGTGGCCACTGTCTACTGATCCTTAAGCGAGCATAGTTTGTTGACAACCTTCTGAGTAAACTTTCCTCCTTGCTCTCCTTCAGCCCAATTTAAATCAAAATATCAATGGACACAATTTCTGTTAGGAAATTGGAAAAGTTCGTAGGCTAGTTGAAGATGTATAACCTTTCCCATTAATGTGCCTTGGTGTTCGTTCAATTTATGTGCTATTTATCTTGCCCATGAGGTGTAACATGAATAATGCTTGTAAGGCATTCCCTCTAGACTTCTTACATATTGTGAAGAAGTAATATTCTAAATAGGACCAAGTTTCATGCAGCAATTTACCATGACAAGCTCACAATTATAGCTGCACACAAAGAAAATACTGACAAAATAGGAACGTATTCCACTCATAGGAAAACTGCTCGGAGGATCAGCAGAGCTCTGTAGATGCACTCATGAGAGCTGTTTCCAGCTCTGGCAAAGAGCTATTCTTTGACCTTGGGCCAATCACATCATTTCTCTCTGCCTTCATATTTATTCTACGTCTCTCTGCTTTGATATTTTGGCTAAATACATTAGTGCTGGTGCTATCTGTTCGTGCTTACACCCACAGTGTGATCCTACTTCCTTCAGCCTTTGCTGTGACCTCTTGGCACAGTGCTAATAGAAACAGTGAAAAGTCACACCATCCCTTTCAGTGGGGCTGCAGGACTGCTAATAAGCTGCATCCATTGACATGTCAGCATCCCTGTGAGATATAAGCCAGCATCCCTAAGGTGTGAAGTGGTGTGCTCCCACTGTTGTTATCACCTCCAGGCCAGGGTGTGTAAAATAGAAATGCAGTCGCACTGTGGGAATTAAACCTCACACCCTCACACCTTTCAAAAAGGAGTCTGTCCTGCCTGGGAGCACAGATGAGCTCCTGAGAGACAGAGCAAGCAGTGACTTACCTCCTCAGAAACATCACATTTATTTTTAAATGTTAAAAAAAAAAACAACAACAACAAAAAAAAAACAAAACAAAAAAGAAGTTGGAAAAGGTAGTAGAACAGATAGGGCTACAACTGGTAAAAGCAAACCCACTGGTAGCTCAGTGTTTTCTAGCTGAAGCAGATGTTTGTTCAGCCCACAGCTGCCCTGTGTAGCCCATATTGCAAACTCCCTGTTGGAGAGTGGCCATTAAAGACATGCCTTCATGCTCTTTTTGAGGCCAGCTAATGGGAAGGTCAGCAGTATCAGGAGCAAGAGGTAAAGGTTTCTGCTGATTCTGGTGGTCCTGCTTCCTTCTCTTTGACCAGTGACACATGCAGGAGCAGGTTTCTTCTTTGCTGGACCATCCTCTGGGAAAGCAGAAAGTGCTCCTCGTGAGCCAGTGCCAGGAGAATGCATTGGAAACCACTGGCGTTTACTGGCATCACGGATGGGAAAATACTTGTTTTGGCAAACTCAAGGATTTTAAAAAGAAAGGACAAAGACATGTAGGAAGCTAAGTAGCTGTATTTCTCCTTACTGGTAGTCATAGGTATAACACAATCCGATAGCTGAATAGCACTCCCAATAATGCGCAATTTTCTCCACCAGAAACAACAGAGTTACTCCAGATTTGTCAGTGTTCCCAGGACAGTATTATGTTTTTCAATTGTCAGTGTTTTTCAATCACTTTAAGAACAATCACTGCAATGTCACTGAGCTCATAAAAAGGATAAAATGTAAATATTATTGAAGCCTAACACAGCACAGACATCAATGTGATATTAAAGGAGTTTTTCATCAGTAGCCACTCCAAAGATTTATATCTGCTTATCAATGCCTTTGCTGAATTAAATACATAAAATCTTTACGTGAAACCTAACAAAAAGTCATGAAAGATATCAGTATTCAGACAGTATTCGTGGCATTCATCATGACAAACTGCGTAGGAAGCTGTTTGTCAAAGCAATGTTCTAGTAAAAATGGCTCTGTTCACAGTACAAAGATATTACTTATCTCAAAATCTGAAAGTCTGCTAAAAAATATCCCTCATATGTTCTGTACTTAGACTAGAGACATCAGCATACCATTAAAGTGTTTGATGTTTTGTTTCTTTGCTCTACCAAGGATACATGGGGGCAGTCTGGCCTGTCCCCAAGAAACAAAAATACCCAACCCTGAGCAGCTGCGACTGTTTTTTTTTCACACAGTGCTAAACACGGAGCAGTGTTCAGTGTGTGTGGGTTGTTATTTTTTTGTTTGTTGTGGTTTTTTTTTAAGGAAATTTGGAGACACTGAATAAATTCAGAATCTATCTGAAAATTACTACAAACGTCTTATGCTTCCATGCATGGAAATGCCCTGTCCAGTAGTCCACATATAAATCTGCACATGTTCTATCCTAAATTAGCTGCCAGAAAGGAAATCCTGAGCATTTTGAGATGAAGTGTAATGGAGGCAACAGACCCATGAAGGTTTATCTTTTGTTTATTCTGGTATGCTTGGAAATTATAAAGCTCTCAAAAGCACAGGAATCAATAGAGAAGATTATGGAAGGGACCTGGGTGTTTAAGTTCTGTTGGCTTTAATGGGAGATTGACACTTTCACATCTTTGTACATCAGGACTAATTTGTTTTCACCTTGCTAAAGGTGATGATGCAGATGTACCACATGGTACCCAGAGAAGTAAGGGAGCATGGCCAGCAGCATTCAGTACATCTGGGGTAGGACCTACACTGGGTCTACACTGCCTGAATTAGTGCAGGCGAAGCTATAAATACAGTTGTTCAGTTGTTACTCTGAATTGTGGTTTGGGAGCATTATGCAAAGTTGCAGTGTGAAAGGTGCTTGGAACCAGATTTCTCCTGCAGTCCCTCTGGGTTGTTAGTAGCATCATGGCTATTTTTTCATATCTATGCAGTGTTGTTGCTCAAGGTCTGTGGAACATGCCCACTGAATCAGAAAGAGGCAGGATAGAACAACAGGGGAAACAGTGCTGTATGCTCTGCCAGCCTGCAGCTGTGACCTTCCTCTTTTTTTTTTTTTTAACATTTGTTAAAGGAATGAAGCAGCAAATCACCAACAATAACAGAAAAATCAATACCCGCCTCTGCTGCTTTTGTGAGATCTGGAACATGGCCTCAATCTGTCAGACTGAATTACAGAGTCTGTGGGTGTCAGCAAGGGCTCAAATAGACCTGCCATGCCACTCATTCATAAAGGGCTTAGGCCTGTACCAGTGTCACCATTACTGCTGCCTCCAAAACGCATGGAAGGAACACTAACCTTTCAGATGATAGGCGAGTTATGGGGCAATGAATGTGTTCACTGGCACTTTGCATGTAAGATTGCACTAATCTCCAGAATAAAAAGGGTAAACAAACAGTTTGACAAATATAAGGCTCTGTGGCATTACCTTGCTAATGGATGTTAAACCAAATGGGTGTATTTGAATGGAAGGTGATATATCAACACAGGACTGTCATCCTAAAATAGGCCATTGATCCACTAGCTGAGAATCCAGTCTTTGATAAAGGTCAGTGCATCAGGGAGAGGAACAGCCTCTTCCAAACTCATAATTTTCCCAGGCAACAATAAAAGTCTGTATTAGTATAAAGAGGGAAACTTTCTCCTGTAACTCCAGATGGCAATAAGTTTATACCCTAGAGCATGAAGATTAAGATCCCTTATCACTTTTAATTTTGCCAGTGGATCTTCAGCTACTGCAGTATGCTTCTGAATATACCACGTGATTTTCATCTTACCATAGAATCATAAAATAGTTAGGATTGGAAAGGACCTTAAGATCATCTAGTTCCACCCGCCCCTGCCATGGGCAGGGACACCTTATGCTAAATCATATCACCCAAGGCCTCATCCAACCTGGTCTTGAACACTGCCAGGGATGGAGCATTCACAACCTCCCTGGGCAACCCATTCCAGTGCCTCACCACCCTAACAGGAAAGAATTTCCTCCTTATATCCAATCTAAACTTCCTCTGTTTAATTCAAACCCATTACCCCTTGTCCTATCACTACAGTCCCTAATGAAGAGTCCCTCCCCAGCATCCCTATAGGCCCCCTTCAGATACCGGAAGGCTGCTATGAGGTCTCCACACAGCCTTCTCCAGGCTGAACAGCCCCAACTTTCTCAGCCCGTCTTCATACGGGAGGTACTCCAGTCCCCTGATCATCCTCGTGGCCCTTCTCTGGACTTGTTCCAACAGTTCCATGTCCTTTTTATGTTGAGGACACCAGAACTGCACACAATACTCCAGGTGAGGTCTCACAAGAGCCATGTTGTACTCCCCATCAGCTCTTTTTTTGTCTTTATATCATCTCTTTGCAGAAATGGCAGTGGGACCAGGCAGGATAGCTACTCATGCCAGTGGAGGAAGAGGACTGTAACTAGCAGTGCTGTCAGGAATTGCTCTCCGGAAATCAAAAGCTAGCATCAGGGATTCATATGCACTGAAACAAGCTTACAAAAGGAGCTGAACATGATTTCATTATTATGTTTACTATGAGGAAGGATTAGACCACCTTCAATTTTCTTATTTAAAGATGCTTGGCACCATGTAATGTAGCATAGTGCAGTTTCCTGAGTAATAAAAGCTGTACAGATGAGTGTTTATGGCCAACTGCAACTTGCACAGCAGTGTGGAGCTTGGACTGCTTCTAGGGTCACCTGGCTTTTGTGTCCTGGCAGGCAGTGGCTCAGCAACTGGCTTCTGCCCCTCTTGCCTGAGGCTGGAGCACGCGGTGCCAACTCAGTGCCCCCTGTTTGTTCAGGAACCCATTGTTCCTGATGTGCCCCAGTTCAGCAAGACATTGTTGACTTGCCCCAAACATTGCTGCTGTGGGATACACAGAACTGCCCATCCTACTCCAGAAGTCCACCCAGACTTCTGAAGGTCTTCAGCTTGTTGATTCTGCATCTCTCCCTTCTTTCCTTAGCCTCTCCCTTTTTTTCATTATCTTTCTTGCCCCCATCCACTTTTCAAGTGTCTTATTCTCAGCCTCCTTCTCTTAAGAGTTTTGTTAAGGCTAATCAAGCCAGCCAGCAACCAACAGCTTCTATAAAGGCCTTGTGCAAATCAACACTTCCTGTTTCATCTTCCCTTTTAACTAAGAAGTTTTCTTGTTACTTTATTTCAAAATTTTTCTTGGGAATGAGTATTGCTAGATCCCACATGAAATAAGGACACAGAAAATATGATCTCATTCTTCCCTGTCTCTGAGTAGGCAGCAGTTAATTTCGCAGGCTGGTTATGAACTATGTTCAAAGAGGAAAAGCCTTTCCTTTAATCTGTATCTGCCTTTGCAGCCTTTCTAATTTGATGAAATGTCTCCTTATTCTTGTCCTGTACTATGGGTAGAACAGGAAAATCCAAGGGGCTTTCATTGTGTTGTTCATTTTTTAGCATGCTTTTGTCATTTTACATCTATCTATGAAACAATGAAATGTTGTTAATAAGGGAGCAGAAGCCTTTTGTTGAGGAGAGGACCTGATGGCAGTAGACATGTAACTAATAATATATGGGGTTAAGGTTTGTAATTTGGACCAAGGCTAGCTCCTGAGAAAGCAGTGAGGAGCATACTGTTTCTTCAGATGAAAAGAGCCAATGCCACAAAGGAAGTGAAATAAAGATGAGCATCCAGGGTGGGGAAATTCTCTTTATGAGATTATATTGACTTCTATACCAAATGCCCTTTTTTCTCCGTTCTTGTTTCAATTTTCAGTATAGCGACATGCCATGTGAAGGCTCTCTTGCAGCATCCTCATTTTCAAGACTCTTGTGGTAGCATTTGCTCTTGCAAAGTGCGAAAGTCTTGGTGATTTCACATATTCAACAGATCTAGACAAGTCTCTGAACTTGCTTGTGACTGAACCAAACCTGAATTTGCAACCTTCATTACTGACCTGATTCAGCTTCGCATGAAATCAGCTGGAGTCTTTCCATTTAAATCAGTGTGACCACTTACAGGCTAATAGGCTTTTATAAGTTTGTGCTAACTTACTTTTAGGGTAGCATCATTAGAGATGTTTCTACACAGGCCCAAAAGAGGAAATGACAAGCAGTAAATATTTAAAGTAACACATGACAAAAGATTAGGCAGTCTGAGAGTGCTTGGATTTTAACAGAAGGCTGTGGATAAAATTCAAGCACCATACCGAAGGAAATTCAAATGTATAGTTTCTACCCTGAGCTCCCCAAATCCTGGCCTGGCTGAAACTGAAGTCAGATCCCACTGCTTCCTGAAATGCAGCCTGGTACCTTTAGTCAGGCCTTATCATCAATGGAGATATAGATATCTGTCATAAATGAGAATCTGGATTTTATTGTTAGAAATAAAAGCTGAAATTCATATTTGGAACCAGCATGTAAAAAAAAAAAACAGTCTGAAAACATGCTGGTTCCAAACTCCTCTGCACAACCAGAGACTAGGCAGTGTTCAGTACCTGAGAGCTACAGCCTAATTGGCAAAGAAATGAAAGAAAATAGGGTTTTGGAAAGCAGGGCTCCTAGATTGGTGGCAATCAGCCTGTCAGGTGAGCTGCTAGCACCCAAGATGATCACTGTGTTTCTGTTATACACTTCCCTGATTTGCCTTGTTACAATAATCAGTATCCTTTTGCAAAGCATTTTTGTTTCAGTGAAGCAGTATTCTGTGTTGGTACAGTGGTCTCCCAGCTCTGCTCCTGAGGTAGCTGCAGGGCTGCTTTCAGATGGCGAAGTTTCCTGCTAAGGTTATGTGAGATGCAACTGGAGGTCTATTTCAGGCACAGCTAAGAAGGCAAAAACTGTTTTGCTTGATCATTCCCAGCTACTTATTTGCCAAAGCATTACCAGCCACTATAATGTCAGCAGAAACCCAGACACGTTCTCAGCCTGTCATCTCAGAGATTCACTGCGGATCAGCTTTGGAAAAGGATTATACTGAATTTTCTTTTCATCTGTATTTTTGAATTTTTCGGCTTGGTTTTACGCTGTGCCAACCTTTTGCTTGCCCCCGGGAAATAAAAACCACAACTTTCTTCTTGCCAGCTATGCCCTGAAAACCTGTGGTAACAGTTTCCAAGGGTCTGTGCAACTTATTTGTTTATCTGAATGGAACAGTGTTGCAGCAGCAGTGTTCACAGCAAACTGGAAGTAGTAGAGGTAAATTCGCTACAAATTGAAGAGCTAGCAAAATATAACCCTTGTCTGGAAAATAAGCCACAACACATAGCAGACCCTTTAAAATGAAGCATAGCAATATGCAAATGCTAGTGGGGCTGCATATCTTAAGGAATTATTTTGTGAGCACAGTTTCCATTGGCAAAGACTTCCGCATTATGTAAGTCACAATCAGTTTTAGAAGCGTGTACAGTTTTGCAGTGTGATGGCAAAGCATAGTTATCCACAAGGCGTGTGTCCGTAACTGTTCCCTACACAACATTGATGTAGGATCTCAGTAGCTCAAGAATAGCAAACAAAATTCATATTTGCCGTGTACAGCACTGTGAATAATTCACAACCAAATCTATTTGTCCTGCACAAACAGATAATCAGGATGCAGGAAAGCCACCCAAGTGACAGGATGCATCAATGACATGTGACGTATACAAGAATTATCTCGCGTAGTAAAAGGGAGCTAGAAAGAGTTGCTGCTCTTATTCACCCACACAGGCTTTTGAATTCAAGCAGCTTCTTAGAGCTGTACTCTGTGGCTCCAAGAATAACTCTGTGGCTCAGAGCTTGGGAGAGCTGTGGTTTTACTTGTGCCTCTGCTTGATTTTAAAGAGGTCAGTTCATCTGTTTTTTAGTTTCAGTAGGAAACCTCCATAGGCTGGGCATTGTCCCACTGTCATTGGTGCACAAGAAATGCTGTTTTTTTTCCTGGCAATTGTTTGGAGCATGGCTTTTCACATGTTTCTGTCCTACCTCCATCTTGCTGTGCCTTTGGTGGCACCATGTCAGCAAGTAGGTTCCTGCAGAATAATCACATCCAGCAATGTTTTGTTTTGGTTATTTGTCATGCAGCAACCCACAGCTTGGCAGTTGAGTCCCTGGATATAACAGAATTACAGAGAGAAATCCTCCAAGCAATCACAGAGGTTTTGCTCTTTGTAAGGTCAGCAGAGACTTGAGAGGGCTGGCGGCTGGTGGGTGAAGGGTCATCTGCCTGGCATGCAGGAGCAGGGCCCAGGCAATTGCTACCAGTGCCAGTGGTGCTCTGCCACTTGCTGCAGTACTTTTCTGGCAGCAGATAGCTGAAGTGAATATAAGCTAAATGGGGAACAAAAACCCAGGAAGATATTTTAGCAGTTAGTTCTTTCTGAGAGAAGATTCACTCAGAGGCTTGGTATAGTTGGGAGCGGTTTGAGCTGGTGTAGAGAGACAATTACTTCCTTGTGCTGACTCAGGCCTCCCCACCCAGTATGTGAAAACCATGTTAGTTCTCCTTTAATATTCTTTGGAAAAGGTTTCTTTTCATTTTGTGGTGATTTGGGTGTTTTGTTTTGTTTTGTTTTTTTGCTCCCTAAGGCTCTGCAGGCACAAGCATGTTTCACAGCTGGTTTAGCAAGGATGTGTCTAATTTAGAGGGCATTGAGGGTTCCCACAAACCATAGCAACACTGATCGCATGAGCAAAGTAAAGCACTTAGGAGTGTCTCTCCTGAAATGGCTGCCTGGCACAGTGGTGCTGAAACCAAGTGGGAGATAAAGTGCTGAGTAGCCTCAGAGCAGTTCCCACAGTGACAACTCAGGCATGGGAGACAGTGGGTGCTCTTCTCCTCAGTTGAATGTGCTTTCTTCTCCCTCTCATACTGAGATTTCCACCTTCATTTTTCCCTCAAAGCCATTCCATGTGCTTGCAATTTTACTTCTTCATTTCCCACTTCTGGCACTCAGGACACATTGCAATGTGTTGCACTTGGCAATGGCACAGCATGTCAGAAATCAGCCTGTTATTTTTCTATTTCACACAGTCCTGTGAGATTAACTGCACTCTGCATCGACCAGGCCGATTTGTTGTGGTGGGAAGGGACGCCCGAAGCTCACCTTGGGAAATGCAGCCCATAGTGCACTTATAAAAATGAGCATCTAGTGTGCTATCAAAGCTTGGGAAAATGTGTCTGAACTGTTAGACTATGAAATGTAAATGGTGGAAAGGCCACTGACATATGGGATGAACAAATACAATCAAAGTTTCAAGTGTGTAAGATGCTTTGAGAGGAGCCAGTGGAAAGGCTGTATGTAATGCCTTTGAGCACAGGCCTGGCTCAAGCAGCACAGACTCTGCCCCTGCTTTGGTAAATTACCAGATCCTCCAAATAGAAATAGCTGTCGGGTAGATACAAGTTGTATACAGTAATACTGTTTAAAGTTTTCTGTTTTGCAATAAGGATGTGGTTTCTTGTGCCAGTTCTGGTAGTGCTCAGCTGAAGCCTTGGGGAGATGAGGGGGAGCTAAAGAATTCCCACCCAGTTAATCTCTTGTTTGTGGTGCTTACTTCATTTTTGTCTTTAGAGAATTAAAGTTTTAGTATGTGTCTCATCTGGTTTTCACATTGAACCAAGACTTCCAGATGGTTCTGTTTTATTTCTGAGTGATGATATCCCAGATGTGATGGCAGGACAGCCTCCCAGGTCTTCCTATTGCCATGTGAGAGGCCGGCTGGTGGCTCAAAGCAGATGAGGAACATGTGATATGAAAAGACCTTTGTAGAACAGTTACACTGCAATAGCTCTGTACTTAACAACAGGTTGTGGTTTGAAGAAATACTGCTGCTGTCAACCTTGCATAATTGAAACAGTAATCAGCATCAGTTAGGTCAGAATGTATTGTCAATCCACAGTGAAGCAGAAAGGACTACATCTCGGAAAGCCTTTTCATTAAGCAAAGAAAATTGATACCAGTGCTTGGCTCAGCCTAATACTTTGTTCATGGAGCTAAGTGTGGATAGTGGCTGGGTTTGTTTTCTTTTCATTTGTTTCTCTATGCACAGTTACTTTGATTAGGAAACATCCACCTTCCATTCTAGATGAACAATTCTAAAAACTTTCTCCCAACACATATATGCAACTATTTCTATACCTGTCAATGTTTGTGAAAAGAGCCATGTTAGAACACTGTTTAGGAAAGAGTGTTTTGGCTTATGTGATTAAATTCATGCAATCTCATCTTAGTTGAAAAATATTTTTTATCTGCCAACTAACTACAATTTCTTTTTTCTTTTCTTTTCTTTGTGGATTTTGTCAAAATAGCTATAGTCTGTGTTCATGAGTAATACTGTGCCTGTGAGTAGCTCGTTTTATGTGTGCAATAGTACTGGCTACATGGGAGACTGTCTGGATAGCTGCTAGCCAGTACAAAAGGACTAAGGGTTAAAGGGAGTAGAATGGTGATTTGACAGAAACGATAATAAAATATCTTTGTCGTGGCATTCTGTGAGGGTAAAAGAAAGTAATTAATACTATGTCTGATTCGTTAAGTAGAAATCATTACTGTATACAGCCTTGCAAATACCACTATCCTGTTACCTGCATGGACAGATGAATGATGATGAAAACCATTTGATGGATGGGTGGGGTCTTGCATACTGTCATCAGATCTAATACATGCAGAATAAGTGGTGAATCACTGCTACTCCAGTTGCTAGAGGATTTTCTCAATCAATATTTTTCCTATTACCATTAAGCTTCTCGTAATAGTGAATAAGATCCTTCCCAAACCTTCTTTAGAGCCTCACCATGCTTCCATGGTTGCCCCAAAACCTCCTTTGTTTTTAGGCATGTAATTAGGAGTAACTCACTCTCATGCTTATACAATCAGTAAATCTTTTTGGTTCAAAAATGAGTCATTTTAATAGACAGAGAAAACATTTTACCAGTACTCTGTTGCATGTGAATGAGGAATGAGTTTGAACACAATGAATATGCATAGGAAGTATTTGTACTGATATCAAGTATAACATAATTTACCTTCACTCCAAAGTAACTGTTCTTTGTAGAAGCAGGAAGTCACCCCAAACTTCTCAGTGAATATGCCCTCTGGGTCCTGATTTTATGCTTCTTTTTCTTGCAGTGCATTTCCCTGTTGTTTGCCACTCTTACCGCTTGTCTTTCTCTAGATATAAATTGCTCTTTTTACCACAGTAAATGAACATCATGAATAAAATGAGATTGTAAATTCCTATAGGGGATGTCTAGCCCACATTCAGGTGCTATATAAATAATGATCTACTTAAAAAGAAGGTGCTAGACAAATATGAAGCTGTTATCATGGTTATTTCCAAGTATGTACACCTGATCCTGGTGTAACTGCCACAAAACTATTTAACAAGTCCCTTATTGCAGAGCTCTAGAACAGTTCCTCTCTGGACTAGCTTTCTTCTCTACTCAGGCATTTATCTTTCAGTCTTTTGGACCACAATCATACGTTATGCTGTCAGCTTTATGGTTTTTTACTACTATCATTCATAAGAAGTGTTATGTTTAGTCATAAAATTGCAGCTAACAAAAAGATTTAGTGCATCTAGTATTATTAGGAAGCCTTCATTTATCTCTTCAGCATTCCCTTTGCTTCCTCGTTTGTGACCTATCACAAATCTAGGTTGCTGAGGAAAGATTGGTTTTTTTTGGCAGAGAAGATTTTCATCCTTACCTGATGTTTTCACTTCAGGGAAGAAGTCTATTCTCCATGTTATTTCCTTCTTTTTCAATATAAGTCATGAATCTATCTGTGATAGGACAGTTTTGAGTAAGGGTCTTTACAATGGATTTGGCCCTGGGCTGAGGTGCAGAGAATGAAGGCCAGTATTAGCAATCCCAGGAATTCTTTTGTGAAGGCAATGACTGCAGTAACCTGAAGGACTGCAACAGATGTGGAAGTACACAACAAAGGTACAGTACTGCCATCCCTGGCAGTGTTCAAGGCCAGGTTAGACAAAGCCTTGGGTGACATGGTTTAGTGTGAGACGTCCTTGCCCATGGCAGGGGGGTTGGAACTAGATGATCTTAAGGTCCTTTCCAACCCTAACTATTCTATGATTCTATGATCATATATTTACCAGATCCTTGTCTAACATTCACTGTACCCCAAAAAAAGCTATGACCCTGAAGGAGGGTCCTAATCTTCTCCAGTTAAGTTCTGGCCTAAAACATGAGGCCTTGCTTTGCTTCCATGGGGTTTTCCCATCCCCAATATCTTATTCTTTCACCTCATCTTGAAGCTATCTGTGCTGAAGGAGGTGACATGGTCCGTCCAGCTCCCCTTCCCCAGGGGTGTGTTGGAGAGGCTGGCCATAGGGCAAAAGCTCAACTTTCCTTCTTCAGTTTAAGAAAGGCAGCTCTCATGGCTGATGGCCCAGCTCTGAAGTTGCACTGGAGACAAAGCAGCTTTTTCTAAGGCTAACTCAAAAAAAAAAAAAAAAAAGTAAAAATGTAGGAAATGTGGTATTTGCTGAATATCTCATGCTTGAAGAATGCTGGTTTCCTTTTGCATTTTGGCCATTGTACCATCAAAACCTGGCATGTTTTCCACCGCCTGTAGAGATTACTAATACAAGTCTGTACCTGGAGGCCTGAATCTTGCCTTAACTGTTTAATATTGTGCAATGATTAGGCCATGTCTCTAGGTCCATTTACTCCATCAGATTAACACGTCAGGCAAGAGCACATACTTAAAGAGAAGTATATCCTGACAGATATAATCAAACACCATTTAAATCAAGGGAAACGAATGTGACATTAATCTACCCTGGCATAACAGCCCATTTAAATAAGTAGGAGGAGGGAGGTGGTACAAGTGAGGATAGATGGTGTGTTTAAGTACAGAAATGAAATCTGTAGAGTGACTTCAGTGGAGGTAGTTTTGATTGAAGTTGAGTAGTAAAATGAACAAGTGAGAGAGATAAATTTCTTTAAGCTGGAGACATTTCAGTTAAAGAAAATGTGTGCACGTACCAGGGATCTGTAACCTGCTCAGACCCACAGGGACCTGCGGTCTTTAACTGGAACAAAACAGCTCATATTCTTTGTGGAAGTCTAAAAATTGTTTTTTACCTTTTACAAATCATTCATTGTGAGCGTGAGTTAGTAGATTAAGGCCAACCAGATTACAAATAAGAGGATTTTTTGAGGATAGAGACCAGTTTGGGTTGCCAGATGTGAAGTAAGAGAAAAAGGACAAGGCAGGTTTATAGTTGAGAGTGAGTTACTGAGGGTCTACACGGACAGCGGAACTGAAAGAGTACTATCATTAATTAACTGGAACAGCAATGCAAATAAGTGCAATCAGGAAATGCAGATATGTAGTGTCATTGGTACTTTGCTCTCTGTGATCTGTTGTAGTTGAAAAAGGCCGTAAATCCTAGCCAGTGAAGGTGAATTTCTGGGGTCTCAAAGTCACAGCTTAGGGTACATGCTGTGAAGGTACTACTTGAGAGTGCAGGGAGCACAGGGTTGCTCTGAGAAAAGGCTCTTGGAGAACAGATACAGAGCACTCTCACTTGTAGATGTATCTGTGGGTGGTTTTTTTTTTATGTCTGACATGCAGCTATGAATTTTGCAGGAGGCTTGATGGTGGTGTGTGCTGCCCTCCTGCTAGGACTCTGCAGCTCAAACCCTAGGTAAATCTGGCTTTTAAGAGACAAATGCCACATAGAATTGTAGAATCAACTAGGTTGGAAAAGACTTCTAAGATCATCAAGTTAAGTTGTTACCCTAGGACTTCCAAGTCCACTACTAAACCATGTCACTAAGGGCATCAGTGTGGTTTTTGAATGTCTTCAGGGGCAATGATTCCACCACTTCCCTGGGAAGCCTGTTCCAGTTCCTGACTACTCTTTCAGTGAACAGTTTTATCCTAAAATCCTGGAGCATGAGTAGCTCTTCAAAGCTGCATAGAAAACTGGGAGAGCTTTCTTCTAACTAAACGCCACTTCAGGTAACAGAAAAAGAGATGAAGATTGAAAAGTGCTTGTTGTGCCATTCTGGAATGGCTAATTAACTGATGCAAATCTAGTCCAAAGTGCTGTTAGAGAAATCAGACCTAAGTAGTAGGTGTGATTATTGTGTAAGTCTCACCAGGAAGAATGCTAAGACTAGACTGAGCTTGCTAAGTGGAAATACTAGATTTTGTAATCGTAGTGAGACATAAATAATCCTGCGACTACAACCTTTCTGTTAAACATTTTCTTTTCAAACTCAAAAATATATCCCAAAGATATAACTGCGAACTGTTATTACACCTTAAAAATAATTTCTTGAGTCAGACAGAAATCGGCCAAGGAAAAGCTTTTTTTAATAAAGCACCTTGCAGATACAGTTGGATTTTATTTTTTTTTTTTTCTTCCAGCACTTTATTTCTTTAAAGGTTGCTTTAGCTTCCTTTGACCTCAAAGAAGTTAGGCCATGATGTTTATAGAGCCAAGGGCAGAGCATTCATGAGCAGCCGATGAACTACATCCTGTCACATATCTCTGGCCTTGTTGAACAGGATTCCTTAAAGCTGGGCTTGGATGAACCTTTCCTTTCTATATGACCATTCTGCTTCCCTGTTCCCTTTTTTTTTGGCCAGGGCCACTATGTTAAGAGAAAAATGTATCTCAGTAGGTCTACTCTTTATTAGGAGTTTCTTTCTCTAACATTTTCACTTACACACATGCTACATTTTTTCGAACACAATGACTGTTTTGTCATGCTGAATAAATTTTTCTAGTCTTCATCTTACATTTGGGAATGTGGGCTAAACTTCAGAACAAAGGATATGATAAAAGACAGGCATAGCACTTTCATTAGGACAGGGAGCTTTTGAAGTACACTCCTGAAGTCTGCAAACAAAAACTAGTCAGCAAAGAGAGCTGCCTGTTACAATGTGCTGCAGAGATGAGACTAAACCCAAATGAAATATTATGCTTTTTAGTCACTGGTCCTGTTCCTGAGTGATGAAAGGGCTCTAATGACTTTCTCCTGAGTCAGAGCTTTCATTGCCCTTGAGAAAGGGATGCATTGGTTATATAAATGGCAATTAATTGAAGTACCTCAGAGCCTGGGAAAATCCACAGCAGAGAAACACAAGCCTTTGTAAGTGGCACATATAAGTTATTGATCAGGAAAAGGATATATATATTTTTTTTGTCTTCTATGTTGCAATGTTCCTGCTAATATATTTATTTCTTAAATCCTACACTCAGCCCCCAGAGACTCAAAAGATGTCATGCAATATCATTACAAAATCTAACTCACATTTGAAATGCACAGAACATAATGAGGAAACCCTCATTTGAACTAGAGCAACCACTCTTGCTATATTGCCTGAAACTGTGTCTATATCCCAGATGAGAGCTCTTTCCCATGCTCATCTTCTAAAGATGTAAGACCTACTTTAGAGAATGACATTTCTGAATATGAAGGGCAGAGCTATGAGAAGCCCCCAGGATATTGGAGTGGCTTCAGATTCCTCTCTCTACTAAGTTTGTTTAACCGTGCTCTATCTACAGTCTATACAATTAATTAATGTGTGATAGATTAGTAACTCCCAAATAGGAAATCATGTTTTTACCGCAGGCTGTAGTAGGAAGTGCATAGGGTCTTATTCTGACATTGCTTTTGCTGAAAAATCACAGTATCACAGTATCACAGTATGTTAGAGATTGGAAGGGACCTCGAAAGATCATCTAGTCCAATCCCCCTGCCGGAGCAGGAACACCTAGATAATGTTACACAGGAATGCGTCCAGGCGGGTTTTGAATGTCTCCAGGGAAGGAGACTCCACAACCTCCCTGGGCAGCCTGTTCCAGTGTTCCGTCACCCTCACTGAGAAGAAGTTTCTTCTCAAGTTTAAGTGGAACCTCTTGTGTTCCAGTTTGTACCCATTACCCCTTGTCCTATCATTGTTTGCCACTGAGTAGAGCCTGGCTCCGTCCTCGTGACACTCCCCCTTTATATATTTATAGACACTGATAAGGTCACCCCTCAGTCTCCTCTTCTCCAAACTATAGAGACCCAGCTCCCTCAGTCTTTCCTCATAAGGGAGATGTTCCACTCCCTTAATCATCTTTGTTGCCCTGCGCTCTCTCCAGCAGCTCCCTGTCCTTCTTGAACTGAGGGGCCCAGAACTGGACACAATACTCCAGATGGGGTCTCACCAGGGCAGAGTAGAGGGGAAGGAGGACCTCTCTCGACCTACTAACCACCGCCCTTCTAATACACCCCAGGATGCCATTGGCCTTCTTAGCCACAAGGGCACAGTGTTGGCTCATGGTCATCCTGTTGTCCACTAGTACCCCCAGGTCCCTCTCCCCTACACTGCTCTCTAACAGGTCATTCCCCAACCTATACTGGAACCTGGGGTTGTTCCTGCCCAGATGCAGGACTCTACACTTTCCCTTGTTATATTTCATCAAGTTACTCCCTGCCCAACTCTCCAGCCTATCCAGGTCTCGCTGGATGGCAGCACAGCCTTCTGGTGTATCAGCCACTCCTCCCAGCTTAGTGTCATCAGCAAACTTGCTGATAGTACACTCAATTCCCTCATCTAAATCATTGATGAATATATTAAATAATACCGGTCCCAGTACTGACCCTTGAGGCACTCCACTAGTTACAGGCCTCCAACTAGACTCAGCCCCATAGACTACAACTCTCTGGCTTCTCTCCTTCAGCCAGTTCGCAGTCCACCTCACTACCTGATCATCCAGTCCACACTTCCTCATTTTAGCCGCGAGGATGCTGTGGGAGACTGTGTCAAATGCTTTGCTGAGGTCAAGGTAGACCACATCCACCGCTCTGCCATCATCCATCCACCGTGTTATTTCCTCATAAAAGGCTAAGAGATTGGTCAAACATGATTTCCCCCTGGTGAAGCCATGTTGACTGCCCCTCATAACCTTCTTATCCTTGATATGCCTTAAGATGGTACCAAGGATAAGGTGTTCCATCACTTTCCCAGGGATGGAGGTGAGGCTGACCGGTCTGTAGTTACCCGGGTCCTCCTTCTTGCCCTTTTTGAAGACTGGAGTGACATTTGCTTTCCTCCAGTCCTCAGGCACCTCTCCCGTTTCCCAAGACTTGGTAAAGATGATGGAGAGTGGTCTAGCAATGACTTCCGCCAGTTCCCTCAGCACCCGCGGGTGCATCCCATCTGGACCCATGGATTTATGGATGTCCAGATTGCTCAACTGGTCTCTAACCCATTCCTCATCGACTAAGGCAAACCGCTCCGTCGACCTGACTTCATCTAAGGTCTCAGGGGTACAGGGCTCTTCAGGACTGCCCGCAGCAGAGTAGACAGAGACAAAGAAGGCATTCAGTAACTCTGCCATCTCTTTATCTTCTGTCACCAGGGCACCCATCCCGTTCATCAGTGGGCCTACATTGCCTCTGGTGTTAGTTTTGTCTGCCATGTATTTAAAAAAGCTCTTTTTGCTGTCCTTGACCCTTCTTGCCAGGTTTAATTCTAAGGATGCCTTAGTCCTCCTAGCTGCCTTCCTACATCCTCTAGCAGCAGCCTTATATTCCTCCCAAGTGGCCAGCCCCTCCTTCCATGACCTGTAAACTCTCCTCTTCCACTTGAGCATACCCAGCAATTCCCTGTTTAGCCACGCAGGTCTCTTGGCCCTCTTCCTTGACTTCCTACGTGTCGGGATGCTCCGATCTTGAGCACGGAAAAAGCAGTCCTTGAATGTCAACCAACTATCTTGGGCCCCTTTACCTTCAAGCAGCCTTGCCCATGGGATTTCCCCTAGCAATTGCTTGAAAAGGCCAAAGTTTGCCCTGATAGCATCTCTGCCGAGTCTATCAGGCTGGCAAAGTCAACACAAGGAAGATCTGATAGGGCACAGCAACCAGCAAAGCCACTCATCACAGTCATATCTGCATCAGCCACAAATACACAGACACACAAAAGTATACTATGCTTGGTCTCAATCCTTTTGTTCAATGGGATGAAATATAACATGCATTCAGGGAAAAGCAGAGCTAAAGAAACAAAGCAGTCTCTCTAGTGGTAATTCTGCAGCCATTGCTGCTTCAGCTTAGTTTTTCTCCATCCTTGCAGAACTCTCTGCTGTGAGCACATTTTCTGTGTCTCTGGCAGCGTTGGTGCCAGCCTCTGCTGTATGAAGGTGTCTCAGGCTGGTACATTTCTGTACCTCTGCACCATGCAACACTGGGGCTTCCACCTGGCTGTGGGACAGGAGTAGCCCTTACTCTTACCCGTATTGCTAGCAGAACTAGTTATAGCTGCAGCAGTGAGAAACACAGCCCCTGACTGCTTCTCTACAGGAGTGCATGTGCTAATAAGGACTTTCCACAAACCAGGCAACATTTCCTTTCTTTTAAAGGTAGAAAAGCTGTTGCTTTGCAAAAGCAGTTTACAAATTAGTAGAGTAATATAAACCAGTGATGGTTACCTCTTAAATCTCTTCTGTCTAGCTACTTTATGAAAGCGGAATTACCATACCAAAAGAAGGAGCTGGTTTTGTTGCATATAAATATTAGTATTTCGTTTAAAATCTTGGGTAAATGCAACCCTAATTGTAACACTCTATTAGTATCCCATCAGCATAAAAGAATTGTGGGTGAGAAATCCTTTGAGACACATCTTTAAGTGCTATGCTTAACCTAATTGCTCCTAACCAAATAGACTTATATATAACATTATGTGGAATTGAGCACAGTGTGTTTTTTTTCTGTGGTGAGGGTTTTGATAAAAGGTCAAACCACATTAATACTGTGACTGTGGTCTGCAGTGCAGTCAGCCTATAATTTTGTCTTCCTCAGTAAATCTCAATATATTTGGATTTCTGCACAGCAAGTCTTGAAATTGTACCTCTACTGGTGGGTGGAAACACATTTATTCCAGTGTGGTACCAACAGTGCATGTCAGGTTTTGTTATATTTGTGTCAGCATATGACCCTCAGAATTTATAGCTCTTTTTCAGCAAAAAAACCCCATACATTCCTATGCAATTCCTACCCCCTTCCCCCCCGTCTAAATCTCACCTTGTTAATCAGTCATTGCAGTTATTTTAGATGGCTGCAGTGACACTGCTGTATGCAGTGACTTTAGTTGACATCTTGCTAACAGACCACCCAGCTGTGCTTGGGTGCCGTCTTCCATCATATGCTGCAGTTTGTGCTCATGGTATCTGACGTGACTGCATTTCACTTTTGCTTGGATCATACATTCTTCTTTTCCATTTACTTTTGTCACTTTTTCCACTTGATGATTTTCTGAAGTCAGCTGCACAGAATCTTTATCCACTTTTTTACCATGAAAGGGCTCTTAGCTGAATAGCACATGTTTAAGGTTCACTTTCCATAAGTGTTCCTCAAGATTCCTTGCAACCTGTGCAGTTAAAAAACAATTATGCCAACAAACCTGTTTTGAAACTAGCTGTAGAAATTTGCATTCTGTCCCAGCTTCTGCCACGGACTTCCCTTCTACGGGTGGAAAGTTGCTCAGTTCTTATCTGTCTGAATTCTCCAGCTCTAAGGTGGGAATAATAACATTTCCTTTCCCCAGCGCTTTCTCTATATATTTAGATTAGGAGCACAAAAAGAACAATGGCTGCCTCATTATGTTCTAGGGTAACTGCTAACACTCAGAATTGCTTATCTTGGCTATTATTAATACACATTAAAAATAATGATTTCAAATACAAAGGAGAACTAGTTTAAAATTTGAACTCATATTGATTTTCAGTATCTCCCAAAGTTTCATTAGTAACAAATGAGGGTCGTTCTTCCTCATGCTGTTTTATTGTGCTGCTTTGCTGTGTCATGTAACTCCTGGTAAGTCACTGTGTGTGTCATCCATGTCCTTGAAGTGCTTTCCTGAGGCTGCTGCTGATATGGTGCAGTGCTGTGTAGCTTTCTGCTTTGTCAGCACATCTTCTGAATCTTTTTTTAATGGCTATCTAGAAAGAGGGTTTTACTGTAATTTCCCTTATAATTGCAGACTAGCCCCCTACATAGTCTATCATTCCTCAAGAATATTTCCATACTGCTTGTTTCTGTTTTGCTTCGATATTTACTCATTCTGAATAGTGAGAACAGCTGGTTGGGAGGCTGTATTTCCTTCTGACAGATTAAAAAAAAAGAACAAAGAGCACAGCACTCATGGTTTCTTCTTTTGTAGCTGTGTTTTCTGTTTGTTGTTGTTGGGGGTGGGGAGGAGTGTTGTGTATGTGCGTTTTTGTTTAATTTCTCAAATCTTCACCAGTGCGTGTTCCTCTAGTTTTTGTTTTGGTTTGTTATTGTTGGTTGGGTTTTTTTTGTTTGATTTTGTGGGGTTGGTTTGGGTTTTTTTTTTTTTGCTTTTTTTTCTTAAAGTCGGTTTTTATATTCCAAACAGGAATCATCTGAAACCAAACACCTTCCAACTTAAGCATGCTTTTTTGCTGGAAATGTCCACTTTGATGGAAAAGTAATTTTCCTTCAGAAAGACAATAAGACCATTTCTGCAACAGTGAGCACATAGCACATCCATGATTGTTTTTGTCACCTATCCATAATGCTGTTAATACAGATGGGGCTCTGGGTTCCTTGGAATTGCTCTGCTGCCAAATGTTGTACACCAAGTGCAAGGAAGTGTGAACATCTATTTTTCAGGTAGTTCTTCATACTTTTTCATCTCAAGAAATAAAGAATCATGGAATCAACTAAATTGGAAAAGACCTTTAAGATCCCAATCCCAACCGTTATGGTGGTGTTAATTTTAAAAGTGGCCAGCAAGCCTCTTAGCCCAAGATTCATACTTTTAGTTTCTGCATTATTGGGAGGGGAGAGTGTTTTGTGTCTGAAGCAGTTCAGATGGGTACCAAACTCGCCTCTGGTTTGAAAGCATGACTAGTGTCCACTTAAACTCTTTTATTCCTGTTAACTGTCTGCAGTATATCTAATTTGCAAGTATATTCTTCTAATATACTTGCATTGTTTTTAATAAACTTTGATGTATAGGTTAACAGATGTCTTTATAGAGTATCTGACTACAATCTGCTGAGCTAAAATTTGTGGCTCAGCTGTCTCTCCTCTGTTCAAATCATAAGCAATTCACCATTTTTGTGATTTTACCCATACCCTGACCCTGGAGAAGGAAAAGGCACCTTTCACTTTGAGCCTTGTGCCTGGTGAGGTACTTTTCCTGCTAATTACCAGAACTGTTAATTCTCTTGTCAGGTTTCACAGTTGATAGTGCCTGTAAATGTCCATTTCCTACCAGTGGAGTGAAGAGTTAAGAGCAGGATTGTAAAAGGATGAAAAGCAATTTCAAAAGTGTTTCTGCCTTTCTCACTGTATGATTGCAAGATTTCAGATTTTCGTTCTGTTTCCAAAGGAGGGATCGGCTCCTGTTTACCAAGTACACCTGCAGGGATAATGACCTGTGTGATGAGGGGGTTGCTGCAGTTTTGGTGGGTTACATACTAAGATATTACTTCAGAAACACTGCACAGCAACTTACAATGGATGTATGATAAAAACCCAGCAGCTCCTTGCAAACAAGAGTAACTCCACGGTTATGTTGTAGCAGTACTACTGCTTTATCTCATGGTAACACAGCAAATAAGTTTAGTTATCACTGAAAGTGGTGAATGTAATCTAGGGCTACCTTCATGCTAGACATTAAATCCTAAATTTGACTGAGACACTTTTGCCCCTGCTTAGCAGAAATGGGAACATTCATCTTGCTAGTCAGATACACTGTGGTATGTCGTGCTAGGAATCAGCAGCATGAGCCGGGTCCTGTATGTCTCCTTACCTATTCATATTTTTCACATCCATATCAATATCTTAATTTACATCTCATGCACGCAAAGAGGTAATAGCACAGGAGGATTAATGAATAAATAGAACTATCTGTGTGTCGTAAGCATTGATCTGTTAGAGAAAATGTTCTTTTAGTTCAACGCACAGGGATTTTGAAAGACATAAAGTTTGTAACCGCAGTTTGCCTAGGGACAGTACTGAAACCGTTGTCAATGGAGAGTTTTAGGAATACTCAGTAGCATCTCTGCTCCTCTTTTATAAGAAAATAGAAAAGTGTTAACATACATACATGAGTTCCCTACAAGTGATGTATCTTGGGAAGCTGTGCCAAGATTTGATACGGCTTTGGATGTGCTTTGCAAAGTCCAAGGATTTCTATTGGTTTCCCAGTTCTGCAAGACGCTAGTTACTTCCTTCTGTTCTAAACGTGTTATAACTCACAGATGTGGCTACTGTGATTCAGCTCCCTGGTCAACACAGGTACACATCAAAGTCTGATTGTGCTTAGATTTTTTTATTTTTGAACAGATTATTTTTGTTTTGCTGCCCCTCAAGCACATCAGTCTTTGAAGTTAAAAGTCTTCTCAAGCGCAGTTAGTGAGCTTGCTTCAAGCAGAGTGCTGATCTGGCTCTTGATCATCAAAAAGCCTCGGAAAAGCTTAATTTTGCCTTTCAAAAGCATCTGGACATCTTCAAATACTTTAAAGTATATTGAGTATTTATCTTCTTTTTGCATATGCAAAAAGTGGAGATGATATATATTTTACAGAAGCCTGTGGCCTTTCGTACTTATCTGTGAGGTTTAAAACAGTTCACTAGGGTCTGGTTCCACTTCTCTGGCACAGATGTTCTCTCCACAGATTATTTTCTACAGATAGTTTGTTGTTCTCTGAGTATACTGACCTTAGCTTTCAGCAGGCAGCATGCGGTTAATGGGGCAGAGAGATGCAAACAATAAAATCTTGAAGAACTTGTCAGTAGGGCTGGAGCCCGATTCTTCAGCTTTGGCTTTCTGCAACTGGAGCTTCCTGTCCACGTGGAACAAGTATTTATGGGAAAAATATTCCACTCTTGTTTGATTATTTTAGTTTGTATAAGGCTGCATGGGATCATTATGGAAAAACACAGAGGGGATCATTATGGAAGAAACAGGCTCTGAACTTCAAAATAACAATTTAGCATGAAATTGTTTCAGTTGTTTTTTTGTCTGGGTTTTCTTGCGTGTTTTTTTTTTTTTTTTTTTTTGTTTTGGGTGTTTTGTTTGGGGTTCTTTCTCCTATGAAAATGTTTTAAGAAAGATTACTTTTATTTTTTTCCAGTTTCCTTTTGCATCCTCAGCTAAACCCTGCTCTGAGGGGTCTGTATGACCATTGTTAACCATGACTGGTTCCTGCTTCTGTTTCTTCCTCACATTCAGTATCTCGCCTAACTCTAGGAGTTAATTCACTGGGGGGATTGAGGGGAGAATGTGTCTTTCTTTTCAAAACGGACTCCTTTGAGGTTTGAAGGAGCTGCTATACCTGAAAATAGTACTACTAGGTGGACGTCCTTAAACCTGCCAGGGTTCTTTGCATCTTTCCAGGAAAAGATGATGAAAAGCTCAATATATTTCCCCTGGTGATATGCCACTTTGAAGATGTATTTATCTGAATATTGATTGAAAAGCAGAGCACAAGATCTCAAAATCAAGCTACTGTGAACAGCACTTGGAGCTAAACCCATGGTGTTTTCTTAACCGCAGAGGATGAGTAGAGCTGGGAAGCCTGTTGCACTGCTCCTACTGCCTTTGGGCATAGCCATGTTTTGCCTTAGCTGTCAGCTTGTCTATATGAAACAGATAGTGCAGATATTTCCCTCTTCTCTTCTCTTCTCTTCTCTTCTCTAATTAAGGTCATTTATGTATTTGAGTCTTCTATCTTCCTTTTGATAACTGGGATAGCAAACTCTGCTGATGTTGTCTGTCTCAATATCTGTCTTCATACATTTGACCCACTTGTCATATTCTTGGCATCACAGCCTGTGTGTTCTAACAGGACTGCTTTGGAAATGAGCTAATGACACATACGGGGAATTTGCATAGGTACAGTGGACCTACACAACTGTGTGGCATGAAAGCTTTAGGAACATGGAGAGTAGCTCTGTATTGTTTTGCTTGAAATGTACAGCACAGCAGGGCTGGACCTATTTAAAAATCACCAGAGGTCTTGCCAGTTAACTTCCCTTTCATGTAATAGAAAAGAAGGTTGAATGAGTCATGTGAAGCCAGCCATGAGATGAATATAGACAAAGATGTCATATCCTCATGCATGCAGCTGTGAATGGCGTATCTACTTTGCCATCTGCAGATTAAATGGACATAGTGTCTCAGTGGCTGCTGCAGGGCTTGGTGTAACTGAGTTATCATCAGGCAGATTTCCTGTTGCCTAATACGCAAACACAATAGTTGTTTGGTGTCAGACTTTGGTTTCTGGAGTAGCGTCAGAACCCACCAGCCACAGTATGTAGATTTATAACACCACCACCTTTAACTAATTGCACTCACTCACAGAATTATGAAACCCGAGAGGATAATTTGGTTCATCATGAGTATATCTCTGTGAATTTTTCATAAGCAGTTTATATTTTAACTGATACTTAAAATGAGAATGTTTTCCCACAGATCTGTTTGCTCTAATTTCTTTCCTCCTGGTAATTTGGGGCTTTCTTTTTGAACAATTAGAAAAACAACATTCTGTTTAATTACAATATTTACAGAAACATCTTTTTTTCATATTGTAAGTTGTAACAAGTTTTATGTCAATTAACATCTATATTTGCAAAGACACATCTGCATTGACCTTTAAGTGCCATTCATTTGATTTGCAAATTGGACAGTTGAATGTGAGTGCTTGATTTATAAAAAGCATTTAAGGACATATTATGTTAAGCACGTAATTAATCTTCATAGGAAAATACTGTAACTCAAATCGTTCTGGTATTCTGATGATGACTGATACCACTGAGCAGTTTTATCTCTCTCTAGAATCTTCAAAACTTATTTGTAAGTTTGTTCCAGAAGGCCAAAGCTGGGAGAAAATCTGTGCTCTTCATACTGAAATCTTTGATGCAGTCACGTAATTCCCATTTGCTTCAGTGAGTCACCCATGTGCACAAAGATGAGAATTCTCCCTTGTTAGGGCTTTAAAGCTTTCCATGGGAGTTTGCTTCCTTGAATATTTTATTTTTAGCTTTGTTATGGTAAGATGATTTTTCTGACATTTCACTGATCACAAAGCAGCTGGCCCCATAAAAAAATAAAGCGCATGAACAAAGAAACAAATGACTGGGTGTCTGGGGGAAAATGCAAGTTCTATGTCTGAACTGCAACAGATTGTCATCATTAAAACAAAGCATCAGCAAATGCCACAATGATGGGCATTAAAGAGTAGAAGCATTTTCTCAGGTTGAAAGACAAGAAGGTGGCACTTCAATTAAGCCATTGTGCATTTTGTACACTGCACTGGGTGATCTTTTTTGAAGAAACTTGATTGGGTGATGTAGTTTTCCTGCAGGCTTTAGGTGTAAGATTTTGTCACTTTTCCAGATGAGGTGACATTAGATCCTTCCCTTGGGTCTGATGCTCAAGGGAGCATGATTCGGAGGTGAGCCCTGGGCACTAAATTTTCAAATTTCCAGGGAGGTAAAAATCAGGGTGACTTTGGTCCTTTGGCTTCATGACAGGCAATCCCTGCATGCTACCTGCAGCCAAGTTCTCAAGGCAAAAATGACTTTTCCCACTGTCTTTCCCTCTCTGTCACCAATGGCCAGCAAACTCAGAGTAATAGTTTTGTAACCATATTAAGTTTTCAGTTTACTTCCACTCCAGCCCTGAACAAAGGATTTATAACCCAGAAGCTGATCAGGTTTTTTTTCTGCCACTTGCAAATCTTGATTAGAAAAAAAGCAAGCATCTTCTCCTTGGAACATTCTTTTTCTCTGGAGGTTTCTCCCCACTTGTTATCTCTAGGTGGATGTGGTTTAGCCCTGCCTCTTCCTGTAATGTTTTCACATGCATTGTTACAGTGAAATTATCAATGTATTTTCATGCTCAGACACTGAGTGGATGTGAGTCTTTGCAGGATAAAACTAGAAAAAGAGATCTGTTTTTTTGTCCTTAATGTCTTATATGGAAACCAGTTAACTGATGCTTTGGTTACTTCTTGAGGCACCAAACCTGGCAAGGTAGACCAAGGGAGCAGGAGGAGTTTAACCCCCAAAGCTGGTAGGGAGGCAGGCTCAGAAGTGGGGTCCACTCTTCTAATTGGAAGTTTTTCCAGCCTTCACAGCCATAATACAAGTGTGTGTGTGTAGCTAAAAATGTAAATGTAAATGGAACCCGAAGGTAACACAGGTGGGCAGTAACAACATGCTTGACTGGCTGAAGCCTGCTATGTGCTTTAAACTTAAACTGGATGCCCTGGGCTTGGCTTCAGTGTATGAACACGTATTTGAAGTAGTCATTCAAATTTGAGTGGATTGAGAAGCCATAAACACACAGGTTTGCCCAAGATTAACCCGTGGCATAAATTATATGTGCATTCCAGAGGTGTGAGAATACCAAGTGAGTTAATTTAAATTAATATTGTTATTACAAATGGAAACTTGATTTTTGGTAATAGAGGGCTTGATTTACTCTATCTTAACTCCACTGTCTTAGGTGGATTTGCTCCTAATTCACTTTGGTATAAATCAGGGGATTACCAAGTCCATGGAGTGTAAATGCTAAGACCAACTGACATATTTACTGTCTCATGTCTTATCAAATTCATAGTAGTAGAAAATTTGTTTCTTCTGATTTATTTTACTGTAATGCAGACAGTGGCCAGTGGCAGACAGGAACAGCACAAATAACGATTAGCTGTTTATTGCAATGTTTGGCCTTAATAACTAATCTAATGGTAACACAAGCATAATTACAGATTCAAATTGAGCTTTTATTTAAGATATGAAACAGCAAGCAGAACTTGAGCATTGCCCATTCACAGCCAGTACTGTTTTCCAGCTTTTGGGCTCAGCAATGTGCCAAGGTCTGAAGTCACCCATGTACCTGACTGGAGTCCTTCCTTCCCTTTTTATAAAGTGCCTTCTTACTACTCCAAGAGCGAAAAATTAAGGGACCTTCTTTCGTTTGTTTTTGCAACGAGAAGAAAGCACTTCCATTAATGGCACTAAGAATAGGATTTACTGTAACTTGGCCTCAGATGGTATTTGTAGTTCCCACATATCCTGTAACAATATGCTTTCTAAACTTAAGCGGTTATTGCCACACTGTTACAGAAAAGCAAAAGGAAGATGATGAAGCGGCTCCTACAAGCTAATTTTTTTCCTGAGGCAAATTTATTTGCCTCCTGTCCAACACATTGGCAAGGATAAAAGAGCCCCAGTAAGCCCCGGCGTGTAAGTGAGACAGGTTGCCAAGTGCATTTTACAAGTGTGTCTGCAGTGGGGTGATCTCCTGCAATTAATTACTGATGTGAGGGGTAAAGTAGAAAAGAAGATTTCTACAGCTAGTTTTTCAATCTTGCATGGTAGTATTACCTGGCAAGGGCACTTATGCCATATTCAACTTCACTTTTCCCATTCCTTGGTGAAAACCCTCCTCCACCTTTTCAGTCAGTTCCCCTTAGCAGCTGCATTCTCTAGCAACCTTCTACTGAGCACTTTGCACACAACCCCCTAGTCAATGCTCCTCTGGGGTAGTGCCGATTGATGAATTGGTAGTGTTCACCACCAGCTGGCAATCAGCTGCCTCTGATCCCTGACCCCTTGCCTGAGGCTGCCCGTAAACCTGTCAATCATGGAAATGTATTTTTGTGAAGTCAACTCTTTAAGCAATTAAGGATCTATATGTAGGCAGCCAGCACATCTTGCGTGATGCTTGAGCCAGCTAAAACTTCTCTTACCCATTACCAGTCTCTCAGTAAGGCAGTCTTTCACGGAATAGATAAATACCAGCCATCCATCATCCCCTGTGTGGTTTAAGAGTATAATTTCATGAGCTGCCTGTGGGGGAGAGAAGTGTGAGAAGATGCTGCGTCAGTGTGTGGGCTGCACGAGGGACAAAGGGGTGACTTAAAATTTATACTGGAAATAGAGAGTGAGTAATAACGTGCCCACCACAGACCTTTCTTCAGAAGAAATATGCAAATGAAAAACGATTAGAATGATGGATTTAACTACCAACTGAAAATGAAGCCAGGAAGCTGAGGTGTTGGCCAGCTCTCTGGCAAGATATGGTAGAAACAGGCATAAACCACAAAGTGAAGTAACACAGAGGGGAGAAAAGGGTGTGGGTAAAGTTGTGTGGCTTGGAGCTTGGAAAGAGAATGTTTCTGTGTACCTGCTAGGTTTTTTTCTTTCCTCCATGGTGCTTTCTCATAATTGATTGAATTAACAGGGCTAAAGTGACGTGATTCTCCAGACTGAAATTTGAGTACTGAAGGATTTCTAAGATGAATTCAGACCAGAACACTGTATACAGGTGGCTGTGGGAAAGCAATTGGAGATTTTGCCTTGGACTTTAGAAGCAGATGAATATGAACCTCAGACCCTTCACGTTTTGGAGGCTTGTGTTCAAACATTACTGCATTTTATTTGTTCTAGCAAAAAAAGGCTTAACGTGCATGCATGAAATGGAAAATAAACTGATAGAAAAAAACAAAGACTCTATTTGAGATGGTGAAATGATTGTCCTGATGTGATATTTGTCAGCTGTGGCCTCCTGCATTCACCTGAAAGCAATTCTCCAGCATTTATCAGTCAAGCTGAAATAGGTTTTTGCTAATTAAAGAGAAGATTTTCTTCAAAGAAAGTGTCTCTTCACGAACACATGCTCTGGAGAGTGTCCCTTTACTTTTCCTATTGCCATTTGGGATGAATAATTCAATCTTGTCTGTTTTTATTCATATTCCTGCTTGCAGTCCTTACAACTGCAGAGTCGTTCAGAGAAAATCATCTCTCTCCCATCCCCCTCCTTCATTTCCTAATAAAATAGATACTTTGAAAGGCATGAAATATAATTCCGAGTGCTGCCTTCCTAAAGAATGTCTAAAATTCCTGCGAGACAATGCATTGTTTCAAAACAAAGCTATTTCAGGCAGTTCTATCCTCTTATGTACAAAGCTATTCATCTGAGAGACTCTTTTTCAGCACAAATATTCTTGCTCTGGGATTTTATTTTTTTGAAAGAAAAAAGAAAGTGTTTTGGAAGATCAATTTCATATTGTTAAGATTTAAAACAAAACAAATAAAACCAGAGCCTGCAGAAATTCGGACTAACCGCCATTCTTCTTGTCCGTGTCTAGTCAAAGCCAGCACAATCCCTTTAGAACATCTTTTAAAACATTATTTATTTTACAGCTTCTGGTGGGTTTTTTGTCAGATGTTACTAAAAATCCTGTGCCATGCTTAACTTTTAAAAGAGTGTAGTGGGTTTGGTTTCACATGCATTATGGTCTTACACAGATCTTTGTATACTGGGAACTACCCCCCAAAACTGATGATTGTCTCCATGTTCCTATCTCCATGCCACCTTTCCCAGGGTTTTGGCACTGTGTTTCTTGATGTTTGGAGTGGTTAGCAGGAGAGAGAACCTCCTGTACTGGAGTACCAGCCTGTTACAAGCCAATTTATACCAGCAAGTATGTGGCCTATAGATTTTTATGAACTTTGATTCACAAAATCAGACCTGGAAGGTTATGAGAAGTGTTGCAGTTTCCAAAGGAAGCATGTTATAGAAGTCAGGTAAGTTTTGAGAACTTCAGCTGCTGTACTCACTCCATGCATGAATTCACTGTGGGCTTGAATGAGGAAAACCTGGCTAATACTGTCACAGTGAAAGACAGAATGAACTCAGAAGTATGGATAGAGAAATGATACCTTCACTTCTTTCACTTATTTTGCAGAAGGCAGGGCCTCAGACCATTAGTGCTGCCTCCTTCCTCAGCACCAAGCCTACTCACTGAAATTAGAGATCAGAAACTATTTCACTAGCCCCTGCATTCTGACTCCATTCCAAGTCTTTGTTTTTTGCACTAAAATGTGTAACATGCTCTCTTGGAAGTAAATTATAGGTGTCCTACCAGACAGCGACTTAAAGATGGCCCTTTAAATTTCAGTGCTGATGGAGGAAGCTGGTTTTAGTAGCCATTGGTAATTAGCCAGTTTGCAGTGTTGTCAGAAATATGTGCTTTTTTTGCAACCACAAAAAAAATCCCAGAAACAGTCTTTCTTTAGAATATCTGTTAAACAAAACAAAAACTGGAAAAAGAAAATTAGCAGCTGCTAAGACACTAAACTTTAACATACAGACACTGCTTTCTGAGAGCTACCATTAGAGCCAAATTAAAATATAGCAGAGATATTTCTAAATAAAACTGTCAATGAAGATTAAAGTTTTTATGTTGACAGTAAAGCAAATGATTTTTTTCCACTCTGTTGAGGTTTTGTAAGGGTTCAGTGTATCTGGTTGACTTATGGCACACTTAATGACAGCTGCAGGAAAGATGATCGTTCTGCAAATGGCTCTCGAGTGAGCAAAGCTAAAGGCCTATGGGCAGCAGCTGGATTTGGAGGCAAGAAATGGGTGGAGGATTTACACAAGGATACGCATCCCTAAGACGGAGAACAATATAAGAAAAGCACTTACGGATGTGAGAAGAAGTGGTTCCTAGGGTGAGGGAAGCCCTGCATTGGAGGCTATGTCTTGGCACTGCAGGAACTGAGATGCAGCAGCAAAGTAACTGAGCTCAGGTATTTTCTGTAGGTTAGGAAAGGTGTGCATTGGCAGCAGTAATAACTGCTGGGGATATCAAGTAGGTAAAGCAGGAATTATGATCTCTTGCAGTCTTTTAATGCATTGCTAGCATGTTCAGCCAGCACAAATATCTCCACAACCAGCCTGAAATAGCTATTTTCTTGGGTGTTTCCCTGAAATATTTGCATGGGAGAAAAGGTCATGCTAAAGGAATTTTTCTTTTCTCCTCAACAAAACTGGAGACCTTGTTCCTACGTTAGGGTGGAAAAGGCTCAGAGCTCAGCTATCCCTGTGATCTGGCAGGAGGAGAGCTGCTGTGGTGGGTAAAGGCTGACCTGTCCTGCTGCACTCTGGGTCGCTACATTTTCTATTGGGAGATATGGAATGAAAAGAAGGCTTTGGAAAATTAAAAATGACCTTCTTGGCGGAAACACTACCAACTGGATTAAAACTTTACTCTGAAGAGTTTACGAATACACTAAGATTATATCGATCTCAAATAGTTCTTGGTAGCTTGTGTTTGGAATTTGTGCTATTTGTTGCAAATGAGGCAGCAGAATGGTTTGAGTATTATGGTTTGAAGTAGAGTAAGCATCCCTTTGCCTGGTACTTTCATTGTAAGATGATGGCAGTGGTGGTTGCATGTTCTTCTTTGTAAATAAATAGACACAGAGGGGCTGGAGTGGTGCAGCAGCAAAAGCCATTTATTAGCTCTCTACCAGCTTTCCTCTGTGCTGACAGCAAGTAGAAAAGGACTATGAATCCCTCAGCTATAACTCAATCTCAAGCCTCCAAATGTGCTGGAGCTGCTGCTCCCTTCATTGTTTGGTGCCCAGTTATGACTTGGTTCAAGAAGAGGGACTATTGGCAACTGTACCAGGTTCCCCACCTCTTAGTTCCCGAGTCCTGAATTTCACCGCTTTTGGCAACAAATGTGCATTTAGCTTTTAAGAAATGCTATAACTTGGAGACCCCCAGATGCTTCCAAAGATGTCTAATGTGGCAACCTGAATTGGAGATATCTTCAACATTTAATTAGAGTAGTTATTTCAGCAGAGAGAAGGAAGATAAAAAAAAAAAAAAAGCAAAATACTTAGAAAAGAACAGCTTTTCCTTGGATTGTGACATCTGAATAATTTAAAGAGGTTTTGAGAACTTTGCTTTAATTAGTTTCTGAATCAGTTTCTGCTTTGCCTATTCTTTCTCCCCCCACCCCCCTCTTAGTACTGTTTATTTTTGATGATATCTGCAATCCTGGGAAAAGAAAAAAAGAAAAAGGAAGCAAATTAACTTGGTTAAAGCCACATCAGCACATCCTTTGGAAGATCACAGCAGTCAGCTGTAAAAAATGGCCTTGTGCTTAAAGAAAATAAGGAGCTCAGAGGGCTGAAAATGTACTTACCTATTTATTAACTACATCTATCTCTATTATTTTTGTATGACACCAAAAAGTGTTCTTGGCATCTTGCAGATGTGCACAAGGGATGTGAAGTGGACTGCTGTGGCATTATTTTGTTAAGGCCACTTTGCCTTTACCTCTGTCAAACTCAGAACAAAGTCCATCATTTGACAAGCTCTCAGTTTAAATAGTCCAGGAAAGCAATGGGAGAAGAAATGAGCCGTGTGGCTGTAATTGACTCGGTGATTAAAGAATATCACATTAATTCCAGAAAACTCTTTTTGCTTCTTGTGGACCTCTACCCCATGATGTTCTATGCTTTGCCAACAGTTGTTCTTTTTGTGCCCTATTCCCACCAAGCAACAGATGAAGGGTAACCTCTGCAGAGACAGTCTGCCCATTTTCAAGAAGGGGAAAATGGATGACCCAGGGAATTACAGACCAGTCAGTCTCACCTCTGTGCCTGGCAAAACCTTGGAGCAGATTCTCCTGGAAGGCATGCTAAGGCACATGAAAATCAACAAGGCGCTTGGTGACAGCCAGCATGGCTTCACTAAGGGGAAATCCTGCCTGACCAATTTGGTGGCCTTCTATGATGGGGCTATAGAACTAATGGACAGGGGTAGAGCAGTTGATGTCATCTACCTGGACTTGTGTAAAGCCTTCGACACTGTCCCACATGACATCCTTGTCTCTAAATTGGAGAGACATCAATTTGATGGATGGACCACTCGGTGGATAAAGAGCTGGCTGGATGGCTGCACGCAAAGAGTTGTGGTCAATGGCTCAATGTCCAGCTGGAGGCCAGTAACGAGTGGTGTCCCTCAGGGATCGGTGTTGGGACCAGTCTTGTTCAACATCTTCGTCACTGACATGGACAGTGGGATTGAGTGCGCCCTCAGCAAGTTTGCCGATGACACCAAGCTGTGTGGTTCGGTTGATACGCTGGAGGGAAGGAATGCCATCCAGAGGGACATTGACACGCTTGTGAGGTGAGCTGATGCCAGCCTTATGAAGTTTAACTATGCCAAGTGCAAGGTCCTACACCTGGGTCAGAGCAATCCCAGGCACAGCTACAGGTTGGGCAGAGAAGAGATTCAGAGCAGCCCTGCGGAGACAGACTTGGGGGTGTTGGTTGATGAGAAAATGAACATGAGCAGGCAGTGTGCACTTGCAGCCCAGAAAGCCAACCATATCCTGAGCTGCATCAAAAGAAGCGTGACCAGGAGGTCAAAGGAGATGATCCTGCTCATCTACTCTGCTCTTGTGAGACCTCACCTGGAGTATTGTGTGCAGTTCTGGTGTCCTGAACATAAAAAGGACATAGAACTGTTGGAACAAGTCCAGAGGAGGGCCACGAGCATGATCAGGGGACTGGAGCACCTCCAGTATGAAGACAGGCTGAGAAAGTTGGGGCTGTTCAGCCTGGAGAAGAGAAGGCTGCATGGAGACCTCTTAGCAGCCTTCCAGTATCTGAAGGTGGCCTATAGGAATGCTGGGGAGGACTCTTCATTAGAGACTGTAGTGATAAGACAAGGGGTAACGGGTAAATCTTAAACAGGGGAAGTTTAGATTGAATATAAGGAGGAAATTCTTTCCTGTTAGGGTGGTGAGGCACTGGAATGGGTTGCCCAGGGAGGTTGTGAATGCTCCATCCCTGGCAGTGTTCAAGACCAGGTTGGATGAAGCCTTGGGTGATATGGTTTAGTGTGAGGTGTCCCTGCCCATGGCAGGGGGGTTGGAACTAGATGATCTTAAGGTCCTTTCCAACCTGAACTACTCTATGATTCTATTTAACCTTACTGTGGGCCTAAGGAGAGTCAAGGAGATGATACTCACAAAGATCTTTAGCAAGGACAGAAAAAGGAAGATATCCAGCAAAGCTGAAGGAAACAGACGTGACCAACTGATTGCTATTGACCACAGTATCACTTAGCTACAGCTATGAGTCTTTTGAAGTTGTCCCCATTGGACATGGGCAATGCTTTTTGGAAATTTCAGTTGCTCATACAAAGAGCTCCTCTATGAGTGCAAGGAAAGTTCATAGAAAGATATGTATATCTGTGGCCTATCATTGCCTGTCCACATTCAACATTGATAATCCTGTGTGCTTTCTGGAAAGAGAGGATGCCTGTGGAGTATAAGAACATGAAATACAATTGAATTTTAAGATAATTTTGGATGAAAATGAAAAATTACCTTAACTGATATATTTTGCAAATTAATATAATTCTCAGCTAATATTTCAGTAAGAAAGAAAAGCACCAGTCACACACGCACAAAAAAGACAGAATGACTGAAATATTTCATTTAAATATTTGTCAAGCAATAAATTTTGGATATTTTTATTTTAATTGAACATTTTGGGTTTTGAAATGCATCACATCCCTTCTTATTTTCAGAAAGCTCAAAGTGAATCAAGCAATTTTTTCATCCCAAAAAATTCTTATTTTCAACCTTTTCTAACTGCTGGGCAAGCCGGGATAAGAAGGTTATTTGTGCAACTGAGAGATGTGGTTTCTGAACAGATTATGTTGTGATGAGGTCCTGAACACTGACTCACTAGTTTTGATCTGAGTTCAATAAACAATATGCCCAAGGAGGATGGTGAAGGTAATTCTGTTATCGTGTCATTCTGTCCTGCCAATCTTCTCTTAAGCATTATCAACTAATGTATGACAGTTATAAAGTGGATTATAGGCTGGTCTGTCTGATACAGCTAAGCTGAATCCATCAAACATATCTCATTCGGAATCTCAAAATGGACTTGAACCTCAGTGTGAAGTTGCAGATAAGTAAGGTGTCATGTTTTGCTGACTCTTCCTCTGCTTGGTGTGTCCCTTGTGGTCCCATATTGTAATTCAGCATGCTCATTTTAGCTGTGTTTTCAGGATGTAATATGAAAATTACTAGGCATTATGAAAAGGTCAGCTCTGTTAGACTCATAGAGTAAGTAGGAGGAATGGAGTTGCTCTTAAGATATTCATCATCTGTCTTTATATCTTACTAATCATCCCAAATAATTCTTGGATGGCAGCTCATTAGAGAATGCATGTCCTACAACTGTCTGTGATAGGTGCCATTTTTACTGCATCTTCTCTTTCTGACTGTTTCATGATGTCACCAATTGAGATTTTGGTATTTTGATTATTGCAAGTATAAAATACATGCAAAGATGTTAACTTTATTAGGAAAAGCCTAAGAGAGAAAAGCTGTGCTAAAAGGCTAAAAGCCTAACAGCAGGGCTGTCTAGGTGGGGGAGTACCTATGTGCACAATTTGCTGAAACCAGACTCAATGGTTTGACAAGATCAAAGAGATCCAAAATATTGTCAGTGTGAGAGAAATACATGATGTCAAAAATGTTTGACATACTTCGACTAAAGGGGCATTAGACAGCATAATAACGGTAGCATTTAACTCCCTAGTACAGCTCAGTCCGCTGTTTGAGTGGAGATGTAGCTTTTGTAAGAACTTTCCCTGAAACAACTGCTGATGCCAAAAAGGGCTTCTGCACAGACAGACTGGATGGGGTGAGTCCTTCCAGAGGTGTTTCACTGAAGCTGTGTTCTTCGTTTCTGGGCTTCACAAGCAAGTCCCAAATAGCAATGTGGAGGGGGAAGGAGTATATGCAACTGAAATACTAAACTTATTCTTGTAGAGCTAAGGAGCCAACACATGCTTAAATATTTCAAAATATCCCTTCAAAAGGAACAGGCAGATCCTGTCACTTCAAATTTAAAGAATTAAATGGGTTAAGTGGAAGTCCAATGGAAAACAGCCAGCGTTCAGGAGTTATCCTTTTACTAATTTGGAGATCAGGAAAGTGCTTAATGTCTTCTTAATATTTTTCTTCACAACTTAGATGCGAAAGTTTAAAAGTTTCTTTTTGTTCTATGTCATTTGATGAGGTAAAGGGAGGAGAATGGCACTGCAAGCTGTACTGGGAATGCGTGTTTCTTTTACTGCCCCTTTAAATGAGAATAGTGGGCCTAGTTCTTTGGTGGAAATGTGCTGCTGAATTTAATGAAGCTACTATCACTAAGTGACCCAGGGAAAGTGAAGTCTGTGTTACATTTCTTTGTTGCAGGGATTGCAGGTTTTGCAGAGAACACATTAACCTGGGTTATGATGGATTTTTTACCTGACTCCTCAGAAAGATGAGAATAAAGCAATAATCCCTTCAGAAGCAGATGCTGATGATTGCTTTTTTGAAGCAGACTCCCCTTTTGGGTAAATAGGCACAGATGTATGTGAGATAACTGGAGTTATGCAATTCTGCGGAACTCCAAAGTCTGTCCTAACTGTTTGCATGGCTGTCTTCTCTAGCAGAGTAAAGCTTGCGATGAAATATCAGGAAAGACAAAGAGGCAGACAGCTTGACCTTTGACCAGTATTTCAGCTCAGCTTGTGAAATGCAATGGTCATCTTATGCAAACTGCTCTGTCAATACCTGCACTGCTTCCTCATGCCTCTTTGCTAAGTTGCTTTTCAGTAGCCCTCCCACACATGAGGGGTTTCCGTAAGACAAAGCCAAGTGGTGCAAAGAGAATGACACTGCTGTCACCCAGCCACTGGCTTCTTTCCTCCACATGCCTGTGTATGGTCACTGGCAAGGAAGAAACATGTCCCAGCTTGTGTTGGCACTTGTTAAGTGGGTTGTGAGCATTACTATGGAAAGCACTTCATTCAATAACATGGGTGCTGACAAAGAAAAAGTGTTTGTGGTGTTTTGCTCATTGGATCTTGGTGGTGTAGGCTTTTCAGATGCAGGCCATGGACCAGCACCACATGTTGGTTCCAGAAGGATCAGTCTGTGTGAGCAAAACCTGAGGGCTCTGCTGAGCCTGTCCACTTTGCCTGGTAGTTTCCTTAGAGGCAGAAGAGCTTGCTGCATTATGACCAAGAGATGTCAAAAAAATGGGAGCATCTTAGGTTTTGTCTAGGTTCTTCCTTTGTATTAAGTGCAAGGAACAAGAAAACTACTTTCAGATGGTACAAATGGAGGCGGCTGCACTGTAAGCAAGAGGGCCATGCTAATCCACTCAGGCATTATGAGTCTTTAGCTTGGTGATGTGAGCTAGCACATGTCTTTTCCTTCTGTGTTCACAGAGATCCTAGCACAGTAGAGTGCATTCAGAAACCATCACAGTACAAGAAATAGATAATAATGTATTTTGTTTCCTCCTTCTTCTGCAGATTTTGATCTATTTTTAGAGTTATATGTAAGATAAGCCTCGTAGATAGCTTTTCAGCTTTCTATTTGTCACATTGCTGATAGATCAATACATAGCAAAGAGTTCATCACTTGGCTCTTTTCCACCCCATATCCAGTATTTGTTTACAGAGATTTAATCTGTCATTCCAGTTAACAGGCAATCAGCAAATGATTTTGTGATTACCATGGGAGCTCAGTTGTTGTGGGGGGTAAGAGGTGGGTTTGCACTGTGGTATTTGTTCATGGACAACCCTTTAAAAAATGAGTATTTGTAAGAGCAGATCTGTTTCACAGGATTTTCAAGGATAGCATGTTTCAGGTCTCTTGGGTGTTTGTGGTGTGGAGTCTGGATGGCAGATCTTTGTGTACGATGCCCTGTAACGACACAGGTAGCAAGACCAGGAGACCTAACCTGGCGTTCTTGGCTGTAGGCTGTAAACAAGCAGCTCCTGTCCTTGGGACCTATAAGGCTTCCCCCTCAGCAGTGAGGAGTGGAGTTGGACAGCTGGGCTTTTATTGCCTAGGCACCTCTAGAGGGTGACAAATGGTCACACTGAAAGTTATTACCATAACTTTGTCATGAGACACTCTGTCATACGACTTTGTCATAAAGCTTTATGGCAACTTTGTCATAAGACTATCTCTTACAGTGCTTTTCTGGCACTCCTTTGAAGATTCTGGTAGCAAGGAAGCTGTGGAACTGTATGAAGAATGTGGGCAGCAAACAATCATTTTTCGTCTAATGCAGGAACCAGAGAGCATCAAGTGAAATCAATACTTTTGATGCAGTTGAAACATGGTACTCCTCATACAGGATTTTTGATGCTAATAGTTCACACATAACTTCTAGAAACTCCTTGCAGATATTTGGAAGGGAGGACAGTTTATGAAACAAGCAAGCTTTGCCTGTACTTTTCTTCTCTCCTGGGCCACAGGAAGGCACTGGGTTTGAGCAGAATGACCTTTGGTCTGACTTGGTATGATAATTCTTGTGTTGGGATGCATTGCAATGGAACAAAACATAACATTTTGCAAGAATCAAATGGTTTTGTTCAATGTGATTTGGAAATCACTTGAGGGCTTTGCAGCAGCATAGCTGTATGCAGTGCAATTCTTAGAGTCAGAAAAATGAAGTGGTGTCTACCACGAGATACAGAAATACGCCATGAAACCAACTCCACTGCTTAGATAATCAGTGGACCTTTTAAATAAGCAGAGGGCAAAACGTAACTGCTTTTTCTCCCCAGAAGGGGGGAGGGGGAAGAGGTAAAATGCCTTCTTTTATGTGTAGGATTAATAGTTCTAGCAAAAGCTTAACATTTCCAGAAATCAGAAGAGGATTCCTTTCCGGCAGGCAAGTGAACTCTGGTAACATTAATGGGTCAAAATGATCAGTGGTGCACTGGGAATGATGTGATGTGGAGACTTGTGAGTACAGGGGAAGGGACTTGCATTCCTGCATCAGACTTAAATAACCTGAGAATCCACTCCCAGCATAAAGATATTCAAAAGCATCTTTTTAGGATTAGTATAGCATATAACCAGAATTGAAGGAAAAATCATTTTTATAAGGGAAAGTGAAGGTAGGATTTGGAATCTGGTGTCAGGAATTGTTAAGCAAAATGCCATCCAAACACAGCCACTTTGTCAGCAACGTCTGCACATCTGCTTTTTCTTTTGCGAGGGACTGCAGAGATGCCTATTACACAATTACATATTATGGTGCTATTGTTGCAGGCAGAATATGAGGGGAGAATGTTTGGAAGAAGGCACAGAAATTAAACAAAAAATTAAAACCGTCAGGACAGTCAGGCTGAATAATACCAGCTGAGGACCTGACTCATTTTGTGATGTCTGTGGCACACCAAATGCGTGCACATGTATTGTGCTTACTGCCCTGTGGGAGTAGCTGAAAGAAAGAAAAAAGACATTTCTAGAACAATACTGGCATAAGGCACATCTTATAACACTAGCTCCCCTGATGTGTTATGGTTTTAGAGTAATTGTGTGGGTGTTTGGTGTTTGAAGGAGAAAGGAGAGATACTGCAATGAATCACCTCCTCTTTCCCTCTTGGCTTTTGCACCATGGGTACAAGGCTGGTGGTACTTCAAAATTTTTTCTCACTATACAACGAAGATGTGCATTGACCTTGTAATGTCTTTTTAGGTAACATGGGACCATTTTGCTTCACTTGACATAATCCAGTCCAGTAAACGCTGCCTGAGAGAGGGCTGTCCTGACTGCCCAGGGTGCACCAGCCATCTGTCACTTCCCTAGCTCCTCAGCTCTCCCTCTATGTGCTTGCTCTTCTCTCTGGCACAAGCAGCCCATTGATTCTGATGTTCTCTTCCTTTGGTCTTTTTGGGCTTCTGTTCTCTGTAATGGATAAAAGTGCAGCCTGACTGTGCAAGAGATAAGCCTGCACTGTCTGGATTTCTTTGTTGTGTGGTGGGCTGCAGGTGCGTGGAGGTTTTCCCTACAGTGATGTCGCCTGGATTTCATTGATGTGCTCTGGAGCTGAAGTCTTGGCCACAGGGAAAGTAAAGGGAAGGTTTCCATTAAGTCTAATGGGGACAAATCTTTAGGTGATGAGGAAAATGCATAAGTGATGCATTCCATTTCTACTCTACATGATTAATACAGGGAACCAAATGTCTATATCAAATTCAGTGTCTGTTGTAGTTATGCCAAGTTTCAGGGTTCAGACAGCTGGCAATCAGTAATGAATTTCTTTGGAAATACAAACCATTTGCAAATGGCCTTAATTCTTTCACTACCTTTTTCCTTTTCTTAGCTATTTTTACCTCTCCTTTTATTCATTCCTATTACATTTGGAATGGATTTTTCACAGTCACTTGTAGACATGTTGGTTTGTACTGCAGAGAAGATAAAGTGCTGTTTGGCTGAGGCAGCTAGCCCCGCCGAGGACCTGCGTGGGATCGTGCTGCACCTCGTTGCCTGGCTCTGATGTAACATTTCTGTGGCCAGGGAGCACAATGAGTCTCATGGGAACAGCTTCATTTCCTTTGATGTTTGGTGGATTTGGCAGTTCAGCATCACTTGATTCACCAGCCTGGCAGAGTTCCGGGCTGCCTGCAAAGCAGGTCAAGGCTCTCATAATTTCACTATGGAAACACATTTTCAGATGCTGTTTCATAACAGCAGCCGAACTTTTCCCTGCCCTGTGGAGAGGCTGGCCTCAGCGGGATGTGGTGGTGAGGGTTGAAACCCTGGCTCAGCACTTTCATGTCCCCAGCTCCATCTCGGCTCCTGGCTGTGCTCACGCACATACCACGGTGCTGCAGCCAAGTCGGTGTCCTTGCTGTGGCTGCAGAAGTGGAAAAAACCCCCACATGAGAAAGGAACTGAAATTCTCTGTTGCAAGAGGACAGTTGTGTGGTGGCAAACGGCCTGTCAGCCAGTGACACTGCTCCTGGGTCAGGCCCTGCACAAGGGCACTGGCTTGGATGGCTGGAGAGTTGCTGGCCCCAGGGTTCACCCAGAGCCTTGGAGAAGAGTTTTCCAGAGGTTTGCAGCTATTCTCTGCTCTCTTGCAGGGCAGGAAGGCAGCTGCAGAAGCTTGACATAGCCCCTGTCATGCCCACTGCTGCAGCCAGAGGAGCTGCCATGAACCCAAACCTGACTTGGCTCTGCAAGGCTGGAGCCTGCTGGAGCCTTCTGTAGGGCTGCTGGAATAACTTATTTTTGCTCTGCAGTAGTGTCCAGGTACCCTGCCCATGGTATGAGTGCCTGTGTATGTATATGCATATATATATGCATAAGTACATATATAGCTCTTCTTTTGGAAGCCTGAATAGTAGTTCTGTTTGGAAGATATCTGAGCCTATGTTGGACTTTTATATTTTTAAGTCCCCCTGATATTTCCTAAATCTGTATTGACTGTGTGTTCCCAGGTCTCTGAATAATACTAGTGATGAAGAGGGAGATCAAACGCAGAGATACAGGTTCTGCTGAGCTTATGTGGAAAGCAGTTATGCTTGCTTTATTCCCCAGAACAAGTAATTGCCATAGGCTTATTCTGGGCTAAAGTAACCTAAATAGGCAATGTCGATTGCCTGGAGTGGGGATTTCAGGGTTCAAATGAATGTTGTATTACAGAAGTGCTGTGTGCTCAACACAGACAAATATGATGTTGCCCGAGTCTGTAGGAGGTTGGTCAGCTGCTCACAAGTGCCTTCTATCTGGAGGAGTGCAACATGTTAGTGCTGGCTCTGCGTGCATTGAAGGGACAGTGTTGGTCCCTCAGTTTAGCTCCCATGTACCTATAGGATGGGCTGCTCAAGTATAATTCTGTAATGACAGCTCTTCTTTCCTGCTTTCGTCTCTATCATAAGTGGTTAATTGGTCTGAATTAGAAGAATTGGGATAGAAAGATGTAAGAGCAAAATGCAGGCATGCCATATATTGGAATTAGTAAAAAAAAAAAAAAGGGGGGGTTAATTACCTTTAATACTGGGAGCTGTTGAAGCTGAATGAAATGAGATAGCAGCTTAGAGTGTGTTTGCCTGCACATGTGGGAGGAAGATGTGGGGGCTGCTTATTTACAGTTATTCCCTTTCCAGAGAGCTGGTGCAAACCAGTGTTCCCTCACCCTGTTAAAAAATCAGTGTCTTTGATTTTGTTGCCATTTCACTTAACCTTTAAACTTTACCTGTTGTATATGCCAGGAATCAGCAAATTAAAGATGTTTGGACATGTCTGAATGAAAGCCAAACCCCTGAGCCTCAGCTTTGATGTATACTGCACTGAGCACTGGCTTGTTTTGGTGCTTGGAGGTTTGCAGCCCAAGATTACCACTCAGTGTGCCTGGCAGCCCCAGCTGATGAATTGCACAAGCATTTTGTTGCTTAAGTCATCACTTGGCTGTAGTGATCACTAGATGGTGGAGTTCAAGATCTCCAGGGCAGTAAGAAGGGCAAGTGAGCAGCAAGCTCACTGTCCTGGACTTTGAGAACAGACTTTGGTATCTTCAGGAAGCCTGCTCATTCAGGTTCCATGGGATAAAGCCCTATAGGGCATGAGGACCCAAGACCGCTGGTTAATATTCAAGGATCACCTGCTATAAGCTCAGGAGTGTTGCATCCTGGCAAGAAGGAAATGGGGCAAGAAGGCCAGCTGGAACTAGATGATCTTAAGGTCCTTTCCAACCCCAACCATCCTATGATTCTTTGTAAATCTGAAAACTTGATTTCAACTTAAAAAATGTTATTCTGCAAGAAAAATAATTTTAAAAAGTGTCAGCAACATCTATATTTGTGGAATTAGGTGTTCAAAATTAAGACCAATCCATGTTAGCTTCCTCAGGATAAAGCCAAATCAAGAGTGCTACCAGTTTTAATAACGTGCTGAGGTTATGTAGCAGAGTTGTGGATGCCATCATTTCTTTGCAGAGAATGCATTAAAAATGGTGTTTTGGCTTACGTTACAAAGCTGCATAATGACAGTGTTACACTGTGTGCCAGCAATTCAAAGGGATGCTCCTTTCTTTGGATCATGTGTCTGTTATTGCTCCAGACAATGAGTATCTGATACAAAATAAAAGTGATGGATGCCAAGTCAACCAGTGAGTGAGAAGAGAGAACTGTGGTTCATTGACTAACCAAATTACTTTGGGGATATTTAAATGCATCTCCAGCTTTTTATTTTGCATGGGCTATTATAGATGATGTGATGATTCAGCCTTGGAAAGATTAACCTGTTTTGTTCAATGTGGGATGCTGGTGATTGCAGAGGTGTGATGATGTGGTGAGGGACTATAATGCAGTTTCCAGAATGAAAAGGTACTGGGTCTGAACACTGATGAAATTTTTTTTAACTTAGCATTTAATTATTTTATAGCAGTGTAGTTGTTCATACTTATGAAGTGAGCTAAAACTGTATGTTACCTGGAAATATGGGGAGCAAACAGTGTGCACTATATTAATGCATTCACTTGACTTTACCCCGTTTCTCTGCTGGGTTTGCCATTTCTCCATGACAGAAACCGAGGTGGATTGATGAGTTTGCTGCAGAAAAAGCAAAGCAACTCTTAATGGAAGCAGGGAAAATCCCTCAAGAAGTTATCTGCAAATAAGTAAATAAAACCCTGGATTAGCTTTGCTGGTGTTTGCACCCATCCTGTATTTTGTTCTGAGGAGATTGTAACAGATGAGTTTGTTTGCAAAGATTTCCACATAAGCAGGGAATTAGAGTTTGTTGGCAAAGAATGTGCCTAGAAAGACATTTCCAACTTTTTATAAATATACTCACTGGAAATTTTTTCAATAAGAGCAGCCAAAATAGGACACCACTATCTATATATATCTTGTCCAAATTAATGAACAAGCCCTGCATTTCCAGTATCAAATACCAAATTCCTCCGAACAACTCTAACTGACATGAAAATCATTCAGACTGATGGTAAGTCAGTTTGGAAAATCTGATGCTGCTTTTGGGCAGTTTGTACCTAGAAGATATCTTATTCTGTCAAATCAATCAGCTCAACTTTTAATACAAGCATATCGAAAATAGAAGCCATCCAATTATCAGGAAAATTGTAATCCACTATTTCAAAAGAATTCCTGAGAAAAATTTTATTTTAAAATACATTTTTATATTGGCATACAAGGTGCACAGACCAGGGCAAGGCAGAGGCACTCTTGGGGCACTCTGGGGTTTTTCTGATAGCTGTTTGCAGTGGGTTTTGCTGCAGGCTTGTTGTTATCGTGTAGAGACTCTGACCTGGTGTACTCCCTGTCACCTCGGATGAGTTTATGGTCGACCATGAACTCTTTATGATGTTTGGTTAGAACGCATCGGCTAGTTAACTTGGGAGTTGCTGTGTCTTCCTCTGCAGCAGTTGAATTAAGATGACCACAAAATAGAGTTGAACTTCAAGAGCACGCGGGAGGCTGAGGAGCTGAAAACTGTAAAGATGGAGAATTATTTTTGCAGATAAGCACGTATAAACTGACAAGTAAAGCCTTTAAATTGAATATGTGCTGTCAATGAGGTGTAGTCAAATAATTATTGAAATCCAAGGAGAGGGGGAATATGTAGGAAAACAGGAACATTGGTAAGTGGGAGGCCAACAGGGGGCAATCGGAGCCTTCTCTGCCCGCGGCTGTAACCCACCTGCAGCCATTGCCATTAGCCGAATTGTTGTCTCCTGGGCTGTAAAGTGTTACACATTCCATTTAATTAACACCTTAAATTTGATCTTGATGGTGTGGGAGCTCCTGGAGAAAATGAAATAAATTCACAACTTGTAGTAACAAAGACAGTGTTTGCAAGGGGGTGTAAACCAACAATATTGCCCTGGAAATACTAAAATGCTTTATTGGTGGAGGGGTAGAGCCAAGTGAGGACTGCGGGCTCACCGTGCAGATCAATTGGCAGGTGTTTCTTCCCTGGTTTTGATGAGAGCCAGTATGGGTAGGTGTGATGGTCTCGCTGAGTACCTGCAGACCTGCCTGTTGATGTAGCATCACCCTGAGCTTCCTTCTGCTGAGGGGGATGGCTCTTTCCAAACCCAAAAGAAAAGGAATGGTACCATATCACTGCGCATTGATGATTAATCAGCAAACTAATTATCATTCCCAGAGCAGGCTTTCAGTAGCATTTCTGTCAGGAAGATTGAAGGCTAAGGAATAAGATTTCATATGCAGTGAATACAAGCTGTTTCCCACACTGCCTGCCACCAAATGACATCGGAGAAGGTTTTAATTTTCCAGGAGTAGGAGGACTACTTTGGTGTGAAATTGTGATTTGGTGACCAATGTGTGACAAAAGCCTTTCAAAAAACATGCATTTAAAAAAAGAAATGGAATAGATTTTCTGCGGATCATCACACATATCCACCACTGGGGGCCATTAAAAACATGTGGGGACCTTTGACGAGAAGTATGTATGTAGGGTTGGGCCTGCTTTGAGAAGAAAGATGGGCCAAGTAATTCCTTGAATTTCTTTCTAGCCCTATTTCTGATTATTACTATGATTCTTGCCAGAGATACCCAGCAAAAGCAAAATTTCAAATTATTTTTATATAAACATGTCATTCCCACTTCTTTTGTACGGAAATAATAATTTAAGTAGTTTAACATGCAGAATATATTCCATGTGGGAGAATTCTGGCTTTAGCAGCGCGGGATCGCATGGCTTTGTTGCTCCCTCCCTGGGCTCTGTTTGGTGGGCAGTGTTATGTGCTGCCTCATCATACCAAGGAACCACCTTTCATGTGGGACTTGAAATTTCTCCCTCTTTCTAGCAGCTGTGACATGAACCGGCAATATCCTTCTTGGGTCTCAATTTGGTGGATTCCTGCTCATGTTTCATAACAGACAGCTTATCTTTGGCATTCAAGATGCCTGCCCTGCTTGCATTTCTCACATTATCAGATTTGCTAGGCCCACCAGGGTGTTTGATGTAGGTACCATAACACAATGTCAGCTCTGGCTGCTTTTTTGGGGGTGGGTTCTTTTTTTTTTTTTTTTTTTTTTTTTTTTGAAGTAACTCTTTTCTCACTGCATGTCAGTTTAAAATCAGGTCTGCAGCTACCCTGGAAGGAGTGAGCAGGAGGGTGCTTGGTGTCATAGCAAGAGCAACCTGCAGGTGAAGCCTGCAGTGGTGTGGGGGAAAGAAACGTCTTTATCCGCACCATAGAACAGAATCATAGAATCACAGAATGGTTTGGGTTGGAAAGGACATTAAGATCATCTAGTTCCAACCGCTCTGCCATGGAAATGCTCATTCAAAATACCTGAGCCCTGCCTGGCTGCTGTAGTGAGTCACTGAGAGCTCAGCTCCCTGGGGGTGCTCACTGCTAGCATGCATCTTTGGGTCTGGAAGGCGACTCCGCTTTGTGTTTAGCATATCAGCCGAGTCACTCTCTGCTTGCATCAGGTGCAGCCCTCTGCAGAAAATCCTTGGCGTAACCATGGGAACACAGCTTTGCCTAAGCAGTGCTTGTGAGGATGTAGTTCTTAACGAGCCAGGGCGATTGGGATGGGTGTGTGGGGAAGAGAGTGGCTGCGTTTGTCTTTGCTTTTCTCTACCCCCACACTAATCAAATGTAAGAAAGCTGTGTAAATGAAGGACTATAATTTTCCTTCACCTCCACAGCTTTTCGCAGGCAGTCTGTCACTGAGTACCACTCCTGCATTGAACACAACACCACGGGGCTCGTTTTCAACATCAGATTTTTTTAATGAGTAGATCAGTGAGATGCTCCATGCCCTGGGAACCTAGGGCAGCTTCAGGAATGCCCATGGATGTAGGGTCACGGGAGCTTTAGGGGCAGAGCACCATGAGCAAGATGCTCAGTGCAGAGGTCAGGTAGCACTTAATAGCAACTTCCAGGGGTCTTCAAGTTGCGTTTTAGGGGTTTTGCTGCTGGTAGAGTGTGATCTCTAAATAATTTTGGAGCCTGTCTTCTTGTATCCTGTACTTTATGCTATGGTGACCACAGAGTTGGTGTCAGAAATATGGGCACCCCGTGCCAACAAATTTACTACCATAAATGGGTTTATCTGTCTCCAAAGTGACATAGGGGATATCAGTGTTGGCCCTCCCAATAAGTGTTGGTGGGAGCTGGTGGCAGCAGGCCGCAGCCATAGCTGCTGTGTGCTCTGCTGCTCTCAGCATCAAAGGCGCTTTATCTCAGTTGTTCACTTTTCCTTCCAGGTTTTCCTGTGATAAGTTGTTACCCTCAGATGGAGCTCAGCTGCACATGGACTTGTCTGAAGTTTTCACTCCCTCTCCACACACTACCCCAGGCAATGGTAGGAAACTAGTAGCAAAATAGTTTGAGCATTTTGTCCCTAATTAATGGACATAATTAAGGACATGGTCAATTAAAAATGAACATGCTCTTCAGGGCTGCCCAAATCAGAGGCTTCCCAAAACCTGTTCTTGCTGCCCCAGCTTTAGTGGGAGCTGCAGGAGAAGCTGTTTTTCAGGAATGTTAATGTAAGAAACATCCCTCCTCCTCGTGCCTTTCTCACCCTTCCTTTTGTGTGAATGGTTTTCAAGTTTTCAGTCATCTTCATGCATGACTAAAGGCTGAACCGAAGCCAGCTGATTGGTAGATCTATTACCACAGACTTACATGAGTTTTGGGTAATCACCCGGTGCACCAGGGCGTTGGAGCTGTGCTGAGGGGTCTCAGAGCACTTGGAGGTGATCATTTTGGGTATCAAATTGCAGACATATTGGTTTGCTTTCATCTCCTCCAGAATGATTGCTATTTTTTCCCTATTTTCTCCGATTCACCCTTTTTGTCTGATCTGTTTTATTGTTTTCTGCAAATAGTGAAAACGAATTCATCTAAAGCAAAAAGTATGCATCAGCTATTGCCTGCCTCCTCAGGAGAAACCATTTGGGAGCACTGTAAAATATATATATATATATATATATATATATATATATACACATAGCGACAGCTGTTAAGCAGTGAACTGAAACAAAACTGAACTTGCAGCCTTGTTTAGCTGCTCAACACGGCAGTGTGATAATCGTAAAAATACACTTCTTAGGGTAAGAAAATGGTAGTGATCTAGGAGCAGGATTGATTATTTTTCGCACGTTTGATTACTCTGTTATATTCTGCCAGGTTGTTGTGGGCAGGGGAGGTAGCTTGCTTTTACATGGGGGTGCACAAGTCAGACACGAATCTGTAGAAAATCTCTGTGAGATGTACATAGCCACCTCCAAGCTTCACATCTCTGCCGTTGTGTCACAGAATAGAGTTAAAAGATTGACCTATTAAACTAGTCTGCTAATTTCTTCGCTAAGATTGAGTTTGGGCAAGATTCCCAGTCACTAAACTTCATCACTTAATCTATGGTTTGTGAGTTGTTCAGGCAGAATGGAAATTCTCCCTAGCTTTTCACTAACACGGCCCTGCCCTCCAGAAATAATGTTTATGGAGAAAGCCTAATCATGCTTACTTTAGGGAACATTGTTTTGCTTTCACAGCTACACCCAGTATGGGACTGGGACCAAAACCTCAGAGCCACAGACTTTCCATCCCTTAGGACGGTTGAATACGCATTCGTCTATTGGATCTCAGGCTTCCCACCCATTCTCCAACTTCATCTCAATTTATGGGAAGTCTGAAGCTGGGAAGCCCTAGGAAGCCCTGTGGCTGTTTGAGCATACAAGCTCTTTGTCCTTTTGTGGATGCATGCTGTGAGATGCAGAATGCTGCCTACTATTATTCTCTGCAGTGCTGAGGCTGGTTCCAAGCACAGCATTTGGAAGGCAGTGAAAAGATGAGATGGACCTGGGGCAGAGGTCAGTTGGGACTTCAGGGTTTGGGGTACTGACCTCAAGGTGGCATTGGGTGCCATGTGTTTCATGTCTGTCAGGAAATAACAGGAAGATAAGTAATCATAGGATTACAGAATGGTTTGTGTTGTAAGGGACCTTAAATATCATCTAGTTCCAATATTCCTGTCATGGACAAGGACACCTTCCGTAATGATGATAATACTTCCTTTTTTAGCCAAGGGTCTCAAAGGTAGCCAGCCTGTTATTTTTACTTCTAGTTTTTGAGTCTTTAGCAGCAAAAGTGCAGTTTAGTTTGGTTTTCTTCTTTCTCCATTGGCAGCAGTTTCTATTTGCACAAGCCCATCACTAGGAATGAAAATATTATCAAATTGAGCCGAGTATGAAAGGAGGCTTCCAAGAGAAGCTTTTCTTGTTTAACCACCTCTTTGCTAATAATGGTAGAGGGTTTCTTGTGAGATAACAAACAGGACGCCTTCAACGTATGTGTTTGTACCTCTGGGGACAAGTCACGCTCCAAGATGCTTGTGAGAAGGGGGAGAGGAGAAGGAAAGAACAGCATACAATTTCACATGCCCTGGTGAGCTGAAACTCTCTCCTCTCCTTCCTTTTCACCCACTGGACAGATGAGGGAAAGGTTTGGGTTGCTTTTGAAGTGGCTGTCATCTCTCTAGGATGGTGATTTTCCCAGTTTTCCTGAGACTGTCTGACATCTCTGGTGTAGAGAGGATCCTGTGCCCTGCTGCTCAGGCCATTGTGGCATATGCTGGATATTGCAAATAAAGAAAATCATGACATGTATCCTCAGGACTATCTCAGTTTCCCTGAATGCAGTGGGAGGAATTGCTAGCTGCAGAGCTGGCTCTTGTTTTAGCTGCAAAAGAGCACAGGCTGCAGAAATTATGTGATCTGAATCTTAATAAAATCTTGTTTACATCACTTGATGATTCTGGTTCAGACTCTGGTCTGCATTTTCCTCTTGTTTCCAGGGCTAAAATCAGGAGTATGGTGTTTTGGGTGAGCTGGGACAACAGGTAGGTTCTCTCAATCTGACACATACCAAAGAAAGTGGAGCGGTTTGGAGCAAGGACTTCTTATGTGGCAGACCCAAGTTTGGGACCTGCTCCCAAAGCAGCCGCGCAGGCAGGATACTTGAGCAGGGTGCATCTGCTCCAGCTTGCAGCATCAAGTTGGGCGGCAGAGCTGAGCCCTCTGTTTCAATACCTGCAGGCTGGCTGTCATGATGGCTGTTTTATCAGCAAATCAGGTCTGGCTGCATAAAAATCTCATTTTTATTTTAAAAGCAGGTGATGCCAGAGTCCCTTCAGTGAGGATCTTTTATTTTCCCACCTTGCAAGAGAGGCATGTAAAGATAGCTAGGCTGTGTGTCTGAGGCTGTGCTAGGGAGCAGGGCAGGCTTGAGCTGGAATTTTCCCCAGGTATCCCCTTAGTCACCCAAAGCACCTTGTTTGTAAGCCGGGGCTGTGCAGCCCATGCAGTACTGATATGAGGGAGTTAGGTGGTGACCTGGTATCTGCAGTGAAGGGACACACCAAATGTCACTGAAAGGCTCCAAGAGGTGGAGGGAGGCTGAGACAGGGTGTATGCCAGCTCTCTTTTAAGCCTGTTTCTGTTCCACTGCACAGAACAATGGGGCACAAAGTCATGTTAAGATGATGATGCATCTTCTGTCTAATGACATAAAGACTGGCTAAATTTTTTCTCCTTTTCTATTGTAACAGAGTAGGAGTTTACCTTATAAAACCCAAAACAAGCCTGTTAGTGGGGTGGTGGTAGTGTTGTTTCAAGGTGGATGCAAAAGATTGAGAGTTGGATCTCATCCTTTTTTTCTGGCACGCCGAGTGGTTTTGGCCAAGTCTCTTGCCTATGTGCATCATCTTAGTTTTGCTTATAAAACAAGGACAAAACTGCTCGCTTCAGCTGAAAGGACACTTTTTTATTCGGAGTTGTGTAATACAAAAAGTAAAGGGCTGTGGAAGGGCAGATAGCTGACAAGCAGTTGAGTTATGCGGCAAAGCAACGTAAAAGATGCAAGCCTTTGTAACCATATGCAAGAATTATTTGGAGTCACCAGATGGCAGGACTCTAGATCAAATTTGGTTTTGTTCTGCAAATCAAAACATAGCGTCTTTTACAAATGTCCATCAAGTGAGACATGGATGATTTTAAATGCCAGGAGTTTTAGAGTATCACCACAAAGGATCCAGGTGCAGAAAGTCTGGGAGATACTATGAATAATCAGTAAAAACTTACTGATGGGCACAGTGCTTGCAGGGAGTGTAGCTGGCTTTAGAAACAACTGGCACAGGGCAGTGGCAAGCTGTGTATTTCCAGGGTTTACAACAAGGTGTGGTGTTTTTCTGGTAAAGATTCTGCTGTCCAAGCAGGTCTCGATGCTCAGAAGTGCTGCAGCTGGGAGATGAGGCCATCAGGACAGATGCTTGCCATGGTCTCTACCCCCTTTCCTATCTGCAAACCTGGAGTGCGTCAGCTGTAGACTCCAAGAGTCATTTTACTAGGTGGCAATAAAATTATATCCATTTTCCAATTAATAGTGCAGGTAGCGTTAATTCATTTTTCATTGGCTCCATGATGTAGCAGTGCTTATGTCATTGTGGCCTTTCTAAAATGGCAGGGAGAACAGGGTTGTCTCTAGCAGCTTTCCTTCTCTTTAATAGAAGACATCAAATTAAATTGTAGAGAAATTTACAGTAGAGGCTAAATGTAGTTTCAGGATAAATAAGGCACATGGTCTTTTGGATTTAGAGGACTTCCCTTCATTTTTGCTCAGTACAGTCCAGTCTCTCCTTTTTCAGTTTTCATGACAGATCTGACAAAGACAATCTTCTCTTATAATGCTGAGCTGTGAGCATTGCGAGACATTCAATTCTGCAAAAGCATGCAGTTTTGATCAAAGCAAACCAATTATCCTACCAGAGCGATAGTTTGCCATGTGGAGTGTGTCCATCTTACCAGAAACTGCTGGAGCTAGGGTTTTTTTTGTTTTCTTTTTTCAAATGTACATATGTGTTTTTTAGACCTATACCATAATTACTGTGCTAGGCTCAAATGACACACTGCCATGGAGGTAAGCTGCCTTCAGCTAAATAAAGACTTAATTGTGGCACACGCAATTCAACACATATAATAGAAGACAAGTACATTCAGTCTGGAAGATCGATGATGTTGACGGCTTTTGAAAATTGTAAAATGTAACTGTAATTAGAGCAAGGTGGTGGGTGAGAAACAACATGGCCCAAAGTAGATCTTGTCAGCAAGGCTAATATATATATCTTGAATGACTTGAGAGTTGCTGAGGAGGAAATGTAGCTGGTTTGAATCTCCTGATCAGGTGAGAGATGCTTGGTGAAAGTTTATTCCCATGTACCTCAGGGCAGAGGCTGTGCAGGGTGGGATTTTGGAGGGGACTGTTCTCAGCACACCCTGTGAGCAGGCTCCCATCATGTCATGCAGCAAGCCTGGGAAGGAGGACTTTCTTCCTAGGAGAGGAAGAAGGAAGATATTGCAGTAAGAATAATCTAGGCTGCTTTGCAAGTCATTTAAAAGCTTGAAAAGAGTTGCTTGTTATTTAGAGTTCATTGGAAAGTGTTCATCAATGGATTTTATTTTTAAAGGTCTCATATTTCCTGAAAGGAAATTACTCCTCATTCTGATAGTCTCAAATTCACCATCACTCCATCACTCTCCTTATGTGTGGTGCTCTTAAAAGCACTTGCCTTTAACTTTTCATCTCTTTTGAGTGGCATCACCCTCTTTTTTCACAGTGCTTTTGTGGCTTTTTCCAGCCCTCTCCAATTCTTACACTGTTGTCGGCCTCCTTCACAACGAGCTGCCTCTCTGACTCTTCTCCCAGGGCTCCTGCATGAACTTTCTCATGCTTTTATACCTACCTTCTGCTGATAATTCCTTCAAGACATTTTTTAAATGCCTTTTGTGCTTCTTGCTAGCCTTTTGCTCTGAGCTCCTCTCCACTGTCACCTTCTGCCTTTCCTGCTGGAACGCAAAGCACACTCCCTCTTGAGTCTTTCCCATTCAAGCTGCAAAAGATGAAATGTCAAAGTGATATGTTAAATTTGAATTGACAACGGTTTGCATAGGACATATTTTAAATGCCCATCTCAAATTATTTTGCCTCATTACACGGTCTTTTGCTTAGTTGTGGCTTGCTTTAATTAGTTTTTGACTTGCTGCTGTAAAAATTCACAAATAAGGATTCACTGATCTCTGAATGGATTTCCAAACATGGTATAGAAAGCATGGTGAAAATTACACTGGAAACTGATCATTATATGGTGTGATAAGTAGGTAATTTGGAGGCATATTAACCTGCATCCTTTAGTTAAAGAAATGTCTTATACAGTAACTGTCCTCATTCAGGAGCCCCCACTTCCTCCTGATGAGGCATTTGTCTTATGACATGATTATCTTTCCATGAAAACACTTCAACTCTGACCTTTCCAGATGCTATAGTGAACTATGCTTTCACACCGCCTGGCAGCTTGCGGTGGCATGAGGGCAACTGGGTATATGAGGTGTTCTGCCTATCATTGAGGTGGTGACAGGTTGTTGAAAAGCTCCTTGGTGAAACCTAATTCCCTTCCTTTTGCTAAAAGATAACGTATCTAGCAAAGTGAGTTAGTGTAGCAGAAGTCAATGGGGAAGTGTGCAGCAAGTTGTGTGAAGGGGAGATGGGTTGCACTGCTGCCCAGTATTGCTGATGGTAATTCCTCCTGGGGAGCTGGCATCTCAGGAAGATGACTCTTGTTTACTGCCCAAGCTTCAGTGTTATGAGAGAGACTTGGGTACATAGCAAAACAGGTTGCTGTTCCTGTTGTCTGCTGATTTGGGAAGTCAGTACTCCTCTGGTCTTTCCTTGGCTTGTCCTGACTTTGGATGAGTACAGAAATTGGCTTGTTTCTCTAGGAAGTGTGGAAGGCAATGGGAATAGGCTGCACAATTTTAAAATTGTGATTTACTGTTTGTTATATGCAGCCAGAAAGCGGTAGAGCAGGACTAGGTATGGACTCATAGTGCCTCAGCCCCCCTTCCAAGGGCAGGCTGTGCATGCAAAACCCTTTGTCTCTCTCACCCTGTTCACCTGACGGCAAGTTCTGTCTCAGTCACTGTAGGAACTCCCAAAGTCAGTATACCAGCATCATGCCCCAATCTCTTTTGCACTCACTGCCTGACTGTGCATAATATAAAAGCTGTACTTGGAGTATGAACTTGCAAGAAAACATATGAAATGTGTCCAGGCTCTTGGGAGTACCTCAGATCTAACAGTGTGTTTTTCTACAAAAACTGCAAAAAATAAAAACATCCACAGAAGATACATCTCGGTTCTGGTGCCATCTGACAGGGTTGAAAGCCACCGGTTCGTGCCCTGTGGTACCAACATGGCTGCAGAGACTTTAGGGCAGCATCCCTGGGGGCAGTGCAGTGACTGTCTGTACAGATGGTCTGTATGTGTCTATGTGTGCACCTCCTTAATAGGCTCTATGAAGTCTCTGCCCCTCACATTTGCATCTGACCCTCCCAGAGAGATGTCACGGACTTCATTAGCTTTTATAGCTGGCTTGTGTTTTCCTTTATTGCACACTACAGCCCATTTTCTTATGTTCTCTTCATCCACCCACCCCAAAAAGCTCAGGACTGTTACAGTGTTCTCTCCTCCCAAGCCTCCCACTGGAGTGAGACTGTCTTCTGCAAGAGGAAAATTGGAGGCTCATGAGAGACATGCTGCCTTACAAAGCTTTCTCTGTAAGGAGAGAGGTAGAACAGTGGTGAACTGTTGGGCCTCATTAAAAGAAGCCCAAAGCCACAGGAATGACTGAGCTGAATTCCCTCAGATTATAGTCCCCTTGAGTTTTTGCTGTGAAATGATTTTCCCTGTGGGCTGCTGTTCCACGCTCCTCTTGGCAATGACTGCACAGCTCCTGCAACATGCCTGCCTGAGCCTCGGTCCTTCTGTAACTGCTTTTGGGAAAGTGCTCAGCAGTGCCTTGCCTTGGTTTTGGAAGAGTTTTAAGAATGTGTTATACTTTTTTTACATTAGTAATAGCTAATTCTGGAAAATCAGCCTTGTGCTAGAAGTGTTGCACTGCTTGTTTCTCCCAGTTTTCTGTCCCACCACCTACAGCTGCCTGTAAAATTTGGTGTCGCAGAGACAAACCCACCACTGAGGGGAGCTCCACTGTGCCAAAGCAGCAGTGATGTGGGAAACACCTTGTACCTGGGAGTTTTAAATACCCACATGGATGTCCTAGGGTTGGGCTATTGAACACTTCAGAGATGACAGCTGAGATCTTGAATATGACTCCAGATTTTGTGAAAGGCTGGTGAAGTGACAGGGGTCAGATGTGTTGTTTGCAGTAGCCTGTGCTGCTGGAGACACACACTGCAGTTTTTTGTGCTTGTTTCTGTGTGTATAAGGGAGCTCATTACCCAACCCAGAGCACTGAGCCCTTTTCAGTAAAAGCAAACCAGCAGCACTGCTGATGCCCTTGTGACCTGACAGCTCATTACAGCACAGGTACGGCAGAGCTGAATGCTGAGTGCATCCCTCATGCTGAGATTGAGTCCCATGTCCTCACTGTGTCCCATTGTGTCACCCAGAGTTGTTTAGGTTCAGACCTTTTATTTTCAGCCAACAAGCAGCAGCCTCTAATGAGAAGAAGTCTCTTTCTTCCTCCAGCTCTCTGCTGCCTGGTAACTTCCAAGCTATAGTCTAAGGAGCAATGAGTTTTGATTCAACAAAAGGGCTCTCTAAACTATGCAAAACCAGCTGCCACATCTAATTCACAGAAGATGCCTTGGAGGTTCCAAGTTCAAACACTGGTTTCTGTGGTGTGGTCTTTTCGGGTGGAGGAGACTATTGTGGGTACACTAGGGCTGGGTAGGGATAATGGGGTCCCTGTTGCTTAAGCAAGGCATGAAAAACTGCAGCAGAGAAATAACAAATGTGATGACTGCCAAAGGCATGTCAAAGCTGGGTACTGAGCAAACAACCTAATTATAGCTGGCTGAACATACTAGTAAGCAGAGGATTGTTGGTTAAAAAAAGGGCTGTGTTGGTGGTGCCGAGTGAAAATGTGTATGCAGGGCAATCTGTGCTTGGGACTCATTTGCGTGGCCAATGCAGTGTTCAGTCATGGAGAGTATTCCCCACCAGTGACAGTGTTTTGCAAACACAACCAGAATTAATATACTGGATAAATTAACCCCAGACATGCTCATCTGTGAATTGAAAAGGACTGCAAGAGATGAGAATCCTCTAGAGTTGAAAATGGAAGCAAAAGTCTAAGCTTGGCTTTACTTATGCTAGCGCGAATCAAGAATAAATCCATAGAAATTGTTAGAGTGATGGTTATACAAGAGAGGTGTAAATGAGAGGAGTCAGTTCCTCAAGTCAGTCAGAGAGTGTGACATTATCAAGAGCTGTCCTTATGTGCTTTCTGTTGCTTACCTCCCAATGTATATAGCAAAAAATAAAGCTCCTGTGCATCCCACATGTTGAAGCAGAATGCAAAGATTGGGAACGTAATTAATAGCCATTGGTGGTGCTCTAGAAGAGGTGCCCATGTATGGGAACAGTGACCTTTATAGATTTCCTCCCAGGACAATGTAAGGCAGGAGAAAATAGGTCTTCTTTGCTCAGGTCCCTTGAGGCTCTCCAGGAAGGCTTCCAGGTACTGCTGTGACAATGAGAAGGAAGGAACAGATGTGTTCGGTACAGCACCGAGGTGGGTGAACCCAGGAGTAGGGCTGCAGCACAATGCAGTTATCAGCAGCAAAGGGTTTCCAAAGGCAAATCTGGTGCAGCAAGAGGCTGCTCACAGCTTCCGCGCTGGAGCTGCTGCCAGGGCTGGAGCCGTGCGTGGCTGAGCAATGAGTCGTGTTGTGACTCATTATTATGTGCTGAGGACATGGAAGGTTGAGTAACACTTAGCGAGCTGAGGGATGCAGGAGCTTGTCAGAAGAGCTTGCGAGAAGCTCTCTGCTAACATGTTGGAGAAGTGATTAAAAAATGTAACATTTTTTTGAGAAAAAGAAATCCATTTTGCCAATTTTTTTTCTTTTTTTTCTTTTTTCTTTTTAATGTTTGTAACAAAGTACCTCCTTTCTCCTTGCACCTTCAGCACTCGGTAGTCATCGTGAAAGCTGATTATGAAGCCTAAGAATCTGATTTCCTTGACAGGCACAAGAGGCTTCTTGGTCCTCAGTTTGCCAGGCAGGCTGCTCAGCTCCTCCTTTCCCCTCCAGACCATCCCTAAGCTGCTTCAGAGCTCTTTGTACTGAGCTTGAGTTCCCAAGCTGCTCAGGCAGGCAGTTGCCAGGAACCTCTTCTTGTGTGTTGTGTTTCAAAACTAGCCAAAGATCCCTCAGCACCCACTTTCACGTGTTGCTGAGAAATTAAACACTGCAGAAATCCAGCTGTGTGAAAAAGCATCAGGCAGTGGGTGTTCTGCCCAAAACCAGCACATAGGGCTTACCACCCTGCACAGTTTGTGAATCTGAAATGTCCCTTTCCACACCAGCCCAATGATACACGGCACACGTCAAATACTGTTGGCAAGACAGGCTGCTTTTTGTCAGCATTTTGCTTTCTTCCCTGCAGCACCACTGAGGTGAGCAGGAATTATAATCACTTTCTTCCCCTTCTTTCTAATTAGTGGTCCCTCTTTTGTGCATCCAAAAATTGGCCACTTGTGACATTTGCATGACTACAAAGCTTTAACATTTCCAATTTGGCATGGAGCAATGCTGTAGCTCAGCAACTCAACCACCTGATGTGCTTGTTTTAGCTAAAATGAGGGTACGGGTGTGAGTGCTGGGGGGCTCAGAGGGGAATGGCTAAAATGACTAATTGCTTGGGGATTTTAACTCAATTAAGACCAGTTAATAGACTGATGGGGTAGATTATTTGTAAATATCGCCAGAAGTTGGAACTGTTTAACTGAAGCATTTTGAAGTTCTGAAGTCTGACTTGACAGAAGTGCCTGTGGCTCTGCTGAGCCCAGCCCAGAGCCTGTAGCTACAAGGCATCTGGGGGGGAACCGGATTTCATATAATCATCCTTTTCCTGTACCTGATGACTGAGAGCATTTTGTTAGGGCTCACCTCATCTTTTGGAGCAGATGTGAAAGCAAGGTCCTGACCGCATGTGGTCATTAGAGATCCCATGGCATTTCCAGCAGCAGTGCTCTGGCCAGATTCCAAATTGTGTAATTACATTGCAGTTCCCTGAATTCTCCCTGTAGTTTCCATTGGATACAATTTTCTTTTGCACATCCTGCCTGAATCCATACTGTAACCCTGTAACTAATTAATTTAAGAGCTTTGAAAGTATAAAACACTATGTAAGTGCTCCAAGTACTATTATTACTAGTGTCCCAGTGTGATGCTGAACAGCTGTCATGGGCCAGCCTCAGAGGTGGCTGTATCAGAGAAAGGGAATCCTTCAGATAAAGCTTTGAAGTTCATTGCAAAGGCACTCTATAAACTGCAACTAAATAATATTCCTCAAAAAAGGAATAGGCAAATAGATTGCATTTATTGAACTTTTTAAAGTTTATTGCCAGTATAATCTTCTTCTCTTAATCTCCTTGAATGAAACAGTTTAACTAATATATTCTTATGATGTTGATTTACTCTCATTTATACTACAGTTATCCACACAGAGATTAGCACTTCCTTATGATAAGAACTGTATAAACTGTAGTAAGGGTTGGAGTTTATAATCCAAATAAATCAGATGGGAAAGGAGATGAAAACAGAAGAGCTAGTCATCCCAAACTTGAAGCTATGATTGCACAGACCAGCATTTTTAATTTCCCCCTGTAATTCAGACTTCAGGGTCACCAACTTGCAAGATACCCACAGGCAGCTTTTCATGGCTGGGACTTCTCAAAGAACAAGAGTGGTATGTTGATCAAGTTAAATCTCCACAGAAAGCTGCTCCTGGAGAGGCAGTGGGTAGGGCTGATGCACAGAACCTTTTGAGTCTGTTGATGGTACTGTTGGGAAGACCAACAGTTCTCCACACAGCTGCCCAGGCACCAGTCTTAGCCTGAGCAACAGTGGCTGCACCATATAGACCTGCCACTTCCTTGGCACTAGCTCGGGATCTTGACACACTGTGAACATCCCTGGAATGGCTTGAATTTTCTGAGGTGCGGAGCTCTTCTAAGTCAGCATTTAAACTGCAGTATCTGTTGAGATCACTAACTATGGCTTTGTTGATCTCTGTTCAGGTACCCATGCTTGGAGATGTTTTTCCAGTGGGAGTAAATAACTTCACTCTGCAGGAGGCTATGTCTTACACTGTTGCGGGGAGAAGATTACGGCAGGGGGCACTTGGTATCCTCCATCTTTCTTCCAAAAATGTTGGAAAGGAGAAAAACAGCGGCTGCCCAGGTGATGGGGAGGCAAGGCAGATCAGGGCTGGTCCTGACAAGGATGACGCTGCTGCAGTTTTGTTTGCATGAGGCTGCAAGCGCTCTGACTGCAGGACCCCAGTTATTATTGTTATTTATTTGACTCTGGCCAGAGGAGGTGGACTGCAGTTTAGCTTTCTCTCAGAGCAAAAGCTCAGGCCCAAAAGCATTCATGCTGCTTCCCACATTTTTCCTCACTTTTCTTGTTCTGTTTGCTGCGTGCCTAATGATGCCTTGCTGTTGTGAAGCACAGGTTATGGTTTTGAAGCCTGGTGCGAGTCAAGCCACAAGGGCCATGCTAGCAGACAGCAGAAACCATGTGCTACAAGCCTCTTCATTGCCCTGGACCATTGTCCACAGGCTGTGGTGCAAATGGGTGTGATGGCATATGTGCCAGTGCTGACATGTCACTTGAGACATTCAAGTCACTGCTGCTTTCTGTGAATCTTGTACTGAAATACGTGCTTTTTTCACTTCTATACAAGGAATTGCCATGGGGAGTCAATTAGCTTAAGACAAGTACTGCTGCAGCAAATCTAAAAAAAGGGACTTAAATCTGAGTCTAGTTCTCTACACATAGCCAGGACCACCTTGAATCAAAGCTGTGTTTAGGTGTGTAGGAGAATGCCAAGGTACCATTTGCAAGGGTATCTGCAGGTACTGTCTGGCCCACCCGTAATAAATTGGTATGGTCTGCAAACCCTCTCGAGGGCAGCTGTAAAGCTCTGTCTGCATGCAGAGTAGTGACGCAAGCTAGGGCTGCAATAGCTTAAAACACCAGTTGCCCGGTGCTGGTTAACAGCCCTTAAAGCTAGGTCAAGGCAAAGGGAAGGTATAGCTGTATATGGTACTGAAGGATGTTGTTATGACCTGGCATTAACCACAAAGTAATTTTTGGCACCAATTTAGGCTACAATGTGGACTGTGAAGTGGGACAGGGGGAGTGGCACACCACTTTTCTGCATGATGAGGAAGAGGCAGCTGTAAGAGTAAGTTGGAAAAGCTCCACAGGTGGAGCTCCGAGCTTGTCTCTCGGAGCTGGTACTTTTAAAGGCCAACCCACGAGGCTGACACCCTTCATGCTGTTCTAACAAACTGACACTATATATGCTAGCAGAAAACCTGCAGACCTCTCTTCAGTCTAGTTACCTGCTCCTGGATTTATTTATCTTGCTTACTCAATGACTGAATGAATTGTTCCGTAGTCTCTGTAATTATTGTATTTCATGTTTTAATACAAAGAAACATGCATACTTCAAGGGGAGCTATTATTTTAAAGGGATGAAACTCAAGCCTGAGGAAATTGCAAGGATGCAGCGTACCATCTGTTTAGCTTCTTTAGTTATGGTAGGCTTTATGAAACCCATTTTGCTCAGGAGGATGAACTGGATGTGAATGGTTGACAGTGGCATTTAGAAGAGACAATCTGGCAAATAAGAAAGCAAGAGAGTCTCCTGTGGACTGTTAAATGTTGAATAAAATATGAATAGTGCTGTGTTGTTACTAAAATGAGCAATTTTTAATGATTCCACTTATAACCCACCAGTTCCCTGATGTGACAGTTAGCAACAGCACTCAAAAAACATGAATAGTAAAGAAGGCAGTTTAAAAGTTGGTCTGTATGTTAAAACATGTATTCTGACCTGGGTACCAGGTGTCTTTAATGAAGAAAGATGATAGCACAAAGCGCTAACAAGAAAATCATGTATTTCTCCCTCCCACCTGAAATCTATTGATTTACTTTACTGTAATGATGCAGAGAAAAAACAAACAAGTTTGATTAAAATTTTCTGTGCTGTTTTGAACAGGAGCAGGGAGCTGTGCTCATACCAGATGAGGAAAAGGAAATAATTTTCAGCTTAACAGCCACTGAAAAAAAATGCTCTACAAGATTTAGTAGAGACATTTGTTTCATTTGTATTTAGAATTCCAAGGTAATTTGCACCCAAGAACTTTAAGAGTCTGAATAAGTGTTTCTGGTTAAGAAGATGTTAATTTGTAATAAATCCTGGATTGCCAATAAGGAGTAGTAGACTACAGTAAATACGGGAATACAGTACTCTAATTGAGAGAGAGAGATGAAAGGCAAGGAGTTTTTTGGGCCCAAATCCAACTTCTAGATGAGTAGGTCTGTATCTGAGCAGGTTCGTCCAATAGCTGTCCAGCTCAGAAGGTCTCGCGTCTCCTTGCCAGGCTGTGCCCAAGGCAGAGGGTTAGATAAACTCAGTGTTTTGGGCATCCTCAAGGTAGTTCCCACCATTTCTACCACCTAGAAAGACAGGATGGTGTCAAGGACCCAGGCTGGCTGGCTTCTCTCTGACAGTGTGGAGCGGTGATCTAGGCAACATTACCAGCTTGGAATGAGCCACAGGAGATACCTAGCAGGGGACTGTGCCTTCAGTATTGTCTTTCTGTGCAGGCATCTGCATCAGGGGTACAAGTGGAGGCCTCTCCTCAGTTAGGGTCAAGGTCCTATCTTGCTCACCCAGATTGTGTGCATCTGACATTTTCTTTCAAAATAAAAGAGCAGAGAGAAACGAAAAAAAAAAGGGGGGTGGGAGGGAATGGAGCACGCTGTGATGATCAGACGGGAGTTGCTCACTGTTATTGCTTGGCAGCAGGGCTTGAAAAAGTTAACAAGGATAGGGAGCATTTGAGACTACATTAGTATTCTGGAGCATTCTGAAGGAAAGGGGAGCAGGAGGTAGTAGTGGGGTTATCCTACACTGGTGGGCTCAAACCTTTCCCCCCAGAAGAGTGGCCCAATCTCAAGGCTACATTTTCAGCACCGTCTGCCTGTCTTGTTAGAGCCATTTCATTGAGCCAGGCAGACAGCAAGATCTGAGGCAAGCCAGAACACTGAGACTGCGTTGCATAGTGTTTGGGGTTGTTCAGTGTAAGCAAGGAAAGCTGGAGGATTTGTTTCTGTTCTTGGAAAGGGCGGTGTTGGGTCACAGTTCTGCTCTTAGTGCTTTTTATGTATCTTATTTGAGGCTCAGTGGAGAAAATACAGAAAATGTACTAGAAGCAAGGATCAGGAGTGGGCTTCAGTGCACTGCAGAAATTGTAACATGTTTTTTGAGGCCCAGAACGAATGTTGGTCTCTTTACTGGCATGGCTGCTGCTTTCCTGTTGGGTGATATTCCTCTGCTGGGAAGTAAAGTGCTGTTCTGGCAAGTGCCGCTGTTACCCTTGGGGCAAGGAAGATGCTTGTTTAGCAGGTTCCCCAAGCCCTGAACCAGGAAAGCAAAGATTAACTGGGCCAGGAAGCAGCTTGGGAGAATCCTTAAGGAAGAGGAAATCAGCTGCTAGGGACAAAAAGCCATGCTGACACTAAGTAGGAGGATTAGCACTCTGATAGAGATGCTCTCTGTGGGTTTGAAAAGGTTATTTCTTGCTACCAGAAAATATGCCCCTTTGGTCTCTCCTGTCCTCAGTCCTTCTGTCTTTTAGAGAGATGCTTTTGTATGGTCCTGGCAGGGAACCCAGCAGTACTGTGGGAAAGGCATGATTTAGGAGAGCAGCTGAAGTGCTTGGCTGTGTGCTAGGCTGCCCTGAGTCCTTCTTTCTGTGTTCTTTTTGCTGTCCTTTTTGCCCTTTCCACCTTCTTGGTCCTCCCCGTGTCCCTCTCTTTGTGCACTCTACCCCACTGCTCAGGTAAGAGAACCGTGTCTGGAGCTGAAATTACAGAAGTGGGCCAAATCAGCCCAAATCCCAGGCCACGTTAGCTCAATCATAAACTGCAGTTGTTACAGTTTTTGGGGGAATTGTGGCTTCTTCCACCAATTGTAGAGAGTGAACCAGAGATTTATGCATGTGTTTTTTTCCAGGATTTTGACAAAGACCTTGTCTCCATCCCAAAAAATTAAGGTGGATGATTTCCAAACCAGACATTCATAAGTATAATCCTTATTTATGTGAGAACTTCCACAAGGCTAAGCTCTTTATTACCATTGCACTTGTAGTGCCTTTAACGGCTGTAAGCACATAACAGGTAGACCTTCAGAAGAGCAGCATCATCAGTTAAGTTCAGTAATCCTTTTCCAGGAAGATGCTGAAGGATTTACCACGCCCTCATGGTACGTATACCTGGAAACCTCTGAATTTGATTTAAGGGTGTTCACAGAGTAGTAATTAACTCAGAACTGCCAAGCACAAATACAGTTCAAGGAAATAATATTTCAGCTTTTCAGCACTTAAATAGAAAAATGAATTAATCATTGGCAATTACTGAGTTAAAAGACTTAACTCATGACTTGAAATACTCCCACACAATCTTGTTTCCAAAGCTTTCATTACCTGAGCTAATAATTACTAGCACAATTAGAGATGTGAGTCATGAAAAAGTCCAAAATAATAAAACATATATAGTTATTTAAAAAAATTACCAGTCAGTTTTGCAGTGTGTAAGAAATTAAACTTGCCTCTTGTTTGGAAACGTCCTATTTTCACACAAATACTTACCTTTTGGACAGTAAAGCTGTCTCACTTGCTGACACAGAGCATCCCAGGACAGACCCAAACCAAAGCATTGATCTGGCTCTTTGTGTTTACCTGGGGAAGTGTATGGCTACCATCAAGAGTCTAAATTTGTGGAAACATTACTGTTTTTCTGGAGAATATGGATTGAACTTGGTATGTGATGGTTTCTGGTCAGGTCTTGCAGCAGCACAGATGGGATTATTCATTTCCCTGTTTTCTTCCTTTTTAATACAAAGGTAATTCAGTGTAATTGAAGGAATAACAAAAAATACTAGATTAGGCCAGTACCGAAGTTTCAAACAATTGTGTCTTTATGGCAAAACATCTCCCCCAAAAGGGATGGGTTCTCAGCTGAAAGGAAAGTGTGAAAAAAAGAAGAGGTGGGCAGTAAGGGAGGTTGCAGAGATGCAAAGGGTGGCTGGCAGTGAACTGCTTGGGAGGCTGGTTGGTGAATAGAGGAGAAGGGAAGAGAAAGGGGGGAAAATGGCCCCACTTTTTTTGATTTTCAAAATGGTATTCTCATGTACAGAGTAGCCCAGCTTTGGGCAGGAGCAGGGTTAACAAGCACACAAAGGGACTGTTTAGTCAGATCTTAAACAGACACTTTTTTTTTTGCTAGTTAGCTTTATTGTTTCTTGCAGAGAAAACATGGAAAAGCTGATGCTTTGCATCAGTGCAAAGTGATTTATCTTCCTTTTTTATTCCACCTCCCCTAACTTTTTTTGGATAGCCATTGAACAAGAAAAAAAGTTATTTGCAGGGCTGTGGTGTGTCTCGGGCAATTCCTAGTGCCCAGCTACCTGGAGCATGGGTCAACTATGCGACCTTGGTGTAAGGCCAATGGAAACTGGGATGCAGCCTTTAAGAGTGATGAGGACTTGCTCTGCAATCCTGTAGTACCCTCTATGTTTGTGGAGTCTTCCTGGGTGAATAACTTCAGGCTCTAGCCCTAGTGTTGTACAGTCCCCTTTAGGAAGAAAATTATAAAGCACTGACCTTGATTTTGTTTAGCAAAAAGCAGGGTGATGGAGGACCAGAAATAAGGGTTCTGGAGCAGATAATGACTGAGGTTATTACTTATACTTAATACTGAAGTTATTACAAATAACTGAGTTATTTGGAAGTTGTTCTGCAGCTTTTTATTTCTTTCACTTTTTGAATGATGTGCGTGTGAGGACATCAGCGTATGTTTAATTCAGCACCGGTGGGTAAGGGGAACTGGGAAATTCAAAAGCTGTGGCAAAAGGCAAGAAGTTAGGAAGGGAGGCAAATGTATCCTCAGGTCCTCCCTCCCTCCCTGCCCGTGTGCTGGTGGACGCTCTGGGATACAGCTTTGCTTTGCAGTGGTGATGGGCTTTACAAAAAACTTACCCTTATAGCTTGCTTTCCCTTGGTGGCTTGTTGGTGATTGGCTGAAAGTGTGCTCACATCAGAAATTCTTCTGATCTGGTCCTCTAGCTGCAAAAAGCCCCGGCTATGGGAAATTCCCTAGTATAAAGCTGCAAGGCTTTTGGAAACAAAAAGAGGGAGATGGGCTTAAACCAAAATCAGAGCAAGTCTAAGTATCAAAATCCTCTGGCCTTGTTTTTCTTGGCCTCTGCAGGGTATCTTTGCGATATCAGTCATTAGGCAAAGCATTTGCAATAATTTATTTGATGCATTTTGTCCAATTTTACTCTTTCTAATTATACTAAGGCAGTGTTTGATGTCTCTGTATTTTATTTCATTTTTTTTGATATTCAAATCAGATCCAAAGCATTATGCCAGCATATTCATGCCTGTTGGGGCTATGGATAAACTGTTCACTCTGACTATTTACCATTCAATAGTTGTTCTTCCAAATCCATGATTGAGCAACCATGTGATTGCATGCTAATTTTGGTACTTGGCTGAATCTCCAAAAAAACCTACAGGGAGGAAAAGAGATTTCCAGCTTCTCCTACCAGCCTACCTCAGCAGGACTTATTCAATGAACTTGGTTTTCGAACCTCAACAATTCTGTGATCTACAGTAACTTTAGAAAACTTTTCAACTAACATTTTTATGAGCATAGACCTCTTATAAATACTTGAGGAAAGTCAATCAAAAGGGCCACAAACTGAAGTGGATTCATGGGCTTTACTCGCATCACTGAACACTGGTATATGTTTTCCAAGGTATGATGTTGATGGCTTTTGATCTGATTCATCTGATTTCCATAGAGTCAGTAAAGGAATTGTTTTTTTTCCTAACTGTAGGCAATTGAATGAGCCATAAGTCAGAATTAAAATATGATTATCTGTTACAAAGATCACAGATTCCTTTCAAAGTTTCATTATTTATAATCCTTCTCTTGGTGACATTTCAATTCTCAGGAAATTATGCTCTAAATTGTACCTAACATGCTAACCACCCACATGCAACACATGCAATAAACTTATGAGATAGGAAGGGTGAATGTTTCCATTTTAATTTTGTTTTTTTTTTTTAATGAGATTTTGCATGGAGGACTTGTTTCTGCTCTTGGAAAGGGCAGTAAGTATTTTGCTAAAATATATGGCAAAGATTGCACAGCAACGTAGTTTAAGAGGGCTTTCAATATCAGTTATCTGCAATGTTGTTCTCCTGTCATCTGGGTAAAATTAATCCCATTCTCTCCAAAACAATGTAAAGTTTCTTCTTGTATGGGAAGCAAACAGGGTCAGTAAAGCAGAAGTCTTATCTCAAATCATCCCTAAGGTTGCTGCTGTGGTTGCTGCAGGGGGAAGAAGAGGCCCCTGAATGTGGCAGCCTCACTGCAACACAGATTGCCTCCTCGTGCCAAGCATTGTTCGGAAGGCTCTGGACTTTCCCCCCTCTTGGGCTTAATTAGTTTACTAATATGAATATAACCTATGAGAGAAGTAACAATGTGTAGAAGAACGCATTATCAATGGATTTTGCACTTGTTGGTGCTATGTAGCCCTTACAGCAGAGGTGGGCTAGGTGTGTGCAGCATCATATCTCTTGGTCCCTTCCTACCTCTGGAACCCTAGTGGTTCCCTGACGGTTTATCACCCGCGCAACAGGATTTGGCTCCTTACCCACTTCAGCACAGTTTCCTCGAAAATGAAACCACATCCTTTTATTTTTTTTTGCAGAAAAAAAACTTTTCAAAACATATGTTGAAGGGGAAAATAATTAAAAGCTGTAATTAGGTCAAAATCTGATCTCGGTTGATTTGGCATGATGTGGGACTAAAACCAAGGACTCCAGTTATTCTGTCTTTCCTTGGTATCTGCTGGGAAATACACCAATGGATTTTGTCTTCTCTTTCTGGAGATTAATTGGCTTCTTTGCTCAGAGCAGGCCTGGAAACCAGAGGTATGTAGATGACATACTCGTAATCATGAAAGATTTATTTAAGGGTGTTCTTTTCTCATTCCATTACAGCAGCAGTGTAGCCTAAAACCTATTTCCATAGGCTCACAGAACTAGCTTCTGAAACCAGTATCTAATGCACTATTCAGTGCTAAATCCTTATGGGAGCTGGCAGTATCGGAATTACACTATTCCCATGTAGCAGCTGCAGGCTTTCCAGTGGGCTGAGAGAATGCCTGGAAAGACCGTATGGATTTCACTTGTCTTCACATAAGGAAAGTATTCCCATTTTATACACTAGTGTCCAGATTCTCAGCAAGCCTCTGCTGTTTACAGCCACAGAATTTGTCAGCTCATATGTCTGAATGCTGTGATATTATAACAGCGGATGCACTAGAAATTCCCCAAGCAGCTCTGTAGTTACATCTCCCATGTCCAAAAGACAGCTGCAAAAATGTACTCATTATTGCACAGTTGTATTCAAAGAACTACTGCACCCCAAATATCACAGATGGTGCTGCAAAAGCACTGGGCTTGGTGTTTGTTGTCAGGAACAGCTTAGGACCTGGGGCTCATACAGGGGAGGGACAGCCCTAGCTGGAGACTCATAGGTCAATGGTGTGACAGGATAGCATCTAGGGACAAAATCAGGTATGAACTTTCCTGGGAAATTATTTATATTACTGTGACTCTATAAGATGATAGTGAAGATCAGAGCCAACTGAATGGAGAAATGTACCAAGGCCTCTCAGCCTTGCTGGGAGGGCTGGTGGGAAGCAGTATGGGGTTGCTGAGATTCACAGAGGAAAGTCAAGGCTGAATCCATATTTCTGATTTTAAATCTTGGCCCTCAGACAACCCTTTCTTGCTTCTAAATTTTGAAGCACCCTGATCTAGATTTTCTACAAGCCCGTCTCTGATCCACTCTCTATAAATAGTTTTTGCATTCAGCAGCTTAGGTGAGAAAAAAAAAGAAGGGGGTATATGCTTTGCTGAAAGCTTGCAAAGCTCTTCTTCTCAAAACATTCTTGTTAGTAGGGAGGAAGTAATGGGCGTTTGACTAAGTTAACTGGAGAGCTGCCAACTCACATTTAAAAATAAATGTCAACATTAATTTTTAAAGTTTAGATGCGTATTTTGCATTTCTGCTCTCAGCTCTCTCCAGTGCTACAGCGCTTTCCGAGGTGCAGGAGCTAGCATGGCTGGGCCTCCCTGGGGAGCTCCCCGTGGAGGGAGCTGGGAACGAGTGCTCAGAGCACTACTGTTCCCATGGCACTTGCTATGTGGCGTAATTCCTTCCTTGCAGAGAAACCCTTACCTGCTGCATAACTTGCTTCAGAAAACAGAAAAAAAAAGAAAAAAAAAGGCTTTATGTTTCACAGTGCTGTTTATTTCCTTCAGGCAACACCCAACTGAGCCTAAGCAGAGTATGTGTATTACAGATTACCGTTACAATGGCATCTCCCATAAATAGGGTCACCGTAGTTATGTCAGAGCTTTGCTGAGCACAGATTTAATTTAATCAAGGTATCTTTTACTGTCAAGGCCCATCTGTTTAAAATCAGCACTATGATCTCTCTAGGCTCTCTTTAAAATCATGATAGTCCAGAATCCATATCTCCTCAGGGCTTTTGCTGGGCAAACAGCATCAAAGTGCTAAAAGGAAGGATATTTTTCTAAGGATGAAGCACTTTTTGGAAAGTTTATAGACAGGCAGTAAAAACATGCACGTGAAGAGGGAGCTGAGCTGTTCACTGGGGACTGCCGGGAGGAATTTGGCAAGAGGGTGAGCCACGGAGCCCTGTAGCACAGAAGCAAGGTGTAAGCAAGCTGTTCCTTGGCGCTGATGCAGGAGGAAAGGTATTTCCAGATGGCGGTCAGAGGGACCAGCTGCAAAGGAGAGAAGGAAGCAGCCCTCCATGTGGAAGATTCCCCCTGGACCTGGCTGAACCACCAGTGCAGTTGTGGCCAGGCAGGACCAAAGAAGGCAGTTGCTTCCGCACGAGCGCAGGATGCTGGCTTGGTTTTACAAACTGCACGATTTGCAAGATTTTCCTGCAGGACAAAATCTCCCAGACCCAAGAGCATTAAACAGGCTGGTGTTCTCTCCTCTCCACACCTCGTGCTCTATGATGCTGGCCAAGGTCCCCAGAAGTGACCCCCCAGCTGCCAGGGCTTGTAAGCTAGGTCCCTTTGGTCACCTCACCAAGCAGGACAGGAATCACATGGTTTTGATTTTATCTCCATGACACCATAACTTATGAGCTTACTGGGAGCTGATGTCAGTAGAGATTTGTTAAATATATTTTTGATGGAATGGGCCTATAACACCACCTGGGAACATATCACTCATTATGCAAACTTTCCCTCTGTGACATGCAAACACTACAGCTTCTTCCCAAAACTCACAGCCATCAGTCCCCTTGCCCACCACAGCTGTCTCTTTTGTCCCAAAGACAAAGAGTGCACCACATTTGCATCCAGTTAAACCTGGCCTGCCTGGAAATGCTTTGCTGCCCACATTGCTCTCCCTCCATGCCTGTCCTTTCCAAAATATCAGCAGAATTTAAAGGCAGAGCTTGCAGTAAAAAAAAGCTGTGTCTTAGCAAAAAGAGCACCTTTAATCACAGTCTGCAATGGCAGCTTGAACAGTAAATAATAGTTGTCTTAAAATCACATTGCTCCTGTTCAGCAGACTCCTTTCTGTGAATAGAAATGCTGCTCAAAAGACAAGGCAATAACAGTCCTCCCAGGCAGCATCCCTCTCGAGCCACTGTGCCCTTGTGGGGTCCTCTACCCATCCATATTGTGTTGCTTGGGTCAAGCAGCAGATGTCCATGCACATCCCACAGTAAAATGAGTCTAAGTTATGTATGTCTGAGGTCACAGATTTAGTGGACCAATGCCACTAAGTAACTTTTTATGGGTTTAGGCCTTTTATAAAAACACTCAGTTGAGAATTCGCTTCCCCATAATGAACTGGCATGTGGGTCAGAAACAAGAGAGTTTGTGTCAAGCTTTGCATTTGGTCCAAGTTGCCCTGGAATCCTTCATTTCCCAAAGTTTTCCTGACAAAACTACCCTTGGACTGGTGATTATTCCACAAAATGTTGCATTTCTGATGAAGCAGCATACCCAGTTCATCTTGTTCCAGTGTAAACACTCAGCTAGGCTAGGTCAATGGTCCATGGTTGCCTCATACTTCCACCTTGCCTATCTCAAGCCTCATACATGCTGTGAACTGAGCAGAATCATCTTGGGTTTTCCCATTGCCTCTTCCCTGCTTTGACTTAGCTGAGACAACTTCTCCTTCCTTTATGCTTCTCTGTTTGCAGCTTTGCCTGTGACGGCTGCTGCAGTCTCCAAAAAGAAAGACAACATTAAACTGAGGGTAAATTACCCACATTTATGCCACACTTTTGTGGCTTTTTGATTAATTCCTTTTTTAACCTAAAATGAAGATCAGTGTGACTGTAAAGTACACACTAGCATTCCTTTGAAAGCAAGTATTTTATATGGGACCTTCAGCTCAATATGTATGCAAATAAGTTATCACAGATTAATTAGTATGGAAGTCAAGCCATGTGTTATTTGTGTATACATATATGTTTCCAAACCTACAGCCTGGATGAACCAGTAAGGAACTTATGTGCTTCTTTATGAACCCGTATGTACTAGTCCATAGTAGCAGCGAAGCTTTCTCTGCTGCGCATGTTATTTCATCTGTCTCTGCCCAAATATACAACACTGGGAGTTTAAATTATTTTTTAAAATAATTTTTCATGCTTGTAAATGTCTGTAACTGAGCTGCTGATGCCCAGCTAAGATCATGTAGTTGGACTACCTTTTCCAACTGAAATAGCGGGACCCCATTTACCAGGTTCAAGTCATCAAAATCTCTGAGCATGACTGATTTTACCCAGGTCATTATAAGAACAGCAGCGGAAGCTGCAGGCAGGTCATGTGCAAGTGCAGGAAAGAAAAGCCAGTGTTAGCAAACCTAAAATTACTTAGGAGCAGCTGTTCCTGAATCAGCAGGTTGATGAATAACAGTGGGGACAACATGAGCAGCTGTGGTGGAGGTCCTGCATAAAAGGCACTTTCCTCATGGCTTCCGTGGGACAAGCAGTGGCCAGACCAACCAGTGTCTCCTGGGAAAGCCCACATGTCCAATAGGAGGTGCAAGGCGTAGGGGTATAACCTCCAGAATGATTGTTCTGACAGGTGCATTTCCATCCTATTTGTCTTTCCTAAACTCCAGATCATCGTCTCCACTCTACATGGATTTGCACCCTATTTATCCCAGAGAAACATGGAATTTGCTACAGATGTTGAAAACTGGGAGCTCAAAGAGAGCATCCACAGGGTATTCTCATGGCCTGCAAAGCTCTTATGGAGCTCCCTGCACCATTTTCTTCCCCTTTTCCATGGCTGATCTCTCACAGCATCTGGAGTAGCAGTCAGCTTTTCCAAAGCCCGTTTTCCCTGCCTTGCATCACTCAGCGCACAAGCAATGTGGGGCCAGTTTGGTGGGAGGCTTTCCTACAGCCAAGTGTAATGATGAGCTGTGTGATGGACCAGCCTTCTGTTTAAATTAAGAAACTTCTCCCTCTGTTTTGAGCCCAGCTGTGAAATTCCTGCATCCAGCTGCATTTCACTGCCTCATTACTTCATAGATCATCTCAATAATCTGATTCCAGAGCTCCCACACTCTATTCCCACTTCTCCAACCATCAGTCAAGTGAGCTGGGTTAAATTTCTTGCAGCACTGAGGGGACTAGAATAGAGTACGCAAGAGCCTAATTAACAATCTTTTCCTTTTACAACATATTGAAGTTTTCTAGGCATCGAGCCATTTTCCTTCATAGCCTTTCTCTTTCCCTTCCTCTCTCTTTTTTGGTAGTTTCTAATTTTTTTATTAAAGGATAAGAGCATTATTGCAGTACAAGATACTTTCTTGCATCCCACTAAGCATTAAAAAAGAAAGCATCAGGTACACAAGATAAAAGTAGAGCTAAAGCAGCTAGGCACACTGCAGGAGCTGTACATACAGCTGTAATAAAAGCTATACCAGTAATTGGCTTTTAGTCAGTTCCTGTCTTGGGGCTTTCCTCCAAAGACATTCAGTATTACCTGCCTAGGACAAGCAATGAAACTTTCCAGTTTTCTTCACTGACTTATGTTTCTGGAGTGGGCCTCTTTGGCCTGAGTTTCTTACTGTCAGGCTGTTCCCCAGACAAATGGAAGTGTCTCTGTCTGCCTATGTGTCCCCCAGGCCAACAGCAATTATAACTTGCTTGGGTATACGGTATGTGTTTAACTGAAGTGCAGTCACTGCTAGTTCCCTGAAAACTAGAGGAAAACCCTGTGTGTTGGATTGTGAGCCATTTAAAGACCTATGATTTGGTCTTGAGAGCTGATCACCAGCCATCTAGAGTGTGGGTGGTCCATGTGAATAGCGGGTAGCTATTGAAACGATCAGTGGAGTGAGCAGACATGGTCACCAACAGTTGGTTCGTTGCCATGGGAACTTTTCCCTTTTCCTGGGTGTGTGGAAGGAGGAGTCATTGTGGGAAGACCATGTCCTTCATCTACTTCACGTGATGCTTTAATTCTTTAACTGAAACCTAATGAGTACCCTGGGCAGTCAAGGTAGTTGTTTCTACCCTGTCACAATCAATGTTTAATGGCTTCACTGAAATGACCGAGGCAGGCTCACCTTGAAGAGTCAGTGGTGTGTTGGGCCATTTCCAGCTCTGTGCTATGAAACTGAACCTGCCTTTTAAGGAACTGATTAAGTTTCTACTGAATTCAATAGCAATTAAAACAGAAGAGCAGGCCACATGGTAAAAAATGTTGGATGTTACTTCATTATAATAATAGCAAAGCTAATGCTGGCTTTGCAGTGAACCCCTGGAAGGGTAGAGTAAGAAAAAGGTAAAAAGAACAGTAAAAAATGCTATTAATTCAGAAACAGATATATTTATTTCAAGCAGATTATTCTTAGAAACACTCACAGCATTATTTACAAGAATCTTTAAAAATTGTAGCGCTACAAAACTGAGATTCATCACTGAGGTAAAACATTTCATCATTATTGCTCAAATCAACTCCCCCAGCAGAATATGAATTACAGGATTTCAGCCAGCCTTTTCAAGAAACCTCTTGTAAAAATTTACATGGCTTATAACAGATTGCCAGAAATATTGCAAGCAGCCATTAATTTACTCCTAACCAATTAAAGCCTATGCTAACTCATGCACTGATATGCACATACTTGCTCCTAATTTTTCTTCTGCAGTTAAGCATGAACAAAAAGACATGCCCTGGAACTAAAAAGAATTTGAAGGCATTTTCATGCCTTTTTTTTTCAGGCTCAAGGGCAAATGTGCCTTTGATAAATATAATTCTGTGGTTTTCTTCCAAAGAAGTAACCTCTTTACAAATCACCACATTTTTTTTTCAGCTGTTGATTGGCAGGTAGATTTGCAAACAGTAGCATACCATCAGAAACAATGTCTCTTTCAGCTTTTAAGTTTAAATTGTTAGGGGCTTTAGTTTAATTAATTTATTAAAGATTCTAGGTTGAAGAATGACATGGAACAGTGGTATTTGAGCTTTTTCATATTACTGAATTAACAAGGAGATTTATAAAAATTGTGATGATTGCTAATATTCTCATGGGAGCCCTGAGTATGCACCCCTTTATTTACTCTTTTTGTTAGTGGAGATGATGCTACTTCAGTTAAATGTCATCATTTAGTAGTAATCTACCTATCAAATATGTTAGTGCATTAGACTTTTATAAACTATGAGCAGACAAAGGCTGGGAATTTTTACAGAGCTGGGAGAAAGAAGAGATTGCCAGGAGAAACACTTGTTGCCCCAGCAGCATGTTCCCCTCATGTTTCTGAGGTGCATGTTATCTGAACGTCTCAAGGTGCATCCTGCTACCTTGGGGTGTTGGAGCTCTTTTTTCTGCTGTTTCCTAAAAACAGGAGAATGGGAAAATGAGTTATGTGGCCATCAGTAAATGCGCTCTCCTGGTGTCTCAAATTGATGGTAGTGGCTCTTGTATGAAACCCACATTTGGTGGAGTAAAGAGGACTCCTAGCTAAACCCAGGCCTTCTGCTTGCCTTTACAAATGAAAATATGGCTTGTAGCCACCTATCAGAAGAAAGTCTGTGTAATGAGTGGAGCAGAAGAATCTTATTTGCTTATTCACAGGGCATCTCAGGGCTGAGTCAACCCAAACACAGCCAGTCCACCTGTAGCCAGCCTGCAGGAGCCTTGACTTGCCCTGCAGCTCATGCAATGAGTACATGTCCTCCATCCCTGGAGGACATGTTCAAGGCCAGGTTGGACAGAGTCTTGGGCGACATTGTCTAGCGTGAGGTGTCCCCGCTCATCTCAGGGGGTTTGGAACTAGATGAGCTTAAGGTTCTTTCCAACCCTAACTATTCTATTATTCAGTGATCTCTGAGTCAGTGCTGTTCATGCCAGAGCTGTGGGAGTGTGTGAAGCTGGCATGGCCACTGAAGGCTCATGCTTCATACTCATTCTCATTGCCAAGTAAAAGCCAGTATGAAAATTGCTCTGCAAAGCTGTGGTCACCCTTGAGAGTTATCTGTCTGAGCTGCTGGCTGTGTTTCACAAGGCGAGAGCTGGAGCTAAGCATTTTCCAAATTATAATAAAACTCAAGTAAGACAAATGAGGTTTCTAACACTGTGATCCATGCTGTGAACTTACCGTTGTGTTTCAGTTCAACCTGTAATATTATGATCCATGTAAAAAGGCTTAAAATACTGAATTTACAGTGGAAATACTGCCTTGTGCACATTACTATACCTGGAGGTCTCATCACACTCATATACTCATAGCATTAAAGACCATTGCAAGCCTTTCTCTGGGAAGGCACCATGGTTATTTTCTGTTCTTTTGGGGCAAGGCTTGCCACCTTTCCACATATATTAGTACTACACATTTCAGTAGGAAAAAGAAAATTAATTCCACTTTAATAACATTTTTGATGGTTGCTCTAGCTTTTCTAGTGGGTCCAAATAAAAGACTCCAGTTTAATATGTGTGTATTTTGAGCTGTGCCCTTTGCTGACCCTCCAGTTTAATTTCCGTCCTTCAGATGAGATGAATGGAGTGTGAAGCAGGGCATATCTCAAAACACTGACACATGGGTTACAGGCAGAACTCACAGGCAAGAGAGGGAGCCAGTTTGTAGATTAAATCAAAGCAGTTCTGAATAGATGGGAGGTCAGCAAGGGCTAGCTTTGACATTTGATAGGACCTTGTGATCAATCAGCTCTTTCTTAGGTCTTCCAGGTTTCTTGATGACGATGCTTCTTCAAATAAATAAATAAATAAATAACTTAATCCAGATGGGATGTGTCAAAACCTGATAGAACAGTTCTGGATTGTGTAAAATTATAGGGATTAATTGTTATCAAAGATGATAATAGCAGGAGCTGTTTAAAGTTGTGGTTTAAACCCAGCCAGACAGCTCGTTCACTCACTCCCCTCCCTTTCTTTCCCTCCCCCTACTCCTGGAGGGGTGGAGAGGAGAATCAAAAAGAATGCAACTCCCACGGGTTGAGATAAGAACAGTTTAGTAACTAAGGTATAACACAGATCACTACTGCTACCACCAATGATAATAATGATAAAGGAAATAATAAGGGAAGAGAATACAACACCTCACCACCAGCCGACCAATAAATCCCCCCCCCCCCAGCCCAACCAAGCACCGACCGATGCCTCCTTCAACCCCGCAGTCTCCCAGCCCTTCCGGCTAACTCCCAGTTACATCCTGGGCATGACGTGCTGTGGTATGGAATACCTCTTTGGTCAGTTTGGGTCAGGTGTCCTGTTTCTGCTTCCTCCGGGCTTCCCCTCCTCCCTGGCAGAGCATGAGGCTCACAAAGTCCTTGGCCAAACCAAAACATCATTGTTATCAGCTCTGTTCCCAGGCCAAAAGTCAAAACACAGCACTGCACCAGCCACCAAGAAGGAGAAAAATGACTGCTACTGCTGAAACCAGGACAAGTAACCAGCATGGAAGTTAGTGTTCTTTATTTGCAAGCATTTTATCTGCATGCAGCAGTAATCACTTTTTGCATAGTGTGTATTATATCACTATGATTTTGGTAATAATCCAAAAACATTGTAGCAAATCTTGGTTTTTTTATGGCACTTGGGAGTAATCAGAAAGAGTCCCTGATTAAAAGCCTACTGTTACATTGAAAGGAAGGCTGAGGTGATATTCTGTTCTCTGATGAAATTTGCCCCCTGCTATGTCATCCCTGCCAGCTTGTTTTATCTGGAGGGAGTGTAGGAGCTTCCCTGGGAAGCAAATGTTTGGCTTTACACATGGACCAGATGTCATGAAATGAAGCAATTTTACCCAAAATTCTCCATGAGAGGAAGCTCCCTACTGTCTGTGGTCTTCGCCACATAAACACACACACCATCAGAAAAAGCTTGTTAGGGGAGTATTTGCAGCATCACTCCACACCAGGCCTGATTTTCCCCCTCTGATATACATGAGAATTTTTCCACAAGGAGAACACATTGGAAAATCCTCCATTTCAGTGTGTTTGGAGGGGTTGTCATGATCAAATGAAGCTGTGCTTTCATAGGGTTTCAGGCAATTGTTTTGGTTGTATTTTTCGATCCCCAGGAATATAAATGATATGACTTCTTGCTCTTCTACCTTGCTTCATGCGAGAATTAGAAATATGGTATCTATTTGGGGGTTGGTTTGGAATCTCATTTGAGAATTTCCAATTGAGGAATTACTGTTTTCAGAAAACATATTAAATTTAAGAAAAACTGCTACAGTTTCTGTTTGGAGCATAAAAGAAGAATAGACGCAAAAGCCTCATTTGATGGCAAGCGACATTCCGTAATGAAATGGAGAAGAGCTGATGAGGAAAGCAGGATTTGGAAGTTAGTTTAGAAAACAGTGAATTTCCCCAATGCACCACAAACTTCCCTGAGTGGTCTTTGCCTGTAGCTCATGGTTCATAGGCTAGGGCTAACATTTCCTTACCGTGGGGGATAAACTCCTTTAATCTACAATATAAAGACAGTAGGCACTGCAGTGATGGAGAACCATATAAGTAACTTGACAGGCAGAGTAATGGGCTTGTGTTTCAGTGCTCTGCTAAATAAGACTCCTTGGGCATCCCTGGACACACTTTCGGGAGAAATGAAAATGTCAGAATGTCTTGTTGCTGATGCATGAATTCACCACAGCTGCAATCTCGGAGACACTGGCTGAACAGTTAGTGCCCTGTGAGGGCTGGCCCCATAAGCCAGGTAGTAGCCACCAAAAGATGCTAACTTTCACAAAACTCCATTGATAATGAGAAGGTAGCAGAGGGGGATCTGCTAATGATATTTGGAGAAATGCAGGTAGAAAGTCCTGGCTTCTCCTCTCACTCTGCCATTCAGTCTCTTTTTGACTAGTCTGCAACCTCTGGGCGGCTCTAGCTCTCTGTAGTTTTGAAACTCAGGTTAGGAGCCTTTTGGAAATAAGGTCTGTCTGCATGCCTGCCAGTGTATTCTATGCTTGACAGAAGCTCACCTTCGAAAGGTCTTGAGTTCAACATTAGGGTGTTGCATATAGGACCATAAATTATTAACATTACGTGAATCTACTTTTTATAGTTGAAGAGTTAGTTTAAATGATGCTGTAAATAAATAACTTACAAATATTTCAGTCCTCTTTTCTTTATGCCTATTTCTTTTATTGGAGTCCCTCAACCTACCTCATCCTGGTCATGTGCTGTTGGAGTCTTCTCCACTGCTTACCCATCTTTTCCTCTGTGGTAGCCCGTATCATTCCTGTTTTCATCAGCTGTTTCAGCATAAAGATTTGTATATGGCTGTTTTCTCATCAGAAGACCCCAGATCAACACTAAATGTGTGACTGGGAAAAAGAAGAAAGTAGCAAGGTTGGCTGAAGACACCCAAATGCTATGTATTCCCTGCAAAGAATACAGATTTAATTATTATGAAGAACTCAAAGCAAATGCTGTTGATTTTGTAAGAAACTCATACAACAAATACTTCTTGTGATCTCTGACTCTGAGAACATTTGTGAGAGTCTTAAAATCATTGTGAGCAGCAAGAGACTATTTTAAGCTAGAATGACTACCCTGGCAGAAGGACACAGCAGCAGCCTGGCTAGGCAGAAGAGCCCCAGAGCAGCCAGCTCTGGTCTGAAGCTCCACTACTGCTTCAGCTGAGGCTCTGAAACAGCTTAGAAAGAATTTGGTTAAATATAATGTGCAACTGCATTTTATTACTTCATTTCACTTTATAGGAACTCTGCTCTCGGTTTTATAATTGAGAACTTAACCCTTTGCTCCACTGAAACAAAGGGCTGTGTTCCTTTCCAAGCTGGTGATGGTGTGCAGAGCTAAATTTGACATCTCACATGGCTCTACTCCCCAGGGGTTATTCAAGGAAAGCAATGAGCAGCACTGAAGGCAGATCCTTAAGGAGCCTCTGCTGAAGGGCAGATCTGGTTGGAATGCAGGGAAACGGGTATTGTTTCCTGCAAAGCTGAAAGAATTAGCTTTGGGCTGGTAGAGGTCAAGTGCCAAGACCTGAGGATAGCTTTTGCTAGGAAGTAGTGGTATTGTCTCCCTGGAGAAGTGAGAATGTACAAAGACATGCCTCTGCAACGGGTAGCCCCCTTGTGTCACATGTTCCTGGATAGCCTGCAGAAACACTTTGATGTTTTGCAGGTCTTAGTCTTTATAGTTGGACGCCTGGGGTGTTTAACACATTGCCTCCCAGCTTTTGCTATCCTCAGGTTTCAGGATATGAATTCCAACATTAAAAACAGTGTGAGCAGCCTAAGGCTCCTCAAATGCCCCCTTCTTCCACAAAATCCTCAGTCCACCTCACCTTCAGAGACTACTACTGTTTCCATTCTTAGGAATCTTTAAAAAGAAAGTTATTCTGAAGCTATTACATATTTTGTTCTTATTCCAAGTGCTGGCTTTGATAGCAAAAAGGTCAGCAACCAGAAAGTGTTTTGAATTCCTTCCAGTGGCTGGAGGAGCAAACGCAGACCTGATGTAATGAAATACTGCATGTGATGCCTGCATCGAGTGCAAGCAGTGAGGAAGAAGGCTTTCTAAGACCTTTAGGACACCCTTTCCCTCACCCCTCCTCCACCCCCAGTAAGTCTGTGCAAGATTCATCGCTTGCCTGCCTCATTGTAAGGAGCTGTAAAATATGCAACCCACTCTTCAGATATAGCCTAATGTTAGATGCAGAAAGACATGTGGCAGAAGAAAAAGAAACCGTTTGATAGAGTTGATCTTTATTGCTACGGTTTAGCAAAATATATCTGAAGGAAGCAAGAATGGTCCTTTTGAATAATTTCTTGCATTTATTATACAGCCTGTGGGAGAAAGGAATGCTTGAGGCAAGCTTGCTGCACAGTTTCTTGTAACAGTGCCTGCTCTGTCTGTATGAGCTGAAGAGCTCGCTCATGTAGGAGAGCCCAATGTGATTACATCCATTTCTTTCTTCTTTGAGATTTATCCTTCTGAAAGTGTCTTTTGACTTGAGCACCTGGTCTGAGATAAACCAATTTGTCACCAAAATGTTTGATCATCTGCTATGAGAAAGGACAATTGTGTCACAAGGTGCCTATTCAGATAGCAGAATCAGTATTTAAGAATTTGATTTAACCCTAGAGGTACAGAATTTTATTTTTTCTTTGCACTAAGGAAACACTTAAAACATATATAACAGAGAGTCCTGGCTTTCCAGCCATGTGTTAGAATCTAATTTTTTGGTGACTGCACAATCATGAAAATTAAAAGGTAATTGAAATACTTTAAGAGGAATTAAAAAATAGGATCGATGCATTATTAGTCACACCATAATTTATCTGGGGAGTCTTTGCCTTACTTTTTTATTTTAAGTAATCTTGCTCTCTCAAAATTCAAGTATTTTCCAGGCTCTACAGAGCACTCTCTCCACAGAAAAGCAAATGCCATTGCAAGCTGCCATGTTTTTCATGCTTCATTATTGTACATTTTCTAGTATGTAATGAACTATCCCCATGAAAATTTGTGTGAATTGTCTTGTAATTGCCTAGATATGAAGAAAAATGTGGTTACAGTAAAATAGCATTAACGGTAAAAATAGGAAAATTACACTTAATCCGTGTGAAGAGAAATACTCCATCTCATCACAGAAAGAAGCAAGGGGGCTGGAAGAGAGCTAGTGGAAACAGGGAGCTCAGGGTACCTTTAGGATGTGGCCCAATGGAAAAAGGATATAACAAAGGCATTATCACAGGGGCAGGTCTCCTGCCTCAGTGGCCATGGGGAACCTTCTAGAGATGCCACCTTCATCCTTCAGGCTGTGCATAAGAAAGATACTAATTAGTTAAATAAAATCTGAGAAGCTCACAGTCATTGTGGGGAGCTGGATGGGTTTACTTGTGAAACATGTATAGCAGGGCAAAAAAAGAGTGGGGGAGGAATTAATGAGAGGGAATCCTAGAAGTGCAGCTAGAAAAAATAAGGGTGATTTAAAGAAAGATGCAGAAAATACAAATGTAAATATATATGCGAAGGAAAATGTGCAGTTCCAGAGGGAGGTGATCCTCATGCTGTAGGATTTTGCAAATCAATTTGGAGAAAACTTCAGAGGCTGTCACTAAGGAACAAATCATTTGCCTAACAGTGAGCAGGACTGAGTGATCTAATAAAGCTTTTTCCTTTCCTTGTGTCTGGGAGTAGGAAATTAATGCTGTATGTGGTGCCAAACTATGTATGTTAAATGTGTCTCTGTCAGCATTGGATAGAAGTTAATTTTGTATGTTGATGATAGCATAATCCGTACCACACTGTACCAAATGAAAGGCAGTCAATTAACCTGGGAGCAGGGAATGGTTATTTCATGCTTGCCTTGGGGTAAGACCTAATGGCAAATGTTGTAGAAACAGCATGCTAGATACCATCTTGTCTTTTATTTAAGTGTACTGATTTATCTCCTACCGGAGGTGGTCGAGTCCCTGTCAGCTCTTGAGTCATTTAAAACTTGACTGAACAAAGCACTTATGAATAGACTCTTGAGAGCAATCATGAGCTGCTTGGGGATGGACAAGATTAAAGACGAGGTTTTTATCCAACTATTGTTCTTTGGATATAAAGTATTAATCGCTCAGGTGAGAGCAGGGCACTGAATTGAGGAGATGCTGGTGTCCCTGGCTAGGATCTTGATAAATTTCCATGCACAGCATTGAGGAGAGTGCCACAATGCTCCCTGTTACAAAGCATTTAAAATCAAAATCCAGATCAGTATTCTTGAGGTATGTAGACACATTTGGGCTATGGAGCCATTGGCTTGCTTGTTGTGACCTGACAGCCACGTTTTTGGTGCTTCTTCCACCCTTGCTCAGTCACAGCACAAAGCAGCATTTGGAGAACTCCAGAATAAGTGCATGTTTGCCATATGTCTCCAGACCATGATGCTTTCTAGCCATAAACACACGTGGCTGTCAGTGTGACAAGATAAATATTTTATTGGTGGGTTTTCAAGAAAAATATGGGCCAAAACCTCCTTATTCTACTCATCAGAGAAACTTCTTTGAATTTTAAATCACCATTCTTCTAAGCGAAACAGATTTGGCCTTAAATCATAATTCATCAGTTTTTGGCATCCTTCAATTTAAATCTTTTCCTCAACAAGAAAATAAATCTTTTTAAATGCATATTAAAATCAGTATTGATTATTCCAAGCAAGAGTGCTGCATTCAGAGCTGTAAATCCTTTTTTTTAAGATCCTAAGATAAAATATTGCAGCAAAACTGTGGTATAAAAAGATTACTACGGTTTAATCATGTGGTAAATTACTAGGATTTTTGTATGAGGAATTTATAGGGCACCATTTCTTTTAGATTGAAAGAGAACATTCCTGATTTAGCTCTGGTTATTCATCTACAGATGGGGTTAATGTCATGCATCTCTTTGGGGATGTATCTTCTTAACTAATGATGTCCTTATTGTGTGCTGTATGGATGTGTCGCCAAGACACTTTTAAATATATACTTGATGGCACATGGAGGTATCAGCAAATCATGTACTGAATTAACAGGTAATTCAGTCCACCTTGGTGTTAATTTTATTGCAAAATAACAAGCTACATAAAAGGCATTTAAGTGCAATTTAAGAAACAGCTCTAAGAGATATAATCTCTTTAATCAGAAACAGATTTTGTTCAATTACCTTTAGTCTCCTCTATAAAAACAGCAAGGCCAGATCCACTGTATGTCCCAGGAGCTGATGCTGCAGCATGTCTGAGCAGCTGGGCAAAGTGGTTGGACTGGACTGCCCTTGAGGCAAGCTTGCTGTGCCCTATCACCGTGTGAGATGGAGACAGGTTTGGAAGAGCAGCTATTCCTCTGCTCCCCTGTCCACCTCTCACATGCCCGATGTCCCTGGGCTAATGACCTGTTCCTGATAGTTCACCTTTCCTTTGGCTTTATGGACTGACTTTGGGGAGATGTGGGGTGATAGATGTGAAAATGCTCCTTGGCACTCAAGATGAGGAAGGCTAGCTCTGGGTTGAGTAGAGATGAGCAATACAGTCTCCTCAGGTGGTACCTTCCTGGCTGGGGCTGTTTCCTTACAGGAATGAGGATACCATTAAGCTTCAGTGTTTCAGCCTCTGGTGTATCTCATGCTTTGCTGTAGGGCCAGGGCTCATGTGACTTCCCTGCTGCTTTTTGAGCATCTGCAGTCAGAGAGGTCAAAGCAAGTCACTTTGCAAGGACCTGCACCAGTGCTGAACAAATTATAACACACCAAAACAAATTCCTCTCTCCTTTCTTCTCTGCAGTTTTTAGGCTCATTAGATGTACAAAACTATTTGCTTATCCACTACCAAATGCCTTTCCATTTTATTAAAAACTGCTTGGTTTGCTCAGAAATGTGCACTGTTTTAGTTAATTTTGAGGCTGCCTGTTTTTTTTCTGCTCTGGCTGCTGCCAGCGAAAGGTTTCTCAGCTTCTGCTGGTCTCCTGCACTGCTGCCATGTATTCTAAGCTGATCAGGATTATAGATGTCAAGCTATTCCAGTTAAATGCAGAATTTAAAAACCTGTGTTTTTTTTTCCCATAAGTGAAGAGCTTTCTTCTTTGTGAATGTGCACTGAGGGGGCTCATGGCAGGTTAATTTGAAATGGTCAAAAATTAAAATTCATTCCTAGGAAAAAATATGCCTTCTTAGAAGCGCTCTGTGCTGTGTACTCCTCCCTTGGAACGACTTTCAGACCGTCGTGTCACAAACTAACAGCCAGCGGATGGGAAATTCAGAGCTCATCAGTCCCTTTCATTCATTCTACTACTTCTCTATACATGGCCAGTGCTAATCCTGATTTTTTCAAGAGGAATGTGAAATCCCTGTCTAAGAAATGATTACAAAGTACTTCGATACAAGCCTACAGCTGGACTGTACATGCAACGGATTTGAAAGCATGGGCCTCAGCCTGCTAAAAATTCATCTGTGGTCAATCTTATTGCAGTCAATTTGTTCAGAAGTGAGTTAATGATAAATGGCATCCCTTGCCCTAGGAATCTTTTTCACCAGGGAAGATGGACAACCGTGTTAGCTGACACCCAGGCAGGGAGGTCCGAGTGAGGCTATCACTCTCTGTGGGACGTTAAGGGACACAGATGTGATTAATTTGAGCAGAAACAACAAGAAAAGAGTTTCCTGAGCAGTCAGGACTTCAGAAGTCCTCCGAAAACTAATCTGTGTTCAAATCACATTTCTTTTCATATCAGCAGCTTACCTTAGAGGCAGGCACCAAAGCAGCATCACTAGTCCCTAAATCTGCTCTTCCTGGCCACTGCACTGCAATGAGCTACATTCTGCCTTTGTATCCCACTTTATGCTGTATTCCCTAAGGGATGTGGCACCGAAATTCCAGCCAAGGAAGGGAAAAGCAAAAGTGACTTTATAATAACTATGTTCTTTCTCAATTCTGGCTTATGGGAAGGCCAAAGTGACACGTGGCATGTGTTAGTGAAGTCTTTGCAGCTGCTTCAACTCACAGAAGCTTTCCCAATGCTGCCATTAGGTTGCACAGACCTTCATGCAGACAGCCTATGGCTTTCTTCTGTCCTTTCACCACTCCGCAGCCCATAGCTAAGTGGGATGCCCTAGGACCACCAGTGCTGACTCTGCTGCCCCACTGCAGGGATGTTGTCACCGTGTCCTTCAGGTGTCCTGCAGAGCCCACCTCTGCTACCGGAGCAGCCAGGCAGAACACAAGTGGGGCAAGAATGAGCTTTACTGTCTCTCTCCAGTAGAAAATCTTTATTATGAATAGAGCTCTGCACAATAGATAAGGTTTCTCAGACGAAAAACTGCTTCCCGTTCCTGGCAGAGTCTAAAATTTCTTCTGATGGTGATGACGCCTTGAACAATGACAACCTTCATTCATCTCTTCTGGCCAGCAGAGAGCTGAGAGTTCGTGTTTTAAGCTCTTTCACTGTGCTAAAGGCACATAAAAGCCTCTCATCGCTGTTCAGACACAGTCCTCTATTAGGAGTTATTTAAGCTGGAACTGCTTTCCCTGCTTCAAACCTCTTTGTATGAAATCCTTCCAACACCACGTGGGGCATTGGCCAGCAGCTTATCTGGCATGCACTGTGCTGGACATACCAGTAATGGATAGTTAATTAACCTGATCTATCAGTCAGTTCCTTTCCAGGGTAGTATTGATGATTTAAAAGCTTAAATGTCATATCTTCTTGCTACCTTTGTGTCATTGTCATATGTTAAAAAAATAAATAAATGAGACTAGAGGGCACTTTTGATCACTGCAATTTTTCTTCATATGCTTCATTTACTGGGCCATTTGTATCAGCCAAGTTGTCTTTATTTGCTAAGCTCTGTCAGGAGTCGAGGTTTGCCCTTCCGGCAAAAACTCCTTTGGTCATGAAAATAATGACCTTTTCCTGCAAAGAAGATATTTGTTTTATATCAGCTGTAATATGAGAAATATAGGCTCGCAATTAAGGTGATTTTGAACAAAGTTTACTTCATGCCTGGCTTGCCCCAGCCTTCTTGTGTGACCTTGGATATATCCCCCAACTCCTGACCATTCTCCTCTCCAGTAATCAGGCTCTGCAAAGGTATTGCCAGATTAAAGGTCAGGCTTTCAAAACTGATGAGTGGTTTTGTTTCTCTTACTGAATCTACAGAGGTTGGGTACTCCAGCACCTCTGAAAATTAAGCCCTGTGGGAGAAATTTGATGTGAAGGGAGGCATCCAGCAATGCAGGCACCTAGAATCAATAGTTGCTTTCAAAAATCTTGGCCTATACCCACGAACGCTTGTAAAGTACTTTAGCGTCCAAATGTTGGAGAAGGGAGAATGATTTAAATGTTTGGAAGTTATTCCAAGGACTGGAAGTTTGCAGGATTGTGTCACAATAAGAAAAAAACCCAACAAAAAACAAAACACCAACCCAGGTGCAATGAGAAAATTCTCAGAAGTTAAAGGAAAAGAAGGTATTTTTCCAAAAATGCTGCTGATTGGCTTTAGTTTGGTCTGGTCCTCTTCTTTCAAGGCTGACATAAATCTGAGCAAAGGAGCTTTCCTGGGAGCTGAGCAGATGTCTGCTGAATCACTGAATTTAACTTTCTCAGAAGCCTTCCAGACAGCACACATCCGTGACCTTGCAGGGTGTACATCTGGGGACAATGAGTATCCATGAATATCTGGCCTGTAATATGTCCATCTGCTTGCCTGCCTGCTTATTGTCTCTTCTGCACACATAGGTCTGGGCTCTGCAGTGGGGAAAAACTCATCCCGCCCTCCCAAGTTTGCTTCCCGCAGATGCTTTCCCCAGCCACGCTTGGAGCAGAAGGTCCCTTCTCCAGCCCACCACCACACACAGCTCCATGAGGGTGGCTGCCTCCCTGTGGGTGAATAGTGGTTGTGGGTCAAAACCATAAGGAAAAGGGCTCAGAAGAGAATCTCAGCCTTTACCAATAATAACCCCACTGTTTAGGGGCCATGTGAGAGGTGGGACCCCTTCTGAAGAGTTTCATACTTGAAAGGTGAGACAGGTCTCCTGAAAAGGTTATTATCTCAAGCAGACAAATCCTACAGCTGGTTGGGCTCTTTTTTGTATACCTCAGACAAAGAGCCAGCACAATCAAAGAGCTGTAAGTTCTTTCTTTTACTTTTTTTTTTTTTCCTGCCTCTGTGTCATTTGCTTTCATTTCTGCTGCCCACAGAAAATACCGCACCTCCCTGTCTTCTCTGAATATACATCAAATAGGAGGTGAGGCACTGGCAGTCTTCACAGGAGAAGCCAGACCGTGGGGGGAAGGGCATCTTGCATGCTGCAATGTTTCATTAATTTATTTTTCCTTGTTTGGGGGAAAAAGTAAATGTGGGTCACCCAGAGCAGACCAAAAAATGCATGTATGTTGCAGGAGAGTGAGGAGGCTGAGAAGTGTGCGATAAGTGCAGGTCAGCTGTTTCTGCTGCTAGCTAAAGGCATGTTGGTCTGTGGTAAGGCTGGCGCTGGAGGGTCCTAGGGAGCTGGCAGGATCCTTCAGGCTAGGATGAGCTGCTGCAGGCTGTGTCCTTCTTGTGAGTACTGCAGGGATGCTGCCCTTGTCCACCCCTGGCAAGAGCCACCTCTTCCCCTTTAGGAAAAAGGCTTTTCCTGAACCCCCTAACAGCTGGGTCTAGCATGACCTCAGGACTGCTTCAGGTTAATGTTCTCCCCTTTCTCCAAATGCCTCTATCTTTTCTTTCATCTCAGATATAAAGTGTAATTTGCCTATTCAAACCAACACTGCTGCATGTTCCCTTCTGCATATGTACCAGATACGATAATGGCAATAAGCATTACTTTGACCTGGAGGAAAGGTTTGCTATAAACCTGTCTTATTGTGCAATTTATTCAGCATGAATTAATCTTGGAAACGTTATCAACGAGGCCATTGCCGTTCTTTCATTGTAACACTTGATTTTTGAAGCCTTTGCCTGAGGAGCTATTTGTGATATTTGGCTGGTTTTCTTCAGGGTTCTATGTTCTTAATTATCTTGTTTACAAACAGGGTTGGCTGACTACCTAGCAGTAGATACTATACTTATTTTAGGAAAAATCAGCTGCACAGACAGGTAGAATGGCTGTCAGACACAAGAGGACTGAATTATACTTGTTTTGTTCATGGGTCTGACAAGAAAATCACCAGCTATTTAATGCCTGGGACTATCACAACAAGAGACCTGGGCTTGGGAAAAGCCAACACCAGAAATGACTTTCTGCCCCAGCTTGTCGGACTGGGAAAGAGCCTTGAAAACCTGTGTTTCTGAAACCAAACCTTTATACGTGTGGATATCATCCAAGCATTGCTGTGTTCTTACACTGGAAGGTGAACTGAGAGCATGTTTTGGCTCAGATGCTGTCATGTGTTTTTATTTCTTGCATTGAAATACATCTTTTTAATTTCTCCCCAGAGCACTGGGCCCTTCTGGCAGCTTGAACTCTGCCTCCCGTAGTGTTTGGGTCATGAAAATATTTTGGATTTTTTCTCGTTTTTACTTTTTTTTTGCTGAATGCCTTTCAAGGACCACCCTGAGAGGGATCTTGCTGTTGATGCTCACATAAGCAGCACTCAAATGAATGGTTCCTCAGCCCACCCTGATTCTGCCCTCCTTACTTGGTGCCACTGCTGACTGCCCAAAATTGAATAGGTGTATTTTCCCCACTCAGCACTTGCTTTTTGTTGGGTTGTGTTTCTACCAAGCATAACCTAATGCTCCTGATCCTGCTTGCTCTCACCTGATGAAGGGCTGATAGACATGTGTGGGTGGGAGTGCACTGTCCCATGCAGCAACACTATGTCACGAGGAGCTGACGAATCTGTTATCCTCTATAGCGCTGGCTGTGACAGGAGCATGCCAGCATGTGACAGAGATTGTGGCAGCACAGCCCATCTACACAATTTTAGGGGTTTTATAAGCCACAGATAGTAAAGGGAGTGGCTTTATTTTTAAGATCTGCTACTACAGGGGTAGGCAGATGGTTTGTGGAATGATAGTGAGTCACCAGAATGTCTCTGGAAATGCTTATGTGTCATGTCTGTGTGAGACAGGTCATCTGCAAAGATGCAGATGCGATTTTCCATTTAGAACATACAGCAGCAGCCTGATTTATATGGAACACGCAGCAATGGCTGCCGAGCTTGATGCTGTGCCCCTCATCTAAGAATAGTCTTACTGTCTTGAATGCTTGCCAGTTTCTGATAGCTCAGCAAGCAGAGGGAAGAAACAGCCATTATGTAATGGCTTCTCTTGGCCAAGAAAAAATTCCATTTATTGATCTCCTGTCTGAAAACCTCTGTAACTCTGTGTAATTGATGACCAGCTGTTAAGAAAAGCTGTTTGGAGGAAGAACATTTATAATTAAAGAACAGACACTTCAAATTCAACTTGCCCTCCATTTTCTCATTGCACTTTATCCTGTCTCAGGGACCAACCATCCTGCCTGGGCCTTTAAGTTTCTTGTTTCAAACCAATATATGCCTTTCCTGGAGAGAAATGATGTGTTCTCCAGTTTCACTCCCTGTGCTGTGGAGGCGAACTATTCATGGAGCTGTGTGAGAACAAGAGATTAAGGAAATATCAAGACCACAGATGGGGGAGCAGGCAATGGATGACGTGTGGGCAGGGCTGATGTTACAGCAAGTCTTATCTTGTTAGCAGAAATATGTTGCAATTAGCAGAGTTTGGTGACAGAGGTTGGCTTTGAGCATGGAATAAAGTTCTTTCTATCTGATGAGGGGCCTGCCTGTGTCTAAAAATGTCATAAAACTAGGTGTCCTGGTACCCCTGAACATTTAGATCTTGATCCTCTTTTTCTAGATCTGCCCATCTCCTCTGGGATTTAGATGTGAAAATATTTTGAGTTTTTCTGCTGAAAGCTTGGCTGTACCTGTTTGTTTAAGGGAAACCCGAAATTAAGGTCACTCAGCTTGAGCATACAGCATAGCTCTTCCAGACCAGTGGCTATCCACAAGTTAAACTACAGCCTGCCTCTCTTCCCCCCTCACAGACACTCTGAATAAGGACTACAACAGAAACAGAGAAATTAGCCCAATAATTGTATCGTGCATTTAAATGTAAATTTCTGGGGAATTGATGGTTGCTTTGTTTGAATTGTGATTATTTGAGTATGCATGTTTTTTTTCCTAGAGTACATTTTAACTAGTGCTTATGACATTTTGCATCCATCCAACCACCAATGTGCACATGTCCTTAAGCTTTCAGCTGTAAATCCTTGAGCTGTCACGTTCCCGTTAGAAAGCCCATTTCTTTGACCTCTCCAGCAACTGTAGACTAGCACTATTTTCTCCCTCCCCATCTTTGTTTTTTGGAAGACTTCTCATTTTAATTCAGGTCTAAACCACAGCTTGGGTCCTCTCCCACTCTGTGAGCTTCAGTGGCAGTGGTCCTGCTCCTTGCCTCTCCCCTTGCTGCCTGCAAATCAGATCCCCACCTCTGATTTGGGGAGAGCATTTGCATAGGCTGCTGAGCACAAAGGCTCATCACCAGCCCTGGCAGTGTGAATGGCACTGCTTGGAGCCGAGCATGTGGAAAATTAACTCTGTGCTCTTCGGCAGCAGCCAAGCACAGCTGAGGGTACAGAGTCCATCTTCCAGATGGACTTGGCAGCCCTTCCATCCTTGAGCTGTTCATTGCATCAGTTCAGGATTTGAATGCTGGGGCTGAGCAGTTAACATGCAGGTGGTCTGATCCCATTGATTGTGCGGGGCTCTGGGAAATGAAACTGAGCAGACTGTATTTTTTTCCCATGGTAGGAAGGAGGAGGAGGGAAAAACAGATGTACACATATTTTCACAGCAAATACCTGTTTTCAGCCACCAGTGCTCTCATCCTCTTAGCAGGGTACTGAGCACCAGCAAGAATGAAAGAGAGTGAAAGGCTGGCTGGTCACCCCATTCTCTGTCTTGGCCCAGAAAAGGATTTTTTTTTACCTTCTAAAGAGCTAGTAAAGTGAGGAAAGCCAGGAGTTAATCGTCTTTACCCTTCCCATCAAGTTTAACAGCCACCAGTGAGAAAAGTCTGGATTTCAGCTCTGTTTGCAAGGTGGAGAGCAGTAAAGACCATTATTCACAGTCTTTCTGAGGTGCAGCCAACTTTCAGGAATGCCATATCTTGGTCCAAACAAAACCTGTATGTTTCTCATTGGCCTGGCCTTGTTTCTTAAGACTGTTTCACTGATTGATACAGGAGATACAAACAAAAATTGAAAAACACATGCCTAAAAATATAGACAAAACACTTGCACCGGAGAGAGGAGATTGCAAAATCAGCAGCTTGCAGGGCTCAAACACAGCCATTCACTTCCCAAAGCCAAGCTGTTAAGAAAACAAATAAATAAACAAATAAAACTGACTGTGATAAGCCCATGACCTTAACTGTGTGGATATATGTCTGTGAAAGCCAGAATCAAGCTTTTCCTTCCCAGCCCCACATCAAATCTTTTGGCCTCAGTGTCATAAAACGCTTGGGAGCCCCACCTGGTCCCTCTACCTCCTGCCTACCAGTGCCAGCAGCAGAGGTCCAATCTGCCATGTTCCTCTGAACAGGACACCCACAGGTTCAGGGCCCCCAGTCCTGGGGTCTTGTCCCAGTTCTTACCCAACTTCAAGCACAGATGTCTGGAGCAGCAGTCACTCACCTCCTGACCTGGATAGATCAGCTGGTGATGACTGCATATTGCTGCTGATGAATTTTCCCTCGCTAGCACATGTAACCTTCATGGATGTGGAATGGCTTCCGAGGAGTTGGAGAGGCTGACATAGTTTGCTGAGCCACAAAGGTGTAATTATAAAGTCATATTTAATTACTCCTGAAGGGGAACTTATAAATGAAGAGCACTTGTTAGTGCAATATATTTTTCCTTCTGTAGTTTTGAACTGATCTTTAATAGTGCCAGCAAAGGCTTGGCATAACCTTGGAGTGTGTTTCATTATCATTCAGATGGAAACTGCTGTCTTATGACTGCAGTTTTAAAGTACAGTACATTTTTATAATTCCTAAGTAGGCAATCAAGTGGACATAACACATGAAATTGTGTTCAGTCCTGGCACCAAACTCTGCACTTTGCTTGCCCATGCTGTTCAGTGGGTATTAAGGCCTGGGTGCAGCTGAAGGCTGGGTTTAAATAACAGGGTGATCTTGTAGTCCTCTACTCTGACAATAGCGATGTAAAAATGTATGTGTTTATTAATTTGGTGATTTTAATTCTAAAGTCATCCAAGTACTGGGGCAGCTTCTCTTCCTTCTTTCCTTTTCCTGCATGAAGGTGGTTGGGCATGGGCAGCAAGTGGCTCCTGGCTGGAGAAAATGTGACCTATGAGATGGTCCTCACGATGTATTAGTTGCCTGGAGCTTCAAATGCTGCCTTGTGTTGTCAGCACTGACCTGAGTGTATCAAAGTCTTCTACTGCTTCCCTCCCCTCAGGCAGCTCTCCAAACCTACAAACCCATTCCCCTAGCTAATTAACAGATGGCAAAGGCAAAATGAATCAAGTCAGAGCAATCCCAGGCACAGCTACAGGTTGGGCAAAGAAGAGATTCAGAGCAGCCCTGCGGAGAAGGACTTGGGGGTGTTGGTCGATGAGAAAATGAACATGAGCTGGCTTCAGTGTGCGCTTGCAGCCCAGAAAGCCAACCGTATCCTGGGCTGCCTCAAAAGGAGCGTGACCAGGAGGTTGAAGGAAGTGATCCTGCCCCTCTACTCTGCTCTTGTGAGACCTCACCTGGAGTATTGTGTGTGGTTCTGGTGTCCTCAACATAAGAAGGACATGGAACTGTTGGAACAAGTCCAGAGAAGGGCCACAAGGATGATCAGGGGACTGGAGCACCTCCTGTATGAAGACAGGCTGAGAAAGTTGGGGCTGTTCAGCCTGGAGAAGAGAAGGCTGCATGGAGACCTCATAGCAGCCTTCCGGTATCTGAAGGGGGCCTACAGGGATGCTGGGGAGGGACTCTTCATTAGGGATTGTAGTGATAGGACAAGGGGTAACGGATTAAAACTTAAACAGGGGAAGTTTAGATTGGATATAAGGAGGAAATTCTTTCCTGTTAGGGTGGTGAGGCACTGGAATAGGTTGCTCAAGGAAGTTGTGAATGCTCCATCTCTGGCAGTGTTCAAGGCCAGGTTGGATGAAGCTTTGGGTGATATGGTTTAGTGTGAGGTGTCCCTGCCCATGGCAGGGGGGGTGGAACTAGATGATCTTTAGGTCCTTTCCAACCCTAACTATTCTATGATTCTATGATTTCCTGGTGGGGCTGTCAGTAGCTTGTTAGTTTGGTGACCAAAGAAGTTTTGCCCTGGTCCTGCTGCTCTGTCATTCCCAGGGGGGACATCTTCCATCTCAGGCTTCATTTCATACTTGGGACAGAAGAGGATGAGTGTTTAGCCTGGAAGTCACACAGTATGTAGGAAGATCAATGTTTTCTTCCCTACACTAGAAAACTGTTGAAATATGTAGCATTTTCAAAAGAGTAGTAAAAGAGAATAAGTATTTCAGGGTGATGTTGGAAGCCAACAAATACTGGGAGGACAGAGGTCTCCTTTTTGGTGATGAAAGAATTAGTGTCTTAAACCGCAGGTTTTCAGATACTGAGCTCATGACCATCTGCAAATATATTGAGGGTTTTTTTGGACACATTTTGTCCTCCTATCTGTCGGACATACCTGACACAAATGACTGTGTTTCTGGGTATCTTGCAGTTTTTAATGTATTTATTCTTATAGGAAATAAGACATTTACCCATGACCTGCAGAGGGAACTGATTCACAGAAAGCATCAACTCTTTAGAGAGGCTTATAGGGAGAAGATTCAATTTCTTACATACTGTTGGCACTCTCAAATAAGTCCATAGGATTTCTAAAAGGTCAATGTGAGCATCCCATAATGTGCATCTGCACTGACAGACCCTTATGCCTCCAAGAAAGGAGCCTAAGTGGGATGGAAACAAGACTCTCCAGGTGAGACACCTCCACTCCACATCATACCTGGCACTCTTCCTCCCTCCTCTTCCATCCCCCAAATGTTTCCATGAGTTGCTGTTGGTGCTGAAGGTGGATTAGGTTGCCCAGACCCAAAAGAGAACTTCTTTGTGGCAGAAAAATGCCTCCATTTTTTAGTTTAACCTCAGAAGTTTTCCCCTGGCAGGGGCTCAAATATGTGCCACAGGAGTGATGGTTTCACTGCTGTCTTCGGGGCCTCACAGGTTTTTCAGGTCTCTAAGCCCAGCCATGCTGCTCCCCTCAGGTTTCCCCTCTGTATTTCCCATTATCTTTGCCTGCTTTTTGGAGACCACCATCTACTGAAAGCCATGTCCAGCCCAGGCAGCCCAGCACATGTTGCTCCAGGTGCACCAGCCGAACAAGATGCCCAAAGCTGTGAGCAGCGGCCAGCCTGGCCCTCCCAGGGAGTGAATGAGGATAACAAAGAATAACAGCCAGGTGGCTTTATCAGGGATCGACCTCCTATTTTTCTGAGCCGCTCTTTGCATGGTAATTTTGTTTCTAGCTTTCTCCTACCTTCCTCGCAGCATTGCTGCCTGTGATAGAGCCCTGCCAAAAACCTTTGGGGACAGTGGGCACTGCCATGTGCTGTGGCTGGCCAGGGCAAATGGGCTGGCAGACAGTCTGAGACACTCTCTTTCCCTAACTGAAGGGGATTTAGTGAAGCTTGAGAGTATCTGCCAAAGCCGCATTTAGCATAGGGAGCTGATTGCAACAGTCGCATTACTCACTGCAGGTTTATAAATAAAACCAGCCCAGGCACAGTTTCTCCTGACACCGAATGAAGGGATTCAAGGAAAGGTCCTGGTATACTCTCCCCCTAAATTATTTGAAGCTTTACTCTCTGAAAGTCCTCACTTAACATACAGGTGACAGTGCCCATCATGCCATGGTGGGTGGGTATAGCTTTCAGGGGAGTTTTAACATGTCCTTTCCCTAGAAAACAGACCAGGATGAACTCCTTTGCCTTTCTTGGCTGCCCAGAGCAAGTGGATTTCCTGGCTTGTCTTCTGCCATCACTTGACTGCACTGAAATTAAAGCTGGGTGTTTGCTCTTGAAGTTCGCTCCTGGACAGAGTTCAGGAGACATGGCCAAGATTCACTGCCCCACACTACACCTGTGTCTGACCATGGGCATGCCTCTGGGGGCAGAAACCTTTGGCTGTCCTAGCACATACCACAGAACGCTCAGATACCGCTTCCTTAAATACCTACTAAGCAGAAAATAATACTATTCAATGGATGCTCTTTCCTCTAAATAGCAAGCTGACACCATGATATTGATGTGTTTGACGTGGCAGTGATCATCTCGCAGGGAAGGTCTGGGACCCAGTGGAGATGCTGCTGTTTTGCCACTGTACCAAGCAGGAACAGGGTCTGTGCTCTTAGAAACATACAGATATTTTCCCCTGCAAAAGTCAGCATTTGTCAGCAGCTGTTCATAGTCTTGCCTCTGGAGTATCACAACGTTTGGGCTTTTTCTGCTTAAAGATCAAGTGCAATCAATAAAACCTAGAACCCAGCATTGCAGGTACCAGTTTTCAGTGGAGCTGCAGCTACAGTAAATTGAAGCCAACTGAAAGCAGTATTTCTTTCAGTTATCTTTTACAAATGTCCCCAGAGCAGCTGATGAAGCCCAAGGGGTCATGGGTTGTAAGCTGTTCTGGGTGAGAGTGCTACATGGTCCCTATTGGGATCATGTCCTTCCCAACCACCATGGCCAGAAGGACCACAGGCACTCGTGGTGCTTTGTCCATCCCAAAGCACCTAAAACACTGTGGGATAAATATGAACATTTTGGGGGAAAAGGAGAGGAAATGTCATGAAACGAGAAAACTTGCTTGAATAGGTGTACATCTTCTTCATGGCTAATGGAGAAAGACACCTAATGGTTTCTGGAGCTCAGGAGCTGGATAAAAACAGAGCACAGAGGTGGTCAATTGACAATATCTGTTAATGAAAAAACAGATATATGGCTTGGGCTGTTGGGCACTTGGCCCAGCGCTTGGCCAGAGAAAAGGGGCTGAGCTGTGCTGGAATCGGGACCAACGATACTCAGTTCTCTTCCTTGTCAAATGCCTTAAATTAAAAACAGCATAAAAAGCTTTTAAGGGATGTGCTCACTGACAGATTAATGTAAGTGGCTGTGGGATCATTTTCTACAGATAGGTTTATATCAGGAAAGAAATTACAACTTATTTCATAGCAGGTATTTTACTGTTATTGCAGAGTTTCCTGCTGCACTTATCCATAAGAAGCCACTTTCTAAGTAAGCATCATGTGGAAGTCAGTGGGAAAGAAGGTCACTGGGGCCATCCAGCTGTGTGATGGGAGCCCCAACCCCTGCACCTGTGCCAGGCTGGGACAGGGCAAATGAAGGGTCAGCAGGGCTTCCCTTAGCTGCAGTGGTAAAACCAGCCTCCCTGCTTAAGGACAAAGCTCAGAATTCCAAGTGACGTACCCGACCACCGGGCATGCCTTTGTTTGCATCCTCCATGCCTTCTGTCCTGCTCTGCTGACACAGAGCCACAGCACTGCCCTCATCCAGAGATGTATTTCATAAATCCACTGGTCATCTTATATTTTGATGTAGAGTCCCCAGAAAATGTAATTTGAATGAACAGAAGCTATATATGAGATTTAGCTTCTGGATTAAATGATCAGTTTTGATATTCAGACTTGAAAACTTCACTGGTTTTTGCAGTGTCTTTAATTAGTTGGTTTAAATTTTTTTATTTTTGATTCTTTCTAAAGATTAATCTGAAGATGGAGTGAAGCAGATATAAGTCAACTGAATATTAAGCTTTAGAGCTTTTGGGGGGGTTGGGGGAAAACCAAAAAAAAAAACAAACCAAAACCCAACTTAATGACAGCCCAAAATATTTTTTCTTCAAATTTTCAATTTTGACATCATGCAAAAATCACTCGGGTCAAATTTCTGAATAATAATATTGTATCTTTTTGGCTGTGAATGCCCAAGTCATCAGCACAAACCACTTATGATCTGTGAGTCCATGATGAAGTAATTTGTGGTTGCTCTGTGAAACCTATTCCTTTCATTGCACTTCCATTCAAAATGGAACTTTCACCATTTTGCCCAATTCCATGCTGCTTTTTTTCATTGTAGTTAACTGCATGGCCAAGTATGGAGAGCTCTCAGAACCCACGTTTCAGGAATTCGAAGGCAGTGCCAAGTTTAATATTTATGTCCCTGGATTTATAACAAAGGCGATACCATTCATAATATTGTTTATTATTACAATCTAAGAAATTTCAGCAGTAGTGTGGACTTAGCTCAGTGCTAGTGAATCCCAGTGGATGCCCTTTCACTGAGTCCAGCAGGCTTTGCATCAAGTCATCTTTCCATCTGAAGATGTACATCAGCTAAATACAGTCCAGGATAGAAAAAGGTCGGCTTCTTTGGAAGGGAAAGGTTAAGAACGTACATCCTTTTATGCCTTAGTGTGCATAATTTTTTAAAAGCCCATCATAAGTAATCTTCTTTAGTACAGATTTGACCATTTCTTTTCTGCCTGGAGAGCATTAAAAAAAAAAAAAAAAAAAGCATTAGGGAAGAATATTAAGGGATATTTGTCTCAAGTGAGATAGGAGGAATAAAGAGTTTTGGCTTGTTAATACCTGGAGTTGTTTTCCAGTGGGTAAGTGCTATAAGTGCAAAATCAAAGGATTTAAAATAAATGCACCAGAGGGGACTCCTTTTGAGAGGAATAGTGGAACCAGCAACCTGCCTCGGCATATCCAGTAACTGCCTGTGTCACTGAAATTTCTACTGCTTGGCCTTCTTGTTCAGCTATGTTTCACCCAGATTTGCATTTGAAATGCTTTGGCTTCTCTTTAAGAAGTACTAGCCCTTGTGAGCCTTCTTTTTAAAAAAAAAAAAAAAAAAAATTGTTCTGACTGGTTTGTTGGCATCATTGTAAATTGTGAAGCCCTTCCCTCTACACACCTACTGCAATCTGGAATTTATTCCCATTAGTTTAATGGAAATAGTGGTGCAAGTATGGAGTTAGAAGGAGACAAGTATGGCAAAAGACAATCAAGGGTGGCTGCTGCTGCCAGGGATGCCACTGAATTCAGACTAGGTCCTGGTAGCATCTGTGTTGCTTCTATGGTAGTCATTGTATTGTTAGAGAGCTTATTTCTTATGCCTGACTTGTATCTGATTTGTATCTGCCTTGCTGAAAGTTAACTCCATGCCTTTTTGTTCTGCAGTTCTGGTTATATTATCCTGTCCCCGGGTTTTTCTTTAGACCAAGCCTATTTATTCCATCTTCCACTGCTTCTCTCCTAGAAGACACCTCTCACCCTTTGTTTACATGGAGGCTCACATGCAGACCCACCCAGGATGCTAACTGCTGATGCAATTATTCATAGAATACCAGGTTCAAAGGGACCTCAAGGATCATCTGGTCCAGCCTTTCTCGTCAAGAGCGCAGTCTAGACAAGACGGCACAGCTCCCTGTCCAGCTGAATCTTGAAAGTATCCAACACTGGGGAATCCACCACTTCCCTGGGGAGATTATTCCAATGGCTGATTGTTCTCTTTACGAAAAATTTTCCTTTTGTGTCCAGTCGGAATCTCCCCAGGAATAACTTGTACCCATTACCCCTCATCTTCTCCATATGACTCCTTGTAAAAAGACAGTCTCTATCTCCTTTGTAGCCACCCTTTAAATACTTTAACATGGTGAAAAGGTCTCCCCTAAGCCTTCTTTTCCCAAGGCTAAACAAACACAGTTATTATTCTTGCTTTCAGCAACACCTTCACACTTCTGAATGGGATAATCAATATTCTCTGCTTGTTTGGGAGTGGTCATGGCTGACTGTGCCACTCTGTAACATCAGATGAATAGTTAAACATTGGTGTATTTTAATCTGGTGCAGTCCAAGGCTCCCAGCTACCAGGAGATCCAAGCTCCTTGCTCACGTGTACGTGCATTTTTCACAAGCCTGAGCCTGTGCTTCACAATGACCATTCAAGGCAGAGATTCCTTTGTTTCTTCTGTGTAACTTTAGACTAATGCTATCCATATTTGTTAGGTGTTAATCATTTTTATAGTCAACTCTGTGTGATTTCTTCTATAAATAACAATGTCAGATCTCTCTCCTATCTTGTTTACCATAGCTAATGCTTTAAGTTGAGTGTCTCCATGAGAGCTGTAGCTTCAATGAACAGAGATAAAGTCATAACATAGGCTTGGTTTTAGTAAACCGTGATTTTCTTTGTTCTGCTGTAAATCAAGACTTTCAAATAATCTTTTTATCCAGTGTCTATAAATATTGTACAATGATGAAGAAAGGTGCTAGTTTCAGGCTTAAAGCTGTTGTATTAGGCATTACATATATAATTCCTGCTGTGTCTGCGTCATCAATAAATGAAAGTCTCCTGAAGAAGAAGTCTCCAGGGAGGGTAAACGGCTGTGAACAAGTGATTGCAGAGTGTGCCTTGGAGATACGAAGTTAGGAGGAGAAGCTGAAAATACGATACGTCTCTTTCAGTTTGATCTCAGCCTCTAATAATGACTTGTATCTGCCTGGCAGATAAATCGGTTCATATTAGAAAATGGGTTTGATTTATTATGAAATTGATTGCAGCCCTGTCCTGCGCTGAAGACATTAGTGAGAACAGCATTGGGTGCCCCAGCTCTTAACTAATGGGCTTCCCTCAGACACTTCACTGCTGCCAGGCTTTTTTTAACCCACAGCTAACAGCATCCAAACTGCACACCTCTGATGGTCCCTCCTCCTGGACACAAAATCCTTCCAAGGCAGGGGTGTGTCAGGGAATGCAGGTTGAGTGGTTTTGATAGGCTGGGGTTTTGGGAGCCTGCAACCGTATCCTGCTCTGTCACCTTCAGGCAGGACAGGCTGCGATGCCCGGGAGGCAGCTGGCATTTCCCAGAACATGCAGTCCTGCAGGAGCAGGGCCAATGAGACCTTTGCAACCAGCACCTTGAAATACTGAAGCATTGTATGTGTTTTAGTTATGACTGTTTTCTGAAAATGGACAGGGTTACTGGAAATATGGAGAAGTATCCATCAAACATCTTTCTTTTCCTTTCTTTGGTGATACTGCAAAGACTTTAACCACAAAGAAAACCCATCACCATATGTAACAAGGAAGTTTCACTACTTTTTTGCAAAGTCACATATTCACCCAAACATATTCTCTCACAGTGACCACAATTTGCAGCGCACTTTGCCTCAGATTCCTCAACACAGTGGAGAATAACCTTTCCATCTGGGACTCATTAAAACACAAATGAGCAAACCAAACACAGTGGCCACTTAGGCCCTGTTTTGGGGTCTTTCTATTTTGGGAAACTCTGATCCCCTATTTACAGTATAGATACAGATGTAATAAGTACAAAAAAGAGCACACCCAGTGTTAAAAGTCAGTCTCATGTTTGTTGTGTTCTCGTTGAATACTTATCCTGACCCCTATCCTAAAGAGCAAAGGATTTTCCAGGTTAATTTTTTATAGTAGCAGTTAAGACTCTGTCAACAGTTGTACTTAGAAATCACTGAATAGCAGATACTGAAACATTTAGTGGCTGGTTTAAGCAATATTTTTTCAATATTTTTGAAGGAAAAGGGTTTTCAGTGATTGAAATGTGCCTTTAGATATTTTACAAATGAAAAATTTCAATATGAAAGAACTGTGCGGCTTGAAACGAAAGCTCATTGCAAGAGAGGCTGTAATTGGACAAAACTGAAAATAAACTTTTCAAAATAAATGAAAACAAACATTTTATAGTGAAGGAAGGTTAAATTTTTATAAATGTTTTCCAACTGCAGCCTGCCAGTCAGTCACACACTGGCTCTCTTTTAGCATAAATTACTTTTCAGGTTGTGACAACACTTGCTACACCACCTCCGTGGTGGCCCGTGCTCCTGACAGTGACACAAGAGTGTGTGACTATGCTTTTGCCATGCACTTCAGAGGAATTTTGATGCATGAAAAACCTGTACAGTATTACTGCCTTGCAGTAAGGAACAACTGAATAACACAAACCTTTGCAGAGAAAAATTGTTTCTACAGACACTCAAACCAGCTTTGGGGATAACGTTTTTCTCCTTCCTATCCTAGCAAAAGCTAAGTCACATCTGGCAACAGCTGGCAAGAACCCAAGAGACAGCTGTGTGTGTGTTATTGAAGCAAAATGTCAATGCGGCCAACAACCATAGTCGTCTACTACACCACCCTAAATGTTCTCAAACCAGCACCATTTATGTCCTCCTAGGATTGAAGTCTAGGGCTCACTAAGGCTGTCATGCCCTGGGTGTGTTCACCAAAACACCTTCCTCTCCAGTATGGATGTGGTTGAGCTAAAATCCCTATAGTATCCATACCCTGATCATTTAGCAAGCAGTCCTCGGAAGCATCCACCACAGATGGACAAAATGAAGCTTCCTCATCACACCACCCTCAGTGGCACCAACCAGATAATGTACGGATATGAGCGAGACAGCTGGGAGCACCATATATTTTCCAGTTTAATTTTTATAGGGTAGCACATTGGCTGAGAAACAGTTGTGAATAATTGTCTAACATGTCCGTTTTTCAGGCTTCTGCTTTTATCATTAACACCTTCGACTAGCAAAAACTCAAGAGTCTGAGACGTTCCTTTGATTTGAAAGGTTACAAGTTTTGGAAGCAATGTCATAGAGTAAATCTTACAATGCAGCTGAGCTGTGGACTAATAACAAGACTATCCCAGTACTCTTCTCACCCAATACATCTCAAATATCTGACAGCCTTCAAGAAAAGTAATGAATTATGCCACATGCACCATATGCAACCTATTGATCTCTCTGTGTGTGCATATGCTCTGTGTGTGTATGTGTGCTAGAGCCCATGTTTATGATAGCTTCTTCACAACTGTGTGCAGAGATGAAAGTTTCTTATACCAGAGAATTTATAGCAGTGCAGTCAATGACTGCAGTCGTTTTGCTTTCTTTCACTGCAGGGTTACTACTGGTGTTTAACTCCAGACATCCTAAAAGTCAGGGTTGGACATTGCACTTCAAAGGAAGAGGATTCACCTACTTGCATTGCTCTGCTGCATAGAGGTGAGAATAATCTAACACTGAGCTGTTGCTTAGGTCCTGATCAAGGTACCCTGATGCATGCTTTGTGGACCCTGTTGTTTCTGTATAACTTAAAGTGAAAATGGGAAAAATGCTCATGCTTCACTTGACACTGTGCTTTGAGTGGTCCCCTATCCTTTTGGCATGGGAGTCAGTGTTTGTGGTCAGAAACAGTGTCCTTGGTGCTCCACCTGACACAAAAAATCAGGATGTCTCTAAGTTGATTCATTCTTCCCAGGGCGGTGTGAAATGGCTTTCTGCTTGCTAGTATCTCTTCCTAAGGCAATGTCTGCATAGGACAAGCTTCTCCTAACCAATAGCAAAGCAAATATATAAAGAGCAAAAGGGCAACATATGTTTGAGAAACAAGATCTGAAGTGACCAGGAGACAATGGGAAATTGTATCAACCATCTTTAGCAATGAAACCCAAAGGTGGAATCTCTGAAATTTCATGGACCAGGTTTTCATTTTTCTCAGTCATTCTAGCTGTTGAAGTTAGTGGATTTGGCAGTAGATCAACAGGGAAACAGAGGGACAGTTTTGTCCCCCTACACATACAGAATTAGAGATTCAAACCAAGATAGATGAGCTAGATTTAGACGAAAGGGAATTTCTCATTAAGAGTATTCACATAAGAAGTATTATACAGTATTAGGCTTATGTGAGCTCTCAGTGTAACGAAGGAGAATTGTATAAGCCTTGGCAGGAACATACCATTAGGACTTTGTTTTGATGAAAAAACCTGGAAACATGCACTTAGCTTTCCTACTTGTTGTAATTATCTGGCGGTATTGATCATGGTGTTAAGGTTATCTGATGGGTAGGGTGTGAGCAAGGATTAGGTTCAGTCCGTGAATTAAAACTGCAGAGTGTCAGCTCTAATTTACACGCATACAGTTTGAAAATTGTCTTCCTGCAATTGCAGAGCTCCCCGGGACTGACAGAGGTAGGCAGCATATGGAGCCTGTGCAGGAGGAATGGAGGCATTCAGCGCTTGGCATTGTTGCTCTGTATTATGCAAATATCTGGGTTATGAAAGAAGGAAACAGGAGCAAAATAAATTGAGGGGGGTCTGGTCTTTTCTGCAGCACACATTAAAACCTTGGGGGCATTAATGAAATTTGCATACTCGTGGAAAGGAGGACAGGATCCTCAGCTCTGATTTTAGTCTACAAGTGTGCAATACCTTGAAGGCAAGAGATAGTGATTACTGCGGCTTGTGCACGAAGTTTTGCACTGCAGGGATGTCTGTGCAGTCTGCACAGTAAAATATGCAGTTCCATATTATCCAATACCACAACCAGAGCCAAAGTACAAGAAGCAGCAGTTTCAGTGAGCAGGTCTCTTGTTAACATGCCATTGTTGTCTGGAGACAAGCCTGTCCCTTCTTCTGCTGTTAGATAGGGAGGAGACAGGAGACAATATCCCACATGGTTATGTTGTATATGTATGTGTATGTACGTGTTGTGCTGTTACGTGTGCATAGTACACTGCTGTACTGCATGGACGAAATACAAAGAGGACCCAATCTGTCCCCTTCAGGCGGTTCATCCTCAGCCCCAGGCACTTGCTGGGAGAGCTGGGCTGCCCCTCGATTGAAGGATTTTCTGTAGAGTTTCCACTGAGGGCCTTGTGGTGAGATGTTTCTGAGAAGCCCCGGCCCTGAGCAAGCAAGGTTGCGGCAGCTTGGTCCCTACCAACCGCAGTGCTTGCTCTCCATACAACCTCGGGGCTGTCAACCTCCAGCTGATTGCTAGCCTCCTCGTCCTTGCTCTGGCTGGCTGAAAAGCAGGGCAGGAGGAAGGGGAGAAGGGTACCTGAGGTACAGAATGTCTTACTAAGACTCTGCCCCATTTACCAGCTGATACATCATCCCATCCAGGAGGTGGCTGTGTATCAGTGAAGAATGATGTTCCAGCAGGGTACATGTTTCATACTTACCTGCCCTGCAGGGGAGATGTGGAAGTCAATTAGCTGTGACCTGTTGAAAGGTCCTCAGAAAAGGCATTCACTTCACTAGGTGCAGTGACAGGGCAGACCTGAAATCCCACCTCACCTCACTGCTGTTATTTGACTTTCACCATGAGTGCTGTGCAGTTGCCTGTCCATTCACAAGCATTTCTTTTTGTGCTTATTTGGGTATATCTTGGCATTTGAGAAGTGTCAATCTGCTAAAACTTCATTGGCAATAGCTAATCACAGTTAGTTTTATTTTCTGATGAACGTATCACAAAATCATATGGCGCAATAGCATAACTTACATTCTCTGGGCTAACAGCATGGTCAGTTCTGCAGACCTCCGCTGCCTGCCCCAAAAAACAGCAGAGGACAACTCTGGTCCTTGCTTTAAGCTCTGAGGATCTTGTGCTCAGAGGGGCATCGAACTAAAAAAAAACACCCTCACATCATTATTCATTCAAAACAACGGCAGCATGAGTTTTTCTTCTCACCTCTGATATCTTGAGAAAACACTGCTTTCAAAAGTGAATAAGTTTTTGCTGTGTCCTTGAAATTCTATGCCACTTATTTTGGATTTGAAATCTCTCTTTTATGGTTTAGAGATGGAAATTTCAATCCTTAGAGGATGCAGAGTGGGTGTTGTATTAATTCAGAGAGCAGCTATACCCCCCTGTCAAAATCAGAGGACCCTGTTGTCTTGTGTGTATATTCAGTACAATAAGCAAGAGCTGTAAATAGTATTGTCAAGGTTTCCAGCATCCTTCCACAGCAAATTCTTTATGGCACAAATCTTTTCTGTCATAATTTACATTTCATATCTGTTTTCCCAAATCTTCAAAATCAGAGGACCAAATCCTTCTTTCAGCAGTACTGCTATGAAAGTTACTGATTCATAGAAATAACTTGAGTGTAGACTTGGCTTAACTTCTTGGCTTGATGCTGATATAACATTTCATAGATCTTTTTTTAGGTGTTTTCTATTGTCATGGCAACTCCAATCAAAAAACCTTTTCGTGAATAGCCTTGTCAATTGCAATACAAGCTCCTGGCTGACTACAGCCTGCAGTTCTGCTCCAGTGTGATTTCACAAGCTCCTCTTGTTTGACCTTTCATCTCCTGTCTTTCCCCAGATCCCTTATTGCTCAAGACAGAAATATATCTTTTGTTTTGCAAGAAAGCTTTAAAAATCTTTCTAAGTGATAACTAACAGACAGATCTTGCAGCTGACTTCAAGGAGAGAGTTGCCATAGGAGAGATTATAGGCTATTAGAAGCACCTCTCCTGCACAACAGACACAGACAATGATAAATCCCTGTAAGTATTTGCTCTAGCAGAGTCCTGAACTCTGCATCTCCCTAAAACCTATAACACAGAGGAATAAGCAGAGTTGCCAGGGGGCGTGGGCTTGGTGAAGGGGATCCCACTTGTAAACAGCAGATCCCACAGTCAGGTTTTCCTGCAGTGCTATGGCAGCTAAGAGAGATACTCCACGTGCCACCAAAACCTAATGCCAACTTGCTCACTCAGCTCTGGGGCAGCAGGGTGGAGGATCCATACTGGTCAAGGCTGCTAGATTTGGCTTTTTGTATCTATCTGTTTTTTTCTAAGGTATTTGAAGAGCCACATGGGAAATTGCAGTACTGTGGAAATCTATAAGAACTTTGCCCTTGGCCTTCTACAGAGCCAGGATTTCACCAGCTGTCTCTAAGGTACCTGGCTTACCAGGAGCTAAAATAGCTTAGTAGAAATAATACACATTTTGTGTATACATTTCATCTGAAGTCAGTATCATTGTTCCCAGAGAAGGAAACTAAAGCAGGGAGACGTGAAATCTTATGCCCTTAGGTCAGCCCATCACTAGCCCCAGGAGCAGAAGAGAGGCCTCTGGAGTATCCCATCCCATGTGGGAGCCACTGCTATAAGTCATTATTTTAAGCACTTGCTAAAAAAAAAGTAGGAAGGAAGGAGGAACAGAAATTACGGGGAAAAAAATCCTTCTTTATATATACATATATATTATATATATGCTATATATATATATAGTTTTGTCTTGTATCTTCAACCCTTTAAATAAAAGCTCACAGACTTGTTGGTTTCCATCAGGCAAAATTATTATTCAGCTTTAGAAAGAACATCTTGCCAAGTGTTGCAGTTCAAAAATAAGGAAAACAGCTCTGCCAAAAAGCAGCAAATGTGATTACACAAAGCCAAGAAGACCATAATTAGATCATTACCATGGAAACAACCTAATTACATGTGTAATGCAGCAAGGTCTGAGCTGCGTATCTGAATGTGTTTTGCTATTGTCTAGCAGGGCCATAGCACTACCATTTGCCTTGTGTTATTAAGCCACCTTGATCATTTTGGATCGGGTTTTCTTGCAATAAGTCCCCCTCCCCACTATGGAAAGAATGAAACTGTGCATGAAATTGCTTGAGTTATGAAAAGACTGTGTGAGGCTTGGCACTGCGTGCAAGTAAATGGAATCCTGTCTGCATGACCAACAGGACTAGGCAGCCACGACCTGATAGAAGCTCTCCTGCCAGAGATCTGGGGCTCCCCACTTAACAGCCTGCAGTCTCTTATCCACAACCAGGAGTTGACATTTGATCATAAGTGCAACCCTGGAAAAGAAAGCCAAGCTTGGCAGAGACTTGCTTAAAGTTGACACCTCCCTCCGCCTTGTATTAATTTCTCCATTGATGATGTAATTCATCTCCAGGATGGTGTTCAATGGAGATGGCATGTAATGGACAGGCAAAGGTGCCCAGGGGTCCCTGTTGATCAACATTTTGCTTTCTTGCATATCTGGACTGTACTGTTTCAATGGGGATTAAGTAGAGTTGGGTTATAATATTGTCTCACTGGCTGAAACAAATCACTCCTGAAGGACAGTGTCATGGTTCTTATTTTCAGGCAGATAAGATGAGGCAAGGTGAAAAGATGTGTTTGTCAGCTTGGAGAGCCAAGACATAATTGTGAATAAATTACAACTAAGCCAAAATAATTTCAGAGAGTAAAACCCAGAATCATACATACATGGTTGCATGCCTTGCAGGATAAAATTAGGGGCACAGGGAGAGACAAGGGAGTTAGTGATGAGCCTCTGCTGTTATCTCCATACGCCTACAACCCACTGCTGTTGAGTCATGTGGTTGTAGTAAACATGACCCACACGAAATGGTGGTAAGCCTATTGCCACCCCCTTTTTTATGCGCAGGACTTCTGTGCCTGTTCTGCAGTTAGACTGGATATACCCCTCAGCACGAAGGGAAGAGGACAGCTTATTCGCTAAGGGGTACAGTAATAATACAAAAGCCAATGGGACTGTCTGGCAAACCTACGGTTTCTGCTAATTAATGAGGAGAGATGGTTGCTGGGCCAACTGCAGATGTTGCTGCAAATTATGCCATTGCTATCGCTGCCAGCGAGCTCTCACGGCAGCTAGCACATCTCCAGGTGTTCTTGCCACAACAGCAGTCCCTGCTGCTCATTTTGTCTCCTTCCAGGGAAAATAAAATGCTTCCTTTTGGTGGGGAGGAATGCTGATATTGAAGAGTTTTTCAAGCCTAGACTCCACTTCTTTAATTTCTTCTTGTCTTGTATGGGTCTTATTTTTCTTCTCTGATTTGTACACAAACTCTTCATTTTTCATTCAAATTGCTTTCCAAACCACAGAATAAGGCTAGAGAGGAGTGCCTCAATTTCCCTGCTTGGTTTTCCAGCCATAACACTAAGAGGATATTTCAAGGAAGCTGCCAGAACCTCTTTCCATCTCCATTCTCTCCCTCTTCCACGAAGGGGCCATTGGTCCTGCCAGCACTGGTGGCAATGCAGACCTGGCCAATGCAGGACTGTTTGCTTCTCTCTGGCTCTGAGCAGACTGCTTTTCTCCTGCACATCTATTGTACACCCTCATGTGAGTTCACCGGGTAAAACATGATGTTTAACTTTTGCGCAAAGTCAGCAGAATGAAAGAAAAAGAAGAAAAAGCCTAACCCCCACCCTGTTCTCCAATTCTGCTCTGTATGCAAAACCTGTCTGTACAGTTCTGCTGAGCACTGATGCCCTACTTTTATTTCTCACATAACTCAACTAAAAATACACCAAGATTTCAAGCAAAGTCCCTGCTGTGAACTGTCTTGAGCAAGCCAGCATTGCTGCAGTCCCAAACTCAGCTCCATGCTGCCTGGTTGTGCCAGTGTACAGCATGTGGTGATCCTGGCGCAATTTATACCAGCCCTTGGCACTAAATAGGATGAGAAAAAGGTAGCAATCTTGAGAAAATCAATACCCCTTCTTCCCATCAGCTCAGACAAAATGTCCTGACATGGTGTTGCAAGGGCAAAACTGAAGAAAGGTATGAGATAACTTAAGGACTACTCGCTATTATTACTACTAGTAGTGTTATTTATAACACAGTAGTACTGAAGAAGCCCTTCTGGTATAGAGGGTGACTTTAAGCAGTGACATCTGGGGATGCTGAAACAGTTATGGAAATAAAACCATGGCTGAAACTCTTAATGCTAGATGTTGCACATGCCTGCTCTATGTGCTTAAACGGAAAAGAGACTACCATGCAATTTTTGTCTGATTTGTGTGGTCCTGAGAAAACATGATAAATAAAGGTTAGTGGAACCCAATTTTAAAAGTAGGGGAATCTAACAGAAATGATTTGTGCTGAAGATAGGGTCTATAAATTCTTCTGCCTTGGAAAAAGTGACTGAATTTCACCAGCCAGCTTCTCAGATTACTTTAAACAATGTTTTTCTCAACAGCATGTGGTTTTTTTATGGGGCTGCAGCTTGAAATTTACTTCAGCTGTCTTCTGCTTAATTTTCTGTTGCATAAGGAGGAAAATGCAAATTATTTGATGACACCTACAGGTTATTTGCAAATAAGGATCTGCATATGTGTGTCTAATTTATTTGAGGAATGGTCATTACTGTTATAATAAGTCAGCTGTTTTCATATGCAGGACATTAACCTCACAGGTTCTCTGCATGGGGCCATTCCGTGGTCAGGACCATCATTTGCAATATCTAAGAGGTGATCCCAGATGTTCTAGCTGTGGGAATGTTAACCTGATAATCCTGTGAAATGGGTAAATGTGGCATTTGGTTCCTGCTGGGGGGCAAAAAGCTCGTATGCATGTGTGCTGCTGGCTCCCAGCACTGCTTGCAGCTCACATGGGGCCTCTGTGTGTAATGGGGTAGGGGCCTGAATGGGCGCCCCTGCCTGCAAAGAGGTATCCATATGCCAGAGGGTATGTCTGCTCCTTGGCTGGTGCTACACCTCCTCCAACTCCCTCCTCCTTCCTTCAGACTGTTTTCAAAGGAAATACATTTTTTCTGGTCTTCCAGCAATTCCTTTTTAAGAAGGGGAATCAGGCTCTGAAGGAAAGGTTAATGGATGGTAAGCTTCCCAGGGTATGCCCCACTGTTGCAGAAAACACCTATGATGCAATTCCCTGGCAGACTAAATTGTGAGTAAAACACTTCTAAAAGCCATAAAGGTACATTCATTTAATTCAGACTTCAGGAAGCTGTTACATTTTTTCGTATTAAATATTAATTCCCTTTAAAAGAGTACTTTTGAGCTGTTTTGAGAGCACAACTACTACTCTAATGTCATCTAATTAATTAAGAATTTCATACTCATATGTATTAACAGTCTGCTATTATTGCTGAGGACATTTCACTGGTATTTAAGTATATTGAACCAAACATGATTTGCATTTAAATGGCAATGATCTGTACATCTTCATGAAAAGGCACGTCTGGTAGATGAAGTGTGACTTTGCCTCCCTGACCTCGATGCCCTGACAGTATGCCAAGGCAGCTCCACTAGGGTTTCACTCCATAAATTGAGAAATGGGCAGAAAACAGCAATTTCTCCTAAAACACAGTACAGACAGGGTGCTTTGTGATTCCACTGGTGACAAACACAATCAGTTGCTGACATCCTCATTAACAACGTCATGTCTCTTATCTGCTAAGCTGTTCTTTCTCACCTGTCTTATAGATTTATTTGACACATTTTGTTTATTGGAGATGCTAACAAGACCCCTGTAATATCAGAGTCACAGATGCAGAGGCAGAGCTTGTGGCAGGTGAAGATATGGGCCACTTCTTTGTCCTCTGACTCCAACTCCCACCTAGCTGAGGTTGGTACCTTGCAAGGGCTCTGGTACATCCTCGTATTCTTACAGTCCTAAGGATGTGTTAGATGGGGAGAAAAAGGATGCAGAAAAGAGAAGGTTGTGATGGGGGGTTTTAAGTACCTGAGATGAATCAGTGGGATGTGCTCTTTTAAGAATTAGCTCAGTTGTTTCCATTTCCAGGATGACTTCCCGGCACTTATGCATTACTCTTCTAATATGATTCACATTGATTTTTCCCCTTACTCTCTGCTGACTGTACAGTCTGAAACACCAAAGACCTTAAAGTCAAGGTCAGGTTTTTATTCCCTGTGTAAACAAGCTGGGGAGAAGGGGAGGTGGGAAGCAAGCAGTTATACCAAAAGACAATAGTCAGAAAACTATGAAGCGAACATATGCTTTCTAAAAAAGCTCTCCAAGGAAGAAGGCATACGAAAGATTAATCCTTTCAGTCTGCAAATTCTGGATTAAATAAAACCCTTACTCTTGAGGAATAAGTGTTAAGAGGAATCCACTGTACACGTGACCAAAATAAAGCTCTTCTATAATGTTTAAAGTCAAACATGAAGTTAAATGTTGTGTAGTCAAGGTACAAGGAAGCTTTAAAAACTGTTTCCATTTTACTAGCCAAGCAGCTTACATTTCGCCCATGCACTAAGTACTTTTATTTCTCATGATCATATCTGAGCATTGATCTCATTACATTGAATTCCCAGTGTTATTTTTGACCAATTAATGACTCCAAAGATTATGGTTGCCCATTTGTAATTAGAAGCAAAGTCATGCAGCAAATGACTGGCTGGTTCTCTATGATTCATGAACTCTCTTGAGCCTGCAAATTTGGCTGGAAACTTGGTAAGAAATTATTTTGGCTAAAGATTTTGAATGATTCTCAGTCGTGTTGAGTTGAAATACAAGGAGTTCAAGTGTTTGGGGGCTTCTGCTTTGGGTTACTTCCAGACAGAAAAGTGGGTTAGTATGAAAATAGTTACACAGCAAGCTGGAGATAAAAGAAGCTGCCACACTGGATCAGCCCTGAGACCCACCCAGACCCAATGCTAGAACAAACAGCAGTCACTTTGCATGCCTCAAGCAAGGGCAGCCCCTGCACAAGCACATGTAGACACAACCCTTGTGAGCCACAGCTCTCTCTCGCAAAGACAAAGAGTGTTTCAAAGCCCAAAGTCTTATGGTTTATGCTCTTTCTGATATTTTTGATTAAAATGAGTTAATACATACATGGTAATAATTGCAACCTGATGTTCTAGCTCTTTACAAGCAGTTTGGAAACAGAGGGCCCCAGATGGAGCTACTAGCATAGTTTGGGGACAAAAAAAAAGATCTTATGCAATTTGGTTCACCTATTTTCAGTGCTCATATAATTAAATGAGACCAAATCTACAGGGAGATGTAATGCCTTTTATTAGAACAAACTGATAGTTTAGGAAAAAGAAAAAAAAAAAACAGATATGTTTGCAGGCACACAAACCCTTTTTCAGGTTTGTATGCCAAAAGCTTGTCCGTGTATCAGCTGGTCCAACGAATGATATTACTTCTCTGTATAAATACTGCTTCAGTCATAACCTTAGATGATAACAGCTACAATAACACAGCTAATATAATTAAAAGCAGTTGAAGATGATTGAATGCCATTTCATAGCAGAATTGGACATGAAGTTTCCCAAGAATAGCAGGGTGGAGCTATGCTGCAGATACAAAAACATTTGTTCTTTTTCCCTTATCTTTACTCTAAAATTCTGATTTTGCTTACACCATTATAAATAGAAATCACAGGGTTGATACTGGATAAAACCCCTTTGGATTTTGCATATATTTCCAAAACAGTCTTACCACCTTATAAAACATATCTCTAACACAGAGGATAAAAGTAGGTCATCCATTTTCTCCAACATCCTGCTATCTCAGTAACATTAACTGAAAGGAACAGTGTGTGCACATTTTATCTGGCATCACCGTCACTATATTCCATCAAATTGTGACCCTTTAGTCCCACCATTGGAGTGATTCCCAGAAAAAGGCAATAATGTAAATAAGGCAATAATGTAAATGATGCAAAAAAGGAAAACCTCTTAAGGGGGAAAATGTATCAACAATAAGGCGGCTTAGCTTCCCCTAATGTTGCTCATTTTCGTATTATGTTTTTAAAGTCAATTTTCCCAAGACACATCACAACTGACTTCACATGCAGGTACAAATAGAAACAATTTGTACGTCACAGTAAATCTTAAAAGTAGCAAATCAAGACCTATAACAAGGGAGTCAAGACAGGGAAGATAAACAGAGAAATATTGAAGAAAATAAATTGGAAATTTGGATTTTATATGTTCTCTGGATGAGAACAAACCATGCCATCAAAGAGCAAGAATGTTAGGAGTTTTTGCACTCAGGATTAGGTGGGGTGTGAAATAAATATGATTAAGTGGGGGAAAGAGGAGATAATAAGATGTGAGGAAGGGCCTAGCAATTTGAGAAAGCTGGGAAAATAAACAGGGAGAGAGCTGAGGTCATGTGTGAAGCAGTACTTGTCTGCTGGCCAGCATCCAAGTGATGCTGTGCAACATGCAGTGCCAGTATGGGCTGGTACCAGGCTCTTCTCCCAGCTGTCCCCAAGGACTGTTGGGGTGTCATGGCTTAAATATTTGGCTGCTGTGGGTGTTCCATACAGGACTTCAGTTTTCTCTTTTTCCCTTTTTTAAAATAGCATTTCCAAGCCTGCACTTTTCAGCCACCAAACAAAATTGCAAACTCTGTCACTTTGGGAGGGAGTATGCCTCTGAAATGCTTAGAAATGCTCCAAAAAGCCCTAAATAAGTACTGCCAATGTTTATTTCTAAACATCAGAGAAGCAGGGAAATAGAGTAGCACTTTGACTGTTTTGATTTGGAAACATTTGTGCAGATTCAACACTTGTCTGCAGCACCCTTCTGGGATGAAACCGCTTAGGTACAGCAAGTGCCAAAAGTGCAAAGAGAGAATTTGTGGGGGAAAATCCAAAACTCCATGTAATTTGGAAAAAAAAAGCCACTTAAAAGAAGTCTGATAAAGCAAAAAACTTGCATTTCAGCTAGCTCATTTCCTCCATAGGCACAGCTCTTCTAGGAACCTCATGTGCTTTTTCTCTTCTTAACAAAAAGCCAGTAAAAGAGTCACATTTAAAAGTATTCAACAATATTTTTTACCTAAATGTGTTTTAGTTATTACCTAATTAATGACACTGCAGGCCACAAAAGTTATTTTAAATGATCAGTTATATACATATAGATCCATATTTAATGATACCTACCTTTATATTTAAAGGAGATAATATAGAACTGCATTACTGGCTATCCCCACTTCTACTTTTTATTATAACATCAAATGTAAAAACAGATTTGCCTAATAGGAGACCTGGCATTAAATTCTTGATATAAATCTAAACAGTTTAGAAATAATAACTCTTAACGTCAAAATGATTGTGTTATCAGTTCTTATTGCTCATTATTACTATTGATCATCATTATATAGAGTCATAGAATGGTTTGGTTGAAAGGGAACTTAAAGATCATCTCTTTCCAACCTTCCTGCCATGGGCAGGGACACCTTTCCTTAGACCATGTCGCCCACGGCTCTCTTCAACCTGTCCTTGGACACTGTCACTGTAGATGGGGCAGGTACAACTTCTCTGTTCCAGGTTTTCTGCTTCTTTTTTTAAATCTATGGCTTATATACTACAAGTGGAGACTGATGTGGGACAGGAACGTGAAAAATCCCACAAATCAAATAAAAAACCTCCTGTTCTTCATTAGCATGCCTGTGTAGGAGCATATGTTCATAGAATCATGGAAAACAAATAACAAGGACAGACAACACCTTTGGAGGAATTTGTTACTACTTATTTACAAATATAGCATTGAGGGGTCACTCCAACACGGTCTGTAAAAGTCTGAAAATTTAGGGTATTTATCCAGTTCATGACATTCTCCAAACCCATTCTGACATGGCTAAGAGCAACGGCATCACTGCTGTGTACATCTCTTCTGCATCTATTTCCCTTTCCCTGGCTGGAGCCTTGATAAAACTCATTCCTCACTGCAGTGATCACCAGGGGAAAATTCAAACTCACACTTTTTCCACAAAACATAATTTAGTGTGATATTATTTGATAAAAAACTATGACTGGTATATTTTTATTTCACATTAAAAAGACTGGGATTCAGTAATGCAGACATGGCCTCATGGGAATGAAATCTCTGCCTATATTTGGCCACACAAATCTAATTTTTGTTAACCTTAAACTGGAAGGAAAACTCAGTATAGTTAACAGGAGTGACTGGCAGAGCCAGCTGCATTGAGACCACAGTGCAATTGCCCTGGGCTGAGAATAATAATAGAACTGGAAATTATTTTTGATTTGTAATGTCCTGGAGATAGGATTTTTTTTAAAGCAGCTATGCTTCCTCTGAGTCACTGCAGCTGGCCACTGAGCTCTGAGCTGCAGAGATGTCACTGCTACATCTCAGCCACCAAGAATCAATCTGTGCCTGGGGTTGTTATAGAAAACAGAGAGGGGTAGGAGGAAAAGGGAATAAACTAAAATAGAAGCAAATGGCACTAGCAATGCACTGTGAATGAATCAATAGTTGGTAACCACAGCGCTGGGCAGAGCACTAAAATGCATTTCGATTTCCTGCTCACCAGTTTAACTAAAGCATCCCTTCACTACTGCAAAATTTAGAAAGAGACTAGAAAGAGAGAGCTGAAGGCTCTTGTGTCACAAAAGGCATAAGAACAACTTACAGGAAATTGCTGCTTAGTAGGAATTCCCCATAATACTGAATCTTGGCACAAACTCCCAAAGTTGCAGGGAGGAATGGAAAAAAAACTGGATGGGCTTTTGTGGCAACAGCGTCCAGCTACCCTATGATGAAAATGTTGTAATAGCTAGTGTCCAGACAGACCCTGGGCAGAAGAGATTTTAATCAAATTAAATGAGGAAGCCAAGGCCCAGAAAGCAGTGAGATTGAAGACTAGGTGTGTCAATAGCTGTTGATGAAGTACAGGCTGAAATCCTGGCTCCGCTGCATGCAGCAGGAGGTGTTTCCATTGATGCTCAGACTGCTATGGCAGAGATGTGTGTTGCAGGCAGCTCACGGCCCTTTCTCACACACAGATGAACTATCCTGTCTGTGGGCATACTAAACCCCTAAACTCATCTGTTGTTAATGAACAGACTTTTCCAGTACTGAAGGATACCCCAAGGGCATGAGTGGCTTCAAACATCACAGGGAATTGCAGCATCTGAAGGGCACGAGATATCCTCATGGACCTTTGGCTCTGCAGTGCAGGGCACTAAGGGTCACTGTCCACAGCATCCTGAACACAAGAATGTGCCTGATGGTTTCAGAGGGTCCCATCTCTGCAGCAAGCGCTGCTTGGGAGGACGGTGAACTTAAACACCAGCAAACCCGCTGTCTGAGAGTGCCAGAGCCAGAGCAGAATCTAAGCCAGCTATAAACAAAGCCAGCTCCACAGCAACTGTTTTATTAAAGTTATTTTTGGAATCGAAACTCATGGGTGGGAAGGGAAGCAGAAAGCAGATAAATTAGCCATTAAAAAGCAGTGTGGCCACATTGCTGAGCCCTATCAGCCATTTCAGGTGGTGAGTAACAGAGGACACAATAAATCTGTCTTTGTTCTTCTGCTCTCTTGCTGTGCAAGATCAGGAGATAAGACACTAGTGAGGGTTCATTTCACTGGCAAAACAGAGTGATTCATTAACCTGATTGACTAAATAAAGCCCTGATAAGGACAGAGCTCCTGGCAGAGGCCAGCCCAGGTACAGTGGGGGCTTGAAGGCTGTAACGGCCATGGGGCAGTCAGGCATTTCTACATCCTGTGCCAGGGATACTGAATCACCTATGGATACAGGTACCTGAGATGCCACCATGCTTTTTGTGGACATACTCCACATGGAGTGGACAATACTCCATTATAGCAGTCCCTTTTTTGCACAGTGAGAGCAGGGATGTTGAGTAACAGCAGTGATGCGTTGCTGGATGAAGGCATTGCTTTCTTTTAGCAGCTGGGGATGTGACATGAGTGTTAACAGTGAGAAAGCAGATGAATATGGATTTGTCAGTTTGGTTGTCAAATGCAAAACCAGGGGAAAAATGAGTAAGCCCAAGCATTTTCCTCCTCAGGAAAAGAAATGTTGGTTTGGGTTTTTTTTTTACTTATATAATGCTGGTTTAAAAAAATCTTTTCCTAAAATTTAGGTCAGTTTTTAAACAACGAAGCTTGTTTCAAAACAAAAAGTCAAAATATTTTGTTTTGATGATGTTGAAACAAAATGTTTCTGTATCTCCAAACCATTTCTTTTGACATGTCAAAAGGAAACATTTGTACACTTTCTAATTTTTTTCACAAATTCCATTGGTTTCTGCATTTTTCAGTGAACTTATCCATTTGAGAAGTGTCACTCAACTCTAAAAATTACCATACATATAGAGCTACCTCTGTTACCACATTATGTCTCATGCAAGCATGCCAAATTTGAATTCCTCACAAGGAAGCTGGTTAGACTTCAAAGCTGACCGATAAAGCCTGAGAAGGCATAATGCCAATTAAAACTGTCCTTTAACCTGCACCAAGGTCCCACTCTGCAGGTCAGTGCTGTGAGCCAGGATGAGGTGGGTCATCTTGCTGTCTTTGAAGAGAACACGTGTGGAGGGTCAAACCATAGCTCATACCTCTATGCATGTGTCCAGATTAGTGCTTTAATTCTGGATAAAGCAGCCTGAGTTAATCAGAGCTTCCTGGGAAATGCATTTTATGGATTGTCTTAGGGACCTTGTTGAACTGCATGTCTCTGCAGGTTTCTAAGGAAGCTTTTTGCTGGCTTCTTGTAGGTAGGTTTTGTGGGATCTAGCTGTAAAATCATGCACACACATGAAAATCTGGCAGTCCTCCAGAGCCAGAGGCTATGTGTAAGGAACAATGAAACTGAAACATTCCTCTATGCTGCCCCAAGGAAAAGAGCGGCCCAGAAAGCCTAGCAGTTAGCGGCAATGCTTGGTGTGACTCTTCCTGTCTCATTTGTTATCAGAAAGCATCTTCTAAACTTCTGAGTGTCTGATCATCTCGGCTCCCTGCCTAAATGTTATTAGGATGGAGATGTTGCATGATTTTGATGCTCCTATTCCTGGTAGCTGGGTGGGTGAGAGAAGTCCAGGTCCTGCTGGGGTGGTGGGGTTTTATGGAAAGTGGCAGCCAGTGAGGTGTTAACTGCTCCTCAGCACAGCACCATGATGTATAATTCTGAGTCTGCTCTCGGCACACACCAGAGTTTCATTAGCTCATGCTGATTTAAATATAAATCCCCTCTTTGTCGCTAATCACTCCATTCAGGGTTGGAAAGTTCACACAGCCAAAAATATACTCAGTTAGTCAGCAGGTTTGTGAGTATTTTGAGATATTGGAGGTCATAAGTCAGTTTGCAGACATTATCTTGATTATCCTATGGAAGTCTTTACTCAAAAATAGTCTCCAAAAAAGCAAGTTTAGCAAAACTTAGAGCTGAAATCATTGGAAAACGTTAAACGTACTCACCAAGCTAAATTCACATGAGGGCAGTTACTGTGTAACAGGCAGATGCTTCTAACTACCCTTTATGTTTTAGTGCTTATTCATATCCAGGAGCAATAACATAGGTGAGAGGTTAGAATGAAAAATAATAACTTCCTAAAATCCTAATGCAGAATTTTAGTTTTTATATTCTGGTCTATGGGCTCTATGTGTTCATTTAGGGATTTTTTAAACAAGTCACACATGAAAACAATCTGCAGAGGTTGCTGGCATGCCAAGGCAGCTGGCAAGTGTGACATGCAGCGTGATTTTTGCAGGGACCCATTTCTCAAGGGTATTTTCTCAGCTGTCCTTATTGGTCAGGGTGCTGGAGATACCTGGGCTGGGAGCACAGCTTCCTTGACTCCTGGCTGTGAAAGGCACCAAAAGGATCCACTAACACTTCTTATCTGCCACCGCACACACACAATTTGTGTACCTTCATCTCTGTTTGCTGTGCTCCATTACGGTGATTTATGTGCTGTCTGTCATCTGGAACTCTGGGGGAACACAAGAGAAGGAAGAGCAATAAACAAGTAATAATCAGCAGCAATAACACAGAAATGGGTCCACAAATGTTACCCCCAAGCAGTATTAAGCTCCCAAGAAAAGGGGTTGGGGGGGTGGGGGAGGCTCTCAGGTTTCCAGAAGGGCAAAAGAAGGAGGCTTTGGCAAGGGGTTAAATCCCATGAACACTATGATCTTTAAAGAACACAGACAACAGCAGAACAGATTGGCTGTGGACAAGGAAAAAGAAATCTGATATTGGGAAATAGGAAAAGGAGAGCTGCTTGTAGGGAGGTAGAAAGGGAAAGATGTTGGTGGGGAGCAAGCCTGGATTTGGGCTGTGGTGCTGAACGTGATGGGAGAATAGCATCTTCCTGCCCAACCAGGCAGGTAGAACAGGCGTTGCATCGGCCACAAAGCTGATGAGGCAAAAAAGTAGTCTTCTTTTTTACCTGTGTGGCCCTGTCTTTAATTGCTTTTTTGATGTCTCAGGGCTCTTTGTCATGGTCAAAGTACAGCCGCATACTGGAGGCATACATCAGGGCTTCAGGAATGTACTGGCCTAGAGTACATACTGGCCTAGAGTGACAGTCGTGCATGGAGACAGATGGGCTCGGGAAAGAGCACGGAGGTGGAAAGGATATCAGAGATGCAGCACCATCCTCATCTATGTAGAAGGTGACATCTGCAGAGGCTATGTCATGGTACCACCAGTAAACAGCAGCAGCTTGCCAGCCCTGAGGCCAAGGCACCCACCCAGCAGCAGCTGCAGCCGTAGCGTCTGTGTGACCGAACATGGACCTCTTCCTCAACACTTGGCATCCCTACATGATTAAAAAAGAAGCAGGGCCCTTTTAAAGATCAGTGGATGGTAAATTATTCCCTTCATTTGTTATTCATGATGAATAATGAATTATTCTCATAACATTTACTATGCTGTTCATTTATTATACAGGACAGGGGAATGTTTAGAAGCTAATTATTGCTAGGAAGGCTCTACACTTGCAAAATATGTGACTTTTGCATATTTGTCATAGCAGTGCTTTAAGTGGGGGAAGGGCTGTTTGTCTGGTTTTAGCACGTTTCTGTCCCTCCAACACCCAGCCATACCACCCACCTGCAGGCAGGACAGACATCCCCCTCACCAGCAGCAGCCAAGATGCTCTTCCCCCCTTTGCAGAAGGAGCCCCTGGAGTAGGTCTGGAGGATAAACTGTTACTTCTCCTTACACCCAGCAGTAAGGTGAAATGTTTTGTTGGCCGGTGTGGCAGAGGTCCACCCCATGCGTAACCACAGTGTTGCACATCTCCCATCACTCGATCAAGAGGCAACCACTGTTCCAAGTCCTCAGCAGCTGTGGCCAGAACGAAATCTTGTGCTTCATTGCCATGACAGCTACGAGCCAGAGGCTGCAAGTGTCTCTCACTGGGAAATACCTGAAACAGCAAGCTATGGTAGGTCTCAACTCCATGAATTCCTGAAGATGCTGGAGAATAAAGCTGTGGTGAGCCAGGAGGAGATGGCCTTCTGAACAGGGAGAGATTGGGGGGATTGTTTCTTATTCCTGTAAGTAGAAGAGACCCACTTAGAAGACTGAGTAATATCCTCAGCAGTGGTCTACCAGTGGCTATAAATTACCAGTTAGAGTTGTCAACACTAACTGTGATGTGCTGCTCCTTGCCAACAGATTTACCCTGGCCATTTATAGTTGATAAATAATTTATCAGCTGTTTTGAAAAATGCTTTTAAGGGGACTGGAAGCTCCTGCTCAGCTCTGCTCCCCTGTAAGCGTGGCACAGTACCCTGCTTACCCACCGTGGCCAGCTGTGTCTATGTCCTGCCCACACGGGAAAAAAGCATTGTCTTGCATTTCTCTGAGAATCCGGCTACAAGAAACCAAGCTGTGAAACAGGTTGCTGTGTTTCCATACCTTAGTCTTGTTTGTTGCTCCCAGCTCGAAAGGGAGCATGATGCTCCCAACACAGGCTGCCTCTGCCTGGTGGGGTGTTCTCCAAGTCCTGTGTGATAGCTCATGGGTCCAATCCACAGCTGGTGAGAGCTGGCGGAGATGCCATTGACCTTGATGAAGTAACATACATTTATGGCAGAACATTAGCTAGTTCTGTGCTTTCTAATATATCTAATATACATCTAATCTATGTTATCTAGTATCTACATTATGTGCCTAATATCAGTGTCCTTTTGTGGTCTCCAGTGATGCCCTCGTATATCTCTAAATAAATGTTACCAGAGCTAAGCCAGTGAGAGGTTTACAAACCCATGGCAGAGATAGTTCAATGCCAGAACTATCAATTCAGAATGTCTCTGAATAATTGGTTATCACACACTTCAGTATAAAACTGATCTTCAGTGATACCCTTCTGGCTGTGCCTCATCATTCCTTTTTGTTTTGTTTTGATTCCCCAGCAGAAATTTCTCTCTGCCAGCTGCCTTTGTAACCTGGTAAGAGCATTGCGAGCTGCTGATAAATGATCTTTTATTTTATTTTTCATCCTTGTAGTGGTAAATTCTTGTGTCAGCACAGAGGCGATGCAGGTGACTAACCTCATAAAATGTAGTAAATGATTAATAAAATCTCAAATAACAACAGCTCCGTGGGCAGATCATAACTTGCCAGTCTTGAGCAGATTGAATGCCTTTAGAGGACATCATCTGATTGCTCTGTGGGGGAGATTTTTTTAGCCATGAGTCACAGAGAAATCCCAAATGAGGTACAGCTCGAGAGCAACAAGAAGCAGACCAGACCTTGATTTTCAGCCACAGGGAGCACTTGCTGCACTGAGTGATTTCAGTATGATCTTGGGTCCCTCAGGCAGGTGCTGTGCTGCAGTCCCACCTGGAACCAAGGTACCGGCTTGCTGAGCACATGGCCACTGAGGAGCTTGTGCTTTAGCGTCTGAGCAGAGGGACGTGTGTGAGCATTTGGAGATGCTCACACATGTGGGTGATGGAGGGATGCTTTGCTAAACTGCAGTCATGATCCCAGAGAGCCAGAGCAACTGCTCGTGTAAATTCCCAACTTTTTATTTATTTTTTTTCTTTTTAAAGATGGAAAATTACTCTTTGTAATCTAAATTAGACACTGCAGGTGGAAAGGCTGCTAGGCTGAGCTACAGTCTCTGCAGATTTCAGTGGGATAAGGTTCTGACCTTCAGTGACAAAAGTGGTCCTCTCTTCCTCAGGCATTTCTGCAACAGAGCAACTGTCAAGTGGGCACTTGGGTACTAAACAGGAGCAGACATTACCCTTCAGAAATGTCTTGCCTGGATCCTTGCTTGGGTTTCCCAGAGGAAAGCTGCATGGAGGCCAGACCACCAGGCAACGGGACTGGGAAAGACGCACACAGGAAGATGTTTTCTGTCCATATTTAGGTTTATAGAACCTGCAAAATGGTGCTACACAGGCTGTACTTCAGCTGTATCCCCATTGGTTTGGCATTACCAATAGTATTCTTGCAGCACACGCAAAAAAATGCCTTTCTTGAAGCAACTGTTTATTCCCTGAAGGCACCATATGGGACAGAAACCTCAGAGAAAGGGAAACAAACTGTACTTTTCCATGTGATTCCAATTATTAATATTCCAGTATTGGCCAAGCACTTGTAGAGCTGTAACGAGAACATCCTCTTATACGCTGTTTCCAGAATTTATGCACAACAAGCAATACATAAATATCAATTAATGAAGCAACTATAAAAAAAATAATTAAAACATGAGAGGATAGAAGCCTCTATTTAGCCCCCTAAAAAGGAAAGACATGCTCACAAACCCCTCTCTCCTGCTCAGAAGAGAGCTCTCAGTTCCAGAGGAAGGAAACCGTTAATTTTTTTTTTAATTGCACAATACTTTTAATTGATTTCCATAAGCACCACGAACAGCAAAGGGGGGAGTGAAAAATCAAAGATTTCACAATTAAATTAGTACTTGGGAGCTGTCTCTTGCCTGTTGGTTATGATCCAAACTCCCTATATCCTGTAACCTGCCTGTGGTGGCAGACGTGCAGACAGGAAGCAGCAGCCTGGCTCTAGTCCTCCATGAAGTCCATAATGTCAGGGCTTTAGTAATGGCACCTACACAATAAATCCGCATCTATAACCATGAGCACATTAGTTAGCCTACATTAAAATTAAAAACTGCACAAGAAGACAACGGAAGGTAAAACCTGGACTCTCATGAAGAGGTTGTTTTTTTTTCCACCCTGTGTTTCAGCCACAATCTGGACACAGTTTGCTGGCTCCTGAGCAGCCACAGGAGCCTCCCCATCAACTGTCCCGAGACAGAGCTCATCCTGCTGGAAGGAAACAAGGAACAAAAGCTGGGAAATGGGCAAGCAGCTTCATGGGCTGGCCAGACAGGGAGCCACGGACTGTGCTTGGCGTCCAGCATGGGCAGGCTTCAAAACCTCCTGCAACCTGCTCTCCCGTACCCCAGATGACATCTGCAACTGTGTTTTCTTTTTCTCTGTGTGTCACAGTGATCTTCCCTTTGGGTCCCCAAAGTGGCATGAGCCATCCTGGTGCCAAGGAATCATCAGCGAGAGTCATAGCCTGGTAATGGACTTGAAGACCATAGGTTGCCAACTGCAAAACATTCAGATCCTGTTTTTTCTCAGGCTTTTCCAGCTGAGAGCCAGGGATGCCCATTCACTTTCAGTGATGAAAAGGTGGATCTATGTTACTGCCTTCTACAAAAAAATAACTGGAAAATAGGACAACTCAGTTATGCTTTTCCTGCTTTTCCAAGAAGTGCATGAAGCCTGAATCCACAGAGGGAAGGAGCATGCTAATGCTAGAATAAATAAAAGCCTCACTGTCCTCTGCATGTTTGCTTGCATCTACCTGAATAAAATACTAAGTCTTGGGGGCTCAGGGTACTCCAAGTGACCAAGCTCTCCAGTAGCTCCCGAGCATCCCTCATTTCCCCCAAGGTGACCATTACACTGGTGTTTGCTGTACATCACAGTGCCCTACAGAAACATCAGTTCATGGGCACATGGCTTATCTGTTACATTGCAAAAACCCCCAACATTAACACTACACGCTTACTTGTTGCCTTTTATCTGACAGATGGAAAGGGTTGGACCCTCATTAATGCTAGCAACTGTAATGATAGTATTTTATTTCTCCAGCACCCAGTGCTGAAGTTCCTGCATGTTTCTCTTCAGGCAGCACCCTGTTGACTCTGTGTGCAGCTCGAGGTTTGCCCAGCTCAGAGCCAAGTGCCAGCTCAAGCCAGCACTTCAGGAACTGATCAACGCTGCTTTCATTCCAGGAGTTCAAGGTGCTTAGCAAATGACTGAACTTCATTTGACCTACAAAATACAGTGCTTTTTACAGCATCTACCTCAGAGACTGGTGAACAGTCTCAGATTTCTCTGATTTGCTGAAAATCACTGCGCGCATGTGCCCAGCTATTAGGAAAGAGCTGTGGAAGGCACTGATCTCCAGGCCATGCCTTGTCCCCACCTGTTCGCTCCTGCCCTGCCCAGGCAAAGGGCACCTCTCCATTCCTAACACTTTCCTTCCTCACTACGAGCCACTCTCTGGGATTATTTTGACTTCTGCATTTGTTTATTTAACATCAAGAACACCATTTGTTAACCACAATGGGTAAAAACAACAATATTTTGCATTTGCCTGGGGTTTCTTCCTTGAAGGTTTTACAAACATTTTGAAATCAATTCTCACAGTGAGCTGGGCAGGTCAGTGTCTAAGTTAATGTCTATGTATTGCCACAAATGGCTGAGGATGATGTTCAGGATTTACAACAGTGCAACTCAGAGAAGTCAGTCAAGACCTGGGGAAGGCAGCAGTTGGATCAGTACCAGAGCTCAGGATTACCAGAGTCCCCACCTTAAATCTACTCTTGGCTTTCTGCAAAGTCCGGTTACAAGGAGGTAAGCTGGGATAAGGAGTCCCACCTAACGCTGCGGCAGGATGAACTCAGCTTGTGGCTTTATTATTCCCAGACCGTGTTGTTTTGCCTTTTCCCTTCTTTCTGTCCCTTCAGTAGTACTTAGAGCAGTGCTTACAGCAGCTGGCTCATCAATCCCCTCCCTGTTGACAGGGAATAGCTGTGCTGGAACTGTGGCCAAACATCCCAGTGGTGGTCAGTTGTGGTGAGCACTGCCACAGCTCTGCCTCAACCAGGGACCTCCATGCCTTTGCTGCCTGCAACCCTGCCTCACCTCAGCTCATGCACCAGGATGAAGCAGAGTGTAGAGCCCGTTTCCTCATTTAGCAGAACTTGTTATTTTTCTCTTTTATAACCTGCAGCATTATCAGCAGCAAATTACTGCTACTGATAACTTGTTAGCAAACAAAATGAAACACAATGCCACTGACGTCTGTATGAAGCCACGTCTGAGTGGCTCTGGCTTCTGCTTATTGGGCTTTCAGTATTCATTAAGGCCGGTAAATGGTATGTGTTTAAAATGCTGATCTACGCAGCATGTGTTCAACTCTCAATCTGCCTTAGCTGAGACAGCGGCTTTTACCAACTCTGCCGCCTAACTAACTTGATATATCATAGCTTCCGAAACTCTGTTTATGAGGCTGTTTTGTTTGCAATGACTTAATATCTTTTCACATGGGAGAATTTATCAACATCTGTGCATCACATTGCATCGCATGTGCGGGTGGCCTTCATTGTACTTGTAATGCCGGAGCAGATCTGGGGAGGGGAGTCGCTCTGCTGGGAATCCTGTGACTGCTTTCCAAATGACAGCTAATTTAAAAGGTGGTGCTTCCTCTTACAGAAGGAAAAACACGTTATCATTTCCTCTCCTGTCCTTTCTCGTCTGGTTGAGAAAGAGGAGTGCAGGCAGTGAAAAGGACGGTTGGGCTGGGGAACTCCCTGCCATGGGCTGCCAGCCAGGTTGAGCTGCAGATTAAAAGATGGATTGGATATTGCTACTGATAAAATATTATACTTGTGCACATCACTAGGCACTGAGCATTCAGGACATTCTGACACTGACTGTGTCCTCTCCAGTCACCTTGACCCTGACCAGATAAGATGCTCTGTGCTGTTCTGGATCCTCTTGTCAATTAAGGCTGCAGCCCCATCATATCAAGCATACACAGAATATGTTCCTTAGGGTGAGTACCAGCAACTTTTTCTCCTGGAAACCTGGCTCACAGTCTCCCAAAAGCATGAGCCACTTTGTGCAAGGCATGTCGCTATTAGGCAAAGACTGGGCACCTTATAGCAGCTTAATGAGATAATCAAATGTCTTCCAGTGGTCTTGGGATCCACTCTGGCCTCCCTTTTACAAACTGAGGCAGCTCCTTATAAGGAATTTCCTTATAGAGAAAATGTCTCTATGAATTTGTGGCTTTGTTGAGAGTGGGGTTGTTTTGGGTTTGTTTTGGTTTTGGTTTTTTGGGTTTTTTTGTTTTGTTTTGTTTTTTTTGAGTCAGGATAAAAAAGAAAAAATAGCTAAATATTAAAACATCAGAAGCTTTCTCTGGTAGGATTACATCCAGCTTTACCAGAAATACATGTGGTTTCTTACTTATCTGTCCCTGAGGGTGGAAGACAGACATCAGTGTCTCCAGAGAGACTGCAATGGCAACATCAGATAACATAAATGTGAAACGCTTTGGGTTTAGCATGCACAAGCTTTTCTAGGTCTCTCTGACGGTGTTGGGAGCTTATGTCAGTGGCAGATATGAACCCAAACTACTGGACTGCTCATCACCCCTGCACTGAAAAGCCTTTAAGGCAGTGGCACCTTTTCAAGCCGCCATGTTGCCCAGCTCCTCAGCTGGTTTAACCCTGCGGCAGGAGAGCACCTTCTCTATGAGCCTCTTCTTGTTCCTCAGCCAATACATCTCTGTTCCCACATAAAAAGGAATTTCTGCTCCTGTCAGCAAGCCTCATACCTATTTTGCGATAGCAGTGCATGAGAACAAAGGCTCCAAGTTCCTGGACTAAATGTGGGGGGGGGCTTTTCGCAGTGATTTGAGTATTTTTGTGGAGGAACTGCTCCTCCCTGCACTGTCTGTAACTTTGCATGCCTTGAAGGCTGCCTTTGGAAAGTCCATATGTACTTCATACCATTAAGCATGAGTATCAAGATTTTCACTCACAACACGCCATTATTATTATTGTTTTTATTACTGTCAGCTGTTTCCATGTGCACGTGGGGAAGTACATTTCTTAAAAAGAGCAGAGCGTGGCCCACTGTAATGAAGCAACCTATTATAATAGGATAATAGGACCTTAGAATAGACAAAAATGAAGGGTGGCATACGAGCAGTACCAGAGAAATCCTTGACATGTTCTTTTTAAAGGCAACAACAACATTTAGTATGAGATTTCTGTTTGGATCAGACAGCAAAATTTTCCCTATTTTCAAGCAGATTAATAGGTCTGCTTTTTGTCTGTTCTCAGTAATTTAGACTAAATGAAATATGGTGCATGGGTAACACAGGTAATTGTTTCACCATTAGGAAAATTCTAGTTACTGGAAAATTTCTTTGGCTGGGCCATAGACAAAAATCAAGGAAGACAGCTATTCTTCTCACTTGGGAAAAAGCAAATATTTCATGTTGCTATTCAGAAGTTGACTGACCCAAATGGAAAAGCTATCTTTGAGCTACACAGGGCATCATTAGAAGGAATAGAGAACCAAGGTGCTGCTCATCCAATTTCATATCTCTTTATGCATCAAATTGGTGTTACAGCAATAGTAGAAGTAGTCCACTTGTAAACACACTTTACTAGGTCACACAGCACATTTGTTTCCAATGTACTTATTCCTGGAATTTGGCATGTAACTTCTCACCCACAGCATATGTGGAAAGTTTTATTAGAAGGGGAAAAGCAGTGAATAAGTCACCAGTCCTGAATTCCTAGCTTGGCCACTAACTCAGACCATCGTTATGCAAACAGCCACTTGGTTATCTGGCTTCACATATACAGACTTGCTGTTGTGCAGGGCTGGGGAAATAAAACAATACTTTGGGGCAATAACTCTCTGTCTCTCCATTTACCTACATATAAAATAGCTCTAAAAACACTTCACTTCCAAGGTTGAGCTGATATTTATGGGTTTCCTTAGAAATCTTGGAGGGGAAATGCTGTTAAAGTATGGAGAATGATTGTTAACTGATGGAAAGCTATTTTAATGAAATATGCTGGCAAGCTTCTCTTTACTGTGTGGTGCCAGTGCTAAATAGGCTGCTTGAAGGGCTGCTTCCCCTGGCGCATTTGTTGCTTGGTTGTTCTTGGGTTTTGTCATCTCTCCTTCATGTCCTCCCCAGTAAATTCACTGTCAGCTCAAAAGCTGAAGGAATCCATAGCTGTAACATGTAATCCTCACTTGAGTTTCTCACCACTGGGAAGCGTTTCTCTGGATGGTCCAAATGACATCTACCTCCCTTACATAACCAGCCCAAACAGCTCAGCCAGCTCTTTCTTCCAAAAGCTTTCACTGGTCCCAGCTGCTCTGTGGCATTTGTGCTTTGGCCTAGCCCATGCAGGATAAACAGCGAGTGGATACAAAGGGGATCAGAATAGATGCAGAGGAATGACTTTTAATCATTATGAGTTTATTGGGAAGCATCAGTGGCACTGGTGGCAAAGAGCTGAGCCCAAGTCTGAGACCATCACCTTCATGTGGGGCAATCCCTCATCTACAAAGCCCCAAGCATGGTCCTTCCTGTGAGGTTTAGGTTTTTTTCGCTTGTGTAGAATCAGGTTTTAGCTGCGGAAGGCACAAGGAAGCAGTGGCTACTTGTGAAGGCTGAGGAGCAGACTTGCAGCAAGCAGTCAAGCTCTCCCCAGCCCTTGGAGCAGTTGCACCCAGAATGGGAAACTGCTGCGAGTTCTCCCAAGGCACATGTTATCAGATATCATTTCCTTGTGAATGATCTTTTTTGCTGGAATTGAACCTACATGTGCTCTGCTGAGAGGACCATTCCTCTGATCTGTCCCCATCCAGAGGCAATCTGTCCTCACAGCCAACAACTGGTGCAGACTGAGAAGGTCCACACACAATCTGCCCAAATATTCCTGTATCACAGTCACATCCTCAGTCTGAGCAGGGGTAGCAGCTGTTTTTCTTCAGATATTTTTTCCCTAGGTCTGCAAAACGAAGTGACTTTGGAGAAATGTCCCAATGCTTTCTCCTAAGAGCTTTGGGATAGCCATAAACCCTAAATACAGGTTGGTGTCTTCTTTGCTCACACCAGGCCTTCAAAGTGCCATGAAGAACCAGAACTTTGTTTTGTGACCATCTCTAGCTGTTATCACATCTCCGGGCATAGGAAATAGTTTGGTAAGTTCTCTCATGTTCATTGGTCCCCTGCCAGTGTGCAGTATGAATGGTAAACCAAAACAAACCTAAAAACTCCTGAAAGCAGAAATTGTTGTAGAAAGATTGACTTCTGCAACCTAGTGCTACCTTCGAGGAACACAGCAAAAGCCAGCCAAAGACACCATCTGTTTGTGGTGGAATGTGTAAATTTATATCTATTTTTGAACTCTTGAGTTATGAAACTGGAAATGTCTCAGCTGCAGTGTGCATAGTATATGAAACAGCATGGAGATCCACTCTGTATTTGATCCCAGGACACGTGGAGAGCCTACTCACATTGAAACTAAATGAAGCAAGTCTGTAGCAGCCCAGCAGGAAACACTGCAAAACTTGTGTGTCTCCTAGGGCATTTGCAAAGCTCTTTCAGAGAACTCACCAGGGCTTGTCATGGAAAAATAATAACTGCTTGATGGGCCAGTTTCCCACATTATGTATCAGGCATTTCCAGTGACTTTTCCCCCCAAATCAGCTGGCTTTCTGATTATGAATCACATCAGACAGAAGCCTCACTGTATGGTCCTAGTTTTTGGTTCTTCTGTTCTCTTTCACTGGTTCACCTCACGCCTCCTCTCCTTCCTACAACACCTGTTCCTCACACCAAGAGGATGACCTGTTCATCTCCAACCTCCTTAAAATATTTTGGAGGGATGCCTAAATCCCTGGGAAGACAGGTCATCCACCATCAAAGGCCAGCAGCCCAAATGGCACAGCAGGTCAGGAGCTTTGCCAGTTGTTCTGGGTGGCCCAGAGGTAGGTCTCACCTACTGACCATAGGCTGGAATCCTCTGCTTTGGAGACCAGAACTTCAGGTTAACATGGGCCCTCGATCTAATAACTCCCAGCCTCTGGTACTAGTATGTATCAGCCTGTTGTCCACTATGTCTATTTAAAGTGGTAATTCTTCAGGGCAGGAATATATTTGTGAGTGGTTTTGGTCCACAGGGTCCAAAGTCTTGTTGAATTTTCAGCATGCTCTTATACTACAAACAGTGATGAAGATGGGAAAGAAAACAAACAGCCCCTGGAGTGTGGAGCATTTCCATGAACTATAAAAAAAAATGCTAAATTCCATTGGCACAGAATGATCACGGTGGTTTTTTTTGCAAGTGTGAATATCCTTAGCCTTTGGTGGTCAAGGTGAGTATTTTCTTACCCGTGTTCAAGCCTATTAGTCAGGTTGCATATTAGAGAGCTCTTTCTGATATAACTACCCTGCTCATTTGTCTCACAAGTACACTGTACCCCCCTTGATTAAAGTTGCATAGAGCCTTCAGCTCTGTCAATGGTGTAATTTGCATTTTACTTGGCTTACAAGCCTTGGGCCTTTGTCTTGCGTTATATAGGGTATGCTATACAACAATTATCCTGGAACCAAGACAACATGGTTTTGCATGGTAATAAGCTATTTCTTCTTCATAGCTTGGCTCATGTTGAAAGGATTGTATTCCAGTCATCTTCTAGTCATTTAGCATGATTCTTGCATGTATTTTCAAAAGGTTTTGGCCAGCCACAGTGTTTTGGGATGGTATGCATATGGTTGTTAGCACTATTTGCTACCAGTCCTCATGCTGGCAGGGCTGACTGCAAATAATGTGGAACAGGTGAAGATTCTGTTGGATTCTTTAATCATCATTCAACTGCTTAACAATAGGGTTTTGAACTGTTATCAATTTCTTAAAAAGTAGATTTTTTTATAGCTTTGAGGCCTTAGCTGCATGCCCTGAAACACTTTAAGCTCTCTTAGCGTGTTCTTGTCCTCTCCTGATTTCACAGTGTTTGGGCTCTTTCCTATTTATTAATGCTGCACGTTGGATAATTACAGCTCTTCTCCTTTGCGATCACCTCTGATCATATTATAATATCCTTTAATCTTCATATGAAATTTCCGTAGAATCAGGATCCAGAATGAATCTGAGTATTATTGATCAAAATAATATGCCACTTCTTAAAAGAGTCCTTACCGCAATGTGTACATCCTTGCAGCTCATTACAGCAGAATTACTTTGAAATGCAGTCTTGTTCCTTTCTCTTTAATGGGAAGACATGGTCTAGTCTTGATTATACTATTGTTCCCCCTTTCAATGTAGAATTAACATCAATCAGCTGGAGAGCATGATTGATTTTCTAATTAATAAGGCATTTGTATCAGCTTGCCTAACCACACAAAGCTGAATGGGTTCCCTACTGTATCCGAAAACTGATTTTGTGTGTGAATTTACTACTGGACTTGGGAAGCTTTTTCACTAGTGGTAAGGCTAGTTAGGGCATCCTTCATGTAGAGGTCTCCAGCGTAGCAAATGCTCTAAAGCATGTTTCACCAACTACCACAACCAGATTTAAAAGCTTATTTTGAACAATGACTTTTGTCCCAAGACTGAAAAAAAAAAATAAATGTAAGAGGTATGGGAAAAGGAGAATAAATGCCTTTCAAGGATTGGTCAAAATACAGTGGTCAGTGCAGCATTGCCTTGCAGGAGCCCTAGGGGATGGGGCTGCCCAGTGGCACTGTCCTCCCCAGGCTGACGTGTTGGTTAGGATGTCCTGGGGCTACTCTACCTTATGTCTTGCTGCCCTTCAGTCAGCTTTGCATCACTTGTTTGGTTTATGCCAGAAAGCCCTGGTTTGTCAAAATGACCCAAAATGTCAGGCTTTACCCTGAGCTCTGGGAGCATCTGTGTGCTCCCCCATGGGGCTGCATGCCATCCTGTCTGCATGTTGGTGGCAGCCGTGCCCTCAAAGAAATGCTAGAACGTAGAGAAACCTCAGCCCTCCCAGCTCTCTTAAACGTCAGAGGTAGTGGCTGGACAAGGGAAAGGCCAATTAGTAACCTTAACTCCTCCCTGTGCCAAGAGTCTGGCTGCTGCAGACATGAGACCAGAGGGTCATAGTGTAACCAGATGGTGACGAGGAACTGGGGCATGACCAGATGGTGATGAGGAACTGGGGCATGACCTTGGTGAATAAGTAAACAGAAAACCTGAAGGAGATCTGTCCCACTTTGAGCTCCTATTCTTGGTTACAGTATCTAATTTACATCTGTAAATCACTGCTGCAGGGTTGAGGAGCCCTCACCTCCCCCTCTGTTTTGACAGGCAGCCAGAGGCGCAGCTGCATCTGCAACAATACACCCAGAGCAAGCTGCATGCTGGGAAGATGGTGATGAACACAAGCAAAAGCTGAGCAGAGAGTGTGTCCTGTGGGACCCAGGTGCAAGAAAAGCTCTGGCTCAAGAAATTCTGGTCTAATGCACCCGTTTCTTGCATGTGACCTTCCTGCACTGCCAGTCTTAGGGGAGCCAAGCTGAAATCAGTGAGAAGAGCTGGCATCTCCTTTGGTTTGCCTCTGATCTGGCTGTGCTCTGAAAATGGTTTAATTCCCATTTCACATCATTGTGTCTTTCAAAAGTACAGAAAGTGCAGTCTCTGCACTTGCTATGGATCTCCCTTTGGCCACATGGTTCCCAGGAGCAAAAAGATGGAATAAAGACCAAATCTTGCAGGCAAACCAAACAAAATGAGGTCAAACATGTTCCATGATTTTAACCTACCTTGTAAATTTAATGCTGTGTGGATAAGAGCATGGTGCAGCTTCTTCACAGTCTTCTGCCCTGGCTTACATTTCTCCAGCTCCCTTGCACTAAGTTATAAATCTGATAGTGAAAGCTATACATCAGCACAGGTTTTGGCCCTTAGTCCTTACATACTGTCTAGAGAATTAACAAGCTTCACTGCATTAAAATAAATAGACTCACATGCAAGCCCAAGACGATTTAAGTCATCTCTCTGGTGTGAGAAGGAGCAGCCACCCATGTTGTAGTCACTGCGTCTGGGTCAGACAGTTGGGGATGGCAGCTCACAGGCTGCAGGGGGAACAGGAGGACTCACACCACTCACAGCTGCAGGGAAAATGTGAATGTAAAGCTTTTAGGGAAAAAAGACTCTGTGCAGGCTGCTACAGACCACAACGTACTGTGCTTGGGGCTGGGGGATTCCTGTCCAGGGTGAGCTCATGCACTTTAGTCCTTGAATTATACGGCTGAAATGGTGATACTGGGTTAAAAACAGGCAGTACTGACAATAAAATGAGGACACCACAGTGTGGCTTGAAACTGTGCTAATATAAAGTGATTTGCTACATGCAACTTGATGGCATCTCATTCTCAGTTGAGATATAACAAAATTCTTTTGGAGCTGTGCATCAGACCAGCCCCGTCATTTCAGTCCAGTTTAGGGTCCCAGAGGACAGACCAATTTGCTGCTAAGGAAAACACCAGTCTGCACCAGCACCTTCAAGTTCCTCAAACCAGCAGCCGAGCACACAAACTCTCAAGGCCTTTTATGTATCCACATCCCAAGTAACCTGATATAAAAAGTTACATAATTTCTCTACCTAGGCTGAAAAATAAAGAAAGAAAATGGCTGTGGGTTAATCAGGCAGCGATGAGGTGGACAGGCTGAGTTCACAGAGCAATCCCTCAGGTCACCACCCATCAGCCGGGCAGTGGGACCTGCGTAGGGATGCTGCTGGCCAGATGAGACAGTGCAATCTCTTGAAACCTCCACGCATGAGGTTTAAGCTAAAATATTTCAGCACTCCTTGATAAGATTAAAAGCACACGCTTTTACAATGACTCAGCTGACCTGAGGTAAGGGAGGAGGTGATGAAGCGCATGAGCTTTTGTATATCCATCACGTGAGACTGGTACAGGCCACACGGCTGTGGGGACCTTTCCTCTCCTGGTGCCCCAGCTGATCAGGGAGGAGATGTGGGGGCTGGAAGTGCTCCATTTGGCCATGGCTGAGTGCCAGGGAGCAGTGCTGGGTGAGGGACCTCCTGCCCTCCTTTGGATGCTAAAGGAAGATTTCCAGGTCTTGAATTAACCTGGGACGTTTTTCCTGGTGCTGCCCTTATTCCGAGCTCTGCCAAGACGCAGATGGCTGCAGGCAGTTGCAACCCCAACACACAGCTCTGCTGCCAGAACAGTAAAACCCCATCACCCAGGCAGGCTCCTGCTTCTTTGGCTTTTTCTTCACCTCTCAACCTCCTGACAGATACCCATCGATGTTTATATCACTTATCATGACACACATATCCATCTCGGAGATGCTCGCATTGTTTCTGTGATCTTTGACTGGAGCAACATGGGATGTTGGAGCACTAAGTGCTGACAGTTCTTCTTGCAAGTTGTTAACTTGATTCTCGTTTAGATTTTATTTGTCCTGTGTTTTATTCTTTGGGGGAATTTTTCATCCCTAATTAATCTTGGATCATGTAATATTTTGTAAATGCCTTATTGATTGTTCTAAATGTGCAATCATTTATTGTTTTACTTACTCCATTGGCTGAATGGCATTTTGGTTTTTGAGACCAACTCATCCTATGCTCATCAATTCGAAATCACTGGAGTCATTCCATGAATAACTGATTAATTTTATCTTGTTAATAGATAGGATACAGTCATCTTTTGTAAATGATTTTTTTTCTTTTGGTTTCCCCAGAATAGGAAAGGACATGAAATACTAACCAGGCTTTCCTAAGCTAGACCATCTGTATTTTCCAGTCTTTTTGGCTGAGTGATGAGAAGCGACAGTCAGCAAGTCTCTGCTGCAAATTCAGCCTGGCCAGCCAGCAGAGTGAATGGCATGGGAAGGCATCCAGCTCGGTGCATCTGAAGTAGGCTGGGACCATCCCCTGGTAGCAGAGCTTGTTCTCATCAGTTCAGAAGACCTCAAGAAAGACCTGGTGGAATACAGATATCTCTGGTGCTTTCCATAAGGCAGAGTTCTGTCGTTTGGATGTCCAGGATGTCTGGTGCATTGCATACTCTCAGTCCCTGAATTTCAGATATTTCACCCGTTAGCAAAAACACGACTGACGTCACTCAAAGCTTGAAACATGGTATTATTTATTTCTTTTTTCCTGTAGATGTTTTCTCTGTAATGAGTTGAGCAGGCTCCCCAGCTGACAGCAGCTCTGCGGTGGCAGGCCCAGTGCCAGTAAAGGCACAGCTCTTTGCAAAGCGAGGTTACAGTCTGTGATACCTAACTCAGGTCTGGCAATGGATGAGAAAAGAGAGATGTTTTCATCTCACTAACTGAAAAAAAGATCTTGCTTCTTATCTATAAATACACTTATCAGATTTCCACCTGTCCTCTCTGGTGTACTAAACAGCCTATGCTACGTTCTAGCTTCTGCTAGTGAAGATGTAGAAAATGTTACGATTCTTCATCATCTGCTTAGGAGTAGAACCTCCCTGGGCTCAGGCAGCTTGAGGCTGTGCTGTGCCCAGGATGGCCAGGGGCAGCCCTGCAGCACTGCTGATTTTGGTGATGTTATGGAGAACTCTGAACCCAGTTACTGTCCTCTTCCCAATTCTTCCTTATTCTTAGGGAAGCCACTGCCTGTGAGACAAAGTCTACCTGTAATATCTCTGACAACAAATTGTTTAGGAAAGCTACTGCACCTTGTAGGTGCAACAGGATGTTCACATATCAAGACCTGATCCATAGTCCATTAAAGCCAGTGGGGTTATTCCCATTGACATCTGCAGGCTGTAGATCAGGAGGCTTTTTGATCTAGGACCTTTTCCCAGGAGTAGGGTATTAGCTTTGAAGTGTCTTCTGTCTCTCAAAAAAAAAATTCCATCCTAAAAGGTGAAATTACTTAACTCACTGTGTGTGTCAGCCTTTAAAATAATCTGCATCTGTTTTCTTAATGTGCAAGTGGTGTCTGCAGAAACTACAGATTAACCAGGGTTAGGCAAAACTCCATCTCCCAGCTACAGAGCAGGAGTGAATTCCCGTTGCTAATGGAAGAGTTAAGAACATAACTCTGAGCAGCTGCCTGCTTAAAATCTCCAGCAAAACCTGAGGCCAGGGCAAATATTTTCCATTTCTTACAGAAATTAAAAAAAAAAACCAACATTTTGTTAAAGGCCAAATCAAAGCAAAATATTTAGAAGTGGTTTTAAAATTACTTTTTTACTAATTCATTTTAATTGAATACTGGTATGCTTAGTCTCAGTGGACCTATCACTGCAACAGCTGAGAAGGAGGGAGCCCCTCTCACCCATTGCCTTGTGCTCTGGTGCTCCCCAGAACAAGCGCAGTCATTAAAATAGATGCACAGTTTACAGGCAGTATTAGGTAATATGGAAAGCGCTTGGGAACTTGGAGTGAATCACACTGAACAAGGTGAGAGTGGAGAATTTCAGGGTGGTTATTTTCAACACATCAGGCTCAAAACGAGTGCTATTATTTTTAACATTAGTCATTGATGTCATTGTAGCATCTGCTTGAAAGCTGATCAGGTTTCAAACGACCTGCAAAAAAGGTGAATATGCTCATGCATGTAGCACACCATGCACTGGGGATGTACAGTTTGGTCAGATGCTGCCACAGCACAAGGGGGTTAACCCGTCCATGGCATGATGCACAACGCACAAGCACCCTCCATGCACCAAGGACAGTAACTGTTCAGCTGCTGCCTGGGAGGGAAGCCTGTGCTTGCAGGGAGATGCAATGAGACTCAGGCTCTTGTTTTCTCTTCAGTCGTACAGAGATGTGGCTCACCAGTCATGTGTGGCGTCACCCAGCTGTCCACGGGAAAAGATGGGTAAAGAAGGGCTGGGGGATAAATGCCTCTTGGTTCTTTCTGTCATAGGTCGCCTCCCTCTCTCACCCCTGAAATATTTCTGAGGAAGGTTTGTCTTTCCTTAACCAGAGAACATTGTGGGTTGTCTCTGTGATATTAAAATCTCTCCTGATTTTCTAGGGGTATTCTGTTAATTAGTAGTTTTCTCTTCACAACTACGCTGTAAATGGAAAGAGTACATACTAAACCGATTGCCCTACTTCTGTAGCTACTCAGAGGAATGCTAAGATGAATTAACATGCATAGCAGAAGGCTTATGACCCTGGGAGACAGAAGAACCTGAAATAACCTTAATATCCTGTCAACTTGCATTACTGAACCTCAGTGAACAAGAAGAGCCTATTTAGTAGTCTGTCTTAGAGGAAAAATTAATATCTTTTATCTGGCTTATTCCTCCCTCTTTTCAAATGGAAGTGTTGTTTTTATCTCTCCTGGCTTTATTTTTATGAGGTACAATAAAGCTGTGTCACCCCCCTGTATCTCCTCATCCTAAATAACACTTCCCCCTTCACAGACTGGCTCAGCTCCCGAGAGATGCCTTTCTCATGCTATTGTGTAGTGAAAACCATCTAGCCAGGCTGGGCAGAGGGAGCTGAGTTAACCCTGCATGTTGCTGCGGTGGCACATAGTGTCCACGTGTGACACTACCAATGCCATCTCTGCTCCTATGTACTCTGTGCCCCTGCAGAGCCAGCGCTAGGCAGTGTGGAGGCGCCATGCTGGGCAGAAGGAAGGTGAGCTGCCTTAAAATTGTGCAAATCCCCTCTTCAAATACTGTATTGTGGATTTCAGAGCTGCCCCCACTGGTGTCCTGTCTAAGCCTTAAGGACCTGTATTACCTGCACCGCTGCCTGCTCTTTATGGCCACAAACGCTGGAGTCCAGATGAGATTTCACCCAAACCCCAGATTTTCTGCTGTCCCCAGTTTTTGCAAGCTGGGTGCCTGGTTCACCCAAATGTTTGATCCTGCTGGAGAGCTTGTCTGTCATCGGGCTCCCCTTTTCAATGCACAGCCCAGCCCTCCCAAGGCCCTATGGTTACAGAAAGAAATATTAAGAGTAATAATACTCTTAGTGGAATATCCATCCCCACAGAAGCCACCCAAGACATCATCCAACCTGGCCTTGACACCGCCAGGGTTGGAGCATTCACAGTCTCCCTGGGCAACCCATTCCAGTGCCTCACCACCCTAACAGGAAAGAATTTCCTCCTTATATCCAATCTAAACTTCCCCTGTTTAAGTTTGAACTCATTACCCCTTGTCCTGTCACTACAGTCCCTAATGAAGAGTCCCTCCCCAGCATCCCTATAGGCCCCCTTCAGATACTGGAAGGCTGCTATGAGGTCATCATCATTAATTATTCCTCCTTCCCTCACCTTTCCACTTGGGGTTTAGCTCAGCCCTGATAAAAGAGGGGTTATTGCTTTAATTAAAAAATAATAATTAAAAAAAAAAAGGTCAGAAATGCATCTCACAATCACAGAGTTCAGCCTAATTAGGACTCAAAAACACACATTGCCTTATGCATCTGTTCCTGAGATTCCCTTTCAGTGTTAAATACATGCGAATGCACCTACCCTGATAATGGTGTTTTTCTTACAGTTCACAGGGAGCAAAACTTACCCTAAAGAGGCAGAAACACAGAGGAAAGACCCAACCCATGCTGCCAGTCCCCCGGGAAGCTTTTCCCCCAGAGGAGAGAGAACTGGAAGCAGAAAGCAGCCCCAGGATTTGGGACAAGTTCCCGTGTCTTGGGGGGGTGAAAATATACTGAGCGTAGAAATAGGTCAGAGATAAAGCAACGCATTCTCCAGTCACCTTGCTTTCCTTGCTTAAACAGAGAAAACACCAAAATCTGCATTTCTATTCAAAGTGAAGGCCTTTGGGCTTGAAAGCCCAACTAGCAAATGCATAAAAAGGGAAAGCAACAAATCCAAGTATTTATCATGTATGAAAGAAATTAGAGAATACAGTGAAGAGAAAACCTCATGGGGGATGCATACAGTATTTATTCAGGCTACAATCTAACTCTGTGCCTGCTGAAGTGAATAATTCATTTCTCACCAAGGACAACAGTAAAACTCCCATTTAACAGAGTAACAACATTCTCAGCCCAGCCATCGCTCACTGCCTGTGGGTGCAGTGACTGCTGCCCACCTAGCCCCTTACCACTCTGTGCAGGATTTGGTGCACAGGGAGGGGGCATAGGGGCTGTTCTCTATGTGCAACATGTAATACCATGGCACAGGATGAGAATACTTTTTTTAAAGATGTATTTGGAGCTGCAGGGTGTGTATTTTCCATCTGAAGGGACTGAACATTCACCCCACCTCTCATGGCCTTAAAAGCAAAGTGTGAAGACAGGGTGAGGAGGCTGCAGGATCCAGGACAAATATTTTGGCACTTACTCTGCAGAGGCAGGAGGATGTGAGTGCATGAGAAGAGGCAGCAGGAGCTGAATTAACAGGTCAGCCAGGCTCTCTCAGCCCTGCTCCCTCCCCTCCCCGGCTGATGAAGGGGCCTTCTTTACATCATAACCTGTCAAAAATGTAAACGCAATACATCAGCCTGCTGTAGCAACTACAGCCAGAGGGAGAGGAACATCGCTGGGGTGCCGCCAGGCATGAGGGAACGCCTGGCTGCAGCATTTGAGTCATCCATGCAGTTCTGAGCACACATATTTTGTTTGAATCCAGTTGTCAGCTAGTTATTGTGTTTATTTTGCCTCACATTGCCAGAACGGGGTTATGGCGTTGCCAAGTGTATTCCCATAGTCTGGCCAGCTTACCTGACATTGAGGGGTGAGCAGTGGCACAGCTTGCACCATCCTGGCTTAAAAGCTGACTACTGCAGGGTCTTACATTTACACTTGAGGGTCCAGAAAACTGCCGCAGCAGAGAGTGGTAATAACAGAAAAATCATAACAAACTAGGAAGCTGCAGATCCCAAAGTGTGAGATGACAAATTGCCTGCAAAATTGCCCGGAAGACAGAGGAAGCTAAAGATGGAGAAACTTCTCTTGACTTTGGTTAGAAAGGAGATGGAGAACTCAGCTGTTGATTCATTCATACTAGTCCCTTCTGCTCAGATTTCCTCTAAAACTCCACCAGGGCTGTGGGAAAAACCCTTTATGAAAATTCATATTGATATCATAATTTTCTAGGTTACTCTCTTTTCCACTGCAGCTCAAACCAGCAGACCCTTCACTCTGGATGCTTCCCATATAGAGTGGCCTGTGAAGTCCACTTGTGGTCCAGGAAAATTGCTGGGAAATTTGGGAATTGTCAAGAGCCCCTTATATGACTTTTCTTTTTTCTTTTTTTTTTATAGTTGCTTGACAAGAAGAAGGGGATGTGCACACCTACCTGTGCACAAAACATGTAGGAACACAGATGTTGCTGGGAAATAAAGGCAAAGAGAGAAAGCAAAAGACTGAGGTGGGGATGAAGCCGCAGAGACAGCCCCATCCTGGCATGCTGGTAGGCAACTAAATAATTGAAATAGTATTTGCTGTCAAGTTTCAATGTTTTCATAGTGTCCCTCATGAAAAACACTGCACATTATAGTGCTATAAATCTTTATTATCTACGTCTTCACAATCAGAAGCTTCCCATTACCCCAAAGAAGGGAGAATCCCATGAGACACATTAATGGCATTGAAAACTCCTTCTGTTATCTTAAACCTTGATTAATCAACCTTATTTAGTACATGATAGTGGGATAATTGAAGCTGTGCCCATATTAAAAAAAAAAAAGTGCAGTAAGTACTTTAGCATCTGCAGCTCCATTTCCTTACTACATAGATATTGATGCTTCCTGGAAACTGTTGTGAAATCCTCTGTTAAGGGACAATACCACTGATCTATATTTTCAGGGCATGTTAGTAGGGGTTCCTGTTTGTAGTGTCTTTAGCAGGAGCGCAGGATTGCTGCTTCTCACAAACCCATCTGTTCCCACTGCTCATTCACAACCTGGAGCCACAGTCTCCTGTCATCTCCCTGTCGTATTGAAAAATAATAATTGTGGGAGGACAACATAATGGATTGTTCACCGGCGCATTTCTGGATATTAAAAGTGCAATTTGGGGCTTGGATCCAGAAAAATGGCAAATATTTTTGTGAATTTAATATAACCATGAACAAATTAGGCTTGATCCTGATCTCACTTGGGTCTACATTTACTCACAGCTCACAGAGCTGGCTGCTATTTCTGGAATATTAAGTCTTCTGTGACATTTTTCCACCACAGAGGTAATTTGAAGAGAAAAGTTCTGTAATTTTTCTGGTTTTTTTATTTTTTTTTACTTCCTTTTTGGCTCTTTTTCTTATTTTAGTGAACCTATGCAAGAAATCTTACAAGACTTTTGCACAAAGAGAGCAGCATTTTGTGATATCTTGAGAACACCTCGTCAGGCAACAGAGGAACACAACAGAGGCAATTTGGGCCAAGAGATCTGCAACCCGGACAGTCTGTCCTTTGAATTGCCATGGTCCATCAAATTCTGCTGCTCCACCTGACTGCTGTGGGAGAAATTTTGCCAATGACGCTTTGTATGTAAAAAATGGAATTTCAGCAATTATTATTTTGGAGCTCTTAAAAATAAGTTTTGAGCAAAATACTTAGAAAATAATGAAACTCCAATAATATAAAACAAAGGGAAAGCATCCTGTTTCCTTTCCACTTCTCTTTTTTTCAATCTGTGAAAATCAAGGTGAACCAATACTCTTTCCCATTTTTTCAGACACTATTTTCTCTTTGAATAAAGATATAAGGGAGCATAGGAGGGAAAAAATGACCCTTTCCAAGTTGCTGGGGCTTTTTCCAATGTTTTATGCTTTCCAATGGCCATTGTTGTCCAGTGTCTTCTGAGGCCTGAGGAAACGCACTGACAACACAAGCAGGACTGAAAACTCCATCAGCATGGCTGCTGGACTTTTTGGCAGATGCTTTTAGGCACCAAAACACAGGTATCATGGGCCCAAACATGTGCGACTGAGTGATCCCCATGAATTGATGCAGTTGTAACCAAGGTCTAGCATCCCAATAGAAAGTGCTTGGTTTAGAGCACCTCCAACACTTTGGAGACTAATTTGGGGAAAGAAAAGCCATCTGGTGTTGTCACCTCCTCTTCCCTTGGTATTTTTAATCTGTCTTGGTATTGAAAAGAAAAATATTGATTTCAAATCCCTTGTCCTTTTCCAGCACACTCCATGAGGTGAGAGTCCAGGTTGCCTGGAGCTCATGTAATATTTCTGGGACTCGTAAAGCATAGAATCATAGAATTGTTGAATGGCTTGGGACTGAAGGGACTTTAAGGATCATTTAGTTCCAGCCCTCTGCCTTGGGCATGGACACCTTCCACTAGATCAGATTGCTCAACCATCCAACCTGGCCTTGAACACTGCCAAGGATGGGGCAACCACGACTTCTCTGGGCAACCTGTGCCAGGGCCTCACCACAGTCACAGTGAAGAATTCTTTGTAGGTGTGGCTACAGCTCAGGTAGGGTTTGGTGTGGTGGGATGAGGTCTGCGTCCAAGGCAAGTGTGGATGTGACTTTCTGGGTGCGCTAGGGTCATTCAGCTGTTGTTTGCATTGGAGGTAATTTACACCCTGGTGATCAGCTCAGCCTGCTGGGTAATTTCAGCTGATCTTTCTGGAAAAGCATACCTCAGCCCTTCATAAACATATTGCTTTTGGCCAAGCACGTGGGTGCTGAGGACAGAAAACAACCAGAGGAGTAAGCCAGCAGTTTACCATGGCACAGGACTTCAACTTAGGACAAAAAACAAAATGAAAAAAAACCTGCATCACTGGAGCTCACTTCTAAATGATAATTTAAGCCAATTATATGCGCCTCATTCATCTTTTAGATAAGAAGGGAAATAGTTTTTCTATTTCCACAGTCACGCCACTAACTAGACAAAATGTGATAATCCATAATGAGCTGGGAAGAGAATTAAATAGAGAACAGGGCCTTTTGATGACTTCCCAGTTTTCTCTAGCATCATTAATACAGGTTATTGACGTAGGACCAATTCTTCATCCTCGTTTTAACAGGGCTGCCATTATTACAGTTGAAAAATGATAGGCAGAAATGTTTGCAGGCACATTTTGGTTCCTTAATTTAAGATTTCCTCAGATTTACTAGTTCTTAACCATACCTACAAGCCAGGTACCCAGGAAATAATGTCCTGAACAAGCAGTTGCACGTATTTCTTCTGTGTGATTGGAAGCTAGTCACCAACTCTGGCCCTCAATAACCACAACGTGGGTTTTCTTCCCCTTCAAACACACTCAGTTTGTCACCCTTAATGGCCAGCAATGAACTGAAAAGAAACCTCTGAGCCACCAGCTCCAGAAATGAGTCTGAGGTGTTTTTTTAAAAGTGGCTGAAAATGGAAAACCAAAAACTTGTGGAGCAAAATACTGAGTTTTCTAAGGGTTTGGAAAATATTTAAAAATACAGTGAATCCTGGAGTAATTGGGACACCTGTGTTTTCAGCTCTGCAAGGAGGAGTATGCACCTCGACCACCTCAAAAAGTCTGTGTTTCAGGTTTCCTTTCCTCCATCTCTTTTTTCTGAGCCCAGTCATGCTTGCAACCCTGGCAGAACAGGGGAGGAGATCTTTAGCCATGTTGTCAACTATTTCATCTCTCTCTTGGGAGACCAGAACTTTTTTCTTGTAAGACATCAATTTCATTCAAAAACATTTCTCCAGGCTTCACATTCATGGAAAAAAAAATATTGCAAGGGATAAAGAAGAACCCCAGATTTAGTATTTCCTTTAAACTTTGCGCAGTTCTTTAAAGGATCGTTTTCTCTGGATGCCATGTACCCCCCTGTTGGGTCTAGCACTGAAGGATAGCTCCCTGGCCATCAGGTCCCACAGCAGTGAGGGACCGCAGTGCTAATGGTTCCCATGCTATGCTGGGGACTGGAGTTTCTAGCAGAGACACTATGATGTTACACCCATAAATGCATCTCCCCAGCATCCCCCCTGCAGGGAACATAATTGCCTTGTGGGCAAGTGCATGAGCATCCTCATCAGAGTCAATAATTTTTCTTCTTCTCTTTTTCCGCAGCTTCTTAAGTCACCCGGTTTGAGGTTGGAATGTGCAATGTGGTACATATAACAGCAACAAGGGACTTTTTTTTAAAGTTGGTTATTACTCATTGATTGCCTTACAGAAAACTCCAATGGGACTGAAAGGAGGAAAGAATTTCTTCCTGAATAACATGAATTTCTTTTTCTAAGGAGATTGAGGTGGTTTTTTTTCTGCTTTTTCCATGTAGGGGGAGTTTTCCTCTGCTCGGACTTCTCAGTTAGAGACATTCAGGGATGGACAGAGGGAAAAACCTTTACAGAAGGTATTTTTATTGACTGACAGTTCCCAGAGGGTCTCCCTGCTTTCCCCAGCTCTCAGGGGGGCTGGGATGTATACAAATTAAACTTTGAATACATGTGCATATCAGAGACAAGCAGATCAGCAGCAATTTGTAGTTTATACAAAATAATGCAACATCATGAGAAAATTCAATGTAGTGCCTTTTGTGGAAAAGTACCCCAAGGTGCTTTGCAAACCAAACATACTAAAGCGCCATGTGTGAGATATTCTCTCTACAAAATGATAAACATTAATCCCTCAAACAGAAAAGGTATTTGAACCTGTATGCACTACTCAGGTTCTATTCTATCCTGACTGTGGTTGAAATCCAGACTGAAAGAAGAGCCCTACCACCAACAGAGTGCCTGCCAGCCTGTAGACCGCCCTTTGGTTAGACACACATACACACAACCTGGATGGTTTCAAGCAACCACTGTCCTCTGGCAGCAGTGTGAGCATCTTGCATAAATGTGTGAGTTGGAAGATTGCACTTTGCTGTATATAATTCATCAAAATACTTTTCAAGCATCTCTGTGCTGGAGGCGAGTGGGGCTGCCTATGGGGCTGTTGGCATGGACAGCCTCCATGGTGCTGGGGGTAGGATCTTTTTCAGGGATAGCTGAACACACCAGCCTTGAAACAGCCTTATCTACCAGGCTAGAAAAGCATGCAAAGCAGAGCAATAAACAGATCAGGAGTGATAAGAAGTGCAATGGAGGAGATAAGAAGGGAGCCTGACAAAGTTCAGGGTCAGTGCAGGGTGGACACTTCCTTCATTGGAATGGCTGAACACACCCAGTCAGTCTCTTTGAATGCCTTGCTGACTATTCCCATCCAAGCCTGGCCAAGAGTAGGTTTGGGTTTTTTTCTCAGAAAGCTGATCTCCACAACTTCGGTGTGGTTTGAGCGATAAAATCATGGCCATTTTGGGAGTGCAAATCAGCTATACCTGCCACAGAGCCAGCAGAGATTTACCACCACCATTTAGCACAGCACTCATAGATTAAAGGGGCTTGTCCTTTTCACTTCACCTTATTTACGATTTTCAAATAATAAAGCATTCAGGCAGAAATTATGGCTCTGTTAAGCTATAGATATGTCCATGTTCATCCCCTGTAAATGTACCTGAGGGCTGGAAGTTCAGTTTGACTTCAGGAATGAATCTGAATTGAAGCCAAGCAAACACTGGACCTAGACCAGCTTGCATTTATAACAGCTTCAAAACCAACCTTTTGCTTTGGGACTTCAGGCAAGGTGCAGCCTGTTCGTGTTTTGACCTCAGATGCACACAACCCAGCACTGCTCAAACCTTTACGAATTTTCAGTGAAGATTCTTAATGTTGTAACATGATAACTAGACCAAGCCAAGAGGAATCAGCCTGAAGAGAGAGTAGCTAAAGTTGGAATGTTCATTAAGGCATCATTAAACACCTGAACAACACCTTTTGTTTCCTGAGAACAGGCCAGAGCAGGTCAGAAACATCATTGGAGCCACTGGTCAGCTGTATTGGAGCCAGGGGAAGAGGCTGCAACTCAAGGAGGTCTCAGGACCTGAAGAGGTGAATGCAAAATGAACCATCAGCTCAGGCTGTTGCTGGCTGCAGCACTGACAGCCCTGTCTGGGAAAATACAGCCATTGTGAGCGGCTTCAGCGAGGAGGCCTGGGCATGAAAGCAGGTGGTAAATTATGTTGCTGCTTTCAGTACCATGCGAAAGCCTTTGCAGGAGTGGAGGTGCCTGGTTTTCCCCCTCTCTCAGCTGCAGGCTGGCAAGTGGAGCTATGTTTTTCATGGCTCTTTTTCAATGTGGTCCCTGCACACCCCTGGGAATGTGCAGGAGGCAGCCACAGCAAGGACACATCTTTAGGGCTTGAAGCCCCTCTGTCTGCCAGGCAGCCAGGCAGCCAGCCTGGCCCTCCCATCTGGTGATGGGCAAGTTTAATGATTCCCAAGGGTTAGTTAAAAAACCGAGGATGGACAGTTTGTGCTGAGCCCTGTGCTTGGAAGGAGTCTCTCAAAAGCTTCCAAACTGCTGAGCTAGCATGTGGCTGTCTGCTCATGTGGGTCTCCTTGGAAAGCTCATTTGAGCTCCTGCGCAAGGCACTGACACCAGCCACATCCCACCCCGCACCTTGACCAGGGCCTCTGTGCCCTCCCTGTCCCTTCCTATCCCCAGCTTCAACCACTTAGTTCAGGTAGTAAAGCCATGCTTTGCTATAACATGTCTCCCATTCAACTTAAGGATGCTGCAAATATCTAAGGATGACATATCCACTGATAGAAAGGCATGGTGACCCTGGCAGGGCTGCAGGGACAGGGTGCTGGTGCCCAGCTGTGCAGGGATGTGCTGCCCCTGCAGAACTGTAACAGGGTTAGGATGACTTTGTCCCTGTGGTGTGTGAGGACGGTCACATATGTGAATGCTTCAGTCAATCCCAGACTGGTCTGGCATGTAACATGTGTAATAGCTGACAAATTTTGAAACCCAACAGTCCTTGACCAGAATAAGGAGAGCATGCAGCTTAGTGTTACATTAGTTAACACAGCTTTCAAAACATTTCCTTCTCTCACAACTACAGCTTGGCTGCTCACTCAGGCTGCCAGCCTGCACTGCCATGGTGGGAAATGTGGGGTCCCCAGCCCAGCCATCTCTTCCCAGGGACAGGAAAATGAACCTCATTCAGCTTTGGCAGTGGTATGAAAAGCAGACGAGGACTTCTTCTGTGACCCTGAATAGGCCTGAGAGCATCTGCATCCTTTCCGAGTGGGAGGGGATGGATTTGGACCCCATGTCCATACACTTCCTAGCAGCAACTCCCCAGCAGGCATCAGGGAGCAAGGGGTGTTCTGCCTTCCAGCACTGGGCATCACAGGTCACAAAAGGCATTTGCCTTGAATAGCCCATATTATAATGAGTACAAGTGAACCCCAGCACTGCAGATAGACCTCTTTGGGGTGAATCGTGATGGGATGATGAGGAATGCTCTGGACAAGCTCCAGGGGTGTCATTCATCAGGCAGTGCATAGGACCCTGTTTGCATCCCTCTTTGTGTCTGGGCCCCACTGTATGAGCACACTTACGCCAGTGCTGCCAAGCCATAACCGTTGGCCTTGCCCTTGTTTGTATCCCACAGGGTAGATTTAGAAAGCAGAGGCTGTTATTGTTTTCATTAATTGGCTATTTCAAGCAGCCACTATTTGCACAAGTGACATGAAGTGTTCTCATTCCTGTTTTGCTTCATCTCAGAAAGTGCCAAGAGCCCTCCAGCCCCTTTAGCTTACCTGTAGGTGTTGTATTCTCAGTATCCCTCAAGTCAAGCTCTCAGAGCGCATATTTTTGCAAATCTATTCCTACCAAGCCACTTCATTAGAAATTAATGCATCTATGAACATCACAAGCTGGTCCCTGTCCTGCCTTTTGATGGCTCCAGTGGAGGAGGAAGAAAGCAGAGGCCATCTCCCCTGGCTCAGCTTCTCCATTACCACTCATGACTGATTCTGACACTACCCCTCAACAGCACATCTGAGCTACTACTCCCCATTTGCACGGGACCAGAAGTCCTCACACAAGCAAAGCAATTGTAAGAAAGACTTCTGTATCCTTCCAAGCCTGCCTGTAGGCTTACAGGATCCACTCACCACAAAAAGTGGAAATATCTGCCAGGAGGGCATCAAGTTCCTAGGTTCTTTGTTTCATACATCTAAAACCACAGTGAAGAAGCTGGTCAGGAGCAGTGTGATGTTTACCCAGAAAGGCTGGGCTGTCCAGGTCCTTGGAGGGTTGCAGGACCTAGCTGGGTAAACCCTGGTCTGCCTTCCTCCATGACCCTACTCCAAGTGGGGCTTCAGACCTCCTGAGATGCTTTTCAACCCATATTACCCTGTGAACCTATGAGCCTAAATTCCCCCCAGGGTACTCCCAGGGACACCCTCCTCAGTGCTGGATGAACAGGGGATAATCACATCATTATTTTAGAGAGCTGGAAAAGTCCTGACTGCCAGCCCCTGCCTTTCACTGCCAAACACTCCCTTCCCCCTTTTGCCAGGGATAACGCCATGTCCTACGCACGCTTATTCCCACTGCTAGAGACACATTTTATTAGACATGGTGTATCTGTCAAAACAAAAAGGAAATAGAGTAATGTCACAGGTTAAAAGGGATTGGGTGGATGGATTCATCTCATTACTCACACAGACCGACAGCAGGAGCTGGAACCTGAATATGCAAACAGCACACAGCCCAAAATATCCTAATGTATGTTAGAGTGGTCATTTCTAATTAGCACTTGAATCCAACACCCTACTTAGCCTAATTAGAGGCATAAAAAAAAGAAAAGCTGTTTGAGCTCACATGCATATTGAATTATGCAGATCTCTAGCATTTAGTGCTGCCCTGTTCCAAAAAGTAACAGCAAGCAAAGCCTCTCAGCTTACAGCATGGATGAAAACTGGGCTCAGCACAGACATAAACTGGTCCCATGAAGACAATATATTGAAAATCTGCACCATTAACTCCATTAAGGTGCTTTAAATGTAAATTTGAAAGGTTTTGATAAGAGTTGTGTTACTGGGGGAAAAGAAGGCAAATCCACAGTTTTGGAGACACTGTGTTTATTTTTTCATATCTATTCTATAAGATTTTACAGTGTGATTTAAGCCAGGAAATAGATTAAGGTAGATGAAGAGAAGGAATGGGGAATCATACTATGGTTTGGGTTGGAAGGGATATTTAAAGGTCATCTAGTCCAACCCCCTTGGAATGAGCATGGACATCCAACTAGACCAGGCTGCTCAGAGCCCCCTTCAGCCTGACCTTGAATGATTCCAGGGATAACAGGACATCTTCCACCTCTCTGGACAACCTGTGCCAGTTTTTCACCCTCTGCAAAAAAATTTCTTCCATAAGGAAGAATCTAGTCTAAATCTCCCTTCATTTAGTTTAAAATCGTTACCCCTTGTCCTACCGCAACAGGCCCTGCTAAAAAGTCTGTCCCCATCTTTCTTATAAGCCTTCTCTAAGTCTTGAAAGTAATCCAGCCACACAGGTAGCAACTTCAGAGCTGGTGACATGAGGGTTAAAAGCACCATGCAGCTCTGCAGATCTGCCAGGCAAGCCAAAATAGGTTTCATTTCTAAATCTTGCTTTTTTTAAGACGAAGCAAGCACATCCACGAGACATGGAGCAAATGCTGATAAACTGCTTTACTTCGTTTGTACATGCCTCATTTTCAGCAGTAGATTTAGCCAAGCACTGGGAGGATTTCATTGTGAATGAAGAGAAGGGGTGCCATCGGCTCCATGGAAACCCGGCCAGCGGCTGGGATTGGCAGGGCCACATCCAGGCTTGGCAGCAGCAGCAATACCGCTGAAAGTACAAGTACTGTGAATATTTAACACAGTGCAGGGACGTGGTAAAACCTAGCAACCCCATGGCAGCAGTTATGCAATTCTCCATTAATAGCTCAAAGGGATTCAGCATCATCCTAACATCCCTCCCCCCACGTTGCTATATATGGGGTTTTTTTCCTCCTGTTGCTAAACCTTAAAGTGAGAGGAATCCAAGAAATTGCCATTACATAATACAGATTTACAGCCAAGTTGTACTCCTGCTGTTTTGGAAACATTCAGAGGGGCCAAGTCAAAAGCTAAGAGGAGACGTGATAGGATCCTGGGTTTTTTTTCTTCTCCTCCCTTCCACTTTCTAACTTCCCACTTAAATATAATCATTTGCTCCAAGATCCATTGCACCTCATCTATTACTGAGCTACTAAGTAAGCAGGATCTTTGGCAGTGATAATTATATCGCACAGGTCTACAAAAGGTAAGATGACACATTGTCACGATCTCCCATTTCTTAAATTTGCTGTGAGTGAGGGTTCGGTTCAGGCATCACACAGGCTTTGTATACTCTACATCACCACCAGGTGTGAGTGATCCACCTCAATCTGTCTGCAGTGATGTGGGGTAGTGCCAGCAGTGGGCTCATTCGTAAAGATGCTCAGCTCCTGCAAAGATCTGGGTCCCAGGGGAATACAGGCATTCCTGAGCCCTTGCAGGAATAGAGCAAGGCTTAAGAGCAGGCTTAAGCACTTGGGATGGCTGGGCTGCCACGAGGCTATATATGGAAGCCAACAACTGCTGTGCCACAGGAGTGCTTTTCTCTGCTGTTTATTCTCATGTCTGATAGCACAGTGCAGCAGAAGCTGGGTGATTACAACTTGTGTCATGGTATTTCTCATGAGACATCTACTGCATTTAGGCTTGGTTTTGCTTTAATGTTCCTGAACACAGTTCTAAGCATCTTATCCAAGTAGAGGCACGTTACCCCAAAGCTGTTCGGCATTTAGGAAAAAAGTATTTGCAAACCCAGCATTTCTGTAGTCAGAGGGCTGTCCCACATGAAAATGGGTGAAATAGAGGGCCTGGTGCACCCTATCAGAGAGACTTAGCCTTTCATAGGACAGGTCTGAAGCTCTGGTTTAAAACTGTAGTTTGAGCCAATGCTAGAGAACCTCAGTTATTGGGAAAAGAGCTGCATTTTAGCCAACATCAGGCAGCTGCAGGGGCACCTTGGGGGACAGCAGTCATTTATGGCTCTCCTGCAGGTTGCTCCACTGTGGGCATGTTGGTGCTCTGTATTTCCCATTAACAAGCCCTCACACGTCTCTGTGCTTCAGTTCTCTGAGGGTAAGGTTAGTAAATATTTCCTTATTTCTTAGGGCTGTTGTGAGGACACATACAAGCCTATGAGTTACTCAGTATATAATAACATCTAAAGTTCCCACAAAATAATTTAAAAACACATCCAAAACCCCAGTCCTCAACTCCCAATGAGTACAACTGCACTTTACTTGCTGCTTTGTGCTTTTCCCACATGAACGAGGGGCCTTCCTTTAGGCTCTGAGCTAAAATTCTTGGAAAGGTCTTGATACAAGATAATATATATTGTTTAAATGCTTTTTCTCTTTTCTGTGTTAGCTAGCTAACCACCCTAGGAAAACAAGGCATAAACCAATTGAAAGCCTAACCTACAGTTAGCCAATCTGAGAAGCAGACTCTGCCCCAGGAATGCAACTGCAGCTCCCTAAAACAATAATAGGAATAAAACAAAACAAAAAACACAATTCCATCTTGCACTTTGTAATTCAGCAGAGCTGCAGAGACACCAGACACACAGTGGTCCCCTTCAAGCTTCACCATCACATGAAGCCCAGTCTTCTCCTAAGCAGTAACATGCAGAAGGCTCTGGTTTCCAGGTGCAGATAGTTTGCAGCCTCCAGCTCAGCTGAGGAGAATTAGGGCAGATCAGGCTTCTCCTATAAAAGGGCTGAGGGTCACTAGTAGAGGTCTTCTCTCCTTTTTTTTTCTTTCTTGTGTTCTATTTGAATTAAGGCTCTTTGAGCTTTTGCTTAAGGAAATGCTGCCAAATTTTGCTTTTAGGGGCATTAATGTACTTTGTATGCCTGCTTTCTTTTCTTGCTAAGGCAAGGAAGCACAAGGGCTAGGTGGGTTTTGTCATCTGTTTGGGTCTGACACAGGCTGTAGTGCCAAGGTTCCTAGCTCTCAATGTGTCCTTGGGGGGTTTTGGTAACCCCACCAGCAGCAAGCCTGCCCAGAGAGAAGGATTGTGGGGAAGGGATGGGTCTGTGTGAGGGCACCAATCACCCTCAGGGACAGCATGTTGAATAACACAAGGAAAATGTCTTGTGTTGAGGTTTAGCTTCAAGCAAGTTGAGTGTTGGTGCCATAGAGCAGTCTTTATATTCCTGAGTCCTTGGATGAAGAGCTATCCAACATGAAGGTGAAATGGAGGATAGCACCAGAGGGACAATGCTCTGCAGTAGCTCGGGTTCTTTACACAAACAGGTACAGGTAAACTTTTAAAGACTATGGCTATGAGGAAGAATGTAATTTTCAATGTAACTGTGTCTTCAGATTAATTTATCAAACTGTGTCTAGTCTTCAGAACAAAAATGTGCCTCAGAAGACCACAAACTAGGAGAAATAAGGAAAGAAACCCAGTGAGGTAGCACACTTGAACTGAATTAAGGGCTCCAACCACAAGGCTGCATGGAAAAGCAGCAGGAGACTCATTAACAGTTTGCTGTCCCTAATGGGTGACTAAGAAAGTTTGCTGAAAAGAAGTGCTAGTATTGCTTCAGGACGTCTGACTTTTTAATTGGGGATCTTGGGTCCTCATAAATCAAGGTCAGAGCAGTGCAAGCTGTGGGATACCTGTTCCCAGATCAGGCAATCTGGAAACAAAGACAAAACTGACAAGTTCCCCAGACTGGGGGCTATGGGGGCTGTCTGGAGGAAGCAGTTATGGCCAGTGCTGTAGGCTGCCCTGCTGAGTCTTTCCATTATTTAGGCAGAAGAAAGAAACATCCCCTTTTCCCCTCACTTTCACTAAAACCAATCCTTTGTCAGTCAGGGAAGTGGCCTGTATTTTTAATGCCTTTTTTGCACTTTGTTACTGAGGGCCTTGAGCAAGCTATGTCAGTGCTGATGACATAAGGAATGGATGTAGTTGCAGGGCAGTATAAGCTATTTAGCACATGGGCATGTGTGCTTGGTTTGAGGCAGGGATTTTTGTTTTAATTAAAAAAAAAGAAAATTGCCTTGCTTCTAATGGAATAAGCACCAAGACAACTTTATCTGGCCCACAGATTGCCCCTGCTACCGCTGTTTGCAGAAAGAAAAGCAGATGGGATGAGTGGGCAGAATCCAGTTCCTATGTGAAGATTGTATTGTATAAGGACTGTATTGTAGGACCTGCCCTAGAGCTGTAATGCAACCAGACACTGAAATCCAGCCAATTTTTTGTTGTTTCTGCAGTGCTGTCCAAATGCGCTATTGCTATTTTGGCTTAATCTATTTCCCCTTTTCTAGCCTAATTGCTATGGCTTCTTGACTTCTGGTTAATAGAAAGGGTTAAATTGTTTATTATATTGGAACTTGATTTGCAGAAAAAAGCTTGGACTTTTTGTGTTGCATGTGATTGTCAAAGCAGTTGCGATTTCTGCTGCTGTGGTTAATGTTTGGAAATAATCTTCAACTGTTTATGCAAAGGGAGTTTGCCCTGTCCTTTCCTGTGAATTACTGAGGCCTGTGGAACCTAATGCTAATGACTAGTCTGTGACTTGTCACCTGCATCTTGAGCTTTTTGACCTGTTTTTATGATGGGGTGGTGCAAATTTATGTACTGGGTGAGGTTGGAGGTAAAGCATAAGAAATTTTGTGCTGCTGGTATGACATTATTTCTCATTGCTTAGTCTGTGGGGACTTGCAGATGTTCTCAGAAATGAGGGAGGAGCAGTATTAACTCATGAACACAGGAATGACATTCCTGTTCCCATCCTTAGGCTTAAACATTCCTTGTAGAATAGATGGTAATGAAGCCTTTGAAGCAGTTCGTGGTTAGCTCTGGCTGTTGCTTTGAAATCTGATGATGTGGTAGAGAAAATCAGAAATCAGTGGTCAGGTTGGTGTGGAGGCTGATTGCAGCTCTGCTCAGGAAAGAGCAGGGCTAGAAAAGGCACCTTTTCCATAGCTGAGCATAAAGACATCACACTATTGCAAAAGCTCATTTATGTCCTGCCTCTTTCTCAATGGCCACTGCTCAGTGGCTTGAAAAGAGTGTTAGGACAAAGCAAAAGTGGTCAGACAGCACCTTCCCAGCTGCTAGTAATCTGTGGCATTTGATTTTAATTGTACCCAGTGGGTGTTTTTTCAAGGGTTCTGAAGCTTTATGAATTCCTTTGTTTCTGGTATCCATATCATCTTCTGACAATTGTGGACAATTTGTTTACAGGACATTAATGCACATGAATAGAGATGTAGGCCAATTATGTTTTGGTAACACTGAGAAAGCTCTTGCAAATACCTTTCCACCTTAACAGGACAGCACACATCAAATGGTATCTGGCTGGACTCCAAAACAAATAACTAATGCTGATGTTCAGAAAGGAAACGCTGTTGTCCTTAAATAGTCAAGCATTGTTCTCAGATTTCCTGTAATAATCTCTGCCTTTTTACCCAAAAAGATTCCTAACTATGTGGGTCCTGAGACTTCTCTCATGTCTGTGCAGTGAATGTTTGTTGTGATTTTTAGCCTTTTTCCTTTGAACAATCCTGTGCCTAATACACAGCATGTAGCATTTGGTGGTGTTGGAGGGTATGAAGTGGATCTTCTGTGTAACCTCATAGATAAAATATACATAATGTGGTATCTGTCTATAAAGTTTGTGATCACCAATCTAGTTACACACATGGAGTGATGGCCAGTGTGTCTGGGCACGGAGACTTTGGCTGACAGTGATCTGAAACAGCTGCTCCAAAGCTTCAGAGGGATATAAAATAGGGAACATCATGCTGGAGGAGGGGGCTGGCAGCTCTTTTACCTGATGGAAAGCTACTGCCAGCACAGAGAGGCTGATCTGTGGCAGGAGACATCATCATGGGAGATGAAGATCTGGGACCCAGCCAGAAAGAGCATCCAACAACACCACAGTGGCTGTGTGCCAAAAGTGTCAGTTGTTCTCTAGAGCTGAATGTGAGAGGCAAAAACCTTTAACCCACAGGGCATGAGTCCTCATGGGAGTGGGGCAGTTTGTCTATTTATTACTCCAAGGTCTGATCGCAAACATAGTTTGGGAGCTTGCATGCATAAAGTAAAAACAAGGGGGAATCCTGCATTCCACCCTGTCATCTATGTTTTTCTACTGAGACTTGTGGGTTTTTTCCACCTCTAATTATCATCTTCCCATTTAGCTCTTACTCTTCTGGAAATTAGTGACTAGCATAAAAAGGGGATGTGGAGACACACCCCAATCAACACTTGCTGGTAATTCAACTTTAGAAGTCTCCTATGCATGTTAACAGAGCTGTGAAGAGACATAGGCATGGAGATCTCCCCAGTGCCTGGCCAGCTCAGGTGTTAATCCTGCATGGTGTAGGTTCTAGGAGTAGTCTAGAGCCATATATTTTTGTGGGACCTGACACCTAAATGAAGAGGGGTTGATCCTGCATTTAATTTTTGCTGAGAACTGTCCCAGGCCAGCTGTGCTGTGAGATGTCAGCAGCTTCACCTGACTCTCCTCCCGGTCTTTGAAGAACATACTGGAACACCCTCATCTGGGGTTCAGTGGCATGGTCCTGTGCGTCTGCAGTGGTGGGTGATGGTGGTTGTGTGTCACTAACAAATTGAAGCATGGGCCACCAAAACATATCACGGGATTTGGAGGCTAAGTTGACATCTTTGCTGAAGGGTTGTCCAATGCACGTATCTTACGTAAGTTATGCTTATAAATATGCCATGACCTATGAATACTTCAGCAATGGGTTTGAGCCAGGAATGAGTTGTGCTGAACTAATTATTTATTCACTTAATAGGGACTGATGGTTTTGCTCAGCTGGAAGCTGTGCATAATTAAAACCATGGTCCCTGTCCCGAGAGCTTTCCAGTCTGAAAGATGAAGCAAAGGCTGTGCCAGGAGAAGCTGTGGGAATCCCATGTGCCCCTATCAGATGTTCAGAAAATTACATTTCAAAAAGCCTGTGGGCACTCTGTATACAACAGGAGACATGGGCCATTTGGGGCTAGTGTGTATTTAACACAGGCTTTTGTTCATATGGCCACAATGCTAAGTGAGAGGTGGCTGCTGTAGGTCAAGAGGTCCTCCCAAAAGCTGTAAAATAAACTCAAACTTGCAAATAAAAATACACTTAACCCTGGGTGGTGTTCAGTGTAACCTGGGGATGCACATTACCCAAACCAGAGCTGTCCTCCTTAAACACAGCCCAGGCAAGGGAGCCAGTGCCTGTTCCTGTGCAGACGCCATGCCCCAGGCAGAGCAGCATTGATCAAAGAGACCAGGTCTTGAGCAACACCCAACTTTCATCTGTTTTGCAGCTGCCAGGAGCCATTGCCTCTCCCCAGACCTGAAGAAGGACTTGTGTGCCTCAAAGCTTGACTGTTTTTTTACTAATTATATAATTTGGCTTAATAAAAGCTATTAACTCCCTGTACAAATCTTGTGTCTCTTTGAATAGGCTGGCACGTTTCCTAATAGAACCAGAAACTGCTTCTTAAACAGAAGTTTGACCATTATTGTTATTAAAATAGGAAAGGAAATGGAGGCTTGTTCACAACAAAGCGATATTTATTGCTCAGTTTAATTGCTTAATGTAGAGTGCATGACTGAGCATTTGAAGGAGCTGATTTGCAGTTTGGTCACCCTTTGAAACAAAGCCACATCTTGTGAAATTGCATGTTGAAACTCAAAGACTGAAATGGCTTGAGCAGATGGGAGAGGAATAGAAGCTGTTAGCTGAGCCTGCACAATTCTGCTGGGAAAAATTCCTCCTGGAAACACACAGCATTGGGACCACTGCCTTGTCTGGACCTGCACCCTCGAGCAGGATGGGAGATGCTGATACCTGGAGGCTGGCTCAGACTTTTCCCACTCAGCCAAAATGTAGGTGAAGGATATGGCTGTGGAGGGGACTAGGCAGGTGATGGCAAGTTTTGCACAGGTGCAGGCAGGTACCCTCAAGGAAGCAGGGCAGGTAGGAAAGTTGAGCAGGCACATGTGAACTCAAGTGATGCCAGCCCCAAATGTCTGAGCTGTTCATAGGTGTGAGCAAGCACTAGGTGAAAATCTCTTAACTCCTCTTGCTACGAGAGCTGCAAGATCTTCCCCCAGTCCTGACCATGGCCATGCTCACCCACAGAGTCCCAACTAAACTGTGTTGCCAGTGCCTTTGTTTTAATGGGGAACGTGTATGCTGCAAGTTGTTGCATTCAAGTCAAAGAGCAAGTTTAAATCTCCTTTCTCCCCTAGCAAGACCCCGCAACTACCTCCTTGACTGGGTCTTGGCCACTTCACAGCTCAGGCTTTGGGGCACACATACAGGCTTTATGGCCTTAACGCAAATAGTGGATAGTTCAAATAAGAATTATCTGTCTGCCCCTCCCCAGTGAGTGCTGAACCCAATATTTCTCATGAGTGACTCAGCAGCGGCAGGGGGTGCAGGAGCTGCCTTGCTCCGAGCTCTGTCATCATGCCAAAAATCCAGCATGATGGCAATGAAATAATTTCTTTTTGCATGCCTGGAAAGCCACTTTTGTCAGTAGCGGTACTGACGGCATGACTTCAGGGGGTGGGGAGGTTTGACTCGTGGGTGCAGCAGCTCCTGGCCCTGCAGAGGGGGAATTTGCCTTCATCCACCCCAGGAGCCAGTGGTGCATGCCATGTCCATGTTGATGACCAGCAAAGACCCACCCAAAAAACCTGAACCGCATCCTTTAAACAAAGAACAGTCCAAAATCCTTTTCTTAAGGATAAGCGTTTTTCTTAAAATCACCTGAGTATTGCCCGTCCTGCTGTGCCGAGGGCTCCCTGCACAGCTCCTCTGCAGCCAGGCAGACAGGACCCAAGGACTTTCCAACAGTGTGTGTTCTGCCTAAAGCGGCATCTTTGGGTTTTTCATAACGTAACTGTGAGGCTCTGAGCTATTCCCATAGCACTTTTAGTAATCAGCCCTGGTATGTTGAAAGACCCATTTGTCATGTCTCAGCTGGTCTCTTGGAGAAACAATTACAGGTCAGGTTAGTTACCTGATTTATATGTCAGGGCTGCAGGAAAGAATCAACAGCATTTTTTGTATTTTTCCAGAGTAGGTTGATATTCCCGGCATGTTGAACCCTAGGAGTTCCCTTGCTTTTATGATCACTTGCAATCCCTCCTTATTTGGCTGATGTTACAGCAATTCGAGCAGAAAAATGTACTACCAGCACAGAGAGCCAATGTCTCCCTTAGTTATCTCCCTTCAAAACAATTTGCTTGCCTGCTGGTGTGAGAATATCCATGCACACCTTGTGTGAGGTAGCTTCTCCATCAGCAAGTCCTAGGCACCAGTTTGGGCAATCATTCCAAAAGCCAGGCAGCAGCATCATGTCTCCATGCAGAAAGAGATGCGATGGCTGGCAGGTTCCTCTCTGTAACACCAGTTACAGAGTGGGCATTGTTGCAGAGCCAACAGCAGTGGTGTGTGACTGTATGAGCACAGACTGCTGTTGCACACACAAATACGCATGCAAACTATGGTGTGGTTTGTGTTCGTGCAAAAGGTGAGGAAATTTTACTGATGGAAAACATAAGTTGCAGACCTGAACCACCCTGACCATCCTGTTAGAGCTCCCAGGGGATGGCCAAAATGTAAGCGGAGAGCTGGGGCTGTGCCACCTCCAGTGCCAGCCATCCCCAGCGCCAGGGTAAGAGGCACTGACCACAACTGCCACATGGATATTCCCACTGGGACCGAACATGATCCCATCTGAGAGGTTTCAGGCAGATCTTCTCCAGCATGTGAGTGTGCTTGGGAAGGCTGATAGGAAACTATTCCTGATGGAAGCAATATCTGAAAGCAGGAGGCTGTACAACTTCCTAAACTCTGCAGGGTGTGTTTGTAACCACCACAATGCTGGGTGAAGAAGGTGCAGGACGAGGCCTCACCCTCACTGCAGCACGCACAGCAGAGAGCAAAGGCCTTTATGCTGTTGATGCTTAAGAAAGGCTTGCCCAGGGTCAGGGCTGTGGGAGCGATTGAAGGTTATCTCACATCTCTGCAAGGGTGTCTCTGTGCTCAGGGTAGTGCACAGGGAGGGCTTAACCATGAGTGCGAGGAGGGGAGCAGGGCAGGGCTGCGGCTGCCTCTGAGCACAAACTGCTGTGACCCTCCAACAGGAAACAAAGCAGAAGCAAAGCGGAAGATGTTTTACGAAGTGCCCATTTACTCCATGCTAGCAGGGAATAAAACATGCGTCAAGGAGCGGGCTGTGTTCCCATGGGCCGTGGGAAACATGGTCAGGTGGGGAGGAAAGAAATAACTCCTAAGGCGTGCAGCTTGCCATCACAGGGAAATGCAGAGGAGCAAATTATTAGCTTGTGCTTTTTGCAAGATGAAAGATGGGCCATTAGCTGCCTATGGAAAATACCTTCCAAAACCTTTGGTGCAGCAGTTTCTCTGTAGAAGGGCTCTCCCAGCACCCCAGGCATCCCGGGCTGTGATGGCAAGAAAAAGCCCCACGGCCGGGGCTGGAGAGGTTTGAACTTGAACTCGTTTATTTAGCTTTGACTTTTCCCTTGCTGGAGCCCCTGGACATAGGCCAAACCTCAAAAGCGAGTTATAGCCAAATATTTTTGAGGTTGGTAATGAGATACCAAAGCCTTACTTAAAAAAAAACCCTGTCCCACATTTCTTTGCAGCATGCAGGGCCGATGCTCCATGCCTTCAGCAGAGCTGGGTTCAGGGGTCATAGTGCTGCCAGCCAGCTCATGCTCAGCATCCTCCTCCTGTATCTCATGAGCACGGCTGGGTATAAGCAGGCACCCCCAGGTGATCCAAATGCTTGCTGTTTTCACTGCAAAACAAACTTTGGAACACTTCCGTCATCGTACACACATTGCTCAGGGTTAACTGTGACAGATCGCGTCTCTCCCTGCTGTGAACTCCTGCTTGGCTGCGGGGGTCTCCCACCTTGCAACAGCTTAAAACTATGGTGTGACCTGCAAAGCCTCCTCCAGGCTGCAGCAGTACACAAACCTGCTCGGGTGCTTGCTTGTGGGCTGCACACAGGAGCACTGACAACACCACTGGCAGGACCAAGTGAACCCTGCTCAGGCAGAGAAACCTAACCTAACCCACAAAATCTGCTTTGCTCTGTGATCAGGATCTGGCCCTACACTGCTTTCTCTGCATATTGATGCTGGTTTTGTGCTAGGCTTCCTTGGTGGCATATTTTTTGCACTGTATTTGAATAAAACAGAGCAAGCCTGTGAAAGTCAAGATAAATGTGTTTCAAGATCTTTAGGCTCTGGTGCAAAGCAGCGTTACAGCAATCCGCAGCCTCCCTCAGCAATGGAAAGGGTTAACTGCTTCAGTTTCCCCCTGATACTTGTGGCTAATGCCAATCAGATCTGGAATGATACAAGTAAAATGATTGAAACCTCTGGCTGTTCAAAAAAGCCTATGTTTTAATTAAATTGAGAACTAGCTGGTTAATCAGCGCAAGGACTAATGGTCTGATTAGCAGGAAATGCCTGGTGAAAAATAGACTCACCAGCTGGGCTGGAGGGAGGGCTGAGCCGTGGACTGGGGACACAGCCCAGGGCTGGGGGAGCTGCGGGTGCTTTGCAAAAGGCATTCAGACTCCATCTGAGGAACCCCCAGGAAGGAAATGAATTCTTGATCCCACCAGGGGTCCTTGGATAGAGCTGCCCCCAAGTCTGTTGCTGCCCAGGGCCCAGCTGTGGAAACTCTCTTCAGAGAGCATGACAGGGGACCAGGGGATGCCAGGAGGACAAATGAAACCTCTCATCTCAATTACATTTGAGAGGGAGAGTACAAGGATGGGGGAGGCAGGATTGCAAAATCAATTTGAAATTTATTGTGTGAAGGGAAAAAAAACCAACCCCAAACCGCACCACCCAAGAAATAAACTTTTAAAATTAAAAAATCAATGGAGAAATGTCCTTCTGGCTACCCCTTCCCCCACTGTGTGCAAAGCACAAGCTTCCTTCTGATTAAAGCTCAGCCTGGAGCAGTTTCGGTGGCAGGAGGCCAGGAGGAAGCTTAAGGTGCTCTCTGCAGTTTAAGGTGGAGCTGTTTACATCGCCTTCCCCAGCAGTGCCAGTTTTGGCCATGCAGCAGTATCCTCTTGGTTACACCAGTTACACTCTGGCTGTGCCACTGTTCCAGTTTATGTGTCCGATAGCAAAGACAAGCTCTCTGTTCACAGATGCTTGGTGGTAGATGAGCCTTGGTGGGGTTTTGTTTTGCTTGCAGCTGCCTACAGCAGGTTTTCACTAAAGTGAAATAACGTGAGGTGAGAGGGAAGGGGAGTGGGAATAACTCTTGCCCCATTGCTGGGGAGATGCGGATGGGATGCTCCTTCTGAACAATGCCCACACATTGGAGTTTGCTCAACAATTCAGGGCCAAATTCTCCCTAATATGATCCTGCACTCTGCAAGAAAAGCATCTCAAGTTTTCTCACCCATTATAGAAATCTCAGCCCCAGCCTCCCTGATAGGGTGTTTGTAATTCACAGATATTAACTGGCACCTATAGTGCTCCCGTAACTCAGGGCCAGTGTGGTGTGGTAGCGTTTCACAGTCTTTTAGCTCATGAAGTGGGATGGGTGTTTCTTCTCAAAACAAGCACAAGTGTGCGCAGCACACGTGTACTGGGTACAGCATTAAGCCTGACAGCAGCGCTGCCTTTTTGAGGAACAACTTTTTATTAGGATATTTACTGTGCATTTGATATTATGAGGCAATAAAGGTGTTAATACCTATTCACATCTTGTCATCTGTAATTGTTTGGAAAAGAGAGCTGCATCCGCAGGAGGAGTTGGGACCCACTGGACTTGGTGTTTGCATGGATTTCAGCTGCCTTTGGCTCAGCCAAACCCCTGGGAACAGCCTCTGTGGAGTAAAGCCATGGGAGCAGGGTGTTTCTCCTGTTCTAGTGGGGAACAGCAATCCTGCGAGGTTAAGAAATAACATGGGGTGATGCAAAATACTACACAGGTTTAAAGGAGAGTCAATCCCAGCTCTGAGCGCTCCAAAATACACACAGAAACTGTTTTTTTCAAACCTTCAGTGCCACCCACCCCAGATAAACGTGGTGTTCAGCAAGTTGGCAGAGTGGTGGTGTCTCCCATTCAAATCTAAATGCATGACATTTCAGATCTAGCTAGGTTATAAGATGTCACATGCTAGTTTTAAGTTGTGCCTTCTGTAGAATAAGTTTTATATAGATTTTCCTGGGGGTTTTGTTTAGAAGTGCGTCAGGGAATCAGGTGAAAACCACTGAGCAGCTCTCAAAAAGCCCCAGATCCATCTGCATGGAGCTGTCATTGAGACTGGAGAGCTGCCAGGCACAGAACCTATAAATCATGAATCAAGCCCCCCATTCCTGTCCCTAAATCACAATTGTTTTAAAAAGAAAGAAAACATATTGGTTCTTTTAACATGCCTTTTGGAGTCTATGCCTTTAGGCACATTTTCCAGCTTTTCCAAAACATGAGAACTAGAAACTTCCTCTCCTTTCTCAGTGAAAGCTGAGAGTCTGACTTAATTGCTTGCATGCAAGAGCTGCAGCTTTATGAAAAATTCCAAATATCAGAAGATTGGTAATAAAATCACATGGTCTGGCAATGCTGAGACTCAAGTTAGATGCAGAATATTCCTTTTATAAGTGTCCAAGAAGAGTATGCACCACTGGGAAGCTGGTCTGCTAAACAGAAACAGATACAATTAAGTTTTGGTGATGCAGAAAAAGACCCTGGTGAGAGCGTTCATGTTGCTGCTCAGCTCCCATTGCCTTTTGGGTAGGCCGTCACCATGTCCGTAACACACATGGGGATTTAACCAGGAACAGGGCAAATGTGGCTGGCACTTTTTCAAGGGCTTTCGCAATGGCAGTGCAAAGCACCTGGCAGGGGCAAGCAGGAAGTGGGGAGATGCCGAGGGGAGTTTGGGGGTTAGTAAAGAAATGCTGAGGCTCAGCCAGCCCTTCAGAGAAGCAGCACAGTGAAACTGTGTGATATTTGAGACTTCTTGTTCAGGTCCCAACTTGCACCCCTATCAAATCAGTTTTGTTGACCTAGGCTGATCTCCAGGCACTGAGTTTAATATTGCAGCCCTGACTGCAAGAAGCATCTCAGGATGCAGCATCTTGTCATAACTTGGGGTTTCTGCCTGGGCTTTCAGTGCCTTCCATGGCAGTGTGGTTTCCTCTGGGTTTACTTTAGTGGCCGTATCCTCCCAGCCAGACTCGATGTCCAAACAGCACAAGCACCCCTGGGAGTACCACACTCATCGGTGGCCCCAGAAAAGGGACACAGGGAGGACAAGCCACAAGCCACCCTGGCAGTGCCCTCTGCCACCACATCTCCCTGGAGAGACTCCCCACTGCTGCTGGAGGGGACAAGGGCACCCTCACAGGGGTTGCATAGGCGAAGCAAAGCATCTTTGCATGGTCCAAACCTGAAGGGACCATGGGGGCTGAAGCCTCCTCTCTTTCCCTCTGTGTCTGAGAATCCCCAGTTATGGGCCAGTGCCTGTGCAAGCACCACAAGAGCTATGTCTGCCTTCACAGAGAACATCTCTTGCTATTCATGGAAATGATGAGATAATGGCCTGAAATTTTGGTTCCTCTAATATAATTGAAAATGGAGCTAAACTGCAACTCTAAAAAGGAAGTCTAAATTAGGTTGCAGAAGAGAAAAGGATATTTGACAGCAGGAGCAGGCTCTGGAAATACAGTCATTGTTTCTACTTATGGGTTTTGAAATGTAAATAATTTAACACCCAGCTAAGCAGAGGAAAATCTGCTATTTTTGGTTTATTCTGAACAAAGACAGCTGTGTATTCTAAACATACAGTTCAGCATTTAAAAAAAAAACAGTAGAGAAATAATGCTGGCAAGAATGTCTTTAGGTATTTAAGACTCAGTGCTGGGGTCTGGGGTGGCTGCGTATTGCAATACACTGGTATCTTTGCAGCAACCTTGAGTCTTACCATGTTGTCTTAATAAACCCATAAATAAATTCTAGGGATTCATTAAAAACTTCAGCTGCAGGATAAAAGCACTGGGAGAGGTTGCAAAGGCAGCATTTAGGTCTTCAATGAGATGGTGCCAGGGCTTGCGTGGTCAGGCTGACACCCGGTTAGGTGTTAGATCTGGAGTCTGTTTGAGACAGATCCTGCTCTCATCAGCGAGATTCCCATGGCAGCAGCTGCTGCAAGATACCAGCTGTATTCAGTTCAAAGCAGCACGGAGAACCGGATTGCAATTCAAATTCGGGTCCCCATTAAAATAATGAGCACTGTTGCAGGCACACAAGCATGTCTCTGGGAGGAGAAGGTGAATCCTCTTTCTTCATAGACCTTAACTGAGTTACTGTGCTTTTGGTAATTAGAACAATCAGGCCTGATTTGTTTTTCTGGTCTCTCACCTCTCTCAAATACATATATATTTCTTTTAATAACTTGATAGGAGAAAGGGTTAAATACCTCTCAGCTGTATAAAATCCCCTGTAAATGTCACTGCCTTCCCAGCCTCCCTTGCTTCCTGCTTATAGACCCAGCAGTGGTTTGAAGAGATTTTAGTGGCATTCACTCTTGTTTTAATGCCAGCTGAAACCAGACATGGTGATGAAACCCCATCCACCACAAGAACAAGAGTAACTGCAGTATTAAGAACAACTGCTGCTCTTTCCTTAGTGTTCATGGGGTCTGGCCACACGAGAATGGGAATATGCTGAGACTCCTGAGAGTGGAAATCTTTGTAGCTCAAGGATGTACCCCTGGGTCCTTCGTACTGGTCCAGACTCTGCAGAGAGGACAAAGAAGACAGTGAAGAATTTCTTGTCGTCACAAGAGCCGAGTTGCCCATGCCAAGGGGCTGCAGCTTTGTGGGCTGATTCACATCCACCTGCCTGTATTCCTGCAAAGGAGGCCAGGTCTCCCTCAGAGATGCTCTCTGCCCCCTCCATCCCATCCCCAGTTGTTGTTGGTGGTGGTGGTGGTGCAGTCTGGGCTTGACCACAACAAGACATCACAAGCCTGTCTGGGGAGGCAACCCCTGCTCTGGTGTCGGCCCTGGCAGTGCTGGTGCGTGCCTCAGCCAGCCGGATACATCTGGGATGAGTTGTACGGCATCTCTTCTCCCATGGATGGAAAGCTATATAATCTCCTCTAGAAATGTATATCTTGGGCAGCCAGGGTTTCCTTGCCATTGCCAGGCTGCCTGGCTGTAAACACACTGCCGAGCTGGAGGGCAAAACACATCAGTGCTGAGTCGTCTTAAAAATCTGGCCCTGGGTGTGGGGAGCACCTGGAAATCTTCCTCTCAGCTCTTACATTAATCTGGCCCCACAGGCCTGCTGAAGCTCATTGAAATTCATAGGGAGTCTTCCCACTGAGTTCAGCCAGCTTTTGAATAAGGTCGGTTTTCTCTTCAGTGGTTTTTTTTGGTGTTTTATTTTTTCAAACCTATGCTCACTCGGGGGGAAAATGTATTTAAACAGTGAAGTGCTGCGCTTGCAGCCACGCTGCTATTGTCTACCCAGGGGTGATGCAGCTCTGTGAAAGGCTTTGTTCCCACAGGGATGTGGTTAGGGGGGATGGCCTCCACTGCAAAGGTGGTCGAGCCCATTTTCGCCTCACTTCAAACCCACACAGAAGTTGCAGGTCCAACTGGGCTGACACAGAGTCAAATATTGTTTGGGCTGCGCTTGTGTTGCATGTGAGAGAGAGAAACTCAGTGAAAGAGTTGGGCTGGTATGCCTAGGATAAGATTTTCCTTGGTTTGGGTGTTGATTTGGGCTCCTTTCTATGCTTGCTTTTTATCTATGCATACCAAAATAGCAGGTTAGGTCTTACGTAAAATGCCTTTCAAGGGAACTCAAAGCACCCCTTGAAGAAGAGCAGTTATTCCCAGTTTACAGATGGAAATGAGACTTATCTAGGGTGGCACACAGTACTGGTGGCCGAGCTGGGAATGCAGCCAGTGTCCCTTAATGCTGCTTGGTTCGCCCTCCCCAGGGCCACCAAGTTCCCTCATCACTGGTGCTATTCAGTCAGCACAAATGCTGATGAACCCCAGACCTCCTTTTATCCCAGGCCATCTCCTCTTCCACGTGATTCCTGTGGTTGTCATGAAGTCATCTTTAGTTTTGGTGACTGCAAACAAAGTTTTGGGTGTTCTTAGTCAAGACTGTAGGCAAGGAAGCTGTAAATGCACCTGCTGCCCAGCAGCCATGCTCCGAAATACCTGATTTCTGGGAGAATCTCTGGCTCCTACAACCTTCCCCTGATTTCCCTGGGGCTTGTGGTGGATGGGTAGAAGGTCCCTGGAGGAGCCACAAAGCAAAACACTTCACTACTTCTCCCCATCCAGCTTTCCCCTCTCAGCAGCATTATCAATCTTGCCTGCTTTGCCCTGGAAGCTTTTTAGACTACACAAGCAAGCTCTGAGTGTTCACTGCTTTTTTTCCCCCTCCCTTTCCTGCTGAATACCTCTCCATCTCCCACCCCTCCTCGGTGTTGACGCTGCTTCTCCTGCCTGCAAACACAAAGATGAGTGAGTCAGCGCAGGGAACACCAAGTGCTCCAGATACGAAGCAGATGGGATTGAAGAGTCTGGTACAAATTGTCTTTCTTAATTCACTGAAATGCTCTTAAGCCCCCCAGGACTGTTCTCCATATTTTTCATTAGCAGAGCTGAAAATGAAGCTACTCCTTTGAAATCCAGGATTTTGTAGTATCAGCCACACGTGTGATTTTGTCCCATGTTATTAATAAAGATGGTGAATATTACAAATGGTTTCCAGCGATAATGTGCTTGGATGCTGGAATTAATTCACTCGGTGAATTTTGCTTCTTTCTTTGTGCTCCACCTTTCTTCAAATGTCCATAGAGTGCATCATATTGGAATTAATGTCTATAGAAATTGACTTTTGTAACAGGATTAAAATCAATAGAAAATTTCAGTTTCTCTTTTCAAGCTCAATAAGATGAACGTTATGAGGCAATGTAACAGGATGTGTCACAGGTTGAACAAAAATGGTTAATCAAAGTTATCCAAAATCCATGTTTTGACATTTTCCGTTGTAGTGAACTGATCAGATTTTGCTAAATACTATTTCATGTGACTAAGTTTTCATTTTCAGTTACATTACAATTACATATGTAATGGATGTGTCTAGGGTCCTATAGGGCCCTTTGGGACATTAGCAGCCAGATACGTTTGTTTCCTTTCCCCCCGCAGGATGAACTCTTTTTTTTTCTCGTTTTTGGTGATACTCATTCACAAGACTTGCATGATACCCTATGGCTGGAGGCTCTTTTTGCCTAATGTGATATTTGCTCGAGTAAAATTTTAGATTTTTCAGATACATTTTTTTACTAGATACACGTATTTTAGTTGAAAATTCCCAAATTACTCTTGTGATGTTAGCAGAAGCACAAATTGAGTGTTCAGGGAATGTACTTTTTAAGCTTATACTGGAGTTTATTCATTTCAGCCACATTGTGATGCCTGAGCCAGGGGATAAGTCCCACATCAACATTGGCTAACCATCTAGCTCAGAAAAGTAATACTGAAACATCAGAATCAATCACAATGAGTGTAATGAGTTAAAAACATTTCAAATGATGGCCAGCCCTGGTGAAATAACAATCTGCTCTCAGAAACTCTACAAGGAGAAAAAAATCTAAACTCGTTGGATAAATTATTTGTTGCAAATTATTTCTTCAGGTCTGATTATTAATCTTCATTTTACACAGTAGGCCTCTAATGACCTGCTTGACAACTATGATGTCTGATAGACTGTGGGGATTTGCATGAAAATGAGTTTTGTTTCTTCCCATTCCAGCCATAAAACAGTGAGGATGCTCAGCTTCACCATGCAAAAGGGGAATAACCAGGCACCCAAGCTCTGGGTGAAAGGAGATAATTCAGCTGTATTTTTGGAAAGGGAAAAAAAAGGAGGCACTAATTCAAACACAAAATAATAGCACCTCGCACATAAACAAGCCTAATCAGATATGGTTGCTAAGTGGAGTCATGTGAGTAGTAGATGATGGAGCAAAAGCAGAAGATACAACTCCCAGTGAAAACATGGTGACCCAGCTCTAATAGGACTTGCACTGCTGTTTTCTGTGATTGAATAATCTTTTGCCTTTTTATAGCAAGAGTTTTTAAATGTTGGGCCTGTTTCAAGTGTGTTATCATCGCCTGTCTGCTGATAACTGACAGGCTTTGGATCATTCTCTGGCTTGTATGTCCTGAATCCAGATAGGTTCGAGCAGAAGATGATGCTCTTGCCAGTCACAGGCAGCTCAAGTAAGGTTAAAAAAGAGGAAAAGACAGCAAGCTTGATGTCCCTCCTGGAGCTCTAAGGGTTTCTTTCCCTGGGATTTGCAGTATTTTTTGGTGATTTCAGAGTTATTCCCAGCCCAGTTCAGCACACCTTGTGCTTTGACAGCTCAGTGCTCCTGGATATTATTACTTGATAAAAACTGGCAACATCTCTCATTTTGGAAGGTTTTTTTGGAAACAGAGCTTTATTCTTACTTGACTTCTGGAGTGTACTGGTGTAAAAGGAGGTGAAAGTGGATGCAAATGTAAGGTGCAAGAAGCACTGTAACACTGCCTGCATGTAGATGGACAATATTCTTTAATAGTCTTGATCTTGCGGTGCAAGCAGAGAAAAGGTTGGAGGTTTGTGTTCTGGCAAGCAGGCACAGGGTGCACATATATGGTCTGTTGTCAGACAAGTTGCCATGGGAGCCCTGTCCAGGTTTTTGGTGATATATGTGAACGTGGTGGCTTGAATTGCTACAGTAAATTAGTGGGCTATTGGGGTAACTGCGATCAGACTTCAAAAGGAGACATCTATTTTTTTATTACTTTATTCAAAATACCATTGTCATCACATCAATTTGTGAAGAAAGAGGCAATTTTTGGTTGCTGGTCATCCCATTTACTTGATTTTCCCTTTAATGTTTTGGCAAATGATCTCCCAGCAAAAAAGATAAAAGATGTAATAAACCACTGCCAGCCACCTCTCCGTGAATTGATCCCACTCCTTCATGTACTGTTGATCTTCTAACTTGTCCAGAGGGCATATACAATTTTGTAGGAAGTAAAAATGTCACACAAGAAAAAAGGAGAATGAGAGTGGAAATCTCTTCTCTTGCCAGGCTGTGTGCCCTGTGTGGGAAGCAACACCAGAGCAAGTGCTGTGCTGGACTGGGGGAAGCAGAACTCATTCAGGGCAGACAGACAGGCAGCTAGAAGTGCACACGCACAGCCAGCATGACTGCAGGAGTTCTATTTTACCAAAAAAATGGACCTAAAATGAGGTCAGGGAGGGTGTGTGGGGGGCGGTGTGGCCAGCAGTCCCTGCCCAGGTAAGCTTTCCCTGCACACATTTGCAGGGGCAGCAGCAAAAGCAATTTGCTGCAGGTGAGAGTCAGGAAGCCAGTTCAAACTGGCAATCACTGGCCAGAGTTTGCAGTGTTTAGGTGATTGGCAATGGTAACCTCTGGCTTTCCTGTACCCAAAAACTCAGAAGCTGAAGGTTTAGCTATGGCTGTGCTTGTGGATGCAGTGCTTTAATGATTTATTGAATTCTTTTGTGTGTTGGTTCATTTTTTTTTAGGGCCAGGGGCTGCCATTTTAAAACGCTCTGTAAAAAACAGATGTGTAAGTCAATTAGCTTTTAAAGGGCATGTTTATGAGTTGGAGAAATCCTGCTCGGTCTCCATGGGCTGCCCAAACCTGCACCCCTGATGCTTACCCCACACAGATGTGCAGCCCTTCTAAGCTCCCCTTGTGAAATTCAACCACCTCTGTGAGAGATCTGCACAAAGTGGGGGGGCACAGCCCTGATCCCCTGGCCATAGCCTGTGTGTGGAGGTGACACATCACGGCTCCCTGCTTTTCAGTCCTCTGGGATGCCCTGCCAAGAGACCAGAGAAGTTCTGCATCTCCAGGAGGGGAAAAGAAAAAGCAGTGGCCAGCAATTTCTGCAAGTGCATGTGGAGGGAGCAGTTGTGGGGTGGCTGAGGAAGGAATGGAGAACTACAAACCGCAGCAGTTTGGGGCAGGTGGTGCAGAAGGAAGAGTACCCAAGAAAGTCCTTTCTATGGAGTTTCCATGAACGTCTGTGATGTGCAAAGCCAAGCCAGGATGTGTGTCCACAGCCCTGTGTATAGATCCTGTCTAAATCTACTCCTGTCTCCTCCAGGCTTTGCTGGGTTGATCCAGGCTGCAACATCAGACAGCTCTTCTCCTGAGACCCAGCAGAGAATGGGGATGTCAGTGGGCTCTCCAAACCTGGGGCTGTTCCGTATCCCCTTGTCCTCCCCTGGTGTCTCTGGGGTGCAGGCTGAAGCAGCAAGTGGGACCACTGACCAAAGTAGCCATGCATGCCTAGAAAGTGATGGTAGCTGAGGTCTGAACCTGGATCTGCACAGTTAAGGTCATGTCTCTTTGTGGTTTAAAAACAGAAAGAGGTCGTGACTGCAGGCCAAGTCCTCTATTGGCATAAATAGCCACCGTCTCACTGAGCAGAGTTCAGTCTATTTATACCAGCAAATAATTTGGCCCATCAAATAGAAGAAATCCTGGACTCCTCTCTGACTGTCTAAGTTTCTGCTCCATGGAGCCACAGGACTGTGTGTCCATAGAAAGGAAGACTAAAGTTGCTTTTTCGTGAATGCTGTTTTGTAAAAATTGCAGATACAGGGAAAGTCAGACTTTTCATAGGAACACACCCATCCCGATTGAACTTTCCTTGGAAAGAGTTTCTCAGCAGGCTCAAACTATAAGATACTCCCCCAGAAAAATTTGTGCTCTGCTGCAGCAAACAACTGAGTTCAAACCATGCTGACCATCAGGGGCGTGAAAAAACGGGTTGTCAAGAAACCCACATTCCAGTTCTTGTTCTGCCTGTGGGGCTTTCACCATCAGGAAAGCATCTTAGTAAAGGGCGATTTGCTCTTCCAGGGTGTTCCTCTCACTGGGAGGGTAGAGAGAGGATTTGGTTTTGCTTGTTTGTTTTATAAAAGCTTTGAAAAGCTTTGGCTTCCGCTCAAATTCAGGAAAAAGCTTCAAAAAAATCGCAAAAAAAATCCCCTGAAAAACCCCTTCATGGTTTTGAAAGCTCTTTCCTGCCCTGTTCCAGAAGGGGCTGTTAATTGTACAGCATTTCAATTGCAGAAAGTCTCACTATTGAGTAGAAGAGTCTTTTTGAGCCTAACCAGCTGTGTGGGTCTTTTGTAAGTTGCTCTGACATCACAGAAGCCCAATATAGTTAGCATTGTTCAGAATTTTTATTGCCGCTGGTTGTAAATATGTCTATACACATATTTCATTGTAGAGACCCCATGAGCATCTAGGAACCAAAACTTCCTTCCACACCCCAGCCACTGAAATTAGATTATATACTGATTGTGTAATTACTGTATAACAAGGTTTGCTCAGCCTCTCAATGCACAATGCCTGTTTTCATAGCATTTTAATATGAGCAACATAATAAGCACCAGCTTGAATAGCCACATGCCAACGAGGCATTGCATTCCCCAAACTAGCTTGAGTTTGTGAAATCTGGTCCAGCTGCTCAGCACACAGAAGGGTGACAATAAAATGTCTTCCAGACCATGCTGGGCCAGGAATCAGAAAGAACACAGACAGGGAAACGCTCTTCTTCCCCAGCCTGAGGTGGGCTGGTTGGCACATAGTGCTATCTGGATTCTTTCTTCAGGCTGCCTCAAGCTGGTTGCATTAATGCTACATCCTTCGCATGTGTTTTGCCTGCATCGGCATTTGCAGATCTGGACTGATAATGCTCCCACTAATACTGTTCCGTCATTGCTGCTCTGGTCTTTCCTCTGTGCTCTGAGTGAATGATTTTAAATGGCTCAAATCCTGCACTAGGCTTGTTTTTCTAATGAGTTAGGCAGCAAATTTGGTCATGTGTTCAGCCCTGGCTTTGTCCTGAGTGGTATGGAACTGGAACAGCCCATAAACAGCAATTTGCTCATCTTTTAAGCTTTATTGTTTCGGCAATGGGTTTTACTTGGATGGTTGAAGACCAACCCTCTCTTCACACAAAATGTTTTACCAGCTCCAACAATAACTGCAACCCATTCTTTCTGCTTTGCATTTATTTGCAATTAAGCTAAATGGACCAAACGCCACCAGATGAAACAGAGCACAACATTTCCGGTTGACTTACAGTTCCAACAGGTCCCATCATCCAGCAGTTGCTGTGTGTCCTCTCTGCTATTTGCATACTGCCAATGTTTTGACTCTTCTTTTAGAAAACACAGGTCCTTCACGGACTTGTTGGATCGTGTTCTCCACCTGTCTCTGGAAGGAGCATGTTGATGGTGCATAGTTGTTATGGAGGGATGGTCCCGAGTTCTGCATGCACTGGTTCATTCTGAGGGGTTTATGGAGTAGAAGAGCTGGGACCTGTCTCCACATGGTGGTGTTGTTCAAAAATAATGGCTTGCTCATGGCAAAGTGAAGATTACAGGCCAGTACGGACACACTCTGTATCCGGGTTTTTTACCTCTTCATAGCTTTGAATTGCGTTTTGCTGCAGAAGTGTCAGTGATGACTTCCAGCTCCACATGCTTTCTTGGCAAAGAGGTTTTCCTGTTCTCAGCCTTTGATTTCCCTCTGTCACCTCTAACTCATGGATCAAAGCCATGATCATATCATCCAGCTTGTTTTGCCACCCCATAGTGCTGTGACTTGTCACTCTGGTTTGGCCAGTGCCTGGGGAAGTGCCCAGCAATAGCTGCTGCTCCCAGCGCCAGCCAGGCTGACAGCTGAGAGTCAGGGCATGACAAACTCAGGGCGATACATACACGCTTGTGTCTACATGCAAAAGAAATCCATCTTCCTCCCTCAAAGCTATTTTCTGTCTGTGATACAACCACCAGAGAGCTATTCAGAGAAAGGCTTTTTAAGTCTGAAGCATACTAAGGCAGGCACTCAGGGTATTAGGAAGCTAATGCCCTTGTTAAAGTTACTACACTCCTTTCTCTTGATAGCTAACCCACTGTCATTAGTACTGCAATAATAGCCAGTATGGACACACTCTGGATATGGATGTTTTGCCTCTTTGTTGCATCAAATTGCATTTTGCTGCAGAAGTGTCGCTGATGTCACTGGGGCTGCTGGGGATGTTAGCAATGCAGTGGAGCTGGAAGTCATCAACTCCTCTGAGAAGAGGGGACTAGAGAGGCAAAGAAAAGCAAGTATCACCCCATACTTTCTGAGTGTATTCATTCATTCATTCATCTGTTCTTTCTCATTGAGATGCAGCAGCCCATCAGCACCCTGACAGTAGTGCCAGCCTTCTCTGTAGCTTTGAGGCACTTAGGGAAGAGAGTGGGCACAGGTCAGCCTCCATGAGCTTACGGGTGTGTTTGCCAGGCAGTGATTGGGAATGCCAGATAGCACTGTGCCCTTTGGCATTCCTCATACCCCCAGCCTTGCACAGATCAACCAAGCACCTCATCCTGCCAAGCAGCTCTGTCCTTTGCTGGGTCTACACATTTTTACATCTCTCCTCTTCACTTTGCTCCTTTGCTTTGGTGTCAGACTCGCCATTTTGTGAAAATTAATTAAACAGACCTTTCAGGTTCAAAATGTTCTAAAAAAGAAAAGAACCTTAGTCATAAAAACTGCTAATTGTGGGTTAAGGGAATTCTCAAACATCCCTGTTGAAAGCAATGAATGGAGTGATAAGAAGACAAATGACTTTTTGGAAAAGTTTGCCTACCTTCCTCATCTAGATTATGCTATTTTAAGCGTGGAAGGAATGATTTTATTTTATGGAAGCACCCCAGGAACCAGTGATGGTCTTACCTGGCTCTCTGAGGATGCACCAGTTTGCATGCTGCAACCATTGCAGTTCACAGCAGCATTCGACTGACTATTATCACTGAACTTTGCACATTGATGTTACTCTGTGCATCCTATTTCCTGAAGAGTCAGAGGACATAATTTGTCCAGAAACCCAAGGTTTCTGATTTAAAAAGACTTCAGACCCCACTTATGGGGTTAGTCCTTTATCACTGATGAAGGGGGGGGACCTGAACAACTGAGAAGCACAGAGGTTTCCCTTGCAAAAATCCCAGTTCATGGGACATCAGCCAGGGCTATTCCTTGACTCAGAGGCTGGTTTGGGAAAATCAGGAGGCAGCATTTTCGGTACCACCTCTAAACATTTCCTCTTGAAGAGATTGCTGGAGAAATGCCTTTGGAGGGGACACGCTATTTGTGCATGGGCTTCTGAAACCTGCCCTAAATGGCTGCACAACTCAACCCCCTCAAAGGGCCACTGAACTGCCCAGGGTCCCTGCCACCTCCTGCAGCAGCCGGGCACCATCTGCATGCAGGACCACAGAGGGTCAGCTGGTATGTAACCAGCCAGGTACTCTTTCTTTTCATCAAATTAAATCAGCCCCAGCTCTGAAGGAAGCTATGGCTTGGGCTCCAAAGTGGGCTGTAGCCCTCACTCAGCTGCCGTTGCCATCCACAGAGCTGGAAGTAGCAGTTTAATCTCACTGCACTGCGATTTCCCCATTTCCTGTGTATTTTGTATTCTATTAATGAACCCAAGTATTCTCACATGGGAAAGGCAGCCTTTGGGTTTCCTCCACGTGCTAAAGTGGTTAAACATGTGATGATGCATTATCTGGCAGAGGAGAATGGTTTGTGTTCTTTATCGTAAACTTCCTGGCTGCCCCACTGCAAAGCAAGGGGCTACATTATTTGGAAAGAATAATGACTTTTGGGGCACATATTAGTTGCAGAAGTACTGTGTTTAAACCTCAAACAGCAGCTCCTCATCTCCCAGCTTAGCAGTAATATGAGATTTCTGATGTCAACACCAGGCAAGTCCTTCTTTGCCTGCATGTGCCACTGCATTTGTCTTATTGCAGTTCACAGGATCTGGCAGATCTCGGGGAGGAAGTCAGCCTCATTGCGGTGGTCTTCATCAACCAGTAGCACAAGGGGCTGGTACATGAAAGCAGGACTCCATTTGAAACCATTTTCTTGTTCACTGTAGGCAATGGCTCATGTTATCTGAGATCAGAGTAGAAATGTCTTTAGGTGTAGGAGGCTGGGAAGGGAGCTGCTTACATCTAGCTGGGTAAGGCTGGCAACTGTGGTCTCCTCTTATGTCACTCTAATGGCTATTTCAAAATCTTTTAGATTTTAGTTGATCTGGAAGATCACAAATTTGTCCAAAGCTTTGAAAAACTTGCAAGTTTTATAAAATTATATTACCCAACTGGGGAAAATTTTGGCTGGCATGTCTTCCAGTGCATTGTTCCAGCTGCAGAGACCCCAACATGGGGTCTACAGGGCTTTTGATAAAGTCTCCCTGCATTCATAGCAATAGAAAGGTGCTATTTCTCAAACTGCTCCAAGGTCAGGGACTATCAATATCTGCTAGTTCAAGTCCTTCTTTGAATGTCAAAGAAACCTTCTTCAACATGATGATGCTAGGACTAAACTCTCCAGCTATAATTGATTAGGAACTTTCACAGAAAGGATCACAAAGCACTTTGTGAGCTACACGCTGAACATGCAGCTGCACTGAGCCTTTCTGGGACAGACAGCAGTGGAGGTGCAGGCGGTCAGCAAACACATGGGGCAGGAGAGGAAGTGCCAGCGATTCCTGGGCAGACATCTGCTCCTGCCAAGTATGCCATCGGGCCTTTAATATCCCCACAGAGCAGGTATTTTTAAAGTCTTTGCTAGACCTTAGGAAGAAAACCCCAGATTTTTAAGGTCTTTCTAGACAGACATACAGAACAGAAGAAGAGCAGGTCCATTTAGGTCATTCCTGCCCCACAAGGGTGCTGGTGCAATCCATTAGTGGGTCAGCGTATTAGCTGAACATTTCAGGCAAGAGCGGTAGTGGTGTTCTCAACTTCATCTATTTTTATCAAAACACATGGGTTGCTTTGAGTACCGATGCATTTGGCACCCAGACGTATCCACCCTGTAATTGTTCCCGGCTGCACACACACCCTTTGCCCTGACCGCGGTGAGGAGGGCAGGGGAAGGACCTGCAGCGAAAAGAGGATGTCTCTGCTCAGAACATGGACATTTTGACAGACTCCCATCTCACACTGGAAACGCTTTGATTTCATTTCCTCTGCAGAACATAAACAGATTTTGAAACCTCAGAAGCTGCCATGTAACAAACCCGTTGTTCCCCAGCCAGCTCTAATTACAGCTTGTGACCAGCCCTTGCCTATGGAAATTAGAATTTACACAGGGGAGGACTCTGGCTCTGAATAGGTTTGTATGGAGAAATGTGACTTATCACCATGTTTTTAAGCAAAGGTAACTCTAAGGTTTAAGGGCTTTTAAGCTACCAGCAAATACCCTAAAAAAGTGTCATACGCATAGTGTAGTAATGGGAAGGACTGATGTGAATATGGCAATTGATGTAAGCATGGCAATGCCCTCTTTCCTCTGACTTTCATTCCCAGGAGTGTGGGGAACTTTTCCCACATGCCCCGGCATGGAATGGCCACCCCAAGGTGGCTCTGAGCAGAGCTTAGAGAAACAACGTCTCCTTCTTCATGTGGGCTGGGTGCTTCCTCCACCCACACCCCTTTCCATCAAAGCCACAGGCTGAGGCTTTCAGAGTTCTCTTGGAGATTTTAATGCCAACAAAAAGAAAAGAGAAATGAGGCATCCAAATCCCACAGACAGCTTTGGAAATACCATCGCTGTTTCCTGGGCATCTTATGAGCTTAGATGTGCTGACAGACTGGGCAGAATTAGGGAGGAACAAGAAAGATTGTGAGGTGCTCAGGCAGAGGGGCTTGGCCATAGTGGGAGGAGGACTGCATTAACGCAGGAGTTGCATTAACTGCTTTTAAAGAGCGGAATGTCCAAGGGGAAAGAGGTGGCCGCTGTTGAGTGAAGCAAAAGCCAATGTGGCAGCACACCAAGAAACCTTTCCTCAGTGTGAACTTCAACCTGTTGTGAAACCGTCCCTCTGGGGAAGCGCTCAGTGAGAGCAGGGCTGGCTGGAGCCCTGGGCAGGCCCGGGAGGATGTGCCCCACAGTGAAATAAAGCTCAGGGGAGAGTAGGCATACCTCAGCTCTCTGATTTATCTGATCACATCAAAGCAACCCGCCCTGCAGGGCTCAGCGCAGGCACTGACATGACCGGCAGCCAGGTTTTGCAGAGCAGGAGCAGGAACACCCGAATTTGCAAATGGTTGCTTGAGTTACAACAGCAGCACACAGACCCATTGTACGTACATGTGCTAAATCTACAGGCCGGCATTTTATTTCAGGATGGGGGCTTCGCCTAAAAGAAAATGTTAATTTCACTGCCTCATACAAAGTAAGTTGATGGCACTGCCAAGGATTTATAAGTATAGGACTTCTCTCAAAATAATCAGTGCTACTCTTGACCTGAATTCAGGCTGTTAAGTTTTTCATCCCCTCTCATGATGATTTTATTTTATCATCCCTGCCACTACATGGATTTTTCTGCAGTGACTAATTTTGAAGATGGTAAGCTCACTGCTGAAAAATAGCTTCAGAAATGTATGGTTATCAAGAGTAATAGGTGCCAAAGGCACAAATCTTACAGCTGTGTGAGGGGAAACGATGACAGTCGTCTGAATACAAAATTACTTGCATCCCATCTTTGTCTTAGTGCTTCTGTACAAGAAAAACAATCTCTTCTTTTAAGTGCCTAAGGAATAACATCATAAACAAAAAAAACTTCCAAGTTGCTGTTAAATTTCCTTTGTGGTGTCTGTAGCAATCCCTCAAAAGGGTTAGCTCTGAGTATTTATTTTGCAAGGGTAACACAGGAAACGATTGCAACTATGTTGGGTAAGTACACAGCTTGTTTTTTCAATGAATTCTTTGTGTATTTGATTGCCATTAATACTTCTGCATTTTGGTTTATCAAAACAAATATATCTGGTACAAACGAACAAAGCACTGAATTCTTTCCTCAGAATTGAGACTTTGAATAATCTCAACCAGTTTCAAGTTGGCTTAAAAATGAGGGTCATTGTTTGGAAGGAAAATTGCCTGGATTATTCCACATTTTCCCAATATGAAGTTTTGAATTTAAAATCTCAATAATATTTAGAAGTTCCAATGTGTTTATCCTTGGTCTGCACTCTGCAGTGCAGTTCTACTTCACCGTTCAGGAAGAACAAGTGTTATGTATCAGACCCATCATGACTCATCTCATATACCTGAAATACCCTGAGAAATCACTGCAGACCTTTTTTATTGCAAGAAAAAATATAATCCCTTTCTGACAGAAGATAAATAAAGCTATCATATTTTGCCAACAGAAAATCTTCAAACAGAGAAAGAAGAGATCACATTCCTCTGATCATCTCTTCATGTGTCATTAATTGTTATGATAATTCCATTTCCAAATCCTTTGGTATCTGAAAACCTTTGCAACTGTCATCTTTAAAGGCATAAACCAGAGGCTGCTTCTCCCGAAACCCTCATGTTCACCCCACTGGCTCTTAGGCTTCTCTTTTTGCATGTTTGTGGAGATCTGGGGAGTTTCCAGCCCAGCAAGCAGCAGGGCTTGTTGGTCTTAGGGCAGATGCTTCCAAGATGCAGTGGAAGCTGGGCACACATGTTTCCAATTATCATATAATGAAAACAAAATTAAAAAATCACATTTTTAGAGGTTTCCAGATTTAGGCCTAAGTGTTTATAAAACTGGCTTCAGCTTTTAAGAATGTATTTCCTGGCTTTGAAGCTAAGAGGAGCCCCTTGATTTCATGGGACTTTGGATGGGATCCCTGACTGTTTCTGGAGCTCCAGCACTGGAGCAGTTCAGAGCAGGAGCTGGTACCCATCACTCCATTCACATTGTGCCAGGGATGGATGGGCTGTCCCTGGCACCAGCCTGCCTTTTCCACCAACTGCAACACCTTTATAAAACATGGGATTTAATTTTATATCATTCCAAAGGAGAAAAAAACTTCACTATTTTCCAGTCTCTGAAGAGGCTTTGGCCAGCCCAGGTCAGGAGGCACATTTGTGTTCAGCAGTGTAAGAGCTAAAAAACAGAGTACCCTCAAGATCACAGTGTGGGGAAGCAGGGAATGAGGACAGAGGGGTCCTGTCTTGGGACACTGTCCTGGATCACTCTTTGACATGACTTCCTTCACGTTTTGTTCAGACCCATTATAAATAACATAAAAAAGCACCAGTTTAGTCATTCTAAGTAGAGTGACCTGTATATTAAAGTTTTAAACACATCTCCTGTCCTTCTTGCCCTCTTTGTTTTTCTGCTTCTTACGTGAGTGGTGAGAACCAGTGTTATATTTTATTTTCCTTCATTTCAGCATTTGATCTATCTCCACAGAAAGCTGCAGTTGTTCCATAAAACCAGTCACTGAGGTAAATAATAGCAATCTTATCCCATAAACCTGCTGAAACTACTGAAATACATTAAAAGATTAGAGCAATCCTTATTAATATAAATTACAAGAAAAGAGAGCATTAGCTGAATCTGTTATAAAAAAGGAAATATTTTCTGAGTTGATTTTAATTTCAAATAAATAATAGAAAGAATCTTTCTAGGGACATGAAGGATAGTTTTATAACATCAGTCTATCAGAAATAATGCCCCATTGGCTCTGTTCTCTGCCACGCACACTGAAATGTTCAGAAACCAGAAGCGCTGGTTTCTCTTCTTCAGATACAGGGGGGAAGCATTGACAATAAACATTTCATATGAGTACAGAGACCTTTATCAAAGGAAAAGCTGCATAATGCATTTTTAGCATTATTATTATAGTAGTACTTTTACACAATTATTATTTGATGTTTAGGTTTGCTTCAGAGGGACATCTGAAAAAGATCTGCTAAGTCAAATCCAATGCTTTTAAAAAGCACTCAATGAATTCTTGTGTGTTTATGTTGAGAGGTTATTTATTTGCAGATCATCTGTCATTTTTCATGCAAAATGTTTGGATTTTTTTTAATTCTATTAGTAAGATTACTTGTGCAATGATTATATGTTTTCCCATACAGGCAGTCCTGCAGGAGCTTCCTGCATGTTGATTCAGTGCTTACGAAATAAGCCTGCTTGTTCTCCCTGAAGACCATTTTTGTCTTCATCAGCGGAGATACAGATACAGCCCTTGCTGAACATGCCCAATGCATCTGCACACCCCAGCGCACAGGGACCTGGGTAGCCTCAACCACACTGTGCTGCTGGTACATTGAGGGATTTGGAGATGCGCTGTTGGAACCAGGGTTTTGAGCTCTCCCATCCACAGGGCCCTTTGGAATGACCCCACCATGTTTAGGTAAAGCCTGACCTCCCGAAACACTTACCATCTGGGCTGTGTGGAGCCAGATCCTGCTTTTCCACATGCTATGTAGAAACCAAACCTGGCTTTTCTCCCCTACTATTGATAGAAGTTTTCCATTCCCTAATTTCCTCAGGAATTCCTGCGAAACTCCCAGAGAAATTACATACGAGAGAGGACAACCACTCCAGGTCAACTCAAATACTTTGCCTCAATAACATGGCAAATTTTCGTGCCCATTTGTTCCTCCCATGTCACCACACGAGAGCTGGGAGGCTGACACTGCGCCCAGACCACTCTGCTTGCGGCACTTTTCCTGCGTGAAGGGAAAGTAATAGCAGTGCCGGGATGGGGAAAGGCCATATCCTGCACTTCCCCCATCCTTCCCAATCCAGTACCCAGCTGGTCCATATCCATCACTGCAGGGTAATGGCCAGGAAAACTGCTGGGACAGGCAGATCATTTTTCACCAGGGGATTCAGTTCAGGCTCTGTCTACATCATCCCTGCAGTTTAATTTAATCGACAGAACATTAAACCATGTCACATTTCTATTAAAAATAAATGGTACAGACCAGACATCTGACAGTCAGGCAGGAGGAAGGATATTTTTTTTGTCTTCCTCCTCTTTTAACTCTCTTTTAACTCTTCAAAGGCTGTTGGAGCCAGGGAAGCCAGTAACACATAAAATGTCACTTCAAATTGAGGAGTTTATCACTTCAGCTCTCCTCCTTTCCCCCTCTTCCTGGGCCAGTCAGTGTCTGTCACCACAACCCCATCACTCATTAATGATGAGGCAAGAGATGAGGCAGTACTTGGGTGATCTGACAGTTCAGGGTCTGGTTTTTACATATTGCCTGTAGCAGAACTTGTCAGACATTTTGGGTAGAAAGAGCAGAAATGAGTAATGGAGGCATCTGATTATAGCCATAAAATGCACCCAACCCCAAAAGGATGCATAGCTGCTCCAGAAACCCCAAGCAGATATTTTAGGGCTCTTACGGACTCCAGGGCTGGTGAGGCTGCTGCCAGCAGTAATAAACTCCTGCAATCTAATCTCAGCGTATGCCCAGCCCCAGTGACTGTTTTATTTGGGCAAGGTGTGGAGGACAGAAATTCCCTTTGTTTATGTTCACTCCCAATGGCAGGGTTGAGCAGAAACCCAGCAATTAAGGGCTGTTGTTAAATCTTAATTTTATCGCTGTCCCCTCAAGGGATCAGTGTGAGTGCGGTTTCCTGCACTCCTCAGGGTTTCTTCAGGGGACAGCAGCATTTTAAGGTCCCCAGGCTGTCATTGCATAGCTGTATTAGACAAAACACTTAAAACTCTACCTTTGTCAACCAGAAGAAGTGGAGGTGGATGGGAAATACAGGGACATCTTGTAAGCCAGTATTGCTGCACTGCAGCATCCACTCCTCTGCCCCTCGTAAGCCTGCTTGGTTTCCTCCTTGAAGTGTGGGCCTCAGAAAACAGAGGAATTTCTTGTTCCTTGCCTGATTTTTTCTTTATACCTGAATCTTGATAGCACTGACAACAGTTCTGCATTTTTCTGTGTTTCTGCAATGGGCAAATGGAGATGGTTTCAGGCTGTTTTGAAGCAGTTGAGGAGTGGATTTCTCCTCCCACACTTAGACCTCTAAAACTGGGCATATATGTCCTGGAAGCAGGATGATCTGACCCGAGGTACTTGTGAGACCTGCATGTACACAGCGGAATGTCTTATGGCCAGAGAGAAGCATGCTGGACTGGCACCAAACTGTGCTCCAAGTTAGTTTGTGAGTGGTCACATCTCCAGCTGGAGATCAGACCAACCATGTAAAATGCAGACAATGAAGCTCACCAGGTTTGTAAACCAAGACCAACACAAGGAGTTGTAAGACTAGGCTGTCCAAGCCAGAAACCTCACCCCTGACAGCCCAGCTTGGTCAGCCCTTGATGACCCTGAGACAGCTAAGCCTCCGTTTAATCAGGAAACATCAGATCCTGTGTTCTTGCTTGGTCATCCCAGCCAAGGCCAAACTGACACAAGGAATTATGCTGAGACTAGGTGATTTCTGATTTCTGTTTGTGGAGCTGACTGAGAGGCTGAGGGCACTCAAAAGGGGAGAACCAGGACTGTCGTGGAGCAGTGAAAAACTAGCAGCTTTTAATGCTTCTTGTTTATTTTTTCCAGTTACTTGGAATGCCTTCTTTCAAGAATTTTGTTTTCTGTTTTATTGGGATTGCCTCTGTTTCAAATTTTTAACAGTCAAAAATAAGGCATGTTTATCTCTCTCAAATATTTTTCACAGGTGTTTTCATTCAAGTGCATCCAAAGAACCCAACCTGAATTAACCAGTCTGACTAGGCAGTTTTTAGATAAAAGCAAGGGCCAGGAGATGTTCCTGGTTTTGCTGCTGCTCGACAGTGCCCACTGGGAGCCTCATGCTGCTATTCACTGAAAGTCATAGGAAACTGTCCCAAAGAATTAGCCCCTGCTCTAGCTGGATCCCTCCTGCCCATTTATCAGAGGATGCCTGATGATATTAGCAACATCTGAGCAGTACTGGTTCATCTCCTATGGTTTATATGCAACTACAGAAGGGGCAGTTCGTGACCAGCCACTGCTGAAAGTGATGCCTGCTCTGTCATGCTCATCCTTGCCATGCTGCCAGCACCCACCGGCAATGTCTTCTCTTCCTTCAATCACAGCAAAAGGTAAGGAGCCATTTCACTTGATCTGAAGAAAGCTTTCAGTTAACTGTAGCATATTAATTAACAAACTTCAATACCAAGGCTCCTCTGATGCAGCTCTCACAGGGTTTCAAAGCTGCTGTGCAGGAGGAGGGAGGGGACGTAATTCCTGTATATGGGGATGTTCATGTCTCTCGGTCCTTAACCATCATGGAGATACAGCATCGTATCTGGACCGCCAGCTGGGGTGGTGGTGTGGGGTCCTGGGAGGGGATGGAGCTACAGTGAGCTGGGGCTGGGCATCCTCCATCCAAGCCAAGCCCACACTTGCGCTAACTTGCAGCCCTGAGAAGGGGTTTCTCGCTATGGTCTGACTCTCTGAATTTTTAAGGATAGGAAAACTTGGGTGACAGCAACCGATCTGCAAAGTGTCTGCCCTGCTGCCCCACATCCCAGCTTGGCTGCATGCGCATTTGCATCTGTCATGCTTCTGCGGTTCTGTGCTCCTGCAGAAACCTGAACTAAGGGAAAATGGGACAGAGGATTATAGCAAAGTCATCACTGCCCCAGTACATGGTGACAGCAGGTCATGGAAATTGGGTCAGCTTCTTCTGGTGCAAATCAGCATTCCTTTGCTGAAGCCAGTGGAGATAAAAAAGTGCAATAAAGACCAAAATTAGGTCAACCAGATACACAGCTCCTTTTATGCAGCAATCTAACCCTTTTCCTACTTCCTGCTATTCCTCTGCACAGCCAAGTAGGTCAGAAGGATCTCCTGTCAGACAGCTGGATCCACTGAGGTAGCTCTGAAATATTCTCCAAATCAGCAGGGTATCAAGAAAAGGCAATCCTGTTCCCTCCTCCCACCACAGTCTCTCCAGTTGCCCATCTGAGGGGGAAATGGGATCTCAGGTCGGGGATTAAAGTACTCTCCAAAAAGCTCAGTCTGGGCTGAAACAGAGGTAAACCTCATTTCTAAATATCCCATTAGTTGCACTTGCCATTTGTACAGGGTTTTGCCATGGGGTGTGATTGCAAGGGACATCATAGACACAGCAAGGAGCTGCTCTGGTGGACCCCAGCAGCCCCTCAGCCACCTGCACTGCAGCCTGGTCCCCAAGCAGCAACACATGTTAATGCAGAGACCTGCAGCCTCCCAGTGGTGCTGGTGCTGGGGTGAGTTTTCCTTCCCCAAATCAGTGCTAGACTGGTTGGCAATGACTCCTCTTTTTCTCTGCAGAGTCCTCTAATACACAAACTTATATACAAGTTTTATGTGCCTCAAACCAGTGAGACCAAAACAACCACTTAACTCCCACTGGAAAGGAAGCATAATTGAAACAAACTGGAAATAAAATTATTAGTGAAGCTATTTTCATTTGCCAGAAGCCGTGCCAAAAGGTAATTCTGAAGCTGGAGAAACTCTTCAGAGAACTGTGGTGGAGTCAGTGGAGCAGCACAGGAAGCACTAACATGGGTGAGAAATGGTCTTGAATCACTGAACATATTGTTTGAGCTGTAATGATTTTGTGATTGTGACTGAGAACTTTCTGCCTGACTCATAAAATAAATAAGGGTCCTGGAGCACCAAGGTTCTGTACCAGCAGCCAAGGAGATGAAATCATGAGACTCTGAAATCCAGAGCTGCTCCCAAGTTTGGCACCTCCCCTCTGCGGTGAGGAATGAAAGCCCTGTGCCAAGTCAGTCACAAATTATAAACAGTCCCAGAAATGGCAATGTCTTCTCCCCTCAGCCTTTTTCAATCTTCTCTTTTTCTCCTCTTAAATTGCTCCACGTCTCATGTTTGCCGTATCTCAATATTGACGTGGAGTCTCTAGCTGTCTTCAGACCATCTGCAGTAGGTGACTAACATGTGTTAGCACCAGTTCTTCCACCGAGTGCCTATGGAGCTGGGATGTGACAGGCTGGATAGTCTGAATTGCTTATCACATTGAGATGTTATTGTAGTCACAACACCTACATGAGTGATAGTAGCAGACAGAATTTGGTCCAACAGCACTAAAAATGAATAATACTAATTTCCACAATTATTTACCACTCACAGGCAAATTAGTCATCTCTTTGCCATACCTGAGAGAGTAGATGCCACAAAATACCTTCAGTGCCATCTAGCTACTAAGCTACATGAAGAGATGAATTTGCAAGTAGCTCTAATTGCCACAAGGCTCATCAGTGGCATGATGTCCTGTTGCACCAGCTGATGCTCTGTCCTCAGGGGCCTAATCAGGATGGTCATGTAAGCCACAAAGATAATTTGCAATCATAAAAAATTCTGCTTTGAATGGATGTTTATCTAAAGTATGGCAAAATGAATTCCTCAGAATGAAGGCTAAATAAATAACTACCTTCACACACCCCAAACCCACAGGATATTTGTATAGGCACTCAGTATCGCCAGCCTCTCTGAGCAATTTGCCAAGAACAAACAACAACATTATTTGGCTTTAGCTTTTGTTTCATGAAGATGTATAGAAGCTATGAAAAATATCACCCTTACTGTCTATTTGTCTTGGGTTTCATGACATGTCTTCAGAATTACATGGACCCATTTTACTAGCGATGACTTTACTGACCATCTATGATGACTCCACCCATGATGTATGTCCACACCACAGCCAAACATACGTTCTGACAGGCTGGTGGCAGGCTGGGAAGAGGGTGGATACCAAGTGGCATAGCAAACCCGTACCTTTCCCTGGGTAACTCACACTGAATCATCACTGCATGGAACTGAAAATTGTGGCCACCGATCAGCCACGCGAAACATGCAGAAATGGAAATATGAACAGAGGGAGCCCAGCCAGGGCTCCATCAGGCTCTCGACACAACAAGGAGCAGCTGCAAGTGGCAGAGGAATGAGTTGGTGTTTTGCTTTGTCCTCCTCTGGCCCAGATCATGGACCATTGCCACACAGTCTGATGTGTCCTGGACCATGCTAAAAGCTAAGAAAAGCAAAGCACAATTAATTTCAAAAGGATGTTGTTTTTATAACATACTGTACTTTGGTGTGGTTATTTCATCTATAGTGTAATTTGTCCAGATAAAACTTGTCTAGAAATGACCTTACAGTCTGGGTATGATGCTGATAGAGGATACATTCACACATGCTTATGCTCCCAGTGTCACAGCAGTGCTTGGCCAAGGATCAGCTCCACAGATGGAGCAGGCAAGTGCCCTTGCCCACTCTGCAGGTCTGATCCTGCTCTGGGTGCAAGCTCATGACAAGGTGAAATCAGTCCCACCAACAAGAGCACAAGGATAATCCCTGGCTGCGATGGCAACGCACTGCTGGCAGCAACACCAAACTTGTTAATGGCAGTGGGACATGTGTCAGAAGGGATCGGTGCCTGTCAGAGCACAGAGAGGACTTTTATCTCCTGTTTGGATGTTCTCACTACCTTAATGCTGAAGAATTTATCCAGGCAAGACCAGATTATCTCCAGGAGCAGTGTTGGCAATTTCACGGAGACCAAGCCAGCTTCTACCAGTTGGCAATCTGCCTGTATAGACAGTCAGCGCGAAAGTTTTTAGAGCATACAAGTAATTGAAATTAGTGATGAGGAGGATATTTATCTTCGTATGGATGGACCTTGGCAGTGTGAAGTGGGTCTTAAAAGGAGCATCCACGTGGCACCCCCAAGAGACTTCTAGTCAATACTTAAAGCTTTCACCGTAAAAGGTAGTTCCTAGCATGGGAAAAGCTGGCAGTTCAAGCAGAGAAGGGCTGCAGCCCTCAGGTGTCCCTCTGAGCTGGAATTACCATACAGACACTTAAGTAAAAATGAGAGTGGCGCTCAAACCTGACACCACATCTCAATCCAAGCTGTGCTGATTTACACCAGCCAGAAAAAGAGCTGACCTGCAGGGCCAAATCTGCCCCATGGCTATATCCAGGCAGCTGCGGTGATTTAAAAGCTCTGTCAGTGTCAGTCACCAGTGGGTCTCATTGAAAGCCAGATTTATCTTGTAATCTGCACGAGGAGGCGTAAACTGCTACTGCTGCTCCCATGTGAAATAAATCAGCCCAACACAGCTAGAGCTGGTAGCTACAAGGGCCAGCCCTCGCACTGATTTGTATGCCCTTTATGCTACAGGCAGTGGTGGCCAACTGCCAGCCTTCCCTCTCACCTACGTGGTTGACTCCTCAAGTTAACATCAGAGGGATTCTGAGAGTAGGATGGCACCAGGGGTCAGTGTGGGGACCCTTTCGTCTGTGGGCTACAACCTACAGGTCTGCAAGCTCCCTGGGGGCTGGAACAGGCGTTTCCGTCAGGCTGCTGGTCCCTGTGCTGGAGTTGCCCCATGCCATGGTGGTGTGAACAACAAGGGCTCCTGTGAGGAGTGTGAGAGGCATTGCTGTCCTGCCTGTGGAGGGGACCCCACTTTGCTTGGCAAAGCATGCAGGAATGTATGAGCCCCTGGGGTTATCTCAACATTTAAGCTCACAGTTATTTTAGGCATCCTTCTCTGATACAGAAACACAGGCTGACAAAACTCAGGAAGAAAGATAGTAGTATAATAACCACCAAAATGTAGTCACAGGGAATATATGCTCTCCAGTTCTTCACATCCCTACTGTGAACTTATTATTTCAGCATCTCTCCCCTTTGAGATTTTTTCTTATCATATCAAATATTGTTCTTTTTTTTTTTTTTTCCAGTCCTGCACAGTGCAAACCTCCACCATCCCATTGCTGCCTTGGCACAAAGCAAACCCCACATGACACGGGTGACTGTTGAAGGCCACCCAGCAAAGGGAGTACAAGATTTTGGGGGTGCATTATAAAAATGGTGATTTCCACCAGTCCAGTGGGGCCATAGCCATGGGCCATTGCACGGGGTGATTCAGGAGCCAGAGTGAGGATGATGCTGTTTGCCGGACCGTGAGAGGTGGGCTGGTGGAAACCCATGAAAACCCACTCTGCTAAAACAAGTCTTCAAGAGTGTGCTGGAGTCTGTGCATTCCTTGGTGTTGAGTGAAGCCACAGGGGTTTGGCAGAGCATTCACAGCTATGCCTGGTCCCTCCACAAATAGTGTTGGCAATTTCAGGGAGTGAAATAACATCCTGGCACTGCCAAAAGCCACATTGATTATCAACAGTATAAGTAATCAAGTAAAAGCACTTTCCACAGCTGAATGACCAGATTGTGAAGCATGCAAAGAGTAGTAGCTAAAACTGATTGCAGCTCACGTGGATAATTTCTACCAGAATTACATTATTGTATTAAAACAGTAATGCATAATGTATGGCTGTGCATCTCTGCAACAAACATTTTACATTTAATTTAGAAATCTCTGAGTCATTAGAAAAGTTCTCATTATGTTGCAAAGACCTTTGTGGAGTCACCAATAGTAGAGTCTTTTAAAAAAAAGTTAATGATGAAGGGAATCAGATGGATGTAAAATACCTGAGCTGGGAATGGGAGTGGGAGCTGAGTGCTGCGCAGCAGCCTGCCCTGCATGCCATCCTGCATGGGTCAGCACACCCCACGGGGACCTGGTTATGCTGTTTTTGGCACCCAAATTGTGCTGCTGCACGAGGACACTCCATGTACTGTCAGGGAAGAGAGAAAGAGGCAATTTCTTGGGGCAGTTCAGCCAGTCTAACATTTAAATCATTTCAGGGTTGCCTTCATCTCTGTACTGGCTGCAGAGGTGGTAAAGCTCCTGGAGCAGATGCATGGAAGGCAGAAACACCCCACATGGGAGAGGACCTAAGGAAAAAGTGGAGGTCTGTGCTCTGCACTGGATTCTTGTGCAACAGGCTCATAGTAGCAGAGGAAAAATCAGTGTGTCTGATCCTGAAGTTCTTGCATATGTTTAACTTCCATGGCAGTTAAATCCCTGTGCTTGCAATCCAGATGGAATTGGCAACTAGGTAGAGTTGCACCCAACATACACCCAAGGTGGTTCCCATTGGTGCTTGATATGAGGTGTGGGCTGGTACACAGAGACGTCTGTAGTCACCGCATTCTACAGGAGCAAGATTCACTCCATTCTGCATAAGTCACTCTCCTCCATGGGTTTGCTCATCTCTCCTTGCCACTACACAATTACCCTTTGCATTTCCCAGAGATCCTTTTCCTTCAGTAACCTACCACGGCTCCAGTGTGGGCAACACCACCACAAGGGAGCAGGCAAATGAATCTTGTTGTTCAGGTCCTTCCTTTGAGCTCTTTGTGCTGACTGCAGCTTCTCTGCTTGCCACTTCTCAGCTGGACACAGCAGTGACTTTGTCCAAAACATGGAGCTCAGTGCTTGATTCAACATGAAAACCACCTTCAGTTGGTGTCGTGGTTTAAACCCAGTCAGGCAACTTGTTTAAACCACGACAGTTGGGAACACAGGTCTGAATAGCCCGTGTGATTGTTTTGCCATCTAAAAAGAGGATGATCAAAATGCTGTTGCAGGTAAAGCCGCAGAACCTGGCCAGTGGTGTTGCAGAGTGCTTGGTGGACCCATGGGAAACACAGGTCCCTGAAATGAGTGTGCATTGGCCAGTCAGCAGAAGCAGCCTACAGACATGAACTTTGTTATTTCTTACATTCACATACTTTTTAAACTGCTCTTTTTTTCTTCCCCCACATTTTATACCCTTTAATTTACTTGGCAATCTTTCCCCTCATGGACAATGAAGGTTTTAGAAGCTTTAGGATAATAAAACATTGGGGAAAAGAAAAGCAATGGGGTTTTCAAGTACTGTGCAGCATTGCATGGTGGCAATGTGGAGATAAAAGTGCTATTTCTAGCTCCTATGCTACTCCTCCCTGGGACCTTTTCCCCCTGCATGGAGGGGCTCAGGCTGCCACCCTCTCTGCAAAGGCACTTACTGTCCATCAAAGTACCTCATACAGCACAAAAGAGGCATTTTAATTATGAACGTGAGGAACTGGAGATCTTTATCATTATCTAAACATTAGCAGATTTAATATTAATTGGTCTCAGATTCTTGTCCAACAGCTTGACAAAAAAAGTCAATATTTAGCACAGCTACAGCATGCTATTAAGAGGGGGTTTTACTAAAGTTATATTATAGGAAAAACCTGTAGAAATGATAGTGATTTCAGACTTCAGTGGATATTACTGGGAAACAGAGTGGCATATGCACTTCCCAGCTACCATCAGGTACTAAGAACATAACACACTTTACTCCTGAGATGTACACTTAGCTTTGGGTTAAAAATAAAGAAAGAAAGCAAAGCAAAGCATAGTGATTTTATGTGTTTAGCTGACTGGCATACTTGCTGACTTGGCAAGAAAGACAAAACAAGAGAGTTGATCCAGTTTAGCCCCTTGGAACAGGGCTGTGTCCACTGGCCTCTCTCATGAGGGTCTGCCCAGCTGAGAGGGGAGGATTGCAGCCTGGGCCTGAGCCTTCTGCTGTTATGAATTATGATCACAATCAGTGTGGTGAGTCAGCAGGAAGCTGTTTGGCTGTGGCAGAAAAGGCAGTGTCATGGAAATGAGTCCAGCAACAAGGCTTCCTCTGTCACCTGGGAGATCACCCTGGCCATCCCAGCAGCCCCACCAGCAGTGCTGAGATAGTTGCCTGGGATAGCAATGCCTGACCTGCCTGGCATGTGGATTTGGTGTCATAATGAAGTCATCAGTATCAGTTCCAGTTCTCAGCAGGAATGCCATGGAGGATGCCTGGCTTTGGGGCACTGTGGCACAGGAGACCCTCATCGCTGGGGCTGCTGGGGATGGAGGCAGTGTGTGGACCACCCTCAACCTCCAGCATGCTCAAAGCGGGGATTTTGGTGGCCCTTGTCTCTGATTTGGGCAATCAAAGTGCGAATGCTGCGTGCCCTCTTACAGCCTTCCTGAATCAGCAGGGTGGGAGCATTGCGGGGACGAGGCTCTGCAAGGGGAGGGGATGGAGAAGAAAACATAGACATCAGGGTGTGTGCACGTGTGTGTGGCAGTTCAGGCACAGACCTCATGTCCTCGCTTTATTTATTCTGCAAAGTATAAAACCACATGGAAAATGTTTGAGGTTATCTGAATGTTGAAGTTAATCTTGCCTAAACAAATTATCTACTTCTGACTCATTCTAAGAAACTTGAGCTCTTATGACCATGCTTCCTTTACAGTCATCAGTGAATTTTATATTATAAACCAACAGGACTTAATTTTCAGAGAAAGATACCTCCTGTGCATTTTGTGGGTTTGATTTAGCAGCAGGAAGACAATACCAAATAATTTGAGTCATAATAATTAATGAGGATATTCTGGAGTTTATAGTCATATCACACTGCCCACCATGAGTCCCCTTTGGGTGGTTTGGTTTTTTTTTTCACTGTTAACAAACACAAAGGTTGTATATCCTTACACCCAGTAACTGTCTCCATGTTCATGCTAACTTTACAGAGATGCACTGCTTTTTAAAACCCATGAAAGGCCTTGACCTGTAAAATTCAATTTCAAATGGTAAAAATCCCCTGGCAACTGTAGACGCTGGGGACAAGCTAATGTGTTATGTTCTGTAACTCTCTTTTGAGTACTGGCTTGACCTGTAAGTGTTCTAGATACAGTCTAACTAAAATGGGCTTTATTATTTTCCATTAGTGCCTGCCACATGAAAATCAACTGGCAGTCCACAGGGGAAATAAAAGTATTTTCCTCCTCTAGATAACATCTGCTGCAAATGTAAACGGACCTTTTCCCAGCCCCCTCCTTCATTCTGCTTCCTTCCAGCCCTCTGATGCGATCACATTTCCCAAGATTTGTGCTTTGGATGTAAGACCCAAGGCAGGGCAAGAGCAGAAGATGCTCCTCTGCTCCACAGGACCTGATGCTGTGGTAGGGTGATGCTTCGTCAAACCCCTGGCCCAGGAGCTGGTTGCAGAGATGCACCGCTGTCATGCCAAACCATGGCAGCACAAAGGAGTGCATCTGAGTGGTGTTTCCCATATTTGCAGTCAGACTCACTGAGACTAGGAACTTTATTTTTTCTCTGTGCTAGGCACAGTCATGCTGCTGTGCAGACCTGCGCACCTCAAGTACACCCCATGTCGCATGAGCATGAGCACATGGCTTCTTGCAGGCACCATGGGCTGATGTTATGCCTGTCCCAGACTCATAATGGCACTCTCCCAATAAGGACACCCTGCAGCCACAGCCTGACCCTGCCTGGTGCTGCCTCTCCAACCCAGGAGAATCGTGTCCCCTTGGGCTCTGCTTGACACAACTTCTTCTGCCACTCCCCAGAGAGTGCTTCCCAGCAGTGCCCACCAAGCTCATTTGCCCTCCTTTCATTTCTTCAAACTTCACTTTCTCCTTAAGGCAAATTATTCAGTAAAAAAAATCCCCCAGCATTAAAACCTGCCTCACGTCGTCTTGTCTTAGTAAAACAATGACATTTTCCCCTCTTTGATGCTCAGATCTAGCTCTGCAGGAAATTTTACTATCATGACTCTTTTCATCTCTCTCCTGGTTTGAAGATAAATGGTCCTTGGACTCTTCTGGACGTGCATAAATCACAAAAGCAATCTACTAAGAGATCTGCCTGTGGCACTGACTTCAGCTGGAATTGAAAAGGACAGACAAAAATATCCATAGAGCTTACTCAACAGAGCTAGGGTAATCCAGTGTCTTATAATTTCAGCAAGTACAACCACAGCCTGGAGAAGAGGATAATGGTGGGACCACGGCATTGGGGGATGATGGTCCTGGGATGCCATCCTTGGAGCTACCAAGTATCACTGAGGGAACCACAAAATTGGGTGACTTCTGAGGAAATGGGACTCACTCCCAAAGACAAGCCTTGGCACATCCACCCAGGCCACCAAATTTAGTCCTGGATGTCAGATGCATGTGACACCACCCCATTCATAACTACATCCAGCTCTGCCTGGAACTTGGTGGGGGATGCCCTGCAATCAATCTCTGAACAAGAGGCTGAGGCCAGAGACATGTTACTTCTGGGGACTCAGGTTTGGGGTTTAGAAGAGGCAACACACCTTATATTGCAAAGTGGTTTCAGCCTTTGCTGAGGTTTTATATGTAGGATGGAGAAACTCAAATGGTTGCTGCTCTGTCAGTCTCAGCATCAGTTTTTCTACTCTCAGAAACTCCCCCTGAGGATCTGATGGGACAGAGGTGACAACTAAAGCACTAGAAACTTGGTTTGGGAATGGAGCAAGACCTCTTCTGCTTGGAAACTTTATTAAAACCACAGGGAAAGAACGGCAGTACACAGCCTGGGGGAAAGCAGGTGGTTAATCTCACATCTCCTCACTTGAAGCTGATTTGGCCAAAGTGGAGCAGGGAGTGTGTGTGGAAAACATCCTGTACCCTGAGCTTGCTTGAGAGGTGACTATAGGGTGGGCAATGGTGACCAGCTCACAAGCTGACAGAGCAAACATGGCTTCAGCTGAACCTGGAGTAAAGCAAAACCTCTGTTGCATGGAGGTTTGGGTACTAACAAGAGCATGGTCCTTGTACCCAGGCCTGCGTCCCAGGGTGCTGGTGGGTTAACAGCTGCAGAGAACACTGCTCCAGCAGCCACCGATGCAGCAAGCAACTGCTCCTGGGTGACTTGTGCTTTTCCGTGGGTGGGACTGTGGGCAGAAGACCTATTTTTGTGTCTCCCCTTGCTTTCACCCTATTGCAACAGGATACCGCAAGCCCCATCAGCCCTAAGCAAAGCATGTGGCATTGCTAAGGTAAAGCACTGCAAGTTTGTAGGCAAGCAGATGGGGTTTCTCACTTCTTTTTTTTTCTTAAGCAAATTTTTAAAGCTCTATTAGCCAATTAGTTGTGTTGTTCATTGGTCCTTTTAACTTGAGAACATCTGCCGATGTTCAGGTAGTGTTGTTCTCCATTAACAAAGGCATTATCTTGAAACACAGATGCTCGTGTCACTCTGCTTCTTCCAGTTAGATGCACCATTCATGATCCTGTTTCTAGTCATAAGACTCCAATCCAGAGCAAAAGATCTTGGTGTATACACATACCTAGGTCATAAAATAGTTTTTAACAATACAGCATTGGAACCCAGTACAGTGATCACCCTACAGATAAGTTAGCAAGTAGCACATGTGACAGCTGTGACATAGGCACACATGGCATAAGGCATAACAATTTATGAACCCCTAGCCTTGCTCCATCTCTCTTGGCATTGCATGGGCATCCCTCACTTTCCCATCCACTTTATTTAGCTCCGAACACCTTCATTTGAGAAGAAGAGAAACAGGAGCCAGAATGTTTCATGAGAAGTGTTTCTTGGACTCTTTTTTTCCATCATGGAGCTTCAAAGAGAAGCAGCATCTCTTTCTGAGCTCTAAGCCCTTAAGAGATAATAAAATCAATACTTTAAAGCTCTTCATGCAAGTCTAGGGATTCCCATGTTAGGGTACCTCTACCTAAGCTTGTGAAAATCAGGATTGATTTTCACAGCTGCTTGGGTTTTTCCCTCTCTCTTTTCTGACTTGGAAAAACTTGGAAGTGTTTGTGTGGCATTTTCCACTGATCTAATTTTGGTTTCTTCTATCCTTTTATTTGTGTACAGCCGAATAACAGCCTCTCGTCACAGTGTATTTGTAGGAAATGACAAAGGGACATCAGACAGAAATGAAACTTTGTGAGCAGAAGGAGGACTGTCGGAGTAAATGGCTTTGACTTAGTCAAAGTCTTCCATGAGCCCCCATGGTGGCCCCCTGCTCTGATTCAGTCAGAGCAGCCCACAGAGTGCCACAGGAGGGGCAGCAGGACAGGGGCATTAACCTAGAGATGGGGTCAGAGTCATGCACTTGGATCTTTTTCACAAACCAAGTGTCTTGATTTGGCAGAAATTTCTTTTTTCTTTAGGTAATTTTCAATGAGAAAGGCTTACTTCAATACTTCAAGGCTTACTGAATTGCTCATGGGAATGAGTGGTAGTAGAGTTCAGCAACTGGTCCGGGAGGCTTAGATACTGGCCAATACCAACTTTCTTGCTCAGATGGTTAGGTAGGTATTTTCAGAGCTGGAAGAATACAGACCCAACCTTCATCCCACATCCAGTTGTGTGTCTGTGATTTATCACACAAATTTCTGTGGGCCCTAGGGTGCACTTTTATTAAAATGTCCTTTTTCTATAACTCTAGAGGATGGGTTACAAAACATACTGAGATTTGTTTTCCACTCTTTAGGGCTTCCAGAACTTTGTGCTCATTTATCTTATGTTATTTTTCTTTCTATTTGTGGTTTTGAGGTCATGGCTCCAGAAATGTTAACTCTTCAAGTGAAGTTCAGAGCCAAACCCAAATTCTTCTTGGAGGAAATACCAAAATTTCTACTGATGCCTCACAGCTGAAAAACATGGACATGAATGCACAGTAATAGATCTATCTCTTTGACCGAAAGGTACCTCAGCAAAGTTATGTACTCATGAAAAATGGTGTTATGATAGTGTTGGGTGGATAGCGCGAACAAACACAAACTTTCCCACAAATATTTGCTTGTCTTAAATTAATCTGCTGGCTCTGCGTATGGCTTGGCAGAGTTTATTTTCCACAAGTATTCCAGTGAAAGCTTGTTGGCAAGAATAAAGATAAAAATCAGTCAAGGTAATGTCTGAGGAAAATAGTTTTGAAGGTCCATTTTAAGGCCAGCAACTCTAATACCCTACTATTTTCATGCCTTTGGACTTACCAGCCCCAAGGAAAGGGCAGCATTCTCCTTGGAGGATGCCAGGCTTGGGGATGTGGCTCTGAGGCATGAGTCAGATCCTCATTTCCCCTCTGCTCTGGGGAAGATGTTGATTAACCAGTGACAACTGGAGAACTGACTGTATTTTCATGGTCAGAGGAAAAGGACTCTAGAAATGTTTTTCCCCACTTGCTGCCTTTGCATTATGTGAGGGCAGGAGAATCAGGGATCTCCTCTCCTGCCTCTTCCCTGGATGCAGATGACAGCTCAGCACTGACGTCCCATGCAGTATTGCAGCCACAGGATGCAACAAGGATCCTGATCATGCAAGTTTGGGTGTGTGGCCTTGCTGCACCCCAGTTTTCCTCTCCCTGGTTTCAGCAGAAAGGCAGTGGTATGCAGTCTGGCAACAAGCTCCTTTTCCTTTCCCTGGACACTTAGGAGACCAAGATCCTGCTGGAGCAGGCTGCAACAGGAAACCACCAGGCTGTTTATATATAGCTTGAGAGGATCAAGCAATATTAAGTTAATGACCTGGTCTTCATATTCCTTATAGCAAGCACAAGGCAGCGCAAGTCAGACTTGCACTGTGAGTGCAAGATTGAAGGCATCTTCTCTTATTTGTGCTTGAGCTATGGAGTAGATCCCAGGCAAAGCCACTCAGTGCACTGAATTTGAACTGCAAAATGGGGCTGCTGGGGCTGCATCTTCCAGCTCAATGCAGAGCCCGATATCTTCAAGTGTGGCTTCATTTTGAATCAGAAGACAATTTCTGAAATTCTCAAAGCCAAAGGGAAGATAGATCAAAGTATTTAATTTTTATTGAGACTCCATTATTTTCTAAGATAATAAAAAGTAATAAACAATAAAACTGGACAGCCATTCAAGCATGGAAAGAAATATTTCACAGTGTTTGTTGAGCTGGAAAGTTTTAATTTCACTTCTAATTCACCACTGCCAGCAGCCCTCTGTTACACTTGCAGAGTCAGGAAATGAAATAATTTCTCACAACGTACTTCAATATTGGGCAGTACAAACTGGCTACACAGTCCTGGATAGGACAAAGCACTATGCTAGGAATCAAAAGATTCTCCTCTGCCTCCACCTTCCTCTGGGGCTGTTTGCAAGTCCCCTTGCTGCATGTGTTTTTTCCTCCTCCTTTAGGCTGCTGGGTGCATTCAAATTGGAAATCTGGAAAAAGCCTTGTGGCCTCACATTGCCATTGCCACTAATGCTACAGGATAGAAGAGCCATGCAAATAATTTCAAAAGGAGACATGGCAAGGTGGAAGTAAAAATCACAATCATTTTTGCAGAAACACTTCTTGAAAGCATTTTAACAACTCCTTCGGTTTTAACATCTTTTTAAAAAAAGTTAAACAACACAAAAATTACTCATTGGACTTAGAAAAAAGAATGACTCTAGCAAAACATGATCACAAGTTGTGATATTAGCAACCACCCCTTCAACACTATGGTTATGTAGGCATTGAATGAGAAGGGTATGTTTGTAAAGGAAACCAGTTTTTCATAGGTTACTCCCTCCACAGTGGGAGACCACAGACTGAGAAGAGCTGACTACCCTTCCGGTAGCAGTAATGCATTTACACTCTTAATAGCAAGAGAGAAAAACACTGGCTGATTTTCTTTGCATCATAATCCAGTAACCTCTGAATTAACCTTGCTGGACACAGATCTGTTAACTTTTACCATGCTTCTCCAATTAAACTATTGAAGTCTGAGACAGAAATAGCTACCCACAGCTGCTATGAATTGATATGTCCCCTGATGTTGCTTGGCACTGCCTACAGGAAAAAAAAAAAAAAAGTTTCTTATTTTATTCTTTGCCATGAAGTTAACCTTTTTATTCTCTTTTTTTCACTATTTTTAATATTCTTTCATTGCAAAGTGATGGTATTAGGCTGCTCTCCCATTTGCTTTGCTTGGAAAGGAAGACAGACCTGCTACTGGAGTATGCTCCACAAAGGTAACTTCATACCTGGTATTTCTGTTTTAGAAAGAGGAAGGGTGGAGGGCACTTGCAGGGCTGCGTGGCCATAAGTGCATAAGTTACACTGGAGCATATATTGCACTTTCAATGCATGCTCCAATAAGCGATGAACCCTTAGATGTCCTCTGCCCAGCTGGTAATGACAGAAAGAAGGATAGATCCACTTGAGGCCAATGTTCTGCAAATGCCTGCTCACATGAAGCAACAGCCACAGTTTTAGTGCACGCTCGGAATGGAAATCCCCAAATCTACAAACAGCAGAAAAATGGCAAAATCACCAAATCTGCAAAGCCACTTCTGCAAACTGGTTTACGTATGTACTGAGCAAACATAGATCTTCAGAAAAACATTAAGTGAGGTCTCTTTGATCCTTCCTGTACCTGTTTAGGACTCCTGAGGACTAACCATCACAGCTGAAGGACATTTAAGCACTGGTTGAATGTCACATTTGCAAAGTAAAGCTTTCACGTATCTTTTTGAGCCTTGCTTGAAAAATTGTCTTAATTACCAACAGATGATATCCTTGGACATAAAGCATGATTACAGAAAACAAAGTATGGCAGTGAGAACAGTGACAGCAAAAAACTACACAAACTGCTGGCTCAGTGGCAAAAGCATTTCTACAGTACAGATGACGCAGCCCACCTGCAGGATTATTTGGACAGCCCTTAGTAATGGGACATCCAGGCACAAGGCACTTGCCCACAACCTTCATGGACTACAAAACACCCAAAGCTGCCCACTCATGAGGCCAGTAGTGGCAATTTGGGAAGCCACACCATTGCAGGGCACCCATCCACCCCAGGTCCGCATACCCTACTTGGTGCAGCTGTGTCCTGTGCTGTCTGCAGGCTCCTCCATGGTGGGGAGCCACCAGGCACACAGTTGCTTTGCCAATCAACACAAAACCAGCCACACCTTCCACATACAAATGGGCCAGCATGTAATACTGATGGGGCTTGGGTTTCTTTCCCATAATCTCCAATGTTGCCTTGATTCAGAATAAATGAAAGCATCTAGTGTCTCCAAAAGCTTCAAATAACTTGTGTGTTCTCGTTTTACGCACTTTACTCTGTGTGTTACTCTTCTGTTTGCCCTGCATCTAGAGGAGAGATTACAAGTTGCACCATCAGCAACTAAGCAAGGTCTAAGCCAAAAGCAAGGATCCAAGTTATTCACTTGGGAGAGTATTTTAGCCATATATTACTGTTCATTTTCAGGCAAACCAGTACAATTATGCAACATAAATTCTTCTAAAAGCATTTGGGACTTCAGTTCAATTTAAAATCCTGTAGGTTTTATGGTCAGAGTGAGTGATTACTAAATGTGTGCATACAAACAATGACTTGGAAAGAAGCACATGGGAAGGATTAAAGGGCGTATGGAGCCTCATGCACACACTGGGCAAGCTGTGGCCAGACTGTATCAGAGGATGTGAGATCTAAAGAGCCTGTGTCAAAAGGTGAATTATAATATTTACAGCTCCCAAGCACAATTTTTCTTTCCCAGTGCAGTGAGTGTTTTCTGTGAGTGCAAGGCCCGATTGCAATCTCCTGCAAGGGCATTTCCATAGGCTTCTGTACAGCCAGGTCACTTTGCCTAGATTAACTCCTGATTTATGCTATTTTAAATGAGGATGAAGAACTGATCTATTTAAAAACAAGACTCAGTTACAGCAGGAATAGAGGGAGACATTAAAATGTCTCAAATCTGAGTATTTTGTCACTCCAGGAAAGTGTTAAGCCAGAGGTATAAGCTAAGCTGCCTGTTTACCCTTCAATAAGGATGTGGAGGTGGTAGGGACTTAGCCCTGGCACCTTGAGGCCCTTTGACTTCTCACTCTGTCACAGTCGTTGTGGAGCTGCAGGGAAATCACAGCCATTGCTGAGATGCTTTTACCACTACTCTCAGCCTCCTTTCTCCCACAAGGCAGGGTACTGCACGTGGGGTTTGTCCCTTTGACCTCACAGGGTGACAGAGACCCCTCTCTTAACTTCCTTTTCCTTTGCTTTTATTAATAAATGGAAAACAAATTCCCCCTTCAAGCACAAAATCCATGCAATATGTTCATGCATAAGCAATATGCAAAGAACAGCTGTGTATGCTTGAAAGCTGCATCCACATCCAAAGAGCTCAGCACCTAAGCTGAGAACCAGCAACACCTGCTCAGTGCCAGGTGCAACTGCTGGTCCAGAGGCCAGTGGGGCAGGAGGCAAATGGAAGGAAGCACAGACCTATTCTGTCCCTGAAGCTCAGCCTCAGCACTCATCAGCACTGCCTGCTGAAGGAAAACTATTCACAGTTATTAAAATATTACCAGAAGCAGGATGAAAGAAATCATTAATTCAGCACTTGCAAAGAAAACCAAATCATCAAGAATCGGTTTTATTACAATCATCATCATTGCTGTTTAAAGACCCAGTGCTCGGTGTTGTACTGTTATGTGAGACTCAGACACCACCATACAAATGAGGTCTTGGTCTTTGTAAACTGCAGACCTCAGAGAGAGAACCAGGAGGCAGAAATGCAAGAAGCAGAAAGCAAAGAAAAAGACTGCAAAGCTTGGCTTAACATGCTTTCTTTAAAATTACCCTCATGATTTTGGGAGCCCTTACAAATAAGTCAGAGTTTACAATGCCAGCTAACTATTTATTTATTTCTCCTTCTGTATAAAGGAGTGGAGTCAACAGTATTTTTTTTTCTCTCTTTTTTAGGGGTATATACAGACAGATATGTTGTGTTCATTTTTTACTTACACAGATGTAAACTCCACTAAAGCTGGGGGACTTATTGACAGTGATACTGAGGCAATCCAAGGCCAGACTATGTCCTATTGATTTCCCTGGGCCTGCACAGGAAGTATGTAGTTCATTGCAGAACACAGTCTTTGTTTGTTTTGTTTATTACCCAATATGCAACAATGTGGAATAAAGAACAGCGCCGAATGGCAGAAATGCCTGAGGATTTCTCTTTAATTGAAATCAGGACTGGGAACATCTTTGTAAATCAAGAGCAGTCAGCCTTTGATAAAATTTACTGCTTTTGCAAAGTTTGCTTTCAAACGGGGTTTTTATCCTTTGTCTCTCACATTGACCCAGCTAAATAATTTTTAACAATTTCTCTGAAGTCGCTATATGCTGATCAACAGTCCAAAAACTTCCAAGTAAAACAGATGCTGCGCAGGATTCTTATATATTCTAAAGCTGTGAATAGTATTTGAATAAAATCAAATATACAGTTATTAGAGATACTCCTGATGTCAGTCCAAATCTCTGTTTTAAAAAAGCTGGATGTTCTTCCAAATCAGGATTTTTGGTTCAGTCCATTAAGAACCTAGAGGCTTTCCTTGTAAAATTATGACCTAGATCTGAATTTTACTCAAGCTTGATGATGCTTTAGATTAATTTTTAATTCAGAGCCCTATAATTGCAGCGCAGAGTGCAGGCAACAGAAAGCACATAACTCCACCAGCAGTTTGGCTCCAGCCACAGCCCTAAGAGCACTTCAGACCACTGGTAAATGGGTGCCAACCACAGTAAGCAGCAGAAAGACCTAAGCTCTGATGTCCTAATTAAAGTACCTTCATTGCCCACATTGGAGCACCCCATGCATTGTGAAACATCCAAACAACAATATTTCTGCTCAGCAAAAGATTTCACAATGGGACTTTCCTTCTTCAGCTGTATTTTTCCAAACTCACATTTCAGTGTGTTTATTGGATTGAGATCTCATAATTATTTATAACAAAAGGGTTTGTCTTTCCAGCCTATTGTAAATGCGTAGCACAGCAAACACTAAGTTAGCAGCACCAGGCTGCAAGAGGATAAGGCTATGAAGATTAATGCAACAAATTTGAATTCTTCCATAGCCTTCTTCCAGTAACCCATTTGTGTATGTGTGTGGCTGGGAACGAAAAGAAAGGGCTCCTATGCTCCAGGATAATAGTGAATGCTATTGAAGAGGAAAAAGGAAAACACTGTTCATCCCTAGCAGGAAGATAATTGATCTATAGTCTGCACAAAACTGGTTTCAAAGCAGCCAGTAGCTACACAGAAGAGACTGTAGCTAACCAGAACCCAACCTAGCCTGTCAAACAAAAGCTTTATAGGGACACCAGGGAGAACAAAAGTAGCACATTTCATTCCTTCATAATAAATCTTCCATCCTTACTGTGCAGAGATGTTTTGCTCTGGAGCACACCATGTTTTGGAGCAGGGCCCACCCCTGCCACCCCCACCAAAATGCTTGACAGCAACCCAGAACACCCAGCCCAAGCCAAGCTGCTTTACTGGGCTCTGGGTCTTATTTTCACTGTGCACAGCCAGGCCCAGCTGTTTTCTGAGTCCTCAGACAGTGGCAGCTCTTGGGCTCCAGCCCTATCACTCTCTACTTTATGTGCACTAAAGGTAATAAAATAACCATTTCTAAATTTAACTAGCATTACATAATGCAGCTATTTATTATGTAAAGCTGCTGTTTACAATGCCCAGAAATTGATCACTATAAAAAATGCAATGCAGCTAGAGCTCGTTTAAATTAATGTTACTGTTTTCCTTTCTTTTTGTTTAAAGGATCAATCAAAGGTCTAATTTGTTTTCATGAATTCACCTCTGCAAAGAGTGCAAAGCACCAGGCAGCACATTGTTTACTGTCATTCAGGCTCGTGTGCAGCACTCAGTTCAGAATCTGGCAGAGGATATGTAAAGATGGCAATTTGTTCATTATCCAAACCCCTGGAAAAGGCAAATAAAGCATGCTAACCTGCTTTACTTCAAATCAGGTCTTTTTTTTTCTCAGCTATAAAGCAGCATTGGCAACCACTTAAGAATTCCAGCATTATGACTGTATATCATCATTATCACCTACAGTAGATTATGAATAGGTATCTTCTTACAATAGCACATGAGCCCTGAGAAAATGAAAGATGTTTTCCTATTCTTCAGGCCTTTTGGGGGTAGAAAGAGGGATGGAAAAAGAGAATTAAATATTAACAGAGTGAACAGATCACTAAGCAAAAAACAATTAAATAGCACAGCATCCATTCAACAATAACTCCAAATCATGATGCAACTGCTGAGCGTGGGGTGACATACTAATCATGGATTAAAGAGACTGATTTGTGTCTCATGAGTATTCATGGGCAAAACCTGATACGTGCAAACTGATCTTGGGGAAATATGTTCTGTGGGAAATACAAGGCTATACTAGTGTCTGAGCAAAATGAAGATGGCTTTTTTTTTGACTGTGCCTTAGGGACAAAGGAAATACTTACCTTTTTATCTCCTACTTTGTTTTTCCATGGAGCTGTTTTCCTTCTCTATACAGAATAAAACACAGTTTTCTCCCACCTACCTGCCCATCCTTGTGCTTGCATGTATAAATACAGGTGATCATAAAAAACCACTCCCATCATTTGATGTCACCAAAAAAATCAAAGGTTAGAATGAACCCCAGAGCATGCCATCGTGGGCAATATTCCTTTAACAGCATCCAGTAGCCAGTGTTTCTGAAGATGAATCACCCCTATAAACAGAGAATGAGATGGTGTAAATCAGTCCCACAGCAGATGTGCTGTCAGCAACTGCACATGGCTCCCCTCAGGGGGAAGAGGCCATGGGACAGCAAATAGAAATGTCCTTCCTCAGTGGGAGTGTCTTTTCTGTACCATTAGAGTTGCCCATCTTGGCTTCAATGTGAAGATGGCTGTTAAGTCATACAGTACCACACAACCTTTTTTCTTCCAGTTATCTTCAGCTCAGGATGTAGGAAAATTAAAAGCATTAATGGGCCAAATTATGGTCTCCTGGAGAAGCTTCCCTTACAGACCAGAGAAGACCCAAGAAACCAATGAGTCCAACTAGTCTCATATTGAGAAAAAGTCAAATATACTAAAAAGCTTTTTCTCTGCTCACTTCACAAGGGTGAAGAAGGTTACATCCCTCTTGTAGAAAGCCACAGAGCTCTGCAGCTCTTCCAGGATCAGTCCTGTCTCCTCTTCCTACTACTCCTGGGCCTTGCATTATGTCATTGAAAGTCTTCTGCTGGCCTCTGTTAAAGCCATCAGGCAGCAGACACAGGGGGATTAGAGCTACCTGGGCCCTCTTAACTCCTGGGGTCAAGGACCAATGTGTCTTCTCTGCTCTATTCTTCATTCTCCACTCTCATATTCCTCATCCAATGTCCACCTGCCTTTCCTCAGTCCTCCCTCAGTTCCAGGATGGAAAATCATTTCTGGTGGTGCCTGAACATCAGCTACTGCCATGTAGGTAGGGGCCCACAAGCTTTGTGCAAAAGACTTTCAGGAAATGATCCTTCACAATATTTTACACTAAACAACTACTCCAGATCAAGAAGGAGGCCACCTGTGACCTAAGTGTCACTGAAGAGGTCACTGCTGAGTATCCTAAGGCATCTGACTTATATAGCTCCAGCCCTGGTAGAACAGACTGGTTTCTTTTCCCCATTTTACAATTTGGAAAGTCCCTGATTCCTCCATCTACATCCTCATCTCTGCCATCAATCAACAATGTCAGTGCAGGACTGTTCATTAATATTGAGATTGCTCTTCTCAATCAGCCTCTGAGCAGTTGTCTTCCTTTTCACACACTGTAAAATCCAGCAGCTAAGGCAGTACGTCTTTCTAATCTTAATGAAGCTCTTACTTTAAAGGAGCTTAAACAGTGGGAAATCCCCTGTGGAAAACCCAGTGTTTTCATATGCAAGTCAGGTTTTTGGTTGTGTATTAGCTGTTGTTATTTTCAGTAGCTGGTGTTTCATTTCTGTTCAGAAGCAAATGTAAAAAAGCAAGTGAGCAATTTATAATGAAATAATCAATGCTGGTGGTGAATTTGCTGGTGCCTGTGCACTTAGCCTTGCTTATGATCAGAAATTTCTCTTGGGGGCAGCATTTCTTACAGAGATGGATGGATTTATTTTCTGTCTTCAAAATGTTTACTAGCACATCTAGATCTCCTGCTCCAGCTGTACTGGTGATTGAGGGCCAAGAGTTCTCCCTTCTAATGCCTGCAGGAGAAAATAGAGGCATCATGACTTGGAACAGTGATCCAATGATGACCCAAAGACAGACCACTGTCCTTTTCTCTTCCCCTATAAAAACCTCCCACTTAGCAGCCTTGAGTACAGCATTCACAAGAAACTTGCAGTCCACCCAACCTACTCTCCCTGGGGCTTGAGAGCCCCTTCATCCCCTCAGGGAGGGTTTCATAGAAGCACCAAAGCTTAGGCTGCCTGTAGTGATATCAAGCACTGGGAAATACCTATCTGTGTCCCAACAGCAAAACGAAGCATACTGAACTTAATTTAGGCTGCTGAAAGCCCTATGTCACTTAATGTTTGCCCACACTGCTCTGACTCCTGCCCAAAGCCTTTAAGGGGCTTGTTTAAATGGTGTGGGACACAGACAGGTCTGCTGGGGAGTAAGTAGGCTGTGGACCACGGCAAGGCGACAGAGAAAATGCAGCCAAGTCATGCTCTGTGTAGGTCAGCAGGAGGCTGCCACTTGCAAATGCCAGGAGGTTACAGAGCTATAAATGTTTAATTGCTTTCCCCACATCAATCCCAGTAGGTAAATGAAGCCCCGCAAAGTGGATAGGAGAAGCAGATGCAGTGTTTGCTTTAATGGCCAGGACTAAGGGCTCTCAGACTCTGCTGGTTTCTCAGGAGCATGCATCCAAACTAGGTGAAAATATAGCTGAGGATAGCTACTTAACTGCACGGCTGTAAGCAGTCCCTGAGGATTCAACTCTCCTGTGAACTAAATGTGAAGTATACGGCTGAGGTTCAGCATCTTGGAAAAACTGTGTTGATGAGCAAAGGACTAGGGAAACCTAGCAGTAAATTGTGAGAAAGATGACAGTAAGAACAGAAGGGTGCTCCTGTAGGAAACAGTCCCAAAAACCTAGATGACTACACAGCACAAAATAAATTGAGGAGGTTTACATCAAGGAAACTTCACAAAACTTGCCAGGTTGGATGTCAGGAGTTCAGTATTTATCAACAAAGCCATGGGGATAGTTGTACTTACAGCTAGTCTAACCTAAAATTGACACTTCTGAAAGCAGGCAGAGATAAACCCAGGCCATTTTTGGAAACTACTCTCTTATTTTTATCTTTTTGTTAGCTCCAGACCAACTAGAAACTAAGGTGACTAATTTTCATCTTGCTTATGAGACCGTAAATCAGAAGCAAATTTAACAAATGCAAAAAGGTGATGTGGGTGTAGTGGGCTGGAATGCCTGAGAATTGTCTTTATTGTTATTATTAAGCTATAACTACATGTGGGACTATAAATCATCCCACCCTGCTGATAATGGAGTGTAGGTAGCACTACACTTTCCTAACCAGCCCAAGACTGGTAGGGTTTTGTGGTAACCCACACTAGTGAATGCCCAAGATCCTCCTCTATAAGGAAAGAGCCCTGGCTCTTTTGCTGTCAACTCTGGTGTGACTGGGCTGCTAACCTCCCTCTGCTCTCTTTCCTGATGTCCAGATCTTTGTCCCTGACTATGTTTTGTGTGCTTCTCTTACCAGATAGCCTATTCTCCAGACTTTTGGCCTTGTGAAGTACAGCAGCTTTTCACAGGGGGAACAGAAGACCTCCTTGCAGAAATGAAACATAATAAAGTGTAGTCTGCCTGAATTATGGTGGATGTGGCTGATTACATTTTCTCACTGCCTCTAGGTTTGGGAGGATGAGGATCTTACTGCAGAGATGTGCACTTCTGTTTGGTGCTATGGAAGATGCTTCCAGCGTTATAATCCTCTCCCCATTAACCTATCACAGGGCAATTTCCTCTCATTTTGCAATTTCCTCATCTTTCTGGGAATCTCCCCATTCCTGCTGTGCACAGGTCTTCCTGCTCATGTCAAAAGCACCAGGAATCTAACCTGGGGTATCCCGGTGTCAAAACAATGAGGCTGAACTGACTGATAGAAGTCCCATCAGCAGTAATCACGCAGGCAGTGAGCTTAAAGACGTCTCTGCTTGGGGCAGCAACCAGCGGGTGAGAAAAGATGCCATGAAGAAAGGGGTCCCTTGTCCTCCATTTCCTGGGGCCACTGCCACCCTGGGCCATGAAACCATCTATAACTTCTTACAGACACTCCTAGGAAAGCCTCAGAAGCACAGATCCCACCTGATATGTCTGGGTGTTAACGAGAGGTCATCTTACAGCCTTTGTGCGTGTTGTAAGCAGATCGTCTTGGCTTCATGGCCAACAAAGAGGTCTCTTTGCTTGATGTCTGCCTTCACATCCTTCACTTCAAATGCCAGGGCACTGTTTTCCAACTGCAACACTCCGTCTGGTTGTGGGGGAAGGTAGAACAGATCCTTATCTTTAGTATCATAAAAAAGAGTTACAGAAAACATCTTGAAGAGTGTCTAATCCTCTCCTTCTCAGTCTACATGAGTAAACATCCTTGCTTAGGTGTGCCTTTTACCACATTAATGGCTACTTCCCTTTTGTAATCACTGGGTTATTGCTAAAGAAATTGCAGTAACATTAATACTAAGTGACCCACAAGTTCAATACAACATCAAAGACCATAGAGTTATCTCACGCAACGAACTTGCTTTTGATGAATTGGTATCATTCCCTGGAACATTTTTACAGTAATTTTAAGAGTCATAACATCTTACCACGTGCTGCTTCGACTTTTTGACATGAAGCTAAAAATAGCAAGCGCTGAAAAGCCTGGGAGAACAGCTTCAAGTTCAGATCTGAGCTGAAAATCCCCAGTGTTTCAGGATGTTCGTATGAGCATTTTGATTTCAACACATCATAAAGACAGGGTTAAACTGAGAAGTCTGGATATGAGTCCTGAGCAGGAAGGGGACAGGTACAAAAAAACAGGTGCCTGCCTTCATCCTATTTCTGTTTAAAGAATTGCAGTATTAAAAGCCTAGCAACTGATTTGAACACAGAGGCCAACTCAAAATTACAAGTGATTATAAGCAGATGCTGCTCAGGCTTTGGTCGCTATGCCATTTGCTGACTGCCACTGTGTCACCACACATCTCACTCACCCACTATGCAATGTGTAATACTGTTCACTTGCTGCACCAGGTGGGTAGGAAAGCATGTCAGTCTGGTTTTGCCAAGCACTTTGAGACTGTTGGATGAACGGCGCCATTATTACTACTATTGATTGCAGCAATTTGCTGGCTCTCTCCTAATTCACCACCCTACTGGGAAGGCAGGCACTTGAGGAGGCTTTCAGCTCAGAGGTGAAAAAGGTGCTGAGCAGATGTGTACCAGGAGGTCTGATGAGCAAGAGGCGGTGTGAACTCTGTGTTCCGTCACCCCAGAGAAGGCCAAGCTGGGGCTTATGGCTCTCTGCCATGGCCTTTCCTGCGCCGCCCTGACTGCCTGGGTAAGGGAGAGGATTCCTACACTTCTTATATATCTGATTCCTGAGAAAATGTGGAAGCCTGAACCATTTTTTTGTATGTGTTTGCATATTCCACTCCAACACGTCTGCTATTCTTTGATTTGGCCTGGCTAATCTCATGCAGTGGGCTGTTCCAGCCCCCTGGGACATGGGGTGACTGCCTTCACAGCGGTGAGGAAGAGGCTCTGCCTTGTTTACGTTTCAGAGCATGAATGCGAGCTTGCAAAACTGTGGGCTGTTCTGGTTATCAGGCACGGCACTGCTCTGCTGGCAGCTCCCCCATCTTGAGCTGTAATGAGCAATGCAATGCGTTAGGTAATCCGCAGTGTGGGAAGGGTGAACACCCTGCCATTTACTGGTTATTTATACACCCAGATTGGCTTTCTCTGCCTGCCTATTTCCTTTTTTTTTTTCTTTTTTTTAAAGAGGACTGTGAAAATATTTTTTGATTTCTCCCTCGCCTTGATGTGGCCAAGCACATTTTCTTCTGTAGCCCTTACAATTCCCACCAAAACCTCCAAGACATGCCATGATGGCACCCCCACCACCAGGACGTGAGGTGAGGGGAAGGCTGGGAATGAACAGGAAGACCACGGCCACAAAGGTTCCAGGCAGTCCAGCCAGGGAGACTATTCCAGTGTTTTGGCTTTTCTGAAGGGTTTAAGACATATGGCTAGGAAGACAATCTTTTGCTACAGCTTAAATGCACATGTTCAGACTGAGCCTGCTATGAAGCACAGGTGGATAGGCACAGATGTTAGCTGTTGGGTTTGGACTGGACCAGCACATCTACTGCTCTGCGGTTCTTGCTATTCACTGTTAGATCTGATCTGTGCAGGCACTGTGGATCCCAGTCATTAAATCCTGGGAAAACTCACATGTGATATTTTGGGGTAATTCAGCCCAAGCTTGTGTTGTGTATGCTGGGCTGCAGTCAGGAAGAGAGATTGTCAAGACAGAGTCTTATTCTTCCACCTGTTTGCCCACTCTTCCTTTTATAATGGGGATTTCTGTATAATTTCCCTTATAGAATATTGTTACACAAACACTGCAGGAGAAATAACAACAAAGTGAAGTGTAACACTGCCTAGGTCCCACTGTCAGACATGAGTTAGGTAACCAGGCTGCTCTTCTCAGCCACAGGCAGCTCCTAGGCAAAACCAACAAAATGTAGAGGAAAATACTCTGCACTTGAAAAAGGTTTTTGTGCCAGGAGCTCTCAGCACCATACCCACAACAATGAATTGGGCCTCACACGCTCCTTTGGGGCAGATTAGCACAATCGCACACTTTTTGCATGGCTACGCTAGAGCCAGTTAAGGTCAAAAACATTAATTCCAGTGTTCTGCTGCGTGGTAACTGTATCAGCTCATCAGGGCACCTGATCTGAGGTCACAGGGCCCCTCTTCCTGACTCCCCAGAACTTCAGTAGGAGGCAGCAGATGCTCAGGCGTTCCCCTAAGCTATTTCCCAGATGCTGAAAAACACCAGGATTCTGCAGGGACTTGAGCGACACAAAGTGATTGGCAGGCTGAGTTGAGAAGCTGGAGAACCTGATAAAGTCCCAATTTCTCCTTACTTTCCCCTGAGGACCTATACAGCTGGAAAAGTGCCCTCCGTGCGACACTTCCACCAACCGTGACCCCACTGGGGGGGACCTGTGTGCTGTCAGCGGCGCCCCTCGGTCCATGTCACCAGGGGGCATCACTGAGACTCGCAGAGCCCAGATTCAAATTGCGTTAGACCAAGAATGCTATGGGGACTATAAACAGGGATTTTGTGGATTTCACCGTTAACACTATATCGAGCCTACAGGCACCTCCCTGCAAGCACCCCAATGCCTCAGGCTCGGAGCTGCCTGCAAAGAGCAGCAACAACTAGGATCGTGCAGGTTGGGATGGAAGCGGTACAGGCTGTGGAGACTGGGGCTGAGGCTCCTGATTCTCCTTGTCACCATGTAGCCATTGTCCTTTTGCAAGGGCCAGCAGCTTATTTTTTAAATAAATAAACTAATAAAATAAGGCCTTGCACATAGGTGGTGAGACCCTGGCACAGGTTTCCCAGAGAAGCTGTGGCTGCCCCATCCCTGGCATCAAGGCCAGTTTGGACGGGGCATTGAGCAACCTGGTCTAGTGGAAGGAGTTGGAACTAGATGATCTTAAAGACCCCTTCCAACCCAAGCCATTTCATGATTCTATAATAAATAAACACGGATCCTCGCAATGCAAATCAAGGCCATATTACAAGAGAAATTGAATCCAAAGAATGCAAACAGGCGAACAAACAAACAAGCAACAAAAGAAAACCAATTATTTTTTGAGAGAGTAACAAATGAGTAAACAAAACACTGGATGCCTCTGGCCTCCAGCATCCGTGCATTGGCACTATCACAACTCCCTGGGAGCAAGGCCTGGGCTTCCATTTGGACTCACTCCTGACTCACTACGATGCCCCTCTACCCTATAGCTTGTTTATCTTAGATGAAATGATTTAATTGTGACACATAGTTTTGCCAATGGACCCTGCACCATTATTTTTGGTTTGGTTAAAGCCATGCACTAGACAAGCTCCCAGAAGGACAAGGATTTCTTTTTTCAGTTTCCTTGTAGCATCCACTTCAGAAGAAATTATTCTCTACCCCTTCTTTGATTGTCCATGCAGTCTTACAAGATGCCCCTGTATCGTTTGAAGACCAGTGTAGATGGTTTGCCTATTGTGAGGAATCACAGGGAGCTTTTAAGCTGTCACATCGCAGTTACCAGCTTTAGCTTCACCAGGATGAAAATAGACAATAGCAAGAGGAAGGGGTTCTGGAGATTTCCAGCTCACTGTTTCCAATTAGGAAGCAACTTTGGCTCATTCCACTGCTGCATCCCATCTTAATTAGTAGCACAAATTGTTCAAACCCTCGTTCAGGCTCCAATTCAAGGAAACTTTCCGGTTCAGCAAAGCACTTCAGCATATGCCCCAGTCCTGCTGGAGTCAATAAGGTTGATGCAAATGCTTCTAGTGCATCACAAGCTTCTCAGCCTTCCCCCCACTGGTGTCCCCCAGCCTGCGGGATGAGGGCAGAGGGTGTCCTGCAGTGCCCACCGCCCGGCATCAGTACTCCCTTACATCACCTCCCTGGCAGCAAGAGCTGACTTGAACACTCTTGCCTCCTCGTACCTCCATCTAAGCTTAGCTTAAGTTTAGGCCGTCCGACTGTTTTTGGCACCTTGCTGCCCAAAAGGGCAGTATGGTCTATGTCTATCTGCTTTGTAACGAATCATCCAGTGATAAACTTACTGTTTACCATGCTTCTTGGCTAATTTTATTCATTTTAGCCCGGGGTTATTCAAGCTTTCTGGCTGAGTGTTATTCCATGTCAGTGCGGGTGGAAGGATCTGACCATCATTTATTGTCCCTCCCAGTTTATTGCCTTTGTTTCTCTTTTCACAGATTAATTACAAACATCTCACTCTGAACTCCCACTGTATGGTGGTTGTGTGATCTCAGCGCCATGAATTATAGATGTCTGACATATCACACCAAGCTATTATGATTTTTTTTTTCCGCAAGCAAGCTATGAATTATGAAGAAGATCTATAAAATTTATATTCTCCCTTTGGTATAGGAATGGGAAGACACAGCCTGACGATGCCTTTATACCGCCCTCCCCTCCCCCTCCGCACTCAGGCAGAGCAGACAACACAAGCACAATATGGACTCTGTATTTAGGAACAGCGACTGACGTGGAGAGCTGTCGGCCTTGCAGTCCCTCCCGTTAGTCGCAGGAGTGTACCCCATGGGTTCGTTCAAGTTGCTGGGAGCTGCCATAGACCCGGCACCCCCCGTACGAGGGGCTGCAGGCTACATAGCCCCCAGAAACAGCCTCACCACCGCCACCAGCAGCCTCCTTCCCTTGCTTTATTTTGTGGGGACGCTAGTGGCGGGGGGGGGCAGGGATAGTGTTTGAACGGAGAGAAGTTTTGACAGAGGACTGTGAGCACCGGAGGCCACAGACAGGTGGCCATGGACACACAGGGAGAAGGGCTGTGGCCTCAGCCGTTTCCCCTCAGGAGTCTCCCTCCGTGTCCTCCCTGCAGCCGTTTCCCCCCCTTAACGGCCTCCCCTCAGGGCTGTCCCCTAGCCCGGCGGCGCTGGCGCTAGCCCTAGCCCTAGCCCTCCCCCTCCGCGCGCCGCTGGTGATGTCAGCGTGTTATTGACTGTGCCGGTTTGAATGACTGAGCACCGCGAGGGGGCGGGGTGGCCGGCGCGCGGCGCCCGGCCAGGCGGAAATGGGTGCCGGCAGGTGGGGCCGGGGGGTGCCGTGAAATGGCGGCGGGCGCTCGGCGAGGCTTTAACCTCGGTATAAATGCCGCGTGTGGGACAGTAACGTGTTCGTGAGGCGGTTGGGTCCGAACGGGGGAGCTTGCCAGCAGGACTATGGGCCGGCGTCACGCAGTGAAGTCACCGACAAGCCATAAACGTCCTTATGCTACCCTAATCTGCCAGGCTGCACCTAGAACATAAGTATATATTGTCTCTATAGTGCGGCCTCTTCCCTGTTCCTGCCCCACGACTGCTCAGGCGGTTGGTGTCTTCCTGGCAGCCAGGTTGCTCTGACAGCCTGTTTCCCTTACCTCACACCTGAGCCTGCTCTACTCCATCCCAAGTTCACAGCTGAAGATAAACCCTTCTCAGCCCGTCCCACCTCCTGCGCCACCGTTGGTGCACCTCACCGCCTTGTCTGTGGTTATCGGCACAGGTACATATCTTGTCCTCTCTTCCCTGGCCGGTTGTGCTGTGTCCGCACTGGCTCTTATTCTGGATCAAACAATGTGTTACCTACTTCTTCAGTGTTCCAACAAGTCATTTTAAGCTTTTTCATGTGTTTCCAACTTGGCTTTGCTATGAGGCTCACAATTTATTGCAGCAGTGAGGCTGCTGAGGTGCCCTGTGCCCTGCTCCATACATAGCATTGCCTCATTGTATTTTCCCATCTGCCTCTTCCTATGCTATAAACTCATAGCTAGGTTGGAAGCTCCTTGAGATGAGCTGCGTTTTGTATTTGGGAAAGAGGCATGGAAAGGGTGTGCTGGGTTTGGGGCACATTCTGCTCAGTTTGGATCAAAGCAAAGGGTTAAGCAAGAAACAGTCTCTGCCTGTAACACTTGGTCACTACCAGTGGTGTATTTTCCTGCCCAGCTAGCTGTGGCTGGTGGCAGCAGCTGTGAGCAGTGGTATTGTCAGGCATGGGTGGATCTTAGTCTGGAGCTGAGGTTTCTACCTGAACCCAGACTTGCAGAATGTAAATTTCTTGGGCCATTTGAATGGCTCAGAGCTTCCACACTGACTCCACATGAGGCGGGATTGGAAGCAGGGTGCCTGCCCTCACGGAGGTGGCAATCACCTGTACTGAGAGCTGTTTGCCCTGTTGGTGGGGTATAACAGGCAGCAGTGTAGTTCAGTTAGGGACCCAGGGAGAAGACGATGGCACTCACTTAATTTTTAGGCTAGCCCGATGCTGTCATTATGAACAGCAGGCATCCATTCTGAGCATTTGGCCAATATTTATAGGATCAAATATCTGATAACAGCAGGGAGGTTTAAATTGTGGGGTACAGAAACACTCCAGAAGCAAATGCCCCAGTATTCATTTCAGTACACCCACAAGGTGATTAAAGCCTAGACTGTCATTTACCACCTGAAAACTGGCTCTCACAGGATAGAGCACAGGGAGAAATACCTGTGCAGCATAGCCGAATCCTCTTGTCTATGCCCAGCAGGAAGGTAGGGGCTTTACCAGAACATCCCATGTGCGATGCCTCTGGGAGCTGCTGGAGCCAAACAAGACAGACACAACAAATGCCTCCTGGATATAATCGTTCACAGGGACAGCAGAAGGAAAGTTAAGACTTTTATAAATAATTATCCATGCAAGCTGCAAGAGTAGCATTTGCACTAGTTCTCCAGGGCCTTGATAATACTCCCTGAGACATGCCAAGATGGGTAGGATTTATAAATTGTGGATGGGTATTTCCTACATCGCAGTTCTCTCGGCAGTATTATTCCATGAAGCTCTCTGTAGAAGACATATATGTTAATGAAAACATTTTATAGCCCTGTTGTGCTGGGATTAGTATCAGACAAGAAAGTCCAAACCATGTGTACTTTCTTTTTGCCAGCATATTTCTGAGTCCACAAATAGAAAGGAGCCCACAAGAGCCTATGACTATCAAGTAACTAATATTCTTGCCATTTGATGCAATTTTGGCATTTCATTCACAGTTTTCACAATAATTTACAGGTCATGCATTTCTTCAGAAGCAGGCAGTGGTTACGTATGCTTCCAAAGATGGCATCTAATCTATAGATGTACAGATAGAAATAATATTTCTTGGTATATGAAAGCTATTAGTCAACATTGCATGCAACATGACACAGAAAATCAGTGGTTGAACCATGAAATGGTTTTCAGGCACCCAAAATGTGTTGCAGGTTGTATGGGGGTATCTAAATCAGGTATCACATCTGCTTGCAGCAGTGGCCTTGTGTAGAACCCTACAAATACCCACCATGTCCTCACCCCTGAGGTTCCCTGCAATGTCCAGTCTCCCTCTCCTCATTTTTTTAGGACTGTGATCTTCAGGAACATCTGTTTGTAGATGCTTAGTAGTGATCATAGACTGCCTTCAAGTACCAGAGAAGGATGTGAGTTGCCTAGAACATTTTTGGAAATGACTGTCAGTTGCATGAAACTACCAAGGGCAGAGATGGGTTCTTCATTTTGGTGTCTTCAAATGGGGCCGTGTCTTTCTGAAAGGAACTGACTACTCAGCACGACTCAATAGAGGGAACTTATTGGACAACACAATACTGTAACTGGAGGGAATTGAAGGAGATGGGATGTTCAGGAGGTCAGAATAGAAACCCATCTGCCCTTGCAGTCCCAGCCTCTGCAAAGAGAGGTGATAGGAAGATACTAGCCCCAGTTGCAACTACTGACACCGAAGCAGGCCACCTCATTTTTGAGACAATTACACCACTTGAGACAGCCTGTTTTGTTGAAAATGCTGGAATTTACTTCATTAATAACATGGTAATACGAAGATTGTAGAGTCAGAAGTTTCTTCAACAGAAAAAGTCTGATTCACCTTTCTGAAGCTAGTATGGACCCATTTTGACTTACATAACCATGAGAATGAGCAGGACCATCTCCAGAAATCTGATTCCCCTTCTTACAGAAGGGGAATCACAGAATCATAGAATAGTTAGGGTTGGAAAGGACCTTCAGATCATCTAGTTCCAACCCCCCCCTGCCATGGGCAGGGACACCTCCCACTAAACCATGCCACCCATGGCTGCCTTGCAGTATTAACCACACACAGAACTCCTTTGTGTGGATTAAACTGCAGGGTGGGTTTAGCACAGCAAAGCTTTGAACATTGCCCATCACCATCTGCTCTCAGCTCCACCATGGTATGACCAGAGTTTCCCTCTGTATTGAAGAGTCAGTGGTGTGCCCAGAGCCTTTCCATCTGCCTGCAGGAAGCTACGTTATGTTTACGCCATGCCCTGTTTTAAGGGAGTTGGTATTTGAGGCAACCAAGGACACACAAGTTGCCAACTGCAGCCCTCTTCCTGGGCAGGAGCGCTGTCAGATGAGCACCTTGCAGGGTAGCTCTTAAAAGGGGAACTGAACACATCGTGCTGAACATGTTTTGTTTTACATTAGGTTTCAATTTTAGGTCTGATGTTTGGTTTGGAAGTTCAGAGCTGTGCTCAAGCCCACAGCTGCCAGCTCTAGAGCAGGCAGTGGTGTAATAGTCATTTAATTCCTCTCTACTGTAATCTGATGGTGGGATGTGCTCTCAAGCTGCTTTTAGGTCTGACTGGGGAACAAAATCAATCACAGAATGCACATTACAAGAAAAGCGCTGTTGGTGTCAATTACCTAAGCTCTGCGAACATAACTCTTCTAATTTCCTGTTAAATCAGTAATGTTACCAATCTCAGTCTATTATTTTAATTAGGACTGTGACTGCAGTTGCTAGGAGCCGAGTGAGCACAGACAAATGCGAATGTGTAATTAGTCCCACAAATGAGTGGCAAGTTGAATGTGTCAACATCATGGATAGTTACAGCATGGGATGCAGCAGGAGGCCAAGTGATTTGGCGGGTGAGATCAGAATCTGGGCCAGAATCTGGGCCAGATTCTGATCTCACTGGTCCCAGCACCAGCCCAGGCAATTCCACAGAGGTCGGAATTTCCCCAGGTGTGAGATCTGGGGTTAGGGAATCTGGCCATGGCCCTTGGTCATCACAGGTTCTTGGAACTTTACCCTGGGTTATGTTTAAAATGTCTGATGTCCCATATTGTCTGATTAATTTATTTTTTCTTGCTGTAACGTCTCCTCAGAGCCAATTATCCTTCAGCGAGCACTGCAGTCAGGTTAACTGAATGTGGGTGTTCCCAGCACCAGTCAGTATTGAATTCCAGCCCTTCATGGGGACCAGAGCTCCTAGGGTGGGTATGGAAATGCTTGGCTCCCTTCTCTCCCTTCCTAGCTGTGAAAGAAACCTCTCAGCTTCTGTCACATCTGACTGCCTCATGCATCCCAAGAACAAGCTGTGCATTGACAAGGGAGCCAGGCATACTGACAGCAGAGCAGCATTAGCTACCAATCTTGCTGAAAAAAATATGCCAAGGACAGAATCCCTGGCTAAATACAGAGCTGCACTGGGGGAGAAAACAATGTGCCAATGCAGCTCCATCAGAATTAAGAATGAAAACCTTAAGCTGCAGCTGGGTGGTGACCCCAGATCTGCTCACAGTGAACACCGTATGCCCGAAGGTCCAGCCTGTCTCCGGTAGCTAGCACAGAATGGCACAGGAGAGAGAACATTGCTTTTATTAGCACTTGGCTATTGGTCAGCAGTCCACACTCCACAAATAAATGAATGGCTGGGTACATGTCATCCCAGTTCACATGTTACAGAAATAACACTGGACTGGAACCAGAGTTAACATGGCTGAGATTTGGGATGCAGCTGAGTTTGACAGAAGGAAGATGGCAGAGACTAGCTGGGCAGTACCTGCCACTGGAGGCAAACCTGATTTACAGCTAATTCCATTTTCCATTTCCACACTCTAATTTCCCTACTTTAGTAGGTCACTTTCCTACTTCAATAAAGTACTTCATTTGGAACAAATAGACTAGGAGAAAGTCAGGGATTTGGTGTGTATTAGAGGGACTGATTCAGTCACCTTTCCAAGGCAAAATATTATAGAAATAGCATGATAAGAAAGAGCATACCTTGAGGGTTTTGTGTGAGGGTTGTTCATAGGGGACTTGAGGACCATGCAGTGATACTGTGGCAACATGACCACTGCAATGCCATTGCGTCCTGGTACCTCATTTGGGGCTGGATATAGCTTCATGCTCTCACTCATGGATTGTTTGGGTTGGGTTGGGGTTTTTTCCTCCTCTCTTGTGACCTTTAAACAAAGGTCAGGCACCATTATTGGGTGCATTAAGTTTTGAGCTCAGTTCTTCAGTGGCGGACCCGGTGCCATTGCCTTGTAGCAGCTGCTGCAATTCTGCAGAGGGTGCCTTACCCGAGACGTTTTCTTCCCACTTACTTTCCCTTTGTCCTGCAGGAAATTGCTTTAACCAAAACCATGTTACATACCTATTATATAATGATAATCCATTGTTACTGTCACCAGTGCCATTTCAGACTTCAGCCCCAGCCCAATGCATGTGTGTCCTTGTGACAGAAAAGCCAGCAGCCTGCCCAGCTGAGAAGGGAACAGGGGAAGGAGCCAGGGCTCACCACTCCTGACCATCAGGTGCCTGATCCATCCCAGAGACAGCCCTGTACCGAGTGACTGTCTCTGAGTTGTTGCAGGTCAATATACTCATAGCCTGGATCACAGAGGCTAGGGGCTGGGTAGAGCTCCCCACTGCCCATGCACACCGTGAGATGCCTGTTTTGTGCAGAAAACATTTGTCTGCAGAGAATCACCCACACCTTCCTAGCCTGATCACAGCATGGACACTGCAGGACCCACAGCTGGTGGGATGCTGCTGCATAGCATGTACTCCAGTGATCTTTACTCCCGCTTTCCATGGGCAGGGAGGTGTAAAGCAGCTGTATGGTCATGGCTTCAGGCTGGCAGAGCAGGTTCCTTGAACTGCTGTGCAGCCCTTTGAGGTGAACAATGGTTACCCTGTGATTAAGGTCTCTGTGATGTCATGGATGTATAAAGATATCCATAGCCATAAGATTGTGCAACTAGCTTGTAATGTGCATGTTAATAAGGCTATTAAGGTTTACAAATATTCTGCTCTTCCTTACAGTTTATAATTTAATTAATTGCCAGCTAATTGTCTTATTTTCCTCCTGTGATTGATGTCAGTGAGTGGGATTAGGCAGCACCAGATGACAGAGAAAGGAGGAATGAATGCAGCATCCTATGACGGTATGAGAGATGTTTTTATGGACAAATCCTTTCCGACATGGATGAATACCTCAATGAGATATCACAGAGTATCAGCTCAATACATATTGTAATGGGATCATTAGTGGAGGTACCAGCTGTGTGAGGATTTTATTCACAAGCCACGAGTAAGTAAAGGGGAAATACTGGCTCCTTGGAAATGTTTGCCAAGCATAAATCTTTCCCTTTTTATAAAGCCAATGCTCAGTTTACATAAAATGAGAAAATATTCTCTAAAGCCTGTGGGACTGCTCCAGCTACCCCTGAAGTCAGCCATGGCAGGGAAGCCTTTGGTGGAGGAAGGGAATGTAAACACAGCCCTATTCAGTAATATTTTTCCATGGGAAAAAAGAGGAGGGTCTTTCGTCAGTGTGCATGAGCCAGGCAACAGCTCAGTCCCTGAAACAAGAGGCATCTATTTCTAAGCAGGGAAGGCAAGATGGCTGAGCAGACACTGTATCTTCTCTCCCAGGAGCAGGATTTTGAGTCTCTCACCAGGCATGTTCGCACCCTGCCCACCCCTGAATGTATGTTTGATTGATGGGTCTGTGCATCGCAAGTGTCTGGGCATGCTGGGATACGTTACTCCTTCAGGTGCCGTTATGCCTGTGGACTGGTCAACTGGTAACCACGTCAGCCAAGTGGATCACTGAGCCTCAGAGTGGCTCTTGACCAGTACTCTGGGTGCAGGGTATGAACCTGAAGATGCTGCAGAAGGTACTTCAGAGATTTGCCTTCCCTGAGTCATTCTGGCTGAACAGAGGCAGCCAGCTCTTGAGTGGGAAAGGTATGCCTTTAGTTCCCAAAACCTGCACTGGTGCTAAGCAAGGGGATCCAGGGTAAGCGAAAAGCCAGTCTTAGTGCGACTTTTGACCAGACTTTGATCGCATTTCAGCCAAATAAACCTGGAGCAATTCCAGTGGCTTTGGTGTGAGTGGGATCAGCCTGTGAAACTGGGCTGAACAGCAAATAACCTGTATGTTCCTCTCTGGGTGGGTGTGCAACGTATTTGACCCTGCATAAATCAGCACAAACTAACTAGGTTATTTCTGAGGCCGTTGTTGGAACAAAGAGTCAGCCAAACCACATCTGTCTCTTTTAATTCATTCCTTCCATTTTGGGGACTTAGCCTTTAGAAGCAGCTATCGGTGATTATATAAAAGAGATTAGCTAACATTTCTGCATAAATCAAGGCCAGCGCAAGATGTTTCCTATGTGCGTTACGAAACCTGGGGCTCGTGGAGGACGAGTTCCTCCTTGGGGAGTGAGGCTTCGCTCACCCAGCGTGGTGCATGCAGGAGCTCAGTGTGGCCAAGGACGAAACCTTCCTGTTTCTCAAAACAGCCTTTCAGAAAAAAAATAAACTGCTTGAAGAAAACGTGCATGGTGGGGAATGGTCTGCCCAGGATTTGTCTAGTGGTAGGGGGTTCACAAGAGCAGATTTTCTAGCCAAGATACATGATGGAAGCAATGAAAGAAAGAAAGAGGCAGGATAACCCTGTTGTAAACCAGATTTTCATGTATGAATGCAAATCAATCTCACTGTTAAAGGAAGAGCCAAACCAGAACATGTTACATTTACTCTTTTAGCACAGTTGCTAACAAAATATCTTGATGTGAGCACTGTTGGATGACTCAACAAATCTGCTTTGTTTCTTTTTTTCATTTTGAGGCAATTTAATAATTTTTCTTCTGTTTGCTGCTCTGTTAACATGAAGGATGAGGTCGTCCCAGGGTCAGGGAGTTGGAATTTCCCTTCAGTGTTACTCTGCTTCTTTTTTTTCTTTTTTTTTTTCTTCCCTGCAGGTCAGGGCAGATCTGTAATGAGGCTGAGGGGGAAGGCTCAGTCCTTCAGTCCTTCTCAGTCCTTCTTTCCCATTCCATCTGCCCTGGGTAGTGCCAGTCCCCTGATGGGAGAGCACCTGACTCAGCATTGTCCTTCCACCCAATCGTCAATATGTCTGTGTTCCAGCTTCCCTAAGGAGTTTTAAAGCCCAAAATACCAAAAGCAGCCTCAAGTTTTTGATTTCTTTATTATTGAAGAACTGAACTTGCAACACTGCAGGAGAGTTTCAAAAGGCTGCTGAGCACCAGTAGCTCCAATTACCTACTGAGTACTCACCACTTCTTGAAATAAGGCCTAAAGTATCTCTTAACGGTTTTTATTGCTTAGAGTAGAATTGTGCTTCTAACCTGAGCAAGACCTGGGAGAAGACTAAGAAATGGAGATTCACACTCCTTTCTTTACAGGTGTTAAACTGAAACAAAGTGCAAGTTAAGGTATGCCATTTAAATATATGTTGGCTTCTCATGATAAAACCAGCTACCCAAAGGCATTTAGTAAAAAAAAAACAAAAAACAAAACCAACTCCGAAAAAAAACCCAACAACACAAAACCCACAAAGGTACTCATTTCCTATTGAAATGCTCAGGAAATACATGCCCAGGAATAGATCTGAAAATGAAGCTGTTATCTTTCTTCATCCTTTGATCTCTAACATCTTTCAAAATACGGCCTCCAAGTGATATGCCCAAGGATGCATGAAATCAAGTGCTGAATCTTTATCTCCTCCACTTGTGCATCTCTGCTCTGCAATTCACAACACAGATACATTCCTCCTCAGGACTAGTCTTGACTAAGGGCAATCAAAAAGACTAATCCCAGGAATAAAGATACTAGACAAGCATTCACAGTTGCCCTGCACAGACACCCTCCCCATTTCCTCCCATCTAGGTTGCAGCTGCATCTGGCCCTCAATTCTCTCCAGATGTGTGATGAGTTTAAAGATCTGTCCCAGTCCTTGGCCTTCACTGAGAACCACAGAGCTAGTAATTTCTGAAATAACAGAGAATCTGAGACCTTTTATGCTAGAAATACTACAGGGAAGAGAGTGCCTGTAGACACCAACTGCCTCTGTAGTGAAAGGAAATCTGAAGTTTCCCCTCTGCTTTTTCGTGCATAACAGCATCTGTATGCCTCATTTCCATCTTCACAGCTCCTGTAATTTACATAATGAACATTTGCAAAGCCTGAGATCTGTGTTCGCTTTGTCTCACATTTACTGTAGATGACCTTCAACATATCATCAGAAAAGTTTCCCAGGCATTTTCCCAAAGGATATGAATGTGAAACATAAAACCATTAGGAAAAGAGAAAAGGGGAATAAAATCAGATTTCTGAGATATCCATCATTCAAAGATATGTATTTTTTCTTCCTACAGCAGGACAAAAATATTTGGGTTTAAAAATAAAAAGGAGTTTTGGCTTTAACAATTTGCTTCTTTAAAGCAACTGTTGGTATAAGGTCCCTCAATAAAGTAACTTTAATTAGGTTTGCCTTCCTAATGAATAATAAAAAAAAAAGTCTGGTGGCAAATAACTGGCAGTCTAGGCAGGGATTCAGGACTGACAAGGAATCCTGACTTAGAGGGATAGGAACAGGACATCAGGGTGAGAACAAGAAGCTGAAGCTACCTCTGCCTCTTCTGCAGGTGTCAGGTGCAGCTCTGATTGCTCCTGCAGATACTGCTGGAATCACAACAAGACAATCACAAGGTGACAAACCAGGAACTGACCCATTTTTGCTTCTGATGCCCATCCTCAACCAACTGTCCTTTTTATCCCCCTTGCAAGTGCCAGCAAAGCTTGTCTGACAGCATCCTTGGAAACTGCATCTCCAATATTACATTGAAGCTGATATTCTACTGATGTGGGGCAGCAGGAGAGAAGTTTCTATAGGTATTGGCTGGGTTCTGGATAAGTGCAACTCAGGAATATTCTCTCATTTGAGGAGTGCCTGTGAGTTTACTTTTCTTTTGCTATTTGGGCTGTCAAGCTGGTTATTGTTCACTGTAGCAATGCAGGATGCTTTGAAAGAAGAGATATGTTTTGTAACTAGTTTAGGACTTCTGTTGGTATAGAAAATGAATTGAAAGCTAAAATACAAAGGCTTATTCTGGTGATGAAGAAAGGTTCTCATGTCAGCTGTCACAAGAGTCTTCAGATAAAATGTATCTTAAACCCACTGTGATAGCATGCTGGAAATGCTTAAAGTAGATAAATCTGATGCTGTTCCCATTGCTGTAGGCCAAGCATATAGGAAACACTGCTCCATGCAGTAAACTTGAGAAAGGAAGAAAGCTTTTTAGATTCCCTTATTCTTTGAAAATAGTGCCCCTTGTGCCTTCCTTTCAGGGCAGGTATGTATATTTATGTGCTGTCAGGTAATTGCAATGTGACTGGTAGTAGCTTTTATCTTCCTACCTCTTATGCGTTCCAAGTGGTTTATCCATATATCCTGTGTGGTTTGATTCTGCCGTTATAGGGTGAGAACTAGAACCTGGCTGAATCTTTACCAGCTTGTTTCTTTTAGCGTGGTCTTGCTTTTGGACTCCAGTCATTATCTTGGTCTACAGATAATTGTATAACTGAAATATTTGGAACATAGGCTGCATATTGCAAACTTTCCACCTTGGGAGCAAAAAGGAAGGGTGTGGTGGGGGCATGGAGGAAGAAGAGGACACTCCTGTCCAAAGGGCCGGGTGAGGGACCTCCTGTCCTTGGCAGCTGCTGTGTCTGGCACAGCAAACCAGCCCACAAAAGGAGCATGTGTGTGTGTTGGATAAGGCGTTTAGTATAATGTTATCCTGAGCCAAGTATGGGTTCCCTGCATCTATGCTATTCATCCTTCTAAAATGACATGAATCTCCTATAGTCACAGTTCAGGGCTGCTGGACCTCCCTTGTGGACTGGGGAAGGCTTGTGCTTTTAGCCTTCAATCCCCCCAGGTGATGATGGTTGGTGGAGAAGCACAGTGCTGAAATTGTGAATAAATGGTTAATGTAGCTGCATGGTAGCCAGAGAAACTGTTCCTTGGGCTCAGGAATGTTTCCTCCCTTCATCCTGCCTTTTTTTTTCTTTTTTTTTTTTATAGTACCATATAGTGTTTAATAATTCAATACACACATAATCCAAAATAAACACACTAATTAACCTTTGTTTGGAGAAATTTAATTAGTTAATGCTTAGTCTCTGTTCAGATTCCAGACATTTTGGAGTGGGAAGGGTGCCATGGAGAAAGCATGGCAAAATATGTTTAATGCTCAGCACCTTCAATTATTTAAACAGTAACGTGGGCTGGACCAATTAAAAAAAAAATTATTATACAGGCATGTGCATGCTAAAATATCTTCATGCAGTGTTTCCAAACTCCAGTCCTGCTGCAGAATGGTAAAATATATCCATGTGTAAAGCAACTGTATGGAGGAGGGAGTCTGGTAGCTTAGGAATGATTCTGTTGCCTGCCAGGAACCTTCCTGCTGGGACTTAGGGGATGGGGTGGGTTACGGAGGTACTAGAACTGCTGCTGGCAGTGGCTGCCCACCCTGGCTGAGTGAAGCTGGATGGCAAATCCTGCCCTGTGTCCTAAACAGATGATGAATTTTCTGAAGGGTCAAATACTGTGCTCTGACTCACTAGTACTAGACATCTACAGCCCAAATGCCTTCAAAATATATTACTGTAGGATAATAATTTTACCCAAATACTCAAGCTTTAATATTCTTCCCCAGCTGAACTGTAAATAAAATTATTTCCTAAGAGCACTTATTTGAGCTTGATTATTAAATACATTGCCAAAATCTGGTTGGTTAATATACTGCCTGCTACTTGAGCTGAAGTATCTAAAAGACAAAGAACGAAGTAAACGAAAAGGAAATCAACATTTTGCTAAATTGCATGTTTTTAAAAATCCTATAATTGAAGCTGCTACTTCATTTCCATTTGTAAAACAGATTGAGTTCCCTTTCCATCTACTAATGGATCTGGTTTATCTCTGATACTAATTGCAGCATTTGCTTGGTTTGCACAGGCTGCTGGTGACGTTGAGTAAGGAAAGTCAAACTGCTTCTGCTGAGCTCTGGGGTGTCATTTAGGAGTGATGCTTGACACTGAGCTCTGCTGAACTTTAAGCTCTTGTTCTTTTTCCTATGGCTCCAAAGTCTGGGTCAATCAACCAAGATAAAACTTATTAATTCATTGTCAGGATTATGTGCCCCAGGTCTTGCTAGAGAAGCAGTGGGAAGGTTCCGGTGATAATAAAGCAACACTAGACAGCCTGGATGTTTAATTAAACTTGTGTGTGCTCTCTCTGACCTAGTGACTGGGCTGGAAATGCCACCAGAACAAAGGTTGCTCATGAGTTTTGCACGTGGGCCCTTCTGCTGCAGGGCTTTGGAGAGGCGGGGGTTTGTGGCATCTTTTGTCATTCTTTCATGTTATTGTTGGGAAGGGAATTGTGCTTTAAAGGTCTGGCTGAAAAGAAAAGAAGGGGGTTTTTAGATGAAGAGCCTTTTCTTGGAACCCACTCTAGCAAATCTATTTGCACATACCTGAATTATGCAATCCTGGGCCTCAGGTCTGGTGAAAACATGCTGCTCTCAACACACCCAACGCTCAATTCCTAGTTAGCAGCTACTCAAGAACTTAAGTATACACTTGTTTTATTGCTGGGTTGGGAAGGGAAAGCATTTTTGCAGAGGATTGTACCCAGGAATGTAAGCTGAAGACCTCTCCTTCCCTGCTCCACAGCCTCTGCAGCCTGGACACTTTTCCTAGTATCCCAGTGCATGTATCTGTGATAAAAGACTCCATGGTATAAAGGCTTCAGGTACTAACATCCCTTCAGCACTGGCACTTGCAGGATTCACCCTTTGCTTTCCATTGTTTTATTTATGTTTACAAACAGAGGAGGTTTTTTTAGTTATTATTTGTCTTAAGGCTCTCCTGAAAGCAAATCCATCAGCTTCCCAGGCAGCTCAGTGTGGCAGAGGGAGCCCGGGCTACAGAGCGGCTATTGTGGAGCACGTCCGTGGGCTCTCTGCCACTAGCACCAGGGGGGAGCCTTGTAATAACGACACCAGCATGGACCGGATGTCTTCTAGAGGATTTGGTTTCAAGATGCATGGCTGCTGACGTGTGTGTGGGGGGTTCTACTCTGATGGACATAATTTGTTTAAAAAGTTTGCAGGTGTTAGAATTTTTATTGAAGTCAGGGAGCTGAGAAATTGTATCCAGTTGGTGAGGTAATGCTTGCTATGCTCAGACTGGGAGTGGGGAGCACACACAGTCTGCATTAAATAAAGGGCAGCTGTGTTGCCAAGCACAGTTTTCTTCAGATGAGAACTAATCTGAGCCATGCCAAGTCAGACCTCTGTTCCTGCAAATCCTTGTAAAGAGTAAGAAAATCCACTGCTTTCCTCCAAAACCTGGTGGGGGCTTGCACCCCCAGGGCTGGCATCACTCCATGGGCTGCACCTCCACAGCTGTGGGGATGAGCTGGGGGGACTGGGGATCCTGCTGCTGCTGCTGTGGAGCCATCCCTGCAGCTCCTCACGGGCTTTGGGGTAGTGGGAACAGCTGCTTTGTCATCACCCAGCTAATGCCTGTGACCTGTTGTCCTAGTGGGGCCCAGGTTGAGATGGGTTCTCGCTTCTGCTCCAGCTGCAGGGTTTTGCTCTCCTAAGCCAGAGAAGGAGAGCACACACCAGCAGCTGTTCCCATGGTGCTATTCAAGGGTTTGTTTTTCTGGGTTTCTTTGGTTTTGGCTTTTTTTTGTTTTTGTTTTTCCTCTTGCTCTGGGCTCAGTTCTGCTGCTTGCTGAAGCCCCAGTAGAGGTTTTAGGTTTTTTTATTATTATTATTATTTTATATAGGTAAGTTGTAATGTCAGGATATGAGGTTGAAAGGGCAGGTCTGAGTCAACTCTCAGATGAATTCTGAGTATTTCCTTTCTATGTGGATGAGATCCAAGGATTTATCTCAGTTCAATAAAGTTCACATTTCTGATGCTTACTGAAATAGACTTTAAATCCCTTGCACCTACAGACCAGCATTGGTCACTCAGGTTCTGCACAGCTCTATCCAGAATGGTCAGGACATGCAGTCAGCAGGGACAATATTTTGGGATGTCAGCTGAAGTGGGCTTTTTTATTTTTATATATACATTTACAAAAGCAGGCACACTCATTTTTGCCATCTGTGTCTCTTACCAGCAGAAGCTTGTGATGCAGCAGTTGGGATGTGCCATATTTCCCTTTGGGTTTGCAGAGGGTGATACACAACCCTGCCTGTGTTGGGCACTGTAAGCAATAGTGGTTTGGCAGATGCAGGGTACTGAATGACTGGATAAATGGTTGAATTCATCATATGTACCACTTCTCAGGATATAATCTGTAAGACTTGGGTACCATCCTTTCAAGTATTGCCTGTGCACAGTACGCAGGGGCAGAATGACCCTGGCAGACATGAATACCACTCTAGGGGTGTAGGAACAGGCTTTTTCTTCAGCTTAGTCCCTCCAGGAATGTTGTACCTTAGCCCCATAAAGTTACATAAATAGGGCTAAAGTTAGAGCAAATGATACTTCACAGACAAAAAGTCATCTTTTCTACCAGCTTGGGGCTAAGGAAGGGGCAGCTGTGGTGTTGGGGCTCTGATGCCAGAACCACCCACATCTCACCATGCTGCTCCAATATCCTCCTCTGTGCCTGGGCTGAGCAAGTCTCACAAGGTCTTTCAGCTGCCTGTAGTAAATTTTCTATTATTTCCCTCCAGGCTGTCTTTTCCCCTGTTGCTGAATTTCAGCCAGTGTAATGATTTCAAGGGCACCATTTTCAATTTCCTCTATGGAGCCAAAATTAATACTAAGTTTATGCCACTGTGTAGCAGAGCTTTAAGCATCCACCAACAGTGTGCATATTTCACAATAATGTAATGGCTCCTAAACCCAAACACTGCTAAAAACCAGCACTGTACTCCACTGTAAATATTGGTGATGCCTGCCTAAACTGAGGCACCAGTAATGATGACTCCATTGGTACTATTTATGTGCCCATTAACATCCCACCACAGTCATCATTTTATTGCCCCCAGGAGCATAAGCACATGCAGATGCTAGGGCCATGGTCTGATGCTGCTCTGGGGCAAGGAAAAGGTGCTGGTCCTGGCCTATGGGAGGGGAAGTGTCCGGTGGTACCACTATTGGTGATCTACTCTGGAAGAAGGTGTGTAGGGGGTCTCTGGAAGTGTTGAAATTACAGTCCTGCTTATGAAAGGACGTGGCCAGAGCATGCCTTATTGCAGAACAGAAGTTGTGTCCTTTGGGATGTGGCACTACTTGTTTTGGATGCAGGTGGAGCAAACAGGTGGCTCTGCATCTGCCTTTAAGCATGGCATGGCTAGAGGCCAGGATGGAGCTGGAGATATCTTGACAGTGATGGCCAAGATGATGGGCATGCTGTTAAGGCTTACTTTAATAGTTTGTGTACCAGATCTGACCAGAACAACCCTTCCTCCTGGTCCCCATGGAAGCCAGCCAGACCTTGCCCGTTGAGAATAGGCTCAGGCCCTCAGACTGCCTTGCCTGAGTAAAGCACTCCTGTGGGATGTTTTGGGAAGCCTTGTCTGAAGTGCAGCTCCTGTGCATCCTTTGGCAGAAGCAGGGATGTGAATGGCCTGGCTCTGATGGGGCTGGACTGGAGGGTGCTTGGGCATCCCTTCCCAGCCTGAGCCCTTCTGTGATTGCACATGGAACTGTGGATCTGTTGGGTTTGGCAGGGAAACTCCCTGACTCCAAATGAAGCAGAGCTTTGACTTGAACATTCCAGAGGTCAGAGTTGGAGGAGAAGCTGCTTTGCCCAAGCTGTGGCAAGGGCCTTCTTCTCTATGCCAGAGTCACTGGTGTGAAAGGGTTTCCACTGCTCTTCTCCACAGACTTTCCTCTCCATCAGACCTCGCAGCAAGGAGCTTCTCCTGCCAGGAAAGACTCACATTCTGCATTTTTCTCTTTCCCTTTTCAGCCCAGTATGTGTAGGGAAGCCCTTCTTCTCTCACTTCCATCACTTCTCTGTTATTACTCTAGCTAAAGCTTAGGTCCAGGCAAGCTCTGTGGGCAAACGGTAGAGATGACGGATTTTAGTTGAGTTACATCTTTGTTTTATGCCCTTCTATTTATGCCTCAAACCTTACAAGGGAGATGGCCATGGTTTTGTTTGGGTTTTGTTTATTAGGGTTTGTTTTTTTTTCTTTAAGAAATACATACAGGTGGGAGGAGCAGAGAAAGATAGTCAGAAAACCAGGTTATAAGTGATTGCCAAGACTATGTGTTTACTGAGTGCATTTGCTGCCCTGGGCCAGTGATTTTGACTCTCTTTGGAAAGAAGTAGAGGGTCTGTAAGAACGTAATTACGGCGGCTGCTTTGCGATACTATCTAGCAGAAGCTAATGGAGTATGAGAAACCTGTGGAAAATGTTAGCAAGAGCTGTCAGGATGTTTGTCTTACAAGCTGCTCTGGATGATCTCATCTCTCCCAACATTTCAGAGGGTGAGGGGTGTGCTGGGTCAGCTGGAGGTGGCGGGCACACGTCCCAGCATTGGAAGGAGGGCGATGAGCTGGAGGCACAGGGTCTGCCCAAGCAAAGAGAGGCCACAGGAACCTAGGGTACTTGCTATGCTTCACTGCTGGAGGTGAAAACTATGGGTGGAAAGGGTATATGACTTGAGGGGCTTTGGAAAATGTAAGATTGTGCCTTTTTTTCCTGCTCCTCTGAAACAAGCTAAATAAAATGTCACCCAGAGCCTAGGGTGATGGGCCACAGCAAGCAGACAGAATGCAACCCGGCTGGGGAGTTGCTGCTCTAATGTGTGCAGGGCAAGAGTGATTTCTCAGGGGAATTCCTCCTGCCCCTACCCCTTCTCTGCATCGTGGCTCACAGAGACGATGCCCAGAGGATCAAGCGATGACAAACAGGCCAAAAATGGTGGCTTGGTGATGTCAGAGCCAGAGGTCAGCTTGCTATCCTGATTTATAAGAGATCTTGCTCACTGTGTCCCAGGGCTGCCTTGGCTTTTCATTCATGCTGGCGATGACGGAGAGTCGTGCTTAAACAGCATTACTGTTCTGGCACAGGCTGCTTTTAGGAGCAGGAAACCACTCCCTTTATCCTCACTTGATCTTTCGGAGTGAAATATGTGCAGTGCCCTTGTCGGCAGTAAGAGTCTCCTAAGGAAAAAAAAAAGAAAGGTTAGCAAGCAGAAACAGATGTTTACCTTTAACTTCTCGCTTTGTGTGGACAAGGGAAACTGGAGGAGGGAGGCATTAGAGAAGGAAGGTCTGCAGTGCAGCAGAAAATGCTCCCTGAGAGCCTGAGAAAGTTGTGTTGGCTCGAATCTGCCTTTCCCTTGATTTTGCTGTGGCTTTTATTTGGTCTGGCATTTTTTAATCATTATTATTATTATTTAAATGCACCATTCTATTAAGAGAAAGATTAATTGCTTTTTCTTTCTTCTGCCTGAGCTTCTCAACACAATTAAGACACAGAAAACAAATGCCTGCACGTGAGAATGCTCTAATAGGCACTGACCAGCCCAATTTACTGTGGCCTAGTTTAAAAACATGGCACTTCTCAGGGACCTATTTGTTTCTCTTAATACAGTGATTTGTTTTTCTATATTGCTCTCTATATAATTATCATTGCACTGCATGTTCATTGGCTCTGGGTTCAGTGTAGTATAAATCTGGAATTAGTCTACTGAAGTCAATGTCAGATAACATTTGCTTTAACAACTAAACTAGATCTTGGTCTCATTTATCCTACTGTAGCTCCAAACTAACCCCAGCAAAGCAAATACAGCTTTGCTCATACCAGTGTTTTCCAAAAAGGCCTTGCCATGGTCCTTGGCTACACCTTCCACCCTTATGCTAAACCTCCCTCTGGTCCGAGGTAACTCTTGTGGCATCTTGCTATGCATTCAGACTGAACCTTGTTTTAAACCCCTGCTGAAAGCTATCTGTGTTTGACCTAGCTGGAAGAGAAAGGATGGCAGGGTCAGAGCCATCACCTCCCTCTGTGCTGCTGCAGGTTGGCATTCCTTCACCGTTTTAGTTCAGCCTCCCTCCTAAATGCTGGGTAGACCTGGGCTCAGATTGCTCTTACATCTCAAGCTTGAACCTTTTATCTTGACCGCCAGGACTTGGAAACAGCTTTTACAAGTTGTGAGATCCCTTGGGTTTTTTTTTTTTTTTTTTTGTCTTCTCTCATAATGTGTTCACAGTTAGTGCTGAATGTGGGTTTATCCTTATAGTCCAGTATTTATCCTTCCCAAGCTCGTTTTCAGTAGCTCAGGGGTGAAATGACCAGAAAAATAACTAAAGACAAAAAAGTAAGCCTGGTTTAAAAACAAACAAACCAAACTCCAAACCAAAACCCCACCTATTGTTATTACGTTAGAAGGGTTCACATCTGCTAGCCAAAGCTGTAGAGTTGGAATGGTCAAAATCCTTCTGTTTTGGGATTAAACATGGGGGAAGCATAAATGTTGCTTCTTTTCACCATCAGGCTTGGTCCCAGCTGCCTCCTCTCCCAGTGAGCTGGCTGGTGTTTGGCAGGGGCTGTTTTCGTCCTTGGACAAGAACTGAAGTGGTGCAGTACAGATGACCCTCAGCAGTGTTCCTATGGTACTGAACTGGCTCTGCTGGGCTGACTGTGTACTGCACTGGAACTAGATAGGGTCATTGCAGCTCTGGAAATTTTCCCCTAAGTTCATTGCAAAACCAAGTTGAGGTTTACATTCAGAGACTGTACTTCTTTATGGAAATATGACAATACCACAGCATACATCTACTGTGGATGGCAGCTCTCAGATGATGAGTGTGTCCCCTGCTCGGGCAGTCTGTGCTCTGCTGCGTGACTGCCTGCATTGGGAGTAGGTTCCCTCTCCTGCTCAGGAAGGAGCATCCAAGGCATCCATAGACAGTCCTTTTTGCCTGGTGTGAGCTGCCTCAAGAGTGTGCTGGGGGTGGTACCAGCCCTCATAGGTGGTTGCATGAGCGCCTCCAGACCTGTCAGGTAGAGGGGCTCCTGGTTCAGAAGGGGTGATGCAGCCCCCACTGTGCACTCAGTCACCTAAGGTGGTCACCGTCATGTCCCCTGGAGGGGACAGGTTCCCCATGGGTTAGCTTGCTTTCTGGGCTTTTTTTAGCAGGTTTTCGTTGGAGAGTGCCACAGTGATGAGGTGCAGCTAAGAAAAGCAACAAAACACATGGGATGGGGCAGATCTCCAGCCACACAGGCTGAAAAGCTGATGCCAAACCCAGGGCAGTCATATACTTTCATATCTGAGCATATCTCTGCAGTCTCAGTCATTATCTAGTGATTGGGGTACAAAGTTTGGGGTACAGTGCTGGCCTGCACAGGTGAAGGAAAGGGTCCTATAAGAACAGAGCTAAGTTTGGAAAAAGCCATAGTAACTCTGGGAAAGTGCAAGAAGGAGAGTAAGAGGGCTGTGAATATTGGAGGCAATGCTGAAGGCCAGGGAGGGAGTGGCCAGGAGCCAAGCTGGGGTTGAGAAAATCTCTGCTGGCTGGACAAGGGCCATTGCAGCTGGAAACCATTACAGGCAAGTGCTCTGGGCAAGGAGAGCTGGGGGACAGACACGCATCATGGCTTACTCGTGTGTGCAAAGTCAGTGGTGTTGGATGGAAGCTTGGCCTCTTCTCAGGTTTGCTCTGATGTGGATGTTTGTGTGGAAATTATCAGAGAAAACATTGCTATGCCACTCAATTGACACTTGGGTAGAGGGACCACAGCCAGTCCCTGCTCTTCCTCTGGAAATGGCCGAGTGCTCTTCTGTGGCCTTTGTTAGGCATTTCCTTAAAATAATGAAAAAATACAACTCTTCCAGTTTTAGATTCTGATAATGGAGAGATTCTGACATAATCTGAGGGATTTATTTTCTTTTTTTCTTTTCCATTTCTCAGATGCAAACTGCACACATTACTGGGTGCCTAAAATATTCCTTGTGCTTCCAGTGTTTTCCCCAAATTTTTTTCTTCAGTTGCTGCACAATAAGTACACTTCACAGCTCTGTGCTGCTACTTGATAAGACAGCTGGAGAGAAGCTATTTTCTGATTTCCAGATACTGTAGTTTTATCTCTAATGCTAGTTTTCACTGGTGGTTCAAGAAATTCTTAGAAAGCTCTTCAACTTCTTCCTTAGTACTGAGATGGTGAGAGGCAGATAAAACTTATTGTTTACTAATAGCAAGCAAAAAAGTTTAGAGGTTTCATTAGACGTCAACTGGGGGGTTATCATTTGGTTTTTAGAGCTGACATGGGGCTCACCCATACCCCAGGAAAAAAAAGGGAAATGATCAGCAGTCCTTTCTACTGGACCTACATGAAAAATAGCCAAAGAATGTACAGTTGTTATTGAAAAGTTGAAACTTGCAGGCTTGGGGGCAAAACCTTTCAATTCAAAGCTTAGCATTCTGATGGGAAATTTCCCCAAGGGGAGTTTCTTGCTGGAGTGTTTTGTTGGCTGGGCTGTACATCCCGTGTCACCCCGTGACACCCTTTCAAATGGGAATTAAGATGTTCCTGTCATGGTGCCTCAGTGGGGATGAGGTGGGGCTCAGGAGCTCTCACCATGAGGGCAAAGGGAATAATTTTTTTGAGAAAAAAAAACACAAAACAACCAAAACCATTTTCCACAGGACAGCGGGCCTGTCTGTATAGATTTCTGCCATTTTTCCGCAATTTTTCTGGAAAAGAGTTTCCACTGACTACGTGCATCACTTCAGAGCAGAGAGATCTTCCGGTACTTCCCTAAGCATCCCAAAACGGCAATATCTTATCAGCTCCTGCTCCCATTAAAATTCAAAACACAGCCTTTCTTGCTGCTTCTTTTCTCAGATGACATTTAAACCTGTCAGTGGCTACGACTGATGTCATGTAATCTTTGGAACCAATGCAAAAATTGCACTCTTGCTTCACAATGGCTTCTACAAACAGAAAGAGGACGGCAAGGAATGGACATAAACACACCAAAAAGCCTGTGTGCTACTTTTCTTGCTGATGGTCTGACAGCATTTCCTCCCCTCAAAAAGCAAAATAAACCTGGGCAGTGGTGAGGAATAACGTGTAGGAAGCAGGGATGACAAATGCATTTATTAGTAGTCAAGTAACATGGACAAAGTGTCACTCCCATCCCCATGCTGTATTTGATGGCACCTCTAAGTGTCATTATGGATAAGGAGAGGATGCTGAGACATCCCTGCTGAAAAGCTAGAGTACACTGTTGCAGACCAGCTGAAAGGGGATCCCTAAAGGGATCCTCAAAGATACCCTAAAGGAATTCTTTCATCTATGGGCTCTGACATTTTGATGCTTGGCTGCTCACATCCCAGTGGGCTCAGTATGGGTACTTGAGCACCTGCTTGCACTCCCTGCCATGCAGTGTGCTCATCTGCCTCCCTGGAATGGTGAAAGCTGGAAGTGTTCCTGGCCTGGTTGGACAGGGTTTGAGCAACCTGGTTTATGGACGGTACCTGCCTGTGGCAGGTTTGAGTTGGTCCTTTCCAACCCAACCCATTCTATGAATAGTCTACGTATAGGGTACCTGGACATACTATAGACAACAACAGCTGTGGTGTCTGCACACAAAGCTGGTGCTGGTCAGTATACAGGCATGTGCTAATACTGCTTTGAGTTCTGAATATCCATTTAAATTGCTTTCATCTGGCCCAGAATGTGGCCATTGGTAAACAGCAACCTATTATTGTTTATATAAAGTACAGGGGTTGCTAGACAATCCTATTGAGTTGTTTCCATTTCTCTCTGATTAATGTATTCAAGTCTATATTCATTTGTTTTTATAACTTTCACAAACAAAAACTTGATGTTTTGGTACCAAGCTCAAATATGGGAACAATTTCATTCTCAGTGCCAGCATTTCTGATGCAAGAACTGAAAGGCATCCAGAAATGCTGTGTTGTCCCTGAATATTCTTCAGTCCCAAGATATAGCATTTTTAAAGCATTACAGAAGCAAAAACAATTTGAGTGCCTTGAAAGCTTTTTACACTGACTCTGCTTCATGGAAATACTGACTCAGGGCCAAATGGCTGATTATATTGTATGATGTAAGAAGGAGCTAGAAAGCTTAGCAGGGAATTAGAATAATGTAGCTTGTGTGTTGTCTCTGTGCAATGAAGGGGGGGGGATGGGACAGAGCATTTATTAGAAAGCTTTAAATCGTTTGCATCTATATGTTATTCACTTGCAAAACTGTCACAGACCCAGTTGAAAGCGATGGGGATTTGATGTGTGACAAGCTCTTACCTGCTGAACTGAGCTGCTGGTGGAGATCTTTTCAGTTCATTTAAAGGCTGCAAAATCTTCCTTGCTGGGGTGTGGAGGAAACAAATGCCACTGTTGTGTAGCCAAGGAAGAAAAGACCTTTGCTGTGTCATACTTCTGGAAGGGGAATAAAGGATGTAGCAGTGTTGGGGGAGCTAAACTGTGGCCTGGTCTCTGCTGTCAATCCAAACTAAAGGTGAAGACTTGGGGGGTGGTGCAGCACTCCCTGGATGTGGATGCGAGCAAAGGGAGGAATGCGATACAAGAGAAGCCCCATCCCTGCTCCTTGCTGGTAGGAGCCATTTCACTGGGGGAGATTTTATGGTTTACTGTATTTTGTTGTCCTGTCAGGGAGAAAAGCTATTCGTTGCAAACACGAACTCTGAGATGAGTTAAAATCAGAGATGACCCAAGTGCCTGGAGGTATAAACTAACTACTGAATTGTTCAGCCAGTTTAATGAAATGGAGCAGCACAAAGACACAGTTCACTTACAGATTTATATATACAACAGCTCTGGCACTCAATTTATGGAGCTTACTGCACATTTTAAGATTGGGAAGCCTGGTTGCTGTCAGCTCATTGAAAGAGATTTGGGATGGAAAGTCCTATCAGAAAACCTGCCCTTGCTGTAGTGCTGTGACGGCAGAAGGAGCTGGGGGCAAGCCAACCCATAGCTGCTGTTGAAGATTGAGGGTAAGCTGCTGCTTAAACCTCAGGTCTGGCTACAGCAAAGTGCCACTTACTGTCATCATTTTGTCCTTGAATTGTGACTCCCTGTAGAGATGGAGGTAATTCACTGTCCCTGCTGTGCCTGCAGGACCAACAGAGCTGTGAGGCAGATCTGCTACAGTTTGCTCCTCTTTCTAAATACACATATTATCTACATGCATGCACATGGACATATGCCACAGCCAACCATGCCGTCCCTTCCTTTGCAGGGGCTGCTGGTTCCCAGCAATGGCTGTAAGCAGCCCTGACCCTGCCTGCAGTGCAGCCCCTCTTGCCTCTCCTGCCTGCAAGGCAGCTGCGCTCAACCCCACAGCCTCTTTTTCTGCCAACCAATTACTGGTGGGGAGGGTGAATAACACTGTCTCATCATGACGCTTCCCACCTCGAGTGAGTCATCAGATGAGATGAAATGCAAGTGCAGAACTATATTCAATGCCTGTATCTGAAACACCATGTTCGAATGATGGTGTAGGTCATTAGGTCCCTAATTTCCTCTTTAATGGATTTTCTAATACGTTTGATGAATAAATAGATGCTCAGTAATAAATATAAGCACCATTTGCAAACTCGGACTTGAAACAGGGCCATAATACTATCATTATTTATGTTTACAGAAGTCCTGTGGACCTCATGGGAGGTGGAATACGTGCAAATGCTGAAGTGATTGGGGCTGGAAGCACACAGCAGAGTCAGCCCAGGCCACTGCCAAAGGAACAACTTGAGTGTGCACGCAGTTTTTGGAACATGAATGATCCCATTGACTCCCGATTGCCTGCGGATGCAGCTCGGGTTGAATGGGTCTTATGTTTGCACAGAAGGATGGCCCAGAAGGAACTGAGAACGTTTCCAAGCAGAAACCGCTAAATGTCACTTTGTATGTGCAGAGCACACCCCCCCAGCTGTGAGCTGGTATACCAGCGAAGGGTTCTGGGTGCCATCATGCAAGCCTGGGGCTGTGCTCAGGGAGGAGGAAGTGTGAGCAAGATCCTGCCTGTGTCGTGACCCACTCTGTAGAATGGGCTGAGCCCCTCTACGAGGATCACGCTCACTGCACATGTACTGCCGTCCCTTGGCAGCTTCCTACCTAGATGAGAGCTGTCTGCCCTGATGGGTGCAGCAATTTGAGCCTCTTGGTTTACAAGTACCACGTTGGTGCAGAGTAATGTTATTATGCATTCACATCAATTTGTGTAAAGCTGGCAGCATCCTTGGTGGATATTTTTGTACCTCCAGTTTCTAAATGGCATTGCTGTTAACAGCAATGTATCATCATTACCAGCAAGGCTTATGAGGATGCACAAAGTGTGATATTACTGAAACCTCTGCAAGTACTGTGTGATAATCAGGCACAGGTTGGTTATGTTTTCTCCTTACTCAGTAGAGTGGAGTGGAGCAGGATTTTGGTTATAATCCTCTGATGAGCCGATTTCCCCCCAGGTCAGGACAGCTATCGCCTTGTATGTATACAAAAGCACCATGGACCAGAAGCCTTGTGTGAATCTTTATTCCTGCTAAAGCATCAGATAGTCCCAGGTCAATGCCAGCAAAGAAGAACCAAAGGTCCTGTTCAAGACCACAGACCCCCAGCCCTTGCTAGCCCAGATGTCATTTGATTTTTCAGGTCTCATCCTACAGCTGCTTTGGCTACGGTGCTGCCTCCAGTCATGCCATTATGTATTAATAGGGGACAGAGCTGGCAATGGAAAAGGATAGCAGAAGTACACATTTGTCTTGCTGTCCAGTAAGCCACAAAACAAATAGCGATGCCAAGTGTAATCCTGCTTCAGTTAAAACTGTTGCTTTAGTTTGTCATCATTCATTGTTCAGAGTACAGCTGCTTAATGACAGGATGTGGGAAATGAAAAGTTTTTTATGTCCTTGTAGACTTTTTAAAATAAAAATTCCTGAGCAGTGGAGGAAGGTGCTTGCACAGAAATCCTGGGTTTGAATGCCAAGACACAGCCTGGCGGGAGCGAGCCTCCCTCAATGAGGCTCAGGAGATGGACATTTTGCTCTTAGCTTTAAAAGTAACCTGCTGTGTGAAGCCGGTCTGCCTTGGCTTTGTTTGCTTATTTTACACATCTGTGCATCTGTCTCTGCCCAGCACCTTGCAAAACGGGACCTGCGTTTGGTAAGAAGAAATGAAAACTAAAAGACAAATGCCATGGGGCCACTTATGTAAGATGCCCCAAGTCCAATTAAGTTGGCAAATGTTAGATTTTGAACCTAAATATAGGGCAATGCAGGGACTGTGAGCAAGCGGATGAAATCTGAGGTGGACAGGGTGTTTGCAGAGGAGACTTCATTAAGCCAGTAATGGAAGAGACAACCCCAGCTCTGCCAAAAGCTGGGGTGCGTGGGGTGCCTTTTTAATTTTCGGGTCCATTTTAATAATGATCTTAATTTTTATACACGCCACGGTGGAGCTCCACCCCTTCTGCGTGCTAATTGCTTTGAGCTGATGGTGCAGAATTACCAGCAGGCGCATGATCTTTGCTCTCAGTGGGAACTCCCCTACCTGTGTGTGCTGCACATCATGTAAGCAAATAGGGAAGCTGATGGCTTTGGTGGGAGACACATTTCATTCAGGCTTTAAATCTGTTTCTGGCAGGCACAGCCCTTGAAGAACCACCAAAGGCTGGGATGTGGCCAACAAATCTGCATAATAGCTAGTCCCTCCCTGGTTTAACTCTGCCTCTAGAAACATTCTCCTTCCTTCTTTATGTATATGTATTAAGCGCTGTCCCAAACTATGTGAAATCAGTGTGGAATTTACCTGAGGTTCCTCCCTGCCTGCTCAGGGCTTCTCAGAAGCGTAAGCAAAATTAAAGGAGATGGTGGGGTTGGGATAAAACCACTGTTTTATGATCTCAGATAAATGTCACATATTTTAGCATTAATTGATATATTCTTACAGTAATCACTTCCCAGCAGATCACCAGCACGGTCATCACCACTCTCCCAGTCCAAAAGTCAGTCTTTTTTTTTTTGTATCCTTTAAAAATTTCTATTTTCAACAAGCCTACTGTTATCACACTTTTGCTATTTTAAGTTTGGTGGCACGAAAAGGCTGACTCACAGAAAGCCATGTTGTAGGATATATTGGCTCAGCTGAGGAAATAATTCTCAATTCATTCTTCTACCAAGTGCTTTGAGTTTTTTTTCCTGTCCCTCTCTCTTTTTTTGTGTGTGTGTGTCTTTTGGTCTCACATTATGGTACACATCTGGTACTATGAAAGATTGAGAGCTATTTCTAATGCATTGGTCTGCCCAGTCAAATGTCTCTTTCTGTATATACCCTGAAGTGTTTTATGTGCCTGCTAGAGATGTTACACAGGATACTCACACAACTCATAAAATTTGGTCTTGTATTGGAAAATGTTTTGTGGTAGTATGCTGCTTAATCTACTGTAGCCATTCACAGTTAATGTTGTGGTGGGCATTGCAGGGGGTGAAGATTACAACCTGCTTAGGGAAGTTTGATATGTTATCAGAAATCCTCAAGAATAAAACTGAAAGAAATGGATGTTGAATGAAATGTAGATAATTGACTAAAAAAAGGGAAATATGAGAGGCCCCAGCAAAGTCATCCTTCTGGCTGGACTTCTGCTGGAGTCAGCTCCTTCTGATTAGGACCTACAATCACCCTTTCACAGCTAAGGGATTGTATAAAATAAATCCAGGGTGTGCTTTAATTGAGTGTTAAGCACATCAGTGATGTGCAGTGAAAAACAAAGCTGGAGATCCAGGATGAAATCCTAGCCCAGGGGGGTGGGAGAAAAAACAAACCAAACAACTGCAAAACCTCTATTGACTTTAAGGGATTTAATCACTGGAGTAAGTTGCCTAATAACATAGGACAGGGTGTGCTTTGGCACCACCATGTACTTCGTTCTTTTTACATTTAATATGCCAGAAAACAATGCTTAAGGTCTTGGTAGATGTGGATATAGCATATCCACCTACAGGAAAGCAGCTGATACTAACACTATAATAAGACTAAAACCCAGTGATTCCTGAATGTACCTATTGATATTTTATTTTTTAAACCTTTTTGACACTCTTATTAGCAAAACCTAATTAGAAGGTGGTTTGCAAAAACTGCTGTCCTCAGGACATAAAGTATAGCCCTCACATAAGTAATATTATAATCTTTAAAATACTTTATAAACACTAATTCACCCTCCCAATTTTCTTGTGAGATAGATAATTATGTGTTAACAATATCATCATCATCATTAGTAGCTGCATTAGTCCTCTCTTTTTATAGATGGAAGCTCATGCCCTGATAATAAACAGCTTGCTGAGGGCCACATGAGGAGTCTTTCAGGACTCTGATGAGGGAGCAAACAGTCCTGGCTCCATTGTCCACTCACATGAAAATCCAGAACAATGTAGGTACAATGAAAGAAAATCAGGGCTTTAAGTATGGGCAAGAAAAAAGGAATCCTCTTCAAGCTGGCTGGATTCCTGGGCTGCCAGGAAGTATTAGAATAGTATGTGACAGAGATAAAGGTAAATATCTAACAAATATTATACCTTTTTGTACTTGTGCCTTTATTTACTTAATTATACCAAGTAAAGTAGATTGTATTATGAATCACAATGACACAATACTGAATTTCTGCAACCACATCCTAGCAATGTGAGATAATCCGGTTTGATCTCATATGAGAGCCAGATATGTCTTGCTTGAAATTTCAGAGGCGTGCGATAGCAGCTGGCACACACCCTTTTTCATAACCTTGTTAAAATAAAACACGTTTGGATTTGCTTGGCCATTGTAGGATGTAACATCTGAATTACAACCCTGCTGTGAAGGAAGCTTTGCCATAATCATGGATTTAACAAGGCCCTCTTCGGTATTTCTGTTTGAGAAGTACCTTTTTTCACCCCCTATTTTAAGAAATGTGGATATTTACATATCCAACTAGCAACATCAAGAACAAAAAATAAAACACTCCTTAGAGAGTGATTAAAGGCCAAAAATTAATTTGTTCCTACGTCTCTAAACTAATGACTAGAGGAACTCTGAAGCAGTCTGGTCTTGCATTGCTGGGTGTGCTCGCAGAGACGTTGTTTAACAACAGCCTGCCTGCTGTCATGGTATCCATGGTCAGAACATTGCCTCTCAAGGAAACCACCCCAGTTCACATTGAAACTGCAGCTCCACACCTGCAATAACTAAACCTGCTGGGGTAGTCCCTGTTGCTTTAAGGAGTCAGATCTGTATCAGTATTTTTCTGTGTTGTTCACTCATTTTTCTTCTCCACAATTGTAAGAAACATCCGCACATCCTCCTGGGGCCAGATTCTGGGTAGCAAGGGATGGTATTCAGGGCTTTCAACAAGACACTCGTGGTGCCAGCTGGGACAACTGTCACTTTGTCCTCCCTCTTGTGCCAGAATTGCTTCTGGAGCCCAGGGGGACAGTGGCATTCTCTGCCCGCTGTGGGCAGGGAGGCCCTGGGACTGCAGCAACAAACCCATCGTTTTTTTTCCTCTCCAAATAAAAGAAAGGGGAAAAATGTGCCCCAGTGGGAGTCGCCCTTCCCCTGCAGGAAGACAAGGTGCAGGAGCCCTTGCTTGAAGGGAGCTGAAGCAGCTGGCATCTATTCTCCTGTTTCTTTCACTTTTCTTTTAAAATACGTTCCTCTGGCAGTGATCTGAAAGCGCGCCTTGGTGTGATACATTCGCACACACATTTGTGTCCCTCTTAAAGCCTTTAGGGTACACTGGGGCTCCGGGCAGGAGGTCGGCAGCAATAAAACAATAAGGCCAATGGCTTTGTTTGGTAAATATCCCAATCCCAAAGCAGCAGTTTTTAACTTTGTCATCTGTAGGCTCTGCTATTTTGTGAGGCTTGCTGGTAGCTTTTAAAAACTAGAAACATGAAATTGCCCCTATGTAGAACAGCCAGGACCAGGAGCCTGTGCCCTGCTGAAGCTCTGTTTACCAGGGAGATGCTAACTAGTTCACATGTCTTAACACCACCAATTTACAGCTGTACTAAATGTGCTTTAAGTGGAATAACTTGTGTCCTGAAATTTCTGAAAGCTGCTTCATGGCTTTGCATCACACTGTTTACCAACTGTCTACGAATAAGGGACTAGTCTTCATGGCTTTGCATCACACTGTTTATAAACTGTCTACAAATGAGGGACTAGTCACCTGGTCGTGCTGTTCTTCCACTTTTGCTGTTTATTCTGGGAAGCAGAAACTTCCAAGATGGATCTGGATAAGTGCATCAATGAAATGATCGTCTTGGGATTGAATCCTCTCTGCCTTATGGAGATCAACAATGCATTTGTGTGTGTATAAAGCAATGGATAAAAAGTAGTGCTACAGGCATATTAATCACCAATGTTAGACATTTCTTAGCACATGTCCACTGATCAATTATTGATGAATCTGTATGCCAAGGTACTGGCAGAAGGTGCTCCCTACTCAGAAACCAGTCCCTTTCCCAGCATGTCCTCTCCTGCAGCCACTGTCAGCAGCTGCAAAAAGAATAAAGCCAATCCCTTCAGAGTGGCGAATTTCCACTTCCTTTCTTGGTATACTCAACAAAAGGGCAAATAATTTAGAAGTTGTTTTGTTTAATTAGATATCTTCCTCATAGTAAGGGAAAAAATAACGCTTAGAGTACAAAGGCCACTGGCCCTAACTGTTCAGTGGTCCAAATTCATTGCTCATAGACACAGGGAAGTCATGGGTAAGTCATGGGGAAATTGCTAGAGTGTGGGTGAATGTCTGCTCCTTCTCACTGTTTTCTGGCATGGCAGCATTATTAGGTCTAAAGGTGCCTTACATGAATCCGTTTGGGGATGCAAACTGAAAACAGCATCTTTGCAGGGAATGGGAACATCCGTGAAGGGGGCTGACTCCAACACCCTGATCCCTCCTCTGCGCTGTGCAAGGGTGCTCCCCAATGGGAGCCTGCCAGTTCTTCTCTTTAGGTCAACCGAGTGTAAGTCCCGCTTGTTTAAAATCAGTTTAGTTGGGGCTCGCCTGCATATCAAAGACAGTATGGTAATTTTTACAAGGAAAAGGCTTTGCCCTGGTGTTGGCCAGACTTGTCCCTGCTCTCCCTGTTTCACAACGTGGTGCTGAGTCACTGCCATTTCTTACCCAGCAAGCGCTCGTGTTCTCTTGGTGCTATGTTTGTATAGGATGGGGTCCTGTAATTCATGCTGTAACTAGGGAGTCTCTGCATATACAAGAGCTAAAAATGAAACAGAGCCTTCCTGGTTCAGTGGTATTTACGCACTGCCATGTGTGGGCAAGATTCATTCTTGCACCTAGACTGTGTGGTGGACTGGGCTTGAACTGGCTTTTCTGGTCAGTCATTTAGTTCCTGCTGATGTACTGGTACCTCTCACTGGGCCTATAGTCTCACCCTGATCTGCAAAAGATTTATGGGTATATATTATATAGATTTAACACAATACCATGGCTTTTATTATTTGCTGGAAAATGTTAATAATAAAAAAAACAAGTATTACTGAAGCATTTTAATCCCTGAAGTCATTTTTTAGTAGAAGGCATGAATTATTAATTGTTATTATTGCAGCACATACCTATCTCACAGGACATTGTGAGGATTAATTAATTCTTGTAAAGATGAAAAAGGCCATATAGGTGTCAAGGGTTATGACTAAAGTGCTCTGAAAATGGAAACCACCCCATGAGTGCCAAGTATTATTATTTATGGAGTCCGGGCAATGTGTTTGGTGCTGTACAAACACTGGTCCAGTTACTGCAAATATTTGCTTGTATGTGCTTTGTAGGCTAAGCACTCACTGATACAATTGCAACTATTTTGTTGTCTTACAAATATGGCTGTGAGAAGCCTTTCCAGCAGTTGGGATGACAGAGCCATGGGACATGAGCAGCTGGGCTGGTCAAGCACTCCAAAAGCATACCTTTATGCAAATGCACGGATGAACCAAGACCTCACATCTGTTCCAGTTCTACATCCAGAAGTTAGGGACTGGTCCCGTCTTTCTCACTACTACGAGACACTGTAAAAAGGAAACGTAGTAACAGTTATTGTTTAAAAGTGCCTCTCCCAGATCAAGGCAAAGCCAAGTCCCTAAGCACAGCTCACTCACTGAACCACCTGCCATAAACCATAACCTGTTCAACTGCCCTGTGTTGTGTTACCCAACGTTTGTTCCTGGAAACCTATGAAAGTGAGAACCTCCCTCCTGAATGCTCTGGAAGTGGCTCCTGGTAACTTTGAGCCCAGCCGCCTTTTTTGGGCAACAGAACTACAAAGCCTAAAGCTCATCGCAGAAAGTGAGGCCTTCATGCAGTCCTGTGGGTGTCCATAAAGAAAGGAAACCCAGAACAAATCGATGGTGTAAAATTATTAAAGCAGAAATCTGCCAGAATGCACTTTGTGGATTCAACAGAGCAGAAGGTATACTGGGGTAATCAATCACCCAGCTGAGTACATCATCACATTAAAAACAAGAGCCTGGCACCCCAGAGTCGTGACTGAACATTTGGAGAACACCAGACCGTGGAAGCCTTCAGCCACATGACTTCAGTTCTGCACGCTGTTGCTGCTCAGCAGGTGGACGGGAAGACGGTGTTTGTAGTTCCTGTGGGCCAAACAGCACACACGTGAGGGGTTCTCCCTCCTCCCTTTCTCACACAAGCTTTCTGAAATTTACACCTCCCGTTCCTGTTTCCTGGGCTTCTCACAGCTCCTCCCATACTCGTCCTCAGGCCTCCAGTCTCCTGCAAGAGGTCTCTTATTTTCTTTCCTCCTGCCTTAGGATATGCTCATCCCCCCTTCCCTCATCCACTGTTACTGCTTGTTTTCTTTTACCTGGGAAAGAAAGCCATCAGAGTATCAAGAGGTTAAATTCCTTCAGAAGCATGGACAGATCTGAGATTATAATGCAGGAAGGGTTAATGAGTCCCTTGCCATTTTTTTTGCCCCTATTTCCCAATGTACAGCAAAGTGTTCAAATTTTGGAATTGGACTGGTCTTCAAAAATTAGCACCTTTTTACATATGTAAAGCAGACAACTTACACACCACTACTGGGAAGAGAAAGTGGACAATTTGGACCATCACGGTCATTACAGAAATAAATGCTGAGTATCAACTGGTTTGCAATTACAAATATGGTCCCTGGCTTTCTGGAGAGACTTTGGTTTCCTCATACAACTCAGGCCTCTCCAACGAAGGCAGCCCAAGGCTTTCTCAGAATTTAATGATTCTGCAGTAGAAAAAAAAAATAAATCTGTTTTCTCCAAGTATTTAAATACTCTTCTTCATAGAAGAAAGAGAAAAATGCCTGACCCTGAACAACACGAGCACTGTGAGATGATCCCATACCCAGAGACCCACCCATCTGCTTTCATCGAGGCTTTGTAGAGTCGAGGGGTCCCATCTACTGTGACATGAGGCTCATGTAGATGAAATCTGCCTACGGTTATGTCCCAGTCCTTAGGCTGAAAGTAAAATCCATCCTTAACTCCAATACTGCGACCTTATGACTAGCATAACTCTTCAGCAATGCTGAGCTCTGCTCACGTGGCCCATCTGTTTTCCAGTTTTGCCAGCTGCAGGAAAAGCAAGTCCTGCAGAAACACAGTGATATGGGAACCCCATTTGGGCAGCACCAGACCTGGACTTATGCATATAGGGAGCCTTTGGCACAAGCAGGAATGACATCTGATGTTGATGTCAGATGTGTGCAGGGTTTGCAGTCACTGGGACTCTGCATGGGTGCCAGTGTCCGGACATGAGAGCGCTGGACCAATGCCCAAGAGCGTGAAATGTTATTTCAAAAACATTTTAAGAGAGAAAGGATTGCCTAGTGATGTATATGGGTTTGATTAACAAAGCCTGCTTTAAAAATTGAACAAGTGATGCAAACGATAAATAGCATTTCAATTCTAAAACTGAACAGCACCCAGGTAGGATACAGCATTATTGCTGTAGAGCATTATTTTTTATTACCTAAAATTACAGAGTAGACGCAATAACGGGCCCAGGCACAAGCTTCGCGCCGCACCCCGAGCAGGGCTGGATCCCCAGTGCCGGCTGCCATTGTCAACCGCAGCGCGCTACAAAGAAAGAAGTAAACCACCATGTTAAATCCTGCATTTACACAAGCGCCTTTGGCAGCGGAGCCAAATTAATGGCTTTCCTCGAAAAACCTCCATGGCTGTGCCACGCCGCCTGGTCACACGGGGCCCGCCGGCCCTTCCTCGCTCCCTCAGGGCTCCCCGAGCAGCGGGCTCAGGTCCCGGGCGGCTGCTGGGCCGCGCACCACCGGCAGGCCCGAGCTGACTCCCCTTTCTGCCGGGGCCCGGGCGGGCTCCCCCCTGCCCGCCTCTCCTCAAGCACGCCGGGCCGCCGCTGACGCCTGGCCGCAGAGCGCGGGGACGGAGAAAGGGAGGGGATCCCCCACCCCGGCCGTCGACCCCCGCGCTGCCAGGGCGGTGGGTCTGTTTAGCCGTGCGGCCGTACCAGGCCGGTCCCACTCCCCCTCGCTTGGCCTCGCCTCCCGGCTCCTTCCCTTCCCTCCCTTCCCTCAGCGGCGGCGCTGTCTCTGGCGCCCATTTCCGTGCGGCTGGCCACCTTCTCCCCGCGCGGAGTGTCTGAGGGCCGCTGGCTGCTCGGAGCCGCTTGGCTCCTTCCCTTAGTAACAGCTTTTACATTCTGCCTCAATTCCTCCTCAATCTAAATCACACACACATACACAGATATTACTTTTTTTTTTTTTTTTTATCCCCTCCCTCCTTCCTCAGGACTTAATCTCTAACCCCCCTCTCCCCACCCTCCCCCTCCCCCCGGCCCCTGGCTCGGATATAATTGAATATCACAGCACTACGCGCTGCTTATTTTTTTTTTTTCTTCCTCCTGTGTGTGTGTGGTGGTGTTTTGGGGTTGTGTTTCCCCCCCCTCCCCCCCCCCTTTTTTTTCCCTCCTCCTCTCGGTGTGGACACCTCAGCTAAAAAAAATATATACATTACCGATACACGTACGTGTGTACACACGCACACACACACACAGCGGCAGAGATGTGTATGTATATATATATGGCTGTATAAAAAAAAAACCAGGAGGAGAGACAAACAAGGGTGAATTGCTCGTACCTCCGTTCACAAGGAGGGGGGGAGCCGCCGCTCCGCCGCCGCTCGCAAGGTAAGCACCGGGGCTGCCCACCGCCGATCCCCGCGGGCCGGGAGGGGGCCGCGGGAGAGGGCCGCGGCCGGGCCGGGCCGGGGAATGGGGGGCGGGCGCCCTGTTTGTCGTTGTGGCGGCTGGAGGCGGGCGGGGGATGGGCGCTAGCCTAACGCTCGCCGCGCCCCCCCCCCCCCCCCCCCCCCCCCCCCGGCCCCCTCTCCTTTATCAGTGCTGTGGGGTGCGGGGGGGAGCGCCCCGGGGCTCGGTTTTGGGAGTATGTTGGTTTTTTTTTAAGCAAACGGCACCCCCTCTTCCCCTCCCCCTCTCCGCGCCGCTGGCCTCCCCTCCCCCATCCCGCTTCATTTTTGTTACAGGATTTAACGGGGGACACACACCGGCCTGGGCAGCGAATGGCACACGGGAGCCATGGCGAGAGGCCTATTTTTAGCCAGTTTTGTGTGGAAAAGCACTTTCCCCTCCCCCTCCCCGTTTATTTACTTGGGGGGGGAGGGGAAGGGGAGGAAAAGCAGGGTGGGGGCCCGGCCGTTTTTGGGCGGGCTGGCGGAAAGAGGCAACACAGACCGTGCCTGATGTCTGTGTGTGTCCCCCCGAGGGGTGAAGCAGCCAAGTTATTGATCAGTTTCACTTGAGAAGTTCAGGGCGGACCGTGAGATACCCCGTGGTGGTGGCAGGGAGTAGGCCTGGGTTGGGCACAAAAATCAGCTTCTTGGCATCTCACTTAAGCCTGCTCTACTTGGGTTGATCCCTGTCCGAAACCCTGTGCAAATCGTGCATTGCATCTTCTAGGTAGGTTTGCTCATTTGGGACAATGTGTACGTTTTCTTGGCAGAGGATATATGTCCTTCAGTATGTGGCTTGTTATTATTGTTGTACTCCCGAAAGGGTTAAACATAGTGTTGTTCCAGGTGAATTTAATCTTTCATCACCGAATTTCCTTTTAAGGCAGCCTGACAGAATAAAAGTCTCCACTTGCTGGTCTTTTTACTTTATCCTCGAAAAGCAAACTTTGTATGTGCTGTGTGGCAAAGCCTCATTGCTGTGGATGACACGTGAGTCTGGAGGAAAGTTTGGTTTGTAGGTCGCTGTGTAGGAAAGTGAAGTTCTCTGGTGAAGTTTTTACTACTCTCCAGTGTGCTCAACTTCCTTGCTTTCCTGTCTGTGTAAATCAAAGACTTAGCTGATTTATGGAGGGCACAGGGGATCACAAAACATATTACTTCTTTATTGTTAAAGCATGAGAAGCATGATCAGGAAACCAAGTCTTTGTTGTGCCAAAAAAAAAAACAACCCACCAATTATTTTGGACTCTTTGCTATCCTGGTGCTAAAATAAATGTCTGAGCAGATTAAGCATGCTAACAAGGTCCTTTGGTATCTGCAGGCTCTACCCTTTGAGTGTTCGCTGGGGCAGTGGTTTGCGCCCCTTTGAGAGCGAGGTCACCATTTGCAAAGTTGATGTTTGGATTTTGAGTTGGACGGCAGCTTTCGGTAGCACAGGGCTTTTGTGGGACCTCTTACTCCAAGCAAGCTGAAGGCTGGTTTGTGTGAGACTCATGCTGGATTTGGGGCCTTCCTTGGGACATCTTGTATATTAATTGTTTTTTCACAATATATTTCAACTGAGGACTAATCCTGGAAACTTCTGTGTGTCCTTGGATTTCAGCAAGTGGATATGTATTAGTGGATGAGCTGTGAAAGGGTTTTTTTCCTCTTAGTCATAGAACTAGAAGGCTGTACTGTTTTGGTGATAGCGCTTAGGGTGCAGGTGGTGCCCTGTAAATGATCACAGCAAACTTTCTGTGTTTTTTTTTAGTGATTTTTTTTTTTTCCCTTTGCGTTTGGTTAAGATCTAGTGGAATAGCTGTGTGGTGTATTATTTACCTAAGATCACCTGGGCCTGTGCACTGTTGGTCTGAAGTTGTCTTAGGGGAAGGTGGATTTGTCTCCATGAGAACAGGGTTCATGTGGTACTGTGTCTTGGGAACTTGGTGGCATGCCTCCCAAACTGTTATTGAGAACACCTGGAAAATATTTAGTTCTCACTGCACGAGGAAAGGGGAAGGAAATGTAATCTGAGTATGAAAGGAGTTGGGGATTGGCTTTTGGGCTTTTATTTTTTTGTAAGACCAGGTGAGAGTTTATGATTTTGTTCATTTAAACTTCCACGACCATAATGCATGTGTGTAGCATAAACAATGCAATAACTACAGGAGATTCTATTGCTTAAGCTCTTTTCCTCTTCAAACAGGTAGTTATGACTTCTTTTTTTTCTCTGTGAGTTTTTTTTTTTTAATATGAATACTTCTTTCAGTTTTACTCTATATATGGTAATTATTGATATTTGTGTAATGCTTTGAAGTTGTGAGCCATGGTACAAGCACTAAGCACCCAACAGCAGTACGTCATAGTCATTTTCCCATCATGAAAGAGTTTGATGCTAAAAAGCACTACAGCCCTGAGCATAAAGAAGCTCTGGATGGATTAGCGAAATGGTCAAAATTGCTGAGAATGTTGTTTTCAGGTAATATTTTTTAGTTAAGAAGAAAAAATCTGAATAATGTAAAGCAAACTGAGTTATCTTACCTAACTCAATTTTGGTTCTGCAATTTAATTTAACATGAACTTCACATTTGAGTCAGAATGTGTTTGCTGTTATAAATTTTGTAGTGGCAGTGAAGACCCACATCCTACAAGGATGTAATTGTGCACAAGTCAGGAAGTTCTGTGGAGAAACACACGCAACTTTGTGAACATCAGTGGTCTAGTTCAGGTGAATAAGCTCTGCAGATGTCTGAAGTTGCTTACAGAAGTTAAGTGTGTTTTGTATTAGCAGTGGGCAATAGGATGTGACTCTTTCGTGACACTGATACTTTTTTATCACAGCACTGTTTAGTGTTTTGGGGAAAGCTGCGGCAGTGGCAGGCATGGCACCTTTTGGGATACCTTTCCCTCACTAATCCTGTTCCCACTTCTCATCTGGAGTCCTAGGAGATAACTACCACCCTCCAGTTTTTGCATGCTTTGCCTGTCTCTTTCATTCCCGCTATAGCTGCTCAGGATGGTGGTGCCCGTGTGAATTCTGACACCTTGATGGAGAGGCAGACACAACCCTGCCACCAGCTCTTCCCCTTCTGAACTGGGATAGGGAGTTCAAAAAGTGGTCCAGTCTGCTTTGAAGAGGAGGGGAAGAATAGGGTGTACCGCAGGAGTGTGTTTTGTCAGTACTGTAATATTGTGATACTGAATTGTATCATACTGACATACAACTAATTTTTAATCTAATTCCTGTTGTTTATATTGAGAATTGTGATACTGTTATGGGTACTGACCATCCTTGGGGCCTGTGTGTGTGTTTCTGCATGCGTACACATGCACAATGACTATATTTAAAACCCTAAACATCAGCTCATGCAAGTAGATGCAGGTTGGAGAGAAGTGAAAGTGTGTGCACGCACTCTATAATTATACATGTTTGGTTCCTACAAAAAGTGCCTTCTGCGAGAATATGCTCATTGCATGCTCATTAAAAAATATAAATATAAGTGTTTGTGCTAGGGGAAGAAGTGTCATAAGTTTTTCATTAGGAACTATGGTTGATACCTCTTCTCAGTGTTTGAGTTGCACTGTAGCATTAATGTAGTTCCTTCAAATTAACAGGTGATGAAGAAACTGTTTCTATTTTCCTGCTACTGATTAAGCTACCGTGTCCCAAATACATGCAGCTTTCTAAGTGCTGCAGTGTGAAGTTAGATGGTCTTAATTTCTGTAAAGTAGCTTAACAGGAAGAGTGACTTTACTGGAAAAATGTTCATCCAGTGATCTCAAGCAGAGTAGATGGAGACTGCTTTATTCATCTCGTAATTGGTTTCCTCCAAGATAAAGTATGACAATGAAATGAGGAATAAGAAATATCATTTGATATGAGACTGACTTAGCTAACTTGAGGTAAGAAATAGCGAAGATGAGGCAGCACAGCTGTCACTTCGTGAGAGTTGATAGATTGACTGAAAAAGTACCGAAGTCTGGTATAGAAATCACTCTGCCAGTTTGTGTGAAAACTGTGAACTACTTCTCCTCATTAGGGTTCTATCTTGTGGTATCTAATCCAAGATGAGAAGGCCCTTTTTTTCCTTCACATAATGAAAACAAGGCTGAATTTGTTTATACAAAAATGCCCTGAAGTCTTTGTGGCTGTGTTTGAGCTCAAGGTGATTTTTCCTTTGGTTGGTTCTAAAGGATCTATAGAACCATACATAGCTTTAAAATATGGATTTTTAATACTTTACCACATAGCTTTTTGTGACATCCTTTTGATTCTCCTTTTTATATTGATACAGAGCCTTAAAAAAATTCTTCCTGGATAAGAAATAAGTGGTCGCTGAGCTGGAGGATGCGTAACCACAGGGGAAAATGCAGGCACCAGCTGGGCGCATGGGATCTGGCTGGCTTGGCTAGCCAAGGAGTGAAATTGATGGTGTTGCAGCTTACCCTGCTCAGTTGCTTTCTTGGATGGGCTGATTGCTAGAAAGACTTCTGAGAATGTTTTCTCACCTGTAGAAACAGTAAGAAAAATTCTTGGTGAATTGATGTAGCTGTCTGAAAAACCTGCTGAAAGAACCCATGAAGTGATGATGAATTGTTTCGGCCATGTACATGACATCTTTCAAAGAGGCCTTTCTTTGTCTTTGAATGTAAGTATATATAGTGTTATTCAGTGCTATGTAGAGATGCTAAGGTCTTTCTAATCAACTTAGCTTTTTTCATGATAAGTAATGCAAGCAGACTGGGTGTCAGCTTGGTTGCACTGAGCTGGTTCGTTGTGGGCCACATGTAAGTGCGTGTGGCCCATCGTGCTGCTATGTGACCCTGCACAGCTCCAAGAGAGCAGGGCAGCATGGTGTGGTGGGAGTGGATAGCAGGCCCTTGGACTTGTTCTGTAGTTCTGCTTGGTGCAAATACGACTCTTCTGAAAAGTATAAATGGGCACCTACATCTATAAAGTAAGATACTAATAGTCAGATTTTCAAAGATGCTGGGCCCCTAGAGTTACATGTGAAGTTGACAGTCTGTGTGTGCTTACCATTTCTAAAAATCAGGGCTTGTGTGTGGCTTGCTGCTGTTGCAAACTCCTGTGAGGGTGTAGTATTAGTAAAAGGCTATGTTGTGTACTCTGCCTTGTGTTTATTGTTGTAAGTCTCCATGTTGCAAAGGAGCAATCTTGTTTATTAGTAATGTCTAGCAGTAAAAATTCAGAATCATGCAGGGAAAAAACAGTTATGTGTTTTATGTTTCTTTATTTATGTTAGTTATGTGTTTTTTTGCTGTTGTTTTTTTTTTCTTTAATCTGAGATTAGTTTCAAGCTCTATTCAGTGTGTGTATTACAGAGACACTCTCTATAACCATGTGCCATATGCAAACATCCCGAGAGTTATTTCAGGTTACTGAAGGTGTGTTACTAGAAATTTTAGCTGGTATGGTGTGAGTAGAAGGCCTTCCCTTCCCCCTCAGCAGGGCAGTAGTTTTGCCAACCTGGCAAGGCAGGCAAGCAGCTGTCTCTGCCGCTAATGCTAGTGCTCCTTTTAACCCATTGGTGGTTTGGGGAATGATTCATTTGCTTCCCCAGCTGCGTGCAGACCTCCCACTGAACCCCACTGACAGCAGGGTGCTGTTAGATTTCTGTGAATTGGCACTGTGAAAGCGACTCTGGAAACTTCTGTATGCAGCTATGTGCCTGCTCATGGTGGCTTGAGAGCATGCAGAAAAGATCTCTGTACAGCCTATTTGTGGAGTATTTTCCCAAGGTTATGAGTTAAGAGTCAAATATTTACTGTTTGTGAAAATGTAGTGCTAAATATGTGCCCAGTTCTAAAACCACAAGTTGTCAAGGTCTAGAGCCCTAAATATAACTTATCCTAAAAGTTGCATCCATTTGATGTTAACAGTAAAGTTCAAGCTCTTCACACAGGTGACCTGTCACAGGGAAACTGAGCTGGGAATTCACCTGCTTGTAAGCCCATGCTAAGTGAATTTCAGTCCTCTGATGATACCCTAAAAGTACCAGGCAAAGAAGACACAGTTGGATGTCCTGGAAGAAGTTGTCCAGGCTGGCTGAGGAATAACAAGTTTTATAGTTCTTTTGTATATTTTGGCCAGGCTGATTAATGTTCGAGTGTCAGCGTGACTTTTGAAAATACACTTTTGCTTTGTAAAAATAGTAATAAAAATATTGAAATATTTTTCATGTACCACTGGTACAACTTACAGTCCTGTTGGAACAATTGAGAATTTTTGCCATTAGTTGCAACGTTTGGGGAGAGTGTTAAGTGTGGCTGAAAATTTTACCTTAAAATACCAGTTGGTCTTAACAGAGATGAGTCTGTCTCTTGACCCTCCTGCTTCTAGGTCTGTTTAGCTCACAGAAATGATGAGAGATTTACCTCTTTTGGTTTATGTCTAAATTTGTGGGGAAAAGTAGTTTTGATATGGCACAGAACTGTGGGGGAACTAATAAGAGATCTGGGTCAAAAAAGTGGGACATGTGAGATTTAGAGGCTGTTGAATTGTATTTATTTGTCTCATATTAGGTTAAAGGAAGTGGTGGTGCTTTCATTTTGGCAATATGTCCCTCAGCATGCGGTGTTCTGTAAAGGGAAGACAACTGGTAAACAATGAATCACAGCTAATTTTTGTATGGATGTCAACATTCTTCTCTAGTTCAGAAATTTTTGCTTGGATATTAACACAAAAACATGCATTCTTAAATACAGACTGTTAGTGATAAATTTTAATTAGGAAGTGCTTTGTAAAAAGTATGGCTTTCTGCCATAATGATATTTGTGAATCTGTAACATTTACTTTTGGGGTTACATTTGTTCAGATTTAATACTTTTTAAGGTACTTTCAAAGCAAAGTTAGCGCAAATGTGGATGGAGGAAAATGAGGAACAGTGTTGTCAAACCATCTATTAGTGTTGTCATGCAATAAATTGTGCTAGAAACATACCTTGTGTAGCAATGGATTAGCTGGTTCCCACAGCTAACGCAGCAGATCTGGGGTTTAGAAAGGTGGGGTCCGTACCTTGTGTAGCGTCAATGTTTTGCTGATGCAGCTGTGGTGCCTGATTTTTCACTTTATTTCAAATGCACAATTGAATTTCACTATCTGGTGTATCCTGTTTAGACTGTAAATTTCTAGCACTGTGTAAGATGAAAAACGTCAGGAGTATGAAACTTCAATATGTTGAATTGCGATAAAACTTAAACCAAAATACAATGAAGAAGCCTACTAAGCAGTTTTGGTGAGCTTAATCTGATGGCAAGAACGGATATCTAAATGTAGCTGATTAATAGAAACCAACTTCTTTTTTTCCCCAACAGCTTTCACCATTATAGAAAATATTTGTCACAGCTATTTGAGTTGTAAGAAAAATGCTTTGTATTTTTATGACCGTCTTCCAGGACGGATTCTGAATGGCCTTTGATTACATTAGAAATATCAGTGTGTTTATTTTACTGTTGGCAAAGTCCATGTTAGTTGCTTCCTCTACTGTCTACACATGCAAAGTTATTTTGATGTGGATTGTTTATTTCCAGTTCATCAAGGCCCTTTGTAAAATTCTTTCTTGCAGAACATATAGTAAACACTACATACATTGGAAAGTAAGTTCGAAGAGTCTGTTCCATTGAAAACAAACAAGAAGCTTCCTCAGCCATTTGGTTGTCCCATTGAAGTGTCTGGGCACCACAGCCCTCCTTACTTCCTGGTAAAATAGGTGGGCATTGCTTATGTCTTAAAAATATCCCTCTGCTTTCTGTGTGGTTCTGTGGGCACCAAGCTGAGTATTAGTCACTCTCCTCATGGTCCTGGTGTCTGGGACATAGCTGGGGTCCTGTGCTAGGGAGATACTGGTTGCTTGTATGTACTGGGCACAACGCTGGACTTTTAAAGATCCCATGTGTATTGACAGAAATGCTAAGAATAATTAAAAAAATATAAAGGGATGGAAACTTTCAGAGGTAGCCAGGGAAAACACTTCTGATGTGTTTTGACTCACTCTTTGACTCTGTAGATGACTTCATATGAGTGACTCGGAGAGCATGTGAAATGCAGCATCAGAATCCAGATAAGAGAGTGTCCATTATGTAGCCTGAGGTTCTCTGGTGTGACAGCAGCAAGGCTTGTGTACGCTGGATATTGCTGAAGAGCTCCAGGAAGCTGCAGCTGATGGTGTTAAAATAGATGAAATCTTATTTGCGTGCTTAATGTGCCTCCCACTCTCTCAGCTGTGGTTTGTAACTACCCACTTGTGGAACAGAGTTTTTCAAGGTGAAAAGAAAGAAATACACTGTTTTTTTCAAAAAAAACTTGTGTTCAGAGTTCAGGTTAGTCAGATTTCACTTGCATTAATATTCCTGTAAATGGTGGAAGTTTGGAACTGTGATATATTGCTGTGTGTCTATTGCTGCCTACCTTTATTTGTTAGTCTGGTGCTGTTGGGCCTGCTACTGTTCTGTGTGATTGAAATAACCCCCTAAGCCTCCCCTGTGTAATTAAAAGACAAATAGTGCGACTGTACTGTTTGTACTATACAGGGGTGTTTTGTCTCAGTCTTGACTGTTTGCATTATTTTATTATTATCCCTTCCTAAGGATTTATTTGATTTTTCTGATCTCCCCCACCCCTTTTTTTTTTCCTGGGGTTTCTCTCTTCTCACTGTCATTTTGAACTTGCCCTATCAGTTCTTTCACCAGTTCTTTAAACCAAATTGGTGCTTTTTTGTTTCTGTTCTCTGGGTTGTCTCTGCTGTCTTCCCATTTCTGCTAACTTCAGTTAAGTTTACATACACAACTTGATCCTACGTAGCCCTCTTGAACCAGAGAGGTTAGATGGATTTGGATGGGGCAATCGTGGTCTGCGGTGGAACAAAACCTGCCGGACTGCTGAGGAAGTCTCATTTTGCAGGCTGCGCTGCTGGCAGCTAGTGGGGCACCAGAGGTGAGCAAGTGGCCTGCCTGTGGGCAGAGGGGTAGCTGGGACAGGCGTGCAGGGCAGGAAACAGAGAGGCCAAGTTTTGGCAGTGCCTGAATTTGATAAAAATAGTCTTGGCTTTAGGCATGAAACATTGATCTGTCCAACTGATGAAATCAAAGGGAGGCTTTGGGGGGGAGTTGGTGTGTTTGGTACAAATGCAAACAGCTGAGGAGGTCTGAGTGAAAACCTCACAGCAGTGTGAAGTTAGCTTTGGGCCTTTTAAAAGAAGGGATTTTAATGAGATACGTTTTTATTGACATTGTGACTTAAAATTTGCAAAACCAAAGTCAGTCATCATGAAATCAGTGGCAGCCTTATCTTATTGTTTTTATTGTGGGTAGTGTTGACAAGTCACATGCCCCATTGTTCTGGGTGAACAAACACTGCTTTGAGACTGCGAGCTGGTACGTGCGCACAGACGCCTTTGTCCTGCACTGCACAGATGAGTGTGCGGAATTATGACTTCAGGATTGAAAGATTGTCGTTAACGAGTTTGCATCTAGAAACTGCATAATAAGTGAACTACTCTGTTGTTTGATGTTTAAGCACCATTTTTATTTCATGTTTTGTTGTCCAGAACCTAAGAAAATAAGTGGAAGAGGTTAATGCGTCATAAATCGTCTCCTGCCTTGTTGCCCAGAGAAACCTAGGAGTAACAGGCTAGTATTCTGGCTTTGATATAGATATGCTTGGGATGGAGAGAAGGCAAGATGTGCATTTGAGAAAGTCAGTAAAAGATACTTGCTTGAAAGTCTTATAAATGTAAGTTCTTTACTGCAAAACCGTTGACACTGGAGACGATAATAGTGAACCTTATCTCAACTGAAGTCATGGTTTTGTGAATCACCTCTAGATTACTCTTGCTGTTTATAAATCCCTGTAATCAGGATATGCGTAGTGTATGCGTAGTGTAACTAAGATGGATGCAATAGAGACTGACTGCAGAAGCAAACTTGGCACGTGGAGTCTGTGGATGTAGTCATCCAGCCGTGTCTTGTGGAGAATCCCATTGAAATTGCTGGGGGTTTTGCATAGGGAAGAACAGAACAATTAGTCTTCCTGGCCTACGATGATTTTATTATGTTGTTGTTTTTAGCACATCTTAATAATGCTAATACAGCTCATTGTCTGGTTCAGTATTTTAATTCTTAGAATAAGTTTCTCTCTTCTGTCAACTCATGGTCTTGCTTCTTCAGAAACTGGTGCTTGCAGTGTATTTTATACCAATACAACATTCACCAAAACGGTCTTGCATTTTCAAAGATCCATAGCGGGTATTACCAGGATGCTTTCATATATAGTGGTGCTAAAGCTGGTAGAAATTTTCAAGCTTGTAGCAACTGTCCTAGTATTCTTGACTGCATGTCCATAATGTCAGCTGTGCGTCTGTCTGCCCTCTGGTATTAGAAGACTTCCCCAGTTTTGGTGGCTTAGAGGCAGTCTGTAAAATACTGCTTTAGATCCAATACAGAATGAATGACAAGCTTTTGGTGTACTATTGTGGGTACTGTGCAGTAACAGAGTATATCCTGTGGGTTACTGTTCAAGGTTTTCAGACTTCTTTATTGAGCATGGTTGCAGTTTGTCCCTTCACAGGGACTACTTGAGTAGAGGGAATTATGGAATTACTTTTTGGTTATAAGTTCTGACTAAATTTTCAGATGCTTGTCTAGATCTGTAGTGGATTCCCAGAGATACACCTCTGCTACCTGCAGTTTTGCTTTTCTGGGTTCACCTAATGTACCTTTATGTATCAGATAACTGTGTTTACTTCATTTTTAGTTTACCTCACTGAAGATTTTCTGTCCACATAACGGTTAGGACAGAAAGTTGATGTCAGGATTATCTGCTATTTAGGCCACTGTGTGACCTTAGCAAATGGATTAACAAATTTACCCATGCACCAGTAATTTAATACTTAGTAGGAGTTTTTTCAGACCGCTTCATTGCTCTGAGGTATTCTGGTGAAAGGCTGTGTAGCAGTGTGAAGTGGCTTTTGTTTTAGTTCTCAGCATCTACTTGCTTAAGAGCTTTTAGTTTAGTCAAGTGCTCATTCTATTTTCATAGGTTTGTGGTTCTCTTCTAGCTTTATGTTGGACAAAACGTGGTCCTTGACTTTGGAAATATTTTCTGATAGTGTCTGCACATAATGAAGAATGATGTTGAAATTGAGCTACTTTGTTCATATACTTAGGCATGTTTGTGTCCTTAGTGATGTGGAAATGCAACCTTACATGAAGTTTTAAGATGCCTGCACTTCTTCTAGGCCCTGGCAGCTCTTTGGGGCAGGGAATGGCTGAATTTTTTTGGTGGAGCCACTTCAGGGTTGGGTTTCTGCAGCTATGCAGGCAGCTGCTTGTCCCAGTGGTGGAGGTGGGAGCTGGTGCGGTGGGACCCCTGAGTTGATCCTGCTCTCTGTGAAATAGAGACACAGCAAAAGCTGCAGATGGAACTCTGTGAACCACTGTGTCTGGAAATAAAGTTTCTGTCATCTGCCATTGTTTACCGACTCCTCTGCCATGCCGATACAGTGGTCCTACAAACATCATCTCTGTGAGAATTGTGTTAAAACCCATTGCTGTTTTGTTGGGGGGTATTAACAACTATTGGTTTTGCTTAACCAATTTACACCATGACTCCCCAAATGCTTGCATTGTTGCCACAAAGGTGGTGGTTAACTGTAGCTAATCCCTAGGAATGAACCTACCTGCAGTAGGTAAGGGTGGGACATGAACTTCTTATGTCATCTTTGCTATCAGGCAAAATCTTTGCAGACTGCAGTGGGCCAGCTAATAGTGAAGCCAGTCTGACATGAGCCTTTCTGTGACTGTTACTGATACTGTCTTGACTGCTTGGGTTTGTCTATACGTCAAGTAGACATAAGTGGTAACATGGTCTCTGTTATGTGCTTACAATATCATTTGGGCAAGTCTCCCTTAATAACTTCCTAAATGATTCTTGTGTATAGATTTATAGTTAAGCAAATTTACGAGCTTGCATGAAAATGTGTTGGTTTGTTTTTTGGTTTTTTTTTTTAATGTCCTTTCTAGAGACCAGTGATATTTATCCTGTCATAGCTGTGTGCCTCAGGCAGATAGAGCATTGCAGGTGTTGTCAAGAGAAATGCTTATGCAAGAAGCACAGTCCTAACTTAGGTTGTGTCTTTCTGGTAAGAGTTTTCCCTGGCAGAGTAGGTGCTGCCTAAAGCACGTTGCAGTCCTGATGAGCACAGTTATGCTTGTGTTCCTGATGAGCACATGTGTCTTGTTACATTGTTTTGTTTTTGTATGTTGCTTGGATGTTTTTCATCTGCTGGAAAATGAAATTTTAGAGAGCATTTTAACTTCGGGAAATCTCTTCAGTTTGGGAATAGTACTTAAAGTTGTGTACACTTGGGTTTTGCTATTATAAGTCATGCTTTTTATATCACTGCACACTGAGAAGTATCCTCTGGTTAATTTAAAAAGAAAATCTTGCTAGCACTCTAATAAATCCCTTAAACTTTACAAGAATGTATTTACACTCTCTGGGCAGCATAGCTGGAAGTTAAAAGCGTGAATTTACAGTGCGTTTGCAGTTTTTTGGAATGACTCCAGAAAGAGAGTGTGTAATTCCTGTTTAGTGTAATACATATCTATAGATACATACATATCAGCAGACATAGCTGTTGACGTAGTCAAATCCTAATTGTTAAAAAAAAATAATCACTTTTAAGTGTGATCCTTGGGTATTTTTAGAAGAGCTGAGAGAAGCCCTTTCTAGTTGAACCATTTTCTTGTATTCTGAGGCAGTCTGCATTTTCTTTGTAAGAAATATATCTTCGCTCCATTGAAGTCATTTCAGGTTTTCTGGAAATGATCCAGCCTTCGGGAAAGAAGAATATTAGTGTGTGTGCTGAGGGAAAGGGTTTCCCCTTATTTTGGAATTTGCTTGTCATGTTTAGCAAGTAAACCATTTTCAGATGCATTAAGGCTCTGCAAAGCTGATTTTCGGGGCTGATGGTTTCCTAGTCTTGGGCTAAGCAAATTTTTTTTGTTTTAAACAGCTAGGATACATATATTCGTCCAGTTACGGTTTGAGTGCATGTTTCAGGAGAACAGAAAAATGAACTGTTTAAAATGATGACGATGAGGTAGTGTTTTTCAGCCAGTCATTTGTTTTGGCGTCTGAAATGCTTTGTTGCCAGTTTAAATGTTGAAATTTATGGAAATAGCCTTTGCTTGGAAGTCTTAAATATTTGCAGTGTGTTGTTTATTTGGTTCATGAAGTTTTGTGCTGTTTGAACGCTGTTTTTATTTTAGCTATGAGTTTTGTCAAAACACGGTCTAGCATATGTAGTCAGTCATAAACAAGCTGGAGACCACTAATGTTTTAGTCCTGCGGCTGTATCAAAGCATATAAGGTTAAAATTAAAACTGTCTGAGTGTCTGTCTGTGCACATGCATCTTGGACCTGTGCTCCACTGAGACCTTCAAGACATAAAATTTCTGCGCCTTCTATCATTAAAGCAGTGACTATCTAAAGTTATTATGACTTCAAGCAGATTCGCAAGTTTCTAGGCTTGGTTTATGGCTGAAGGTGAGCACTGCACAGACAAACTTGGCTGAGTGGGCAGCCTGTTCTCCAAAGCAAGTGGAGCTTCAGTGATTTTTGCACTGCCTAATTCATTTCACTCGGAGGGCTGGGATCTGGCAGCAGGCTGCCCCTTTGTAGTTGTAAGCTTTTTTAAAAGTTAAACAAGCTGGGTCATTTAGCAGTTAGTTTCTGAAGCTTGCAGACAGGCTATGGAAGGGTAGAGGCAAGGTGCAATGAAGAAGAGCCCCAAGATCAAGGGCTCTTCTTTCAAGGCTATGGAAAGCCATGTGCCAAGACCCCCAGGGAAGCAGGTGCTGAGTCAGGTTGCTGTTGCTTGAGCTACCCCAAAGGAAGTGTTGCAGGGATGGGTGTACTGTCAGTTTGGATGGCCTCCGGCTCTGGTCAGCAGAAGAGGCTGGAGTCTACCCCAGACAGAGGTGCTAACCAGTCTGTACTGGAGCACAGTGCTTCTCCTGGAAATGGCCTTGTTCCTGCCTGTAGTTGAGACCTGCCCTTCATTTTCTCTTCTCCTCTGATTTAGCTACCAAACCGATGGTATTTTTCTAGTACCTGTCCATAGTGCTTCTTTCAGTGTTGGTTCAGAACCAAATGCCGTCTTTGCTTCCCGTCGTTCATTCAAATACCTGCAGTTTAGAAATCACTTTTTTTTTTTAAATATTGGCATATTTTGGATTATTTTCCTATGTACTTTCCTAAATGGCTGAAAACCTCAGCTGGTTTTGTTCGTAAGTAATTCTTCCTGAGGCAGAAATCAGATCTGAAATGTATTCCTCTAGAATTTGCGAAGGAAAAGCTCTTTGGTAGCGTTTTTGAATTGTTGAGATTAGCTCTGAATTTCCAGATAATGTAATTTTCTTTTCTAAAAGAGCTCCCCTCCCCCCTCCCCGGGAAGCCCTAAAGTATTCTTTGTATGAATATACTATATGATCTCTAATTATATGATCACATACCATTCCACAAATAGTGCAATACAATAGCATAGAATTATCTCCAGTATCTTGTAGAGGTCTATTCAGTAGACTACCTTAAACCCTGATCTTGCAAGTTGTTTTGTGTAAATCGACTCCTTTGCCTCCCAGAAGCAGTGTTTACTGTAGCTGTGCCTTAAAGCTCAGGTTCAGAGCTTGTTAGAGAATCAGGGCTTGGGATGTCAGTTTTAAAAGTTGCCATTTAGCTGCTCTTATACAGAATATGCATATTAAGTAGGGTAGCAGAATAACAGTGAAATTGCTCACCTATGTCTGCAGATGAATTACCATAGTTAACTGCTTCTTCCCATGAATTGCACCTAACAAGGCCTGTGCTGTTGACTGAAAATAAATTGCATAATGCATTACTGTTGACTAAATTATTTACATACCTTAGAGAGGAGATGGTATAAAAGTCTGCAAAATAAGTGCTGGACCATTATAAAAATGGAATGGGGGGTGTGGTGTGTGGAAATCACAGACAGAACATGGTGTAGCCTGCCTTCTCTTGGGTCACAGAAGAGTACTGTGTCCTATTTGTGATATAGTGTGTGACTGCATGGTTACATATTTATCACATTGCATTGCATAATGCACATGCAGAGAAAGCAGAGTTAGATCTGTGCATACAGCCTTGGGCCTGCTTTTAAGAGGAGTGTATCTGTGTGGTTATAAATTGCTAAAAATGATTTTTTTTTCTGCATAATACCCTTTTTCTTTCCCTAAATATGCTAAGTCAAAAGCAAAATGTGGGTTAATAAAATCAGTTGGAAACCAAACTAGACAATTTTTTAAATGCTTGTTGTTCTGTGTTTATATGTGAAGCATCCTTTGTGTGACTGTTGCACTGAGGTGGTTCAGGATTTTTAGGTTATATTTGTGGTCTGTTTTTTCTTAATATTTTATTTAGCCAAGAGGTATTTTAAAAAGTGCAGGGTTTTGACCTGGTATCTTATTTCCATCATGTGGAATCCTGTAAGGCCCTGTTTATTCCTACCTATTATAAAGAGTTGTTCCACTATATAGAAATCACTGATAATAATTTACCAGAAAAATCACACAATAAATGTATGTGCGGGCCACTCCATGCACGAGTATTGGCAGCACCAAAATAGCTGCAGGTTGCTTGAGGTGGGCTCAGCTAGAGGTAGTGGTTTGTGTTCGAATATGCCAAAATAAGGCTTGTCACAGCTTGTATTTTCCACGAGTGAAAGCCAATCCGGAATTGCAGACCTGGATTCCTGATCTTTTTTTTTTTTTGAATTCGTTTGCTTTTGTCTGGGACTTTGGGCCTAATCTCAGCAGTCATTGACAAGACTGAAAAATACTTTTTGTTCCACAGTGTGTTGAAATGAGAATGTTGGGGTCTCCTGGGTGTAGGGTTGTCCCTCCCTCTGCCTCTGTCTCAGGGCTTTTCTAGCGAGAGATGGTGATGGAGGATGGGCAGAGGAAATTGCAAGGGGTCATGGCCCTCAGAGAAATGCTGTTGTTTATGTGATGCTTAGGGTTATGTTCCCAATGGAAATGTGGTTGCAGTGGGGAAAAATTTGGGAAGTTGGATCACAACTTTTTTGTAAGTAGGCTCAAATGTTTGATGATAAGGCTTGAGTAGACTGGCTTTTCTTGACAAATTAGCTGGAATAGTTTTCTTGAAAAGCTTTGTTTCCTGTTTGAGAACATGTGCTTAAAGTTTGGCAAAGATGTGACCTTTGTGTCAGGCGTGGAGATAATTTTGTTTTTCTTTTGTTTTGGGCTTTTTTTTTTATTCTTTGTGTTAGGTGAAGCTATTCCATAAAACACAAATCTGACACAGGCAACCTTGCTTATTGCATTTCTAATACAGCAGACTGTTCAAGCTAGTGAATCACTGTAGAGGTGGTGTGTAAAAGCATACTAAAAGCATAAATGACGTAATAGCACTAACTGGTACACAAAAGTGTAAAAAGAGCAGAATAAGCTTTGAAATAAAATGTTTTAATGTTTACTGAGCATTTGTGACATACATAAATGATGACAAAACCTTTTTTAATGAAGGTGAAAGGTTTGAAATTCCTAAATGTTGGCTGGTATAATAAAAACCTCTAACTTAATATATTGCTTACATGAATGGAGATTTCCCACTCATTTTCTCCAAAATTTGAGAATGCTTTCAAAGACTTTGTTGCACAATATACTTCATAGTGATGGGTGATTAAGACTACTGCAAATACATTCTGTGCAAAAAATACCACAGAGGAAAAAAAGATTGGCATTTTTTGTTTGTATGGTTTTTATTTTATCTTTTATTTTGTTTTCTATTTTATTTTAATTTAATTTTATTTTATTTTATTTTCTATTTAGTGTGTTGGTTTGCTTTTTTTTTTTTTTTTTGCAAGGGATGTGTGTGTTTAATTAAATTTAAATTTTTGTCTGCTTTATTTGCACTTCTAGAGAATGGTCCAAATTTAATTTGTGGAAACGAACTGGAGATTTTCAAGGAAGTGTTATGAGAGTGCAGTGAACAGAGAGGGAATCTTGTTATGGTTAGTACAGTCCTTCAGACATATGGTGAATCCTAAAGGCATTGCTGAAGGACAGAGCCTTTTCTATTGTCCTTCTCCTGTTGTTGTTTGTCACTGAACTTCTGAGCTGTTATTTAGGAGAGAGACATGATCAGAAAGGACAGCAAAGACCTTGGAAACACTCTGCTAGAATCTGAAATTTGAACTGGGTGTTGTGAATGCGTATTTCCTTTAGGAGGACTGGAAGAGGAGACTGGGGCTGAAAAAGTATACAGGAAGGGGAGGAGTGGCATTAATTCTGTTTCTTTCTCTTGTGTTTCAAGGCATATCTCGGAGCATGTTATTCCCCGAATGCTCTTGAGCACTGATTACATGAACACATTCAGTTCAGTGTCCTGCTTTAACATGGTAGGAACTTCACTAGCTTCCTATTTCTGCTTGTTAACAATGAACTACTTTATGATCATGAGTGCATTACAGAATACTGCCTCCTGATGTGGCACTACTTACTGCTGGTGGGACAGGGCTCCACCAGCGTGCAGGACACACAGCAGGGCTTAGTTGTGCTTGACTGTGTGCAGTTATAACTTCAGTAAAAAAAATGAAGCAGTAGGTCAATTAATGCAGAGAGATGAAAGTGTGCATGGAAGTACTGATGTAATACTGCCTGGGTAGAGGAATGGTCATTTCAGTAACCCATAACATAACCGTCTTCAAATTAATTTGGCTTGTTAGCTGGTTGAATGGAGTTTTTTGTGTGTTACAGAAAAGTTTTGAGAGAAAGATCTCAAGGGGGAAAAACCAAGCAAATTTTGTGAAAAGCCTTGGGGCAGTGAGAACCTATTTGAAGCATGAGTAGAAAGAGCAAGGCTTTATGTTTTAAGGTATAATTATGGGTATGGAACAACTGTAAATTTGCAGGTGAGAAAATACTCTGCTTTACGTCATAGGCTGTCTTAAGTCCCAGTTGAGCAAGGATGGAATTCCTCTTGCCTAACATCTGTTTCTTTCTTCAATAAGTGGCTTTAGAGGAAGGCATGAAATTTAAATATGATTTCTGTTTATCTCTTTGTATTTTCTAAACATTTTTTATTAGATTAAAAAATACAGGCTACCTATGCAAGCTGCTGGCTCCTTATATAAGTGATCACATGATGAATACAATTAGATTGAACTTCAGCAATATTAAAATCCCTTCCACAGGAAGTTGGCTGGCTGCCCAGATTTCTGACGTCATCTAGGAGCCACACACTCGGCCTTGGACAAATGTCTTTGGCACAGTCCTGTGAAAGTCACTGTGGCTGGGATATGAATGGAAATAAGCTCTGAAGTCTGAGCGTTCACACCTAATACGTCCCCAGGCGTCTCCCTCCCCTTAGATACCTTCCAGTATATGTCTTGAGTAGCCTTGCTGTCCACAGACTCAGGGAGAAGGCCAATCCCTAGCCGTTAAGCATTCCCTCACATATAACCCAAAGTTTCAGCCTTCCAAACTCTTGTCATGTGGTATAACAATATGGACTCAGTTGTGGCCAGCGTAATTCCTGGTAAACAGAGACAAGGAATGAGGTCTCGTTAAAAAACATAATGTGGCAATACTAAAATCATGTTTATTACTAGTTCTAGAGAAGTATAAAAATAGATACGAGACATTTCCCAAGTGTTGCCTTAGTAGAAACACTGGAATCACTTTCACTCAAGTTAATAAATCCTGGGGCTAGGAAGGGCAGTTGTGGAATGATGGGTAGAAGTGAAGTTAATGAAATGAGCAGAGGAAATGAAATGATGCTAGAGTTTTTTGAATATATTTTCACAAGGAGGTAGTTGTGTAATGATATTCAGTGATTTAGGATTTTTATCTGCTTACACTTGTTGAAGTGGCATGGCAGAATAAACATGACTTCTGAAATCATTGCATTGGGCCATTAATTACACTGTTCCTTTAGGTGGTGAGTGGTAGTGAGATCTGCATCTGCATGGCAAATGTTGTCCAAACAGTGTGGAGCTCCCTGTACTGTTGGGTCAGTTATAGGGGGATTCCCAAGTTCTAGAAGGCTTTTATGAGTCTTCCTTACACATTTACAAGATGTGGTCTTGAAAGACCATTAATGCTTGTGGTGCAGCATGAGTTGTCTTTTTTTGGGGGGGGGGGGGGGGGGGAGGGTTGATTTTGTATATGTGTGTGATTTTGGTTTTTTTGTTTGTTTTTTTGTTTGTTTGTCTGTTTTTTTAACAGTGAATGCATCTCAAAATTAAAACAAAAAAAGTATTCTTTGTGTAGTGCAGTTTTAAGCTACCAAGAAACCAGTCATAGTTTAGATTTAAATCCAAAAATAAGAGAGTAATTTATTAGGGTAATTTATTAGCTGTCTGTGCTGTCAAGCTGTTAAACATGAGCAAATAAAATCCCAATATATTGAAGAGTGTTATGAATCTGCTTTCACTGAAAAATACAGACAGAAATATCTCCCATCAAAACTGGTCACTGGTGGCCTAGACAAGGTAATAGTGTCCTCTGTGTAACTGAGTACATGTTCCTGCAGGATCAGTGGTTTTACCAAATGAAGTAAGAGGAAAATAGAAGGTGCAAGTGTCACATAGACAAATGGATGCCAGTATTTCTGGTTTTAATATCAAAGTTGGTTGAAATTAAAAGAAACTTAGAACTTACATCAAGTATACTTCAGACTAGTTTGATGGAGTTCTTAATCTTACCACTGCTTTGTTTGGTTATTTGTATTCAGGACTTTTTTTTCTTGTTTAACAAAAACAAAATAATGCTGTGCTGTTTTCTATTCAAACTCCTCCTTAGTGCCTGAGCAAAACTGGTTTTGATGGCAGTAATGTTAACTCAACACCTGTCCCTTCCCTCTCTCATGTTTACTTTCCTCAATAAAACCCCATTATTCATCCATTTCCAGTTTAACAGCCAGTTCTGCCAACCCGTTCAGCTTAATACAACTGTAAGACCAAACCAGATTCTCTGTGGAGCCTCCCCCAGTTTCTGTGTTCTGACCTTACTGCTGGGATGGCTTTTTTTTTAAGGTTACTGTTAGAAATTTTATAATAAAATATTTTTATAATAAAAATTAGTTGTGAACAACTTGAACAGGAAGAGCAGGAGAAGAATTTTTTGATCCCTGAGTCGTTCTAGCTTGAATTTTCATGGATTTTTTTTTTTTTTTTTTTTCTTCTTCAAAAGATACGTTTTTACAATGTGTATTTTTAGGTGGAAAAATTGTAACGCTTTGAATGCTGCTCAAACACACTGGGAAACTGGGTGACTTTCTAACTGCTGGTGCGTGCTTTGATGTTCTGTCACAGTTGCTGGTGCATGTGTGCAAATGGAATAATTTTCTTTCTGCTCAATTTGGATGGTGGAAATTATTGTAGTATTCAGTGAGCCAGTATGATTACTGGAATGTGGGTGGCATGGGAAGACTGAGGGAGTTAATTATTTATGGAGTAATTTTTATGTTTTGGTTCATTATATTGGCTTATAATTAATTCATTGCAAGGTCCCTATAAAATTGCTTTGTCTGAAATACTATTTTTTTTACCTTTTAATAAAATCTCTCAATTCCTATGATAGGCATGCAAATATTGAAATTAATTGTGTGCAAATGATTGTTTAAATAGGATGGAAATATAAGTGTGATGTAATTAAAATGCTTGGACTCTCGTCATTGTTCCTATGTGGAGTCTGTGTGATTTTTGGCTGAGTTTGCCTGCGTCCTGCTTTTGCTGTGTTCAGCATGAAGTTTAGCGACAACTTGGGTCAAGCAACTGGAGTGACCTCTTGCATTAGAAACATGACCCAGATTGCCTTTCTAGTAATGCCATCTTGAGCATTTTTAGTAACATCTAAAGAAAAGAATACTATTCCTGTTGCTGCTTACATTTAAGGCCTCATGTGGTTTAAATCTATATTTCTGCTGGGGTCAGAAGGCTTTTTGACTCCTCTTTGGTGTTGGGCAGGGCTGCAGCTCTGATCCCCTGTGCTCAGTGAGGAAGAAGCCAAAGTCAGAGCGCTGAGTTAGGGTTTGAGTTATGCAGAGAACTCTTACTTATATTTTGGTACACAGAAGAGTAAGAAGGGCTCTTTAGGACCCTGGTTATAGGCAAGACATTAAACTATAGCCAGATCTGAGCCTTTCTCTGGTATCTCCAGGTCCGGTTTCCTTGTATTGGTATGTTTTTTTGGAGCTCAAAATAATGTCTTCAGCTGATATTAATCATTTTACGTGTATTGAAGTGCGGATCTGACTATGACCTAGAACACTAATCTTTTAAAATCAGACTTCACTTCTTATGAAAATGAGTGGCTCCCAGAGGAGAAAGGGCTTCTGTTTTCATTTATTGCTGGTGGTCATGAGATGGGCTTCATAGCCTGAGAAGTCCCATCTTGTACTGACTTCCTCTGTTGCGAGAGGATGCTGACAGTATGATTGGCTTTGATCCCAGCCTTTACTGAGGGAAAATCTCGTAATAGTTTGGGTGGCTTGTGGACTAATCTGATAAGAGTTTCTTACGTTTCGTGAGCAGGTCAGGCTGGAATTGACAGAAATACAAACTGGCGTACATTTTAAGTATGGAGAGGGTAGGTATCACTGAAGGGAAGACTGCTTGTGGGAAGAATTAAATTGGCTTTGGGAATGGCCCTGGAGTGAGAAACTATTGAAGTAAAGGCGGTGAAGATTGATCTTCTGGGGGTTGTTGCTGAAGGATATGTGGAACATTTTACTTTCATTTACTAGCAGTAATTTGAGTGTTTTCTTACTAATACCTTTCATCTGCACCACAATTGAAGGAAGTTACTTTTTGTCCTTTGGATTGCAGTGGGTGTGTCTGTTTAATAGCCAGTTTCAGGATATTTTAGTTGAGAATGAGTGGTGCAGGGTGGTTGCCTAAGTAATGTGCAGTGTACAGCTTTCAAATGGGAAGGGAAGGGTAACTTTTTGGCATATGTTTGCTCAAAGTTAACTCAGTTGAGAAGAACATTTTAATTATTTCATTGAAAACTGTTGAGAGCTAGGGAAATATTCACCGTATGAATTTCTAGATGACGCTGGGTAACATGGGTATACAGAGTATGCTGTAGTTTCAGTGTTAGGCATGGACTAGTTGATTTTTAGTGATATTCCCATTAGAGAGGAAGTGTGCAAGATTGGTTGTCCATTTGTCTGGATTTTAGGCAGTCTGTAAGACAAAGTTGCTCCTGTAGAGGAGACTGTTTCTGGAGTATGTTCTGGAGACAGTAAGTTGGGGTGGCAATTTTTATTTGATATTTTTGATACATTTATATTTGATAAACAAGGCTTTCTTGTTGTCCTCATTCTTGTTGAGTTAGACAAAATAGTCAAATTTTAAGGCAAAAAATGTAATTCTGTTTGGGAGCTAAAGCGGCCTCCAACCTGTTAAACTGTTGTATTGACAGTTGCAGTACCATGCTTCAACGTATTTGTGATTAAAATAAGAGTGCGTGTGTTTGTGGGAGAGAATTTCTGGTGCTTTGTATTAGATGCGTATAATTGTCATAGCATGTTTTTCATTTAGGTGTCTAGTTTCAGACCTATGCACATTACAGTTGTGATCCTTCAAAGAATGTGAGGTCACAGATATAATTCTGTGCAAGGGCAAGTGGCTTTTGGTGGTCTTCCCCTAAAAAGTGAGGAATAAGCTGCATGGAAGTCAGTGCAGATTCAGAGCCTGCAACATGATCTTGTGTTGTCCTGGTTACCCGCCAGTTTGGGCTCCCGTTCGTTAGTGTTCCTTTATTTTTTTATTTTTTAGGAAATACTTTTTTTTTTATCATGCTAGTGGAAGCAAAATTCTCAGGAGGCCATGCTGAGTGATTGCAGTTATTTGTGCAAAATTCGGAATGAAGTTTAACTTTCTTTCTCAACGAGCAGGAACACAAGCAATCAATACTGATTGAGACCAGATTTCTCCTCCTATATCATCTTGTTAATTATAATTTCTAGTTATGGCTCAGGGGAAGGTGGTGTCAGTTTACCCAACAAATTAAGAAAAGAGAATCAGGTGGAGAAATGTGGTGACCAGAAGAGACTCTTGAATTTCTGAGTTGTTCCGTCCAGCACACAAAGTGTGTTGTTTGTGTGGAAGGGACTGAATTAGTTTTCCTTGCTTGTGACTTCTGGTTCCTGTCTAGTGCAGGTACGGTCTTAGGCAGAATTCTGTCTTGCAGTGCAATGTGTAGTTGGATATGAGGCATATTGTGTTCTTGATCAGCAGTGACTTTGTGTTGCATTTTATTGAGCTGCATGTTCCTGGAAATGATGGGCTCTGAGTGGCTTTAGGAGACTTTGGTGGTTTTTTTTTCTAGTTATCCTGAGAAACAGCTGTAGGCAGCTGTACAGTTTCAGAGGGTGCATGTTTAAGAGCCCCAAAGCTCTACACTACAGTTCAAGTTCCCTGCAACAGTTGCCTGTAGTACATGGCCAAATGGAAAAATGACAATCTCATCTTCATTCTCCATCCTGTTTTTAGTCTGATGGTAAGATTAGATAAATTACTTGAACTACCTAAAAACCCTCTAAAAATAGATTTAAGCAAGGGCTCCACGTTCATGCTAATGGCTGAGCAGTGTGCTGCTTTGACTGTCTTATTTCCTGGAAATCAGCAAAAGCATGACACAACTGATACGCTGTCTGTGTAGGAGAGGTAGGCTCTGGTCAGATGTGGTGTATGCGAGAGAACAGCTGCTCCTTTTGGGCTTTTTTTGTGGAAATTCAGTCTGGCAACATAGCTTTGGGTATCTGGATGCAAATTTCTGACAGAAATGTGCAGTTAGGTGATTTTTAAAGAAATGTATTTTGTGCGAATGGTGGACTCTTATTTGCTTGTTGGGTCCTCTGCTATCAATTCTCAGTCTGTCCTTCAGGCTGGTGCATAATGGGTGAGTGTTTACTGCTGATTCTCCTACCACAGGCACACACAGGTTTGCTCCTGTGTGGCTGTGGCACTTGTAGGTATGCCTTTGGAGTGTGGAAATCTGCAGTCATTAAACTAGAGGAAACATGAAAATAGCTTGCTTCAGGCAGTTTATTGCAAGGTAGTTTAATATTTTTGGCTTGTTTTTTTTTTTTTAATAGAACAGTGCCACAACAGTACAGAAGTTTTAAAGGTCTTTTCCTCACTGCTGTTACTTGTTTATTTTTTTATTTTAGGCAACAGCACTCCTCCCGCCCATTGTATCATGCAGTTTTTTGGCTGTTGTCTTACCATCGATACTGCCTTAGCGAAGATGAAAATAGTAACCTGAGTAACACTGTATGCCAGGGATGGCACTGATACCTCAATGGAATCGGTATACAAGGCTCTCTTGCTTTTCTGTTTAGCAGTGGGATAGGTGATATGCCGATCTGTCCTCTGTATTTTGGCACTGAATCCTATCTGGGCTTTCTTACATGCCCAGGGCATTCAATTGTTCTGATAGGAGCACATGATGGGAAGCAGTGGTGTTAACTTGTGGTGTCTGCTGGGCTGTGCTCCCTGGAAAGAGAACTGTGTTCATTTAAACAGCAGGCAGAGCCAGCCACTGTGTGCTTGGTGAGTAGCAGTTGGCTTCACAAGTCTTGAGCTACTGATGCCCACACTGCAATGTTTGGTGACATTGGAGGTAAAGAGCTACTGGTTGTAAGGTGGAACCCAGCTGCTTGGGGTTGCAAGGCTTGGCCTGAGAGAGAGTAGCAATTGGCATCAGCCCAGGAAAAAAAGCATGGAGATATCTGGTATTAGGGGTAGCAAGATTTGAGAACAAAGGAGATGTCAGCAAAGGCCCGAGAGGAAAAATGGCTGGAAAATGTCAAGGCAGTAGACAGAGGTGGCAGAGTGTGAGTGGCTGGCAGAGGAGAAGCTTGTTTCAAAATGACTGGGACCATTTGGTTTATGTTAACACGTTCTACTTCACAGTTTTGGAGGAGTGCAAATAAACTAGGTCATCTCATGCAAGCCTTGTTAAGAGAAACATGAAAAAATGGCTAAGTGTGGTAAGAGAAACGTCAAAGATAAAAATTGTTTGAATGATTTTATAATTTTTGAAATGATTATTTTTATTGGATGTGCAGTATTAACTTAGTGAGGCAGCATGGAGTTTATTTTCCCTGATGCGATAGTTAATTAGTATCTTGCTTCTTTCAGAGACTGAAAAATAACAGTGGTTGATGTGGCTAGAGCTTTGGAAATATCTGTGATTCAGTAGGCAGTAGTTCTTTAAACAGATCTCAGAAAAGGATATAAAATAGTGAATATAAAGATATAAAGTAGTGAAACCATAAAACCTTTCAGTGTGTTTACCAAGGTTCTTATAGATTCATGCTCAAAGGAAAGAAAACCAGTACTACAAATTTGCATTAGTTTGTGTCTCAGACAACTTCAAATCTGTACCAAAAGTGGATTTCCTGACTTAGATATGAATTTCTTAGGACGTTATTGCTGTGCTTGCTGTGGGTGTCATGGGGAAGTTGCTCATGTAGTCGATTAATGGAGGCATGCACGTTGAACTTCCTTACATAGCCATTCCCTTTTGCTGCCTATAACAGGAACTTTTTTCCTGCTGTTGCAGAACAAGGAATTGGACCAGGATGTAGGTTAGTCTCTAACAGCAGGTGTGTTAGAGCTGCTACCAAAGTGCACGGGAGCCAGGTCTGTGGCTTCCCTGTAGGTTTCTGGTTCATCACAGGTACCTCATCACCCTCAGTGAAGTTCAACCTGTGAGAGAAAATCTAATTCTTTATTTTTTCATGGTAATAAGATGAGGTATGGGCACCAAATAACCATAGCAGCTGAGGGAGGATTTGACAGGCTTCAGTAATGCTCGCTGTCCTTTCTCTTGTGCTGCCAGGGCAATACGGAGCATCTCTCTTTTCCTGGCAGCAGAAATCAGTAGGGCTGACATGTTTTTTTGTACACTGGACTCAGCATCTTATGTCCTTGAGGTAGAACAATTCCAGAAGCCTGTCCTGCTAATGAGAAAACAAGCTTGTTTCTTTTTAAGTCTTCACTAGAAACTTGGTGAAATGTCTGCTTGGGTTCACAAGTAAGGTCATCTCTGCAGTCAGAATCAGCAGTGGAAGAGTTTCATTAAACAGTGAGTGAGTAGTCTGCAGTTTGTGTTGTGGAAGCCCAGTAACAGCTGAGTAAGGTGATGGGAGAGGTTTGTAAAATTGAGACTGTTATAGTGAAGGTAATCAGAGAGTGATTGTTGTTACACTAATACTAAAGGCATCAAACAAAACTAGAAAGTGATGTCCAAAGTAAGCACAGGTAGGTATTTTTTCCTAGAATATCCCTGCAGAATTTTTTGCCTCAGAACATGGTAATGCTGAAACTGTATGTGAATTCAGAAAGCTATTGTGTATATTCATGGAAGAAAAATTCATCTGGAGCTACTGAACACACAGTTTCTGTAGGTGACATGGAAATAGAGACTTTTGAAAAAGGATACAAAGAAGACTTGTGAATTTGGGAGCACCTCTCATAATGAGCCCTATGTGAGAAAACATGATGATGCTTGTTAGAAAATGCAAGTGCATCATTAGCCGTTTGGAGGTAGCTGAAGTTAGCTCTTTGGTACCAAATCAGTGATAAGCAAAGCGCAAAGGCCCTTCTTGGCTATTAAAAGTGAAACCTATTAAGTGTGTTATGTGTGAGGTATTAGAAGGTGAAGCTGGTGAAGAAGTACAAAGAGATATGGCAAGACAAAAGATAGTAATCTTTTCAGAAAGATTCTAAATGAATCAGAATAGGGCAGACTTGCTTTTGCCAAAATCAGCATAAGCTCAGGCTTTCGATAATGGAAGTCTGGGTAAGAACTCCCATCCATAAGTTGTATGTATGTATGTATTGAATAGGCCAAGGTTTAGAAGTGCTATGCATAAAGAATTGTAAAATTTAGATACAACCTAGTTAAATCTGTATTCTATATAAAGATAGAGACATATTGACCAGTGAAAATGTGTGGGTTTTTTAATGAGCGGCACTGATGTTTTGAATCTTGTATGTTATGTACTTGAGCATTTTGAAGATCAGTATCTAAAACCCTACAAAACCACTTTAAAAATAAGAATACCTTTGTTTTTTATTGCTATTTGCAAGGAGCCCTGGAATGTACACAGACTTCAAGAACTGAATGAGTCTCACTTTTCTTCATAATTATTTAAGGAGCAGATGTTCTGATTGCGCAGGCTTAGTTAAGATTTCTATTGATATTCAATGGTGGTGTAAGTCAGCCTTTCAGCTAATATTCCAAGTATATGCTTTAATTAAGTTTTTTTCTTCCAAAATGATCATTATATGAGAGTATGTTGTGATCTGCCAAGTGTTGCTCAGGTAGATGTCACTGGTTCTTTTTTGAAACCTTAATTTGTGAGTGTTTATGATTTTTTTTTAATATTGGAGATTGTGTTTCTCTGTGGGAAGAAATTTTACACTAAGCATATATTTAGCTAAAGAGAAAAGAGGAGAATTCTTCAGGTATTTCAAAATTCAAATTTTCAAAATAGAAACACTGCCAAATTAAATCTGCTTTAATGTCAGCTTGTGTCTTCATTTTTTAGAGAATTCCTTTTAACAACTCTGAACTCAGTTTTTATCTACATAAATCTTAGAAGCCTTGTGCTCATATGATTAAGATATGTCACTTCAGTATACTTTATGATGAATTTTGTAACATAACTTTGAATATTAGCAAGATGGGATGTGTTGAAGGTAGGGCTGCTGTTCAAGCTTGGGAAGACATTAAGTTAAAGTTTCTTGATTCATTTTCTTCCCTCCGGCTGCTCACGGTTTAACCTCTAACTTTCTCTTTGTGCAGCTGCTGTTCTGTTTCCCATCCAAAGATAAGCAGGAATCACTGTGTCCCCAGCACACTTGGGTTTTCATGCTTTCAACATGCGCTTCTATATGAAAAATTTAAAAGTGTGTGTGTGCATGTCTACGTATATATAATAATGTGTCTATATGAACATGTTTCTTGGGTAGATTTACTTTGGATTGGGTTAGAAACAGCAATCGTGTGTTCGCGAGTTACCTATGACATATGCCCAGTGTGTATTTTTGCTGTAAACGTGTAGCAGTTTGCTCAGTTCCAAGCAAGTGTGCGAGCATGTGCTGTCTCTTCAACACAGTCAGATTTTTGCTTGAGGAAATAAATACATTTGGTTTTGTGTGTTAAGTACCATATTAATGAAAATTCAAATAGTCACTTATATTTATAGGACTTTGCAGTTGCTTGACTTTTAGCATGCTTGATGAGAAATTGGAGCTAAATACAAATTTGAGGAACTCCTTTGGCAAGCAAGTACAGATGCTCATTGCAGTCACCATGTGGCACTTTTTCGTGCACATAGTATTTCCTTTTTCAGCATGCACTGTAGAATGTGCCCCTTAAAATGCCAATCATGGGTTAATTATAGACACAGGAATCACAATTTTTAGTTATTTTGCTGAAGGCTCAATGTGCTAATTTTCTCTGAAGGACAGAGTGCATGTTTTTGAAACAAAAAGTCTGCAGCCAGCAGTACTTGATGGACATGGACATGCTGGTCTACATTATTTTATAAAAGAACTGCTGAAATAGATTTGTAAAGTCAAATACTCTAAAGGCAGTGAAGAGGCAGACTAAACCATTGTAAGATCAAGGAGGCCAGCAAATACAAAACACTGCTGGCTGGTGCTCGGCTTGCTGCCTGCCAAGATCCCAGGCTTTTCTCCTGCTCTCAGAGCTTCTCCCTGGCCATGGGTTCCAGTCTGGGGTGATGCAAGGGCTCTTCCCTTCCTGGGATAGCACTCTGCACTTTTCCTTGCTGAACTGCCATGGGTTCCTGCTCCTTTCAGATGGCAGCCCTGCCCTCAAGCCTAACAGCTAGTTGCCCCCAAACTGGTGTTACCTGCAAGCTTGATGAGAGTGCACTCCCTGGCTTTCTCGAAGTGATTGATGGAGACATTGAATAGGCCAGGTCCCAGGATGGATGGATGGCTGCAATATCCCACATGTTACTGGCCTTCAGGTCATCATAGAATCGTAGAACGGTTTGGGTTGGAAGGGACCTTAAAGCTCATCTAGTTCCACATCCCCTACCACAGGCAGGGACACCTTCCACTAGACCAGGTTGCTCATAGCCCCATCCAACTTGGCCTTGAACATGTCCAGGGATGGGGCAGCCACAGCTTCTCTGGGAAACCTGTTCCTCTGTCTCACCACTCTCACTGTGAAAAACTTTTCTTCCTAACATATAATCAAAAAATCTCCCCTCTGTCAGTTTAAAGCTATTATCCTTTGTCTTATCACTACACCCATCCCTTGCAAAAAGTCCCTCTCTAGCCCCTTTAGACTGTTGGCCTCTTTAGGTACCTGAAGGCTGCTCTTAACACATTCCCAGGGCATTTTCCAGGCTGAACAAGTCCAGGGCTCTCAGCCTGTTTCTATGGGAGGGGTGCTGTAGCCCTCTGATAATCTTTATGGTCTTCTTGTCAGTAACTGAAGAGCCCATTTATCACTCCCTGTGGAGCCCAGCCATTCCACCAGGTTTCCACCTGTGTGGTGGTCTCTCATCCAGATGGCAACATCCCAGAATGGTTATATGAGTATTGTGGCAGATGGTGCCAAGCCTAGCTAAAGTTGAGGTAGTAGCATCTGCTTATAGAATCATAGAATAGTTAGGGTTGGAAAGGACCTTAAGATCATCTAGTTCCAACCCCCCTGCCATGGGCAGGGATACCTCACACTAAACCATCTCACCCAAGGCCTCGTCCAACCTGGTCTTGAACACTGCCAGGGACGGAGCATTCACAACCTCCTTGGGCAACCCATTCCAGTGCCTCACCACCCTAACAGGAAAGAATTTCCTCCTTATATCCAGTCGAAACTTCCCATGTTTAAGTTTTAACCCGTTACCCCTTGTCCTATCACTACAGTCTCTAATGAAGAGTCCCTCCCCAGCATCCCTATAGGCCCCCTTCAGATACTGGAAGGCTGCTATGAGGTCTCCACGCAGCCTTCTCTTCTCCAGGCTGAACAGCCCCAACTTTCTCAGCCTGTCTTCATACAGGAGGTGCTCCAGTCCCCTGATCATCCTCGTGGCCCTTCTCTGGACTTGTTCCAACAGTTCCATGTCCTTCTTATGTTGAGGACACCAGAACTGCACACAATACTCCAGGTGAGGTCTCACAAGAGCAGAATAAAGGGGCAGGATCACCTCCTTCGACCTGTTGATCACGCTCCTTTTGATGGAGCCCAGGATACGGTTGGCTTTCTGGACTGCAAGCGCACACTGCCTGCTCATGTTCATCTTCTCATCAACCAACACCCCCAAGTCCTTCTCCGCAGGGCTGCTCTGAATCTCTTCTTTGCCCAGCCTGTAGCTGTGCCTGGGGTTGCTTCGACCCAGGTGTAGGACCTTGCACTTGGCGTGGCTAAACTTCATGAGGTTGGCATCAGCCCACCTCACAAGCATGTCGAGGTCCCTCTGGATGGTATTCCTTCCCTCCAGCGTATCAACCGAACCACACAGCTTGGTGTCACCGGCAAACCTGCTGAAGGCGCACTCAATCCCACTGTTCCTGTCAGCGACAAAGACATTAAACAAGATCGGTCCCAACACCGACCCCTGAGGAACACCACTCGTTACTGGTCTCCAGCTAGACATTGAGCCATTGACCACAACTCTTTGCATGCAGCCATCCAGCCAGTTCTTTATCCACCGAGTGGTCCATCCATCAAATTGATGTCTCTCCAATTTAGAGACAAGGATGTCGTGTGGGACAGTGTGGAACGTTTTACACAAGTCCAGGTAGATGACATCAACTGCTCTACCCCTGTCCATCAGTTCTGTAGCCCCATCATAGAAGGCCACCAAATTGGTCAGGCAGGATTTCCCCTTAGTGAAGCCATGCTGGCTGTCACCAAGCACCTTGTTGTTTTTCATGTGCCTTAGCATGCCTTCCAGGAGAATCTGCTCCAAGATTTTGCCAGGCACAGAGGTGAGACTGACTGGTCTGTAATTCCCTGGGTCATCCATTTTCCCCTTCTTGAAAATGGGGGTTATATTTCCCTTTTTCCAGTCGTTGGGAACTTCACTTGACTGCCTTCACCTGCTTCTCTCCCTTTTCCTGAAGATGGCACAAGATCTGCCTTCCTGCAGTCATTGAGGACCCTCTTGGTCTCTACCTGGCCTTGCTACGGCATTAGCTCTCTGCATCTTTGGACACAGCCCATCTGGTGCCATGGATCCAGTTGTATCAAATAATCCCTTATATGAGCCTCAGCTTTATCTCCATCTGCTGTCGCTAAATTATCCACCTCCTTCAGCAACAGGCACACTTTTCCCCTGTTTAGCCTTTTACTATTATCTGCAGCATTAAATGTCAGACTGTATGCTGAGCATTTTCCTGAAATTTTGATTTGAAAAGTTGTGGTTTGTCAGTGAAATGTAATGCAGGATGTGTGTTAACCCCCTATTACATGTACATTAGGTGTTCCCATAAAAAATCTAAACTGAAGTTTGCAAATTTTTATTTAATTATAGACTTATATTTTGGGATGTATTAGGCCACCCACTAAGTGTGAGGGAGTTTGAGATTACTCCCAAAGATCTACTGGTTGTTTCAGGGAAGCCTTAGCTCTCCTTGTCATCAGCCTGATGAAGTTTGCAGGAAATTTTCCCACAAAAATGGCAGCAGCTCTCCTTTGACTTCTCTGTTTTATCTGATAATTTAATTTTAAAAACATTGATGTTTGAAATAACTTTTTGTTTACAGAGAAGTATAAATATTTTTCATTTTTATTTAATATTTGAAGTGCATGAACGTTTTAGTGTGTGAATGTGTGCGTTTGTACACTGCATAGAAAAATATTCAGCATATGCGTGCTTCATTCATTTTACTGCTATGAAAGAAAAACCTCTGTGTACATATAATCAGCACAGAATTTTACTGTAAAGCTAACACAGTGTTTTCATTTTTTGGGGGTTGCTGCAACTGGAATATTTCAAGTGTGCAACGCAGTGGTCAGGATAATGTGTTTATGGAGTGTAAAATTTCAGCTTGAATTATGATAGCTATAATAATTGGTCATCAACATTTGCACTTTGCATAAGAAGTGTTCAAAAAAGCTGAGTATTAAATAAACAGCATGTTGGATGAACAGCATTTCTCTTTCCTCAGAACTCATCAGTGAAACAAAAAGTGAGAGAAGAGCATGTATTTGCATTGCCAATTACTGTCCAAGGAGGATAATGATAAAGTCTTTATGACCTGCTAGAACTATATGCTTAAAATAGATTTTCCCATTACATTCCTCTCAGTGTTAAAATACAGACTTTCTACAGCCGATATGTTGTGCTAAAAATAAAACTGGAAAGGTGTCTCATATGTAGTTTCAGCTTAAGTAATGTGCACTCTCTCTGTCCCTACCCAGAGGGCTGCTCTTGTATTATCAAGGGCTGCATGAACTCAGGGAGCTGGTAGATGCAGGGTATGAATGAACAAAAAGTCCTCGCCTTAGAACTTCTTACTCATTTTGAGCGTATTGCAAATGAGTAGAAATGTACAGAATTTGTTAGTTTTGCAACAGTATTTTTACACTGTATCTCAGGTAGCTACAGTAGACTGTTCAAATATCAAACAGGATCCTCCTATGGGAACTTTAAGTTATATAAGTAAAATTGTTACAGAAACTGTTAGGTTTATATACCTGTTTAATTTGTAGAAGTCAGTGCATTCAGTATGTTTAATCAACCTATATTCTGGGCATGGCAACTGAAGTACTCTGTAGTGTGCGTTCACGGGCGAAGGAGAAGGATACCGTGAATGGCTCTCTGGTCAGAGTGGAAAAACACAGTGTAACTCGTGCTTTGCTTTGATATGATGTGTTTCTGCTCTGACTAAATAGTGCTGTCTTGGGGCAGAAGCCATCAACAGAGCAATCAGTGAAAATCTGTTAGAAGATGATGCATTAGCCTCACAGAGATGTTTACACCCCGGTGTCTGTTTTCCTGGAGCACTGTGGCTGTGAAGTGAGAGAGTGACGCAGCTGCCACAGAACCAACAGGTTGCAGGGCTCTGGATGCGGGTGGCAAAGACGGGGAGTTCTTCTGGCATGGTACAGGCAAGATGAATACAGTACACCCCCCCTCCCACCCCATCACCCCCTCTTTTTGTTTTTATTCCCTTTGGCAGTTTCTAGCATCTCTAGTACATCTCTGTTTGTGTGCTAAAATGATCAAATCTGTAATGATCAATTTTTTTAGGTTTTCCTGTTCCTTTCCTGTAAGGAGTCCTTCAGGGCTTCTAAAGATCTCATTTCTATTCTTGTGATAGCAGGTGCCTTTGATAATTTCGTTGTCTTCAGTCTCGATTATTCTTTTTCTGTAGTGTTTGTTTTTTTCCCTTTGGCAATTACATCCTCAATTTTGGATTATTTTTAATTTCTGTTGCTAAAATCAAAACACAGTCAGTAACTGTCTTTCTGCATTTGCTGCTTTATTTTTGTGGGACAAGCCCCTGCCGTTTTGACATATAAGTTGTCTGCATATGTTAATTTATGTTATCTATATTCCTTTGGAGTCAATCATATTTGTTTAACAGCCTTTTCTATTACATGGCACATCAGTGTTCATGGAGTAAAAGATTTTTATCCTCTTGCTCTAATGAGTTGTTTTCTTAGCCTTCCCAAATGGTGTCCCATTCTTAGACTCAGTCCAGTGAGTGTCATTGTGGTGTGGATGTACATCAGGGTTTGGCGGATTCATTCTGCCTTGTTTGGAAATCTCTCAGGTATTGAAGTGAATAAAAGTGAATCAAGTTGATGGAGCCAGAGTGGCAATTAGATGCCAGGCACATCTTGCTGGATCCTTCTGTGCCCATTCTTTTGAGGAACTCCAGTGTCTGAGCTCAGTTGGTTCACAGAAGCAATGACTTAGCAGAACATGAATCCCTAAAGTCTCCAAACCAGAAATTATCTGAAATGAGGCTTTGATCCTACAATATGAAGATTTTAAAAATGACTTTAAGTAGAATCCTTCCCAAACTAGTGAAAGGGTTATATCTGCTGATCAGAGGGTTCTGTCCTCTTCCTTTGGTGTCCCAACCAGTGATACTCAATACAAAGCAAATTCTCAGAAAGCTCTTTAAAGGTACATCCTTAGAGATCACACTCCTTTAATAAAAGTTTTTAGTTGAAATTAAAGAAAAACCTGAATGCCCCTAGAAAACAATTTCTCTGTCATACATTCTTTTCACAGCATTCCCTATTTGAAAATATGGGAGGTTTAGAAGGGCTTGATGTATCAGCTGTTTTGTTTCTTACATGAAGATCCATTTGATTTATCTCAGTGTTTGCTACCATGTAATTTACCATATTTAAAAAAAAAAAAAGGAAAGGTATATTTATTGATTTCTGCACCTTACTATCTTGTGGTTGTATTGGCCTTTCACGGTCTTTCTAGATTTTTGAAGTGTTTAGTGCAGTGAAACCTAAATTCAGAAGAGAGTTTCTCAGTTTTTGTTTGGTTGTTTTTTTTTTTTGGTGTTTTTTTTTTTAAATATAAAATATATATTTTACATTATTATTGATTCCTTATTTTCTGCCATACAAATGGGAGCAATTTCATTGGTCTTCTGACGTTGTAGTTAAAATGAGTGCTCTTGGTCTAGTCATTGGTGTTTCTTACTGATGCTCTAGAAGGGATATAGGATTGGAACTGTACAGAAGCTTCTAGTTGAGATATACAAATTAATTGCCAATGAGTTGAGATTTTATGATATCGAAAGTGAAATTTTGGTGGGTGCCCGCATGCAGAAGTGAGAGCAAGTACAGCTCTGCTGCATATGAATTATTGAAGTACAAAAAGATTAGTTTTGAATGAGTACCAAATACAAAAATAATTTCAGGTATGATTAAGATAGGTGACTTCATGTGGCAATTGCCCTCTTACTCTCTTCTTTCTCAGTGTAATTACTTGCAGATTACTATAGTCTGCATAAAATTTAGTGTTTTATTAGTAAGGGGAAATCCTGCCTGACCAATTTGGTGGCCTTTTATGATGGGGCTACAGAACTGATGGACAGGGGTAGAGCAGTTGATGTCATCTACCTGGACTTGTGTAAAGCATTCGACACTGTCCCACACGACATCCTTGTCTCTAAATTGGAGAGACATCAATTTGATGGATGGACCACTCGGTGGATAAAGAACTGGCTGGATGGCCGCACACAAAGAGTTGTGGTCAATGTCTCAATGTCTAGCTGGAGACCAGTAACGAGTGGTGTTCCTCAGGGGTTGGTGTTGGGACCGATCTTGTTTAACGTCTTTGTCACTGACAGGAACAGTGGGATTGAGTGCACCCTCAGCAAGTTTGCCGGTGACACCAAGCTGTGTGGTTCGGTTGATATGCTGGAGGGAAGGAATGCCATCCAGAGGGACCTTGACATGCTTGTGAGGTGGGCTGATGCCAACCTCATGAAGTTTAGCCACGCCAAGTGCAAGGTCCTACACCTGGGTCGGAGCAATCCCAGGCACAGGTTGGGCAGAGAAGAGATTCAGAGCAGCCCTGCGGAGAAGGACTTGGGGGTGTTGGTTGATGAGAAGATGAACATGAGCAGGCAGTGTGCGCTTGCAGTCCAGAAAGCCAACCGTATCCTGGACTGCATCAAAAGGAGCGTGATCAGCAGGTCGAAGGAGGTGATCCTGCCCCTTTACTCTGCTCTTGTGAGAACTCACCTGGAGTATTGTGTGCAGTTCTGGTGTCCTCAACATAAGAAGGACATGGAACTGTTGGAACAAGTCCAGAGAAGGGCCACGAGGATGATCAGGGGACTGGAGCACCTCCTGTATGAAGATAGGCTGAGAAAGTTGGGGCTGTTCAGCCTGGAGAAGAGAAGGCTGCATGGAGACCTCATAGCAGCCTTCCAGTATCTGAAGGGGCCTATAGGGATGCTGGGGAGGGACTCTTCATTAGAGACTGTAGTGATAGGACAAGGGGTAACGGGTTAAAACTTAAACATGGGAAGTTTCGACTGGGTATAAGGAGGAAATTCTTTCCTGTTAGGGTGGTGAGGCACTGGAATGGGTTGCCCAAGGAGGTTGTGAATGCTCCGTCCCTGGCAGTGTTCAAGACCAGGTTGGACGAGGCCTTGGGTGAGATGGTTTAGTGTGAGGTGTCCCTGCCCATGGCAGGGGGGTTGGAACTAGATGATCTTAAGGTCCTTTCCAACCCTAACCATTCTATGATTCTAATTAAATTATAAAGCTAAACTTGAAAAAGAAAACAAGAACAACCCCAAACATGAAGGCTGCTTTTTGTAATTATTGGTAGTGCTCAGATATTGACCTCTGTATTTCTAATTTTGTGATCCGTGGCATGTTAATATCAGTCGCTGAAAATAAGGCTGTAAAATTGATCTACTACAAAAGAGATCAGGCTTATAAATCGTGGATATTTGACAATGTGAGATATATTCAAATTCATTTAGAAAGTTCATTGTCAGGACAGGAGAAAGAGCAATTCCAACATGTGAGAACTTGAGAATGGAGTTTGCAGGTACTTTACGCTTTTTAGTTCCTGCTCTTTTTATTCAAAATGCTAATTTGATTTCTCCAAATGTGTAAAGGATATCACAGATCTCTCTTCTTTTTCAATGTCAATCCAAGCAGGAGTTCTCACATGTTATAATCAATAGACTTGACGCATGCAGCCTTGCTGTTGCCTCGCAGGAGGGCAGTAAGGACCCTTTTCTTTTGGTTCTGTGTGGTCTCTAGGCCTTCCTGCTGTGTTGGATGGTTGGAGATTGGCTGCCTTTACATCAGAGCCTAAACCTGTGTCAGCAGTGCTCAGTACTGGTGGATTGGAGGGGTTCAGGCCAACCTGAGAAGCCGAAGCAGCTTTGCTACACACCCATTTTCTGAGAGTTCATCTCTGTGCAGTGTGCGGTGCCCATTGCCTGCTGTTATCCCTCTTGCTACCCTGTTCGCTTCACTGGGGCGGTTCTGTGCTCCTTATGTTACATCTCTGCAGAATTTGGCTTTATCCTTAAACTACAGGTATATTATATCTTTGCTTAGCACATTGGGGATTTTATTTGCAGTTGGAACCCCAGTGCCATCATGGTACAAATAACTATAATAGATGCTGTCACTGTATAAATGATGGGTTTTGTTCAGCAGCGTAGAAGTTACAGTTTACCAGAATACCAACATCTGAGAGCTCCTGGTCTGCCACATGGCTGTTAGAATGGAGTAGTTAAACTCCCTTAATGGTTTGGTTGGTCCTGGCTGTTTTAGCTCTGAGGGAGCACTGGCCACCTCAGGATATGGGATTGTCCTGCTAGGGATTTCTTTGGATCTGTTTTCAGTGACTTACATCTAGAAAGAGACTGCCTATTGCTGCATACCTTTGCTACCCCACTTCAATACTTTCAAAAGAAAAAGATTTTTGACTGCTCTTTGAATGTCAAGGCTTATAATAGATGTTGTTTTAAGGAGGTCTTTCAAGGTTTAATTTACACCTTTGACTACTTAATACCAGAAGAAATGTCTGCTAGGCCCAGGGTGGATCAAAGTGAAAACAATTTAATCAACACACAGAAGCCCTTGTTTGAAGTAATTGATTGTAATTTTGTTTTGGATTTAGAGAAATCAAACTTTATCAAGAAAATAGCTGTGCTGCAATCTATTAAAATGTTTGATTTGCTACTAGCAGTGAGTTGTAGTAAAATTGGTATTTCTTTTGCTAATCAGGCTGATTTACTGCTTTGCTCTGCTTTTTTTTTTTTAAAGCATATAGCAACCTTCAGGTTATTTAAGTTTTCAGGACTTTTTATGAAGTTGCAAGTTGATGCATGTTTCTTGTTTACTGTGTAAAGTGTCATTTAGGTGAAGCGGGTATCTAATGCACAAAGTCTTCACTAAATTTTACTGTTTCAGTATACTGGATAAAGAGGGACTATTTCTGAAAACTCTTGCATTTAAAAATAGGAAAAAGTATTATTTTGTGAGTGCTGAAATTAACTGATCTTGTTCTTTGATATTTCAGAATTAGTGGGGGGTTGTCATCTTATAATTGGCAGATTCAAAGATCCCATCTTTGAATGTACAGAGTACATACAAGTAAGCTAGTTGAACTGGTTGGGATATTAAAAATCATTTCTGTGTCAGTGTAAGAACTTAACATTTTTAATAAATAAATAAATGTTTTTTTTTGTGAATGCTATGCCTCCGATTTCCAGCAGTTCCATCGGTGGTTTAGCTTTCTTTAAAACTTCCTGTATTGTTTGAATATTTAATTTGTCTGAAATTATTATAGTAGCTTAAATCAGATTTTGGCATAAGTCGCCAAAATTTTAAATGGAATTTGAAATTAAAATCTAAACTTATTTTTAGCAGCTGGTTAAGATAGAAATACCGTGGCCAGAGTGCTTGCTGCCCAGCTGGGGCTCAGCTCTGCCAGCCTGCAGCATGGCCTTGAGTTAGTGTAGGGGTCAGCAGTCCTGGCGTAAGGCATTGCTGTGTACGCAAATAAGCACTTTCCTGAGAGAATTGCCTGTGTGCGTGGGTTTTGTTAGTTTGAAGTACCAGTTTCAATTTCTGAACCTGTAAATAGTTTGGTACTGGGTTGTACTCTGACCATCATTACTTTTCAGAGACATGAGAAAGAGGGTCATGAATTCTTTCTGCCTGTATTTAGAAATCCGTAAGTAACTCTATGGAAAATGGAAATAATAGCGTGTGATTCCAGTGTAAACTGGTCTTGTGTTCCAAAGTTTTGAAGGATTTCCTATGCTGGAAGGATCTCCTGTGTGAATCAGTGCTGCCATTCCCTCAAAGAGCTTTTACAAGACATGTGGTGTGTATCGGAACACATCCCTCCTCTCCATCTGACTTGGACAGATGTTTTAGGGCATCAGTGAGATTTCTGGATTTGTGTCTTTTCTATCAGATCCGGTTGATATTAACCAATGTCTTTTAATTTCAACCTTAAAATTATGTGATCCAAGATGAACTGTATCACTGCAAAAGCTTTGTTTTTTTTTTTTTTTTGAGAGAATAATAGTGCACATACCAAGGATGCTGCAGCAGGGTTGTGTTGTCAAAACACAGTGAAGAATTTCAATTAAAGAGTAAGATTTTTTTTTTGTTTTTAATAGAATTTTTTTCCAAAGGTGAAAAAATAGTACTTTTTAAAAAGAACAAACAGCAATACTTCTGTGGTGTTCCCTCTTCTTCTTTTCTACTCTCCTCATGCCATGATGAAGCAGTGGTACTGGGCAGGAGATGCAGCCCAGCTGTGAGGAGCATGCCTGCGCCAGGGCTGGAGCTATTGTGCTCCAGTTTTCTTTGGGCATTGTCATTTATTTTTGTTTTGTTCCAGTTGGAACAAAATAATAAGCAGCGGGGTTTGAAATTTACCATGTGGTATCTGTAGGGTTTGATGTTTTAATCTTTCTTACTTCTAAACACAAACTGATACCAGAAAAGTGCCTGTGCTCTGTATCTTTACCAGCATATTTAAGTTCACCATGCCTCAGTTCTGTTGTGTTTTTTTTTTCTGGGTCTCTCTGGCCGTGAATAACTCTGCTGCTTATCTTAGGTAGTATCTATACCTTTCCTTTGGAAGGGGGTATTGGAAGCATTCCAGTGTGTGTCCAGGCTGTGAGCAGCCACAGTGAAGTCCGTCTGAATCTTGGTAACTTCATTCAGCTGATGGGGCAATAGTAAGGGCAGTGCTGCAGCTATCTGTTGGGTGACTTAAGAAATATCTATCCGTTAACCTTGATTTATGTCATTGCTAATAGCAGTGAGAAATGGTTAATTAAAAAAAGTAAAAAACAGAGTCACACTGCACCACAGGAGGGTTTACGTGGAGTGCTTCAGATATGTCTGCTGAATTGAGCTCACCAGGTGAAGTCTTCTGGTAGCTAAGGATGAGCAGACTATTTGAATCCTCAGTAGTGTCTTTCTGGTTTGTTAATCACAATAAATGCAAATGTTGCCTTTAATATTTTGCCAGTATGTCTCTCTGTCTAAAATGTGTCACATGAGAGGTTTTTACAGAGTTACATGTGAAATCTAATTGCCCTATTGGCAATTTTGTTACACACTAACAGATGGGAAAAGCCGATACCTTTGTTACAATTGCAAGCCAAGAAGTAAACCTCTATGTCTATTTACATTTTCCATCATATATGTGCATATACTGAGTGTCATTATGCCATGTTGCTAGAATTCATGTCTGTTTCCTTATCTTACCGTTTATGGCTATATAGTGTGTGCTGGGACAGTGGGATTCTGTGTAGTGATGGGAGGCTTCACAGATCAGGTTAATGCATATATTGCAAACACTTTATGCTGCTGTTGCTTCTCTGGCACTTCACTGTAGCTGTATGCCTTCATCCACACTCATCTTTGCCCTGTGGGGCCATGGGTGGTCTGTGGCTTGTCCATGCAGCTAACATCTTCAAATTTTGGCAAGTGTTTGGCATGTGTTGCTTTGGGGACTGGCAGTTGTCTAACTCACTTAAGAATTTTGTAGTAAAGTCTTTACACACTGAAGCAATAAAAATTAACTTTTTGTATGCAGGCTATGAAATACGAATGTAGTTTATTTTTACTACTTTACAGGAAGATCTTTTTGTTCATAATAATGTTAAACTAGTAATGTTTTCTAAATCATTGCATTAACAAATTATTTAGTTAAAAATGCCATAATAAAAGTATTTTAACTTGAGAAAAGAACAGATAGTGCCAATTTCTCTTAAACTTGGGTTGCTTAGGCTACAAATGCAAGTAGGAAAATGGCATCCTTCTTATTTTTGTGGGAGCAGAAGAGTCACTGTGTCTGTGGTGTGCACTCACAGCCTGCTACACGTGCAGTCCAAGAGGGTCAAATGAGACTTCTCTATAAAGGTGTCAAAATCATTCTAGTAGTAGTATTCCTATGAGAATATGGCAAGTTGATTTATTTCTGGATAAAGTCGGTGTAAAAAAAATTGTGATGTATTAAATGAGTCAGAAATGCTAGTGTCTGAGGCATTTTTGTAATTCCAAGATTTTGCTTATTCCTTTGGTGGTGATAAGAATGATAAGACACGAGAAAAACTCTGATAAATGATTGCAGCTGTACAGTGTCATGCAACAAAATATATATATATTGAACCTTGTTTTTATCTGATCTGGTAAACAGTCTCTTCTGAATTGCAGCAGCTTGTAAACCTAGGTTGTTACTACTGCTTGTGGGCAGATGGAAGATACATCATTATTGGGCTGTCAAGTTCTGTGTGTTTATTACATAGCACTGTATAGGCTTTGCCTGTCTATTAGTGCTAAATACTTCATACTGTTCCATTTTAGAATCATGCCACTGACTTTGAAAAGCACAGCAAAAAAAAAAAAGCTAAAAAAAAGGGGGGGAAGAAAGCCCTTGAGTAGGTGTGACTAAAATAATATCTACAGTGTTCTGTTTGGAGATGAACCAGACCCCAATATTTGACATGTCTGACACTGAGGGGAAATACTTTTACTAGGTGGAGTATTTTTGACAAATGTGTGTGTTTGATATTCCTCACCCGAGCATTTGTCATTTGTTTCCTTGTTTAATGAGTGTGTGTTAGCATGATCACAAAAGAAAGGAGCAAAATGTAGCAGGCCTACATCTAAGTATCTTTAAGGTGTGAGTAAATTTTATATCTTTAATAAGCTGGAAAATCAAAGACCAAGACTAGAGGACTTGAGTCTTTGTTACTTTCTCTGATCAGTCTAGTAGATCACTGATAAATGTGAGGTGACTTAAAAAAAAATAAATGGGAAGAGCCCCAAAATCACCTTTTTCATGAAGTCCTGACAGCAGTTGTGTAAAATTCTGCAGGCAACCACAAAGGCAGAATTCCCAAGTGGTAAAATCCTATCTTCAGCCTGTTCTAGTTTGAACGAGATTTACAGGATGTGCAGCTCAGCCAATTTCAAATTCCTGGTGTGAAACAATCAAGATAAGAATCAAAAAGTAAAGGAAGGGAAAAGCCCCGTTAGATCAAGTGCCATACACTAGATATTTCCTTAGGCAGAATCACTCCTTTCAGAGTCCTTACTGCTTTTGCTTAAAATAACAGGAGTCCCATAGCATAAACTGTTTCTCATAACTGTTCTTCAGCTGCATGATTTTGTTTTTTCCTTGTTATTTAAAATGTTTTTCCAGCTACACCATCTTCAGTAGATTTAGCTAAATCCGAGATATTTTCTTCCGCTTGACTTCTGCTCCTGTTCAATTGCTGTGTGTCTTCACCTGGCTGGAGATGTTAGTTACTTGTACTTGAAGCCTGATCCATTAACAGCTTTCCAAGTTATCAAGTAGACTTTCGCTGAGATTAAAAAGACATTTAATGCAGAGGGTTGTAACTAGCTCCATTTTTTGTATGGATTTTGAAAATGATAAATAACATGCTTGACAAAACTAAATTTATTGTGGGATACTTTTGAAGATGGTGAATGTAGTCTCAGTTCTTCAGAAAAGTTCTTAAGAAAGCTTAAAGTCATTTCATTCTTGATAGCATTGACACATCCTTTACAGATACTATTAGGACATGCCTGTCGCAGAGAAAACAAAATGCCACTAACCCTGTTTATGGGGAGCTTTAGTGAAGAACAGAAGTGGAAAGGTGAGACACTGAGGAGAGTATTAGTCAGGTTACTGTGGTTATAAGATTTGGAATTTAATAGTTTCCAGAACAAAAACTAATATGTAAGAATCTCAGTTCTTCTGTAGGTGTGAGCTTATGCTGATGAGCACATACTGGCCAGTGCTCTTTCAAAAATAGACTTGAAATGTAATGGCATTATTTTAACATTTACCAATCTATGTTAGATGCTTAATTCCCCATTTCATATTCCTAGATGAATACTTTAATAGGTGAACACCTTCAATAACAATGTGTAAGTGCCTTTCTTTTCTTGTGGGTGTTGTACAAATTGTCCATAGAAGTGGGTCTGTATGAGTGACCACTGTATCAAAGTGGTAATGCTAGAAAGATCAAAAAGGGCGGGAAGATTGGAAATGCCATGGGAGACTTCACTTAATCCCATGTAAAGTGTGCAGTTGTCATACCAAATCATAATATAGAGACCATGTGTAGGTCTTTCATACAGCAGCTTGTTAAGGACAGATTACAACACGGGAGTGGGGCATACTGAGTTCTGTGGAGACACGAGAGTCATGGAGAGGGCGAATAGGGGTCAGAGGTTCCTTTTCTCTTACAGAAACATCAAGTTAAGCCAATAAGGTATTTAAAGCGTGTATATATAAAATTGTAAAGAGAGACACACAAGCTCTTCTTTTTCTGAGCAGGGAGCAGACATGTAAAACTCCTTACCAGAAGTAAATGCTGAATGTTTAAGGGACTGAAATGTTAACAGAAGATAATTCCTTTGAGGTTACTAAACACATGGAGACCAAACAAATTGTGCTCTGAAAAGTTATCAGAGTTAAAAATGGCTGGAGGCAAGGAGATTATTTAGGGGACTAGGGTGCGTTGGTGCCGTTTTCGCTCTTCCTTTGGCTATTGGCCTTTGGGTCACTGCTGGAGAGAAGGTAATGGGCAAGGGAGCCCTTTGGCCTGATCCAGTATGGCCAGTCTTCAGGTATCATTCAGGTCCCTTGCAATTTTGTTTGGATAAAGTCTTTCATCTTGTATAAAGGAAAATACAAGGTGCTGGGGAACTAACATTAGCAAGTTTTTTCGTTTGTTTTTTTTTTTAACTGTTTGCAAAGTGATATAATAGGTTATCTAATCACACTTCCATTTGCTTGTAGGATAAACACCTGCTATGCATTGCTCTGTATATGTAATACAGGAGTTCAAAGGGGCTGTAAATTGAGCTGTATAGCTGCAATGACTGTAGGAAACTCAACAGAAAATATTTCCAATGAAACAAAAATATTGACTTCATACATTTCGGCAACAAATGAAGTGTACTTAGGTTTTTTGTTTCTTTTTTGTTGTGTTTTTTTTTTTTTCCACCCATTTGCAACAAGAAGAACACTTTCATACAGTAGGAAAGCCCAATATAATTGAAATGTTAATTAAGAAAATGAACAGCAGTTTTAGGAAAAGTTTGGGTATTTTTTTCTTATTTCAGAGTAGACCACGTAGGGTGTGGGAGGTACATAGTTTAACTGTATATATGTAGCTAAGCCCCACTTTACTACTTACAGCAGACTTGAGTAAGGGCACTGTTAGATTATCAGTCATAGCCTGGTGATGGTCTTTATGCAAGTCTTCTCTTCTGTGGCTTCATATCCTGATGCTAATTAAATCCTTTGAATATGCTGTCATTGATGAACCAAATATATTTGTTTTCCTTGATCATGCTTAGGACCTGTTTTTCAAGGAAAAAAACAGGTGAAGAAAAAGTGGCATAGTTAGATTAGTCTAATGCCACTGATGACTAATGACTTTAATCCATTTATTTAATAAATTCTACTTTCCTTGGCCATACTGCTAAAGTAAATATTTTGCCATGTTTATCTGTAGTGTAGGCTGCTTATTCTTTGGAATAGGTTTCAGTGTCTCTTACTCCATGTTTAAGTCTAATATTGATGCAATTATTTTCCTAGTCAATCAGTGTGACAGACATAGTTTCTCAGCTCTGGTATCTAAATGGTTTGAAAAGACAATAGAATAATACATATATATATATATATATATATATATAATAGTACAGTTAGTGTCTGTGTTATTTCTGGTATGACTCATATCAACTAGTACATCATTCCGTGCTTGCTCTGAGATTTTTCTGCTGGGATTCCCATTGCTGTCCAAGGCACCATGCAACCCTTGGAAACAGAGGTGTATTTTGACGACATGGCAGTGCTGTTACCGCATTTTTTTCCCTTTCAAGGCTGTGTACTCTCTTCTGCTCTTGAGCCAGTTCTGTCCTCTTCTGACCCTGCAGTGGATGCTGGGGGGAGTGATACAAAGCTATTATTTTTACATTTTTTAGGGAAAAGGAAGTGGTGAGAGTACCCACCTGGGATGGTGGGAGGATACCCAGCTCTCCCCATGCAATAGCAGGTAGCTTTTGGCTAGGATGTGACTTGAGAATAAAACTAAGCCAAAGTGTTCAGGTGAGCTACACCCTCTGAACTCTTACAGACAAGAGGCAGTTTATTTGGGAATGAGTGTGCCGTCCCTCTGCCCTCTAAGTTTTTAGTACCTGCTACAGGGATAGCTTATCTGCTCATGAACCTGGAAAGCTTGCTGTGATAAGAAGAGGCAGAGTCTTGTTTCCTGTACCCTTGTCTGCAGTTTGTCACAGTTCAGTAGCTGCTGTGTTTGAGTAAGTTGTCCCTTTAGCATGAATGGCTGGATAATCAGTGCATGAACATTGGCAGCCCTATCCAGGTAGTTTTTTTAACTCCTTATGCATCAGAGTCCTCATGTAACACTGCAGAATTACACTGTTAGAGAAATGGTGGAGCATGGGAAGGGCAGAGACAGGAGGGTTTGTAGGAAAGATGATGTTGTCTACTGATGGTAGGATGTGGAGATTTGAAAAAGGGAAGAATTCCTTTTGTGTTGCTTGGTATTGGGCAACTTGGACTGCCACTCAATCACAGGATTTACCTTTATAGGAAGAGCTTAATGTGTTGGTTGTTTGTGTGAAAATGTGAGCAAGACACGGAATTTTTCTGAATACTGCACTAGTATGTTATGCACCAAATGTCACTCAGTTTTGAAAAATTCCTAGGGAAATGAGAGGGGACTGTAAGCACGAGTGCCACAGCTTTTGATGAGCAGTATTTCTAGAATAAAATACTTAATTATTCTTTGATACATTTAACAGGTGATTTCAGGGTAGTGAGTGTCACTGTTCTTTTGGCAGCATGAGTGGCTTATGTCTTTTTTTGGCTTTACACAAAATAGCAGTAATAATTCTAAGAAGAGTCTGGAATGTGTTACAAACACCTTATTTTAGGGAGCTGTATCTGAGGAACATCTGGAGTACATGAGCCCAAGCTCCACCACAAAGTTTACTTTTGACCTCTGGAATGACTAAGTTTTCAGAAAAATGTTTCCATACTTATGGATTTTTAAGTGCTTTTAAGTATTTGAAGTAACTTACGAGGGCTAAAGAATTCTCAGATCCTAATTCTTCAGACTGTGCTATTACTTTTACATGCCCAACATCACAAGGTAGATTTTTATAACATTTTGGTGTGTGTCTGTTTTTAAAACCAGTACTTTGCTGCGAGGGCAAATATCCTGTGAGGCACTCCTGCAGGAGGCAGACAGAAGGCAACCAGCCTTTGTAGCATGTTCTCAGATAGGAAGAGGGCCACAACTTCAGCAGCACTGGGTGTATACGATATTCAGGGTCAGTGGCCACAGCGGGACTTCTTGAGGCTGTTGGCGTCAAACTATCTGCAAAGGCTGTCTGGCAGCAGAACCCAGATCCCTCCACATTGTCTAAATGTCCTCCAAGGCTCAGTAATTTGGCTTGACAGAAATGCAGGTCGAGCCTTTACTCTGAAAAAACGCTCCATTTGACCTCTGGTTGCCCAAGAAAGAGGGTGACAGTTTTACTGACACCGGGGGAAACCCGGACAGGGCTTGAATGGTTGTTACATTCGTGAGGGCTGAAAATACTGCAATGTTGTCATATCCTCTTGTTATTTATTGAGATTTCCTTACTTAAACATTTTGAGCCCAGTGTGATGTCTAATTAAAATGTGTATCCTACCTCTCAAATCGTGGCACATTTGAGGCAACTTTTACGAATTCAATAAATTAAGCTCTTTAAGAAAGAAGTGCAGTTGTGCTTTTGCCCCACAGTGAGGATTTCTGATGCTTGCCATAATCTAGACTGATTCTTTTGCACGCCACCACCAATCCCAAAGCAGATCAATATCTTGCTCTCAGTACCTAAAAACAGACATGTAAGGCTCTGTTAGCAGAAGCATGGAAAGGGAAGAAGGTATTTTGACAGGCTGTTATTCTCAGTCTTTTCTCTGATTAATCTTGTAGTCATGAATTTAATTTTCTGACTCATTTGTAGAATAAAACCACAAAAAAATTATTATTGTGCTACAATTATTATCAATATGCCACTAGTCATCATGTCCACTATTTTCAGAAAATGAACAAGCAGCACAGATTGCCGTACTTGAATTTACATAGGTGGGCCCTGACCCTAGATGTAGCAGTCTGTGAAGATGGGATTTGTGACTACTCTAGCCCCTTCACGTAACACATAGTGCTTTGAGGAATAACTGTTTATAGTCCTCCCCAGTCTAGGCTGGATTTGACTTCATTCTCTAGGATCTCTTCACTTTCAGTTTGTGGGAATTGGGAAATTGGTTTACTTACCAGTGAATTTCACTTAAATGCCTTGCAAGTGAAATTGTGCTGCAGCCCAGCCCAGCCTCCCTCCTTCCCCAGTGGTACCGGCTGATTGGTATTGACAAGATTTCTCTGGTGCATTAAGTGTTTTTTAATAGAGCTGGCTAAGATGGTTTCCTCCCCTTTCCTTTCAGTAGGCTACAAGCTATTTTCTGTGATTGCCTCAATTTTTGACTTCCATGGAAATTGGCGTTTAAACTTGTATATAGCTACTACAATTTTCTTTTGCTCTGGTCTGTGTTTCTCTTTGCAGAGCGAATCCTGTTTCTGTGCACTTCTGAAGAGTGGTTCCTATATCCAGATAATCTTTTTTGCAGAACAGTGTTGTCTGCTTCCCTAGTTCTTATTCTTTATCTCCTCAGATATCCTGTTTTGTTTTACTAGCTGGTTCACATAAATCCATTGAAATACAGGTGCTTGCTATATGAAAGAGTATTTCTGAGGTGTGGAAAGCTGGTGCAGCTCTTCTGTGGTATAAATATATAAGTTAAATGTTTCTTCTTTGAAACATCCAAAAAGTGTCATGTTTTCCCATATTTCTGAAGTAAGAAAGGCCTAAAGACAGACTGAAGATCAGAAAATAAAGTTTTCTGGATCAATAGAGAAAAAACATTTCAGATAGATTTTAGGAATATAGGTGGATATGTCTCTGGGCAGGTCTTGGATACTTTGAATGGTGTAAAATTCCCTCAGTGATATCCCCTCCATCAGAGTGGAGTATTGGAGCAGTCTGTGTATGTTATTTTTTTTTCAGCAGGAACCCCATTGCTGCCAACTAGTTGCAGCTAATGACAGTTTTTAATGCATCTCAGGTGCGGTGATGATTTTTCCCCTTCCACTCGTATATGTATTTGTTTATCCTGGTTTTTTGTTTTTTTTTTTTATTTTTTTGTGAGTTGGTATTTGTCTCAGTTCAGCTTTTCTGTAATATCTGAAAAGCAGATGTTATTGTAGAAGTGCTGAATTGTTTTTAAAGAAGTTGCCATGCATTGCTGTGGAACCGTGATTAAAAGAAATAACTTTGATTTTCTCTGTTTATGTTCCAAGCACTGCAGTGCTAGAATCACTGTTAGTTTTGTATATGCCTATTAACCAAATGAAAGGAAGGATTCAATGGAGTGATTAGTTTTCAATTTAGGCTTTTAAAACTATTGTCTGATGCTTTTTGCAGCCTAGTTACTGAGGGGAATATCCAGGATTTAGTTATTTTTAATTCTATTTTGATTGGGACACTCTTTCCAGATACTGAATCCAGATAAAAGCAGGATACTGGAGGATAATTTAGAAGAAAAGATAGTGTGTCTTTAGAAGGCTTTTGTAATTCACAAAGCACAACATTTAATGACTAAATTTGTTGTTAGAGCTCAAATAGCACTAAAATCTCAGAAAGTAGTATAAACAGTGTGATCCTAAGAGGATTAGAAGAAAAACATGAGTGCACATGTTCACATGAGGAACCAAAGCATCTCAGAACTCAGGCAGACAACATTGTTTTAGCCTTAGCATGAACACAGTGTAACAGATAGATAGGAGAAAGTAGTATAAATGATGGTGTTTTTCTAAGTAAACGTCTAAACATTTTTGCAAATAGCTTTTAGAGAGATCTTTGCATTGAACTGATGGTGTTTGGAAACAGGTAAGGACTAACATTAGTGTACATCTGTGCTATGGGTTTATAAGCAGATTTCTTGCTGCTGGTGCCATGGTTGTTTCTATCTGTGGTTTTGTCTGTACCGCGTGATTATTACTTGGTTGATAACAGCAGCCCAATCTGTGCTAGCAACATGTGTTGGTATTTGTTTTTTTGGTGGTTAGTTTGGCATGTTAGTTTTGGTCTTGCAGATGGGAACTGCTGTCTTGTGCAACCTGTTTGCTCAGACCTTTTTGCCACCTCTGCATACAAGCAGCTCTCAAGAGTATGTCTTTGGGCATTGCTGCCCTCTATGCAATGCAGTGGAATGCTCTTTCCAAGGAGATGATGTTGGGTGTTGTAGTGAGCTGTCTGGGTGCACTCTCATGGGAAGAAACGGGCATCAAATGTGTCAGTCTTGTGCAGAAAATCCCGGTGTGGCCAAAGCTGGTGAGCTTTGGGTGACTGCCTGGGAGCGGGTCAGGACAGACAAAAATCTTAGTTAAATCCGAGCAGAACAGTATTTAGTCGATGTTGAAGGTATCAGTCAGCAGTGAGCCCCCAGACCCTCCAAGATGAAGGATCCAAACTCACAAACTACTGCGTCTCCAGGTGTGCTTTATCCAGTTCAAGAGCATCTGGTGGATTATTTCTAGGTATCACATACTGCAGCCGTTACTACACGTGGGCACCTGCTTAAATCACTGTAACAGGTCAATATGTAAAGGTGAGATACAGTCTAAAAATGACTAAATTATAGCAGTCACCTGCATTGTTTCAAGATACATGTTAAAATTGCAAAATCCAATAGGATAAATCTGGAAACAAAAAAAAGCTTTGTACTCAGCACTTGATCCTGAAGAAGGACATCACAGAGTTTTCTAAATGTTTACGTGTCATTTCAAACGCTCTTATTTAAAACTGGAGCCCTCAACCAATTAACATGAGTGAGGAATGAATCAGTCATTCTCTGCTCTCTTGAGTCTTTGCTTCCAGGTTCTTTCTGTGTCACTGACCTGTTTAAATACAAAGTGAAGGACAAGAAGCCTCTTCTACAGATCACATGGAAAGGTTTCAGAAGATTGCATAAGGGCAAAGAGGTGTTGGAAGGAAACAGTTTGGGCAGTGTATAGTGAATAAAGCCTTTTTTCATTGAAGAAAATGGTTTATGTTTGTGCAATCATCCTTTATTTATGTTTGCCATGTTCCTTCCCAAATGAAATAACCCAAACCAGGCGTCACACTCAGAATGGGGCAGAAGGGCCCTCCTCTGACTTTCTCTGTGCACAGCTTTTATAATGATTTAGACTGTTCTCAAAATAACACTGGTCGGTTGGTGGTTTGTTCTGTTATTAAGGAAAACTTCTATTATAAGCAAATAATGTTTTTTATGGGGTCTTCCAAGCAACGTGGTAAAAGCTTTCTCTACTGGTCTGCAACTCTTGCTGTGGAAAAAACAAACTTTTTGAGTAGCTACACGTAGGAAACTGTGCCACTGAGGAGTGGAGTTTTCCTCAGCCTATTTACATAATTTCTGCATCACCAGTACAACTAAGCAAGGAAACAAGAGCATATTTGCAAATACTTTCAATTCCCAGCATTCCTGCATTCTTCTTCATTCTCTGCAGTGTCTCTCACTTGGGCTGCGAAGGTTACGTTTCTACCTGCCTTGGTGGTGTGGTGATATTCTAAGGATAGAATAAGCCTGACTGCTGCAGCTTTTTTGTTGGGTTTTTTTTTCAGCTGAGTCCAAAAATGGGTTTATAATAAACCATTTCCTGCTGGTTGAGCTTGAAAATTACACGTGAGAACTTTGTGTAGATAATGAGTCCAAACCCCCATGGTTATTCTGTGCTCATAGTCAAAGTTTTTTAACACAGTTTACAGATGCTTTGTAAATAGTTTAATCTAAAAATAGTCTGATAATACTTCGTTCGTCACCCATGTCCATCTGTCACCCTTCCTGCTCTCATGAGTTGGCAATTAGATTATTTCCTAACGAAAAGTAGTCTGGCAAATATTTGCATGGAGAGCAACAAGTCAAATGTTAGTGTGAATTAAAATAATTTGTCATTACTGAATAAGAAGTAGATTGAGTTAACACATATTTGGACATCAAAATATGTTTTCTTATACTTAACTGTTAGGTGCGTGAAATTATTGATATGTAAATAAAATTACTAAAAATGTGCAGGAGCATGGATTGATTACTTATGTTTTTGTTAATTTTTTGAACACAGGAAAGATTTTTCTTGAATATTGCAGTAGGAGTATTTCTGTAATGTGCATATCGTCAAATTTCACCAGCAACTAGTGTGAGCTGGTTATTTTAATTACTGAGGTCACTGCAGGAGTTGGTAACTGTCCAGGTGCATAGACGCACCTGTGTACCTAAATGAAGTTACTCAGCGCAGTACATGGTACGAACACAGTGGATGTAACCATTTTGGAGGTCAGACCGCTGGAATGTTGACTCTTTTGTCTGGGGATTTTTAGAGTGTTTAGAAGTCGATAGCTGAGGTTTATTTCCTGAAGAAATTTGACATGGGCAGAAGATACTCTAAGCTACCTACTTTGCCTAGTTAACTTCCCAAAGATTTTTCTGAACAACCTTATATGCAGGTTGTTCTGTTTGGTGCTCTTGCTGAATGGATAAGACTCTCTAGAGGTCTGGTGGTAAAAGTATTCCTACAACAGACTTATTTGTTCAAAGATCTGTGTTTCAGGCTCCCCATGGGAGCAGTTTGTGTGATGTGGGTAGTGACAGGATATATGCAAAAGCCCAGCTCTGCATGCTGTTCTTGGCCTGATTGCTGCTGCTGCTCTGGGCTGTGTACAAATTCAGTGGTAATCACTCAGCTCCTTAAACAGAGTAGGCTAAAAGAGCCATGATAATGTTTTATTGTGTTAACACCACCATTTTCAAAATAGTTAACATTTCCTATTTTGTCTGTTGCCTTGTCAGCATCACCCTTCTGTGGCAAGAGGTACCTGAAAGGAAAGTTTCCACATATCAATGCACTGCCAATGGTAAGTACCTTTTTACCTGATTGGAGGTGGTGTGGTTCCTTCTCACAAATAGACCATAAGCTGACTTGTATTGCAAATAGTATATTTTAGAATGACTACTTCTTAGTACACAAGTGGATTATTTTAATTTTTTAGGAAACATCTAGACCATTATTCTGTATGACTAAAACATTACCCTTGCATCTGGATTTTATCTTGTGGAAAGTAAGGCAGCATGTTAATTTTGAAGCGAGAAGTGTGACTTGATAATAACGTAGTTCGTCCTGTTGGCAACTGATTTTGCTTCCTCTTTTGCCAAAAGCCTGTTGAGGACAAGCTGTAGCCAAGCTGAGTGCTCTGTTGCCCCAAGTTGGGTGCTCTGTGCAGTTTGTTTCAGGATTAACAGCTTCTCCTTGGAGAAAAAAAGAATATAAAAATTCTATGTGATGTCAGGTGTATTTTGCTTCAGCACATTTGATAGCATAACACTAGTGAAGCTAAAGTCTTAGCTTCTTTGGAAAGCGGTTTGCTTCATGCAATCTTACTTTGTTTCTGGAATATTACTCAAAGTTACAGACTATTGGAAGTTTGCATTTGCAGACTGTCTTTATGGTTTACTTAACGCCTCCTGATACTTGTGCGTATGGAAAGCAGAGGTGAGGTCTGAAGAGAAGGGCTGGAGCTTTCTGCTTCAGCTTTGATCAAATCTTTTTTCAGCAGTTGTGGTATCTTGTGTTGTCACAGTTGAGATATACAAGAATGGTAACTGCAGCCTTAGCCTTAAGAAATAAATGCATAAGGTGCTAGCCTGAGTTTTGTATTTCAAGCATCTCTAGATCACTGTACTCAGAACAGAAATTAAAGAGATGGTATTTCCATATTGAAAACTCAATTTGGGATCTAAGAGTTGAGCTGGGTTCCTTTGATTGGCATGTGGACATGCATGTAAAGAATATGCAAAGGTCTGAGTGAGGATATAATTTATTTAAAACTCCACTGTCTTCACCCTGTGAGCAAAATGACTCCAAGAGAGTTTGCTTGGATGTAACTGCTTACTTTGAAATGCAATAAGTTATTCTGTTGAGTCTTGATGACATCACAGCGTGAAATGTAATTAGCATGTATTTGGCACTAAGTAAAGCGAATATAACTTTGAAATCAGAAGATCTGCACTGTGTGTATGTGTCATTTAATAGCCTATTGATTTGGGATGAATTTCAGCTGATGGGCATGAATTTGTTGAGTGAGAAGGCATCATCTTTACCTGGTCACTTAGCCTGGTATTTTGACTTTCCAAAACTGAAACTAGCAATGCTCTCAGGCTTTTCTATTATTGCTGAGTTTTCATTATTGTTGTTGACCTTTTTCCAAATAAAAGGTACTCTGATTTATCTTTATTTTGTAGTAGTTGAGAGTATGGTTTTAGTTATGGTTTAAAATATAGGTCTGTATTACTGCTTCTCTTAAAAACATGACTCATTCCATATTAACCTAGTCCTTATACTTCATAAAATTTTAAAATACTGAAAGACTGTACTTGAAATGTTACTGCATTTTGTCCTAATTTTCCCCCTTCAAATTATGTTAGAAATTCAGAATTGCATAGTCTCAAGGGCATACTAGTTGTTGCAGTGATCGTAAAACATACTCAACTTTTGTAGTGAAGTGAAAGACTTCCCACTCTTTTCTTTAAGGGCTGCTTTTGTGCTGTAAGTTATTGTATTTTATTATTCTAGAGATTTCTGAACAATTACCTCTTAATTAACTATGGAACAGTTTGAATGTAATTAAAGAGACAAGCTAGACACATTCTTCATCATCCCCAAAGTAACAATAACTTAATCTGGTTTATAGTAAAGAAGACTTTTATAGGTTTGTATTACGTTTTTATTTTCTGATGTATGTAGACAAAGTGTGGGCCGGAGGTTGACCTGAAAAAGCAGTTTGTGTTCTTCTCCCAGACAGAACTTAGCTACCCGTGTTCAATACATATATTTGAATCAGAAAGGATCCTTGCATTTTTGATCATGATTGTCAGTTCCATTTCTTGGTACTGAAAAAAAAAGGGGGGGCAGGGGGTGTAAACCATAGACGTTACACTTCCTCTTCTGCTTTTTCTTTGCTTTTCTATTTTAAAAGTAAGTAAAAGATGCTTATTTTTTGCATCACGTACAATATGTTAACTGATAGCTAAATAGGGTGTAATATCAGTTACCACTTAAAAATATATTCTAACTGTTGGCAATTTTTTTTTTAAATAAAATGATGTTGTGATATAGGCTACTAATAAAGACTGTGATTGTGTTCAGTTGGTGTAAGTTCTCCTTCCCATTCTTCCAGTCAACTGTAACCTTCCTCAGAATCTCAGAAGGATGCAAAGGCTTAACAAAAAAGGCCTGTTAAGTGAAGGAAAACTAGGTATAATTCTTGGGACAGCATGAAATTTTGGACTGTTCTGAAACCAGTGGATGCTGTTATCAGTGAAGGAAGGTGAAGTGCAGCATGTTTTCTCCAATAACTGATTACAGCTGAATTTTCAGAAATATGTCAGAGCGTTCATACATAAGTTTATTTATTGGATCAGCATGAATTAGCTGATCTAGTGGTATATTTGTTAAAGTGCTAATAGTGTGATACAGAAAAAGAATGTGTGGCAGGGCGATACTTGGTAAGCATTAAACATTTTACGTACCTCTGCATTCTGATCCATTTTCTGCAAGTTTTTTTTAAATTCTGTTTCTTTGCAGAAAACAAGTTAAACACATCAGTAAGATCACTTTCTGATTCAGAAGGAAAACACCCCTTGCCTCTTTTTTGTAGCATTAAAGTTCACTACTGAATGAATTGAGTGAAAGGATAGCTACTGTCCTTAAGAATTTTAAGAAGTGGTGGCTCTACTTTGAGGGAGCATTTGCCAGAGAACTTTCTCTGCTGATTCTGTAACCGTTTTGCAGTTCAGAAATAAGCTTTGACTAAGAATTCTCAGCAGAATCATAAATATGTAATTATCTAAGCAGCTGGGATATTTAGCCACTGGCAGGTGCCCAGTGCAGCACAATCACAAAAGCAAAGGGAAGTGGGCCAGTATCTCAAATCTGGGAAATGTCCTCTAAAACAGAATAAAGGCCATAGCTATTCCTTGCCTATTGCCATTCCTAGGTTTTAAATCATAAATGTGCCTGAAAAGAGGCTGTTCCTGCTATGATACATTGTCTTATGTTACAGCTATTTTTGTGTGTTTTGTTTTGTTTTGTTTTCTTGTCTTCCTTATCCTTCACTCTCCCCTGCCTTGGGTTTTTTGTCTTTACTGCTTTATACTGGTTTTGATTCAATAGTTAATAGCAGCAGTAGTACAGCTCGCATTAGATTATATCTTACTTGATCAGCATGCCATCTGCTTTAGAGGAGAGGGAGATTTTATGTTTCTGCTGTGGGTTCACTGCCATATGCCCATGGTGAAGTTGCATAACCTGAAATAACCCTTTTCCTGCTCTATTATATGAAAGAATTAGCAATACAATGTTAAATGTTCTTGACAATGACTAGGTTTGCTGCAAATTTAAAAAACAAAACTGGGTATTAGGTGTGAGTGAAGTAGGATGTTGTGAAGAAAACCCAAGGACAGGCTGTTTTGTATCTGAGCACGTTAATGTTACTGTCTGGAGAAAACCATGTTAATATGTCACTTGTATCATCAGGTCATGATCCTGGTTTCCTTCTTGTCAACAGAAAGTTGGTAGTAGCTCAAGTCAACAAAAGTAAAAGCTGCCCTTAGTTTCAGTGGTATTGATGCTGGGAGATAATGAATATTGCTGCAGAGCAACAGGATGTCTGTAGGCTGAGAAGAATGACACTGAATATACTGCTGTTACTCTGGAGAAACAGAGACCTGGCCACCAAAGACCCTGTGTTGACATGGCCGTCAGCATGGATGCCAGATCTAGAAGCCTGCACCTGCATACCAAGCTTCTAGTTCACCATGGGAATAGAAATAAAGATAATAGTCACTGGGTTAATGGACCTGTATTTGTAAATGAAGGTCATGTGTGGTGTTCTGATTGTGATTTTATAAAAAATATTAAAAAGCTATTCAAGACAAGGGATCTAGATCCTCCTGAAGTTAATACTGACCATTACCTATAGAGTCACACAAATGAATGGTGTTGATGTCAAATGTGAGCTGTAGTTGCAGCACTTGTACTCAATGATAATGAAATCTTTCCCTTTCATTTAATTTATTTTGGCTGTAGATGGACTATATTTTATTATGGTCTACGTGTGTTGTAAGAATGTTTTATCATGTGTTCAGGTGTTCGACATCTGTCTTTTTTTGTTTTTTAAATACTAATTCACTAGCATAAATTAAATTAAATTCAAGTCCAACAATATGAAAAGGAGAGGACTTTTTTAATGTAATAAACTGGCAAAAAAGCTTTTAAAAATACAGCTATTTCACTCTTTTGCAAGCTTGTTTTCTCTATTAACATAGTCAACATTTTTTTGTGAAAACAGTCATGCACTTCTGGTAAAGAGCATACAGTAAGTCAAATAATATGCTATATGATGGATTGTGAAGAAAGGATTTCAAGTGTTTGTTTCTTAATGAGATTTTAGAATTAAGCCAGCAGTAGTTAAAATGAATAGAGGGCAGATCAGCTGTCAGCAGATTATTTTTTCATGAATAAATGGAACAAATTTAAAACTATCAGGTACATAACACACATATTAAGGGGGAAAATAGATGGTCAAAGGTTAAAGAGGGGATGAAAACACAAGTTTTATGGTCACAAGATCAAATGAGGCATTAGTTAATTTTCCTTTTTTTGGTGCAGTTCAGCAGGAGTTCAAGTAATTCAACTGAATGATTGAACTGGAACAGAAAAGAGTGCCAGAAAAACTGATTACTAATAATATAAACAGAAAAATAATCAAATGGACTTAAGACTTGATGTCAGCATTTCAAATTAAAATGCATTTGAAAAGGCTGGAATCCCATCCTAGTTGCATGGAGCCTGATTTACAGAGAAAACAAATTTATAACAGCTATTCTTACAACAGTTGAGAAATTATTCTACTAATGAGCCGTCAGAATGGATTTAACTAAGAAGTGACTGAGGTGCAGAAGACTTTTTTTCTAGAGACCTACCATCTGGGAAATGGGAAGTAACTGGAGGAGCAGGTAAGGGTATTTGAACAGAAGGGAACGCTGTGAGGAGGTGACTGTTAAATACATTAGGGATGCTGGGGTTTTGTTTGAAATAGAAGATACAATGCAAGTTATTATTTCCTAGTATTGGCATCCCTGAGGTGATGCTCTGCTCTATAGAGATGTCTAGGCAAGATCACCTTGTCTCCTCCAGATTTCATGATTTTTAGGAAAAGCAAATAACTGGTATGTTTGAGTTTGTGAATGTGAGCGCAGCGTAGAACAGATTGTTGGCATACCTTCCTACTACCCTAATTCCTAGTTTTCTTTGTATTGAACTTCTAAAACCAAAATCCTTTTGTCCTGAATTGTTCAATTCTGGTTATTACTAAGATGCTTCTTATGCTGTTGTAATTTACTAGAGTCGTGGTTGATAGTCCACCCCAGTCATGAAAGATCAGGACTCTTTCATGTCTGAGGTTTTGGCTCAAGGTGGAAGTTGTGGTGAATAGGCTGTTGAGCCAAGTCGCTTTCATTGACCCCTCCAGTTTTGTACCACTGTTGTTTTTGCCAAAGCCGACTCAAGTTTTTTCATTATAGTTATCTTCTCATGGCCTAGCGTTATTCAAACATGCTTTGACTGTCTCTGTGGCGGTCCGTGTATTTCCTTTTTCTCTGAATGCAAACTAAACTATTGATTTTTGTCTTGCAATAGGACTGTGTCACGGCAGTTACAGGGATTACTCTACTGAGGTTGACAGTACCCCTTGGACTGCTGCTGTTAATGCTTCTAATTCCCATTGGACTGTTTTTCAGTCATCCACAGTCAGATGTGGATTGTAGCTTATTTGGAAGAGAAGTGAATGTTACATGGCGTAACATAACTGCGATCCTCTGAAATCTTAGTCCTAAGGTCTCAGTGTCTGGAGTTCATGGGAACTCTGGTTTTGCACTGAGAGGGAACTGAGGAAGGGTCACTACTCTGCAGTGTGTGTGTGTGTACACTTTTATAATCACAATAGACAAGATTTAAGCACTTGGTCTTCATGGATACCTGTATAGCATCTATGTTCTCTTTCTTTCATAAAGTTGTTTGGTTTTGGTTTCAGACAAAAGAATGTGCTGGAGCTAATCTGTCTAGACTGTGGTATGATGCTTGCTCCAGCAATACGTGGGAAATTATTTGTTAAAATACTAATGAGATGTTGTAGAAGAATTGTGAGGTGAATAAGGAGCCTGTTAAAGGAAGGTCACATCATTTTTGCTCATGGGGATGTCTGGGGCTAAAGGAAGTTAGTTGTCTTAAGAACTGGTCTTGGGCTGATATTAATGTATTCACTAATGAATTCAGCACCAAAAGTAGGAGTGTGCAATAAAATTTGCCAGTAGTGTATAGTTGGGAGATGCTGTCAGTATAGATGAGTATTCTACAGGAACAGCTGGATGGCCTGCAGGACTTGAGTAGGAAAAGTGGACTGAAATTTCGCAGTATAGGATGCATGGTTGTGCACCTCTGGACAGATGGTAAGTTAACCCTAACCTTGGGTGCTTATCACTTGAAAATGGAGGAGGAACAGGAAGACCTCAGTATGTTAGCCAGTAAAATCAAAGCTGTGAAAAATGTAGTCATAAAATGTGTGAGGTGAAGAGGTACTTCTAGTAGGAACAGGAGAGTGTTAATGCTGCTCATGTGCAAGGTAGTACCAATAAATCCCCGTATATAAAACCAAACTACTCTGATAAATCATGTTCAAGAAAGGTGAGTATGAAGTGGAGTAGGTGCAGAAGAGGACTGTGGAAAGGGCAAAGGCAGAGCTGAGTCTGTCTTTCAGGAGGCCAACTGTGAGATTGGTTGGTTTATCTCAGTAAAAGTGAAGTCTGAGAGGGGATACGATTGCTTTCTCCAAATACATGTGGGGTTGATAAAAATGAGTGTAACTATTTTCTAAGTTAGATTCAAGACAGCACTGGAAAGAGAAGAAATGTGTGCATCTTGGCAAGGAGTACATTCATATTGGAAATTAGAAATCAGATCTCATCCACCAGGGGAGTAAGATTTTTCGATAAGCTTCCCAAAATATAATGGGAGGCAAGAAATCCTCGCTAGTTTTAAGATGTACTCATGTTACACAAACTGTGCTCAAAAGGGGAGTCCCATGGTCTTTCTGGCAAGCACAATTTGTTTGCGGAATAACAGATTCTTGGTTTTGAAATATCAGAAAGCTTAATTTTTTGTAACCTGGAGAGAACATCAGCCATCTCTCAGCTATGTTCTTTTGACAGATTAGCAAGTTTGATGTGTATAGAAGTAAACTGCGTCCTTTTAGGAACATGGGACAAAAAAATGTTGCCTGGGAGAAAATAATATACTGAATATGAACATGACAGTTCAGCAAATTCAGTAGTATGTTGAAAGTTCTTAGACTAATTTTTGTCTGATTTGGAAAACAGTTCAGTCTGTTATGTAAATATCTTTAGAGTTATGCTTTGAAAAGGAGTGTTATGTATGTGACTTGTTAAGCCTTCCAAAGAGGACTTGTGACATCTGTACATAGCAAACCTATGGAAAAAAAATACTAATTTTGAGTATTCCTAATGTTATTACCCCAAGATTGATCTGGGACCTTCTGCACAATACGTGAGTGGAGAAACAGCAGCAAAGGCAGAGTTTGATCAGGGTTACTAGAAGTGCCAAGTTACAGCTGCAGCGGGTGACATCTACTTAAAAAAGATTTCAACTGTGCAGGACTCTAAGTTAGGAACCCCAGTGCTTGCTTTTGAAGAAAAAGCATTGCAGTTTTAGCAAAGTTAATTGTTTCATGTACTTTTTTGTGACTTATAACTCACCTGGAAACCCACAATCTGGAAAATCCATAATGGTTTGTAGGCACAGTGCTCTGGGTAGGGAAGGAGCTCGGAGATCTAGGTTGCAGAATAATACACTGATTTCCTTATTCTCTTGCCCTGGCAGCACGTCGTTTGTGTTTTGAACAGTGCTGCCTCCCTGGGAATCTTTCACTGGAAAACTAATGCTTGTTGGAGTAGTTACATATTAAAAAAACCAATAAATCTAGCCTTGCCTCTCCTATCTCTGCTGGCTACACCCATGAAAATTGCCTAGAATTGAACTAAAAGGGCCAGTTTGGAACAGAAGTGAGTGAAACATGGCTGCCCAGTGAGAGGTGTATGTAGCCCTTCCTTGCATGGTTTATAGGACCTGAGTGTCACTTAGGAAGATTTGGAAGGTAACACTGTGGCTTGTTTACACAAGCAACTTGCTGCGCACTGTGTAAGGGTTGAGAAACGAGAGTATGCTGTTACCATGTGCGTGGTTTTAGGGTGTTTGAAGAGAAATTTTTGGCTATCTTGTTTTTTAAATTCATTGTGTTATACTGTGCTTCTGTTTTTGTATGTTAAAATCCTGTGATAAGAGTGTGTAATTGGGAAGCTGAGTTGAAGAATTGGGTGGGGAGACACTTCTTTGTAAAACACATTCTTCAAATACAGTTGATTTGTCAAAAGGTAAAGTGTTCCTTTACTTGCTATATATTCTTAGAAGAATTTCCTAATAGACATCTTGGGTTAAATGAAAAGAGTGATGCTGTCAAAAAGCAGGGATATATTGAAAGGGGGAGGAGGACAATTGTTTCTGTAAAAATAGGTGAAAAAATCCTCCCAAACGAAGCATTTTGAAGAAAGGGTTTTGCTTCCTTTCTGCTATGCAAAGTTGCAATGGGAGAAGCGACTGTAGGATCCGCAAAGTGTGGACTTCAGTGTAGGAAGTACATCTCTGTCCCTTGCAGCCCAATCTAGGTGAGCTGTATGGTTGGTTTTTTGTTTTTTTTTTTTTAATAATACCTAGAAAATCATTTGTTTTGGGAAACTTAAATCTACTAAATATTTGCTGAATGAAGAAAGAATCCTAGACAGAAGCGTATGTGTAACATTTTGCCTCACACTGGGATAATGGCTGCAAATTTCTTGAGCTTCAGCTGTTTAATAAGGCATTCCCAACAGCGGGAGCCAAGAACAGAAAAGTGCCTGTTCCCATGATCCTTCTTCCTTTCCTGTCTCAGCCTGTTCCCTCAGAATGCTTCCCTGCTCGCTAGATTCTAAGCTAGGTCAGTGCTTGTATTTCTGCTGTGTTCACTGGGGCTCAGCAAGGACCTATCTGTAGGAGGCTGCTTGCTATATAGTTAAAAAATAAGAGAAATGGCATTCTCTCACTACAGGCTGTATATAGATTGTTTTTTTTCCAAATGTCCAGTAGACTTCTTACATAGCTATTTATTGTTTTGTTTTTTTTTTTGTTTTGTATAAACCAAGGGCCAGCACTTAATCCTTGTTTAATGCTATAAGTACTTCATTTCACTGCCCAGAGGAGCTACTGAATGTAGATGAAGATGGCAATATTTAACATCGTATGTATCCTAACTCAGAAACATCTAACACTTTCAGGGATGACTAGAAAAGCTATGTTGCATCTTGGCGCTTTCATTATCTTTAAATACAATTCGGTGTTTTTATCTCCCACAAAAGAGGCAGGTGGTTTTTTTATGGGTTGTGCTAGGAAGACAGAAGCAGCAGCAGCAGTGGTGCAGACTATGTGGAGCACCTTGATTGGTAAGAGGAGTAGCAAGTGGTATGAAGAACATGTATTAAGATAAAACAACAAAGTCCTATAAAGGAAATTTTGTTGTTGTTGACATTTTATGGTTTTTCTTGTTGACCTTGACTGCTTGTATTATGATCTCTCCAAGCACAGGAACAAAGTCTCACATGTTTGTGCAATGTTAGCATAATAGGGCCCCCATCTTGGAAAAAGGGTCTTGGGATGCTGCTATTACCACAGATAAATAGCGGTAATGTTCATAATATCTAGTTTTAATTGCAGAGAAGGTTCCTTCAGCAAAAAGAGAAATACCTGAAATAGCAGAATAGAAAAATTAAGTAAAATGCAAAAAATCCCTGTGATCTGTTGTGTTGCTTCATAATTGTGTGTGTATTTTGTAGTTCTTTTTGTATAGTGCCATTTTATCCAAATGTATATAACAAGGTCAGAGTTTTTACAAAAGTTTGTATCAGCGCATATTGTGATTTGTGCTCTGATAGTAGTGCTCGTGACTACCAGAATTCTTTTGGTTTTATATAATCCTGGCTTTGCAGCACTGTAATTCATTTGCTGTCTGTTTTGCAGTGCAGAGAAGCGATATAAACTCTGCACACAGACTTGTCTGGCTTTTTCTTCTTTACAAGTCATCAAAGCACAGCTGCATGGGCTGCCACCCACTCCTCTGCATGCATACCTGCTCATTTTCCTCTGAGGCACTGATTTGTAGTAGCCTTGGTTTTTTCCTGATCTTTCAATGTTACAAGTGGAATTGAGGGGCATGGTAAATAGGGATGAACTTGGTTACATATGGCTACTCTGTGAAAAATGCAGCTTGTTTATGTCTAGAAATTGGGTCAGGTTTTAATTGCGGCGTGAGGATAGCTAGCGCTTGAATAGTTTCCCTCTCAGTATAAAAAGGGACAAAAAAAGGATCTGCAGTTATCTTTTTCTGGCACTAACAAAAGTATATTCTGTATGTATAAATGTAAAGTATAATGGGTCTAGAAAGCCCTACAAACCTTTAACTACTTGCAAGTGCTCTCAGTTTTCTTTTGACAAAATGAGCTTTTTTCCCTTTCAGTAATACATGTTATGGCATATCTGCAGTGAACCTCCTTCTCATCTGGTTGTTGCTCTTCTGAATAGACAGATGAGTTTGCTTCACCTGAGGCAGAAAATAACTTTTATATACTTTGAATTATATGTTTAAGAGTCTAGCAGCTTTAGGAGCCGAAGTTCAAGTCAATGATCACTTGACAATGCTGCCTCGTTCTTCCACCTCAGGCTGCCTTACATAGCCTGAATCAGGCTTTTGCCCTGATCTTTATCCACAGAGGTTGCGTAAGTGAGTAACAGTGTCTGCTTTTCTTGCTTAACTGCGTAGTTTCATCGGATTTGGCTCTCTTAATTGCAGTTCAGGTGAAGGATATGATGGCAGAGTACTTATTGTTTCTGTGGTTATTTAATAGCATATTCAGTTATAATAATTTCAATTCAGGTAATATATTAAATGATTAATGTTGTTAAAGTCAGTGGAAAGGCAGCTTCCCTGGTTTCTCTGAGGGGGAATACTCTTACCAGGAGATGGACCAGATTGACCATGAAGCCTGTGGTTTTGTCTGGTGGAAGGCAGCTCTCAGCAGCAGCAAGGAACCTGTGGGTTACGCAGTAGTCATCTGAAGAAAAAGCATGTAGAAATGGGTGTTAATCTGCCAGCAGGAGGGGTTAAGTGTCTGTTATTGGCTTGTTCTGTGGTTTGAAGAAATTTTTGTTGTGGATTTTTGTGTGGTCTGTCTGAGCCAGGACTTCTCAGAAAACCACTTGCCTTCATGTCCATAACATACCCAAACCTAAAATTCTATCCCTATTTCTATTAAGACTAATTAAACCTTAAAAATTGTATCAGATGTCCTTCCCTCTGTAATGCCAGCTTTGCCTAGGGTAAGTGTAACTAAAACATAATTATAAAATGAAAATAGTATTTTCCTTCTGCTGATACTCTTTGCATGTTTTAAGATAAGCTGTTGCATTAAACTTATTGGAATAGGAGAAAAATCAAAGATAGGAACTAGTTCTTGACTTGATTCTGGTTTGATACAAAGCAGGCAGTGTGAGATTGATTGCAGTGTTCTAGCTACAGAGGCAAATTTGCTTATTGATAGCTGGGCTCCTGTTATTATTCATAGGTATAAGATATGTGGATCTCCGCATTCACTGTTTGAGTGAAAATTACTGATAGTGGAGACTTTCACTTAGCTCGTCAAGCCCACCCTAATCCTGACAATTTTGAGATAATCTCCTTAATGTTTAAATGTTTTCAGCACATATAAAGCAAAAGCACAGCAAGGGATGGATAGGGATGTGTTCATCTTTTTTACCTCCTTTTTAAGTACCTTTTAGCTTTCCTGCTAAATGTGACAGTTATTAGAAAAAATAAATTGTACAATGGATATAAAAATATCCCATGTAATGAAAGTGGCTTTGGATCCCAGCTGGCTTTGTATTTTGTTTCTTCTTCCAGCTCTTGTTTCTTTTTCTCAATTTTGAATCCTCTAGTTTTTAATAGTTGCAGTGTTAAAGTGAATTTTAAGATAAAATGAAAATTTAGGAAATAGAAAAACATAGACAATGCTGTTACCAGATAGCAAATGATGTTCTTAATAATTCAGTATTCTCTTCAGTCCTGATGGATTTAAAGGTAAATAGACAACATGCAAAATCAGTTGCAGCTAAAGTTGATTTCTTTGTACAAATACTTTGGTATGCATAAATATGTAAGAAATTAAACAGCTGGCACAGGGTCTCTGGTTTTGTCCAAATCTTAAGGCTAGGAATATGATTTTATCTATTTATTTACAAGAATAAGAGCTAGCTCTAGAAGGAAGTTCTGTAAAATGTGCTATTAGGAGAGTGTGCTTCTGCAAGCTGATGGAAAGTGAAGTGATTTTATACCAAGAGTAAAGACAAGCAGCAGTGGTTACTGTTTCCCTTCAAGTCTATCTTTCAGACTTTTCTGAATGTTCCAAATTAATCTGCCCTAAAACTATAAAATAAACTATTATCCACCAAAATGTGAGCACAGGTCACCTCTTGAGGGGATGGTGTTCCTTAGTCTTAAGTGTTTATTTAGAGAACTGTTTCTATGTAGTTCTCTTATTTCTGTTTCCTCTCTGTGGCAGACATACCCAAAGCAATGAGTCGCACTTCTCTCTCAGGAGAAGGCTTGAGGCAATTTAGTGTGTATTGCCAGGGTTTCTCCTGCCAGCTCTCCATCTTCAGTGAACCTCTGCAGGATACTCTTTTCTGCTTTTTTTGCAGAGAGTGTCAGGCATCTGGAGAGAGAAGGGGAGGACAACTGGTTTCAAGGTAAATCACAAAACACAAACCAAAAGCAAACTCAGTGGATTAGGCCATATTCTTTAAAAATGTAGTTCTCTGCAGTGACTTTCAACCTCCTTTGAAATCCCCAACATGGTCTAGTTTTGCCAGAGGAGTCCATGAATTACATTGTTTGCAAAAGGTGCAGAGAAGAGGAGCCCCATGCTGATTGTACTCTACTTGATTTCTCCATGATAGAAGAGAAGCCGGAGAGGCCATAGAGGGACCTCTGCATTTCAGTAGGTAGCCATGTATACTGTGCATTTTCCATCTTGCTGAGCTGGCAGTCACCAGGAGCAGTTGTTTCCCCTTTGCTGGTGACTCTTCCATATAAATACAGTTTAAAGATGGAGTAGTATGTTGTATTGCATTTCATGATGCATCACTTGTAGTACTGACAATCAAAGTCTCAGGATGGGAAATAATAAAATCGGATCCAAGAATTACTTATGATCTCCTTGATACTCGCTCCTCCCAGCCTCACTGCTGCACAGGACCAATTTAAGATAATGGCTCTGCCAGCGTCTGACCCAGCTTCATACCAATGAATAACTTAGTACTACTTTTTCTTTCTCTCTATGTAGATGTCTATATGGAAAAACGTTTGCACCAGCTTATGTGGTGTAATAAAAACTATTAAAAACTAATGCGACTTCTGTACATATAGTTGCCTATAATGAAAGTTATGCTTTAATTTGGGAAGGTGCACAATAGGGGTATTGTAATTTAGCAGTGGCTGACATGTCTTTCAAAATTCCCAAGTAGGTTGTACTATAAATATAGTCTCTTGTTTTGCAATTGACATTTTGCTAGTGGGTGGCTAATTTGAAGGGAACTAGACCAGAGATCTAATATTAATAACTTAATAGCTATGTGGATATTTTAAGTCTATTTTTCTACTTATTTATAGGTATATATCATTCATCTGTACTGTGTAGCCGTCTTTGCATATATGTTTAATTCTGAAACTTTTGCTTTAGTAACATTCATGCTTATGTGCCTTTGAATCAAAAGCTTAAAAGTAATTTGGTTATATTTCTCAAAATCACTTTGAGTATGATGTTTTCAAAGTAATGGCACTTAAACTGTTTTAAGAAAAGCCTTGCTTCTGACGTAAGGCCTGAGAGGAAAGCCAACAGTGCATTGTCTACATCTTGCCTTAATTTGAGAGTCAAAGCAGCATTAATACTATATGTTTTCCTGTGTGTAAATTAAGACATAGGGCAATTTTTAAGCATCCAGTGGAAGTGGGTAGCTCATAGGCAAACTGAAGAGGAATAAAATAAGAAGGAGCATGTCAAAGAAGCTTGATCCCTTGGGATTAGAGTAAAATGTGCATTCAAGTGCACATCACTTCTCATAGCACATGTTACTATACCAAAGAGACGTTATGTTCTGGTTTCCTCTGATGGGACAAATTTCCATGTAGGTTCATATCTCTTCTACCTACTCACCTTACCTCCTGCCTTCGTTCTTGCAGTTATACTCATCTGTAACTTAATAAGCATGTGTGATGCTTGTCCTTGTCCTTTTAATGAATTCTTAAATGAATTTATAATAAGGCAGGAGGATTATGTGAGAGATGCATTATACTTAATAATTTTTAAATCTTTGTTTTGTCACATACCCAAACATTTTCAGATGCATTCCACTGAACTTGATAGAGGAGTGCTGCGGTACTCCAGGCTGTGACTGCTGACTGCAGAATTTGTGTGTGTTGTCTTTGCATCTTTTCCCTCTTGTGCAAGTAACTTTGCTATAAGTGCTCAACTCAAGGGAAACAAAAATCGTTTCCCCACTATCTGTAGAGTTTGTCATTCATTTAATTAGCTGCCTTAGGAGGTTTAAGCTGTGTACTAGAAGGTGTTTGCTGGATGAAAACCCTGCAGGCTGTTATCTGTGAAACTCGCCTGTCAGTAGAAGCATCAGCAGTACCTTCAACCACATGCTGCATCTTCTGCGTCTGTTGTGTGAGGAAAGGCCCATATTAGTTCCAAAGATCTAACAACACACAGGTGTACTTCGGAGGGCAGCGTGCTACAGCTGTTTGCTTGTTGGAGGGCATGGTTATCAGTGGTAGAGGAAGCATAGCACGGGGCTTTGAGCTTTCATAGTTCTCCTGGCAACTGCCAATGTCCTTCCAAAACTGATGAGCTCTTTGTATTTTATTTCTTCTGCCTATCTGCCCAAAACTGTGTCTCTGCCTTTGTTTAAGTGTAGTTTATATTGTCATTGTTATGAAAGAAACAACTGTGGATATGCAGACTCTGTGCAGCAAGTGGCTTCCTTCCATTTTATTGCAGATATCCAAAGATTTCAATTTTAAGGTTTTTTTTTTTTTTTTTTTTTTTTTTTTTTTTTTTTTTTTTTTTTTTTTTTTTTTTTTTTTTCCTGGCTCTTACGTACTTCACTGTGCATGATACAGCTCTGGGCAGAGAACCAACCCAAAACAATTTGTTGTGTTACTGATACAGAGAGCTTAGCTGGAGAGATTGGTGTTTGAGGCATTACGTGGGATCCAGGCCATTTCAACTGCTTAAGGTTCAGTTATTCTCCATTGATAAAATTCAGCTGGTAGTGTTTGTCCAATTCACAGTGGTCCAAGGAAGAACTGACACCACGAAAGCACACACCTACTCTGGTGATGAGAGTTGTCTGTGAAGTCAGATAATGATGCCCATGTTTAAACTCTGCAGGGCCCTTGAAGCATGATTTCTCTCGTTTCACAATCAGCTTGAGGCATGTTGGGAGTGACTGTCATGGGGTTATTTTGCAGCTTTTGACCCTTCCTCGTGTATTTTTCTCACTCTTCTTGCATGACTGTACTTGGTTTTTAGTTCCAGACTCTGGGAATATAATATTCATGCATGTGCTTATTGCATGTTTTCCTGTATGTAATGTAGCTCTGTTGATTTCACTGTAATCATGAGAATCCATCATAAGGTGCACACTTAATCTGCCAAGATTTATAGACAAATTTGAAGATTCTGTAGTAGTTTAAAAAAAGATGATTTTACAAACCTTCTTTTTCCTTTCAGGTGGCATTTCCAAAGGTTTTTCTTCTGCTAAGAATCATGTCTGCATCTGGGCAATCCCACTTGTCCTTGCAATATTTACTCGCTTAATATTTTCTATCAAAAATAGTAAACCATTTTTGCAAAGTATTAATATATCAAGCCACAACACTTTAAACGCCTTAAAAACCTGTATGCCAATCCTGCTACTGCAGTGAAAATGTCTGTCAAACACTGTGCACTGGAAATACTACTCCTGCGCAAAGTGCTCATATTTTGAACTTCTGCTGATCTACCAACACATTTAAGGAATTTCCAATGCCCTGTGAAGAATTGCAGGCAATGGCAATAGACAGTCCCATTTGTTGGAAGTAAACAAGTTACTGAGTAACTGTCACACCTACCTAAGTTTTGAGATCTGGGGCTTTCAATGGCTGGATTTCTTGTTTAGTTTGGATACTGACTTGGAATCTATTCTTCCATCTGAATCGATTTTTGAACTTTTTTCCTCTAGTTTGTCTGGTGTTGCATAAATATCTCAGTATGTGCTGCTTCAGCATTTACAGGTCTTAAGATGGTATTTTTGTACACAAACACATAACTTTCAGAAAAGCACCAAAAATTAGTGTCCTTTTGCACGCATTTTTTTGTCTCATATTATTAAAAGCCCTCTGAGTCTGAAAATTGAGTAATGCAACTTTCTGCAAACATGCATATTTTTAGTGTAATTGGAAGATGTTTAGAATTACTGTCTTTAGGCCTATACAGCCAAGAAACCAATTATAGGCATGGTTAGAAAGCGATAGTATGCATTAGTCAAATTATAACAAAGTTCCAATAATGTAAAATTGCTGCACGATAAATTAGTTTGTATAGATTTTGACAGTTGTTGCCTTTAATAAACTAAATTATTAAGCAATACACAGCTGCAGTGCTTCCAAAATTGGAGAAAACCAGACTTCTATTTCCTTGTCAAAGTCTTTTCCATAGAGCAGGACTGCAGGCCCTGGTAAGCCTGGTTTGAGTTGTTTGGTTGACTTTGTGAATCTGTCTGTCCCAAGATGATTTTTGTCTCAGTAAATAGATGATAGATTACAAGAGCTACTTCAAAGACCTTGTCAGGCACATTTTTTTTTGCTGTTAGTCTGATGGAAGCATTCAGTCTTTTGGGTTTGGGTTTTTTTTCAATGTAATTTATGAAAAAATCATGACTAAATTAATGCTGTCTATTTTCACTACAAACCTGAGCCAAGAGTTTAACTCGAGTCTCCTGAGAGTATGCAAGAGAGATGTGTGTTGTAACTCCATATACCTATTGAATTGCAACTTCGAAATAGAAGAACCTGTCTTTCCCTCTAGTAAAGTGTTACTGCAATGCTATAAGCAAAAGCAAAATCTATTTAAATTCTGGAAATCAGGCTACTCACTCTGTAGCTTTCTTACGGTTTCAGGTCCTGAGCTATGTTCCAGCTGCAGGCTTGAGATGTATTGTGGCTGTCAAATGATGCTTGTGTGTACATGGACAAGTCTGTATTTTAGTGGTACGTACTTTAATTACGTATGACGTAATTATGATGTAACCTGCTTTTGGTCCAGTTTAGGACCAAGTCCCACTATCTTTAACATGCATAGACAAGCAAATTAAAGTCCAGTTTGAAGTGGACTCCATCCCAGAAGTGCCACTTGATATTTATTCCAAAGGAACTGAGGCTCCTGCAAGACATGGTCACTGCCTGGCAGATCATCTCTTCCCCTGTCACAGTCCAAAAGCAGCAAGTGCAGACCTTATCTCTGAATGTCCTTAGCTGTAGTTGCTTGCAGTGTTTCATCTCTCACACTTTTTTCCTGGGAGAACATGGTGGCACTGACTCAGTGGGGGTAAATGGAAAGATGAAGGCTGCTTGTTCTGTTTGTGGTGTGGGTGAACCTTTCTGTTTGCAAATACCCAACACTATAAAGCTCAAAAACCTGTCCGCTCAATGTACCATCAAAGCTCATCCAGATGTACACAGTAGTGCTTCCTTGGTGTGCCCCTCAGCAGCTAGTCAAATATACGACTTTCTGAGCACCATCAATGTCCTCTGAAAATACTCTCTGCACTTCTTAAATCGTTAAAAGATGAATTATGGAAATGACAGTGGAAAAGGAAGAGAAAACATGCGTTCACTTGGGGAATTGATATTGCCTATAGGTAGTCAAGGTAGAACAGTAATGTTTTACAGATAAAGATCTTAAACTTCATAGTTTCATTTTCAGAACCTGAAATAACCGTTTTGCTAACAAGTAATGTTTTAATAGTACAGTAACATTTGAAGATGCAATAACGCTGAAGCTTTGCTTGTCTGTAGCATTTTAATCCATGCATACTTTTTTCAGGATCTGAGCAGATTCTCTCATGGGTGAGTCTCTTTTATTGGGATTAGGGCTGTTAGCAGTTTTGGAGTCTGCTTCTGTGATGTGTTCTGAAATTACTGTGTCTGCTATTATCAAGGAAATACCACTTTTATCATGTTTACTTTGTGATCATAAGTATTATTCAGTGAGTTGCAATCTTAAACTTTGCATGCGATAAATGCTTTATTGTCAGTTTAACTTCTGATGTTACGTTTGGTTGTGCTGTGTGTAAGCTTCAAATTATAACAAAATACTTAGCAATCAATGCAGTCCTACTTGAAAATTAAATAGATTTGCTTACATTTCATAAAGCAGCTCTAAGAGGCTGACATGAATTTTTCAACCCAAGACTTTGGTTTTCTCTAAGCTGCTGCTCCTGTTAGTTGTGTGTTTTTCTCTGGTGTGGCAAAAAAGGGATCTGTGGTGCTGTTTACAGAGTCAAAATGGGAAGGCAAATGTTTTTTGTATGTGAACCAACCCTTATTTTGTTAACACATTGCTTGGATTTCAGTTTCTCTGCTGGTGACATTTGTTGGTTGGATGGTCTTTGAAATAGAGGGATTAGAAGGAATAAGTTGTAGCAAGCAGATCAAATATCTCGCTGATAACATTTGGGTTTATGCAAATGAAGAATGAGAAGCAGACCAGAAATTATGCTGCACTCATAGGAAAGACTGAAAATAAGGCCTTATTCATGCTTTGAGCTCTCTGAAGATCCAAATGTATGCATTTCTTTAAGTTCAAGAGAAAGACATTTTTATATAATGTCAGTTTGTACTGAATTCTTTTTCTCTACATGCACATTTCATCGCCTTAGTAGCAGCCTCTGTTATAGTAATATGGAAAGAAAACAACATCAAATACCATTAATAGGTGTCCTGGTGGGGAAGGCAGCAGTAAACAATAGTTCCTAAAAGTAGGTAATTTCTATCTCCCTAATGGGCCAACTTTCAATTTATAAAATGCACATCGGTACTTTTTTAATGAACATGTAATTTACTTTTTTGTCTTTTTTTCCCCTAACTACATGTGATTTAATATCAAAATAAGCAAAAACCCTGGACAGTCACTCAAGAAAGAAATGTTACTTGTTTGTTGGAAATAAATTTTTGATTATTTTTAAAAACTTGCATTGACTTAAGAAGTCCCAGTCTAATAGTAGTAAAGATTTCAGTTACAAGTCATGGAAGAGAAGAATCTATAATGAAAACTGCTGGCTAAAAGCATGGGAAGGTTTTAAGAGATTAAGTCAGTCTCTTTTGAATAGTTATATTCCTTTAATTTAGAGAAGTACAAGACACACTCTTCCCTGTGTTTCTTACAGTTAGCAAAATGAAAAAGTTTGTGGAAAAAAACGCACCCACAAAATGGGTAAATAGGACTGCGTGCTGATCAAGGAGCATGCCCTAGTGGCAGGTGAATCCAGTGTGGCCTTCTCGGGTATCCAGCCCTCCAAGCTCACCGATACCGATCTAGTACTACAAGGAGAAGAGTGACATTTTCACAGAATCTTTTTAATTTTGCCATCACTATTTCTAGTGTGTGCCAAAATAAGTGTGATATGTGTAAATGTGACATCATCACAGGTATTGGTGGTAGCATGATAAAGTTCCTGCTCTGTAATTAATTTTGAAATGGGAAAGTAATGTGTATTTTCATACACACAGATATTTTAAGCTGCAGAGGGAAAGATTCCATGCTCACAATGCACAAATTCATATGGAGTGTGAGCATTTTAGTAACAGATACAATTGCTAAGCTTGCCAGTTAGCGTCATGTAAAATGTTGTGGATGATTTTGAGAACCCATCTTTGCAGTGTTATCTGGTTTTGTTGTCTCCCTGAGGCTTGTAAATCTTTTCAGCCCTTCCCCTCCTGCTTGACTTTTTTTTGTTTTTGTTTTCCCTATAATGAGACTGCAGGTTTGCAGTTTGATTCTTTTCAGATTCTCTGAAACGTGTAGATAGGCATGCATCTTGTAAGAAAGAGAAATAAAAGACTAAGCATGTAACTATGAAGCAACCCACAGCATTACCACAGAATGAAAGTTTCAAGTTTGGATGTAGTAAGGGAAATTCTACCCTATGATTGTAGGTAGGCACCCTGTGATGTTGTTCATTTCATCACATTGCCTGATAGAAATATAATTAAATGTGAGGGTTTTATCCTACATGCTTCGAATTTTGTTAACGTCACTAAAACAAAAAAAAGTGAACATATTCCTTACATGTAATCTGTAACTCTTTGTGGCACATGCCGTAAATGTTATTTATTAATTTGAAGGATAAAAGAATTGAAGTTGGTGGATTCTTTGATGGTAACATTATGTGGTGTAAGTGTCTTCAGAAGTAGATGGCAGTTGGGATCCATTTGACAAATTACTTTTGTCAGTCATTCTTAAAAGACCTGTTAAGTTTGTCTGTGCATTGAATTCTTGCTTAGCTCCCAGCTCTCTCCATCCCATGGCAAGTTAGTTAACTGTAAACAGGTTTCCTGTTGCTGTTATAGGGAGGCTAGTGTAATGATGAATTTCTGGTGTTTTGGGTGTGTTGCGTATTTGTGTATGCTCAGTGGAGAGTTGTGGAGAGGAAAGAAATTCCTGTTACAGCAGCTTCTCTTGGGGGGGGGGGGTGGGTGTGCTACATCACTCTCATTCTGGTTCTTTCTCCTGTTAGGCATCATTTTGGGGGCAAAATCAATTATTTGCTTGAAATAGAGTTTAAATGAATGAAAAATATTTAGTGTAAACTTACATCCTTTGAAGCTTTTATGTTTTAATTGTTGAAATTGCTCCCTCTTGTTTGTTCAGCCAGCATGATCCGCATAGCCTTTCCATGGCCTTTTGCACTATCATTCATTTAGTGTTAATATTGTATAAGTGTGTTAAATTTTGCTTCTGATATTTTTTTTTTAATTGAATTTTATCAAACCAGTTGATATATAGAGTTAGGTTCATAGAAATACAGTACATAATAGCCTAGTAGAAAACTAAAATTACATTCATACAGGGTCAGGCCCTTTTCACTTATCTTGTGAGCTACTCTGAGGAAGTGGTGTTAAAGAGGAGGACCAGAACACTTTAAAGCTAGGGTGGTGGTACTGGAGTGTTTTTCTCAGGAATGCAGTAATGAATAAACTGACTTTTATGATGAGGAAACTGATGATCTCCACCTGATGCTATGTAGCATTTACTTCTCACATCTCTAGGTTGTAGTATTGATATCTCTCATTCTGAAAAGGGGAACAATTAATATGTAAATATTAATTAAACAAATGTTGAGTTTCCTTATATGTTGTGGAGGCTATTGCCATCAGTTTTCATGGCATTCTCCCTTTTCTTGCCTAGGACACTTCCTGTAGTTTTGGAGGCTAATGTCCACTCAGCTGTCAGGGGCTCTGCAGGAATGAGGAAGAAGTTTATTTGAATCTCTTTGGAATTTAAACATGGAAAAGGATTGCTGACCAAAATACTCTCTAGTTCCTCAATCAAAACAAGGAAGAAACATTTTCAAGTCTTATTCAGCTTAGTAACAGACTAAATAGCGAAAGGTTTCTTAGAGGTCAATGATTATTTTTAAGATAATGGAAATTCTGAAATGCTATGTGCTATTTAGGCATGTGTTGCCTTCCCTGATCTTAGTCCTTGTTTTAAGGAGGTGTTTGGGATGTTTCAGTCTTATTTGTAATGTATTTTGTGAGCCTTTGTGGCTAGAGTTCAGTATTCAGGAAATAGTTTGCTGTTTTCATGATCCTCTTCATTTTGGGCAGGGTTATATATTTTACCAGTATGTTGTTTGAAGCAGGCCATACTTTCTCTTGATGTGTGGATTCTTTTCTTGGGGTGCCCTGATAGCATTCCTGTGCCTCTACATTCAAAGATTTCTCCTTAATCCCTTAGTTTATGTAAAATTGCTCTTTAATGATTTAATCTGTAATGAATATTGGTGGTAGGAATAATCACTGTTATACAAATATAGGATCAGTAATTGTTCTTATCACATAGGGAGTGTTTAAATTTTTAAGTTGCTTGTGGAAGTTAATTCCATGAGGATATTTCAAGGATTTTTTCATATCACATGTTCTTTGTAGTTTGTTGGTGTTAAATTCAGATCCAAAATGGTCAGTTTTGAAAACGCTGGGTGGTTTGATCATAGCCTTGTGTTTTGTGTTGGTTTTTTTTTTAATCTGGCTATTGAATTTTAGTTTTATACTTTAGCTAACATTAAAATAAGCTACCGCATCAATACTTAGCCATCTGTAAACTTTAGTCGAAATTCTCATAAAGATCCCCTTTGTCAATATGGGCAGCCAAAACCAACAGAAATTCCTTTAAAGCTACTGTTGTATTCTGTACTAGGGTTTTGTTTTCAACTAAAAGAATGAGAAGAGGGTAGAGTTGAAACTGTGCCTCTATTTTTTTTTTTACATAAATTTAATGTAACTAATCAAAAGATAGTCTTTAATTTTTGTTCAATTATTTTCTTAGCTAAGTGTGTATTGTAATCAGTAGGAAACTGAATGTTGTTTTAATGCTTTCAATAAAAAGACTAGTAGAAAAATAGCTTTTATCCTTTTTTCATCCTTTAAAATAAATATTGATAGAAACTATCATAATATGGTTTGTGTTACAGGTGGTGTAATACCAAGGGCTGTACTGCTGCCACATCACAATTTTGTGGGGTTTCAGAGAGTAGTTCTGGTAAGGACACTCAATGATTTATCTATTTATTTGTCATAAAAGTGGACTGATAGTTTGGTACAATTTAGTATTAGTAACTGCAATTACATGCATTTACAGTATTTGTTAGGTTTCAGTTTCTGCAGTCCTCTGAATCTTTACATTAAGTATTCTTTTATTCAGTGGTCATTAACAGCTCCTTTTGGAGCTGTTACTGTCTGGTGTAAATCCATATTCATTTTGTTGAGAGTTGTTGTGGTATAACACATCAATTCACAGCATGGAGATATTAATAAATGGACCTTTTGACAAAGCACCTTGTAAAAGTCTTACTGTCTGCTTGAAATGTGGAGTCACTATTGCCTTAGTGTGTATTAGGTTTTAAAAATTGGGGGGGGGGGGGGGGGGGAATACTGTGTTTTGATCATAGTCCTTTTTTATTTTCGAGTACTAAAAGCTTGGCTTCCTAAAGGAAAATTTGAATATGTGGTTCAGAGGGCAAATACCCAGACCATGAGCTGTGACTAGTCTCCTTGTCTTAAATTTAATGTACGACTTTGTGATTGTTTTCTTTAAATGTATGTATCTGCAGTCTCTCTATGGTTTCTTTTGATTTTGCACACTTTCCTTAAGCGTATTTTCTTGTCTCTTCTCCAAATGGCCAGAGTTACTTTTTCTAATAAAGGCAAGATTGGTTCTGAACCAGTCTATAGACAGCCATGCTTAGGTATTTTGCAAGAGCACAATTGAGTATTTGTTCTTTCAGCAGTGGATAACTGATAATTACATTTGTATCTGTAGAATCTTTAATATATACTGTAATTTAACAAATGTCTTGTGGGTGTAGCAGATGTCTTTTCTTTTTTCTTCCTTTTTTTTTTTTTAATCACATTTCCTTAAGGTTTTTGGCAAGCTCTATTAGTGTACTATCTTAGGTCTATAGAAGGTACTCAAAGGCAATTTGTTTTAACAAACCTTATATTGCAAGTAGACCCCTCACAAGGTAGAGAAGGATATTGCTGACTGTACTTTATGTCCTTCCTCTTGTAGGTAACTGTTGTACTGGCTCTGCTCCAACAAATCACTTAAGCAATTGAAGTCAATGGGACTAGAATATGTTTAAATAATCTTCTGGGTTGATCAGTATCTATGTATACTTTCACAAGCTCTTTACTGTTTCCTAAAAACGAGGTGGGGTTCGCAAGAAATTCTTAATGGGACTCTCTATTCAACCTAAGAAGCTGGTAGTATGTCTTTCTGTGTTGGAGATTTGGGTGGGAGGGGGGCTTGCTTGAGGAGCCTCTGGAGGCTGATAAATTAGGGAAGCAAAAGGTGCTATTTGAAGATGCAAGTGAATTGCTGTAAAGACTGAAGCCATTTTCCCTGCTGTCATTGCATTAGATTGGTCTATCTAAAGTGCTTGGGCACTGTACTATTCACATTATATGGTTTCCTGCTCTGTAGGTACATTATACCTTGAGCATGCACAAATCATGCATGTAGGCTTACATTAGAGTTTCTAAATCTTGGAGTGGAAGAAAATAAGCTTTCAGGTTTAGGTGAGAGAAATGGCATAGTGAAGTTTTGAGAACCATTACTCAAGAATGTTAAACGGCAATTCTGCAAAGACAAGACATCACAGCTTTATAAATATTGTAAGAAAAGAAAGATGATCGGAGCTCTTTGGAGTCTGAGAAATGCTGAAAATTTTTCAGAATGTTATGAGCAATTTGTGCAGTGCTTATTAAAGTATAATGTCATGTGGAGAAGTCATGGACTTCTTCCTCTCTACCTTATTTTCAAATAATGCTTCTATTACTGGAAATGGGTTAGCAGAATTTTCCATGTGTGGAACCTGTTATTCCGGTGTTTGAGGTAAAGTAAAGATAACCTAATATGGAGCATTTCTTTTTGTGAAAAGCCATCCTATCTAATTTGTTTAAATCTGAACTAGCAGAATTAGTTCCTGTGATTGCTTAATTCTGCAAAAGATACAGTAAAGGTCATTTGTGGGACAATTTGAAGACCATTTCAGTGCAGCTGCCTATGTAATGGTAGCCTGCAGTTATAAGACACGGTGTATTTCCATCTGCTGATGTTTTAACTTGACTAAGCAAAACTTTTCTCTACACAAAGCTATGATCATTTTTCCAGCTGCACCAGTAGAGAAGACTGTTTAATTCAAAATAGACCCTTCTAGTGGGGGAGAGGGAGTTATCCTATTACGCAGATGATGTATCCTCAGGTTTTGAATAGTTTGCTTCAAAGGGCATTAATTAAAAAATTAGTGAGAGCAGATGTCTGATGTTGTCCTGAGCAGTCAGAAAGAAGAGGAAATGTCCTGGGTTTGAACTTCTTATCTTAATTGGATCCTTTGTGACTCTCAGCCCATTTGATAAGGGTTTCTTCAGCAGACTCTACTTCTGCTGTATAAAGCCAACAGTTTTAAATTTTAAGGGTTTTATGCATGTGTCTAGGCATTCATGCAAGCATTTGCATACAGCTTCAAAGGATGCTTCCCTCCAGAACAGAAACTTTATATACAGCAGGCTGCCTCGGTATAGCTTTTCTATATCCCATGTTCTATACAGAAAAACAAAAATAGTGTTCTTTTAAACTGTCTTTTAATACTTTTTTTTCAGTCTCGTTGTACATCCCTCTACAGGTGTGTTCAGGTTTCTTTTACTAGTCAGACTGTCTGCACAGTGCTAAATTAGCAATAAGAACATCACGCTTCTTTAATCTTCTAAGAACATCAGTGCAGTTGCTTCCACAGATACAGATGACTACAATGTTCAGGAGCAGTCTGGGGCTGTCTTATGGCAGGCATGTTCATTGGAGCTCTGGGAATTTTTTCTTCGCAGTAGTATAAATATGCTTGTAGGCTTAAACTCTGATGAAGTATCAGAACTTGGCATTCATTTAGAGTTGTCCTTAGTCACTTAGTTCGAGTTAGTTAGCTCAATGGAGTTAAAATATTCCATTTTCAGCTAGCAAGCAAAGAAGCTTTTTTTTTTCAGGGCATTCTGTAAAAGACTATTCTTGGTGATTTAGATATTGGAACAGCTCTCAGTAAAAAAAAAAAAAAAAAAAAGATATATTGCAGGGTATGGAAGATCTGATCAAGGATGATGACTGTATTGCATGTCTCTTCCATGTATTACAGGCATATCGCCCCAGCACATATGCTGTTCTTAATATTCTGCCAAAAGACCCTTGATACAGCTTCATTTAGAGAAAAAAAAAAAGCAGCTGCTGGAAGCAGGAAGGGGCACCAGCTTAATGCCTAGACAAACCTTTGGAGGCACGATAAAGATGCGGTGATTGAATGTCCACATCGAAAGCAATTAACATAGCAGAGGTGGTTTTGTTTACCTCTGTCCTGGCAAGGGTCTCAGGTCTGCAGCTCAACTTCTTGTGTAGTTGAGTGTCCAGTGGAATCTGAGGCAGGGGTTATGCAAGTCAATTCATTGCCTCTCTCATTCTTTGGTTATTGTCTCGTTGCCTCCTGGACAGTTTGTGGCAGAGGCAGTGACAGCCGTGAGAGGCCAGCAATGACAGAACGGTGGACTGGGAATGCTCAATCTTCCCAGTCATTTATTTCAGTAGAAGTAAAGCAGTATTTTGCCCTTACAACCTATACCAGCACCCTTTTTAACCTGCCTCTAGGCTGCTCATTTCCAGAGCTGCCTCAGGCACACACCTGCTTGACCAGCTGCATTGGCTGGTACAACATCTCTGAGGTGTTGCTTGGGTTGTTGTTGCTTTATTTTTTGATAACATCTTAACAGATTGTATGTGTATTGCAGATTGGTATATATGGCAATAAAAGAAGAATTGAGAATTTTACACTGCTCTCACATTTTTGTTATTTTAGGTTGTAAATAGAAAATAGGACAAGTACTTGATCACGCTGTGTCACAACTGAAGACAAATGAATTATTACGTATTGTCTGTGGCTGCAATCAGTCATGTTCTGGAGTGGCTGTGCCTGGTCTCCTTAAGGAGAGCTAAGATCATGGATATTAAACTCTTACTTGAGTAATACATGATTTAAATTGAGCAGATAAGAGCAGCTTTGACTCTTTGCATACCAGAAATCATGTTTGTCAGACAGTGTTTGTGTTTTAATTTATTTCATGGGTTTTGAGAGGCACATCAACTTGCTAGAAGAGGCAGACACTTCACATCCTGCTCTTCGTTAGAAGTCAATTCCAATAAGGCTTCTAAGTGATTTAGGTGCTTCTGGTAAATTTAGCTACCCAATTTCAAAGTCCATCTGAGGTTAAATCTTTAGGTGCCAAAGTAAGTGGTTAATTCCTGGATCCACTTTAACCGTCCTTTTTCTAAAATTAATTTGTAAGCATTAAATCTTAATTAATACATCTCTTTTGTGAGGTATGGTCTGATTTAATAATTTCTTCCTGCTAATTAGTCTTTAATTAAAAAAAAAAAAGCTGGGGTGAAAATGGTTTCATACAACCTTTTTGCACTTGATCTTGTTTGGTAACTAGTTTCTGTCATTTAAGTTCAGGCACTGCAATTTGATTATTCTTGAGCAAAGATGTTCAGACACCTTTCAAAGATTCAGAGCTGTTGTTTGCCTTTTTAATACTGTTGTTGCATTTGGGTTTTATTTGGGAATAAAAGAAAGTTGTGTTGTAGGTGGTATCAGAGTAGTTGTAAGGAAAGAATGGATGCCTGATTTTGCAGATTGGCAATCTAATAAGGCAGGGATAGTGAGGTGTGTGGGAGTAGACATACCTAATGTAGATTCACAGGTTTTTTACATTCATATGTCCAATTGCAGAAGCATGTTGTCTACTTTTGGTTTTGTGCGTGTGTGTGTGGGGGGGATGACCTTTAATTTTTATTTGTAAAGGTCCTGAACTCATAATGGTTATTCACCTGCAGAGTCCCACGGGCTCATTTCAGGCAGCTTTAGTAAACAGGGCTGGATGTGAAAATGCTTGGGTAAAGGAAGGAGTTGAATTTTTAATCTGAGGGTAAACTTTCTTAAGCTTTCTTTAAAACTCTCTGTTCATGCATAATGCTGCAGACAGTCAGGAGTTATGTGTCCTTAAATCTTTTGAGGTGAACATCTTGGGGCTAGAAAGAACTTGTCAGTTTATATTAAATTTATTTGAGACTTTAGGATATCTTTCATAGCTGTAGAGAACTACAAGCACTAAATATGATGAATGTTAGCACATATTTTCAATACCAAGTTCTGCTGACCAACTGCAGTTAGATTCTCAACATGTTTAATATCTGTTAATAGAGAAAACCATGTCTAAAGTACAAAGCATTTCTACTGTTAACATTTATAAGTGCTATTCTACCTGTTTGCCGTGAGTCCGTAACTCATGACTAAGTTTGCCTTGTCCCAAGTAGTCAGAAGTAATCAGATGCTTTTAATAAAAACAAAAATCACAACAACCCCCTGCATTCTTAATACAATTAATTCATTGCCTTCCCTATCTGAAGGGTGCTGTTTGCTTTTTCTTCATCCCAGATTAAAAAATAAATGAATATATATGGCCTTCTTTTCAGTAAGTAGCAAATTCTGATGTAGGTGCTTTGATTACTGGCCACTAAAACTGGAGATATCCTTCCTTGTTAAGAGTTTATATTTTCTTGACTTGAAATTGTAATGAATTGCAACTGAAGGATCATCTCTGTGTCTTGTGAGGTTGCTTGGGTTTCTTTTTTTGACCCCATGATGGTATTTCCTCACAGGGGTTTTACATTTCATCATTCATTTTTTCAGAAGCAGCAGACTTGGAGCTGTTAGTATTCAACAGAACATCTGCCTTAGGAAAAAGATGGCAGCTTTCCTATGCTCACATAGGAATTTCAGAAGAATTATTTGTTATCCCCAAACTAGATGCTGTCAGAGTACATAATTCCAGAACTTCTTTTCTCACAGGAAAGCCATATAAGACTAGGCTTAACAATGGGGAAATAAGATAGGTTTATTTCTGTTTAGAATAGATCAAACCCTCTTCACCTGCTCTGTGAACAGAACACCTTGTTACTGTGTCTCTTTTTTTTTTTTTTTCCCCTAATCAAATCACATGCTTATATCCCCAGCACTACAGAAGTTACGTGCTGTGTCAGACAATCCAAGATCTTTTCTAAAATAATGTAGGAGTTAGGGAAGATGCTCACACCCAGAGAGCAACCCCTTCCCTTGGATCTTCCACTGCAGGAAATGCTTCTCTTGCTCTTTTTCTATAGTTAGTATTATTTATAGGGTAGTTTTGTCAACTTCTGTGCTGAAAATAAAATCTGCACTTAATACTAGCTTTGTAGGTGCTAAAAAACCTGAGGTGAGAGTGTTCAGGCTCATATGCCAAGGGCAGGGCAAGTGAATGAGTGGATCCCTTTGTTGGAAAATGTCCTGTTCGTGTAGCTGTCTGTGGCCAGACTGATCTAAGTGCATTTGGTCCTAGTTTTGATTTAGGGTGTTCACTGGAAAGACAAATGAGGTCCCAGAGACATGCAGAAATTCAGGATAATTGCCTAAATAATGATAGCAACCTTAATAAAACATTAAAACCTCTCATTTCACCAAAAAGACACAATTCAAAGCCATGAGGCAGTGGTGGCCTCTAAAGAGTGCTTAAAAACTTAGACTCTACCAAAATGCATTGCTGTTCATTTGAATGCAGTTGGTTCTCCTAGGCAGAGGCTGCTTGGTTCCCCACATGCTCAGCCTCGTGAGCACCAGGGCATACTGCAGAGGAAGACTTGGGGTCTTTTTGTCTTACTTTTGGTTATGGAAAAAACTACAGATGTGCAGTGTGGAATGGGCTTCACCAAAGAGGTACCCAGCCGTGTGTTTAATGTGAGTTATAGGTGTTAGCATGGTGCAGAGGGGTGCCATGAGAAGATGTTGGTTGGCTCTGGCAGGCGTGCTGCTGTTCCGGTTTCTGCACTCGATCTGATGCTGCTAACTCCAACCTCCGCTGTGCTGTTATTCTATGTAGGTATAACCTCAATTTGTTGTTGTTATGGCAGCATTAAAAAACCTTGCAAACCAAGAAAGAGGGAACCCATTGTGGTAAATACACTGAAGCGAGTCTGGCAAAGGCCTTTCTCTTGCAAGCACTTCAGGACATGACTGAGGGCACAAGGCTAAACAAACACGGACAAATAAAATGAACAGGGCTTAGTTGGAATAGAAATCACTGTTCTAAAGATTAATTGAATTTTTTTCAACCATCAGAGTTTATTTGTGCAAAATGTTAGCAACTTGTGTAGCAATGGAGAAGTGGTGAAAGAAGAATGTAGAAAAGAAGTGCCTGAAGGTTGTACAGATAAAGGCAGCACTCTTGAATGTGGTTGGAGAGATGAATTCAGGAGCGCAGAGTACATGTAGGCAGTGCATAGTGAAGAGGTGAAAACCAGGGCAAGTGTGTGACCACAGGCTGAAGATCGTATGTCAAATTGAGATGAAAGCCCAGAAGATGGATTACCAGCTTGGGAAAGATGGTAGGTACAGTGGATAGAAACTGTAAAAGGGTAACGGTATGGGGAAATGGAAGAAGAGTCTATACATCTGTATGAAAAAGTCCCCAGTCAAAATAGAGATGCTATTGTAGGTGTGCAGAGATATCTTTCCACAGATGCTTATAAAACTACCTATGCTGTTTTATTACCATCAGGTAGCAATATAAACTTTTTAATCATAACAAACATAATCAGGCCAGGCTACATGGTCACTAATCACTGTTCCACAATGAGATTTCCAGAATACACATACCAACCAAGCCAAAACCACAAATAGTTGAAAACTGACTAATTATGAAAGTCTGCCCAATCTTCAGTAGTTTTCCACTGATAAGTAAGTAGCATCAGTCCAAGCTCAGAATGAATCATTTTTTGTAAGCCATCAGTATGCAGGTCAGAAGCAGCAGCATAGTGAAAAACTGTGTCACTGTTAGTGCACCAGTATCCATCAGCTAGAGCAATTGATGTAGATGTAATCACTGTCTCTAACAGAAATAAAGTCAGGGTAATGGAACATTGTCACAGGATCAATGTCTCCTGTTTTGAAAATAAACCCCCTCAGCTTTGCCTTTGCATTTATGTACCAGCAGGCGACGACATCATTCAATTTAATTGACGCAGTCCCTTAGAGCCTTGAATGATCTATTGTGGGAACATCAGGAACAATGTATTGGAAAAATGCTATGTTCTTGATCAGGCTTACAGGCCGTGTTATTTGGCGGGTTTTCCAGCAGTGAAAATGAGAATAAATCAGCTAAGAGCAGAAACTTAGCACAGTGTGGCGATCTTTAACTCTGTTTAACAGTTTAATTTCTACACATTTTTGATCAGAAAGCTCAAAACATAATTCTTATACTTATTTTCAGTGGTGCATGGTCACAAATAGAAGGCATTTCTGGGACATTGCTGCTCCCCTACCTTAATCTCAGCAGAAGCTCTTGATAGGGCTCATTTTGACTGACTCAAGAGCTCTTCTCAATCCATTATTTTCTCTGAAATTTTTACACAGTTTGATCCAAGCAACGATTAATGGGTGTGTTCCCACATTCATCCATAATTAATTTTTTTGCTAAGGCTTTAATGCAGCATGGGAAATTAGAAGTCATATAGTTGTATGCTTAGAACTGGGTGCTTGCCAAGGAGGTACATTGCATGGGATTTTAAACAACATAGCGATAATTCTTCTTCCAGTTTTTGTCTTTCTTGTATTTGATTCCAGCAACCTACTGTTATTCTGTATCTAGGTCCAGAGAATATTAGTATGCCGTTATTTTAGCACATAAATAACACCAGTTATTAAGCACCAGTTAACAATTTTAAATTAGGTGTTCCTGAAGGATTCTGTCTAAAGGGACAACTTTCTAATGACCTAAGAATGGAAACTACAGCCTGCTTGACATTGCCACTGTTTCTTTGATGACCCCACCAATAAGAAAATTCTTCCTTTTGGGGGAACAGATGCCTCTCCCTGGAGTAACAACAAGCATTTGTTTGGTATTTCCCTCTCCATTACAGACTTAAGTATATTTAGCATACAGAGCCTAGAATGTTGACTTTGCAGGACATCTTGTGAAATAATGAGTACTGGCTGAACCTGTACTGCTGCTTTCCCAGGTAGCTGTGCTAATTCTGGTCATGGATCAGAAGCTATCTGTTTCTGATCAGTTTTACAAATGTTGCATTTCCAGTTTTTCTGCTGTGGACATCTGCCCAACTTCTGTGCAGGTAGGACAGTCTAACCCTGTAGGTCATCCCATCAAGCTGTGGCTTCCTTCTTTCCAACAAAATGCCTTTAGCCTGGATGAGGTGTTTTATTAAGGAGAATATCATAGCATTTGGTTATATTTCCTGGAGCACTCTAAAAATTATTCAAGTATTGAAAGAGGGTGGTGATTTAGCTTTTTAACTACTACTTTTGAACAGTTTTAATTTAATCCTAATTTGCCTGCATCAGTGAGTCTGTGATTAACAGGCTCTGCTTACAGACCCCTTAGCTGCCCCCAGGGGAGTGAGATGAGATGCGATGCTTGGGATCTTGTGGGAATTTGGGGAAGAATGGCTTTGATGAAGTAGTCAAAATTGAGGCAGGATTTTCTTCTGCTGGTGATTTTACTGGAATATGGGTTCATGTGCTGAGCAGATAGGTTTGTCTTTTAAATTTTGAGGAACAGCATATTTGCTTCTCAAGAAAGATGTATCCCTACTACCTCCATTTCAATAGGGTTGTAATTGTCATGCAGAAGAGTTGTGTCTGGAAAGAGATGTCTGTTTTCATTGTTCCCCAAACTTTTGTAAGGTCTTTAAAATACTAATATACAGTAACCATTTGCTATTCAAATACAGGAAATAAGGAGAAAAATGTCTCCCCTAAGCACTTCATTTCTCTTTGTGTTGCACTATAACAAGATAAAAAAGATGTTTAAGAAGCTAGAGAGTGCTGAATAAAGTGTCGGTACCAGAAATATCCTTTAGTCTTCTTTAGTCAGTTTAGGCATTTACAGAATATGGCAGCCAGGAATCACTGCAAAATACCATATAGCTGTCCAGGAAGACTCTAGAAAGCATAGAACTTTGCAGCTTTGTAGCCATAGCCCTGGAAATATGATACCGAATATACTGTGGCTTGTTTCTCTACAGAAACATCCGGAATCCCGGTCTCCTGGGTCATGCAGCATATGACTTTGGGGAGGAGATTCATAGTTCAGTAATTAAATACTACTTTGCTCTAGGCAAAACTAACAAATGGGCTTCATCTGCAGCTTATTTTGTAATAGTACTCAGGACTGCACTTGGCATTTCTGGGGACTTGAGTAATCAGATAAGTAGGCAGTATATTTAGCTAAGGTTTTGGGTGGTTTGGGCAATTTTTTTTTTTTTCTTTCTTTCAGGGCTGTAATTCTTGTTCTTCAGAAAATTTCAGACTGACTTTGTCATCTTGTATGCTTCATACTCTCAAATTGGCACAGAAAGACAGAGGCTGTTGCCATAAATTGGGTCACTAAAGCTGAAGTACAGAATACAAATATTTATCGCCTGAGCTAAGGAAAACAATTCAGATGAGGAGAGGAAAAAGTATTTTTTTTAGTATTTGGAAATGGAGCTGTATTTTGAGATTAAAAGCAAAGTAGTATTTAGAACATGAGAAGCATCCTGTAGTTTAAATTGCTAGAAGGAAAACTAGTAAAGCTTGATCATTGGGGAAATCAGTAAGAAGGTTCACTAGGTAGAAGTACAGATTTTTTATTTTTTTTAGTTTTTTTGCAAGTTCACTTTTGACAGAGATTATTGAATCTTAAAATAAAAAAAGGCACATTTAAGTAATAGCAATTTAGATATAGGTAAAAATGCAGAAAATAAGATAACTTTCATTTTGAGATATATTACAGCAAAGCTTGTACATTTAAGTTAAAAATCATTTTCCTTTAAATTCAGAAGGTTAGAAAGAACTAATTGCAGATTGTCGGATAGTAGAACTTTAATAAAGGCTCATTTGTATTGTGCCCAATGCAGTATCACACCTTATCTCTAAAGTGAAGATGTGAAATAGGAGTGTTTAGAGCAATCAGTTGAAGTGGTTAAAGAAAACTCAACCTTTTTTTTTTTCCTTCTTTTTAAAGTATGAGAAAATGTTCTTTTGATTGAAATGGATGTCTAATAAATTCTTACACAGAAGGACATACAACATTGGTCATACACTGTCTGCTTGGCATACAGGAACCACCAAGTTATTTTACGAGTTTTCTTTTATAAACTATTTCTAAAGGGCTATGCATAACTCTACTTTGAATATAGTCTTACTGAGTTCAGCAGCTATTTGGGGTAGACACATCACATCTTGGGAAGAGTCTTTGGAGAACGCTTTCGGACAGCATCAGCCACCAACAGCAGTGTTTCGTGGAGTCCTGGTTTAAAACTCCACTTCTGTAAGGTACTCACTTGGTAGATTTGGTACCCAAATTAAGTCCTTTTGAAACCTCACGCATCCAGGAGTTCACCTGGTCTGAGTGGCTGGACTTAAATAGCACCCTTTTCACTTTATTCAGCACCTCTGATTTGATAAATCCAAGCAGACTTGGCATTGCTGCCTCACAGTCTTAATCAACCTGGATGCAGTTTTATCAGCACTTTCCTGAGCTATGGTGTATTGTCTGTCTCCTGAGTCACCATGACAGCAAGCACTTAGCTGTTCAACTCGGCAGGTAGATTTGCCAGGCTGAGGGGATCCAGTGTTAGTTACAAAGTGCAATGAACAGGAATTGTGTATCACGTGCAGGACTTCATTTTTATTTTTGAGAGAGGTAATACAGATGTAAAGCAGAATTGTAATAAAACTTTCCAGAGAACATGTACACAATTTCAGGGGGTTGGGGAGGTTGGGTCATGTAACTTGCTTTTTTATTTATCTGGATTTTTTGTGAAAGAAGGAAAAATAAAAGGACTAGCGGCAAAATTTCTGTTGTAGGGGATTTGCTGTTTCTGTAGCCACACTTCTGTTTATATCTGAACACTGAACATTTTTCAGAGCTGCCCAGAGCATTATCTGTTCCCTTTAACTTACCACATTTGATATCAAGCTAATGATTGGTGTGTTTCAGGGAAGTATGATTCACAGCAGCCTGCCTGTTTTTTCTGTTATCCTACCTAATTAGAACCTGTTAAAGCCCACCTAAAACTGCAGAAGTATTACTTTCTTAAGCTGTTGTTTGATGATATAATAGATTTGCTACAGTTAGATTTATTATATGTTATAAAACCATGATTGAGAGATACAGGGCACTAATCTGATGTACGAACTTTTTCTGCTAGTTCAGGTTTGTTTATTTAAAAAAAAACAACAAAAAAGAAAGAAACAAAACATCTATTAGGCCAAGAGCCATATCAGGTGGCATCTGTTCTCCAGCATTTGGCGTGAACCTGGAAGAAGAGTACAAAGCTAGCATGAGCTTGCGGAGTAGAATAATAATTTGTCAGAAACGCAATCATTTTTGTACTGTTGGGCTTCCATTAGTCTGCAGAGCCAGTGCTTGTGATAGTGCAACCTAATCTCATTATAATGGATTTTACTTGTAAATTTTATCCCAGGTATGAAAGTGTAGAATGGTTCTCAAGGGATGGAGAAGTCTCTGCGACACCTATGTGTCTGAGTTACAGTAGGCTTATTATAGAAATACATAGGTGCATTTTTGCTCTGTGGAATCATAGAATCATAGTATTATAGAATGGTTAGGGTTGGAAAGGACCTTAAGATCATCTAGTTCCAACCCCCCTGCCATGGGCAGGGACACCTCACACTAAACCATGCCACCCAAGGCTTTGTCCAACCCGGTCTTGAACACTGCCAGGGATGGAGCATTCACAACCTCCCTGGGCAACCTATTCCAGTGCCTCACCACCCTAACAGGAAAGAATTTCCTCCTTATATCCAATCTAAACTTCCCCTGTTTAAGTTTTAACCTGTTACCCCTTGTCCTGTCACTACAGTCCCTAATGAAGAGTCCCTCCCCAGCATCCCTATAGGCCCCTTCAGATACTGGAAGGCTGCTATGAGGTCTCTACACAGCCTTCTCTTCTCCAGGCTGAACAGCCCCAACTTTCTCAGCCCGTCTTCATACGGGAGGTGCTCCAGTCCCCTGATCATCCTCGTGGCCCTCCTCTGGACTTGTTCCAACAGTTCCATGTCCTTTTTATGTTGAGGACACCAGAACTGCACACAATACTTCAGGTGAGGTCTCATAAGAGCAGAGTAGAGTGGCAGGATCACCTCCTTCGACCTGCTGGTCACGCTCCTTTTGATGGAGCCCAGGATATGGTTGGCTTTCTGGGCTGCGAGTGCACACTAAAGCCGGCTGATGTTCATTTTCTCATTGAGCAGCACCCCCAAGTCCTTCTCCACAGGACTGCTCTGCATCTAAAGAAGCTAAGTCAGAGTTGGTATGTTGGCTTTGGGACAAGAAACTTCATTTCGTTTGAAAAAAAATAGTTTCTAAATGACTTCTTGTAGGATTTCTGAAATGTATTCAGAGTTGGAATGGGTGGGTTGGTTTGTCTAAAGCAGAGAGTTAGTCTGTTCTGTCCTGTGGTACATCTAGTTCTTGAGTAGATGTTGAGGCCAGCATCTGTATAGACAATTGACTTTTATGGCTGATACGTTTTATGCCTGATAAATTTTGGGAGTTCAGAGACTTTCTATTGCAACATTAAAAGTTACCTGGAGTATCTCGGTACTATGCTGATTCTAATTGAACAGTGGTGTTACAAACCACAGGCTTAGGAAGGGGATTGTGCTGGGTTTGGCTGGGGATCCTACAAATAATCAGTGGTTTCAGATGACTGAGGGAGAACAGGGTGATGGGTTAGCTATGCTGTAATACAGTTTCATTGGCACTGTGGCATTGCTGAATGTTGCAGTGACATGTGTGGATTGAGAGACTGAGGTGTGTGGAAGTGGGCTCTGTTTTGAGCAATTAATATCGATCCTGGTGTGGTCCTAGGGACTGGAAGCCTGAGACCAATATGGGTATGATTTGTAAGCCTGTGTGCACATCCTTTTTTAACCCATGTTTTAATTCTGCTTGTTTGTTTTAATCCTACTTGTACTGATAAAGAATCTACTTCACATGCACTGTGACTGCTCCAATGTGCAAAACAAAAGTAGCGGCAAGTGGGAGAGATTTCCTTTAAAAGCATGCTTGGAGCTAGTAGTGTGGGTGCATCATACTTTTCTGTGTTTCCTGTAAATTCATGGAATGTTTGGATGAAGACTTGGAATTTTTATAAGGGCCAGAAAAAAGGTCCTCAAGGATCTTGTTTTATTTTCAGGGTGGATTTGGGGCATAGAGATATTATGAGATATTTTTAATGGGCTTTGCAAATTAGGCTAGAAATTTAAGACTGATAGGAATCATGTGTCACATCTAGTTATTTTTGGCTTATTTTTCTGTCCTTTTGGTTATTTAGTTCTTGTATCTAAAATAAAAAGCAATATTAATATCTATTAAGTACCAAAAATAAGTACTTGATTGCACATATAAATAGGGGAGTTAGGGAAAATAAACCAACATTAATGAAGTAGATTTTTTAGTACGTGGAGTGTGTACATGCATGGGTGCATACATAAAGGTAAATTTTTTTTTTTCTTCTCTACTTATTTTCAGCCTTTCCTCCTCTGTTCGTGTTTATGTTTCCATTTACATGACACCACGAAGAAATCTTCTCTGTCACCTCCCAAACAAAGCCTGGGGCTGCGTTGGGGCATTAGGGAAACTGTTGTTCACGTGGTTCATAGGTTAGCGGTTTTATTTTCTTTCCCATTACTGTTTTTAATTTGGCAGACATCCTTGGTAAGTTGTAACTTCAGCATGAAGGGGAGGCTATGCGTGTTGAGCACTGAGAGCAACATGGCTGGTGGCCTTGGGGTCAGTGGGTCCCTTCCCCATCCTGCCTCTGCTCCATTTCTCCATCATCCTCTTGCTGCCACGGTCTCAGGTTGTTCCTGCTGGTTACATCCCAGGAAGTTGTGAACGAAGAAGAAGGCAGCATGGTTCCCAGGGCTAGAAGCAGCAGCAGCTTCCCCATAATATGTGATGGGGTTCATGCAGCTCCGACCTGCTTCTTCATCTGTCTGCAAAGTCTGTCCTGAGGCTGGAGGTGGCTATGTTGCAGAGCCCTTTGTTGGGGTATTTGGCTCAGCCCTTGCTTTCAAGGGTTGGCAGCATAAGCCCAGCAGCCAGAATCAAGCCTGGTATCAATTCAAAGTTTGTCAAGCAGAAATAATTATTGTATCCTCTGCTATCTGTATTTTTGCTCTATTTTCTCTTTAATGTGATAGTTTACTTTCGGGATGGGCAGGAAGGTGGTTTGGTGTTGCTTGCTTGATCTCTTCGCAATTCCTCACTTCCCTTGACTGCGTGATAGCTGAGTGATGGTTGTCTCCAGGGCTGAATGACTGGGCCTGTGATGAGGGATAAATACAGAAATATTTTCACAAAATTTAAATATGCATAAAAAATAATGGATAAAGCAATATCGTGGTAAAAAACTGGAGCCTTTGAGGCCTTTTTGGTTTCATGTCCTCATCAGGCAAGCTGTGTATTTATTGACCACATTTCTATTTTCTGGCCTTTAGGGTACCAAAGCCAGTGTTGCACTGCCACCTCTTGATAGCCGGGCAGGACGGCATGTGGCAGTACTCCTTGCCTTACCAAAGCATCTTCTGGAAAACACTGTGAGCTTGCCTTGAAAAGTGGTACTCATTTGACTTGGACAGGTTGAATAACGCTTTTGACAGACAAGCAAAATGTTAGCTTTTTAGCTATCCAGCTACATAATGGGTGAAATTACGTGGCATCTCCACAATTCTGCTTTGAGTGGGGGGGCCCATTTTATATTAAAAACTCAGGTCATCTCTGTGTACCAAATGGCATTTTCATCTGATTTCTGCATTTTGATCTACCTTTTCAATGATGCAGCAAGATTTCAAAAATCAGTAACAGATCTATGAAATACACTGTTTGTGCACATATGTAATATAAAAAGGCTTCTTTACAAGTCTTCTGAAATACAGTTACCTTTTTTTCTTCCTAAGAAGAATATTGTTTCTCTTCATACAGAACTTCTCTAAGAAGCAGTCTTGAAGATAGTTTACGCCAGGTGTGACAAGAAAACATTGCTAAATAAAATGTTTGGTCCTGCACATGGCAGAATCGGTTGCTAATACATGAAATGACTAAAAATTACATTCATTTCACACACTGCTCAATAAACAAGCCATCAAGGTATGTTGTAGTTTGGCAGGTATACCTTGTATGTCAGACAACACTGGGGCTGTGGAGGGGTGGGGTGGCTAGAGTATCAAAGCACCTTTCTTTGCAAGTTGTGTTGCACTGTCTAGAAGCTATTGCACTTCATCAATTATTTTTTCATGTAGAAATGAGATGGATTCAAGTAGCTCTGTATTTATATTTATTTCTTTAGTCAACTAAACCCATCTTTCTTACCTTTGGCAGCACAGTATGCTCAAACTGCTTTGTAAGCATGAAACCTGGGTTTCTGTGAAAACATCCAGCATCGTTTACAACCCCTGATTTTTCCCTGCAGGATAACCCTAGCTCTCCCACCGGCCCCTACTGGGTCTGAGCCCTCCCTGTGCAGCTCTTGGGCTGTGTTACTTTTCCTGGTCCTGCTCCAAACAAAGCGGGCAGTGTTTGCTGCCCTCCCTCTTACTCCTGGCTATTAGCTGGGAAGTGGCCACGTGGCTGTGATGGGTTTGGGGGTGTCCATGCGCTCATTGACTCACCAGTGTTCGTGTGTTTTGACGAAACACACTCATTTTGATGTCCAGATGCATCCTGTAGCCCCTCTTATTCTCGAGGAGTTTAATTGTGTCTTTCTTCTACAACATTATGGGACTTGTAGAAAGTCACATCTTGAAGGGCTCTTCCCACTATCAAATTTGTTTGCAATTGACTGTTAAAATTCAGAAGTTAGAAGATAAGAAAGAGAGTGTGGTCATTTTCTCCTATTCCCTTGGGAAATCTTGCTAGGAATAGGTACCTAGAAAGAATATGTATGGCAGCCTTGTAATGCGAATTGTAGAATAGTTAGGGTTGGAAAGGACCTTAAAATCATCTAGTTCCAGCCCCCCTGCCATGGGCAGGAACACTTCCCACTAAACCATGCCACCCAAGGCTCTGTCCAACCTGGCCTTGAACACTGCCAGGGATGGAGCGTTCACAACTTCCCTGGGCAACCCATTCGAGTGCCTCACCACCCTCACAGTAAAGAATTTCTTCCTTATATGCCTTCTAAAATCATAATCTCGTTCAATCATAATCTCATAGTTGTTGCTTATTGCTGTGTTCACTGGTTTCCCACTTTGGGGAACAGTGGTGAGTTGCTTGACCATGCAGCCATGTAGCAAGAACTTTTTATTTCAAATGGAACAGGAAAACCTGTTCTGTGGTTTCCATTTTTTATATCAGTTCCAGGTTGAACTGTCAAATAAAAGTAGGAAAGTCCTTCATCTTCTCAGACTGCAGTTCCATAGGAGAAAGTGATAGTGGTGGGTGGCTGAGTAAAAACCTTGATGGTCTACTAATGAAAAGTGTTGGGTGGATACTAGGAACAGGAGATGGACCTTATTTCATACTATGTTGTGGATCTGATATTTTTATTGTTTACTAGATGACATAGAAAGATGAGGATTATCAAATGTCAGAAGTCTTGAGAATGTTCTCAAAAATAAGGCTTAAAGTTAGGAAAAAAATGTTTTCAGTCTCTGCTATCTTTTGTGTTTTAAAGACTGCTGTTGCGTCATATTTTGAAAATTTGTCATCCAGAAGCATGTGTCATCTGATACAGTATTTGTCATGCTGAATATTTACTGTTAATAAAATCAAGGGAAAATTGTGTGTATATGTCCATCCATATTTTAAAGCATTGACTGAAAGCCTAGAGAAATGTTACTGAAAATGGTCTGGTTAAAGTTTGTTTCTAATTTTGAGAATTCCTTTTGCAAAGCCTAAGTGTATGGCTGAGATGTTTTCAAATTTTTAGTGGAACTATCTGGGCTTTCTTTGAACAGATACATGGTACAACCCATATTGCACCTTTTTACTAGAGCAGGAGTACCTAAAAGTTGAAGAGGATGAGAAAGTAAAAGTGGGAACTGGTCTGGATACCGATGTGAAACCAAGGTCTAGGTCTTTGTTATACAGGTAGAGAGAAATCCACATTTTGAAAAATGTGTTCTATAGCAGTATTGTTGATTAGATGAAACTCACTTGATTATTTTTTTAAAATCCATGAAATGAGGCCTTTTTAGTACTGGTATTAAGCGGCATAGTTCCCCAGTCCTTACCAATTTGTGTCACTTGAGAATCTGTCCCTTCAATATTTAATTTACTGACCTTTATGTTGTGGTGAGAGAAATTACTTTTTCATGACTAGACTTATTTGCATTATAAAATAAAACCATTGTTTATGCTGCCAGGGAGCTACTTACTTTATAAATACAGTGTTTGTTGAGAAATACATATTAAGAATTAAAAATATTTAATTGACCTACTTCTTTGTTTTCAGGGTTGTGTCCTTTGTCGTGACCTCATGGTTTAACTGGGAATAAAGATGAGTATAAGCAGTGATGAGGTTAACTTCCTGGTATATAGATACTTGCAAGAGTCAGGTGAGTTCTTACAATTTTGGTCATTAAATAATGCATTATTTACTTGGTATTCATCTGCAACTGGCTTTAGCAAACGTGGACTCATTTAATTATTTTGCCAGTAGGTATGTGCTTCTGTCTGAACTGTTTCTTAGTGTTTTTTCTCTACAAGAGAATGAATTTCTGCCAAGTTACCTTTTGTAACTTAATAAGATTTAGTCATTTGGAATCTTCAGATGGCAGTCAACCAACCAACTAAGGATTGCTAGAAATGCACTTTCCTAGAGATCCCTTATCTGCAGGATGATGATGATACTTCACACCATTTTCATTGGGGCTGCATGAAGAAGAAAAAAGGATGACCATCAAAATACTGTTTTTTCCTGTTCTGTCTTGGAGTGATGGTGCTCCTGTGAGCTGCTCTTACATGGCTGAATTCTTCACCCGAATGTGACTGGGGGAGGGCAGATGTTTCTGTATTTCAAAGGAAGAAGTGGCAACTGTGCCGGTGTAACTTGTATCATTTGAAGTACAGATCACAGATTTTTCTTACAGGAGTGACTCCTGCGTTCTGAAAATCCTTCCTCCCTGCAGGAGACTTTCTTGGAGGATTTTGTCCTTTAGTATCAGGCTAGCCAAAGCTTCTTGCTTCTTGGGAATAAGAGCCAGAGATGGTTGAATACTGTCAAACTTGAACTTTTTTCCTGTCATATTTGTCCAAACTGACTGTGTCTGGAAAATACAAGATAGAATGCAGTAGTGTTCCCTTGACAGTTTATTTTTAAAACTTCCCAAACCCTGTTGGATTAGCAGTTTGTGTTGCATATTTGGGTTTCTAGATGTAGCCATATGGTTGCAGAGGGGTTTGCAGTGCTTTTTGGTCTTGAAGCTACGTAAAAGACATTATCTTTTACTTACAGCTATGATACCAGTTGCCTAAAGCAGCCTACATTTAGAACAGGTGGATTTGGCTGGAAATCAGGGCATGCCCCAGGAAATGAACAAGCAATAATTATCAGTTGGCAGGAGGAAATATGACCTTAGCAATACATAAAAAAAAAAAAGCCAGTATATTAAAGCAACCCCCCCCCCCCCCAATCCCAATCTTAAGGTAACAATGTAAGGACCAGCTTTAATGTATATGTTACCTTGTTGTTTCAACAGCTACTGTTTCTTAGTTTTGTTCAGTGATTGATGGGTGGCTTCAGGGTTCTTGAAAATGCTTTTGACTGATGTAACATCTGCGCACTGCTTATGTCCACTGCTCATGGATTTCTCAAACTGAGACAAAGCAGCATGAGTAGCAATGGTGGGCAGCAGAGTTTTTCGGTCTCTGCTTGTCAGAAAAAAGCAGAAGCTCATTGTTCCACCTGAATTTACTGAAAACTTACATGTTCTTATTGCTTTTGTTACAGAAGCCAAACTTACAAAATTACTTTATCATCGTTTGAGTTTGCAGTCAGCTTCTCAGTTACCTGATAGAAAAAAATAACAACCAAACCAAAACAAAAAAAAGCACATCAAAGGAGTTTAAGAAAAAAATTCTGTGTCAGTAAAGTTAATTTGCTAAAACAACTATTTTTCTCTTGGTTTAATTTTCCTTTTCAGGATGATCAAATAAATAGCAAGCCACTAGGAGTGCTGCACCACAGCACTCTTGCTCCTTAATCAGTGAACAATACTAATGTAGTTCAAAGTGCCAAAACATATACAATTATGACAGAACTGTACCATGAATGGAATTCTGTTCTGCATACAGATCCATTTCACTTTCATGGGTAGCAAGTCAGTGAGTGTAAATAACAAGTGAGTCTTGGTGTATTGGAGAGAGATATTTTATTATATGTTGTGTGTGATACAATACATATATATAGTTTGAGAATATGTAAGTATATGTAAATGCTATTGCAAATTGTGCATTTTATGTTTTTGTATTTAGTCACTCAGAAATGTTTTGCCAATGATACTGTAATTAATGACTTCTGTGTTTATATATAAACTTTGTTTTTCTCTTTTTTGTACATTTAAGCTAAAAACAAGAGAAACAACAGAGGTGTTTTGATGAGTTTTTTTGTAGTTCATAAACATGCTATAACTTTGTATAATTTGCATAGGTTTGTAAACAGAAGATCCTGCAGTGGTGTGGCAAGTAGCATTGCCGATAAATCAATTATGATGTCTTTGCCTTGTCTTTAGGGTTTTCCCATTCAGCATTTACCTTTGGTATAGAGAGCCATATCAGCCAGTCTAATATAAATGGTGCTCTGGTGCCACCAGCTGCTTTGATATCCATCATCCAGAAAGGTCTGCAGTATGTAGAGGCAGAAGTCAGTATTAATGAGGTAAGGAGGCTTTGCCTGCGGCAGCATTATGTCCTTGCTTGCAGTAAGTTTGAATGTTAGTATTTTTTCTTAACTTTCTTGTATCCTATTTATTTACTTTTACTTCAGATTCCTTACTGCTGGTGTTCACCATGACTCCAGTGGTGGAACCAGAATGGACTGACATAACTGGGTAGGGGTTCTGCCCAGTGCAGCCACACAACACCAGGCATGGTGTTCTGGCTCATTGCTTAAAGGTCCGTTGTCTGTAGAGTTTTTACCCTAATATATTGTTTTAGTAAATCCATACAAGTGCGATAAGATAATCATTGAGACAAGTAACCTCTTAATTTTTATTTTTGTAGACTTGCACTAGGGAGGTGGGAGAGCACTATGCACCTCTCATTTAGGTGATGTGTCATTATAATGAAGTAATGAGAGGTCAAAGGCAAGGTTTCCAGATAGAGAAGAGAGGGGGGGTTAATTTGTGGCAGGAAGGATGAAGGTATATGCCAGTTTACTTGTTTGCCTCTGCTGGCTAATTCATCTGTAGTAGGATCTATTAAATTTGATGTTTAAGTGGTTATTCCAGCAGTACAGAAAGCTATGTGTCTTCCTGCCTGATGGTGTAGATCCTCACCCTCAGTTTCCATTCTCATTTATGCCTGGAAGGTTAGCAGCATTTGTATGTCAGTTATATTACAGAAGGAAAGTGGGTTTTTTACTAATTTTGCTCTCTTTCCAGTCTCCTTTATATCTGCTGTGTATGTGTAGTTTTCACAGTCCCAGTGAAGCATATCCTTTCCCTTAGGAAGCCTCAGAAAAATAAAGCAAGTGATTGGAATAGAAGGGGACTCTGTATTTATTGCAAGTAATCCTTCTAGCTCCTAAAAATAGATCCTTACAAAGCCCTAGCATATGTATCATGGTATTTTTAACTGGGTCTTGTCCATTTCAGGATAAAATTCTTTCTTGTTATTTGAAAGCATGCCAGCACAGTTTGAAAAAAAGGAAGAAAACTAGTCGACTCTCCAGATAATATGTTTATGGAAACTATTAGTCTAATAGATAGAATAACTTCACAAGCCAGTGACCAGGCTTGCAATGCTTGGCAGCTCTTCAAACAAACCATTAGATTTTGTTGCGGCCACTCGTGTTTGAAATCATACTCATGGAGAGCTTACAGAAATTTTGCTTTAGCAGACTACTTAGCAAACTTGAAGCATGTAACTTTTGACTCCAGAAGTTCTGCCAGAGGCCTGCGGTGCCTTTTTTGCATATTCATGGTGGCGACTTTAGACTAAAATTCCAATCCTAAACACAACAGTGATGGAATATCACCGTTTGTAAACTGGATTAGTCTATTAAATCAAAACTTCAAATTAATTTTTTTTTCTTGGAATTTATTCCCATAATGTTAATTTGTACTTGGTCTTGTGTTTTTTTGTCTTCTCCTTCTGCTGCTATTTAGGATGGTACCTTGTTTGATGGTAGGCCGATAGAGTCTCTCTCACTGATAGATGCAGTAATGCCTGATGTGGTACAGACAAGACAACAGGCCTACAGAGATAAACTTGCACAACAGCAGGCAGCAGCTGCTGCAGCTGCAGCAGCAACTAACCAACAGGGATCAGCAAAAAATGGAGAAAATACTGCAAATGGAGAAGAGAATGGAGCACATACTATAGCAAGTAAGTTGAGACAGACATGACCTTAACCTATGTTAACATCATTTCCTTATCATTTGTCATAGTGCAGGCTCATACTATGAGCTAGTAGAGAGAGGTAAATGTGTAGAGGTACTAGTAACACTTCATCTTGCAGAGAATGCTTCTTCACAGGTGATACTTTTAACAGATGGTGTCTCACCTTTGACTGTCCCCAGTTTGACATACGGCAGGAGGAGATGCAGACTTCTGAATTCACTAATTCACAATATTCCTTTGACCAGTATCGCTTCCAGTACTGCTTCTTTCTCATTATCTGAAGGTTTTTCACAGGACTCTCTGAGAGCCTTTGCATAAAGGGGTGTGGAGAGAGGGGAGGAATCAGAGACAGCTCTTTAAATATTGCATCTTCTCAGCTTTGGCTCTACAAGGAATAAGAAGAGTTTTCTAATCCACACTGAGCATTTCTTGTGAAGCTCTGCAAACTTACTTCTGATGGGTTCTGCTAACCCTGTGCATCGGAGAGCTGTAACTGGCTCTCTGTAGGACAGACTTCCTTGTCAAGCTGAGATCATCATGGCTGCTGAGACAAATCCTGTGTCATTTGTCTCCTGTATGGGTATCAGTTTTCATGATTTACTATTCATAATTACTCAATGCAACTGCTTGCAGGTTTGGGTTATTCATTGGTTCCATTTTAATTGTGATTCCTGAAACAAGATTTGTCATCACCGGTCAAAGGAACATATCTTACAATCAAGCTTAGTACAGAAAAGTTCTGGTCAGGCATTAAAATGTGATTTTAAAAATATTGTTCTGGAAGTTATTGAATTACATTTTTGAGAGAAGCTACAGCTTTTGCTGTAAAAGCACATGGGGAAAAGAGATATTTTTGAGAGAATATTAGTCTCAAGCCACATCCAAGTTTTGCATTTTACAGCTGGATTTCAGAAGATATTTTTTCCTTATTCTGTATTATAAATGAACTGGAAAAATAATCCTTGTCTTAAAAAAATAAGCTCTTTACTTTGATGTTTTCATTTAAAAATCTCAAAGGAATATTTACTTGTTAACTGTGAACTGGATAGAGTAGGTGTAAATTTCAGATCTTAGCCACCCTTAAATGTGATTCCAGCAACCCCTACTGGCTGCTGCACCAAATTATACTGTCACTGATTCTCTTAAGCTGAAGCAATGGTTTTTATATGGTGCTCTTTCTTTAAAATATGCATGTTCTCTTAGCCTTTTCTGTTCTCTCATGCATACAAACAGCAACAGAAACCCTTAATGTTAAATTAAGTAATAGATGTGAAATGGTTTCTTTAACCACAGTGAATACAGAGCAGGTGAACTCCTCAGCATTTTTTATATTTTGCATTTACACTAGTGTGAATTTATTTTAAAAGAAAATTATTGATGGTAGCTGCCAAGAAAACTGTTTTGTCAGTTGAATTACCTCCAGTACGTTTTGCAGAACAATATGGATTCAACATCACTTCCACACAGAAAGCTATGTATTGCCACAATTCCACTGTAATTGCCGATGCAGTTTAAAAAGCTCTGTTATCAGTTTACCATATCACCAAATGTTATTATATTAATTAAAGCCATTTTGTAAATGAAGTGTCTGAGATGTTGATTTAAAACCTGTTTGACTGCAGTTGGTGAAAAGAGAGAATTTTGAAAATGTATGTGTCATAAACGTATTTTTAAAGCACAACATAGACTAGTAACATATTGTACTGTGCAGTATTGTGCCTGAAAAACTGTCAATACTTTCAACATCAGCGTTTATTTTTTCACATAGCAAAGAATTAACTTTTGGCATCAATTTAAAGTTTCAAAATTAGATCCATTTAGATGCTGATGTTTAAAAGGGTTAAGAGCTTTCTCACCTTTTTGAAACATCCCATCTGTTTATAGTACTAAAAGGAACATTACAGATTTGTCAACTTTTGTTCTTCATAAATTGTGAATTAATTGTTATGTTCATGCTGGAAGAATATGAAGCATACAGTAGTTACAGTGTACTGTCCCAAAATATTAAAATCCACCTTTCTATGCTGTTGTTTCCCATAATGCAGATAATCATACAGATATGATGGAAGTAGATGGTGATGTTGAAATTCCTTCCAACAAGGCAGTGGTGCTGCGTGGCCATGAATCTGAAGTATTCATTTGTGCCTGGAATCCCGTTAGTGACCTTTTGGCCTCAGGGTATGTGCATTAACCATGTTTGTACATAATATCAGTGCTCACTGGCATACTTCTGTATGTTGATGGTAACAAGTTAAAATAATACCTGCCTTAAAAATCTCTACGTCAAATACCACAATGCTTGCTGCTCTAAAAATAGTGCTTTTAAAAATTGAATTAATTGGGAGAGTTATATTCTCAGTAACTTTTTTGTAGATCTGGAGATTCAACGGCACGGATATGGAACCTCAGTGAAAACAGCACGAGCGGCTCTACGCAGCTGGTACTTCGACACTGTATACGAGAAGGAGGGCAGGATGTACCCAGCAACAAAGATGTGACATCGCTGGATTGGAACGTAAGTAGAAATGGCAGTGCTCAAAATACTCCAAGAAAATGGTGTCTGTAATTTTGCACAGTCAAATTTTAAGTGACAGCAACTGTGCATCGTCTGCTACAGTTCCTGAAATATTTCTATTTTTGAGTTGCATTGTAATTTCTTGTATTATGTTTTGGGGACTTTTTAGTAAGTTGTAGTCAGTGGAATAAATATTGTAAGTAAATCTTGCGCATTTACTTTGTGTCATATAGTAAAAATAAGTAAAATAACCTTTTTGCTGACAGAGTGAAGGTACACTTCTAGCAACTGGGTCTTACGATGGCTTTGCAAGGATATGGACTAAAGATGGTAAGTTAAGTAGTTTTCATTTCCAGTATATTTTCCTGTATTGTGGCTCACAGCATAGTTTTTTATTTTTTTTAATGTATTCATATCAATATAAATTTTCAGGTAATCTTGCCAGCACCTTAGGGCAACATAAAGGTCCTATATTTGCGTTAAAATGGAACAAGAAAGGAAACTTCATTTTAAGTGCAGGAGTGGACAAGGTGAGATAATCTTTGGTAAAGTTAAAATTCTTTCCTTCACCTTTATAATCTAATTGTAAACGTAATAGCAAAGCAATAGAAAGTAAGTAAATGAAACTAAAGGCAGGGGATGTAAATATATGCTTACAAAGAACTTGTAATGTAAGGCATCCTTGTGTTATGTAGTAGTTTATTGAGATATTTTAATTTATTAGATTTCAGTGTCCCTAGATCTCTTCCCAATTAGGTTAGCCTAAGTAAGTGCATTGAACGCAGGAACATTAAACCTTTGTAAAACCAAATCATCTAAAATTTGTTGAAGCACTTTATGAAAGCTGCAGAAAAGCAATTGTACTGAAGGAATAGTTTGACACTGATCTGGGTATCAGTCAAGCCTGACAATGATTAAAAAGGTTAGAGCTGTAACATAAGAAAAGTCAATATATACTGACAACTCAGTTTTATTTCATATCTCTAAACAAACTTAGACTCGCACGGTCTTTAAATTCAAAGCCTTTGTTAGTGAGGGAAATTTTATGAAAGGTAGGAAAAGCACCTAGTGATGAAGAATAGACTTAAGATGAATTCAAAGGATAGAACAGACTATTCAAACAGTAAGGAGAGTTTCGTTTTCCCTTTTAAAGTGCAGAAGTAAACACAGGCTTTCTCTTAGTGAGACTGGCAAGCTACAAGCTCAGTAAAACCACAGGCCCACAATACATAAAACTGGCAGTGTCACTGTAAAGTAGTAGATTTTCTCCTTTATTTATTAGTTTTTTCCTGCAAACATTTAATGTGATTTACTTTAGTGCCAGCTTTATAAATGCTAGTGCTGGCACAAAGGAAGGAAAAGTAAATGTCTCAAAGCATAAAAAGGATGGTTTTCTTCTTTTGGCAGCTGTGATATCTTATGCCAATTTTTAGATCTTTGTGGAGGTATTCTGGAGGAGGTAGAAGCCTTGTTTCAGTCACTAAAACTTGGACAAAGCAACTGAGATTATGCTTTGAGAAATATTCTGCATTAGCAAAAAAAGATTGACCCAACCTTATGCTGCTTTTCCATGAATAATTTGTGTTCATGCTTCCCGTGTCAAAATTCTCATTGACTGTTGAGGTAGGTCAGGATTATTGGCATATAATGTAGTGATTATAAAGTACTAATTTTGTCATGTAAAATTTCTTTCATCAGAAAGATATGAGAAGTATTAGCAGAGAACAAGTCAGAACAAAATTCAACCCTAAATCTTTCAGATTCATAAGTATGAGACTGTTTATGTAAAGATCTCCTTAGGAAATGAGTATTTGAAATTATAATTTGAATATGCAGGTATTTGAAATTAAAATAGGTGTGTGGAATGGATTACTCCACAGTGAAATGAATCTGTTTCATTTTTGTTTATTAAATGAAATAAAAAATCAAAACCAACACAATCCCCTTCTTCCCTCTAGACCCCAAAATGTGATTAAACACCTTTCTAACACTGCATTATACTAAGATTTTCTACTCCTGTCTGTACCTCTACTACCATTTCCTTAAGTACTGGGTAAAACACTAGAAACACATAATAGGGAGGATAGGAGCAGATATGGGCAATGGGAAGTAGGCTAGGTAGTCTTATACATGTGAATGGTGGTAGTTGCAGGGATATTAGCAATTTGTATAAGTTTGTTTATTATTTATCTGTTTAATACAGACCACAATTATTTGGGATGCCCACACTGGTGAAGCCAAGCAGCAGTTTCCTTTTCATTCTGGTAAGTCTTGATTTTGATCATTCAGGATTATCATCTAAAAATATGAAATAAATGACATTGATGGTGATTATTTACACCCTTTTGAAGTCTTACAGGCAGTCTTTGGATACTGACTCCTATATTAATAATCTTAGGAATTTTGAGAATGTAAATGTCGAATTTTTCTGATTTTATAATTTTGTAGCTCATGATTTTATTACAGTTCTGTGAAAGTCAAGAGAGAACCCAAATATTACTGACTTTTTGTAGTACAGTGGCAGACAAATTAAGTGGGTGGGCCAAAACGGATTTGTGTTTATCAGATGAGGACTGCATTTGTCATCTTCCTGCTATAATAATCCCAGCTCCGCATCCCATTGTTCTGTGCTGCCTGCTGTGCGGCCCCCAATTTGTTTGGCCGCAAACCAGCTGAAAGGCTGTTCATTGGCCAGCTGGGATAAGAGCGCAGCACCTCAGGAGGTCAGACAAATTGCTCTGTGGGCTGCATGCTGTGCAAGCCTGCCAGAATCAGCTGGTAAATAGAATGGAGAGGATGATGAACACATTATTGAAGGGCCTTCAAGGGATGCGTCTCATTTTCACTTTTTATTCCACTCACACTACATTTTCAGTGGTATGACAACAGTCAAAAACATCAATTCTTGATATATGCCAAGCAGTTCTGTGTGTTATCTGCCATAAATATCTTGGCCTGATCAAATGGAGTATGTTGCCCACGATTAAGCTTCAAGTTACCACAACTTATAGTGCTGGAATTAAGAAAGGAAATAAATGGTTACCTTTCACTGGCTGCCATCTGTCAGCACAATCATAGGCTGTTGGTGGAGATAAGGTCATGCATGATGATGTGTTAAGTTGTGGGAACCTGTTCCTATTGCTGACTCTTGAGATTTATTCATAGGTGACTTAACTACATCTTGTTGTCCTGTTATATTGTCTTCTGTATGACTGTTTCATTTCAGATATATTCCATGTTTTAGTGACTTTTCATTTCAGATATATTCCATGTTTTAGTGACTTCTATTAAATTTTGTTCAATTTCTTTGTGTAGGACTGGTTTTGACTGCATTTCTCACTGTTCATAGTGTTTGATTATCTTTGGAACTGCTGTAAAAGTAACGATTGCTTCCTGTTGGCATTTGTTCTAAGGTGGTCTGTGCTAAATTTGTAAATCAGACTCCTGCAGAATGCATACTATAATTTTAAATATCTTTGTTTTTCTTTTAGCACCAGCATTAGATGTCGATTGGCAGAGTAACAACACATTTGCCTCTTGCAGTACAGACATGTGTATTCATGTCTGTAAACTAGGACAAGATAGGCCCATCAAAACCTTCCAGGGTCACACAGTAAGTACTGAAAATTAGGGGGTGCTATATATTTTTATTAATAAGAGATTGGGGGCCATATATACTTGCTAGTATACAGCACTCGTGTAATGGTGGGTCTGTGGCAACAGGCAGTGGATACCCATGTGCAGGTAGCTATAGTTAAGGTAATATGTTAACTGTAGTCTCTGTCATTATTAGAAGAATTCTGACTCCCATGTATAGCTTTCTTTCCCAGTGCCAGGATGGCATAGCAAAAATTAGCTTCAGAAGAAGAAATACTTTAAGACTTTGTTATGCACAGCCAGTGTTGTGTAAGAGCATGAACGGGATAATGATGCTAATACTATGATGAACTTTAATAACAGTTGTTGTTATTGCAGGCAAAGCTAGGAATGAAAATTAAATGTTAGAATATTAAGTTATACGAACTACTGTTCAACTTTATCTTTTGTAAGCTGTCATTTGTAATGAAAGTGAAGACTCCAACTTATTCTTACTGTTCAATTTTAGAATGAAGTAAACGCAATCAAATGGGATCCAACTGGTAATCTTCTAGCATCCTGCTCTGATGATATGACTCTAAAGGTAACGGGAGTTCTGGTACTGGCTCTTGTCTTTGCAGGACTCCGAAATGCCCAGCGTTAACTTGGGGAATCTAGCAGTACCACTGTTCTTGCTGTGTCGTCTAATATTTGCTCTTTTTTAATACAGCAAAGTTAGGCAGTCCTAGCAAATCCTTGTTAATCAGAGCCAAGCTTTGGTCCAGAGAACTTGTTACAGGCTGCCACCCTGAGACTTGAAGCATGATTTATTAGGTGCTTTTAGCTGTTTACAGAATTGGGTCATTAATCATTAAACTGTCACACTTGATGGCTGCTTTTGGTTAAAAGGAAGAGTTGGAATGCATACAAGTTGTGTACCACATACAAGAATGGGTGACTAGCCCTTTTCCTGGTTTTCCTTTATTTTCCCCTTCTTCTAAGCTAAAATCTTTGGCATATTGTGTCTTAAAAAAAGACAGTTCTCTTTTGTTTTTTTCGAGTTCTTTGAGTGTAATTTTACTCCCAATGTAAGTTTTTAGTTGCCCATTGTCCTGGGTTCTTTTCCTCCAAATAATTCATAGCAACATGCTTGTTTGTAGAACTGAAGCAAACTCATGAACGTAGAGCATACTGTAACTTACACATATGACTTCAAAATCCATTAGAGAACCATAGAAGAATCCCACCAGGTTAGATACACTAGAAGAAATGAGAGGATTCATGCCTAAGAGGGCTGTGCTGTTTCCATGGTACAGATGCTTTCCTATTACTCCCATACTGCTTTACATTTAGTAGGTGTTTTAGCACTATGTTAGGTCAAGTTTCAGGATATTGTATTTTATGTTGACAGTGCTGTCATGCTAGTAGCCCTTGGGACAGTTATTTCCATCAACCTCACCATTGTTTAATCAGAGATAGGGAATGGCTGAATGAGTAGCCAGATGTTCCCTCCTCTGCTGGCACATGGTCAGGCTTTTGCAATGGAAGTCACCTTATCTAAATACAAAGCTTGATGTCTAGACATCTTTAGTCCACAGAGTGTCTAGAACCACTGGAAAATAATTCATCTTTTCCTAAGTTAAGTGTCTAAGTCAAGTGTGATGAGTAAACCCCTGAGAGCATCAGTTGTTCTCTACTGGCAGTGGATGGAGTCAAAATAGCCAGCTTAAGCAAGCTATTTAATACTTAGCTGAAACTCAGGTGAGATAAATTCTAGTCTAGAGCTCAAGGTGTTGCTGCTGCTTCTCAGTGGGTAGAGAGGTGACAATTGGGAACATGTCACTATTTGTGGGCTCAGGCAATTCACTTGGTTGCTTTTTTGAATTCAGCCCAGACTGGAAAGAATTTTATTTTTTTTATTTGGGATTATCTGGAAGACTAATTGTTTGTAGATAAGTTTACACATCACTAATCTCTTGTGGACCACTTACTTTTCAATGGCAGTAGCAATGAATGTCAGGGTTTGAAGCATATGGAAGACGATTGATTGACTGATTTATATATTTTTCTCTCTTGTGATGCCAACTTGATGCTCTCTAGGGCAGCTAATATGGACTCCTATCTCTACTAGTTTTGGAGACACTAGATTTTGATCCCATCAATTTAAACTGGAAACACAATTTTATTCTGTCTGCACATTGAAAATCAACTTCCCCTTCAGTGAGGCACTAGTTCTGAAGAGCATTATTCATTTAAACATACACCTCAATTATATCTTAAATACAGTTGGGCTTAAACATGCCTCTCTTATTTTTTTCGAGCAAAAGGTGAGCTACAAGCACTACTGAATCAGATATCATCAAAAAAAAAAAGCATTTAGATGATTAGCTACCATATGATGTTTCACATTTAGCAAAGGTACAAGAGCCTTCCAAAATCTCCTGTGTAGTGGCAATGTAAACACTTAATAGAATAAAGTTATTTTGCTTATCAAAGGTTATCATGAAAGAGTTGCTTTCCTAAGGAACTGAGTGAAGTAGTGAACAAACACCTAGAAATGCAAATCCAAATAAGCCAGGAAAATGCTTGTATAGAGGCAGAACATTTACTTCCTATGCCTTTATGTCACTCGGTCTGTGTAGCAAAAAGTTCATTTAAAACAGGACTGTGATGCTTGTCAATTCAGACATGAATATATACGCATTGCTCTTCTCATTTTAGCATCTTTTCTCATCCGTGCACTTTTCAAGAGGCTTGAAAGTTAACATTTTTTTAAAAGGTGTTTTGAAAGTTAACACTTGTAGATTGCTTTCTATAGACAGTACCTTTATTACTCATTAACTCCATCAGGTACTTACAACTCAAAGAATGGAGGGTACTGGAATAATATTTGTCATAATTACTTAAGAAACCCAATAGTCATAGCAAATGTTTTGAGTGGCCTAAAAGCTGCAAATGATAAAGAAGAAAGTATTTTAGTACAATATTGTGCTAAGTCTCTTTGTGTTCTCTTTCATTTTTATTGTAGATCTGGAGTATGAAACAAGACAGCTGTGTCCACGATTTACAAGCACACAACAAAGAAATTTATACTATCAAATGGAGTCCTACAGGACCAGGAACAAATAATCCAAATGCCAATCTTATGTTAGCCAGGTAGTATTTAATCCTGATTTTAAATACCTGTTAAACATAATTTTTACTTCACTCTTTATATATGTAGGTTCACAGAATGTTTTGAAGCATGTAAGATACTTTATCATATTGTGTTTGTATTAGTAACAAAAATATGTCAAATCAAGATGTTAATTAATCTGTGTTTTTTCCTTGGCAGTGCATCCTTTGATTCTACTGTTAGGTTATGGGATGTAGATAGAGGAATTTGTATTCATACTCTGACAAAACATCAAGAACCTGTGTACAGTGTAGCTTTCAGTCCTGATGGCAGGTACCTGGCCAGTGGCTCGTTTGATAAATGTGTACACATCTGGAATACACAGGTATAGCTCTTCTGTCTGTTTAGAAGTTTGTGTTTTGGTCTTTTCCATCAGCACCCTTCCACCATGTTTTGGCCACAAATTGCTTTGCCATTCCTAACACCCTGCTTCGCTTTCTCTTTGGTCTAATGTTATTTCTGTTACTGGATGTACACTTAATTTATCTCTTTGAGTTCTTCGCTAGGGTGAAGCAATAACTGTATTTACATTGTCTTTACTTAGAAATAAAAACAAGAATAAAACAAACCCCACAAAAACCCCAACCCAAACAAACAAAAAACCCCCAACAACCAACCAAAACCACACCACTTCCAACAAAATACATTCAACAGTGTTTCCAATAGCATGTTGCACCCAAAAATTGTCTTTGTTAACTCTGAACTTTAAACTCCTGATAAGAGTTTTGCTTTGAAAAGTGATGACTAGGTGTAGACATACAAATCTGATAGCTATTTCATTGAATTTCACTAAAAATAAGAGAATGTAAAGTGAGAGAAGATGATGACACAATGTGACATTCTAAGAAAGGACACTACTACCGGCAAATAAAAAAAGGCTGATTGCAAATGAAAGTCTAAAGACCTTTGTATCAGAACATGTGATCTCTGGCTACTGGGAATTAATTGGATATTAATTTTTAAGAGGCTTAGTAATTTCAAGTAGTCATGGCCATCCCCAGTTTTGCCTGTCAAACATGAGATCAAGGTACAATAACTGTTTGTCGTGTCCTTTAACACAGTGCTGAGATTATCCACAAGTCTCATCTGAATCATTTCCTCTGAGAATTTCAGCCTTTAAAAGCTGTGGGAAAGTTTTACATTTTATACAAATCTTAATTGTTTGCTTGGATTTTATTCATTATAATAATTACATGTTTTGTCCCTTTTTAGACAGGCGCCCTAGTTCACAGTTACCGGGGAACAGGAGGGATTTTTGAGGTTTGCTGGAATGCAGCAGGAGACAAAGTTGGAGCAAGTGCTTCAGATGGTTCAGTAAGTGTTGCTTGACTTGGCTGACATTCTAACAACCAGCATCTTCTGGAAATCTTTTGACTAACAATGGAGACAAAATTTTCTTTTGTAGCTGAAGTTTGAATGCAGTCAGCTCACCTGTAGATTTTGCCTGTTAGAGTTCAGTAATGTTATAAGGAGAATGTCTTTATTCCAGCTTAATGCATTACTGTTCTAAATCCTCCAAAAATCTCAGAAGGTGAAGATGCCTCTAATTTAGACTTTCTGTCCCTATGGGAGCTTACTATGGAAATGTATTCAGTGTGACTGGTCTTTTCATTGTAGCCTGGAAACAAATTAATTTTAATCTTTCTGAGTGAAAATGTTCAATGTAGGTGATATTATTACAGTGCATAATAGGAATGAAATATCTTCTACATTGCATTCAGCAAAACGTACAGCAAAACAAAGTACAAATTTCTGAATGCTCGTCATTAAAGGTACTAAAAATGATAGGAGCTATATGTAAATACCAGTCTGCTTACTGTGCTTAGAAAAAGCAGGATATTAATTCATGTCTAACTAATCATGAATGCACCCCCTATCATCTGATACTAGTGTACTGTAGCATCACCTCCTTCCTCTTCTGACATTGTTCTACAAAGTAATGCAGTAAGATATTAACATGCAGTTCTTCAAAACAAGGACAATGCTTGGTTTTTCTTTTTTGCTTGCCCCTCCTTCTTTTGCCATGGTTTTTAAAAAAAGGAGAAGAGAGTCTAAGGAAAAGCAAAATTAAAATAAAATAAGAGTCATAAAGGGATCATATTTTGAAGCTCTGTAGCTTAAATTAACAGATGTCAGTAAGTGGCAATCCTGGTAGCTTTGTATAGTTCAGTCTCAGTATCCTGACAAATGTGCCAAAGCATTCTCCTGTTGTGCATGCTCCATGCTGGTAAGCAAGATCACATTGTTACAGTTAAGAACAGAAAATAGGAAGTTCTAGATTTTAGGTAGGTTAAATTCTAGAGAATTGATTTTGATTTGTCTTTTATATCATTTTAGTCCTGCAAGTATAGGCAATATCATACATAGAGAAAAAGCTCAAGGCATACCCTGAGTAGAAATTAATTATCACTCTCTCCCGATGCCCCTTTTATATATATGCTGTGAAACCTTTCCAGTCCTCCAGTTAATTTGTCCCAAGAGGCTGATTGTACTTGCAGCAGACTTACTTTCGTTTAGTTTCTGCTCTTCTAAAACTGTTCAGCTTATTTTGTTTTATATTTACTAGCAAAAGCCCTTCTTCTCTCCTGTTTTAAATATATTTATAGCTGGTAACAACTAAGCAAATACAGGCACTTTTGAACTGTTTGATGACTAAAAGCATAGCTTTTGTAGGTTTCTATATCTGACAGAACTAGAAGCACTAGTTGGTGAAGGTTTTGTGAAGACAAAAGCTGGAATTTATGTACCATTAACTGTTTATTCAGAATTGTTCTGATCAATTCTAGATTCACCCACAAATTTTTAATTTCATTTTACTGTATTTTATAGCCTAGATTCAAGTAAGTTCTCAGCTCCTTAATATCAAATAACAGGCAAACCACTTACGGAAGATGTTGTTAATGTTCTTATAGTAATCCATTAGGCAGCAGTACCTGGGTCTGACTGTAAGACAGATTGTTCACCTGGTGACTTTTTTTTCTGCCCAGTCTGTTTTTAATAGATACAAGATTAAGCTTACACAATCTGTTTTGTAGGTTTTGCTCTGATACTTCACACATTATTGCATAATTATGTAATATTGTGCCATGTGCAATTTCTGTATCTGTTTTTTTTCTTGCAGGTTTGTGTATTAGACCTACGGAAATAGCGCTATTAGTTGGAAGCCATGGACCGACTATGAATGTGTACATAGCCAAAATGACTGTCCCTGACCCATGTACTGCTATAGTCCCAATTGAACCATGGCCAGTCCACTACAGCCAAACGTAAAAGAAATATATACATATACTGTATATAAAAAAAAAAAAAAAAGAGGGGAAAAAATAATAAAAAGACACCCTGAAGAGGATGACAGAGTTTTGTCACAGCTTGTGAATCCTGTTCACCAAGTGCTGGAATCTGCTGTGCCCCGAAATAACATTTAAAGGTTTTGGATATGAAAAACAGAAGAGAGAGAGAGAGAGAGAAATAATACCATATACAAGAGCAGACCCATATACATACCAAATTCAGAAGATATTAATGGCAGCCTTCATTACCCTTTCCTCCCTTTAAATCCATTATGACAATGGATTGTGGGGTATTTTTGTTTTCCTTCTTAGTAGTTGAGCAATTTGTGTGTACAGAGAAAATGAACTTACAGAAATTTGCAGCAGTAGTTTTTTCTTTGCTTTTAAACATTGGGTTTTCTGTTTTGTTTTGGTTAAGTTTACGGATGCATGAAGTAAGGGAGTGAATTAGTTTCTTGTTTATGTTTTTTTTACCTTGGAAAAAAGTGTTTCTTTGAAAGATATTTAGTGCATTCTTTGAAGAGGTAGATTGAACCTGATGCTGTTCGGTACATTTTGTGGCTCCCAGAGCACAATTTTGTGAACAGAGGGAGGGTGGAAAAGGGATTTTGGAGACAGAAATAAAAAAAGAAGAAGAAAAAAATCCTGCTTGAAGGCGTGATGTTTCACGTCCTGCTCATCTACAAAGTATGACAGTAATGGGTGTAATGCTATGTTTTATTTTCTGGTGACATGGCTGAAATGCAGTAGTTTCTTATTTGAGACATAATTCTGCCAAATTTAAGAGTAGAAGGCCACAAAAATACAGAAAAGAAAAATACAGGGATGCAGGGGAAAAAAAAAAAAAGAAAAAAAAAAGGAAAAATGCATCTTCTGTGGCTTTCAGACCATAGCCGAAGTATGGTTGAACTGTGCACTATTGTGAGAAGGAGCAAAGTGTAGCTGGGGGATTGTTTTTCAGAGTCTAAGATCTTTCTGGACAAGGGTTCATGCCACAGCTTCTTTGAGAGTTGCCCATCATTATTTGTAGGAGCTTAGATGTATAATTGTAATCAAACTCCAATATTAAAAGTATCTCATGTAATTTTCTTTATTAAAATAAAATCTTTGGCATATATTTGATAACACTGCCATTAAGAGGCAAAATGTTTACTACCTTAGATTTAAAAAACCCCACAAACCTTAAACAGAGGACTTGCTTCAAGTTTATTTTAATAGCAGTGATTCAGCTTATTTAAAAGATGAATACTTGCACTAATTCCCCTGCTGCTCCAGTCCTGCAGTTTATTGTATCTTGTGACTACATTTTTTTCCAAATATAGGGTAGATGTAAGCTGCTATTTTTTTAATAATCACTACTATATAGCGTCTTTTACTCTGTTTACAATATCAAGTATTTTTCTTACAATGACAGATGTATATGGCAAACCTTTTTCTGCTCATGTGATTAAAAGTATACTGATAGTGATTTTATTTGTAAATGATAGCATGAGGTTGTGTTTACAAGTACGTGTAGTTGAAAAGGTTGCATCATGTCTTGCGTAAGATTCCAAGAGTGTAAATTTATAAAAAGAGAGGTTGTCAAATTTATGTCACAGGAATTTTACTTATGGAATGGTTTATATTACAGAGCTTTGCAAAGTTACCAGTTTTATAACACTATTTCAATCACAAATGATTTTGTGGCTTATGATTGCTAGTCTCTAACCTATTTGTTTTGGTTTTGTTTCGGTTTTTCCTCCCTTCAAGTTAGGTACAAATTGATTTAATTGAGGTAATGCAGCTTTGACATTTTAACCATTGTTCTTTAGGCATTGATTTCTGCTATTTCATGGAATAAATATGACTTGAAGCAAGTCTGAGTTTGGTTAAGGTAGGGTAGCAATTTGCCAGTGGTATAGAGAAGTCAAGAAAACACATTCTTTTATATATACCCCAGGATTATAATACTATCATATACAACATTTAAAACCAATGAAAAGTCATATCCATAAAGATGGTCATCTGCAGTGATTCAGTGCCAGCTATATTTAGGGGTTTGGAACATATTACGAATGCTTAGAGCAATTACCCTGTGAGTTACAGTATGTAGGTAATTTAATATATTGAGTGTCTGGCACTTGAAATATTGCTTTTGTTGCTGGAGGTCCATGACTGTGGCTGACCTCTGTCATTTAATGAAAAAAAAAATAAAAAAAAAAATCTGTGCAATAATTTTAAACTGTGCTCCCAGGAATAGACACAAATGTTTTGAGTATGTTTAAGCTGCATTTTTCGTTTAGCAATGCATTTGTCAATTGCACTGAATTTAAATTTGAAAGTCAGAAGTGATTCTTGATAGTACTTTTGTATTTTAATATGGACAATTTATTCTTTTTCATACAAGTTATTGGATGATTCTTTCAGCCAATCTAAACAATTGTGGAATTCTGTGACATAGCTGCAAAATCACACAGCCATGTTTTAGGGTATTGCCATTTTCCTCTTTCTCAATCATCAGCTGTTTTGGTTGTAATTCTGGTTGCTTAAGCATAGAATCACGTATTCAGAAATAGGAAAAACAAGAGCTTCAGTCTCACAGGTCCGGGGTTTTCAGGTGCTTGAAGCACAGTCCAGCAGGAACGTCAAATCTGTTGACTTGAGTGCTCTGGATGTGCAGGCAGTGACCCCCAACCTGGTGTTAATCCACAGTAGTGGAATGATGCCAGTTTCCACTAGCAAAGGATCTGGCCAATTGGCATTTTATTGTTGTCCTTTACTAGCATGCCACAGTGCTGCTCCTGCTCACACCTCTTCTCGCCTCTTGTTTTATACATTGCTAAATGCATGCATGCAAGGTGCGCTAGGTTCTGTGATTACATGAAGCAAAAAGAAAAAAAAAAGCAAACCATGACATTAATTCTTATCTTTTATAGCACAACGACCTCGTCTTCAGTAGTGAGGTGGACTGTCCAAATTGTTCCTATAAATTGGGTACGCCAAATGCCAGTGAGACCCTGACTTTGTATGAATGTATGCACATGCTTAGTCTTACATACTGAGTAATTCTGTCTTGCCTGTTTCCCAAATATATAGGCAAACATGAGCATAAGCCTTTGCATACGTTATAGTTCCTATTCTTTCCTGTTCGAGTCATTAATGGGCAAACATCTAAATAGAGGATAAAAGGAAGGGGGAAAACTGGGCTCAGAATTAATGATGGAATAAGAAATGAACTGTACTCAAGTTCTGTGTCTTTCTGTGCATCCATCTCAGAATCCCATTTCTCATTTCTGCATAATTAGGTCCAGGTTTCTGTAGAGTTCCTCTTTTTCTATTTTTACTTTACCTTTTTCTGCATTTTTAAATTGATGTAAAGATTCCCAACCAGTGGACTTTTTAGTGTAGTTAAGAGAATATCTAGGTCCTCATAAAAGCTTTTTTAGACTCTTTGTAATGTTGATAAACTCGGTTTATTCTGGGGCTACAATTGTGCAGGGTTATTTAGCATGTCTACTAGATGATTGGAAATCTTATATGAAACACTAAAAGTGCCTCTTTTTCTGGGTTGGGTGGAGGGAGGTAACAGTTACCAGAGTTAGAATGACATGGCATTTTGAAGCATGTTTCTTGATTTCATGACACTTTAATGCATCTTGAGAGAAAGGCCAAAGATTTCTACCAATTTTAATTAAATTTCATTTTGAAAAGCACTCCTTTTTCCTTACACTGCTTACCTCATGCTAGGGTATTTAATGGGACATTGCACTTTCGCAGTGTTCTTTGTGTTTAGGAAGAATAGTAGGTGGCATAGGGCGGTTGTGCCAGTTTGCCTACAGAGCAGTCTTAGCAGCTGATGCGTTCAGTTCTGCTGAATGAAGGAATTTCATACAAATTGCAAACTGGGGTTTTCAGCTTGTAAATAAGAGGTTGTATGTTTTTGTCTGTTTAGCAAAGAGGAGCCTTGGGACCCAATTTTTTCCAGTCTTTACATAACCAGAAATGCCACTGTCTTTCACCTCATGAGAAAACCTTGCCACAATCGGCATTGGAGGCGTTGGGTCTGTGTAACACCACACAGCGTGCTGCATAGGTAAAGAGAGCCCCATCTCGCTTGAGCCAGGACTCCCCTTGGCTTAGGTGAGCGTTTTGCCACAGCAGGGCCTGCCAGATTCAGCCCAGTGTTCCTTTTTCATTGAGAAGCATGAGTGCTTCTCCCTTCACAAAGTCCTGTAGAGCTATTACCCTGTGGGAGCAGTTTCACACTTCCAGAAGTCTGAAGAAAGCAGAAGCAACATTGTGGCATGTTAGAAGCAAATACGGCTTTGGGAGACAGCAGTAAAGCTCCATCAAGATCCCTAACATGTTCCGTAGGGGGAGAGCAGTGGCATAATCCTTGCCTCTCCTTCTAGGGGAAGCTCTGAAATACCACATTCTGTGAAGGTGTGACTGTCTTTGCTGTCAGTCCGATGGAAGGCAGGTGAACCAGGAAAATCTGCCTTTTCTTGTGGATTGCAGGTTTAGTGTTAATAGTGCTTCAGATCAGTAGTTTTGAGTACATAATTCACTCTCTCAGCCTTTAAGTTTGAAGCTTGACAATAACTTGAGGCACGTTTTTGGTTTTTTTTTTTAAATAATCATTCATTTTTATTTCATAATGTTTTTTGACATTTGTGGGTAAATACAAGAAACCAGTCTGCATGTTGTTGCTAGTCCAGTGTACTTTTGCAATCTTGTCCCCAACAGACTGCAGTGTGCAGAACAGTAATTCTAGAATACAGAAGTAATTTTCTCTCTCTCCTGACATTGACATTGTAGTTGTAATGGTTTCATTTGGAGTTACAAATCCTTTGGGTCTAATTCTGTGAGCCTACCTATAGCACTGGATTAAAATGTCTGCATCATTTCTTCAGTTATCCAGTTAAATTACAACTGTTGTAAAAGTGTAAACCAGCCCATGACAGTTTTTTGTACTTGTTTAAAGGACTTTTATTGTTCAGTTTTCATGATTATTGTCTAAAGAAGACTGATATAGATGTTCTATACTGTCCTGGACCATGTTAATTACACTTTATGATGTATTTTGGTTCTACATCACAATGATTTGTCCCCAAGGCCCTTATATCCCTTCTAGGCACATTTTCTGTTGCAGTTTCCCTTTGCATTGTATTGCTTTGACAACTGTAATTTGAATCAGATCTGAAAGAGGTCCAGAATAAAATATATTTTGATATTACCTTGCCTGTATGTTATATACCAGTAACTTTAAATGCTTGGTACAGAAGATCTACAGATCAAGCTGGAGAAGTGACTGACTAAAACACCAGTTTTAATATTTAGTTTGGCACATTTCCACCTACGAGGATATGTAAGAAGCAGTGGGAGACAATACCTTGTATAGCTATGTACTCTTTGTGCACACACAATAGATCCTCTGAAACAATGGAGCTATCCTCTGCCACCATTTACCGCTGTGCATCTGATTTAGGTGAACTGAATTCTCCTGTGTGCATTTTATGTGCTTCATCTTCTCTTTACCCATGCAATTGTGGAAGCAAAGCTGAGTCTAGTGATACTTGCAGCTCCACTCCAGCTGTTCAGAAGGCATCAGAGGTGTGGGAGCAGGCTCCTCTGTGGTCACATCAGAGATCTGTTCTTATGGAGTGATTCAGTTTGATTATGCAAAGGAATGTCATTTGCATTACTGTATTTCAGGTACTTGAAAGCATTTAGATGACACGTGCCATAACATGCATCCATCTACACTTAATGATGGTTTAATTCCTTTAAAATTGTGGGTCATGTCATAATCCAAGAGAGAGAGCCTGGATGGCTTATTTTTAATGTCGCTTGAACTTTATGGTGAAATACTGCTTTTTCATGTAGGTTTTTTATTTGCTATAAAATGTTCAAAAGTAGTAAGCTTTCTTATTTCAATAATATTATCAAAATCAATTTTAGTATGTTGAAACTTGCTGTTGAAAGCATTTATAATGGATTGAAAACAGAGGCAAGACTGTATTTTACAGTGTAAAACCACTCTTGGATTCCCTTCTCCTGAAGTCTGAGTTCACTTGAGTATTTCTCCATTGCCGTTTGAATTTTGAGAGAGCAATATTGAAGCAATTTCATGGGTTTGAGATAGACTGTACTAACTAATGTCATGATACAAAAATCTGTGTGTCTGAAATGTTGCCCTCCAGAATATGGCCACCATGAGATGCAGGAACCCCAGAACAGTGTTGTGGTACCCAGATACTATGCTTGTACGGTAATGATGCCTACTTCCATCCTGGGAGGAGGACAGGATCCCAGGTAGGTGCCTCATGCCATTACTGCCCAAATATTCCCTGTGAAAGGTTAGTTACCCTCATGCTGTGATAACCTGGGGTTTGCAGTTCTCTAGCAACTCACAGATTCATAAAATCCATGTTCCCTACCTTGTAGGGAAATGACTTAATGACAGTCTAAGCAGCATCTTTGGTTCACTGATGGCAGCACAGAGCAGCTGTAACAGAATAATAATTCAGGAGTAAGTTATTGATCATTCTGTAGAGAACAATGATGTCCCACTTAGTACAATTTGTTCTTAAGGAATGCTGACCCAGGAGTTGCTATGTGTGCATTTATCTGACCAACTGAAAATTGGTACCATAAAGGATTATTTGAAGGAATAAAAAAGATTTTCTTGCTAGATGGAATGCAAAAATGCGCAGCTCCTGGAGTCATTCTTCTGACACCAAGTCAAAGTTTTAGTTTCAAGATGTCAAGAAGTCTCAGTACAGGTTAAGTAATTTCAGCTGAATGTTTTGTTGTTTCCACAGAGATTTTTCTGACATGCTCTATATGCAGAGAACCCTGATTTTCACCTTGAGAGAGCTGCATTTTGAGCTTTCTGAATTACATGTTCTTGAACATTTCAAGACTTCTTCACTGCACTGATGACAGCTCAGATTGAGTGTTCTCCCTTTTCCGTCAGAAAATGAAAGGCCACTGTTTGCAGTGATGCTGAAGGGAAATTTCCAGTTACTTCAGTATGAGCAGACCTAGGGCAGCACTTCTGAAAAGAAATGTCGGTGAGATGAGGGTTTTTTTCTGACAAAAATCCATCTATTAAAGATTGTATTTCCCATTCCACTGTGTTGAAGTGCACATACAACAAATCTAAGGCATTCTTTGTTTTCTATCAGCCTTGATAGAAAACATAAATCTGCAGGCTCCATTTAGTTTAATTGCTACCTTTGTCCCTGCTTCAAATGTCTTCTATTGACAAGAATATCTGAAGGTGTAAGGGTCAACCTGCAGTAAATGCCAGGCACAAGGAGGGTGTAAGTCATCTGAATGTGGCTGTTGGTTCTCCAAAGCTGCATTGGGTCATTAAAATCTCTCTCTTGCTTACAGAGTTGCAGTGCTGCGTCATTTGCAATTACAAAAGCTGCTAGGAGCGTAATATCTGCTACACTTGAACTGCATTGAGGCCTTACATTCCGTGAATATGGAAAAAGACATTTTTAGTGTCAGGACAAGGGAGAATTTAGACTGAAAGAGGGTGAATTTAGGTTAGATATTGGGAAGAAGTGCTTTACTGTGAGAGTGGCAATGCACTGGAGCAGGCTGCCCAAGGAAGTTGTGGTTGCCCCATCCTTGGCAGTGTTCAAGGTTGGATGGGGCTTGGAGCAACCTGGTCTAGTGGAAGGTGTTCCTGCCCATGGCAGGGGGTTGAAACTAGATGGGATTTAAGTCCTCTTCCAACCTAAACTGTTCTGTGAAGGTATGATCTTACGATCTAATAACCATGCATTCCTAATATTTAAATTGGGAGCCACAGTGGATTCTGACATATATCCCTTAATTTCTTTGAAGTGAATCATTTTTAAGATAGAGAATTCCTTCCTCAGGAAAATAGTGAAAAAATGCAATTACTGATGCTTAGTTTACTTTTTAAATTGTTTTTTGAAAGTTTTGCTGTTCTTTCACTTTCTATTGCCACATCTCATCTATCTTCAGTTTGAATACTGCCGCAAAGTCAGATGCTGATTAGGTGGATGGCAACAGACTGCTTTCTAGCAGTAAGTAATTTGAAGCCAGAAGCCAGTTCCAAGGCAAAGGAGCGTGTGTATTTGTTGCAATTGCATTGTTTACCATCTCATGCTCAAATCAGTAAATCTTGCTGTGTGTGCTGAATTAAATATTCTATTATTTTATTCTATTGGATATTCTATTTCAGTTCATTTCCTGCAGCTAATTTTACAAGAAATCGCTCAATAGAGTTTTCATAGCAAACAAATTATAACTTTGCACCATGTGTTGTTAAAAAAGGGGAAATTTCCTGTTTGGTACCAATCTGAAATGTCAGTTAAATAGAGGTATCGTTTGTTGCTGGTTTCTGGACAGTGGGTATGCCTCTGAGTTTGGGGCTTAGGTATATGATTTCTTATCTAGAGCACTCAAGTGTGAAATACTTGTTGACCCACTTATTTATTTATCTCCTGGCTTATTGCAGTTTGCTTGGCTGGGTGGATAAATCAACTCGGTGTTTCCAGCAGATGCTTTTCTCATTGCAGGTAAGTTATGCCTCTGAATTGGACAAGAAATAATAAGAAACAATTATAAGAAATAATAAGGATAAGAAATATGTGCCCATAGTACTCTGTTAGTTTGAACATCAGCCCATTGCATGGTTTCTGCATCGTTTGCAGCTGGATCTCGCTTTACAGGCATGGATACAGGAATTTGGAGGTTCTGTCTCTCCAGCTTCTCAACTTTCTACTTTAGGAGGATTTTTTAAAAAGCAGGACCAAATGGAATACTTTTGGGTTTGGAGTGTCTGAAAATAATGGGGTCATCAAATAATTAGGGAGGCAAGGGGAAATGACTGCAATTGTAGGTCTGAAAGAGAACTCAGCAGGCATGCAGGCAGCAGGCACCTGTTTCTGACAGACAGCTGCCAGTCTGGCCTTAAAGGCTGTCTTGAGCTACCTGTTCCAATACTGTGATAGCCTTAATGTCAAAGCACTTCTGTCTAATCTGTATCTTCTCTGTTGCAGTTAAAATCTTACTATTTTTTCCACACTAAATGTGGGGGAAAGAACAAAGCTGTTTATTGTTCACAGCAGCCTTTTGCATGTTTGAAATCTGTTATTGTGTCTTTTCTTGTTTAAGCTGAACCCTCTTCAGTGCATCTTAATCAGTTCATCAACACCAGCTGCTCTTCTTGACAAACAATCTAATGAATACTGAAATAAGAATCTTGTTTGTAAGAAATATGGTCATGAGAGAGGAAGGGGGGCCCTGAAAACGAAATAAGACTCCTAGTTTTGCAATTCTGCTATAACAAATATGAACAATGGCTCAGTAATTAATGGGTTTGCATTACTGATGTCCCAAAAAAGATGGGACCCCATTGTTCTTGGAAGTTTTACATAAACACCTTTTTTCTCTCCTAGAAGCCTTTGCACTATTCCCCCTTCCTGGTTTTCAGCTAGTGACAGTTTTGTCCAGAGTTGCCAAGCAAGTCTATAGCAGAGGTAGAAATAAAACTCTGTATTTCCCCCAAAATAGGACAAAAGACCAGGCTGAGGATTGTATCTGCCCATGGCTTCCACCTGGGACAACCCTCCCAAACCAACACTGCAACAGAAATGTTCCAGAAACAATGAGAATGGGGAAGGGCGCCCTGAGGGCTGGAGATGTACATGGTGCCTGCATTGAGACAGAATGAATTCATGAAATGCTCCAGTGATATGCTAATATGCTTGGTAAGAGTACTAAGAAGGAGAGAAATTTTGCTGCTTTATATCAAATACGTTTTCAGGCAATAAACGTATCACTTTTTTAAAGTGATAAAAATATATTTCAGTCAGAGCTGCTTCTGTCTCAGGGAGACCCACATATTCCTGATTTCTGACCACATAGCTGTCATGTCTCCCAAGGAGCTTCTTTTAAATAGACATCACAGGGCTTCAAAAATAACCAAATCTATTGTAAACAAAAAGCTTTTAAACACATATTGCCTTTTAAAACTGGAAAACCCCCAAACATCTGCAAACTCATGCAGAGGTAATTCTCAACTGACACCATGTGCAAGTCATTTCGATCGAAATGGAATTTTGAAGGACAAAGCGCAAGTTGTAAGAATCAAACCTCTCAAGTGTCTCTCAAGTACTCTGCTTAGCAGTCACAGCTGGCTGCAGCCCTGGTCACTGTGAAACAGCCTGTGACAGGCCACCAGAGCAACCAGTTCCAGGCATACTGCTTACATGGCACCCGCCATCCCAGCTAAGACAGCATCCAGCGTGTGTTCCTTGGTAGAAGAGCAGTTAAGATCTCCCACAAGGAGAGACAAGGTTCCTATCTCTGTGCTGCTTCAGCCTGCTGACCCAGCAAAAACTGTCTGGTTTTTATAGGGGAGGGAACAGCAGAGGTGGAGGCAGTAGGATCACCCAGCAGCAGGGTGGGTGCAGCTGCCACATCTACCTGCACCCACTGCAAAAGCCTGATACATGCTAAGATATCTGGATGCATTCTTGAGCAAATGCTTTCTCGTCTATGGGTATGTGGGGAATGACAGAAAAAGGAGGGGCATGGGAGGTATAAACTGTTCTTTCAGTATGCAGATCACTTCTAGTTCTGGGTTATGACCTGCTCTGCTCTTTCCTGTATTGGGGAGCCACTTGAACCCTTCCTACTGGGGTCTTGGTTTGCCTGCTGCTGGCACCAGAGGAAGTAAGTCAGAAGAAAAGACATCTCCTCTATCGGCCCTGATTGAGAGAGGGATTTTAAGGATCCAACGGTCCCACTGGTTGTGGAGGGGGTGTGTACTGTATTCTCAGCTGCTTCCATACCCCCAAGGAAAAGTGGAAACTAGAAAAGGAGGTTTTAGCATTGTTTTATCACTGAACTGTCCACTGAACAAGAAGGATGTGCTGTATTCCCACTAGATTTGTGCATCTCCACTGTCTTCCAAAACCTGCTGTTCTAGCTGGATTTGCTGCAGCAAAGCTATACTTAGCTCATGATAAGCTGCAAGATTTTGCTTTCCTTTCCCCGCTGTTAGGGCAGTAGCTGTGCTTTGCACAGGCTCCTAAGCAGCCACAATCCTGGGGCAAGAGAAGGAGCATGCAGCATCATGGAGCAAGCCAGACACCATGGGAAGCCCAACAGCTCAGGGGCTGCTGCAGGGAGTCACAGCAAGGCTCGCCTCTTATTGAAAGCCATTTCCAGAAACTCAAAACCCAAGCTGGTCTGGGCTAATAGGGCTGGGGTTTAAGTTTCAGGGGGCAGGTGTGAGACACATTAGGGTATCCTAACGTCTTTTCTGACCTAGAGCATTGCTGCTTGCATGCAACTATCCAGTGTCCAGTTTGTGTAAGTGTGGAGACAGGATAAAAGAGCAGTGTGGTGCTGCAATGACTTGTGTAATCTGAACCAAACTACAAATAGGAAACAGAAAGTCTTGGAATGGGGGCAAATGTAGTTAGTAAGTTTCAGAACAGAAGTTCTTACATTTCCTGTAAGCCAATTTACTCTACTTCCACCCTTCCTTCTCTGTGTGATACAGCAGCCAGAGCAGTCATTAAAATAAAGATTGGATCTCGAGATTGCCTATAATTCAGATACTTCGGTGATAGAAAAATGTATAGTTTCAAGAGAAAGCATGTGCGAGTACCAAATCTCACCAAATTGCAGAGATGTTAGTTTGTTCAAACCAACCCTTCTGTGCTTTAGAGGAAACAATTTACTACTTTAGTAAATAAACACAGCTGTTAAGAAGTTAAGATTAGGCTGTCAAATTCATCATCCACTGAGTAAATGATAGTGTACAGGCCTTTGCTGTCTGCAGAACTAAAGATGCTGGAGTATGCCTCAAGTACAGAAAAAAAAAAAAAAGAGATAAAAAGGCAAATACAACAGATGATGCAGTGGGACCATCAGCCCTTTCAGCTGATGGATGGATGGAGTGTTCTTCTGATGTAATATCTGTTATGGCAGGCGTGTGTGTGTGTCTGCGGGTGTACCGGGGAGAAGAGAAAGATGAGGGCTGCATGAACAGTAGCAGGCTGTCAGCTTGGTGTGACACAGTTGTCTTTGAAGATTGGGGTCAGCGACTGTGCATTTAAAAAACCTTCCTCTCATTTCCTTGCATTGGTTTGTCTTGGAGGAGAGCTTCCTGATCCCACTGTTGTAGCTTCCTGGGGTGTGGTCCACAGACATTAGCATTAAATGCAGGATTTAAAGGGATGTCTGCATGATTAATATCAGAGGCAGCCTCCTAACCAACAGCAAGGAAAAGCATTTGAGCAATGCCACATTTTGCCCTTCCCATCTATAAATGTCTTACCCAGGAGAGTGGCAGGCTTTTTCGCTCTTGGTATTGCAGCCATTTCTAGGGTGCCTGACTGCTGGCTTCATGGAAATCAGTAGCCAAATCTCTGAGAACATCAGAACAACAAAATTTTCATCACTTTCGCTGGCTTTAAAAATTCACTGTAGACCTTTGGTGAGACTTCTGCCTCAGACAGCAGCTGCAATTCACTATTACAACCCACGCTTTCCTGTCACTTTTCAGTGGTGTCCTGCTGAACCGAGCCACACCTTTTCCTGAAGTCAACGTAATGATTTAAGTGCGTATTTTTGTTTTGATTCATCAATTTTTCATCAGCCCAGGAGACTCCTCACAGGTTCCAGGAGCTGCCTGGGAGCCTGATTCCTTTCATCATTCTCTGCCTTCCCCATCAGAGGCTGTGGCAAAAGCTCTGTTACTTTTCTCCATGTTGCCAGTCCCTGCACCCTTCAACAATAATATTCTTCACTGACCTGATAGGCCCATTTATATTCCTTGGGCCTTATATGCCGTGGGCTGTCTGTGTTTGCTGTCTCTCTAAGCTGGTGGTGGAGGCTGAGGGAAGAAGGTGGCTTTTCACATGCAGCAAGCCTTGACAGTGAGCTGCTGCTGGGGGGTCACAGCCGTCTCCTAGGCCACGCTGAGACATTTGGGTTTGCATGTTTTAGAGATGGGAAGCAGGTGCTGAGAGGATTTGCAAACATTAATCAAATTGGCTGAGCACTGGGTAACCTGCCCAGTAACATGTCTGTGTTCCTGTATGACAGTAAACCTGGTGACAGGCCTTTGCATCCACTGGAAATGCGATTTTTTTTTTTTTTTTTTTTTTTTTCTCTGAGATACCACCTTGGCATCCCTATTTCACTGTAAATTATTAATGGAACCCAGCCTTTTTAACCCCCCTGCTACTGATTGAGGTAGATCTCTGTCTGAAATAAGAATTGCGAAGGCAGCTACTTTAGTGAAAACCAAAGAATTAACATTTTTTTTTTCATTAAAACAAGCAATAGCTTAGAAGTTAAGGGTGACACATTTTGCTTTGTAATCATTCCTTACCTTTTTCCCTTGAATGGAGATTTGGGGGTGTTGAGGTTTTGGGGGGCATAAAGTGTTATCTACCTAATCCTGCCATGTTGATTATTTTTGAATAACAAGTACACACATAAAAGTGAATAGGATGAACATTCACGATTAATAGCAATTTAAAACCCAAACTCATGAGGTGATTTACCTAAGTGGTGCACCTTGGTTGGTATTGAGACACAAGTTGACTGTTTGAGACAATGAAGTTGTTTTATTTCACAAGCAAATATAATAGCTACTTATCGGGCTTAATTATTCCATTTGTTAATGCATTGTGGCTCTTGTGGTTCATTAGCATGCATGTCATTGCCTGAACAGAGCCCTTCTCTGCCAGCAGCTACAAGATTTGATTTTTCTGGCTTGTACATGTGTGCTGCCACTTCAGGTGTTTGTGGCCCTCTAACTACAGCAGGGAATTCCATATTTAGTGGAAATAAGACCTACTGATGCCAAACAAGTTCCCTGATAAAAGTTGTAAGGACTGACATGAATTCGGCATGTGCTGTGAAGACAATCATGGAGGCTTGCTGGAGAAATCAGAAGCTTTAAAAAGTGTGAGAAAAATGATCCAGTTGATTTTTTTTTTTTAGCTATTGTCATTCAATATGCCTGCAGGGAAAAAAGCTCTTTTTTTTTTTTTCCACCCAAGAGCCTTCCAGCTCCAGGAAACTTGGACATGAGTTATCCTTATGGCACCTCTCCTAAGTCCATGCTGATGTTTCTGAAGTGCTCGTATGTCATAACCCACGTCTTTCTTTTACAGACACAAGCCTTGACTGTAACACTTCGTTCAGCTCTCAGTTTCTGTTGCATTTATGGCCCTATCATGCCTAATATCTGCTTAAGAGACTATTTCTGATTTATTTCCATGTTTTGTATTATTTAAAGTAGAACTGCTGGTGCATTCATTGTTCTGAATATCAGTGTATTTAACTGGTGACCCTTCCCTAGTCTGTGCTGAAGCCCGTGGCTCTGTGGTTCTGCACATCTACCAGGACCTGGGTTTGTGCCATGTCCTCATGTACACAGCAGCTCAGCTGTTCTGGATAGGGCATTTGTGCTGTATTGCCTCATGTCATAGCTGCTGGCCTTTAAAAGCGAAGTACTAAAGAAATGAAAAAAGGAGGGGGGAGAGGGAGGGAAAACAAGCGAGGCTTTGCTCCTGCTTCTTTCTGAGCCCTATTCAGACCTCGTGCATCTTGCACAACAACTCTTCAGAGGTATATAATTATCTGGTAAAGCCGTGTACTTTGCTATCCCTTCTTTGTACTGAGAGAAAGCTGCTGAGCCTATATTCCTTTTGAAAATAGCAGTAATAAAAGAGGCTTTAAAGGAAAGGATGCTGTTCCCATGCAGAGTGTGCTTGTTTGTGCAGTTTGATGTCCTATTTTTATTATAAATCTAATTGAATTTCCAATAGCTACACGGAAACAACTGTCGTTTGGGAATAAAAAGAAGTAGATGCATGCTAATTGAAACCTCTGATAATTACACAATCTTCAACTAATTAACGAGCCAAAGGCAGCCAAACATTAGCATTTAGAAAACGCTTTGCTGCATTAACCACTAATAAGTTCATTTAAATCTATCATGGAACCCATTTTGGAAAGCATGAGCCATATTTAATCATATTCAATCAGATTTAATAATGAAATCCTTAACACCAGGCATTGTTGATTGTGAAATTACTGTGGAATTCCATTTGTTAAATATGGGGGATATTCATTTATTGTTAGCTGAATTGTACCTTGAGAGATATGTGGGGGATAAAAAGCCCCTAAAACACACAGGTTCAGGTAAGTATGTTCTTAAAATAAGTGAGGAATGGCAAAGGATTTCTTTTAATTAAATGCAAATAATTCGTTACTTGTGAGAAATGAATCAGTAACTTCCCAAATATACTGGGGAATTCCATGATAAAAGAAAATGTTTTTTGCTTTAACTACCTGCTATTTTCAGCCTAGGCAACTGTTCATTGGCACAGCTCTGCTCTCCATTTTGTTCCTTTAGAGCTGAAATAACACAAAAGAAGTCACAAGAGTTTAAATCAGAGTAACTGAGGTGAAACCTCTGTCTGTTCCCTTTTCACAGACATTCTAATTTCTGGTCCCATTGAAAGCACCTTGCACTTGGTCATTGGACTTAATGGAGCAGATAAATCACCATCAGCTCAGAAAGGAGACTTCTTCCATCGAAGTCAGTGGAGTTACTAAACTCAAGACATTCTTCTGGATAAAAATATCTTTCTCTACAGTGTGTCTTGTTGAACATTTCAGCCAGATAAAGCTACTTCAGTGGAAAATTTGAATCCAACAGTTTTCTGTATTCAGTGCTACACTGGCCCATGCAACAGCCAAAGGTTAGTTTGCTCACCTGGCATTGTGGCAGACTGCAGTGAGGACATCCATAGAAAGCTATCCTGGCATGGGAGCTGTCCTGGCATGGGATTCTTCTAATTTTTTATTAACGGTTTTGATAGGGCTCAGTTTTGTTCCCGTATCATAAATGTTGATAGTGATTATTTGGACAAGTGAGGAGACGGGAGATCAGCACTCGCCCCCAGGACTGTACTGGTGCAGTACAGCCTGGGTACAGTACCGCTGGTGATGAAGTTCTCATGGAAGTAACAAGTAAGGCTCATAATTCTAAAAAATATGGGACTGTCCAAGGGGCTTATTCATAACCCTGTCCTTGGGGACAAGTGTACTAGAAATAGAACAAGAGGCTGAGATTGGAACAATATCTGGCAAGAGTGGTCTGCCCAGCTCTCTGCAGATATAGGAGAGGAAACCTGATGCTCCCTCTAAGCTACCCTTTGGGACTTCTGCAAGACAAGTGAAGTGGTGTCCCTCTGAGGCCCCTGCTGACTGCTGCATGATGTGTCTTCAGGTGATCGCTGGTGCTTCTCTGCCCTGTCTGTTCACCAGCTGCTGGAAGTGAAAAATCTAGGAGCATGTACATAGAAGGTCAGGTTTTCTTTCTATTTTATTGAGAAAACAAAGCTGGAAGTTTCTCCAAGAAATGGTGAGCCTTGGTCTTTGTGTCTTGGAGTGGGGGTGGTTTAATTTTCTTTCTAAGAAATTTGATAGTTCCCAAATAAAAAGGGCTAATTTGAAAATACTTTTAGTAACAACTCTATTTCTTTTTAATTTCCTTGTAAATGTCTCTGTTCTACCTCTTATCCAGTGTTGTTGATTCAAATTCAGCTTTCTGTTTTTTGTGATTCAGGTCAGAGACAAACGGATTGGGATTAATTTGTTAACCACCCATAAACACTAATAGAAGTACTCAGTACATTTTACCTGAGAATCTCAAAGATCCTTACCAGGAGTAAAATGCCTTAGAGTGAGCATGCAGGTGAGGGAATCAAATGCCCCCAAATTCATCCTTTCATTGAGCAGTTCTTGACACATATCACAATAATTTCTTATCATCTTTATTGAGCATTTAGTGGATAAGGGAATAAAAGTGACTCAATTTGAGGACAGCACATTATATCTGTCCCACAGCTCAGAAGAAACACAGGAATCCAAATTCCCAGTCTCTTGGTCTAATTACAAAGCCTTCCTTAGTGAATTGCTAGTTGTAGGAGTGACTCCTTTGCATCCTAATGCATAAATATCTACCAGTTAATAGCAGCACAATGGACTAAATTTGCCAGGTATCATGAAAATACCCTGACTAAACAGTCTTTAGGACTAGCTTAAGATTTCAGAGGATGTTTTTAGCTGCTAGTACAGATAAAAGCAGTCGTAAAACCTAAGTGACTCTCAGTTTGAAGCTGTATTCTTGAGCTTTTAAATAGTTTAAAATGAGTTTTCTATACTCACACCAGCACATTCCCTCTAATTATCAAGTACTTCTTGATAGAGCACACTTTACAAGTAACAGGGCAAAGTTTCAGGGCATTGTGTGTTTGCAAGTTGAAAGCCATTAACATTTTAGAACTTATTCATGATGGGAAAATTACACTGGTAGAAGGAGTGATTTTCTGAGAGTATAAACCTGTGCCAGACAATCTGTGGGTGTTCATTTTTCATTTAAGAACTGTTTATTTTCCCTTAATTTAAATCAATTGAGAATGCATTGAGCTCAACTTGAATGCAGTCCCTTGAATCCCAAATGTGTATATCCTGATGGTTGTTTGTACTGCTTAATAAGCTTTATTGCTTTAAAGGCTGAAGTAAACCAGATTGATGCAGCCACCCAATGCAGACAAAGCCTTTCTCAGAAATGCCACACTTGCCTCTGACTACTGAACACCAGTGCCTATCTTGTAACATGCTGCTTAAAACAGTCCATGAATGTGGGGCATCCCTGCCAGGAAGGGTGAAGGGTACTGCTCCAGCCTTTTCTCCTTCCCTTGCTCTAGATGTTGAGCTATGTCAGAGCATGTGCACAGCCATACTGAGAGACATGCAACATACGCAAAGGAAAAGGCACCACATATGTAATTATATGACACTCCAAGGAATGCTCTCGTATTTTCAAGGAGGTTTATTTTAAATGATGTGTGAGACAACCTCACAAGATGATCATATAGCAGGTAGTGTGTGTCAAACCATGCTCAGGAAATATGCTACTCGCTTGAAATCGTGTTGAAGAGTTGACTACCAAATTAGATAGCTCCTAAGCATTTATTCCTTTTGTAAGGTTTCTTTTTCACTTTTTCCTCTGAAGGGATGATGGGAAAATTGCAGGCCTGCTAAGCTGAAGCAGGGAGAGCTAACTTTCCTTTATTTCTAAATCATGTCAGTTTTCCCCTATTGAGGCATAAACGACAGAACAAGAGGATGTGACCAGTGACACCTGATTATTCATGATTCTGCTTGTGAGATTAATTCCCTTATTAACCTGCATAAAACAAGATATCAAAGTGTCAACAGATACAACTAGAGCAAAAGCTCTGCAGAGTTATGACCTGAAAGATCCCTTTATATGCTATTTACTTTTCCAAGTGTTTTCTAATCTATTGTTAGTGGACAAAGCTGGTTATCCAGATAGTTACTAGTTCTTTCCGGTAACTATCATAAATACTAAGCTGCTACCTGCATCTACTGCGAGGTTGTGCTGTTATTAAACTTTGTATTTGCATGTGGCAAATAAGCAAAATCGATCCTTAAACTGTTCCTGCCTAACAAAATCTGACCTCTGTCCTCCTTCCTGTGGGACTGGCCAGGGTGGCACAGTACTGCTGGGTACAGCGCTTCCATCTCTGCAGGAGCATCCTGATGCATGCTGCAGACCTTAACTTGGCACTCAGATGTCAGGGCCTCCCACTGCCAGCTGCTCCCACAGTTTTGGCCAGTCCTGAGAGAGCTGTAGGAGCATCCTTGTTTGCCATGTTACACTTTCCTTCCATGTTTATGAAAATGTAACTGGGGACTGGCACAGGCAGCTGTGTCAAGCACCAGACTATTTGTGTTGATCAGGTTTGTGGCGTGCTGGGTCACTACAGTGCTGGCCACAGACGGAAAATGATAAACTCCTGAATCTGCAGAGGGGCACTGGTGGGAACATTGGTGGGAACATTGGCAAAACTGGAGATTTCCCTCACATCTTTGTCTCTGACAGGTGAATAGTACATAAGAAACCTTTCACCTGATCCTAGCATTCCCAGATCTACGTGATACATTTCTGCTCTCAGCTGTCTGATTGATGTTCTTCACCTAAGCATTTACTGTGGTCCTTGGGGTGGTTCATTGAGACAGGATTCATGATGCATCGCATCCCATTCCTGTCTGAGATGCCCTTAACAATCAGGCCACTCCCATGTACTGAGCAAGGCTGATGGATTGAACTCAGGGTGATCTGCACTCTGGTTACATCCATGATGTGCTAAGCTAACCTGGTCAAACTTGGTCATATCTATGGGGTCAAAATCCAGCACAGCCCTGCTGCAAGAGTCAAAGCATCAGAGAAATGGTACTGCAGTATTGTTGTCTTGCAGTAAATGAGTGCTGACTCCTGTGCCCTAGCATCTGGTCACATGTGAAATAGAAGAGTTGAAGCCTCTTGCTCTGAATTGAGAAAACCATGTGACTTCAAATGCCAGAACTTTGGAGGTGTTTGAGATTCAAATAAGCAGTTTATTAGCTTAAGCCTCAAATCTGCTTGAAATAAGTGAGAGCGCCTATATTCTTTACTAGTGCTGGTGTCATAAATATCTCCATTAAGTAGCAATTAAGCTGCTGGGATTTGGGCTGTATGCCATTATAAGAGGTAATTATAAAAGAATTGGATTAATTGGTTCCTAAATTATTTATGTAGACATAAATATTGCACATGAGATTAGTGTTAAACAGGATGGTGGCATGAAGAGAGGAAAGGAATGATACATTGATTTAAGCTATTTTTTTAATTCTTCCTCCCCAAAATACTAGAAAAGTCGAAGTTTGTTAAAAACTATTCCCACTGTTAGTGTGCATACACCACCTTATCAGGTTTTATAGAAATATACTCCCCTGATAAAGCCATTCTGTGTGCTTTTGTAATTTCTCCAAGTCACCACAAATAATAAGCATTAAGAGCTTTCTTGTCAATACAATGAAGTCAATCTTCTGTCTGTTGCAGTATAATTTAGAGCTGGGGGAAATGACTGATTTCACAGATATTAACTTTATCGAATATACAAACAACAGATGTATTATATGGGGAAAGAAATTTTGTGTGAGCAGCACAAAGAACTCCAGCAATCAGAAAATTCAATCTGCTCTTGACACTACAGCATTCCCACAGTCTAACAGTGCTTGTCAGCTGTAAAAATAATATAATACAAAGATGTGACAGTGAAAACAAGGCAGGCTATTTAGTATGCAAACAGCCAAGCACCTTAAACTAGAGACATTTATGAAAACAAAAAATATGGTTGGAAATAAAATTGTCATCTCTATATTTGTCTATTTTCATGTTTCAGGGTACAAACTGATGGGGTCAGGAAGAAATTTCCTGAAAAGTTAAAAACAGTGTCAAAGTGGGAAAAGGCCACACTGCTCCTCATGGGGCAAACTAGGCAACAGGGAAAATGTGCCTGGACCTTTGTGGTCCTTCACACAACTAGCCTAGGGTGACCAGACCAGTCATCAGGAGTGTTACGTTGTATAAATATATTAACTGCATCTTTTATGGATCTCTCTTTTTCCATTTCTCTGTAAGACAGGTAGAGAAACTGCAGCAGTGGGTTCAGACAGGGGAGGTGGTGCATGCAATGGCTGGTACCCTGGGGAAACCCACATCCAGGGGAGATGGAAAGCGGTGTCAGAGAGGGGATGCTTCCCTTGTCAAAATGGGCTGCAGTGGCAGGCAGGGAGCTCATGTGATTTGTGCAGGGAGCCAGGCTGGTAAGAGGTTTCATGGACATTAAATATTTATCTCGTTTTTCTGATCTGGCTTTGCATTGCACTGTGGTTGCCTGCGCTGCTCCTGCGAGCTGCAACCAGCTTGTCTCTGAGAGTATTTGAAGTTTTGCACATTCCTTAAATGCAGGACACAAAATGTGGTAGACAGGGAGAGGTTTTTTGTGTTCTTGGAAGGAAAAGTCTTTGAGGGAGTATTTTGGGCCATGACCTGCAGCATCAAACCCCAGATTTTTCAGCCCTTTCATAGGAGCTGAAATACTTGAAAATGACAGGTGAAAGGAAAGTGGGACCTGGAATAGCACAGTCTGAAGTTTCTTCAGTAGCAGTAAGCATGGAAAGAGATAGAAATGCTAACAGACAGCTTCTGACAGGCTCTGTTTTTCAGCTTGATTTACAAGGCTATCAGTGTGCAATAAATCACCCACTCCTAATTATAAATTATCACAGTCTGAGTGTTTTGGTACAGCTCTAGAAGCCGAGATTGAAATGTCCAATCTCAGCTGTATGTGCACTTGTTTTTTCCACAGAGATGATAATGCTTATTTTCCAGGCTCTGACTTCTGATAGCTACAATTTTCCTTTGAGCTATCACTTGGGTGCCAGGCTTTTTTAAGTTTTAGCTGCTCAGTCCCTGGGACCCTCAGAAGACAAGCAAAGGCAGCCCCAAGGGTACAACACGAATGTTGCATGTGATGGAATTGTGGTCAGCTTTTTCACCACAGGCCTTTCTCCCTTCCAGGAGCTCCAGGAAAGCTTTCCTTTTCTATCGGATAAAAACTTCCCTGTATGGGGGAAACTCTCTGCCACTCACCTTTGGTGAGATCTCAACCTTTAAGTCTCTTTCCTGGTGGAATGCAGTTAGAATAAAAGCCAGATTTAGGGCCTGGGAATTTCTGAGTGTAACTGCCGCTGTGGAGTTTGTTGGTGGGACAAGTGGAGTGATATTTGGGCAGGTGAATCATTTTATCTCCATCTCACTTACCCACCTGTTAAATGGGAACAGCACTGTTTATTCAGTGCATCCTCACAAGGCACTGAGACTGGGCTAATACTCCCCAGAAAGCAATTCTGAGGGAAGATGTTGTTCAAGTGTGAAGTTTGACCTTTACGTAGCATTGAATGCTGTTGGCTTCGTGCTCACTCTAGTCCCTGGTGATGATGAATACCCCAGCCCCACAAAAGTTACAATCCTCTTCTTAAGGCTGTGAGCTTGACGCATTAATGACACCTTACTGTGTTGTCTGGAATCACCCTCTTCTTTCCTAACTGGCTACAACAGAAAGTCTTAAATACACAGACAGATACAAATAGGGTCTGCAGAGAGATGTAAATGTTTGTGCAACCCATCTGCAAAAGCCAGTTGATAGATTTCCAACCGCAAGTGAGCTTGTGCCAATATGGGGAGCAGGCTGCTCTTGGGCATAATCTGCATCTTCTCTTTGCTCTCCCAGGCTGGCAGCGAGGCACCATGGTGACATTTTTCTCCCTCATATGGGTGACAAGTGAATGGGAAAGGTTTGTGACCAGCTTAATTCATGTACCAGCATCTCACACAAGCCTCTGTGACAGTCACCTGTCTTCCTGCATCATGGATGGGAGAGTGAGACATAGGGCAGGTGACCCAAAATCACAAATACTCCAGACCCTGTGGATGAGGTCATTTATATGTCCAGGTTGTGGTGCTGGGGCAGTTCTGAGATCAGCCATGGGAGCCTCAGAGAACAGCTGAGAATTAAATATGAGCCTTCCAGTTTTACGTTCCAGTCCTTCTCACCTCTAAACCCAACAATGCTACAAAGTCAAGAGACTTCAGTTAAGGACCTAACACATATTCTTAGGTCTTCTTGTCTGTGGAACTGGACAACACCATTGTATGTAAGCAGCTTAAACCAGTATCTTTCACATCATCTTTACTTGCCATGATTTAAACACTGGGGTTTGTTTTGCCTTTTTTTGGGGGTGAGGGAGAGCATATTCTTGGGGGCTTGTTTGTTGTTTTATCTATGTGGCAAAGTGGAGGGATTGGAGGGGTATCATACGGCAGCAGTCATTCAGCAGCTAAGATGGGGAAGTGGTATCTTTACTTCCTGGTTGCAGTTGTTTATACTATCTAGGATACCGCTGACTGTCTTCAATTGCTGGAAGAGCTAAATTCCTGCAGAGCAAGGATTGAACATAAATGCCTGTAACAGTCATTTCTGCCAGCTCTGGTGCTTTGTGGATGCTGTGGAAGCTGTTCTGGGTGCTGGCAGGATGTCCCTGGCCTGCATGGCTTGAAGCTCTGTCGGAGAGCTTGGTGACAACGTTATTTATGATAATTTAAGTGGTTATCCAGGAGGCGACTGCTGACCTCCCTGGCACCGCAGGCAAACTGCAGGCTGCGCTGCAGCCACGGGGCTGTGCGGGCTGCGGCAACAACAGTGCTGTTGTAGGGTCTTTGACTCTGGTTTTGCGGGTGAAGCCGGTGGAGGAAGGTCCGAGCGGGACGCTGGCAGCCCCCGGCTTCCCAGCGCCGGCGAGGACGATTCTCAGCTTAATTTAGCCCAGCCCGAGCCGCAGCTAGGCGGGAGTCGGAGGCCGGCTCTGCTGAAGCGCCGCGTCCTTGCAGCGCCCCGCGCTGCATTCGCTGCTTCCCGTCGCCAGGTGGCGCCCGCGCACCGTAGCAGTACCGCTTCCCTCCCGCCCCAAAGCGCTCCTCCGAGCTGAGTGCCGCGGTTGACCCGGAGTCATCCCCGAAACTGACCCCTGGCCTCCGGGGCTACCTCAGGCGCTTTGATGCTTACTACAGGCCCGATTCCCCCGGGGTTCGGACAGGATTCCTTTCCCGCCGCAGCTCCGCGGCTGGGACCTTACGTGTGGCAGGAGCGGCGGGAATCAGTGCGCGGAGGTTTTAGCCGTGTCCCTGAGGGATGCCTGTTGTCACCGCGGAGGGTGTTTGAAGGTGCAGGCAGCTCCTGCCGAGCATGCGGCTCACACTTATTTCTCACTTGTTAATACATTACTGCCATACGCTGTCAAGAATTGTATTTGTCTCCCTGCCCATGCTACTGCTGAACTGCGGGGAAGAATATCAACAAGCCTGGAAAACCCTTTTATTGTATAGTTAAGAAGCTCCTTGGAAATTAGTATTCATCAGGGAGATTTGGTTCAAGGTTTTATTTCCAAATCCACTGAATTTCTGCCTGGCTTGAAAGCGCAAAAAAGGAGGATGCTGAAGCAATTGCATTCAGCTGTAGTTAACTTGAGGAGAACCGGAGCTCTTGTGAGACACTGGCTTTACCACTAAAGCTTCTTGCTAAATTAGGTTAGTATGTAACTCCCAATGCTACCATGGTGGGGGCAAGGAGCTGGACTAGTGGTAAATGTTTCATTTTCATTTTCAGGTCTCTCAGTTTTGGCCCCAGATCTCCATGTCTCCCCCTCTGGTGCCCTTAGGGAGTTGCTTCTGGGAAGAAAGGTAGAACAAGGGAAACTTTCTGTTAGAAGGGATGGATCTGCTAAGGTGTGGGATATCTCTACATTTCTTTGCCCCAAATCCAGTGCTCTCTGGTGATAACCATACTTCTGTACTGCTCATCTGCTGGGTGATGCCAGGGGGATAGAGCCAGAGCTAAGTACCAGATATCAGACTGGCTAGAAATGGCCCTCCCCAAGAAAGAGCCTCTTCATCCAAGTTACCAGGAACCAAGGCGATGCCCTCCTCACAACCCTGTTGGCCTGGGGATGTGTGGTGGTATCTTGTGCTCCAGCTGCAGTTCAGCCGGGCACATGTGAGCTGGACATGCCAACATCTCCAAGCCTGCAGTTGTCATTTGTCTGAGTACATCAGGGCAAAGGAGAGCAAAGCCATATAACACATAACAGTTTAGAGCGAGAGCTAAGTGTAAATCTCAGTAGCTCAAACCCTCAGTCCCAGTCTATGACCTTTAGGAAACCTTTCCAAGTGCTGCTTCAAAATGAAGCAGCAGTATTTTTAGCTTGACTGGAAGAAGCAGACTTTACCCAGAAATTTTCTAAAAAAGAGGAAAAAAATATTTCTGGTCTTTTTATGTGATATTTCTAAGCCCATCTCAAACACTCTGCAGGAGGCAGGGTTAAGCATGTGAAATGGGATGCTGTGCATTAAAATTGTACCTGAAGCATCCTATCACTCGTTGTAGCTGCATTATTCGCACTGCAATTGAAGGCTAAGGAGAAAGTGCATAGAAGATTGTAGAGCAGCCATCTAAAACAATTAATGGGGCAGCTGTGATAAAAATGAATCTCAAACCCCTGCTTTTCCCCCTTGCTGGTGGCTGCGAATGACCATTGCTGGCAGCAGCTGAGGGACCCCCAGCATCAAACTTGGTGTCCAAGTGCATGCCAGCCTGCCTGGAGCATGGGCCTGCATGCACAGCCAGCAGCTCTCTGTGAGGTGCCTTCATTTCTGTCTCAGCCTGCTGCCTTTTGGATAAAAACTGGACATTTTTAGCATGTAAAATGCAGAACCCAGCTCTGTTTTCCAGAAGCCTTAGAGAAAAGACATGCATCACTGCCTCTAAATTAGATCACAAATTTTCTGGCTGGTGGCAGCATCTTAGTGTTCACCCTGAAGGCAAAGATGTGAACAAATTACATTTTACTGTCATAAGTTCATGTACATGCTGCGTTCCCACTAAAGGTGGAATAATGTACTTTGGTGAAATGAGGTGGTTTTGGTGAACCTGGAGGAGTCTTTGCTCTTGGGAAGGCACAGCAACGAACAGTGAGGGGACCATTGCTCTGCATGGGTGGTCAACAGTCTGCGGCACTTAACATGTGTCACCAATTAGGTGAAAGACAATATTCTAGGGGAGAAAAGGCATGTGATGGACATGTGTGCTGCAATCTGGAATCACTTGTACAGTTTATTGCCAGGCCCTTTATTCAATCAAGTTCTTCATAGACATGGGAAGCGCTGATGTTGACATACGATATCTACCGCAGCTATGGGTGTGCTTCTGCATCTCTGCAGTTGTCAAGAACATTGTCATCAGCCTGAGATGTGCTCCAGCAGCACTGAGTGATTTTGCTCATGGGGTCTCTCTCTCTCCTTGCTATGTGCATGCAGCTCTAGCTGATGCTTATGCATCAAAAGCAGGATCAGACCCTCAGGAAGCACAAGGTGACACTCATGACAAAAGAGGAACAGATGCAAATGTGTTTCTAAGTACTGGCTCTGAACATTTCTTTTGTTCCTTTAATTGATTGTTTGCTACCAGTGTTTTCTATAATGAGGATGTTTTCTGAGCAGGAGGCAATGACACTTGTGCTCTTGTTCAGTCTCAGCTCAATAAGCTGCTTGAGCTCTGCACAGGTATCAAGTGGGTCTGGGACTCCCACACAACCAGACTGTGGGCCATATTGCCTTCAGCTCTTGATGCTGCAGATCTCCGCAGAATTCAAGTAGTCTTAATTTCATAGAGATTTTATGCTGCTGACAGGAGAATGCTAAAAATTGGCAAAAAATATTTATTGTTCTGAAAGGCAGCCCTCACTGGAGAATATCAAACGTAATTAGATGTACCACACTCCTGGAAAACAACTCCTGTCTGCTACAACACTCCCTCCTGTGAGGTGTAATTCTCAAAATGCCCTTTCTGTAGAGCTCTACTCCTCTCTGTTGCTCAGCCTGGCACACAAGACCTTATCTTTCCTAGCACCAACATGTTCTTGAGCTGATGCCAGAGGAGGCTCTTAATGAGCCATGAGGAAGTGCAGGGTTTTCAGAAGGACCTGTAGATGGCTGTAAATGCTCTGTTTGAGTATGGTCACATAAATATAAGGTGTAGACTTAAGGCTGTTGCCTGTTTTGCTGACCTGACTCAAAAAAGACATACCCCAAACCTTCCTTCACTTTGCTATTTTTAATCCCTCATCCAGGTAGCTATAACCAGAATGGCTTCTCTGCAAGTCTGTGTACCTGAGGTCTTCACCAGCTTCCTGGAGCAGCTTTGCTGTCACAGATCCATGTAGGACTACTTCTTGTTCTAGTGTGCCTGTGCACCCAAGTCCTGTCCTGAACCTTCTGGGAGTCATCTCTGTTCAAGAGGTATTTTCAGATATAGAAAACTAGTTGTGGCTGTGGTGTATTACACAGACTGGTAGAGAAATGGTTCAACTCTCCTGAGGGAGGATACACAGTAACTTTGACCCTCTGCCCTGCCCCTATGCAGCTCTGTGTGTGTGCGTAGGAAAGGGTTGTCTTGGGTTTTTACAGGGAGACAAATCATTTTTGCAGTGCTTTGAGAGAGGCAGACCTAATACCTTCTCAGACACCCCTGAGTAATCCCAAACTGAACTGCTCTTTGAGTTTTTCAGTTTGTTTCATGTGGATGGGCTGGGGATTTTCACATCCAAACTTAAAAGGTTAAAACTACTGAAGTCAGCAGGAAATAAGTGAATTTAACCTTTGTAGCTGTGTAAACATCTTAATTTCATAAAGCTTGCACTGGTGGAATGGTAAAAGGTTTGTATTTTATGATTGTCAGATGGATAAAACTTTGAGTGTGGGGAGGAAGATCAAAAGAGAACTCAGGAAAGTGTTCTTCAGAGTTTACTTGTGAGTGCACTTACTTAGTGCGATTATTTTTCATAGTAATGCATACACAAAAAGTTTGACCTTCTCCAGACTCCCCTGTTGTGTATTATATACTGCCCTCCCTTATCTGTGCATTGGTGAGAAAAAAAGATGTAAGGGCTGGTGGTGCTGGGGCGAAGACCTCACCAGTCACTGTTATGAGGGCTGGCTCAGAGGGAAAAAAAATATTTTGGCTTTCCAGAAGTCAGTTCAGCTTCCATGCATCCCTTCCAGAACCTCTTCAGGACAGCTTCAGGTAGGACTATCTTGGAAATATTTGCTTTTCTGTCCTCGAGATTTCCTTTCCGTAGAAGGCCTCCAAAGATCAGAACAAAAGACTTCCAGTTACGGAGGTATAACATTTGGAGTGCAACATACAGGCTCAGTGATCACGGCCCAGCAGGTTGCACACATGCAACATGGCCCCAGGAACAAGGGATATAGATCCACAGCAACATTCACTTGGGAAGCTGGACAGATTATTCCCACTGTGACACAAAAATGCATTTTGCAATCAATTGCCCATGTGTCTGGCTTTTCCCTGCACAGAGCCTGGCTAGCACCTAGCTGAGAGGAGCATGCTGAGGGATCTCCCCAGTGTGATGGGTTTGTTCCTGTGTATGCCAGCGGCAGTGACAATTTGTCTGGCAAAAGTCCCCACTTCTCAGTGAGCACAGTCATGAGCAGGCTGATACGAGGCAATGCTGCCCAAACTCTGAGCTGTTTAACTGGGAGCGAATTCAGACCTGGATATCATGCTGGGCTTAAGCAAACACTCTGCAACCATGGCTGGAGAGATATCCTGAGTCCAGCCACTTCTGAGCATGAGCATAGTGTGTTTAATAGAAAAGCTTAATAATGACACACAATTTTTCTTCTGTTCCTTAGTTTCCAGGAATAAAGAGGGAATAAGATGTCTTTTCTGTGTTTTCCCATTATGTTGTGCTATTGCTGCTGCATCCCTGCAGGACAGAAACTCAGCTGCTATAACATGCATGTGCAGTAGAAGAGGGATCTGACATCAGGCATAGGTAAATGGGGTTGCTTCAGAGCAAATAGGCAGTAACACAGTTGTTGACTGTATTGCAACAATCATAAACTGAATAGGTGCCATGGAAGTGGTTCTGCTGCAGTCATATCGCCTGGTCTAGCAACTAAAAGTACCCCAACAATAAAAACTGGTCTGGTTGCTGTAATCACGTTATTTTAGGTAAATCTCACGTTTCTTGAAAAGAAAATGAAAGATCAGGCTTTTATCTTCCTGAGCCAGAGAAAAGTTCAAAATGTTAAGCAAATATGGCCCTGTATTTTGAAGACCAGAAGTTAGTTTCTACCTAGAAAATCCACAAATGATTGTTAAATGCTGTTAGTATTTATTGAAATCTGTTTTTTAACTTCATGATTTTAAAGACTGCATTATGATGGTGGGAGAACTGCAGTCAAGATTTTGATCATTGGAAATTGACAGTGCTTTCTAAACTGTTACACAGTCAATGAAGGTGCTTCACAGCAGTTGGGAAGATCAAGATAGATAATTGGGTTAATCTTGCTAATTAGTGCTAAACTCAAAGACCATGCACTGACCGCCTTGTTAGGTTTCTATGTTGGGATTAGTAGAAACTGCACTGTTATTGCTATATTTTTCTATCCTTCTTGCTATTTCTGTGCATCTGAGTTACCCCAAATATCCACTAAGTTTGCACTGATTATACAGTTTCTTACAGTGCATATTTGTTATGAAATTATTTTATTTTCTTATGCTTGCTGTCTGAAATTGTATTTCTAGGAAAGAAGGGTCCTTTAGCACCTTTACCAAGTTTAATTTTGTAAAAAGGCTTTTCTGGGGATGTGAGCAAGAACATGATGATATAGGCATGTCTGGGACCGCACGTCAGTGTTAGAGTTTATGCATTTAATGCCCTATCTGGAGACTACTTAATCATGTGAATGCAATTGTTATATTCATTGAGTAGCAAATGGATGAAACATGATGTAAACTGTCACTGCATAGTTTTCTGCCCTGTGGAAATGAGCAGCAGGGACAGAAAATGTGTACTGCTTTGGCAGGAGGAATGTTTGGGTAGGACTGCTTGCAGGGACAGAGTCCTTCAGCAGGCAGGTGGCTGGGAGCAGGACCAGACCTGGCTTCTGTTCAGCCCTGGCGCAGACACTTCTCTGAGGTCTGAGTAATGAGGAGGTGACCACATTTAGGAAAGTCAGGGATGAAATTCTGCCATCAAACTGTTGACATGTAACAGAGGTAACTGTAGTCAGGACCGCTGTGGCCCAGCAGAGGGAGATGGGTGCCTGCAGAGGGGATTTGGTTTGCCAAATGGCGGCTATTTAAGAACCTGTCAGGTGCCTGAGACTAGGTCAGGCAGACCCAAACTGAAGTGAATACCTTTGAAAACATTGTACTATAATTGTCTACACTATAATTTCCATGTGTAGTGGAAGCAATGAAGATGTACCTGCCTGAATGGAGAGCAGGGAAGCTAAATACATTCGTATTTAATATGCTTCTTGTTGTACATTTGGGTACCTGATGTCTTTTCAGCATCTCTGCACCTGAATTCCCTCATCCATAATCAGTCATGTTTTCAGACTGAGGTGTATCATGATCCTATATAACTTCTGCACATCACAATCAGTGAAGAGGCTGTGAGCAGGTGATGTTTTCCAAAGTACTCAGAAAAACGAACTCAAACCCCAACCACGAGACAAATTGGTTGCAACAATAATTCCACTGATGCTAACAACAGGCTCAACTTCTGCTGGCATTTGCACTAGCATAACTAATAGCAGAGCTTGCTCTTTACTCCTCTCTTGGCTGTGTATGTAAATGCTCAACTCTGATTTCTATTTGAAATGTATCAGACAGATTTGCAGGTGAATTTAATGCTGTGGGTCTCAAAATTAGTTTTCTCCTGAAGTAATCGTAATCTGTAAGCTTTTAGTCTCTGGCTACCGAAGAGAGCTGCCTTAAAGGCAGACTTAAAGGCAAAAGCCTGAAAAATCTGACTCACAGCAGTTGCATACAATAAACTGTGGTCCTGGAGGGAAGTTACTGTGTTTGTGAACTTCAAGATGTACTCCAATTCAAGGTAGTTTACCCTATGATTACCACCTTCTGGTCTTTTCCAAAGCACGTATTTCTTAAAATACAGCGTGTAACTCCACTGCTGTATGTAAGTAATTTCATTTTCTTCAACAGAGCTTCATAGCTAGATGAAATTACTTGTGTGTGTATGTATTTGGAAGATTTGGGCCAGTGCACTGACTGAAGCTACGTTCTCAAAATAGTAAGTTTTACGAGAAAGTCTGATTATAACTCTACTAGAAACACGGTTGATGGCATCCAGCTCTGTGTTATGTGTTACTGAAATGTGGTCTTTGAAGCTTCAGAAGGCTGTGCATTTCCAATTACATGAGATGCTTGCACAGGTTATCCTGTCTGCTAGAGGCAGAAAAGGCACTTTTCAATTGCACAGAAGTGCAGGAAGATCCAAGTAAATTAAAAAAAAACCCACATGTACTTGGCTCTTGGAGATAGCTAAAATGTGTTACATCCTGCTCTGTTTTGATTGTGTAAGTCACTTTGTTCCTTTTTCTGGGGGATCCCTACAATTGTACTGCTTCATCTTCATTCAAAATAACCCAGAATGAAAAAGTTGAATAAACTCAAACTGGGGTTCCCCAACATCCAAGGTCAAATCTCATCACATATGTCACTCCTTCTGGGCATTCTGGATGTACAGAGAAATCATTCTCATATGGAAAGTAAGCCTGATCATTCAAAACATTTTTTCCAAGAATAATAAGTTGGTTTTCAGTGTTTTATTTTGGGTCATATTTCACTGCTTCTGATATCTTTGCTCTCTTTCAGCTTCTTTCCGCTGAACACTTCTACATGTTTTCCTTTTCACTCCATCTTAAAAAAAGCCAAGCAAACCTATCAATTCTGTGTCTTCCCACAGTCATCTTTAGCCACTCTGGAGGGAAGAACTATTACCATAATTTTCCAGTTTGGCTGTAAGAAATAGCATCAGTACTGAGTCAGGAGTGGCTGTGCAGGAACCAAATGGTGCCTCAGTGAGGCTGGTGGTGCTGAGGGTCTGCTGAATGCAATGGTAAAACCCACACAGAATGTCAGCAGAGAGATTTCTTTTGTCTAGTTGAGGGATCTGAGAGGGAGGTATGACTCAAGCATGCCACTGTTTTTGACATGCCTGCATCTAGTTACTCTAATAGTGCCATGCCAAAATGTGTTGATTTGGAAGTTGGATGTGCCCATAGGATGCCCCAGCCTTCTGTAAGCTCTTTTTAAAGTGAAGATGGGTGTGTTTTGTCCAGTCTCTGAGGTCACCTCTGCCTATCGGATTCCTGCATGTGATTCTTATTTAAAGGACAAATTTCTATGATTTTTATGTGGAAGCAACAGGCTCTGCAGAGATCTCTCCTGCTCTTGAGCTAACCCCTCTGGACTAGCTGTAACACTTAGATAATTTAATGTACAAAGCTTCAGGCTGTCGTCATTATGTTCTTTCAGGTAAAGTACTTTATACTTTAGGAACAATTTGGCAGAGGCAGCAGGGATACTTCTATGTAAGTATGTCATGAGATCAAGCCTTTTAATGTTCATAAAAAGAAAGGATGTCAATTTAAATTCTCATCTGTTCAACGCATCTGAGGTCTGCTGATTTATGAAGTACTGTAAATTGTAATCATATAAGCCTGTAACACTCTGGAAGCTATTTAAATAGCAAAACTTTCTTCCAAAAACATGATATATGGAAGACATAAAAGTTTTAAAGCAAGAGTCTGCCTTAATAGGGAAAGAGTATTCATTTACTGACAAGAAAGAGCTGATTTTCCTTACAAGAAATTCTCCTTCCATAGCCACCCCATGCTTTGTATTAATCAAAGCATAGGTTTTCTACTACCATGATCCTGGGTAAGATTTGTTTGCAGGAGAGTTGGAAAAGGTTAATATTCTCTGAATACTTGGGTGACAGAGCCGAGCAGTCAGGGCAAGCACTGAATTTCTGGTCCCCAACAAAATCAATGGCCAAACACTGATTTGCTGGTGAAACCAAACGAGTACTTATGACCAGGAGGGAAATGGAAGAATGGCAAAATAAATCAAGATGAAACGTCAGTTTGCAGTGGGAAAGTTTAAGGGCCAGATGTCACCCTAAGTACACTGCCGTTCATAGAAGATATTCTATTAAACTCTGTCTACTTCCAGACGTTGTTTCACGTGGTTCCCGTGGGAAGGGGATGCCAGCAGGCAGAAGTACAGTCGCCTGTCAGTTTTAGGTGCATTAGATTGGCACTTCTGAGATGATAACAGACACACAAGTCTCATGAGATGGGAATAGGGGATTTGAGCAGTCTGGCTAACTCACTCATGTTGGCAGAGAAACCTTTGCTTGTAAGTAAGCTGAAGTCTTCAGCATTTAAAATATTTCTTATCTTGAAGGCCACAATGAGAAGGAAATGACTGTTTGTAGATAGCCATGCTCCAGGAAGCAATGAGGAATAGCAGAGCACAGAACAGGAATGTATGCTGATGTGGTTTTAGTATCAGAAACTAAATGCATTTCAGAATAAGACAGATAGTGATTTCCTATGTAACAAACAGTATAGAAAACAAAGATATTTACTGAGAGAACAGCATAACTTAAATGTAATGCCTGCTTTTTAACATTTCACTGTAACTGGTCCCCAGTCAAGATATTGTTGAAAATGAAATTATTCTGTTTAACTAGGGTCCTTGTTAGTTCACTAGATCAGCTTAGAATTTTGAGTATCTTAAGAGAATAAATATCCTATGCAAAAGGATGGTATTCTTGTTATTTTAGAAATGTGATACATGTGCTCAGTGTCCTAAATGATGGCCCAAAGCTGCACATGACACGGGCAACAGAGAGACTTGGAAAAAATATAGAAAGCAACATGTTGGTTGGATGGGGGTCACTGTGGTCCAAATGAGACCAGTTTTGTAACAGGGGTAACTAAGTCTTGGTGGTGGTACCACAAGGGGAGTGCTGGATTTTGGCACTTGTAAACTCCATGGTGGGAAGTAGCATGTTGTAGCACCTCTTCTCCTAAGGGAGGTCATTCGGCTTCTTGCTTTCAGCATGGACAAGTTGGAAGAAATTAAAATGCTGCTATTAAATGTAAGCCTGGCACTGAACACTTGACTGAGCTGTGTCATCTGAGGATAAATGAGGCTGCTGGAGACTCTAAAACAATTGCTGTCTAACAATGCTAAGTGCAGTGTGCATCTTATCAAACAAAAGCCTGTCTCTTGCACACATGAGACTTGCATTTAATTTCCTTTAAGCTGGAATTCCTATTATAGCATTATCCTTCAGGTATAACAAGGTAACTGCAATGCTGATATCAAGACTCAGAAAGGCCACTGAGATACCTCTGGGAGTTGTGCCATGGAGGAGGAGGGGGCATCTAAAGCAGGGTAGGTCCACAAATACAAGCTCAGCATTTTGCACAGAAAGGTATTGTTAAATTCATTAAGCCTCTCTTGTCCTGCTTTCTTGCACTGAAGGAGGAAAGAGCTGTCATAGCTGACAAGTGCACTTTTTATTTAGTGCTGGCTTAGTCAGGCTGTTTGTAAGATCTGTCTCATTAATCGTTCCTGGGACCAGTAAAACAATGCTTGTTTAACCTGAAGGCTGGCTTGTGGAGTGCAGGTATATGCTGTCCCACATGCCATATGCACTGGTTGCGCCTTTAATTCTGATCTCAGTGTCAAGTTAAGGATTCTGAAGAGGAGATGCCCAATGTTTGACTGAACACACGGTGCTCTCTTCAGAGGCTGGTTATATCCCCATCTCCAGGCCAGATTCTCAGCAAATATTAATTTCTATATTCCACTTAAATTTAGTGATACAGGAATTGGACTCATAAGCTTGAATTTTGTTCCAATGCAGGAATTTTGTACCAGTGCTCAGTTTTATTGGGTTAAAGAGCTGAAGGCTGAAATTTAAATGGCTATTTACTCTAGCAGCAAGGTGCAGCTAGTAGGCATTACCACATGACCTGTAGCAAATCTTCTTCTCAGTCATGTCAGGACAAGCATGCTCCTCTGCTTTAGACAGGGTCTGGACAAGAGCGCATGTCCCATATAAACATCACACTCAGGGCCAGGTCTCACAAGTGACCCGGATACATGTTATACTATGGTGAAGAAAGCTCCTTTGAAATCTGGCCCAGAAAAGATGCTGGTGGGTTTATTACTCCAGAGCTCTGTTCTTACCAAGTTTCTTGAGACTTATGTGCTATAAAAGGTGAGAACTTGCCAAAACCATGTTAGGTTTGGATTTGGCTCCTCTATGCAACTTCTCTGAAGTATTTTCTCAATTTCTCCTTAGCTGTGGGTCTTGCTGTATCCTCTGTGCATAGACAGATGCACCCTTCCACCAGGCTAGAGACAGTGATACTAAAGCTGGTGGTATCCTCTATGTTAATGTCTGACCATATCTTTCACAGACTGCTGAAGAAATATTTTCAGTGTCTGTTTTCTTTTAGGTTTATATTGGAGACTGCACCTTATAACATCAGCTGGAATTGTGAGCAATACCACAGAGCTGATCCTGAAGGAACAGATGGATCACTTTAATAAAATAATGACATTTGCCTTAAACCTGTTAGGAAGAAGAATATTGTTTTGGGGCAATGATTTTCTTTTAAAGCTTAAGGCCAACTTTTCAGTGTTGCTTACAGTCCTGTGTTTCCTCCCACAGAATTTTTCTTTTGGACTCTTTCAAGAATGTGTGAAGGCCTTCCCATCAATGTGAATAGGCTACATGTGGAATCATTTCCAATGCACTGTCTTCTGAAGCATCACATTTTCTGCCTTTCAGCTCATCTTTAATCAGTTGAAAACAGAAGGCAGCATAATAGTGTATTAACTTTATTGCCTTGACAAGTCATTTCTGTTAAAGCTTTTTCTCACAGCTAAATTCCCAAGATAGATTAAAAATAAAATAAAAAAATAAAAATTCTTTATTTGAAGCCAATGCACAGTCATGGTTTTCCAACGCCTTTTAGTTACTGACTTGGTGTTCGTGCACAGGAATGTATTGATTAGGCCATAAAGGAAAATAGAAGTGCTCAGGCTTGGTTACAATTACTGCTTTGCACAGCAAATAATAAATGTCATGTAATTTTGCTGCCATTGGTCATATTGTTTGCTCCCTGACATTTTGAGTTTTGCTGTGGCAGCAACTGAAGTTTTGTGCTTCAGATCTTTGGGTATCTAACAGTAAATCAAGAAGCAGCTCTGGTAGCTGAGGCAGCAAAGGTTCCTGATGCACAGCTGAGCCTGGTGGCCCAATTTCACAGAGATAGGCATCTTTGAAAAATAAGTTCCTTAACAGTAAGTGGTGTCAAGCTATCACACACACACACACACACAGCTGTTTTATTCAACTGCTTTTAGTTGTACTGTTGGCTTCAATAGGTACACACTGAAGTTTTAATTTTTCTATGAGTAATAGGTGGGAATGCCAACATGGGGAAGGGGTCTCTGCTAGCAGAGCAGAATTCAAGCGTGTGCTAGTGCTGGAGCACTGGCTCACATCAAAACCCGCATGGTCTGTATTTGAGCTAGACGTGGCAGAACTGCAGTTGTGAAAATGTGTCTAGATATTTTTCACTTTTAGGTAGATTCATCCAAGTTCCAGCTTAAACTGGGAGTTGGATGTTGCAAGTTTGCAGTTAAGTTCCCTAAAATGTCTCTGGGCAGCTGTGTAACCATACATGTCTCTGAACATCATTCAGTGTCTCAGCTCAATTATTTATATACAAATTGTGGATCTACAAAGAAGCTGATGTATTTTGCTCTGTTTCAAAGCTTAGGCTAACTTGGACACATTCTAAAAATGCGTTTTCAGGCACAGCAGATTTTCCTCGATACAACTACAAGCAGGACAGCATTGCTGTGGCACTACCTACAGAGAGCAAAGCCTAAAATACTTCAAAGAAAAATTCCCTTAGAAAAGTGGTATCATCCCCTGCTCTGCACAAGAGACTATGCTCATAGTGAAGGGAAAACTGGTCTCTCCAGCAAGGATGGGGCTATAACTGATGCTCATCCCTTTTTAGCTCATGGTGGCACTACAGCATAGCCCATACCCCTATGATAAATCCATGCTATTGACTTTCCTTTCAGGAGTTATTCCATGTTCATATAGAAGGGAGGATTAGTATACTGCTCTACTGCTTTAGTGATTTTTAACAGACTTGGAATAATAAGACTTGGAATAAGGTTTTAGTCAGTTTTTAGTTGCTTTTAACAACAGCCAGAACTGAGTTGTTCCTTTGCCTCATGTGCATCAGTAGCTCAGGTCGCATGCTGAGTTTGTGCTGCTTCTAGATGGTTTGTTTCTATATGAACTCTCAGTATTATCAAATTCTCTGAATTTTTGAAAATTCTTTTGTTGCTTTCCAATAACCCCTGTCTTGCTTTGGTTTTCAGCCAAACCATTCCTTTTCCACTAATGTGGAGGAAGTGGCAAACACATCTCCCAGAAGAGAAGTTGTCTTTGGGCTGTAGTAGCTGTCTGAGAGGAGGCTGAGGATCACTGCAAATGAGGGGTTTGGGGACAACAGCAACAAGATACATGGAGATTCAACTGGTACTCAGACAAAGTGAGAGAGAGAAATGGTTTGTGCCCAAGTCAGTGCTGGTTTATACTTTACTTATGTTAAAAAAAAAACAACCCAAAAAGAAAATTTGTTTTTTCTTTACGATTTTTACAGTCTTTTAACTGACACTAATACAAAGCAGGTGAAGGTGACATGCCCTCTTACTGATACAGTGAGAGACCATCGTCTGCAAAACCCACATAGGATGTAAAACGAATATGGTTGTCAGTGCTCAGAGGAGGTGCTGCCTAGCTGAAAGGTCTGATATTGAGGCATCCTCACTTGCTGTACATAGTGTCTCTAGATAATATCCTAAGGCCTTAAGCATAACTGTCATCTGTATTTCATAATACAGAGAGAACAAGCAAGCAAGACAGCCCACCATGTTATGGCCTCAGCTAGATTTCTGAAAAGAAATTACCTTTTCTTAGTTTTACCTAATCAGCATAAGTGGAAATTTGATTATCGTAAAAGAAGAAAGGAGTGGAGAGGAGAGTATGACCTCCCCAAAGTGACAGTCTGTGATTAAGAGAAGGGGGGTGCAACCCTGAGCTGAAGCTGTCACCCCTGTGTTTCTGCACTGGCTGCTGCATACACCTCTGAGGATGCAAGCAGCTTTCTGGTTTCCTCTTCTCATTGCACATGTTTGTGTTCAGACAGCAAATCTGCTGGATTACAGGTTTGTGGCAAATTCCTATGGAGAGCAGGATGGTTAGTTTGCGACCCATGTCCTAAGGCAGACCAGCACCATCAGCAGTGCTACACTTGTTAAAAAGTGCAGCTTCTCTGGCATCTATTTCAGTATTTTATTTTTCTCATTGGAGAACTTTATAGCACCCAACATGAATCTGCTTTGCTGTGATTTAAATCTATTACCTCTGTATCTGCCCGCAACAGAGAAGTCTTCTCTTCAAATGAAAGTTTTTATGGAGTGTTTTTACTAGATTCTTGGTCATTCTGGCTTTCCTCTGACCTTTCATCAGCTGGTACCCATATGTGCGCAGTGCTCTAGCTGAGACCTTATTAATGCTGAGCAAGGTACTGCAAGGAAGGATTATGGGGTACGGTTTGCAGACTGTGCTTCTGTTAAACCCTTCCCACAGGGTACTTGCCTTTTACACAGTCCATCTTCAGCTGATTATTCCTACCTGAGGTAAGGAACAGTGTTATGTCTAGGCTGAATGATAATCATTCCTACTTTTTGACATAATTTTGAATTCTGGATGTGCTGTTTGGTATGACCACAGTACTTCCAGATTTCCTCTCCTCTGAAAATTTAAAAGCATACTCCCCATTACATCACCTTGATCATTAATGAAAATATTGATAACAATATGGGAGCTGGGATAGGCCCTGCAGCACCCATCAGTATATCCTTACGTATTGAGATCATACCATAGGTGATCACTCTTAGGATACAGCCACCCTGTCACCATCTGCTTACCTATCACACAGAAAAAGTTTTAACAAGGTTTTTTTCCGCCTAGCTTGTTTCCGAGACTGGTGGCTGAAAGAGCATTGAAAGCCTTACTTTGAGATCGATGATATCTGCCGTTTCTTACCCCCAGGTTTGTTACCTGCTGTAGAAATAAAACATATTTCTCTGGCATGCCTTCCTTGTAACAAATCTACCACTGACTGCATCTCATCTCCTTGTTATCTTCCTGATGCTGACAAATGGTTTGATTTGTTTCTGCAGGAATTGGAGTTTATCAGATGGATTTATGAATCTCTGAGCTACTCCTTTTTTCTCTTTAAAGAACTCCACTATGGTGATCTTTTTTCAGTCTTCCAGTAGCTTGCCCCTCCTCTATAGGATTGCAAAGATGAATGCTAATGGTTCTTCAATTGCTTCAGCCAGCTCTTTTGGCACCCGCAGTAATGTTCATTAGGCTCTGTCTGTCTGAAAGTTCGCTCATTTCTCAAGAGCACTAATTGTGCTGACTGTTTACTTGCAAGGTGACATTTTAAGTAAAGGTTGCTTCAGAAAGCCACTGAAATCGCAGAGCTCCGGTCTGTAGATAGCTTTCCTGTGTTCATTGTGGACAAATACTTTTTCTTTAATCTTCCTTCTCTTCCTAAAGTTACTGTAGAGTGATTTGTTGCTCTTCACATCTTTTACTGGTTTGATCTTGCTGTGTGCCTTGATCTCTCTGGTTTTGTCCATCTACGTTTTTAATCTCTGTTATAAACATCTCATCTTTCTTGCTGTTTGCAACTTCTCTATAACTGTAACTATATAAAATGATTTATTTAAGGAAAAAAAGAAAACTCTTTCTAAACACTTCTCTTTTTTCCAGCCTTTCTTAAACTGTCCTGGCTTGTTCTCCTCCCACACTTACTTACATGAAGATGATATTTTTTCAGCCACACCATAGACAGTTCCTAGCCGTTGTCCATTCATAGTCTATCTTCTCTGTTTTCCCCCTCCCATCCATCCAAGAGTCAAGAACTGCTAATCGTAGGCAACTTCTTTGTGAATGTTACCAAACTGGGTGACTTTGGTACTGTCAAATTCTGAAAGTTAGTGCTCAGGCTTTTCTAAAAATGTCTCCCTGCTTTTAATTTGACAGAATCTATTCCCTAAACTGCAACTGAATTTATGAGTATTACTGTGCCTCTAAAGCTGCACTCTAATGGTTTTAGTGCCTTCTGAAAAACTTTCACCCAGATCTAATTGCATTATTGGAAACAGTTGAAGCACTGTAATATATGGGGGAAAGTGGTGGGGGTTTTTTTTGGTCTTTCAGAAATCCTTTATTCAAAAACAGCCAAAAAGGCCATCCAATGCTTTCAGAAAAGAAACTCTGAAGGGATTTTTCTAGTTAGAGAGAGTTGGAAAGAGTTATGAGAATACTTAACTCCAGGGTGCATTTAAGAGAGAGATGTGGACTGTGGAGATGGAAATTGTGCTTGTTGCAAGGCAAAAAATAATTAAAGGTCAGGAACAACTTTGTAGTTCAACAGCAAAAGCTGCTGAAACCTCTTAATTCCTTATGTTATTATCCTCTGTGAAGTAAGACATTAACACTGTGTGTTCCCCTAATTTGTTTACCAGACCACATATTCCAGGTAAATTGTGCTTGCAATTAGCCCGGTGCTTGCTTGTGGTTAACATGGTGCTCAGATGAAAAACTGAATGTTGTGTGAGCACTACTTCAAGCTCAGTAAATGTCAGGCAGTCAAGACAGTTTGGAAACAATAGGCAAATGCAAGGAATAAAAGTGTGAGCCATGTGCAAGAGAAGTCTTCTGGAATTCGTGGCTCAAAAGAATTGGGGATAGAAGCAGGGAGAGTCTAGTGAGGAGCTGTAACTTAAAATATTAATACTGACAAAGAACAGAAGAACAATTCCACTTACTTTATCTCGAGCCATTAGGTTTGATTTAGTGCAGCCAGGAAAGCCTTTTGGTAGTTTCTGTACTATCTTCACATTCTGGCTTAATAGCATTTGTTTAAATGAGGAGTGGTCCCTTCAGCAATATTTCTCTTTAAGAGTTAAGTCCCAGCACAGAGTAATAAGTAAACTGGGAACAATATATTTTAAAAGAAGGAATAGATTCTGCCAGCTCAATTTAAGAAAATATTTATTACACATAATTTGTCAACTGTTTTCTGAGTAAGCAATATAAAATGATCCTTATGAACAGCAGAATGGAAGGAATGAAAAAAGTCTGCATCGTTATCGGGAGTTTAATTTTCTGCATGTTCGCTTGTCATTCTAAGTGATGTCTTTACTTACGTGAACTAAAGACATCTACCCTGGATGTCTCAGAAATTTCAGTCCCAAAATACCTTTTCAACACTAGCATGCACCTTCATCCTCCCTTTCATGTTTTGCTTTGTAATAATTGACAACGAGCTGTATAACTTTCAGTGAAATTTCTCATCTTGGCTTGGCAATCAAGCCCCTGACCAAATGTTTTCCATCTCACTGCACTGCAGGTGTGATGACACTTGGCAGAGTGGAAATAGAATTGCTCCATTTTGTGCTCACATTGCTACTTTAGACCAAAGTGAGAGCATCTTGTTTGCTGTAACTTATTAAAACCCAAATCGCCAGTTCCTTGCAGTTCATAGTTTCTTGTGAGTTTGCTGCTGCTGGTATCCTTTGACAAGCAAGTAGGTCGAGTGTAAAACATGGGCTTAAAATGCACATCACATAAAACTAGCAGAGTTCAACAGCCTCAAAATAAGTGCTTTTTAAAAAAATGTATATAAACATATTAAATTGGTTTTGTGTTTCTAGGGCATCATTTTATCCATAGCTAAAAATACAATTAGTGCACCACATTTTGGCAGATTTATCTCAGCAAGATTTTTTATATGCAAAATGCTTCCCACTGAGTGTCACGAACAATAATGTAGTTTAGAATGCGGTGCTTCATTGAACCAAAAAGCACTGCTGTGGAAGAAAGATGTTGCTCCCTCCCCTCTTTCAAATGTCCTGTTGACTTCTTTCTTTGGTGTTACTGTGAGCCTGGTAATCCCTTTGCAGACACAGATATTTTACAACTGCATTATTAAATTAGCTTAGTACTTCCTTTCTCTTACCTCCATGGAATTATGATGGAGTGCTGTACATCTTGTTACTTTTTGTATTACTTTTATTAGGCACGAGAACATAATTGAACTGATGACTCAGTTTCTTAGAAATTGACACTTATTTTTTTTTTTAAATCCAGTTACCTGTGGCTTTAAATTCTATTGCTTTTGTTAATGCGATCACACATCAAGTTTGCTTTGCTTATTGGAGAGTGGTTGCTACCCTCAGGCGTGATGATTTCAGTGGTATTATGACTGCCTGTTTTATTTCCTGTGGACTTGCTCATATTTTCTTCATCTCTGTCTTTTATGGAAGAATTTCCAGTAAGTGTATCTTTCTTTGCTTCTTTCTCTACCAAAGAATTTGTGCAAATTGCAAAAGTATGGCCCAAACATGGTCTGATCCATATCTGCAGTACTGGGAGTGTACTGGATAGCGCAGTGAAAAGTTAATCAGTATCTGAATCTAGAAAGCTATGGTTCCTGTCAATATGCAGTGGGACAGGTAATGCCTGTGACTGGGAGGACAATGGGAGGGCCATTGGTTTCTCACCTTTCAGTGTTGACAGGACAGCATGTGTGAAGATGTAGCATGGGGAAAAGGGTAGATGATTCTTTTAATGATGTAGTAAATCATAAATAGATTTGGATGTGGACCGTTCCTCAAGGCACTGTTGATTCAGTTCTTACTGATCAAACTGGTACTTCCAAAGAGTGCCAGACAGACAGCAGTAAAACTGCAGGGCACTGCTCAGGGGCATGATTGCTGGAAAGGCAGATTTCTTCACATCACTGCTGCCCATCTGTGGCTCTAACTGCCTGAGAGGACAGCAAGCCACCTGCAAGGGATAGAAACTGGTCACATGAGGTGATGACCAGACCAGCCACATACTACTTTACTGTCTCCTTTGGCCAAATGATGTCTGGCAGAGAGACTGCAATGAGGATATTAGCAAAAGCTTGCTGAAGGAGCACAGAATTCTCTTAGGATGGAGGTCTAAAGGTGGATTTCACCCTCCTCCTTTCTCTTACCAAAAATGCTATTCCTGTGGAGGTCAGCACTGAGTAATTTAAATAAGGAAACAGAAAGTTGCACATGGAAGGGACTATTCTTTTGGAGGGTATTTAAAGCATTTTATATAATGGATCTATCAAGCAACCAACAGAAAATGAAAGGAAAAAGAAAATAGAAACGTTCACATAGATTGCCCTTCGTATCACAGAGGAACTGCAGTCATTATGTTGGACATGCTATAAATATATTACAAAAAACATCCCCTGCTCATAAAGATCCCATGTTCTAAGGCAAATGGGGATAAAAGGGAAAGCAGGAGTGCTGCTGCTCGCACAACAGGCTGCTGCTTAGCTGGGGTGGCTTCTGGATTAGTTGGAAGAGCAGGGGAAGCTGTAGGGCAGGAATTTCATGAAGGATTAGTGTTGCAAATACATAGGGAGGGGTTGAGCACAGATGCAGCCAGGACTCAGACTTTTACTGGGCAAAAGTTAATAGAAGGGACTTTAGGTATCAATCTCCACAAATGCTAGACTTTTAAGGAAATGTAGGAGGCAGCACTGACACATGTGGGAGGGAAATAGAAACACAAGGGTAAAGGGTAACCTCGTGTTATGGTTGCCAGACAAACAGAAAACCAGAACCTGGGGCACACTGAAAGGCAATCTGATACCCCTGTGAACAAGGACTTAATAATGAGTGAGTTGGTGTGCAGGCTGGAGCCAGTCTTTCACCGCCTGTGAATTACCGCATCCCTCTCATCTGTGTTACCTAAGAGCACTGAGCAGAATAGTGATACTGCTGAGCAGCATTACTAAATGGATTAGAAGTGTTCTCAATGTTGGCTTGTTTTATCCAACAGTATTGTATTTTTCTGCATGGAGAATGTGGCTGGCAGATCAGATGGGATGTTTCTTTTCATAATGTATTTCAAATTAGTCCTTAGAAATTAAGAATTGCATTTTGGTCTCCTTAGTTCAAAGCTACTTCCCTCCTCAGTAGAGGGACTTCATAACTACCTGCTTTTTTTGTCAAAACAGTAGAAACTGAGAATGAAAACTTTGGGACTGAATAGGGCAGTTTTCAGCTAAAATGCTCCTGGTCTGGATCTAAGAAGAGCTACTTGCAAGGACTTTGATGGTGCTTTGAGATTTTAGTATGAATCCTTTTGCCCCAAGACACATTGATATCTTTTCCTCATGAACATCCATGTGAGTTTACATCCTGAAAGTCTGTGATCATGGTGCAATAAAAATGAAAGCTAGCCCAGAGAAGATGAGGTGAGCACTGGAAGCTTATTTCTGCATGCAAGCTTTTTGGCTGTGACCAAAATGGGTTGCAATGAAAAACTGTCTGCTTTGTAATAGATTCTTTAATTGCAATCCCATTTACTGCAAAGAGAACACTGTGTGTACCATGTACAAACTGTTGTGTGACAAAAAGTCAGACAATTTATTATAAGGACATAATGCTGGATCATAAATTGAGAATATGATATACCTTGCAAATAAGAACCAAATAAATATAAGCACAATAAGACACAGTTTGGTTGTCCCCCTCTCCTGTTTAGAAGAATGTATTCAAAAAGCTTTTTGGCAATGAAAGCAGAGCAATTCAGCAAAAAAGTGAGACGAATGAGAAAGGAAGCGGTTTCTGAACACAGAGGATTTAAATAGTAAACCATAATGTGCCAGTAGCAGATTTTAACACTGAATATAATAGCAATATGGTTCTTCTCTGTCAGACCTGTTTTTATATTAAGAATGTTCAGTTCTTTGGAAGAGTATAGATTACAATTAAAGCATTTCCTTCCCATGTTGAGTCCCCTTGAGTTTTGTTTCTCATTGCACAAAGTAACAGTGCGAATGAATTAGATGTCATCACTATTTGTGCCTGTGTGCGCCCACAGAACTGTGCTGGAAAAAGCTGCTTGAACTTGTTCACTGCTGATGTCCTATGGAACATGATAATTGAAATATGGGTCTGGTAGGTGTGGTACAGAAAATCTGACACTGTCACAGCAAGGCTGCTCTTAAAATAGCTATCAGAGTAGGGGATGGAAGAGACATTCAGCTGAAGTAAAATGTTACAGATCAATCTGTGTGCATTTTGAAGAACTAGAAATAGGACTCACTATTGCAGGCCAGCTGCTTTGACCAGGCTTTTCATATCCTGTAGTCAATTGCCATTTTGCACTTCTTCAAATTCCCGGTGCAAGTTGTTCGGCACCATAATGAAAATGAACCTCCAAAATGGTTTATTTTTCTTCCAGAGGAAAATAGAAGTCCAGCATTCTGGAACTTTGGCCAAAGCTTGAAGCAAATTTTAGAGCAATACAGAGGAAGCAAAGATTACTTTATGGCCCACATACTATATGGTTCATATGGCGCCAGTGCTGGTAATTTGCTCTGGTGCCAGTTAGCTGCAATTAAACAGTGACCTTTTGTAAGTCATCCAATCATCATTACAATGTTTAAGATTAAAAAATAAATAATAAAAAAGCCCATCAGTTATTTCACTAGAAAATCACTAATTTATCGAATTGATAATTTAGGAATAGCACAGAGTTTTGAGCCAGAATGTAACTGAATCAGAGGGGAGAAACAGTGTCTTGTGTTTTGGATGTTAGGCATCCTAGATTATTAGAAAAATGAATGGATGGGATTGATGATATTGTAAGGTCTATTGGATGAGAGGTGTCTGGAAGCATCTATTGCCCTTCTGTAAGAATGGTAACAAGCGGATTCTTGGACCTCAGGGTCCAAGGATAGGGGCAGGAATTGGTTTAAAAAAATGGACAGCACACAGGCACACACAGACCCAAACTGTGTTTTCTTTTCCGAAGAGATTTGCTCAATAATGTGGTGGGTCTATAGCTAAAACATTCTGCGGTTTGTGGTTAGGTAGCTTGATTTCTCAGCAGAAGTATGGTTGGAAAAACCCAGCAAAATCTGTGTTATGCTTAAGAAGTCAATGCAGATCCAGAAAACAAAACCAAAGACATGGTGCTGCTTGTGTGTTTGTACTTCACTGATAGAATATAAGCTTAAAACCAACAATATAAAGAGCTCTGAAGGATAGTTTGCTTTTAACTGGGCTAAGCCACTTCACGGGGCGGGGGGGGGGAATTGACCGAGAGCTTAGGCAAAAGGAGCTGTTAAAAAATTGAGCCTATGAGAGAATGGAAGAGAGCTGCTCCACACAGCATGGGTGTAACAGCCATCCTGCTCTCAAGCCTATTCTCACACTAGACAGTGGTGAACTTTTGGATGTCCTCAGCAAGGCACAATGCAGAGTCCATGGTGGTGGGAGAGAAAGAGAAAAGGGGTTTAACTGTCAGATATGCCCACTAATTCCTGCTTGTTTGTGTTCAACAGGCAGACTTGGTGGGAAGAAAGTCTGCATGCATGTTAGTGAGGAGTAGCTTCAGTGAAGTCTCTAGTTTGAAAACAAGACAGTGATGTTAAGTTGCTGTTTCTCATGAAATAATTAATTCCCAGTTGCTGACATCCTTAGTCAGATATTATGTAATGGTCCCACATGCTGTGAAAACACTCACTGGAATCAACAATGCTAAACATTATTTAACATAGTGAGTGTAGCAGGCAAAAGCCACTCCTTCTAAGTAATAAATTGTGATATTTAGCTACCTTCATCTTGGCAAGAAGCTGTCAAGGCTTCAGGTTCTCATGGTGTATGAGTTGCTTTTGAAGTGCTTTTGCATTAGGAAGAGTAGGTCTGCAAATGAGATGCAATGAAATTCTGCATTTATTGCATCTTGTGATAGGCAGATTAAATGTACCTAGGCTCCGAAACGTCTGATCTTTAGTTTTTATCTGTATACTTCATCTGTGGTTTTTTTTTCCTTTCTTCAGACCCACTTTTATCTTTCCAGTATCTGAAGTTTTTTTACCCTCATTGCCCACCTGCAACCCCAACTCTATTTCCAAAGGATGGTAGAAGGCTTAGATGTGCTGGAACTCGGTAAGGGAATTTATGCTTTTTCCCCCACATAGTGCTGTGTTGCCCCAGCATGCAATTACATGCTTTTATTCAGATTGGGTTCCATTGTCTTCAGAGTGTAGCTGTGTAGAGCTTTGATGGTACAGGAACAGTGCAACATCGCCCCACAACAGAAGTGCAGCAGCATTCTTGCTGTCTTTTATGTTTGATTGTCAGATATGTGATGGGACTTCTCTGGATCGTCCCACTAAAAGAAAAGGCTATATCTGATGCATTGTCAATAACATTAGGTGAGAGAGGAGATCAAGATATTTATATACAGTTTGCAGTTGCAAACATGCTGGAGCACATCTTCAGTGAACTTTTGCTGGGAGAGATCAAATGTTAAAAAGCATGCAAGAAGCAAGGGCACCAAGAACTATTGCGTGACTGTTTTAGGGTATGTGCTTGCCATAAGCCGGGGTGAGAGGCATTCTGTAATTGTTATTCAGCATAGAAATTGGAAATGTACTTGGACTGCAAGTAATCTGACCTGTAGAGGAAACCATATATCATGATATGCTCAAGTGTTCCCTTGGGTGAAAGGCAGGAAGAAACAGGGAGCATCCAGTATTTCACTGTCACATCATCTTCCTGACCTGTTAATGTAACCAGGAATCATCCGCAGAACTTCATTTATGTTCATTTAAAGAGTTATTGACCATGGCGTAAGCGTTTTATTCTGCAGAAACATCACAGGTTGAACTGTTGGTAACAAAGGCTTCAAATCCTGTGTGGTATTAGAAGTGCCTCCAAGTGTCCAGTGATGGATTCCATCCCTTGTTTATTGTTATTAGTGCTAATTACACAAACATTTTTTCCCTAATAAAGAGACCTCCATTTCAGACACATCATCTCCATAGTAATCGGTGATAAATCACCATCACAGTAGCTGGTGATAAATCACCTCCACAGTAGCTGGATTTCATTGATGTGCAAAATATATTTTTATTCTTAAGTTGTTTTGTTTCAGTCAGCTTGACTGAAAAAGCCTTTTTTAATACTAAAAGAAAAAAGCATTTTAAAGAATGTTGTATAATGAGTCAGGCATTCAGATAAGAAAGCTCAGAACTAAAAATGCATGTGAGCCTTCAAATCAACTCCTTGCTTGCACTGTCTCTGGTTTTTGATAAATTATGACTTATTGCCTTCTCCACTTGTCCTCATGTCATTCTATAGGGATTTACACAGTATTTCTTTCCACTCCTCACATTCATTGTGTGGTCTTGAGAAGTGACCTTTTAGTAACCATCCAAATGCTGCATTAAATAAAACTTCACTTACTCATTACATTTCCCTAGCACTTTCAGTATTATTTCTAAAGATTCTGTGGATAGAAATGAATTTACCTGCATGTAACAGTTTTCAGAGTAGCAGGTGACCTTGCTGTTTTATATCAGGGGAACTGAAGCCTGGAAAGGTCAAGCTTAAAATTCTAAAACTGTAGGAAATGTCACCCAGTCTGAGGCTTCTAGGGTAAAATGTAGAGATTTTTTTTTTTTTTAACTTTTTTTTTAGAGACATCTTAGCGTTTAAGACACATCCACAACTGATCTCAGCTGCAGCTGATGGCACTCAGCAAGTCCTGCCGATATGACTGCAAGTGCCCAAGCCCTGGCAACTTGAAACCAGAGGGGTTCCACATAGGTTAAGTGCTTGCCAAATATTGTGGAGGAGTTCTGGGTCAGAGGACAAGAAGATTTTAATTCTCTGGGTAACACTTCAGGACTGAGCTGTGAAATAATTTTTCCTTCTGTTGTCCTCCTTCTCATTCAATATATCCTGTGGTTAAGCATAAGACGGGTTTTCCATTTGGGTGAAAGGTTTTGTCACATTTATTGACATTTGGAAACTAGTAATTTAGGGTTTTGTATTTAAAGAAGTATGGGGTTTTTTTCTTTATTGATCTTCAAATACTTTAGGTTTTTAATTTAAGGGATTTGTAGATGTAGCTGCAAAACATTCCCTCTCTTCATGCCAGAGAAATTAAATTACATTTGCTGAAGTAAAATCATCTTTAGCGGTATCAGTTTTTTAATTTTCTTCATAAAATGAATCAATAAAAGTTGTTCCAGATAAGCCTGTTTCTTTCAGATATGTGTTCTTTCCTCCATGCTGTCTGACACAAGCAAACCCAAAGCGATACAGAAGCTGCAGTCATAGAGGTAGAGCAGCAATTAAAACAAGGTGCTTTGCACATGGTGAAGGAGACAAACACAGCCATGCAGAAAAACAATGCTCACTACACACTAGAAAAATCACTTAAGTCAAACCTTTGTGTTGTATTCCTCAAAGGTAATTTTTATAAGGCTGTGATCCATTAGTTTTGAATGTGATCATTAAAACTCATTTGAGGGTTTAGCTGAAGATCAAGATCCTGCATAAAACCTTTTCCCTTGATGGCTGAAATTACAGAGTGGGGCCAGCACCATCTCTGAACATTACTTACCCATGTCTCATAATTTAAATGATAATAGATGTTCTGGGCAAATATAGTAAATCAGGTATTCATTGGCTTGTGTGCGCGTATGGGAATGGTACTTGTGCACAAATATACACATATATTTGCCATTATTTATTTACTTTTTTATTCTTTTCCTGATATAACAATATCTAAATGCAGCAAAAATGTGAATGAACATCATTATTACAAGAATTAAGTTGTGCTAAAATTTTAAAATCTTCATTAGAAGACAAAATCTTGGAGCATCATTCTCTAGGCAGGAGTGGAGAGGCACAAGTAATAGTCAATCATTGAGGGGCAAAAGTGTATTGAGTACTTGCTTGTGCTTGGCCATGCCCCACTGTTTCTCCAAGTGAAGAGTCAGCTCAGTATGTGGCATGATTACAGTATGTAGGATTGTTTTGGAATAAAGAAGTACAGAAGGGATTTTTTTAGGTTTTAAAGCTTTCCAATTTTTTTTTTTGATTGGCAGTAAAACAATAAAGCACTTAAAATAGAAACTATAACAATAAACAGGGCTTTGCTATGTATTTACAGCTTTTGAATAAAGACTGCATAAAGATGGTAACTTTTAATTTTCCATTAACCTAGCTTTGCTTTGTGGTAAGCAAAGTGCTGAGCTCATGTGATGGCACTTTGATGATCTTTGTGTCTGGGGAGAAATGAATCAGTTACTGTCTGTGCCTTGCAGTGGGTTGTCCCCCGTGAAATAATCTAAACCTGTCAAATTGTGACAGCTTGCTCTACCTGCACAAATAACACCATTTTGAGAAATCAAGAACTGCTGATATTGCTGTAATAGATCTAAAAGTGCATACTGATATGATCTGCTGATTCCTGCAAGATGGCATTTGAAGCTGATAGTATGCTGAATATTTCTACTGCATCAGCTTATCATCTAAAAAGTATGGATCAGGTTTTTTGAAAGAGTTTAACATTGAACAAATCTTCATCTTGTCTAGCTCTGATACTTCAATCCTAATATACGAAAACCTTATTAAAAAAAAAAAAAGCCTTAAATACTTTAAAAGCCACAACAAGCTTAAACAACTGCCTGGAGAGCATCCGTGAGTATCCCAAACATATGTGGTACCACAAACTCTGTTACAGCATGTAAAAACAAATGTACTGGAGCGCTTCTCATCTTGCAGAATCCTAAGGAGGTTTCCAGAGCACTCAGCCTTATCCTTAGTGTTTACACAGAGCATGGCAAATGTGCGAGGTTTTCAGTGTTTTGACCAAAAGGAAAACTGAAGGAAAAACCCCTCACAGTAAAGTTAAGGTATTTTTTAGGTTTGCAATGAATGCAGCAGTAGTGACCAGGTTTGGAAAAACTACTTTGCAAATTAAAATACTTTAATTTCATGAGGGTTTGGTTGAATATTGTTTAAACATTTTCCAAAAATCTATTTTAAAAAGAAAAATGTCAAAAATTAAAAGCTGATCTATGTAAGTTTGAAGTATTTTGAAAAAAAAAACCCACACAAAACCCACTTTTTTTCTGGCTGAAATTATTTTTCATTTTCACCAGATTTTACACGGCATTTTAGCTAGCTGTATTGAACTACCATTTGGGGATGAATTCACTTTTTGTCAAGACTGTATGCCCACCTTCACCTCGAAGAGTGCTGGCAGAGCCACTGAGAGATGCGTAAATGTTGCCGTTACTGTCTTGTTGAAAGAGGGATCATAGAACCTTTAACGTCTCATGGTTTTTCAAATCTTATCCAAAAGACAAGTGAGTGAGCTGCATTTTCAGCCACAACAAAATATACATTGGTCAGCTTTAAAAGGACATTGCTGACAAAAGGAGACTTAAAGATTTGTGAAACATTTTTCCTAAATTGTTCATTCATGTAATTTATTTTCTGTGGCTTGAGCAGAACTATAAATCTAAGGAAACAGCATCTAGCTGTGCCTCTGCTCTAAATATATAGTGCATTAGAAAAAGCAGTTTAATTTCTCCATAAGATCTCTTGAGACTTAATGTATTTTGGAATACCATTGGTTGCCTTGACACTGTGATGGTAACCAGGTATTTTAAAGGAGCATTTGCTTGCCTAGAAGTGCAGTTGACCTTGATACCACAGTGATCTCGGTAGGTCAGAGGCTGACGTGATGGCTGACATGAGATGCAAAGGCAGTCCGTAAAGCTAAAATTTCATCTTTTCTAGCATTCTGATTGAAGTAAAGAAGCCACGCTTAAGGGAATAATCTGTGAAGAGCAGGTAAAAAGCAAGCATGACCAAGTTTAAAGGAATACAAACTTGGTCATTATAGTTGACCTTTCTGACTTAGAACAGCAGGAAGAAGCTCAACAAGGCAGTGTTCCTATTGTACTGCATGCTGCATGTGATGAAGGCAGAGAGACTTTTCCTGAAGAATTCTTAATCTAAAATGATTGGCTAATAGGTGGGACTGATGCAGTATTTGTCTTTGTGTTTGACAAGGAACTTTACCACAAAGAGTAAAACAACATGTTCAGAGTAAGAGTGGGGTAGAATTGGAAAATGACCAGATTTTTTGAGATTCATTTCGTTACTTTTTCCCCATGAGGTAATCCATCTTCTGCTTTGACTTACTCTGTGCATTTAGTCAGGTTCTGAGTGAATATCTAACTTTGAAAATCCAAACTAATAATGGACATAAAAATCAGGGTAAATGATAAGATGCAATAAGACAAGTCATATCTTCCCTAATGACAGCATAATGAACTGAATTTAAAATTAAATCCTCTCATGAACAGTCATGGCCCATTAGACAATGAAATTTCTTGTTAAACTGACTTTTTAAAAGCACTTTGTAAAAAGTGAGACAAAATCACACAATATTGTTGGAAAATACTTGTGGCCAGATCCTAGTAATCTTTCTGGGCAAAACCCAACAAGCTTCAGTGAGTACTTTGCTTGAACAAGGACATAACCTCAAAAACCATGAACTGTGAATTACATGCCATCAAAATAATTTCAGCAAGATTGAACAGCTAATATCACCATTTACTGACTACAACAGCGTATCCATAGAGATAGACAAAAGAAAAAAAAGAAAAAGAGGGAGTTTGCTTTTGATGATTGCTGCTTTATATGGATCATGTAGAAGAGAGAGAAATGTGATTTTAAACGTTACATGTTTTTGAAGAAAACATTTCAGGAACAGCAAGTGAGGAGATTTCCCAGAAAAATGACCAAAAGAAGGTGCAGAAAATGGAAATTACTGGGGAGGTCCTTGCTTTTTTTTGGTAAGTGTTCCACAATAACCCTTTTATAGATCCCTGTACTGTTGTCAGTGTCATCTTCAAAGCAAATAAAACACAGATTTCTCATCAGCAGTGATTATTTTAAACCGAACTTGGCATGAAAATTTGGATCATAAACAAATAACAACTGTAAAGGTCCGATTCTCATGGAAGACCAGCAGGATGTAGATTCCTATTGCTCATCAGTTGCTTTGGAATCATCCAGCCAAAGGTGCATTGAAAATGGGGCCATAAACTCTAAAGTCCATTATACATACATGTGTGTATATATATATATATACACATATATATATATATAAATTTTTACCCTTCATGTTTTTTTTAATCTCCAGTCTGAATATTCTGTATTATTTTGACCTCTCCTATGCTAGGTATTAACCATGAGAGAAATAGGCTTCAATACTTTTTAAGAAAGTTTCTTTTGCTTCTTTTGAAGAAAAAGGTGCGCTGCAAATGCAAGGTTATTGTTCCAGAGTTTTTTACAAAAATAACAGATATACGATGAAAGTGCATTACATTATTGTAGGAATGTGGTGTTTTTTTCTTTTTTTAAGAAAGAGCATCTGTTCTCTAGTCATTTCTATGCTTGGGTAATTCATCTAATGATTACATGGATGTTGGTTGGAAGGCAACATTGTAAAGCAAGCTGTAAAGCTGCTAGTAAACAAAAGCTTATGTAGTTTTAAAGGCATCAAAAAGAAGAAAATATATTGTTCTGAACGATACACTATGCTAGATATCATCAGTCTGCATTTTTGAAAGCGCTGCATGATTAGTTGCTGTCACTGTTCCCAGCAGGAGCTCTCACACCAACTTCTTTTGAAATCTGACCATTAAAGATTATTTTGATCCATCCTTGAGTGCGAACATAAAAGCTAAAGTAAATTGTTTCATCAATACTAGCTTATAATTTTAGTCCAAAGATGTCAAGGGTGGTTGCATACAGGAACTAGCTCTGAATAGAAGGTAACTGTGTATCTTATTCAGTGGATGTACCTGGCATATGCTGTTTAGAATTGATATTTAAGGGAGAAAAAGTGACATGGAGGCCATGCTGCCTGGAAGACTTACTTACATGACTTTAAAGAATTGGTTAAATTTTAACTTGGTTCATTTGGACTGAGATAAGACAGATAGGTCTATTCTTACTTTACTATGATGAAAATAGACCTTGATTCAGGTGTCACTTTCCATGCTAATCTGCTGCCTTTAATTTTGTTGTTCTTGGTTTACAATAAAGGAAAGCGAATTGGGTCTCTAGTGTTCGTGTCAGCTGGTAACACAGGCTTGCAGCCAGAAATCATTTTTCTGGTCAACCAAAGCCTTTGCCAATAAATTATCAAATACCCAGCTCTTTTTATCCTGAAACTAGTTATTCAACTACTGTAGCAAGTGCTATGGAGCAATGAAAGAGAATGTTGTCTTTTCATTTTGCTATCCCATATGGTTAAGCAAAAAATAGCTGATTTCCACTTTCAGCAGATCATAGGAAATAACAAGCTGGTACTGAACTAAAGCTCCCCAGTAGGGCTAAGGATACAGTACCAGTGTGATAATAAAAATACACTAAGCATGTTAAATAAAAGCAAGCTATGCTTTGGCAGGAGTCCTAGAAGTAGTGAAGTGAGCTAGATCATCCTTGGCTGAAAGACGAAATGGAGTCAGCAATATTTAGAATAAATAAAACTCCCTGCTGTATTTTCAATTGCAGCCTTGGAGCTTTCAAAACTTTGTCCGTCCTTTAAGCATCTTCCTGCTCACAGGATGAATTTCACTGAAAAACACTACTTTTGAAACAAAGAACAAAAAGGCAAATAAACCCTAATGCATTAAAACATGGTGAAATTTTAGTTGCATATTATAAGCTAAGTGGGGGGAAATGAAGGATTCTAGCATCCTCAAACAGTAATGTTGTACATGAAAGGAAAATCAGTCACAATTAAGAGGCAATCTTCATTTTATTTCTGTAAGTAGTCCCTGGTATAACATTAAGCATAAGGGACTGAAGCTCAGACTAGCATCCTTTGATGCTTGATGATATCCAAGCTATTTGGATAGGTTGTATTCCAGTGCCACTTCAGCTTGCTTCATTCATTAAACATTAACTGGAAATAAAAGTATAGCTCTGTGTGCATAGATGCGTGCTTTGGACTAATGCGTTAATGACTGCAGAGTACTATTGAAGGAAGGCAAAAAAGTCTTGCAATGACATGCTAGCTGATGCACCAGGTAGCATGTTACAATCATTTCAAAGCAGTTCCTTGGAAATTTCTGTCAGTTAGGGGTAGCCATTGGTGATGCATAAGAAAACTCCAGATCACCAAGATGACATTAGTGATTTTGTTCTCTAACAGTTGTGTCCCTGACAGATGGTGAAGAGGTGAAGATTGTTAGTGGGAAGGGATGACTTTTTCTCAGGGATGTGCGAGACAGTTGTCAATACTGGCAGGGCATAGAGGAGAGTACCATGAATGTCTGATTGTGCTTGATGGAATGGGAGTGGGGAAGTGATGCTCATAGAAGAGAAACTGGAAAATTTCTTTTGATAGCTGAGTTGAGTAGAAACCTGACTGAGGAGGAAAGCTAGCTGGATTTGTGAGAGAGCATTTTGGAATTAATAGGGTTTGCTCATAGAGCTAAATAATGGGTAATATCTTGTATCTGAAAGTGTGTACAGTTGGCTTTTGAAAATGGACAAAAAATGTCAGTGAAGTTAAAGCTACTATTTGGGCTACAATAGCTGCAAGGGTGACATGGGATAGCATAAGTGGGATAAGTGAAAAGGAATTAGCAGGCCAGCCGGAAATGATTTAGGCAGCTGTCTCATCCCTTCCCATGCAGTAAGTCGTGCAGGGAGTATTGCTTCTCTTATTTCCACCTGCAGAAATCTCAGTAAGCAGCAAAATTTCAGTGAAGAAGTGATGACAGCTCAGAGAATGAGTTTATAATGAAAGCAATGAACCAACCTTATCTTCAGCACATACTTATGCTCCCTTAATATATATCTGCTGTTTTATTTTATCTACATTAGTGAAAGATAGTGTCTCTTTTTTTTTTCTAAAAGAAAAATAAAAAATAAAAATAATAATAAAAAAAAAGCTTGCTCCTGAAAGAAAGAATACATCTGTGATTGTTGGGTCTTTTTCCCTCCAGTTACCAGTTGGCAACTTTTGAAATAGAGCGTAAATTATATTCCCACAAGCTAATTGTAAATTGTAAAACTTGGCATCAGGTTGAGAAGGTGAGACCCAGAATAGTCCCTGAGAAAAAGGCAGACTGAATTGTGGCAGCATTTTCTTATTCTGTGGGAGTCATTTGCTGGGAAGTGTGCCTGCCTCCAGACTGTTTACAGCAGAGATTGCTTCTTACCTACAAAGTTTACACCTGGGTAGTGAGGAGAAGTGAAGGGGAAGGAGAGAGGAACAGCTTTACTGCTAACACAGAGTGTGACAGTTGGAGGAAAAGGGACGCAAATCGGTAGGGAACTAGATTTATGGGTTCTGTTGCTCCAGGAACATCTTATTTACTTGTGGGATAACAACACAGGGTAAACCTATGGCTGTTTCTCCTGTGGAGCGGGTGAAAACAGAGCAGACTCCTTTAGATTTCCCCAGAGCCCAGCACAGTGTTACTGATCCAACTCTGCAATGGGCACCACATTTTTCAGGTTAAAACTCCACAGCCAAAATGATCAAAGCTAAGAGCCTAGAGTTAGCCTCAATTTAAGCCTTAACTCCTATTTTGACACATAGCAAACTTACTTTTGGGGGATGTGAACATCCAAATTCCACCCAAGTCAGTGGAGCTGATCAGAATATTTGAAATGTGGGTCCCATTTGTATCGAAGCATAACTTTGGTAAGTTGATGGTAAAAGAACTTAAAAATATGCACTGTGTGTACTTCCCTTCAGGCCTCATGCTGATATTTCTCATTTTCCATAGCTGTGTCTTGCCATGGCACTGAAAAGTACAACGGTTCCTATTTCAGCTTTTGCTCCACAGCTGAATTAGGGCTGAACCTGCAGAGTGCAGAGCTCTTCTTGGCCTTTGCACTGTAACACTAGGTTCTGCCATGAAACCTAAGACCTGCCTTTGTGTTCCCAGTGACTAGCAGGAGAAGTGTGAAATTCTGTTTCATCAAAACACAGTGTCCAGTATGCCTCTGGCTCCCCAGGTGAGCACCTGCCTCTTTCATAACCCTTTGATGTGTATCTAGCAAGAGCTGTGGCTCCAGAGCTGTGGCATGCTTGGTCCTCCATCAGCAGGGAAGGAAGTCTTGAGAGGAGGTAAGACGAGAGTACAGTCAGATATGAGCACAAAGACACAAAAAGAAAAATAGCACATTGCAAATAGTAATTGCAGTGTGCTCCTTACTTATACTGTTTTCCTGACTCTGGTGTTTGTTTTAAAGCTTTTGGAAAATACAAATTTTTAAAAGCATGGATGGCAGGTTTTTAATCAAATTCCTACTAAACTATCCTTTTGATCTAGTCTGGCATCATTTTCTGTAGAATTCATCATCCATCATGTCTCTCTATCTAGATTTGAACTGCTATAAATTGAATTTTATGTAGTTCCTTCACAAGGCTATTTCATAGTCCAATACATTAGACAGAAACCATTCTTTTTTTGCCACCTCACCACCAAAATAGTTTTCTCAGTTTCTCCTGTAACTTTGTGTTCATATTAACTTACATATTTGTTTAATTCTCTCAGCAGTAAAAATTTTCCCATGCTGAAAAAATTCTCTTAATTATTCCTTATACGTGTCTTGCATTTCTATGAAAAAACAGATTTTTCCTGGTTTTTTGTTTGTTTTTGTTTTTGTTTTTTTTTTTTTTAGTAAAAAGAGCTACTTCATTTCTTTTGCTCGAACTTGTGGAGAAAGGTTAAGTGTCTCGCATAGGCCCTTTGGTAATTCTGGAGTGGATTTTCTAACACCAGGATGGAAGTAAATTACTAATAAAAATAATACCTTCTGGAAATGGCTACAAACTAAAATGTTTACATGCCTGTTATTGCCATCCACTTACACAATCTAATTCTACAGTTCTGGGACCACTACTCTAAATTTCAATTATGCTATTAGCAATAGCTTTTCTGTGCAGTAATCGGTACACTCACTTTATCTAATGCAGTATTTTTCCTCTAATTGACTTCAAATTTATCATACAAATGTCAAAGCCAAATTTTGCTATAATAACCTATTATCTCTGCTGTTCTAGTTCACTGCACTCACAAGAAACAGAGCAATAATAATCTCTTGGGATAATGAAGGACAGCAACTTAATTCACATAGTGCTGAAAAGAATGACAGCTACTTACCTGTCAAAACCAGAAACTTTTAATATATTCATTTAATTAGACTGCACATCCCATTCACATGATATTTTCCCTCTCACTATAACATAAGGGTGAATCTGTCTTTTCCTAGAAAATGAGAGTATCTACTGTTTAGATGATGGACTTCCTATGATCATGTTTTTAGACATGTATTCCCATTATCAGAGGCTTTCAGCTTTCTCTCCCTACTCTATATAGCATAATGAGATGTAGCACAAGGAATAGGCTATTATACCATGACATAGAAATGGTAAAGATGCAAAGGAAGAGGCTTTTTAATGTGTAAATGATTTTTTTACAATAAAGGGGGGTGGGGTGGGGTAAAGAAGTGATACAAGTATAGTCATCAGTCTCATAGTTTTTACATATGACCAGCTAAGACCGAATAACAATACCAAGTGCCAGAATAGAGATTTGTAGTTAAGTAATTCTAGGATTCTTGGCTGCTGTATAGAAAGCCATAATAGTGAACTTGAGGTAGGTAACAGAATGGTAAACATAAATTCGTATCTTTTTAATTTTCTTATCTGAAGACTTCAGAGGCTTTGGTGCTTCTCCCTGTTCTAGCATATCTTGGATAGCAGCACTCAGTGGCAGTGTGCCTTCATTCAGGCCACTATAGTCTACTGTTGGTCTCCACTCTCGGGTGCTCCTGTGGGTCTGATGTGCTGGGATTGGCCAGGAACGACATTGACTGTTGTGTGGGGTTGGGGTAGATATGGTGCCTGTCATTTTGTTGTCAGATCCAGAGACCTCCTCTTTCCCTTGAGGTTGCTGAATAGAGTTGAATGGGGCTCACCAGGCATGGGCCAGGCCCCAGCATGTCGCAGTAATTCGTGCCTCTCCGGAATTGCCAGAATGACAGCATATTTTTTCCAAATATTTTCTTAGTGTTTCAGGATCCTGCACTTGTTCAGGGGTGAAATTCCAAACCGTTGGAGGTGTTTAATGTCCTAGGTACTTGCCCATGCTAACACACACCCTGCTGCACAGAACTGTTCGCCTCAGGCAGATCAGATCTCTGGGTGGTATTCTTAAATAGTTGATAATCCTATACAAGACCTGAAACACATTCAGGAGACGTAGCACTAAGAACATGCTGGTTTGAACATCCTGATGGTATTCAAAATTCTCAAGAGCTTTTGTAATTAGCCAGGGAGAAGGAGAACATGGAGGAAACCATCTTCTCCATGGATTAGCCCGCCAAGCAGAAAAGGTAACAGGTGTAATTATGAATAGTTTCCGATAGATGGCTCCCGAGGTACGGGGATGACGGCAACGCTGAGTACACATACCGGATTAGTCTCGCTACCAGCAACACTATCTTAAACCGGTGTTACAAAGTACAACAAAATGAGAACCTTAACTCAGCCCTCAGAGGTGACAAGCAGCACAGCAGGAACATATGCAGCAAGTAAGGTGTTAACACAGCTCTGAGAACAAGCACATCAACTCTGAGAGCAAATAAATCGAGAGTGACCAGTCACTTTTGAACTAATACAATGAATGCTTATACCAGCTACTAGGAAGACAATTTGCTCTATCCCATCCGAAACCAGGACAGGTACCCCTCTCTATATACCATATGGCAAACCTTTTCATGTCTTTATCTGAAGAGTAGGAGTTTAACCTACATAAGTTGAACTTACTGGCTAAAAATATGTTTCGCTTCTTCCACTAAGAAAAATGTACTAGGTGAAAGCATTGGGTGTTATTTAAATTCTTATGTGGAACAGTAGAAGGAGGTAAAGGTTCCTGGAGTGGGTTGGGAGCATATGAAGTTTCATCCTGCAGGTGCAATCTTGAACATATAAGTGCAATACCTAAAAAATAAAGGATAATTAAAAAGAAAAGAAATCTAAGTGTAGCTCTGCTCTACAGAAGTGTACTCATGGCAGATTACACCACTCCTTCCTAGTGTGAGGAAAATGATCTACCCAGAAAATACGACAGTAAAACCTATTATTAGTTTGAGAGTTATAATTGCCTCAGATCCACCTCATTGTTCGCTACTATTTTTTTTTTTTTTAACTGATCTAACAAGGAACACTTTACAAGAAAAACACATATGTGAGTATATCAAACCAGCAAAGTCCTCTTGGCACAGATACAACATACCCTGGTATATGATATCCTTCAAACTTTGAATAAAATGAGGCACACTTGTTAAACTTCAATTTGCTACTATCCCTGTATCTACATGCTCTGTAGTGGTGACACTGCCTCACCAATATAATCTACCATCAGTGTTTAATGAGGTCATAACCTTACAGAGAATTTTTTGAGGGTATAGGGCCAAGCATGGAGTGCATATGGAATAACTGCTACTGATGAATGTTGTCTAGGATTTGCACTTACAGATGTAAGTATTTACATAGTGTGTAGCCTCTTTTCCTTAAGTTTTAGCATCACAATTCATTTAATGTCTTGTATCTTTCAATGTGTATGGATAGTAAAAGTGTTTCTTTTTTCTTTTTGGTAACTGTAGACTCATAGAATCACAGAATAGTTAGGGTTGGAAAGGACCTTAAAATCATCTAGTTCCAACCCCCTGCCATGGGCAGGGACACCTCACACTAAACCATGCCACCCAAGGCTTTGTCCAACCTGGCCTTGAACACCTCCAGGGATGGAGCATTCACAACCTCCCTGGGCAACCCATTCCAGTGCCTCACCACACTCACAGTAAAGAACTTCCTCCTTATATCCAATCTAAAATTCCCCTGTTTAAGATTTAACCCATTACCCCTTGTCCTATCACTACAGTCCCTAATGAAGAGTCCCTCCCCAGCATCCCTATAGGCCCCCTTCAGATACTGGAAGGCTGCTATGAGGTCTCCAGGCAGCCTTCTCTTCTCCAGGCTGAACAGCCCCGACTTCCTCAGCCTGTCTTTATACGGGAGATGCTCCAGTCCCCTGATCATCCTTGTGGCCCTCCTCTGGACTTGTTCCAACAGTTCCATGTCCTTTTTATGTTGAGGACACCAGAACTGCACACAATACTCCAAGTGAGGTCTCCTGAGAGCAGAGTAGAGGGGCAGGGTCACCTCCTTCGACCTGCTGGTCATGCTCCTTTTGATGCAGCCCAGGACACAATTGGCTTTCTGGGCTGCAAGTGCACACTGTACATAATACCCCTCTCCAAACTTCTGTTCACTGTCTGATCTTGACAGAAAACCTAAAGAATCTGAAGAGGTACCATAAGTCTGCTGAAGGCTTTAATGGAAGTGACAGGCCACCAGATAGCTTTCTCATTCCTTTGGCATGTGGGTGGCCGAAAATCTGTATCTCCAGTGTTTCAAGCACCCTGACAGAAGCTACACCCCTACCCATGAAGCTGTCCTGAAATTTAACAGCTCAGGAATATTAGGTGTCTCTCAGTTTACTGAGAGATTTTATAAATTGATTAACTTGGGCTACCTTGGACCAATAGCCTGTGACCTTTGGAGAATTTGCATTTAATTTAATCCCATGAAGCCATTGTGTTGGTTGGAACCAAAGGGATAACAGAAGTCTGAAGTACTGTTAATTTGCAAATGTGTTGATAAGGGACTATTCTATCCTACCAAGTCTTTTCCTTGGCAAGTCCTGTTAGAAGCAGATGATACTCCCTTTATCGAATCAGTTGCACAGTGTAAAATACCTTGAACAACTGGGATTTGCCTTTTATATTATTTACTTCCAAAGTGAATATTTATATCTTAAGGAGTAACAGTTTTTAATATTCATTCTTCTCAAAAGGAAGTTCCTAATATGTGTCTCTTTTAAGAATCTCTTATGGCACCTAACAACTTGGGTAGTTACGTAAAAAAATAAAGGTGGGTCCTAAGAGATCTAAGAGTTGTTGAGCCAGTCTCAAATATGTTCAGGAGCTAGATTTTCCTATATCCTTGTTATCTTACTGTATAATGCAAGCAATGTCACTCTAATGATCAGTGATTTCATTATGTGTGCACAATGCTGGCTGAAGAAGCACATTAGACAATTTTAGAAGAAATTCTCATCAGTGTAATTTCTTAGTATTATAAAAAACAAACTGAAGTCCACATTCATTTTTAAAATGGTAACTGTTGCTAATTTTTTCAAAGTTCTTGAAAATGTAGAAGGAACATATTCAGTGCACTCTGCTCATAAATATCTTAAAGTTCAGAGGTTTTATTTAATTTGGATTTGTCCATATAGATTGTGAATGGAAACTTTGTGTGATCTTTTGAGGTCTCCTCTTTCACTTGCCCTTTTCAAAGTCTTGGCTGTCTTGCAATGTCATTGTTTAATTTTCTTTATACAATCAGAAAGACAGGAGTGGGAGCTGTCCTAGGAACCTTCTTTAGCAGTACAAAGGACTAGTGGCATTACTAAGGAGCTGGTGGTCAAGAGAAGACTTTAAGACATGAGAAAAGGGAGCAAAAACATTCAACATGAGGTGATAGGTGTAGGAGACCAAAAAATTCAGAGGAAAAAAAGACAGAAAGGCAAGGAGTGAGGCGTTCCTATGAATATGGTTTCTAGCTTGCCCAGTAAATCTCTGTGGTGCTTTATCAATCATTACTGAAGTCTATTTGACAAATGCAGAAAAATTTCTTAGACATAAAGTGAGAAATTTAACTTGTTAAGAATTTAACTAAAGCAGAAGGACTGTGCAAAGCCTTGACAAAGTATAACATGGCTGTAGAGAAGGAATGCATATACTATTTTACGGGTTGTGACAACTATACCCAAGCTGGTGTGCAATTTGTCTCTGAGACAGGTATCCTGTCCTCACTGTGTCCTGCATCTTACCATTTAACAGTTAATAGTTATGGCAAGGTCTCCTTGTCATTATTAAGGACATAAAAATCATGATCTTCCTTTTTGGTCATATGTTGATTTTTGCTGTTTTCTTTTGGATTCCAACCAAAATATGATAGTAGTTTAACTATATATGAAGTATAGAAAACATCCATATATTTCTTTTTCAAAGAGCAGAAATGTTGCCTAGTAGTATCTTTGTATTTCTCAAGATCAAGAATGTGACATAGCCCCAGAATAATTTAACACCATGCTGGTGGCAAGATATTTACAACAGAATGAAGCAGGGCTTGCTTGATCTTACAAATTTGTATGTGCTTACAAGAAGATGCGTCAGCACAAGATGTGCTCATAACTAAGCATATGCTACGCTGCAGTTTGCTGTAGTTTTCTAACTAGTCACATATAAGTAGCTTCAGATACATCAAGAGTAAAATGGAAATTGTACACCTAAATCCTTCTTGTAGCTCTGTAAATATAAGTTGTCTTTTATTCTTAATTTGCCAGTAGACTAAGTGGCTTCTCTGAGAAGAAAAATGAAAGTTTCTCAATTGGTGTGTGTAGAGAAGACAATTTGAACTGATACCTACTTTCTTTAAAGCTTCAACTATGTGAAATAATTGTTCCTTTATGGAAAAAGTTGTGTCTCAAACCAGAAATGAGAATAACAACTTCTCGCATTAAAAAAAACCAACCAAACAAACCAACCCCAAAACCCCAAATGCGACTAACCAATCTATCAAAAAAACCTCTAAAAAAACCTCTAAAGAATGAATTGTAACTATTGCAGCTGAGCTATTGCCATTTTAGATAACTTGTTAATGATATAGTAAAGGGCTTCACTGCTCATAAGTATAAAGCTTAAGCAGCCTTTTCAAACTGGTTCAAACAACTTCAGCCAGTTATTGGTGAATAACTGCTGTGGAAGTACTGCAGTGAGTATCTAATATATTGTCACCAAATATTATACATCTATCTTTTCATGTCAGTGAGTTTCTCCAAATTGAAAAGGCTATCTTATACTTCAATAAATCACAAACACGAATGGGAGAGAATGAAAAGTTCTCCATTTCTATGCACTGAAGAGGCTGAATTAAGCCTAGGTAATTAAAGAAGGAATCTATTAACCAATTTCCTGTAATTCTGGTTCTGTATGAGTTGCTAAATGGAAAATACAGTTTTAGAAATGATGGCTTACAGGTATATCTATGAATAGAGAAATAGGGAAATGTTTCTCCAGGAACTGATGCCAGATTGGTGTTTTGACTGGTTCCTTTTTATAGCGCTGAAATGAAGCTAGATTGGAGAAGAAATCACAGTTTCTCATTGAAAAGTGATAAATATACTTGGTCAGATGTCCAAAGACTAGCCACTGCACACACAGAATATTATCTAATTTTTGAAAATGTGTGTGAGTAGAGCTTTCTGAAGAGTGTCAGGCATTTTGGGTTATTTGGAAAATTTTGCCACCTTTTAGGAGAGAAATAAAACTGAAAGGGCATGTGATCAAGACAGATCCTGCAACTATATATTATATAAGGGCTTTTACTCCTGCTTGTTATCTTCCATCTTCGTGCTCAGGTGTTTCAACAACCTGGTTTGCCATCAACAATGCTCTGGACATTGGCAGTGCTGTGCTGGTATCCCTATTGCTGGTATGGGGCATTCTTACAGCTTTGGTTCCAGCTGTTGCTGCATTGTGGCCTTTCTGTGTTTTGGCAAGAGATTCAACACACACTGAAGATCCTGAGGTGCATTGAAAAAGCTTTCTCTTCCTCTTCCGTTCTCCTTCCTCTCTTGGGTCCCATACTCTGCAATCTTGTGCCTATGAATACATTTATGTGTATAAGTATTTTTCTTTAGCAGTGCAAAGAAAATATACTCTTGTGTAAGTATTTGCCAGATTGAGCCTTAAATCTGCACTGTAGTGTTTCCCTGTGCTGTTGAATATTTATCATGCTTTACCTGAGAGATGGTTGTATTTCAGTGAAGAGCTGAGTTGATATATCAAGGCTAAGAGTCTTGCTAGATTCTCACTGTATGTGTAGTCCTACTGAATATAACAAATCAGTAACATAGCTAACTTGCTCATGGGTGTAAGTATTGACAGGATCAACTGCTTCTACAAATACTCAAGGAAGGAACGAGCAGTATTCATTTGCAGAAAGTGTTGCTGAAGGAAAAAAGCATGACGTATATGTTAAAACCCTTTTTAAATTTAGTTTCTTTCAAACTAAATGCTACAGTAGCTCCTCAAAATCTGTTGAAACTGAAAGAGTCTTTACTAACAAACCCAGTGCTGAGCATTAAGAGGCATTGCTCAGGAGATGTGCCAGCACCGTGAAAATAACATTCATCTGTGATATTTATCATGGAGCAATATTCAGTATCTTGAGTGTGAGTTCATGCTGTGAAACACAATGGATGTAATATCAACAAAACAAGAGAACAGATGTAGTTGGGTTGTATAATCCAGTGCAGTATACATCACATTGTGAAAGGAGCAACTGCTAATCTTGAAAGACTATATGGAGCAGAAATGGTCCAAATTTTCATTGGGTTAAAAAGGAATGCATAATTTCACAACCTGTGAAAAATCATGATGAAATAGGTTATTATTTTATTTGTTCTTAACGGACAGAAGAGTCTGTTGCCTTATGCCATAAAACCTGCCCTATGTCTTTTGAGGTGTCTAATCCTGCTGCATTTTTTCTAACTGACAAATTATGTAAGATGGCATGAAAGGCTGATGAAGACGTTCTTCATTAAAAAAAAAAACTTTTATATTCTGTAATTTGAAAAGCAAATAAAAGCATGAGTGTCTTTTACACAAGGGTATACCATAACCAGCTGGTTTACGTTATTTGCATTGATTAAGTATTTTAAAAATAATTTAAGTCAGTGAAAATGGTAGTCATATTTTAAACAAAGAAAATTTTTATGAGAGGTGTAGATTGGCACCTTTCTTCAGTAAATATGCATACTGCTTACTGCAAGCAATACAAATAGATGTTGGAAGGAAGCAGAACCACATCACTTCAGCTTTATGCATAACACTGTATATCCCATAATTTCCTGTGTATGTGAGTGAACATATACATTCACACTCAGTGACCTATTGAAGATGTGAATTCATGAAAAAGCTACTTTTTTGAAATAAATGTGAAGTGACCGTGCAAGAAAATGATCACTTCCATGTGTGTAGATACATAAATGAATGATGGCCTCTTGCTCAAAAGAAAATTTCACATACAATTCCTGCAGTTCAATCATGTTTTGGGTTTTGGATCTCAGGATGGATAGAAGAACTTTATTTTAACAGAAAGGCTTTTGGTAGTCCCTTTGTAGTGTTATTTTGCATTTTGTTAACAGAATTAACATACAATGAATTCTGCACCTCAAACCAACATATTCTTTCAATTCAGGGTGCCATTTCCCAGTGTGAACAGATGTAATGGTGCCCTGGACCTAGCTGGTTCCCCAAATATCTGCTGCAGGCTGCTGTCAGACCTAGGGTGCTAGATGAACATTCATTCTTATTCTCCACCTGAAATCCTTTGATTTTTTTTTCTTTTTTGAGTGTGGATGAACATCAAAGAGTGAGAGGTTGTTTTTTTTTTTTCCTCATTAGTTCTCACCTCACTAATAAAAATACTTCAAGGATTGAGCTCTTGAACTCGTTAGAAATCAGCAGCATGCTCCCACTGATGTTAATGGTGTTGCATCGAGTCTCAAATGGACATGGTTGTATCATATGTAGGAATGGCAGGCTTCCCTGTACTGTTTTTTTTTGGCTACCTACAGTTAAAAAATATTCAGTTTTCTCCTTTCCCATTGATTCCTCAAGTTCTTTATGGGCAATTCTAGATAATGAAAAGCAGGTTACAGATCTGTATTTCAAATGTGTATTGCTAAGTATTTATTTAAAGTTTTATACTGATTGCATAGAAATCCAAGGAAGAGTCTCCAGATGTTCACTATGCTGCACAAATTCAATGAAATGCTCATGTATATTAGCATCATTGTCAATTGTTATAAGCACAAACAAATTCAATCTTTCATTGCCCATTGTGCTTGAGTACTTTGACTTAATGATCCCCATCCTAAAGAGAACTCTATTAGCACTTGCAGATGTCAGTGTAAATGTAGGGGTGAAAACAGCTTTAGGATGTGAAATAATCAGGCTATATGCTGTTAGACTCTTGCTGTTAGTGGAGTATTTGAAACTTTCAGATTAGCTTCTTTTGAATGAATACTGAATTTCAAATTCCTGCTTACAATTCTTTGTCACAGTTAACAGGGCATGCTTGAGGGTGACTAAATTTTATCTTCAAGAAATTTACAGGTTTTAGAGATTCTAATTTACATCACATAATTAGAGTATCATGAGAATTCTGTAAGGGTGCTAAACCTCTTACAATGCTTGATCAATAATATATGGCATCTTAACTGTTATGCAGAAAAAAATGCCCTTTGTTAGTCCAGGTGTTTTATGAACAGATGGTTCTTTTTAGTATCTATATAAGTCACTATTTCATTTTTTTCCCTCTTTGAACACAAAAAATCTGTTATACATTTTCACTGACCTTATAACTATCTGTCTATTCCACTGAATGGACTGTATTAATGCAACTGTGATGTTCAAGGTCAAAATGCTGTAAATAGTAATTCAGTACTCTGCAGAGTCCCAAATGATGTCTGTGTGTAATAAGGCACAAGAAAGCTCAAATGATGACATTTTGCCCAAACAATCTGCTCCATTCTATTGCTGTATCAGGGCCTTCTGATGTCTCTGCAATGTCATCTGAAGTTTCCCACATTGTTTCAGAAGGGGGTTTGTGCATTTCAATTATGGCTTTTATTCAACAATACCATTTAATTCCTGACAGTTACTTCAGTTTGACAATCTCTGATTTAGCTGTTATCCATTTTGCAGCAGTGTCAAGAGCAGCATGATAAAGTGGGCTGCTTTGATTGAATATAAACAAGATCTGGACAGTTCAATATAAGTTCCTTGCATGTTTAATTCCTAGCTGTCATGGTATCACCAAAAGTATATAAGAAGATTTAAGGTGATCTTGGTTCACTTCCTTTAACTCACCTTAGTGTAGTCCATTAATGGGCTTATGTTCTATGCGTATTAATTGTGCTGCATGCTATTTTTATTTGGCAAGATGAGTTAGAATTGGATTGAAAATACTTTTTGCCATATTGTTGCATTATAAGGGATTTTTCCCTGTACAGAGGGCCTAGATGAGCGCTGCATGTACTTGAAGTGATAACTCTTCAAAACCAGATCAGTTTGTATCAATTATTTCATGTATATGAGGAGGATGTACAAACTTGGCTGTTTGTATATGGAGCTATTTAAATCTATGGCCTTTACTGAAGAACCTGGTGAATCTAAAGTTCACGTCTGCCTTAATAGAATTTAAAATTACTTTCCACTAATATAGGTTAAAAGAATATCAAATCGGTACTTCAGTGTTACCCATGGCTGGATTTTTTTTATTTTTTTTAAGATGATGCATACAAATTATGCAAAAATGGGCAAACATCTTCATTTGAGAGCTTCAGCTCTGGAGTTTCTTTGAAGATAAAGCCTGTGCTAACACCATTGTGTATTTTGTTTTGGACTTTGTCTAACATAATTTTTGAGTTACCTCTAAAAGTAGCTGATGGTAACTTCTAGATATTTACATGGGTGTTTTTGCTTTATCCATAATGGGAGCTACACTTGGTTTTGTTAAAATGGTCTATTTAAGAGTGAGAAGTACTGGGATCAGTCACCAAATTTACAGCCTGTCAAGTAACATAGACGCAGTGACAATTCAAAACTTAACTAGTCTGTTTGAGGTTGCTGCTTAATGAAAGATTACATCTGCACAGAAAAGGGTCAGGTTAAATGACTGTTATTCTTTTCATTTTCTTGTGAGATGAACAGACCATAAGCTATGTATTACTTGTTATCTAGGCAGGATGGAATAATATGGATGCGAATACTTGTCCAGTGGCAAGTAGTAAGTGAAACACTGACAAGGAATCTTAGAACACTGCTAGACCCAGAAACCAAAGAAACAAGCACCATCATCTTTATATTAGTTGCATATCTGTTTCTCAAAGTGAGGAGAAATGTCCAAGGTACAGACCTATAAAATTTCTGCATCCTATTTTCATTTGATTTCTCCTTCAATAACAGTAAGATCTGGATGCTTGCAAATCCAACTCTATGTTTTCAGAGTTGTATTTCAACCTCATAGATTGACTCTTTCTAAATGCTTACACCACCAGGGCTTAATTATAAAATAATTGCAATGAGTGCACTTTTTTATGTCATGCATACCATTTTCACTGGTTTATGTCCTTTTGAGAGTATAAGTACTTGAGTCTGATGAAATTAAATTAAAATTAATTTTAATTCTCCTTTCAAACAAGCTCTTTTTTAAAGGTAAAAAAAGTTCCCCATTGATTAGAGGCAAATTTGAAAAGTAAGTTTAAAGATAAATGGCCTTTTCTTCTTGCCTTCAATTTTGGCTGAAACTAGTCCTTGTTGCAGATGGATATGGAGCTATTTTTTGCCTTTGTTTTTTCTGTCCTTATCCATTTTTAAATCTGCTGTTACTTTCTGCTTTTATAAGCTAATGTCAAAACAAATTCCAGTAGTTCATTACCAGCTGCATAAAAAAGTACCTGCTTTTATCTGCTTATCTCATGCTGGTCTGAGTGTTTCTCATTCTACTGTTGTGAGTTTTTGTGAATAAATATTCTCCACTCATTTTATCAGCGGTTTTCACAACTTTGTAAACCTCCGTCATGATCTTCCCAAGTGCAGTCAAGAGCACATTTTATTTATTTAATTGGTACTACAGACAGTAATATCATGGTTCACTAGATGATAGATTTTGCGCATTTTAGGAGCTCTTAATTCAGTGCATTAATTGGAAGCAAAAATCTGGCAGAGCAGTGGGTTTTAAAGCTTAGACCTGGCATTGCAAGGAGACTTGTTTATTAGAAACAAGTTCCTCCACCTTGAGGAAGAGCAATGTCCAGGGAAAATTCAGTCTGGGCAGGGAAAACTGGCAGCTTCGTGGCTTGCAAAGGTTACTGAAAAACTATATTGTGAAAATTGCTGAATTGGTGTCCAATTAAGCTGTCTTAGATATGCTTCTTCATTCATAACTTTTCCCTTGCTCTTCTGATCTTCACTGGCAAGCTATGTTTGCCTTTGCAGGAGCCCCTTAAAGGCAATATTTGGTGTGTGCGCCTATTGCTGAGCAAGGATCAAGTTTCTCTGTAACTGCAAGAAGGAAAATAAGAAAGATGGAAGTTAATGAAATAAATAGTTTAGCAGCAGTGAGAATATTGTTATAAAAGAAGAGAATTTTTTAAAATCTTTCTTGAACTTGAATGCAATTCTACAGCATTCAGAAAGGCAGAGAATGTGAGGAAGTGGTGAAAATCAAGTCTAATTAAAGGGCAAATAAGGCTGGATGACTTTAATTTTTTAGATATTTTTATACAAGTTCTCCATCTGCAGCTCACAAACCACCTGTGAAATGTAGGAGGTTTCTGCTGGGTTACAGCCAGAAACTCTTGTGTGCTGATGATGTACAATACGCCTACTCCTAAAATTGTCTCAAAATCAGTATCACAAAAAAATCAAGAAAAATAAAAAAGCAGTGAAGCTTCCTGGACTGCATTTACCCAGTGACAAAATGCAATCAAAATGAGAGTCCTCTCCTTCCATCCCACAGGACAGGCAGCTTGGGAAGCAGTCATCTTACTGAAATCCAAAGGGATGGGGCAAGGGCTGAGAGCAAAGGAAAAAGGAGCACAAGAGCTGGGGAGCTCTTGGAGAGGAGTGGATATAGAAGTGATTCAATGTGGGAGCGAAGGAAGAGGGAGAATTGAGAAGCTAATTCTTTGGAGTTGTACTGAGATCAGAGGAGAGATTAAAGGGAAAAGAGAGATAATGAGGAGGCAAAGGGTAAGAAGACAAGTACTAATCCGGTAAAGGTTTGGATACAGGAGATGGAACTTGGAAGTGGCTGAGCCAAAAAGGGAAACGAGGGATTAGGTTGGGGCTGTGGACAGAAACCAAGTTTAGATAATACCCTGGGATGACGGCTGGGGTGAGAAGACAGTTAAAGAGGCAAAATAGATCTAAATAGGATGTGAATTTGGGAATGACTATTATTTGATAATGGCATTTGAGACAGTGTTGAAAATTATAAGGTGAGGAGCTGAAGGTGAGGAAAAGGCAGGGACACAAAAAGTGAGGCACAAAAGGGTCTTTCCAAAACTTGAGGGAGCTCAAGGGAGCCAACCTCATTGTTTCTTTTGTCAGCAAGTATCTGTGAAATCTAGAAACAATGCTTGTGTCTCGTTCTCTTTTAAGAGTTACTTCCAAAGATTAAAAAAAAATAATAAAAATCCTAGGAAACAGTGATAGATGATCATTTCAGTTACAGAATGAAGTATGAAAAATGTCACTGAATGCCAAATTAATGTCCATCTTCATATTGATATTGGGATACCATTATGAGTTAAATTATTATGTTATTTCTTCCCTTTGTTTTTTGGTTTTCTTTTCTAACACTATAAAAATTGCAGATGACAGGCAATATCCTTTTACCCAAGGTCTCATTCCTTAAAACACAATTTCTGCTGAAATAAAGTAGAAGATGCTCATTCCGTGTCTCACCTTGCCCAGTGAAAGTACTGGCTCCTTACATATGGGTGCAGTTGTGAGAAGAGTACATCCCATCTGCTGGCATTCATGTAACTGTAGCTGCAATAGGAAATGATCTTCAACTATGGGTACTGAAAAGAAGCTGTTGGTTGCATTTATATGTCTTATGTGTCATATGCCTGCTCTAATAAATGTAGAGGGTTTTCCTTCTGCTGCCAGCTACTACTTATGTGCATTTATAAAGCTAAGTTATTCTTGATCTCCTCACCAATCTGTTTACTGCAGAAACCTGTGTGTTATCTTGTGTAAAAAATTAGGTGGAGAAGCACATAGAAAGTAGCTGAAGCTATCAGGTCTTTTGAAATGGATGCCTGTCATGGTGGCATGGTGGTTTATTTTTACAGCCTTTAGATACTAGCTGTGGTTGTTGCGAACTAATGAAGTAGGTGCTCATGGCTGAGGATGGGTTGTCACAAGGAAGTAGTTGCTGCGAGTCTGCCTGGGTGACAGATCCATCTACTTTGTCCTCTAGTAGCATCACATACACTCTAATGAGAGAAAATACCCATCAAACTCTGCAGTTGAAATTTGGAAATGAAACGAAGGTAGATTCAGAGAGAGAAAATATCAGGGTTGTTCAGCCATTCTGTGGTAGTTTTTTTACCAACTGTATTAAGGTTTTTTTTTTTGTTTTTTTTTTTTAGAAAAAACTTCTTCTCCTGTGCATTTCATAGTATAACCCTCCATGAAACCTAGCAGGGGAGAAAAAAACAACCCTCTGTGATAAAATTCTGAAGTGGAATGTTTTCAGAAGCCAGAGGGGGAGTAATAATGAGGGGAAGTGATGCAAAATTTTTTTGACAAGAAGATGACGAAAGATGAGACTGAAGAGATTTATGTATACTTTGGGAGGAAAAACCTAAACTGATATATCTGATACCTGACTTGGGATGAGTCATACGCTATTTGCAGTAAAAAGCTACTTCAATGTTTTTAACATTTATCCATTAAATTTTTCTCCTTGATCTATAATTCAAAATTCTATATCAGCTCCTCAAAGGTTAAGACACATGCTTATTTCAGTATGTGAAGTGGATCACCAGATTGTTGCATTACTGTGCTAATAGTGCTGGGTGGAAGGTTTTAGTTGGGACTGACTTTCTGTGGAAAGAAGCCTCATGGCAAGACAGTTCTGGTGGAAGATATTTAAAATAATGATTTCCGATGCTGAGTCACAGTGTTGTCACAGTACTATTAATAATAAACTAGGAGAACATTTGTCTTGCCATATGGGATAAGACTAAATGGTCCAAAGTCTGCCTCTGGTATTGGATGCCATTACCTAATGTTATTGCATGAGGCATATACATTTCTACTTTCCTCCTATCCCTCCTTAAACGCACAAGATAGATTTTAACTATCTGAAGAAATGTTAGAGAGAGTTGCCTTGATTTCTTTAGGAAGCTGTGATAATTGCCAAGGATGCATTCTCTGCCTCAGTCACTTGTAAGGAGATTTAGTTAAACTGTTAAATGTGGTGCACACGTTCATATTCAGAAATAAAATGTCTTTAATTTGGTTTTAACTTAAATCTCTTTGGAAGATAAAAAAAAAATCAAGGCATTTTTAAATTCTTAATGCAAATGTCTGAATAACGATTTAATGTGATTTAGCAAAACCACTTCAGAAAGTCATTTGAATTAACTCTTTTTTTCCCTGACAAGCTTAGAGAATGCTCCATGGATGTTTTTTATATGGCATTATTAACAGGTCACTAATCAAGAATTCTGAAGAATTTGAGCATTGATCATGAATTCTGTGTACATATGCAGATGAAAGTGATTACCCACATGTTAACAGATCAGAGCTGGGTTAACATTTGCCACTGTTCCAACACATTCAGCTTCAATGCAGTAAATAACATTGGGGCTGACATGCAGATCTTAGACAAATCTTTCTGTACCTCTGTGTTAAGATCTCAAATCATACAAGACTTTGCCTGGCAGGACAGAGAAGGGCATGAAGTTAACCTCCTAGGATAGGCTTTATGAAACAGCCTAAGCTGCCCCTTTGCTGGCATTGAGCATACAGCTGCACTTGGCAACCTATAGCACACATCAGTTTTTGTTTAAATTAGGTTTTGGTTTCCTCAAAAAGCTCAAGGTTAGCTCAGTTTGGGCATATAGGCTGTCTTTCCTGATCAATGCTTCTGGAGTACCTTTCCCTGAGTTTATTTTCCCAAGCAATGTTTTATTAGGAGAAAGCAGAATTTATGTGTTTTATGCCATCTGAATTTGTTATCCTCTAATGGATACCATTACCTTGCCTCTCACCTCCTTACATGTCTTTATCCCTTCTGTCACCTTCTTCAGTGTGTCACCTTTCCCTGAAGGAAGACTTAGTCTTTCCCTTTTCTACCAAACTTTCTAAAATTGTTCGTATTGGTAATAAATTGGTGCCAAATACATTTTACTATCCAAAGTCATTTGGCAGCTATTTTAAAAATAAGACTGTAGAAGAATTAGCAAAGTCAACTATCTGTAAACATTCAAACTGACTTAACTAATGGGGAAAATGTAAGGCAACACAGTGAATAAAACAAATATTTTAAATAGAAAACCAGTGGAGTAGAGTTGCTTTCTATTTCCATCAAATAAAATTATTAAACAGCTATCCTGGTAAATTAAAAAGAACTCAGTTTATTCTTATGCTGAGATAAGATGTGGAAAATAGATTTTAAGATAAAGGATTTTCTATCATACTTTATACTATAACACACTTCTTTTTGTTAATTTTGTAGATATCTTTGCACAGTATAGCTCAGACACAGAATGTTTAGTTGAGGACTACAACATCACACTGTTGCCAGACATGAATAAATCTAGTTTCCATGTCTGCCTGAAAACTGAACTGGGAAAGCCCATTTAAATAAAGAAAATTGAATAAGGATTTTATGATGTTTGTGAAAGCTGCAAACCTGAGATAAAGAATTCCTTTTTTTTTTTTTTTTAATAGGCACAACGTGTATCTCAGGACAAGCCTGCATTTACTTCAGTGAAATATGGATTAAAATGAAAAATATCTCCATTTCTAATCATGCTCTTTCTCATTAATGATAGACAACATTCTGATTTCTAACTGAGAAATTATTCTTTTTCTTTTGCAGAAGTAAGAAACTCAGGCTGGCTGAATTAAATTTTCCTTACAAGAGTACTTCAGAGCTAATGACAGTAACAACAAGGAAACCAGCAATTCAGTACTGGAGAATGCTGCTGAGGAAACATTGACATAAAGGCAGGTAATTAGTGCTGCTGCTTCTATTAAAATTAGGGGGAAAAAAAATCCCCAAATGGAGTCATTGGAGCAAAGGGATTTTTAAATTGCAAAGAAGTCTTATTTATACTGTGAATCCAGCTGAACTAAGTAAGCTAATCGATATGATGGGCAAATTCTGTTAACAAGACAAAAACCCTGACTGAATAGTTAAAGTATTATGAAGAAGAGTAAATATTTTGAGGAAAAGGACAAAGCTGATAGAGCCTGAGCTGGTCAGTGGAGTTAATGCTCTTCAGTTTTTTTCTGCCTTTCTAAAATAATCAAAGACATAATACCACATATTGTTTCTAGCAGTATAGAACATTTCACTAGTGCCAAAATGAGGTGTGTCGTATGTGTGGGTTATGGGAAGAGAAAAATGAAACTATCTGAACACCAAAAAAGAATTTGATTCAGCTGAATTTGGAAGAAAATTTTGGATCAGGTTTGCAGATCCTTGGTGAAAAATTCTAATTCTATTCTAGAATAGAAAATAATTCTAGAAAGCAGACCTCAGAGGACCTGTCTTGGGTTTGTTTTGGTTTGTTTTGGCTTTTGGGGGGAGGGTGGGATTGTTGTGGGTTTTTTTTTAATTTTGTTTTTTTTTAATGTAACATCAGTGAAACCCAGCAAGTTAGAGCAATTATGAGTTTGACACAGACTCTTCAATGAATATATATATGGAATCAGCCAACTGGTAGAGGTTTTGTGTTTGGTTTGTTTGTTTTTGCAAATTCAAAGTAACCTCTGCCATAAGACAGTGGTGTTGGGGTTTTTTATTACCTTTGCTAGCAAAGAATTTTTTCTTCTAACTTCAATGTTATTTGATTTAATGGAAAATTTTGAACCTCTTTCTAGGTGAGGGATGGGCTATTGCTCTTTTTATATAGTGCCTGGAATAATGGCTTCTTGATCTTGATTGGAACCTTTCAGTGCTTCAAATAAATTGAACCATTTTTCTTGCTTATACCTTTGCCCTTGTAGTTGAGGAATTGGGATAAGGAGTAGGGACTGGTTTGGGCACAGTGATCTGCATGCTAGGTAGTAGTAGGAGTGAATGAGAATTAACATGTTAATGTTAATGTTAGGTAAAAAACAGATATTTTCCTTACAGCATTATTTATTGCAGAAAAAAATATCTTTTTTCTTTTTCCTTTGCTGAAATCAGCTGAAGGGTTTATTTTCGTGTCAGAATGAAAATTAATTAGCATAAATCGTAAACCCACTCTGTTTCTTAGCACTCTCAGTTTCCTTGTTATTTCCCTTTTAAATGGAAACCTAAAGGGTAAAAAATCAGACACCATGGCATAAATATTGCATTATACTTAACTGATTTATATTTATAAAGTTAATTCCACTTCTTAATGTAATTTGAACAGGAAAAATGCTCTGTTATGGCTGTTTTAGAAGTTGGATCAAGCATGCTAGTGCAGTTAAAATGAACTGGGTTTTCTGGTCTATCTCATTTTTTTACATAGCGTCTTCCCATTCTCTCATGTTATTTTTCTCAGTTTAGTAACACACTCCAGTGAATTTCTTCTTGGCTAAGAAAATTAAAGCGCAAATACATATCTGAGGTGATAGCTGCTTCTGACCTTCATGCATATTATATTATAGAGATGGTCAACTTAGAGTCTGGCATATTGGAAATTTAGCCCTTGACATTGTCCCTGTATTGAGATGAGGAAATTGAAGGGCTTTTCACAGCATAACATAAATGGCTGGCACAATAAGGCTGATGCTTCATAGATACTGGATAATGTCATGGGAGGTCAGGTGTGTTTCCTAACATAATGTGAAGTGCATCAAGTTGCAGCAGGGATTAATGAGCCCCTCTAAGAGCACCGTTTTTAATGGTCTCTTTTATTAAAAAAAGACAGTTAGAGGTTAGTCTTCAGAGATTAAAATATGAGAATTTTCACCTGAGATATCTGGTACGGGCAGCTGTTATCGAGTACGGGTTAGCTGTAACACAGCATTAAGAGCTTTCATGAGCTATAGATTTGAAACTCTCACCATGTAGGAGGGAGGTATGAGCTAGTTAGATAAACTTTATCTTAACTAGCTTAGAGGCAGGATAGGAAATCATAAAAAAAAAATATAATCTCAGAATAATTTCTAATTGATTGCAATTTGCAGCAGAGTAAGGGAATACAGGTGGGGTCTGACATCTGGCATAGGAACCTGTAGCAGTATCTCAGGGCTGTTTGTTCCACAGGATGAGTTCAAATCGCAGTTCCAGGTACTCAAACAAATCACTTGGACTATTAGTTCTGTAAATGTAAATGTTGCTGTGTTGTGAAAGAGATGGATTAGAGTAAGAACTCTGGAAATTTTCCTTGCAAGACCTGCCTAAGGGTGAGCACAGCTTTTCTGGTCTGACACAGAGACTCAATGGCTCTTGTTTTGTCTCTGGAGCCACACTTCTTCCTACACCTAAAATTGTTAAATCGCCCACCTTGAAGGCTGCTGAGGGGACTAATGTTTGTAGAGAACTGACACTGATCAGACAGAAAGCTGCGCAGCTGTGCAATGTATTGCTATATAGATAAAAAAAAAAAAAAAAAGGATAAGCCTTCCAAAACGAAGAAAGTGAAGTGCATTACTTAGACTGCAGTACATAGGGTCTCACTGTACCTTCTTCCTTCTGCCTGTATTCGTCCATGCTCTACTGTCCCATCTGTTGCTGGTGTTTTATTCTGTGTTAGGACTTCCTTTTGTTCATTCATGGTAAGGCAGGACCAAGCTAAGGTAGTAGCTGTAAATATCCAAACAGACTGCATGAGAATAAGTTATTATTATTTTTATCAGACTTGTAATGTCTCTGAATGGGTGTAAATCCATTGTCCTAACCATGCCAGGATATATTCTCATGTGCTGGCTGCGAAAGTGCAGCTGGATGTTTGTGTGGATGAACCTTTGTTCCAATGGAAGCTGTTTACATGTGGTTGTGTTGTGGTCCTCAGGCAGAGAATAAAGGAAAGTTGAGCACAAACGTGCCTCAGATTAATACTGCTAAAGGTGTCAGAAGGCCGACAGGGACCATCTGTTACAGAGCCGGTTCTGCTCCCCGCAAGCATTAAAATAAAGCTTTCCTTTGCCTCACTACTTTTAAGCTCCCTAGAGTCTGTGTTTAAGACTGCCCTTTTTCTCATCATCTGAGGGTGTCTTTGATGCCAGTAAGAGCAATCATGTTTAAAATATTTTTTTTCTCTCTTTAATTAGCCTCATTCTCTTAAAAAAAATGCAGTTAGATAGTACATCATTTTCCTATACCAGTTTTTTAAGTCTCTCATTTTATTTCATAATTCTGTGATATGGCTAATACAGCATCTGATGTTGGATAATTTATTTCCTCTCTGGCACAGAAAGCCATTAGCCTTAACTATTTATTCAGCAACATTTTCATTCTATTTAATGGTGTCCAATCTATCTCTAGGATTAGCAGTGTGAATGCTAACCAAGCTTCTGCAAGTTTTCCCCAAAGGCCTAGCAGAAGTTCATATTTTATGTAAAATATAAATTGTAAAATATCATATATTTTATGATTGTAATGCCAAGTTCTTACTTGCCTATTCAAGAGCAGGCATTTATCACAGCCTGGACTACTGTAATTTTACCATATTCCAGCCTAACTGCCCAAGGTTACAGTGCTCAGAGGATCATTATTCTGCTTCCCCACTGTGACTTATAAGCAATTGAACTGGGATCAGGGCAGAGGCAGCAATAGATTGGCAAGGATATCTCACTGCCTCTAATTCACCAGAACTGTGTGAGATCCACAGACTTTATAAGACCCAGTCTATACTAAATCGTGGCAGTCAGCCCCAACAGGACAGATAACTTTCACTCCTTTCAATGCTGGATTGAATTGGTACCTAGTGCTTAGGGCGCTGCACATCAGAAAGACTGCATATAATAAACCAAACATACCAAACAAACATGGGCAGCAGGAGTCTGGAGTCACCTCTGCTGTTGGCTGAGGTGTTGGAAGCTAGCGGGTGCTGGACATAAGACAGTGTAGAGGAAAACCGGCTGGTGCTGTGAGCAGTGCACACCATGGCACAGTAAGCAGTCTGCACAAAGAGCAGCCCCGTTTTTCAAAACATCTACTCAGCTGGAGCTGTACATACCCTGCCTTCCTGGTGTACGTCATTATAAAATATGCAATGGATGTGTGCTCCTGCCTAACTCCCTAAATGTTGCTTCCCACCTCCCTTCCTCATCTCTTTTTTCAGGCTCATGTCAGCAGTCCCTTCCTAAACTCACAGACCTGCTACTTCTCATGTGGGAGCCCTCACCACCCTGGTGCCAATCACTAGCCATGACCTCTGGTCATCCTTCAGCATTATGAACTTCCTTAGGGAATTGAAGGTGTAAATATGTCTTTGTTAGCTTTTTCTTTTATAGCTCTGAATTTTGCCCCACGTATTTCATCTGTGGACTTTATAACTGCCCTAACTTCGGTAAGGCACTTTGGCTTCTAGAGTGGCTGAATGTAATGTGTTTCAGTCGCATTTTAAAAAAACAAAATTGGAAAAATTTCTAAAAAGCACAAATGAAGGTTGTTTGGAAGAAGTGTGAGGGTAGACCTCTGGACACGCTCCTGGGCATTGCTGTAGATGCCAGGGTGATGTTGAGCATGTTCCTCTGAGCATCTGTTGGGAATGAATGGCCATCCCACATAAGGGTACAATGAAAATTCTGTCTTCCAAGTGGGAGGTTTTAATGAGGCAGAGGAGGTGGCTATCTCCGAGTTTGTATTTTTAAATGCTTACAACAAACTGACCTAGAGGCTTTTAGTCCTTCTTTAATATATAATTACTGCTTCTATAGCATAATGAAAAGTGTTGCAAAAATGAAACAATTCCATACAATAGCAAATTAAATTAATTCTTAAATTGTTTTTCTTCTGCAAGTAATTTCAAGATTCTGAGGTACATCATCAGCAAGAAATATACTCTTAAGCCACAAATTATTTTTAGGCAACTGGTGATTCTTGAGCTGCATATGAATTGTAAATATTATAATCAAGACAAACTGAAAATTACAACTTTCTATGAACACTCCTGAGAATAAGGGTTAGAGTTTTTACACAGGGTAATAAGATGGTCCTGAAAAGACTCAATGAGCCTTCTCAAAACACTGATTTATTATTTTTCTACTGTTAATCTAGTAACAGCAGAACCTCACCAAGAGAGAAGACTGCCACCACCATATCCTCCAGATATCATGACCTAGGCTACCACCACAGTTATCTAAGGACTCACGTCTTGACAGCCACTTTCTTCTTTTTTTGTCAGTAGTAAGATGGTAACTGAGAGTATCTTGGTCAAAGCTGCTGTAGTGACAAATCTCATCATTGCTGTAGTTCCCAGGACTCCACACTGCAGCAGAGTGTTCTCCAAACTGGTCTGTCAGTTCTTGGCTGTAACACAGATGAGTTTCTTCTGCATTATTCTGTGAAACCTATAAAGTTATACCAGCTGCTTGCAACAATAGAATCAGATGGGGCAAACTAAGTGGCAGGTTAACATATAAATTTTTGCCCTCCTTGACACCCTCAGCATTGTTACAGATACTGTGTGCTCACAGCTCAGCTGCTGACTTCAAGTATTAACTGACATCAACTCAATCTGGAAAGTCTCTTAACAATCTTCGTATCTTAATGCTGACAGTCCCCTGCTAACAGCCTTATTACTATCCTTAAATATGGCAGACTGCCAGTTTTGAAATAGAAATAAATCAGCATTTTTGTCATCTGTTTGTCTCAGCTAGACCAGTCTGAAGCTGCCAGAAGAAAATTCTGAAAATAGAATGTGTCTCTGCATGTAGTGAAATTACCACTTTTTTCCCCATTCTGCTCCAGAAATGTGTCTCGTGGACTAAGAGCACCTATATAGAGTTGTGAACATAATTGATTTTCTAGTTTGGCCACGAAACTGAAAAATAAAAATATGTTCAGCTTGGGTCAGTGTGATTTTTTTCTTAATTTTTTTTTCCCAACTGGCTGTTTCTTTGTTGTTTGGGTTTTTTGTTGGGTGTTTGTTTTTTTTTTCCCTAGGTATAAACTAAGGAGGCAAAAATCCCAAAAACTAGAGAGCCAGCTTAATGCACTAGTGTTCAAGTTTGACTCTTCTGCATATGTAGAAAGAGTCCATCTCAATTTGAGATCTCTTGTCTGTTATTTTTTGCTGCTGGTTCTTTTTCCCCTCTGATTTACTGGTTTTCTTCTATTCTCAAAAATGAAAATGTCTTGCCGTATTCTGTCTTCCTTGAATTAAAGTCAATAACTGCTTTTTCTGACATCAAATTTTTCTGAATCAGATTATTTCATTCAAATTGCTTCCTATGACCTCTCCAGGTTTTCCCCAGTATTTATTGATCACTGTTTAATTTCAGTTTTCTTCCTTGTCGTGCTGAAAGAGATTTCAGTGAATCAGCCCTAATTCAGTGCTTCTCAATAACATATCACTCCCGTTTGTGGTGTTTCTTGGGGTGCTTGTTCAGCTAACACAGCATTTGAGCACTGAAAACATCATCTACCAGTAGAAGAATGCTACATGTGAAACTAGTTTCAGAGTTACCTCTAGAAGACTAAGATCTCTAAATGAAACAATGCCATCTTGAAAAATCACAGATATTATGTCTTTAGGGCAATGGTTAAACAGCGGGGTTAAAATTAAGCAATACTTGCAGAGGAATATTCACAAAGCTGAGAAGAGAGACATATGCTGAGAAAGACTTCTCTGAATCATGAGTAGAGTAGAAGATTATAAACTTTTTGTATGACAGTATGAAAATGATGAGCAGCTAAATCAGAAGGCACTTGTACTTAATAATTGTTTCTTTTCATCCTAATGCAGAATTCAACTAGATTAAAGGAAATCCCTCAACTTTATAATTTGCTAGTTTAATATGCTGCTTTTGTTGGTGAGCCATACTCTTACTGGATAATTTGTAAAATAGCAGTTTGTCAGGCTGATCAAACAGGGCTAATTTTGGACACTTACGTTTTCAACCTCAGTGGTTTCTATTCCTTGATTGTAAAAATTAGTCTTCCAGTAATGGAAAGCTTCTGTGCTGTAAATCCTGTAGATGGCAATCTTACACTGGTATAAAAACAAGCGGAAACTACATCTCAAGAGCGTCACTCTTTATTAATCAGTGAAGAAAGGCATTAACAGCAATTCAAGATACAGTCTCTGAAACTGCTGCAGAGGTAAATGTCTATAAACACATCGTTAGTAGCAAAATGTAAGCCTGATTGGATCACTGTTGTTTGTTCTTATATGGACTGACTGAGGAATCATGCTTGCTAGACTTTTTTTTACAGCAATTTTGTATATCGTTCAACAACAGCCAACTTGCCCAATGTTCTTACCTGGTTTAAATAGGTGCCATTCATTTGAAGGGCTTATCATCATCTAGGAGAGCAGTCATTGCTCCAGTTAAAAGTATGGCATCCTGTTGGGCCAGCTCTGACCCTCTCCTGGATATAATAGCAAAATTTTTGTCAGTTTTTGTATAATTCATGGACATCTTGAATCCCATTTACTTGCTTTTTCCAAATGTTTTGTTGAGTCTCATTTTGCTTGGTTGACAGTTTCATCGGCCCCTTTAAATAAAGGTTTCAATCCAGTCAAGTACTTAAGTATCTGTACATGAGTGTCTGGATTTTCATAGCTTCCATTAGACTATTCAGAAATTTAAAGTTGCATATATCTTTAAGAAACTTTGTTTTGAACCAGATGTTTGGGGAAATACTTAGTTCACACAAAAAATAAGTGAGTTGGGAAGCCAGTCCATGCATTATGTGAGTTAAAAATCCAGTCACAGAGCCTATATAGCAAATATTCAAAGCACTATCCAGGACAAAGGGTTTATGAGCAATCATTATGTAGAGATATATCTGAACAAACCATCTGTTCTGTAACTTCAAATAATGAATAAAGTGGCCAAAGAAGTCAGCACAAAAAATTTGTGAACCAGTGATGGCCCTAAATTAGACAAATAGATTATTCACTATGAAATGTTCATCCAGCTCATCCAGCACAGAACTGAAAGCACATTTCTTGAATCCAAGTCTTAAAAAGCTTCATATAAACAGACCACTATAACTCAGTAAGTATTGTAATGTTGTAACTTTATTTGCCGTCATAAGTAATAGTGCTCTGGAATGGTGTTTTATTTGGATGCCAAAGTAACAGTTTGCAAATCACATAGTTGAATGTGACTATTTAATTTCCTGGCTGTATGTATTACTGTGCACAGAAAATTATAAGCATTAATTTTGACTATGAATTAAAGTTTTTCTCTGAAAATGTAGCCCATAGAGTATATACACTATGGCGAAACCTGTAGTTCAGCTGGGAAACCCCTTTGTCATATGTGACCTTTTTCAAGTATCCCTAGGGTTTTCATTGCAATTTTGTTTGACCTTTTGTTAAAAACCAAGCTCTTCTAGACAACTGATGTTTGGCAGAGTGATTACTTAAGAGAGGATTCATTGGAAAAGATTTTCAAAGGCATCAACAGGAGCTGGGTGCTGGATCAGTAGCACACAGAGCTGTTCGTATGTTGTGACTCAACACACATGCTGTACATCACTAAGCTTTTTTATTGATAGACAAAAGTCAGTTTAATGCTCAGGAAACTGGCAGCTGCCAGCTAAGGTGGATGGATAAGAGAGTTGCACACTCCCAGCTGCCCTGCTCAATCTGCACTGAGAAACTTTGCAAGTATACATGACATAGGGGTATACACTGTGTCTTATTTCACGGCAACATGGATGGTATGCCTTGCTGGAGAAAATGACAGTTCATTCAAGAGATCAACATGGAGAGGAAAAGGAAAGAAGAAGTCCATCTTTTGTTCTCTGCTCTGTTCCTGGCTGGCACTGCATAGTACATGGAGGGAATTGTATATACATATGCATTTGGGAGAGGAAGCTGTAAACCGATGAAGTGCTGGTGAGGGTTGCTTTGGAGACTAGGTTTTGGGTGTTTTGAGTTTTTGTTTTGTTTTGGGTTTTGTTGTTTTTTTTTTTTGTGTGTGTGGTTTTTATTTTTGGTGTGGTTTTTGTTTTTTTTTTTATTGTTTTGTTTTTGGTTTTTGCTTTGGTTTTGTCTGTTGTTTTTTTTGGGGGGGGGAGGGTTGGTTTGTTTTTCTTTTCCTTCTAATGGTAACAAAAAAAATGCACCTAAGACTTTGGCAAAGCTTGTACTTTTGTGACTACAAATCACATACTGACGTAATCCAAATATTCTGGTTTTTTTTTGGCACTGTGGTTTCCTCACAGCAGGCACTCAGGGCTTCTTTCACCAGCTTCCAGACCAATTCTGCTACAATCGTGTCAAGTTTTATAATTTTGTATCTCCAGTCACGTCAATGACTTTACATGAGCAGCAACCTGAAGAGAATCTGTCCCTTCCTTCTGTTTTTGTCTGAATACTTTGTTGCATTTGTGGAAATATGCTATCATTGGAAACACTGGATAACTATAAAGTGATATTTCTGTTCAGGACAATTCTACTTTCCTTCTCTTTCTTGTCCATATTCTGTAGTTTCCTAACTTCCATTGGAGTGACTGGTTAAAAAAAATGAAACTCCCTGCTAAACTACATTTTTCTGTAAAACAGTTTCTTCACTGAGGTCTGGCTATATGCAGGAGCAGTGCTCTGATGAAGGCATTCCCCATCACAGTGAAATGAGAAAACAGAACAGAACTAGTGGGGTGGGGATTGTTAAAGATATTTTTATTCCAGGCTCAAGTAACCTTGAAATTGTGGTTAGCTACATTCTGATGAAAATGAAAACATTGCTCATTATGATGATGATTATTATTATTACACTTTGTCTATATATTAAAACTATTCAATTTTTTTCTCTGTGTGTGTGTGCCATAGCACTGATAAGTCTTTAAATCGATTTTGGGACTAAACAGCAAATGTGTGTCTTCCCTTCAGCTATAGGTGGCTAGCTTAGCACTAAGCCCCCAATACTAGCACAGCAATGGTCTCCAATAATCAGCCTCATTTCACTAAGCACCTTTTTTATGCCTCTCAAATGCTGCAAACATCAGTCATGTGTGAAGATATAAAGGAAATTAGAAGCTGATTATAAGATTAGCTATTATGTATTTATAATACATCTCAAAGCTAATTTAAACAAGAGAAAATCTTTTCTTTGTCTTTAGTGAATTTTAACTCGGGAAATTACTGTGAAACTAGGTAAAGATGAGAAATCCGTACCTAACAGTCTCTTGAACCTGTGTCTGAATTTTGAAATGAGTCTTCTTATTTTCTTTCTAGAACAATTTGATTAATTTATATCTTGGAGCTGAGCCACTAATTCAGGGAACAAGTGATTAATTTAGTTTTCTATTTATGGACAGTCCTTTAAGATGAGAGAATGCTTTCACACAGATTATCAGTTGTTTTCTGAGTGGTTTTTTTTTCCCTGCTTGTTTCATTTCTCCTTGTGAATGGCTTGTTGTGATTATTTGGTAGTCAATATTTAACATGCAAGTCTTGTGGGCTCATTGTGATAAGTCACACAATGCTGCAACTGTCTCTGTATTGAATAAATATAACGTAGGAGAAGAGTCTGAAGATGTTCCTGGGACTTTAAAAACCTCAAGAAGAAACAGCAACAGAAAAGAGAAAGGGACACTTAGAAAATGTCAAAACTGGTGGGTTTTTTTGGTTTTGGTTTTGTTTTTTTTTTCTTCACTAGACAAGCCTTGCCTAAAGCATAATTCCTTAAAAACTTGCTACTGTAAGGTTTGTTGGGGGGCATGGGGTGGTGGTGGTGTGCAGAGTTTATATATAATTTCCGCTGTCATGTTCTACACAGTAATTGCTTTGGATGCGAGATACTCATAGATGTACAACAGTCAGGTCTTAATCTGGATTATTTAATTTCTGGCATGGTTCTGGCAAGAGCTGTTTGGAACAGTATACCCGCAACCTTTCATGAAGCTCTGGAGAGCATGATGCTTACTTACGGTGACCATATCAAGAGTTCAGTGCCAAGGTGTGGCTATGTACATGCCACATCTGAACAGTTCTCATTCTGCATGCTCACAGACACAGGAAAGTCACAATGGATGCCTGTATTGTGGTGATCTCAGCTGTGTAACTTTCTCTTATCTGGACCCTTAAAAGAAAGAGTAAGAAGGGAGTAAATATAAATTTGCATGAAAACACAATTGACAACAATCAATAGAAGTCACAATCCTAAGTGATTCTGGAAAATCTTACCTTTCCTTTGTGCACGAATATTGACTATTATGCCAAATAGCAACCATTAAACTGTTTTATTCTTTGCAAAGCTAGGATGGTTTGATTATTGGGATCATACTTTCAGTGAGAACAATACTGCACCTTTAAAATTAAACATGCCATTCCTAATTTTCTAGAAATGATTGAAGTATCCTTGTTCTGAAAGCAAAAGTGCATTTCCTTCTCCGTGCTCTTCCTGCCCAGAAATTAAGAAATTATCTTTGAATCACTGAGTATTTTCAGCGATAAGCCAATTTGTAGGTATTGACTCACTCCCAAACTATAGAAATCATTACAGAACACAAGGTGCTTGAAAGTAACAAACTGGTGTGATAAAATGATTTTACAACAGTTTTATTGTGTGTATTTTGTGAGAAGTTGAGAAATAACAGATACCTGCTCGTAATCATAGGCAGCATCCAAATGCATCTGAAAAAGAGTGGATGTTAGAGATATCTGGGTTTAATTACTGCTTTGTTTAAAAAAAAAGGTCTATTTTAATTGCGGTGTCGTTAGATTGTAGGGAAACATCAACTGAGGTAGAATTGTTACATCTGTAAATACAAAAGATTTTTTTTTCTCCTTTCAGGAATGCTAAGTGTTTAATACAGGGAAAAGAGGTGAGGAGATATATTCACTCAATCATCTACTCATTTCCAATCTTATTGCATTACCATTTCTTTTCAAACACAGCAGCACCCTACAGGGGCATACTTCTTTTAGGAATGCTAAATAGATCAAACTGCCTTGCTACCCATCATGTGGTGTGCTTTCTGGCAGTGAAATAGAGGAATTGCAATGATGATAATTTTTAATTTGGTCAAAACCAAATCTTGGTAAATATGCTTAGTTAAACAAAGCAAAAATGTATGGGTGTGTGGGTTAAACTGTTTACACGTTATGTACAAGTACAGTGGCAAACTGCAGGCTGGACAAGCGGATGGTGGAGGTGTACTGAGAAGTGTCTGAATGACTGCTCTTAGAGGGTTTTGATTACAGTCTAGTTAAAGACCTGTAACTAGCAGGGAAACCCAAGGGTCAATACTAGGTCCAGTATTATTTAACTTACTCATCACTGAGTTGGATGAAGAGATATACTAAGTACTGAGCAAGCTTGCTGATGACACAAAACTGAGAGGAGTGACAGGTAACTCAGACTGCTGTGCTGTTATTCAGAAAGATCTAGACAGGCTGAAGAGATAGGAACATTTTGAAATTCAACAAAGGCAAGTACAGGGTTCTTCATGTGGGAAGAACAATTCCATGAACTAGTACAGGCCGGGGGGTCATCTGCTTGAAAGTAGCTCTGCAGAGAGCGACCTGGGTGTCCTCTTGGACAACAAGTTTTCCATGAGCCAGCAATATGGCCTTGTGGTCATCCAAGAGGATGCAGGGATAGAATTAGAAGGCAGTTAATATTGCTTATGATTTCTAAAGGATATGCAAGCATGTGTCAGATTAATTTTTGCTCAGTCTCATATTTTTGCTTTCTTCCTGTACTTTTGAACACTCTTTCTTTTGAATGTTTGACTTTTTGATCAAATGTACAGTTCTGTGTACTTTATTAATTTTATCTAAGCCTCTAAAAAGTTAGATCTCTGTTCAAATCCACACTTTTATCGCAATTAATTGAATTTGCAGAATAAGATTATAGTCATTTAAGATCCATAGATCAGAAATGCCATAGATGGCTTTATTGCTGTATGGATAGTAGGCTTTATGTGCCTATGGGACTGGATAAGTTACACCCAGGAGTGCTGAAGGAGCTGGTGGAAGAGCTTGTTAAGCCACTCTCTATCATGTATCAGCAGTCCTGGTCTAGTGGGCAGGTCCCTCAGGATTGGAGGTTGGCCAAAGTGGTGCCTCTCTATACAAAAGGGCAGAAAGGAAGACCCTGGAAACTACAGGCCTGTCAGCCTGAGGTCAGTGCCAGGGAAGGTCATGGAACAGATGATCCTAAGAGACATCTTAAAGCACCTGCAGGAAAACAAAGGGATCAGGCCCAGCCAGCATGGGTTCATGAAGGGCAGGACCCGCTTGACCAATCTGATCTGCTTCTATGATAAGGTGACCTGCCTGCTTGATGAGAGAAAAGCTGTGAAGATTGTCTATTTGGACTTTATTAAAGTATTTGACACTGTCTCCCACAGTGTTCTCCTGAAGAAATTGGCTGCTCATGGCCTGGATAGGAAGATTCTTTGCTGACTGGAAACTGGCTGGATGGCCAAGCCCAAAATGTAGAGGTAAATGGTATCGCATCTAGTTGGCAACTGGTCACTTAGTGGCATCCCTCATGGCTTGGTATTAGGGCCAGTGTTGTTTAGTATCTTCATTCATGATCTGGATGAGGGGATTGGGTGCACTCTCAGTAAATTTGCAAACAACATTAAGTTGGCTGGGAGTGTTGATCTGCTTAAGGCTAGCAAGGTTCTGCAGAGAGGGATCTGGACAGGTTGGATCGATGGGCTGTGGCCAATGGTATGAGGTTCAACAAGGCAAAATACTGGGTCCTGCATTTGGGCCACAACAACCTCATGCAATGCTACAGGCTTGGGGAAGAGTGTCTGGAAAGCTGCTTGACAGAAAAGGACCTGGGGGCGTTGATTGATGTAGCTGAACATGAGCCAGCTTGTGCCCAGGCAGCCAAGAAGGCCAACGGCATTCTTGCCTGTTTCACTGTGCCCAGGGCAGGGATCGTCCTCTTGTACTGGACACTGGCGAGGATGCACCTCGAATCCTGTGTTCAGTCCTTAGTCCCTCAGTACAAGAGAGATACTGAGGTGCTGGAGCAGGTCCAGAAAAGGGCATCAACGCTGGCAAAGGGCCTGAAGCACAAGTCTGATGAGGAGCAGCTGAGGGAACTGGGGTTGTTTAGTCTGGAGAAGGTTCAGGTGGGACCTTATTGCTCTCTACAACTACCTGAAAGGAGGTTGTAATGAGGTGGCAGCCAGTCTCTTCTCCCAAGTATCAAGCAATAGAACAAAATGTAATGGTCTCAAGCTGTGGCAGAGAAAGTTTAGATTGGATATTAGGAAAAATTTTTTCACGGAGAGGGTGATCAGGCATTGGAACACCCTGCCCAGGGAAGTGCTAGAATCGCCGTCTCTGGAAGTGTTCAGAAACCATGAAGATGGGGCCCGCAGTGATATAGTTTAATGGTAGTCTTGGCAGTCCTAGGATAATAGTTGGACTTGATGATTTTAAAGGTCTTTTCCAACCTAGCTGACTCTATGATTCTATGTGATGCATCTGACAGTTTTGCTGCTTCTCTGCATTTCTGCCTGACAATATAGCTCTAGGTTTTTCCAGTTAAAAAATGATAATGAAATGTTTTTATGGGCATGTGAATTTGAATAATACCACTGGTTTTATTTTATTAACTACAGTATGGACTAAAGAAATTGAAGAGCATCAACCCATTTAATCACCTGGGGCATGTGTACAAGCATATTCATGCAACTCTAAAATAATGACAGTGGATCTGAGCCTTTGTAGACAAAAGCACTGTCATGTCTTCAGAAATACCTTCAAGTAGTTAGAAGAGTCCATACATTAAAAGTCTATTTTGTCTTAAATGATAAGACTGAAGTGTTTAATCTCAGAGAATCCCCTACTTTGTGTGGAACTGGTAAGGATTTAAGACCAGTTCTCACATCTTTCATCTTTTTTTCATTCTAAAAACAGGTTGTGTAAATAACTAATATAGTGTAGACTAGAGGCCATAAGTGGTTTACAACAAATAGTTCATCTAACAATCTTAGACTCTTTTCTGCTTCTTGAATTTCTGCAAAGGGATGGCCATTTACTCATGTAGAAATTCACTTATCTTTTGCATTTTCTGGGTGGTTATTGTTGATATTACTGGCACAGTATTTCTCACAGGGCGAGGTGGTCAAATTCTAGTTCTGATGCTAATACTCCATAAGTTTCCTTATTGAATTTGACACAGTGTTTCAGTAGTTTACTGAAAGTAGGCTTTGTGGTTTGTTTGTCATGCATGACATTTGAATAATATACAGAATCACTTGACGTGCTTAATAATAACAGTGCACTACATTTTTGTAATGGCCGTTGCTAAAATACATGTGTTGGCACCTTTCACTGGTACATACTCTATTCTTATCTCCCTGAAATAAAGTGTTTTGTTTATTTGCAACACCTGGAGAGCTATGGGAAGGATATTGTAAAAGCCCATCTGGGCAAATGAGCAGTAGAAATATAAATATAAATTATAGTGCTGAAAGGCCATATGCATGAAGTAAAACTGGAGGAGCTTTTGGGTATTTGGCCATATATTTTTAAAGATGTCTTTTTGCCTGCCTTGAAACAATAATGTTGCTAAGTTGGTTATAAATGATATGTGGTTCAGAAATGTAGCACCTGACATTTTTCATTTGTTGTTTCACTCAAATGTTTTCTCTGCAGATGGTTTGAGCCTGCTGTTAACAAAAGATAAGCACTGAATCTTAAATTTTTATTGACAACTTTGAATACCATTGGTAGAAATCTACCTACCCCACAAAAAGTCATTTAATATCTTTTCAGGCTCTTGGTCCTCAAGTTTTTAGGGTCAGAACCACACCAGTGTGGTTAATGGCAACTGCCTTCCACAGGTTTTGGTGCCAGTAGTGTATCCTTTTGCTTCTCTTCCTTGGCTCTTCATTTCTAAGGGTCTTGTTTTCATCCCCTGCTTGTCTTGTTCAACTGTGGTCTTCAGTCCTCAACTCAATGACAACCTTTTTTTTTTTTCCCCAAGAATTCAGGTCTGAATCCAAATTGGATAGTTGGGTTTTATCTCCCAAATCCACATGATTCAATTGAGTGAATTCTTATTACACTTTTGCCTGGATTTTGGGATTTTCCCTGGGATTTGAGGATACTCTCTGGGTAATGCCAGCAAATCTTTCTTATAAAGTGGTTTTGGTTTTGGTTGGATTTTCTTTCTAATCCATTTTTCATTCCTTTCTTTTCCTGTTTTCAAGTTGGCAAACATTTTAAATCCTGGCTGAATACTGAAGGCAAGCATGCTGATCTTGTTTATGTGGTCTTTCAAACATGGAATAAACTCAGAAATTACATTTGCAAGCTCTCTGCTTCTGGTGGAAAATGTTACGCTTCAACAAAAGTCTGTAAAGATGTATTGGTGTAAGAATTGGAGGATACTTCAAAACAGTCTAAGCTTTCTCAGTACTTGAGTTCAAATAGCCACAGGAATAATTATACATATACTTGACACAACACTTGAAAATATGGTAACTCAGGGAATTATAAACTCTAGAAGAATAAAATGGGCAAGGAAACCTACAGTCAAAAAGAGAGAAAGAAAGAGAAAATTCTTTAAATGCAAAAAAAAAAAATCCTGTCTAAACCCTGAGGTATTCTAATTTCCTGCTTTTAACTACAGCTGTACGTTTCTGCTACGCAGAAAAGAGGGCAATTTTTTTCTTTGAAAGGAGAAGAACTTTAAAAAGATCTCCCACATGAGCTTTTTAATTTTATAATCTGCAAAGAATATTTTGTTGCTGTCTGTAATTTTTCAGCTCATTTGAAGCTAGCCTATGTGCTCTTACCAGCATACAAGCTTTGCATTAATAGAAACAGCAGCATATACTGTTGTAATGAAAGAACATAGGGGTGGAAAAATCTTTTGTGGTCATTTTAATGCTTTCAGAGTTGGAGGTGGAGGTTACTTTTATTATATATATACATATATATAAGTTACGGCCAAGGTCATCTGCCACAAAACTAACACAGCCAATAAAGTGCAGTATCAACACACTGAGTTTCTTTAGGTACATCCCTAATTTCAGTGTCAAAACAAACATTGTCTTCTGGTTTCTGTCCCCCAGACAGTCTCATCTCCAGTGCTCCATTCTTGTCACAGCTTCAACACATGCTGAATGTAGATTTGCTGCTTTGAGTATGTTTAAATAAGAATATGCCCACACTACTACTTGCAGAATATTTCAGACTTTCGGAAGACACAATGAGTACATTTTCCCTTTGCATACTTTTCCTCTGTTCCTTTTACAGGTGCCCATTCTTTGGTGTATATTTTGTCAAATTAGTTGTGTTTCTTTCAGTTTCTCCAGCAGCAGCATCTTAAAGAATAATGTTAGTGAGAATCAGAAACAGGTTGGTTTCTTATACTGGACTCCTGCAGGCCTTTTGAGCCAGATGGCTGCTGAAAGCTGAGAGCAGTGGTTTTAGTAACTGTATTCCTAATGTGTCTGTCCTAAATTAAGGACTGTGTACATTACCAGGTCAGTAATTCTTTCTCTTATACTACTTTGTGTATCACTTGGGTCCCATTTATATGTCTTTAACTAAAGAGCATGCCCAACACTTTGGCAATTCTTGAACATTCAAACAGCTCATCACTAAACAAAATAGCTTAAGGATATATAAAATATCATGTGTCACTTGTGAAAGCCTACTTTAAGTCCTATTGAATTTAACAAAGGATTTAGCAACTTCTGCTAGTTTTGGGCCTTCTACCTTTATATCACTAACTGTTTGGTTAGATTTCTAAGAGCTTTAACAGAAAATAAAAGCCATTTTTGCTACATCTGTATTTTGTACCTTTGAAAAGGTGAGATTCTGTGATTTCATTGCTATGCTGACTGCATAATTCACTCAGCAAATTGATGCAGATTTCTTTACATTTTTAACTCTTCCCCTACTCACCCATTCTCCTCCTTCCCAGATGAGTGAGCTCCATAGTCACTACATTTTTAGGTACATCAAGACCAATGATATGTGAATACTTACATTGCTAAGAGCTTTTAATGTGTAATTGAGTTGGCTTGGGCACTTTTTGTTGTAGCAGTGCTTATTTCAGTGCAAGCCAGCAATCTATTTCCTTTGCTATTCAGAAGGGTTTTGCATTCCACACTGAGTTCAGTTTGGTTTGTTTTTTCCTGCATCTATACTGTTCTTAGCTACTTAGCTAACAGCTAATGCAGGTACATCTAGCCAGGCTTCAGCCTCAGCAGAGACTGCAGTGTAAGCAAGACACATTTGACTATGAATGCTCCATCCCAGGCAGTGTTCAAGGCCAGGTTGGACCAAGTCTTCGGTAACATGATTTAATGTGTGGTGTCCCTGCTCATGACAGGGCAGTTGGAACTAGATGATCTTAAGGTCCTTTCCAACCCTAACTATTCTATGATTCTGTGACTTTCAAAATGATGTTCATGAATTTGAAGTTATATAATTTGACTACCCTCAGGATTAAGTGGAAAACCAGTTACTTTAGTTCACTGAAATCCAAATGCAGCAACCTCTAAACACCATGTATTACTTAGATAATTGTTGAAAAATTTTTACTGTCATTTAGGATGCTTTTCCTCGTTCAGTAATACTTCTTTTGGAATGTCTTTCTGGTAGAACCAGAACAAGATGACGTTTATGGTCTCAACTTTTTCTTGAGTACATGCCTGTTCGTTTCCTGACTGCAATCTCTTTGACCTCCTGCATTGTTCTACTGCTTTCTGCATATCTAAGGAAAGTGTCTGTGTGACTTTCAGTGCTCAATGACAAGGTGTTTGCCAGCAACAAAATATGGAACTGAGGAGAGACAGTCAAATTTGCAAAGTAGGTTGACCAGCTAAATAGAGAGGGTTTAAGGAAAGGAAGAAATGGTAAAAGAAACCCAGATCTTCATCCTTGGCTTTTAGGTATGTGTGAGGTAATCAGAAAGAAATGGAATTTCAAGGTGACAGTTTCCCTTTAAAATCCCTTAAAATGCCTTGTGTATCAGCAGTACTGAAAGTGAATAGCATTTTCTTTCTTTCTTTCTTTTTTTCTTTTAAAGAGAAATATCTATTAATAGATCTCAGTAACAACAATTGCTTACCAGCTCTTGCTTATGGCTTATCACAAGGCCATTCAGGAGGACTTGCGGTAAAAACGGTGAAGTTTATATAATTGCAACCAGAGGCAAAGCTTTGCTTCAGGGTCTGCTACACCATCAAAGTCTGCAAGAGCAAAAAATAATGATGCAATTCCAATGACCTTCTTCTAAGGGGATGGGTGATCTTGTTTGACCCAACAAGATACTCTGGCAAGCAGGATAGGTTTGAATCAGAGCTCCTTGTGATTAATACAGTGCTTTCACTTGTCTACACTGCAATAGATATTTTGATCTTGGTCAAGTATTTTCAGTGGGATATGATAATTACATTAAAATTAAATAATTTAACTCTTTTTTTTTTTTTTTTGCCTGTTATCTGCAGTTATATGTGTGCAAGCATTCCAATGTAATATCATGGAAAATTACCACAGTGACAAAACAGCAGACATCCTGTACTGTTACCTTGTGCCGTGGGATTTCAAGTAAACTAGAACTCTTTACAGTTTAGGAGAGCTGCCAGTCCCCCTGAAATTACCATTTTAATTGAATTGATCATAAACGCTTTGCTCCGGCTGTAATACTAGACTGAGGTGGTTAAATCTATTAAGCTATAGTTTGGGGAAAGGGTGACCTTTCAGCAAGTTTTTTTATAATTGGAAGGTTACTGATTTTTCTGACTGGAGCTTGATGCATGGAAATGTGATGTGAAATTATAATATTAGAAATGGTACTTTTGTTTAAACATGTAGATGTAGCTGGTAAATACACATTTCTCTATTATTCTTACGTTTATGATTACGCAATATTAGTCTGAAATTATTACCTTTTATTTAAAAGATTTCAATTTGGAATTTTTATTATTAACATTGGGAAAAATACAAATGGCTGATACATGCACAAAAAATGAACTTACTTTTAAAGGAATAAAGTGCCATGTCTTAAAATATCAAGTGTTTTCTGGCCTCAGAACTTCCAGAGCCAATACTTTTTTACTTTCAACTCTTCTGTCTTAAAACTGCTGGCAACCTAAACATTCTATAAGACCTTTTTGTCCTGCTGGCGTGCCAATCTCTTTTTATCATACTCTTTGCTGCTTGTGCCTTCAGCAACTCAAGCACAATGGAAAGCCCAAGCTGTTTCCTTCAGGCTAGTTAAACTCAGACCATTAAAACTGTGTTTAGTGTCATATTTGCAACCTTTTATTCTTTTGTTATTCAGATGAACATTTTGATTCCAACATTTTTGTCATGTTGGCTCTCTCAGATAACATGGTACTCGACATTACAACTTGCTTTCTAATCTTTTCTCTTTCGTGGTTGACCTGTTGCAGGAAGAATTCTGTGCTTTTTACATACCATTTTAGTAGGATTAATCTAATAGTTTTTTATTTGGGTGGAAAGACAGTTATAATTAAAATGCAGAATGAGGTTGACATCTCTCTTCATCATCCTTCTACGTATAAAACTCAGAGAAGGTTAAGCAGAGGAAAACTGGGTTAAAAATTAATGCTTTGCTACTCAACAGCTTCTTAGGTCTGTTGATTTAGCAGGTATGCCTGCAAACAGATGTAGTGATTTGACAGTTCCAGACTAGTTTTCTCTTTTTTCCATTTTATTTTTTTTTAAATTTAAGAAGACTTATAATGGAAAATACAGCTCTTCAAAGATTTCTAATGTTAACAGACATTTTTAAGAATAAAGCAGCACAAAAATATCTAGGCTCTTCAATTCAAGTATTTTACCTCTCTTTTTAAGTCAGGAATTCTTCACTGACACTGAAGCTTAGACCATAACTTGGACTGTATGGGCATCAGAGTTGTTATTGATCATATGCAGCAACAAGCTTTCTTCTTTTACTGGAGTTCAGATATAAGAAGAGTAAATACAACTCAACTAAACATAGTGTAGAGATCTGGGAAAGGATGGAAACTATCAGGCATGTATATGCCAGCAAGAGGTTTCAGAACTGTGTAGTGACTTTATGAACAAGCATGAGAGAGACCCCCCTTCTCCGTATGAAGCTGTCAAAATGGATTGTCATTGAGGTTTCAAGATATAATTAAATATTATGTCCCAAATGAGCAGATTGTAGCAGAGAGGGTTAGCTGTGTCTTCCAACAAGTTATATGATAACTGAAAAAAAATATTGGCTGAGTTCCTTCTGGTTGCTAGTTGCATAGACTACTGACCCATAGTTTTCTTTCCTTTCTAATTTATTTCCTCTATGCTTCAAGGTAAAAGAACACAGGATTATGACAAATTATCTTCTGGGATCTATGTAGTGGGGCTTGGCTTTGATCTTCCTTTTCTTCTGCCCTGGGAAACCAAAGGCATTTTGCATATGGCCAATGAACAGGACTGAGGGGCTCAGAACTGCTGTGTCGATCAGATAGAAGTTTGCTGAAAGGTCTGTGTTCTGTTTTATTGAAACTTTAAAAAGCGTAGTGCAGGCTGTTTTGGGCTTGTAGTGGATGTGGCTTTGTGGCCTGGCCTGGAGGCTATGTCTGGCATGGGATGAAATATCAGATGGCCTTTAGTTTGAATGTGACCTGTGCTGTTGAGTTATACGAGATAGATAGCTAAATTCCACAAGCCCCTCTCCCCCCCTCCCCCTTATTTTGTCCATTACCTGCACATAAACTGGTGACTAATGTGGGAGATCCTGGTATTTTTTGAAATCTGTGCCTCCTTATAACTGTTAACAATGTCTGCTAAGGAAATAAAGGCATAAATTTCAAATAAACATCTATTAGAGAAACCAATCGTGTCAATCAGAAGAGGTTGATAGCTAAGACTGCGTGCTTAGGACCCCAGCTTACAGTTGCAGAGTCTCCCTAAAGAAAAGTGCTTATCAGGCTTGGCTGGGTGAACAGCACAAAAAAAGCTGTGCTGAGCACTCTGCATTAGAGATAAAATGAAATTAGGACTCTTCTGCAGTGCAGTTAGCTTTCTGAAACTACTATATACCAGGTTTCTTGGAACCTGGAATTTATCATATTCTCTGCAATCAGAGCACAGCTTTCAAAGAAAAGAGCCTGTCAGGACAGTGCTGACCAAAATACAGAAATAGAAGGTGTCTGTAGAAGGTAACCAGGGGTGGACATATCCTGTGCATGGTCATGAACAGTATTGGATTTGTTCCACTACAAAATGACCTGAAGATCTATTAATTATCTTGGAGGCTTCTTGGATAATTGAGTAAGGATATAGTTAGGAAAGATGAGGCTTTGCTGCAGACTTGCTCTGTGGGATTTTAATTTCCCTGAGCCAGTGCTCTTCCATAACTATTGGCTTTTTTCATTTTGACTGGGGTATAGGAAGGAAAAGGAGGCCTGAGGGTGTCTTTTATTATATGTATTACATGTAAACAAAGAGACCTTGTATTCACTGAGACCTGTAGGTGCTATCATGATGAAAATAAAACATAGAGTATCATTCATAATAGTCGACAAATAGATGGTACTTTTTGAAAAATCGAAGTTTTTCAGTTTGCTTCTGAAGAAGACCTAAAAACTCAATAGGCTTTGTTGTATCTACTGATACCTCTTTTAGTTCATTTCTTTTTCATTTCCCATCTTTTTCTGTTATCTTCATTTTGGAGTTTGAAATGGCAGTGTGGTTTTCCAAGGGGAATGGCTCTTATAAATATCACCTTTTGGATGCATTTCATGTAGGCCATCAAATGCAGAAACTTTTTTTTAGGCAGCAGTGGAAAAAAAAGGTTGTTAAAAATATTTTGCCTAAAAAAGGGTACAAACACAGGAGTTATCCTGCCTTCCCCCCCCGAAAAACCCAATTCTTATTAAGATACTAAGAAATTTCTTAAGCCAAACAGCTTTGCAAGGATACATTTGTTTTTCAATGCAGGTGTCACACCCTGATCCAATTATTACTGAAAGTTTCAGAGGCAAAATTAATTAGCAGTCTGCCACAGCTCTCCTGACTCCTGGAGTTTCAGTAATGACTTGATTTTTGTAGAACAAATTTTATTACATGCAATGGACAAGTCTAGACAAAACAACTTGGTGCAGCTCCTGAAATTATTATTATCATCCTCTCTGAAACTGCAGACTTGCCAGATTTTAGGACTGTAAGCACAGGATGCAGAATTCAGATTATACCTGATTGTTTGGAGAAAGATCTTACATTTTTCAGCTATCTCCAGCAATCATCATATTATCCAATAACTCCATGGACATCTTTCAGGTTAAAGAAAAAATGTTAATGAGGGGAAGTCCATGCCTGAAAAGCAGGTAGTGTTAGAATTTAATTTTCAAATTTGGCAGCTTAACTCTGCAGGAGAAATATTCAGACTTTTCATGTTAAGGGTAATACCAATTGTATTTTATCTCTTTAGTTACACATAGTCCCATGTATGGATTTAGTAGTGCTTTCTCTATCTAAATAATGGAGATCTTACTCCTTTTCAGTATCTATCAATATCTGATATTTTCCCTGAGGTCAAAAAAAGTGTAATTTCTCAGACCTGTACAGTACTTCTATTTTCAGGGGTTCATAATGCAAAGCAAAATGTTCTCTGTGGACTCAAGTCATCTTTCAACTCTTTTCTCATCTGTTCAAAATGTCATGTGTTTCCCATGACTTTTGGAAGGGTCATGATGTGTGAGACATCAACAAGAACTTGCCTTAATCTGCATATTGCAGCACCCTGGAAGCACTGGAGACAGATTCCTCTTTGAGGTGTAGCACTGAGTGAACATCTGAGCAGAAGCTGTAAGGGTAGTATGAAGTCAAGAGCAGAAGACCAACAAGTCTAAAGAAAGAAGCTCATTGAGGATTCCCTCTTCAAATTCCTCCAACCATACAGAGAGCTTTCTAGGCAAGTTTCTAACTAGTATCACCGAGTACCTTTGGGAATTGGCTACCTTTGATGTCTGGATGGGAATGGAATCCTTTGCAGAAATGATACATAGAGAATAATTTATAAAAGAAGTTTCACCATCCTTTGACCTTATTTTTCTAGGTATTCAGTTATAATTAAAAGCTTTGTTATTTTTTCCAAACTATGAATAATTATTTGCAAAATACTGAAGCTGGGTATATTGTGGGTAAATATATTTGAAAGAAAAGAAATGATAAGTTGAAAGTGTCATAGCATAAGGAAGTTTTTGCTACAAATGTAAGTACTGTTCTCACACATCTATTTGCAACTTCCAGTAGCAAGTACAATTTCAAATCCAAGGAATTCCTTAGAAAACCTTGGGGGAAATTTCTCCAATTTGTCATCTTAATATCAACTATAGGCTGTTTTGTGAATTTTCTGCCAGTTTGTGAGAGACTGATCTGAAATCAGACTCCACTGTCCATTGTCTCAAAGACTGGTCTGAGGAATTGAAATGGGACTCCACAGACCATTGTCTCAGAGATAGGAGGGAGGAGCTGAGATAAGACTCTCCCACCCGTTGTCTGGAAGAAGGGAGTGAGGAACTGAACTGGGACTCCACAATCCATTGCCTGAGGGATGAGTGGGAAAAAGCTGAAACAGGACTCTTCCGTCCATTACCTTGAGGACTGGTGCGAGGTACTATCCCAAGAATTGCTGCAGACACATGTGTGTGAAGATATGTACAGCCGAAGAGCTGGCTGCAAGACCAGGGAAACTGGTATACCAGGAACATGTAATACATGACATGAAGAGCAGAGGTGCTCCCCCCAGCTCTTTACAAAAGGGAGAAAGATAATCACCTAGAGACACATCACCAAGAGGCACATTGCCAGGGAGCAATTGCCATGAGGGTGACTCCAGAAGGACACCGCCGTGAGGACACTCTCCACCAATGACTACTATGGACCCTGAGGGACACCCTCCATGAGACATCACCATGAGGGCAACTCCATGAGACATGCTCCACGGGATACCTTCAAGGGGACTCCAGAAGGATACCTCCATGAGGACACCCACTGCCGATGGACTCTTGGGGGCCACTCTACTCCGATACTACAAGACTAAAACCCTGAAGAACTCGCACTACCAGCGACTATGACAACAGATCCCCGGCACACCACTGGATCCACAGTGGTGATTATCTCTCTCTGCATGCCAATTCGTTGCTTCATTTTCTACCTTTTTTTCCAATCTGTCCTATCACTATCCCCTTTATTACAATAATTTCTTTTTTTTTTCTTACAATAACCGTCTTTTTGTAATTTGTAATAAACTGTCCGATTACAGCACTTGACCTCGTTTGTGTCTTAATTTCACTCTTGGGATCACAAGCTGAAATAACATCCAGCACTGGGGTTTTTCCTCCAATCGGACCCTGACACAGTTCCATAGATCCCATAGCTCTGACTGTTGCAAAATTGATCCTCATTTGCTGAGGTAATTTGCTGAATAAGGCTTGATGCTCAAAAAGGCCTCTTTCTGAAGAATATTAACTGGTATATTGCAAGGACTTCTCTAAGGAGACTGTATTCTGCTTTTGGCCATGCTGAGCCCTGACACTAATCCAAAGCAGGAACTGGACATTTATTTCAAAGAACTGCTCTTTAGTCTTTGGTAGCATAAGGTATGTGCTGCATAAAACCATTGGAAAATATTTGTAGCCCCACAAAACATCCAGACACATTCAGTACATACAAATAAATGAAAAAAGTGCAAGAAAATAAAAATAATAAGCACTTTAACTTAGGCTAAATCCTTAGAGCCAGGATACAACATGTTGTTAAGTGCTTATGTGGAGTGAAATCTTATTTTTTAAGGCTCTGTGCAATAACCCAGCACTAGAATATGTTATTTTTTTTTAAGTTGCTCAGTGAGAAATAACAATACACTGTAGAAGTATGATGGTAGCAATATATTATTCCTTCTTTCATTGTATTAATTAAATTTATCAAAAGCAGTTATCAGTGTGTCCATCGCCTCATATGATTAGCAGCAAGAAATTACAATAGTGAATGGATCTAAGAAGAAAATAGGTTTCTGAGCTGTGGTTTACAAATTGAATCAATGTAGGTATATCCTAGGAAACCCAATCTGTTATGTCTCAGTTAATGAAACTGTTCTATACTTTGTGTACATCATAAACATAAAGTTCATTTCCCTGGAACATAGCATTTCATTTTCATGTCACTTTGATAGTACATAGACAGTAAGATCCAAATATTTTATTATCATTTACTCATTAATGCCTGGACTGTTAACAGAAGTCACCTTTTTCACAGACAAGCTTTAGCAGCAGTTTCTAGTTTCTTAACACCAGCATGCTGCTTTTGTGCATGTAAGTTTTTCCAGTCTTGCTGCAACGAACACATTTGGGTAGTCAGCTTTTCACTTTTTAACACGATGGTGGACTCCAGAGTCTTTCTACCCCTTTCACAACAGCAGCTCCTGGGGAAGAAGGATAAAGGAAACCTTATCTCTTTCTGCTGTCACCTTAACAAGATTGTCAGAAACTCTTTGCGCAATAAAATCTGCTTGTACATATCCTGACACCTTTTAGGGATTCCTTTTTTCAGCATCTTCTCCTGGACATAGGAACCTAACTTTCCATTTCAACTACCTTAAGATAAATTTTTTTTGAGATGATGGTGAAATACAGAGAAGGGATATCCTCAAGCTCACAGTTATGAGATTAGCTACCTTTATGTTTCATTTCTGCGACACTGCTATAATTCTATGTGAGTCTTTGGGACCTGTCCTGTCAGAGTATTGCTATTTTAATATGCGGCTTGAACTAAAAGACTTTCCAGCACCCAAGAATGGTGGCACAAAATACTTTACATCTTTACTGTAGTGACCAGTCTTCAATTTTCACATCCTCCTGTAACATTTTTCACTCATTTTCTCACCATATTTGCTACTTAAGTGGTAGCAATATTTATAATTACAACTGAAAAAAAAAAAAAGAAAAAAAAAAGACCTATTCATTGTTGCACTCTGGTTTCTAATTCTTGCAGAATAGTTTGGTTTTTGGCTTTCTTCTCTGCACGCTGTGGGGTACAGAGGTGGATTATGAGCTGTTTGAGAATGCATTCTGGCATTTGTTGCTGTATTACAGGGCAGCATACGTAAGATTATAAGTGCTCTGTTAGTGTAACATGTTTTGGACAGAAGTCTTTGCAAATTGGTTATTTACGCTTAAAGCAGATATTAGTGCTTATTTGTATGTACTTAGTGTTTATAAGACTTCCCTATAGACAAGTATGGTAATGCAAAACCTGTGGTGGGAAAGGACTCTGTTGTACTGTCTCTGTCCTAGAGACAGTGACTGATATAAACATCAACTTCCATTGACATGTCTCCAGTGATGCTAGACCTTATTGTCTGCTTTTCCATACCTTGTGCTTTAACATCTCTCTTATGCTTGAGAAGAATTTACTTTAAATATAAATTCATTCCTCATTTATTCTCATATTTCAAGATTTCCTCTCTTTGTTTTTTGTTTTTTTTTTTCTGTTTTTTCAGGGAGATCTTGAGAACTGAACTTTTCAGTTTTGAAATAAAAATTGATTACTAGGATGATCAGACATATCTAATATAAAACTTTGGGAAGTTATTTGACATGACAAAAAACCAACTCCCCCTCCCCCCCCCAAAAAAAAACAACAAAAAAACCAACCAACCAACCAACCAAAAAAAAAAACCAACAAAAAAACAAACCCAAACCTTTCTTGATGATAATTGGAAACCATTAGGTAGTAACTACCCAATAATTTTTTGAAATAGTGTTCAAGTCAAAGCAGTGGAAAGCAGATAGCAGTGGAACACGTTTAGTTATGCCTAATCCTCTCCACTATGCATCAAAAGTAATATTCATCACTCTTGCATAAAAGGTCTGAAATGGTTGAATCATCTCTCTAATGTTTTGCTCTCATTTGGAGTTGTCAGTTGCTGCGCAGTGGCACTGTATGTCATTGTTAAATGTATACTGAACTTCCCTTTTCATTGTGTCTCTTTTTACATCCTATCATCTTCTTGCTCCCTCGAGATTTTCAAAAAATAAAATAAACTCAGACCATACAAAGCTGCTAGGTTGCAGCCAGACAGGGAAGGATGGAAGCTGTCTTTGGAGTCATGAACCGGTGTGACAGCACTGTAGACAGTCAGACATAAGAAGATATCAAATACAGAGCTTTTGAGGCCTCTTGTTTCACCAATACACAAAAGTGCTAATACCTTACCTGGAGTAAAAGCCATATCAACAATAAAAAGATAAAGTAAGTAAGAGGGAGAGGAGAGATTGATGGACATAGCAGTAGCTCATCTTAAATGTATATTTAATGCTGGTTAAAAGTTTGCATAGGAACTAATGAATTTCAGGCATATGTGTGTTGTGTGCCTAGTAAAACGGAATGGTTTAAATTATGCAGGACATGTCATCCTGTTGCCAAATATTTAACATCATTCCCACAGAAGAGAGACAACTCAGGGGATCCTTATTTAAACATTAGTAATCAAATCCTTTTCTCATCATGGCAAACACTATTACATAATTTGTGCCTGCCACATCTAGATCTTGCACACTAACTAATTTGCAAAGAGGCAGTGTAGTGCTGGTTGACAAAACTTAGTGCTTCAATAACAATTTCTGCTGTACCGTAACTGGGTGTGTAAATACAGGTCCATATGGATTAGCATTTGTTGATTATAATTGTTGTCTGTGTCTGTATATTTTACAGGGATTTACTAGTATTCCTTGTCCTGGGATTGAGAAAGAATATCTTTACAACAGAAAATTACCCATTCTGACTCAAAAATAAAAATGTTGGATATGTAGATATTTTCCATGAGATGAAAGTCACCCAGATCTCACCATAGCTCATTTGAGAGTAATGCTTTCAGTGCAAACTGGCTGATCTGTCTAATGGGTACAAATTTTTCCTGCCTGAAATGAATTTAATTTCAAATTCAGTATCTTTCAAAATTTATGGTTACTAGTCTGTAGCATTTTTTTCTTCTGTAAAATGCACAAAGAGAGCTATCCCAGTGCAAAGTGTCCTCTCATAAGAGTTATTAATTATTTTAGTCTTATTCTGGTCCCATTTTGATGTCCTAACAAGTTGTACACCATGCTGACCCCTCTGTGTTTCATCCAACTGAGTGCATATGGGTGCTGATAATTTAATAACAATGGGAAAGGAAAAAAGTATAAAGAAAGCAGTGAAAACCTTAGACAGACAGCAGCTTTGATAGTAGCAGATGAAGTTTCAGTGGGAATTACAAATGAGATAGAGCAGAATTTGTAATGAAGATCCACTATGCAGTACAAGTAACTGAACTTCCACCTACATATTTCAAACTTATTTCCACAGCAGTTGAAATTCCATGATGTAAATGCTGACCTTTACTATGTGGGTACATTAGGGGAGGATGTCTCTTGCTGTATTGTGAGGGCACAAAATCTGGAAGTTTGAGAGCATGATAGAAAGCTTTAGGAATGAATGGCAAGTTTAGTCTCCTCTATAAAGACTATTACATGTTTGATATATGAATTATAAGATTGGATTCCAAAATTAAACCGCTACAAAATTTTAATATGTTTTTGTGCCATTTTGTTAAAATTTGGAATGGAAATTACTGAGATTACAATGGGAATGTATAGGTTAAAAACATTATAGCAGTTTTATGTACCTTTCATACTTTTGAACCTTTAATTTCTGGAGAGGATATATGCAGTATACACAAAAAGCAACTCAAGTTTGAAAATAATATTGGAGGCAAATCCACCTATGAGGTAGTAAATCCTAGACTTTCATATCTGATCCTTTTAGCAGAGAGCTTCTAGAAAAATAAAAGCTATCAGTGGACTTCATGTTGGTTGCTGATACAGTGTTACAGAGAATAGAATGCTGTATATTGTACTGAGCATTGTATAATGTTTAGCAAATACACCACTAAAGTAAATACAGAGCAATATTTTGGGACATAGCCTTTTGGCTTCTGACCATTCTGCTTCAGGGGTTACCTGTGTTAATGGCAACAACTTTTTGATGACTGTGTCTGATCTCCGTTAATTTGACTAAATTCTTCTTTATTCTTTTAATGATGTTCACCTTCTAATCATTAGCAATTTATTGGCAATTCAAAATTTAAAATTTACTCCCATTTTCTTTTCCATTTTTAGTTTTACATCTCATGTTTCACTGCACTCCTTCCCCAACATTTCTGACCTTTGCTTGAAACCTTGCGTGTTTTGTTTTCTGAAGAGCAGGCATAATGTCCTGGGTTCAGCAGTAGCAGTCATGTTTCTCCTTTGTGGTAGCTGGTACAGTGCAGCGTTTTGACTTTCAGCCTGGGAACAGAGCTGATAGCGATGTTTTGGTTTGGCCAAGGACTTTGTGAGCCTCATGCTCTGCCAGGGAGGAGGGGAAGCCGGGAGGAAGCGGAGACAGGACACCTGACCCAAACTGACCAAAGAGGTATTCCATACCACAGCACGTCATGCCCAGGAGGTAACTGGGAGTTAGCCGGAAGGGCTGGGAGACTGCGGGGTTGGAGGAGGTATTGGTCAGAGCTTGGTCGGGCTGGGGGGGGGGGGGGGCGCAAGTTATTGGTCAGCTGGTGGTGAGATGTTGTATTCTCTTCCCTTGTTATTTCCTTTATCATTGTTATCATTGGTGGTAGCAGTAGTGATTTGTGTTATACCTTAGTTACTAAACTGCTCTTATCTCAACCCGTGGGAGTTGCATTCTTTTCGATTCTCCTCTCCGTCCCTCCAGGAGTAGGGGGAGGGAAAGAAGGGGGGGAGTGAGTGAACGAGTTACCTGACTGGGTTTAAACCACAACACATATGTAAATTAAATGTTAGTTTTCAGCTTTGAAGAAATTGGTTTAGGGTCAGTGACTAGACCTCTTCTGTCATTTCTCCCATCTTGTCCTTCCCACATTGTGCCTGACATATTACCTCCTTTTGTCTATTTTCTTCATGGTTGCTTTTACTTGCTTGCATAATTTCCCATTCTTTGATTTGGTTTTTCATTTTTTTCCTTTTCATTCTTTTCATTTCGTCATTTCCTTTGCCATCCTTCCAGCCCTGCATGCTAAGGTTGGTGTTTACATAAAAAGCTAGTGAATGAGGTGGAAGCTTGTCACCCAGTTGCTCTTCACACCTTGATGTTGAAGCCCCAGAGAGCCAATTTACTGAATTAACAGCTGTGTTCAAATCTTAAAAACTGTGGTTTGAGAAGTAGTCTTTCCTACCACTAGACATTCAAGTTTTACTTGAGATGTGTTCAAATTCCAGCTGTAATGTTCCATCTATGAATAACCTGCATGGAAAGAAAGCCAGACAAAAAAAGGGAGCTGTCTGAGATCTGCAGAAGGACTTAGAAAGCAAGAAAGGTACAATTTTCAAAGGATTTTTCTTTTCCTGCATTCAGTAGCAATTTTGATCTGGTCAAATGGGACTGGTTTTGGACTGCATCTTGCAATGACAATATGCCACCAGTGGCTGTCCTCCTGTGGCAAAAGCAGAGATAAAGCGACAGTTTGCACGTATTTCTTAATCTAGCCTGAAATACACCCAGTGATCTCTGGAATACTTTATCATTATTTCAAGGACAGAAGGTATTACAGGATGAAATCTGAGCTCCCACTGTGCAATAGAATGGCTTTGACTTACTGGTAATGAGAGTAGAATTAAGTCCATTCTACTTAGTGGGTGTGAAATTAGCTCATTTGGTGTGACACTAGATGGTGTAAGAAAAATCTAGTTGAGAGGGACTATGAAGATAGAAATCATCAATAGTGGTGTCTTGAAAAAAGAAATTTGATTGCTATTTGAAAAAAGTCCAGCATGCAACAATACCAACTGAAGTACCACATATATTGGTCCTTGATTTGAAATTAAGCTGTTAATTGGTTATAATGCGGTGTTGAAAGAGATTAGAAGACTGAGGATGGATGCAGAATTTTCATTTTAATCACCAGATATTTTCTTTTTGCTCTTACCTTTAAAAGAGACAAGCTTTAGCTCTTTTAATACTTTTCAGCATCTCTCCTTTCACTTTTGAGTTTAAATACTTCCATGCTCTATGTGGCATTAAACAAAATAATTTCAGTAGTTATTTAATTGTAGGTTATGTATGTATGTAGGTCATTTAATTCACATGGTAAGTAATTAAGGGTAAGATTGAACTCACCTGAAATAAAAAAGCAAAAAAACAAATTGCAAAGGATTTCTACTTTTATAAAAATATTAAGCCATACTGAGATACTAATTTAAGGATGTTTCCACTCCATTTTTCCCCTAAAATATTCTTCTGAATATTTCATCGGTAAAATATTCTTCTGAATATTTATTCTTCTGAATATTTTACCTGCTGAAATGGCAGATGTGGCTGAAGTGGCAAAGATCATGTTAAGAACAAGCAGTCTACGGTTTTTGTACTGGATTTGCTTGTTAAATCAGAAATAAGTGATGTCAAATAGGAGAAAAATATTTTCAGAAGTCTTGACCAGCATGTAAATTAACCCATACATAAATACGGTGTTGCAGAACCTATAGGAAGGAGCTGCTGATGCTGTCTAGATTGCCTAACTGCAAGGAGATATTCCTATCAGGAAACTAAATAATACATTTATATTTGGAGAATTCTTGCAGAGCTAAACAGCACTTCCCTTAAATGGGATGAGGTCTTTTCCTCTTTGTTCTCTGCTCTCCATATGACAGAGCTGTGCAGTTGGCTTTCAAAATCATTCTGTGTCTGCTTAAATGTGTGTTAGTTTAATTTATCTTTTGAGTTCTGAATCTTTGGTTGTGGTGAGGTAATTTGCAAGCTTTCCTTCTCTACTGCAGAGTGTAGAAATACTTTATTTTGTAATGAAAGTTGAGATTCTCCACTGTGAATCTACTCTGCAGATGAATTCTTAAAAGCCATAGAAATATTAATGGGCTAATGACGATTTCAGCTCTTTGCAGCACTTCTTACCCCCACAAAATCAACACCTTTTTAGATTCAGATGAGGATCAATTTACATGTGAATGTACAAGGTAACTTTGCTTTTTTTCCCCTCACATACACTGAGGAGGAATGAAAGTCATTGTGACCATTAAAAAAGAAAAAATATATATATATATAAATAACATGTTTTCTAGAAAGACTTCTTTCTTGTCTCCCTTTCTTAAGTCACCAGTATCACCAAGATCAATTATCAGAAATATGTTACATCAGGATTGGAGTGCATTGTTAACATAAGGGGAGACTTGTAGATGCCTCTCCTTCTGCTCTTGTGGTCTTGAATGAGGAAGACACATGCTATGGATATCCCATGGCCTGTATTTTCAGTGGATGTAAAGCTATCCACAGATGCCCATCTGCAGAAGGAGACCACCAAAAGCTCCCATTAAAATGTAATGCATCAGGATCTAAAGAATTTGTAGAATAGGAAAGAACAGAAAGATCCCTCCCTTTTCTGAACATATTTTTTCACATCTGAACATATGCTCTGCCGTCCTACCAGATGCTGTAGTATTTTAAAACTTGTAGCTGATTCAGTGGAGCAATCTTGCATGGAAGTGCAGGCAAAAGATCTGCACTTTGAAGAGAAGCTGCAAGTCATTAGAGTAAGACAGGTCATCACCTGGCCCCAACAGTTCTGTTTGAAACAAAATAAGTGTGCAAGTGGATTGGTATCCATGGTTTTGGTTCTTTGGTTGGTTGGTTTTTTTTTCATCATTGTTGTATTCTGACATTCAGCCAGGACTCAATTTTCTGAACATGTATTTCTACCTTTTGGGCAAATAAATATCTATTCCTCAAGCTATCATACTTAGTTTTGAGATCACATATTTCTTTTGCCTTTCCTGGGATTATGAGCAGCAGAGATATTAAATTCTGTTTAATTATGTGCATATATACATATTGCAGATTTCACCACAAACCTGGTGTATCAGCCATCAGAAAAGGCAGGAATATCCATTTATCACAGATAGAACTGGGGCAAAACTGCCTGTTAAGTTCAATGAGTTACTTTCCACTTATTGTAAAGAGTCTGCTATGGCCCTGCCTTTCTTTGAATGAGGTATGTTTTTATTGTGGTTATATTATGACAGTGGTGGTATCAATTATTTTTGCTTTCTGAACACTGCTTAATGCAGCGAGTTTTCTGCGACCTGTGACTGTAACTAGCACACTGCAATCAGCTTTTCACCAGAAAGACATCAGAAACCTGAGATACTGTGCTGAATTTCTTTTGACCAGAAACTGCACATTTAGTTAATAAACTAATTATTTTGCACTTAGAAAACAATCTCCAAAAATCCAGCCCATAAGGTATTGTTAGGTAGAAGGGCCACAGGTGATGTCTTGTGCACTTCTGTGTTAGCAAGATGCTCTACCAAGGGCACGTGGAGTGAAGGACTCTGAGATGTTTTGGGGTTGCTAAGGAAACCTGTGCTTTTGATGAAATGTGCTGGGAATGGCTGACTTTGGAGAGTTTGTCTCTTCAATGCCAGCACTGCCAAAAAGGGAGCAGAAGCCCTAAATAGCTTAATTTAAAAATGTTTATGTAACCACACATTTCTTTCTAGTGTGAACGAAGAAAGAAAATGGAAAGCTTCTTTTAGAAGAACTGAAATGACAATGAGGGGAAGTAATTCAGTTTTGAGAGGATCATGTGTGTGTCAGTAGCACCTAGTGCTTGAAGGACTAGCCACACACACTTGTAGGGGGTGGTGCATTTTGCTGGCCAAGCCCATAGCTTGTATCCTTACTGGATCTGTGCAAAATCTGCTCCGAGTTAACAAAGAATAAAAATAAATGTTGATTTTTTAAGATAAAAATGATTGTAGGATTTAATCTGGCCACCTTCTCAACACAAGATCAAATATTTTCCTTGGTTTTCATTTGTTGAGAATTATTTCCCTCTTCTTTTTTCATGCTGAGAGTGCTGCTTGCAATGTGTAAGTGCATAAATGTGAACAATGCCATTGAAGCTCAATGAATTCTAACACAGTTTTCCATGTGTAGATTAGGAACAGAAAGAATCTACTAAAAATTCTGTAAGGTCTCCAAAGACCATGAATAGATGATGTGTAAAATGGATGTTCTAAGGCAAAATACCTTCAATCACACAGCATCTAGTAGCTCTTATCATCATATGATGGCTTATACTTGACAGCTAAAGTCTTGGCTGGCATAGTTGAGGTTGAAATTCTTTCTCTAAAGTTATGTAGGTAAGGTGGAAAAATGAGTCATGGCTAAGGTATGTGCAGCAGTTGGATTCTTTCTCTGAAGTAAAATCTGTAGGGTTTTTTGAGGCAGTATCACTTCAAATCACAGCAAAGACATTTTATTATAGTACATCTGTGAACAGGATGTTTAATGTTTGACATGTTTATTAAAAAAACGGAACACTGCACATTATCCATCTGCTGTGATTACTGTATAGGTAGCAGTTGGGACTTTAAATGTAAAAATCTATGGGCTTCTGTGCAGCTCATCACTGCTGTCTCCAAAAACTCTCAGTATTATTTCTTCACAGTGAGGCTTCTACTGTACTTCAAGGTGTTGTTGGCTTTTCTCTCCTTTCTAATTAAAAGGAACTGTTTGACATCTTGGCCTGAACCTGTTTGATTAAGTCTCTTCTGTCTATCAAATTTCTTGTGTGCTTTGGAATATAGATTGTCACAAAGCTCTGTAGCTTCTGAGCTCATTTACGCAGGAAAATTGTAGCTGGATTTCAGGATTAAGAGTGGATTTTAGTTGATGGCAACTTTGGCTGCTGCTTCAGCCAAATTTTTTCATGTTGGTTATCAAGATTGAGCTCTCTTAATTTCTAGAAGTATCGTATTTCATACTAAAAGTGCTCAACAGAAGTATTAGTTAACCTAGCCTGCCCAGTGTTGGTTCCACAGGATGTGGTGAAGAGCTGAACTCCATCACTTACACTGCCCTGCTTTATTCTGTTTTGCCAAATGTTTTCTCTTGCTTTAGAATTTTATTATAAAGCACAGAACAGAACTAGAAATGTTACATCTCAATGGTATTTTCTATTGTTTAGATTTTGTTTTAATTAAATACTGTATTTTTATCCTCTTCCTTTGCACTAAAATCACTTGTTGAAATATTAGACCTAACATTGCATAGTCCCCTTGTAATTTTCTTAACTCCCATTGCATCCAACTGGTGTTATGCAGTATCAAAAATTCAGGTTAAAAATGTCCAAAATTCTTAGGTTTTATGTAGCTAAAGCAGAAGTAAAAGGTAAAAGCTGCAAGAAGATTAATGAGATTACTTTTTTAGTGGTCCAGAACACAAAGAGTATTCCTCAGACTATCATCCATCATTTCTGTTGCCTCAGGCAAAGAGGATGCTTCAAGCCTGCTTCTAATTTTACTGATTATATTTAGTTTTCTGTATAGCTTAACATCATTACTTGTTTCATTAATTTGTTGTGACTAAAAAGTAAAAATAATAAAAAATTCAAACTTTGTTTTCAGCTGCAGGGCTGCATCTCAGACTGGTTGAACTATCATCCAAATCACTTTCTGGGATGTTTTGGCTTTGTTCAGATGCAGATATGAAGAAAAAAGTAATATTCTCTCCTGATTTGTATCTGCAACTTTTTGATTATCTCCAAATACTGTTGCTTTTTCTTTGATCTTTTCTAGAGAAAAATACTCTTCAATTATTTTTAATCAATATTTCTCTTTATTTTTTCTCTTTCCTGTATCTAAATTCTGCAACAGGTTAAATTTTTGGAAGCAAGTTAGAGTAATTATAGTATCCCAGTCCTGGTGTTCTGTAGGAGGCATAACTGCATATTTCTCCTTGTTACAGAGCAGCAAATTATATAGATACTCTTTGTCGCAACAAATTTTGCAGGTGAGATCCCAAGATAGTCACAGCAGTGTTGAGTATTTGCAGTGAGCATTGTGAGAAAATGCATGGTTATCAAGTGGAGATTAATGTGTGAATCAGACTTACAAGTTTTTAATTTCAGACTGAAGCCACAGCACTGTTGTAACAGTGTAACAGAATCAAATAGTGAAGCATTTGTTTTGGTTTTGTTTTTTTGTTTGTTTGGGGTGGTTTTTTTAAATTTTGTTCTGTTTTGCCCTTTTTTTTTTTTGTCGGTTTATTTGTGTTTGGTTGGTTTTCTTTTTTGCTTTCTGAGGGGGTGTTACTTTTACGCAAAAGGACTTCTGCATACAAACAGTCAAGGCTTAATGATTTTCTCCCTTAGTTGCTACATTGCTGAGCTGTTTTAAAATAATACATCAAACTCAAGAGACCTTTATTAAAGCAGAATCTTAAATTTTCAGAGATCCTTAACAACTTGTCTGTCTTCACTCTGAAAATATGGAAGCAAATTCATGACATTGCTCTAATACAAGAACAAATATGATTTGCTGAAATGGAAAAAAAACAACGTATCTTTATGAGCAAACTAACATAAAGCATTTGTAAATTCTGCAAGTCAAGTTTAAACTGAAAATCATGTTGGTAAGGAGTCATGTTAGGAAATGTGAAGGAATGAAACTTAAGTCCCAGCTATTGAGCTGCCTAAATATTTACTTACTGTACTTCAGAAAAGCTTTTTGTTAGATACTATGATGGAATGCTTTTCAGTGCAATCTCCCAAGGGTCTTAACAATAAAAGCAGAGTCTTCTTCTATGTGATGAATTACAGAAACTGTCCTATTTTTTTTTTTTTTTCTGCTGTAGAACTCTAATTCCTGTTTCTGTAAAAGCAGATGAAAAAAGGGATCTGATGAAAATAAGCTGGATGACACTACTAAAGAGGGGGAAGATGGCTCGGAAAACCTCCTTTTGGATAGTCAACCAAACTTTTCAGTTGCTGGTTCTAACATGATTATACGTAATTTATTTCTGTTTGCATAAATTTTAAGAAGTCCATCCAATGTTGTTGATATAATAACAACAATAATAATAATAATACAATGAATCCTTAGTAGAATTAAAAGATCAGTTTGATACTTACTTTCCTTTCTGCTCCTTCAGCACATGGAATGAAATATTCTAATAGTAGCTAATGTCATTGGCTCCAACGAGAGGACTTGGTCTGTATTTAAAATTCATTTGAACCTCATACAATTCTAAAGCTTTCTAGAATATTTGTGAAATAGTTTTAGCATCATACATAAAATGATTTGGTGGATTAGCATATTATAAAACTGGTTAGCTTCAGGTAGCACCCAATTCTAATTGGTGCATTCACAAAAAATTTACATCTCTTGGACTTACACTTGGAAAACTCTTATGTTGTGATGTATATAGCATGTGTGTTTATATATGCTTATACAGTTATATGGAAGACTGCTGCATTTGGAAAGGCTGTTGCAGTTTGTGATTTATCCTTTCACTGTACTGTAGGGACATTCTGTGGAGCCGGTAGATGCTTTAAAAATGGTCTTTGAATTTAATTCTACATGGCAATAGCACTTGTCCATCATTATGTTGTCTTTCCTCATATCCGAGTCTCTACAACTGATTTGCAAATGAAGTATTATCTCATTTTCTGGACTGTGAAGCTAAGGTATTGTAAAGGGGTGGTGAGAGATCACAAGGTGGGTGGCCTATGTCATGCTCTTGATATACATTACTCTGTTCCACCCAGTAGATGTACTCTTTTTAAAAATCTCACCATGCTGACAGAAAAGAAGTAGCATTATATTACAAAAAGCTAATGCCTTAGGTGGAGGAAGATGCTTTTATAACTAAAATAATGACACTGCATATGTGATATGTTATTAATAATTTAACTTCTCCATTAGCAATGACAATTTTTTCAGTTTTTCACTGGTTTTGTATAACCATAGTAAGTTTTTAGACACTATTTTATTCTCCAGCATTATTTACACTATCTCATACCTGTATTTACCTTAGGGCTGATTTTCCTAATGGTTAAATTTTTACTGAAGACAATGAAATTATTTTCAAACTAGAACTATATGAAGGATATATGAGCTTTCTATCTATTTTCCTTGAAGTACAGCCCATTAATGCCTCTCTAACCTGTGCAATTACATGAATTGAAGGAACTAATGAAAGTGTCTCACTGTTGGAACTACATAGGTTGTCTTTGATTGTTATTGAACTTCTGTGGATGATGAAATGTAAGTCATAGTGTAAGAAAGAAATATATCATCTGGAAATCATGCAAATGGATATTTCCTTTACTAGCAATGCAGTGTGAAAGGGCTAAATCTTTAATCAAGAATGTTAAACAATATGGTTTTGGTTGTAATACATTAAATAGCGCGGCTCAGAAGCTGCTGCAATAAACAAGCTTGTAGTAGGTATTAAACAGCTACTGAAATATGCAAACTTCCAAGTATTTTTATAAGTGATTTCCTCCATCCATACAACCCACCCTTTTTCATTAAAGCATGAAGAATTTGCTGCATGAAGAATGTTGGCTTATCCCTCTACAGGGAGCAAAAAGGCATTGTTTTTTACTTTTTACAAGGTGTTAGCATTTTAAAACATCTTTTTGAATCCCATACTCACATGATGTGAATACCAAACTTTTTGTTTCCCTTTCCTGGATAGCAGCGGCTAGACATGCTGGAATTGGAAAACTGCAATCCAGTTTAGAACTATAGGTAAAAACATTATTAATGCCTACCATGGATTATGCCAACCTACTATAGGAAAGGGAAGAAATAACACATTTGAGCAACAAACAGAATCTCCTTTTTAAGTCCTGTTTTATGTAAAGGCTGAGTATTACAAATCAGAACAAAACAGGATTTAAAAGGGAACACATATTTAGAATTATGTGAACTGTCTGCCGTCTTTAAGAACAGCCACCTCCCGTTTTTCAACTCTTTCTTTGTATAGTTGTAAATTCTCGGGCTATAACTTGTGCAACTGAGATTATTAGAATGATATATCAGTGTGAGACCAAAGACTGATGTGATATACTCTGTCTTCGTAGTGCTCTAGATGGTCTCATCCTGTTCTGATCTCTTTGGAATGATGTGTCCTATCTACTGTTCCTTGTCCTTCCAATTTAGTGCAAACTCCTCATATTTTTTCAAAGTTGATGGATAGACAATTGGTGGCAACAGTTTAAACCAGCCTTCAGCTATTTTTGTAAGAATCTCTCATATTTTGTTTAGATGAAATTCCCAAATAAAACCTATGTATGGGAAACATTAAAGTTGGTTTCTTATATGCATTTACCAAATATGTGAGAAAGACATAAAGAAAAGCCTTCAACTTTTGCTGTGCTGACGGTTGCTTGCAGTGGAGGTCAGAGCCTTTCAGTGATCTGCCACTCTTCAATAGCTGTTCAAAGTGGCACAAAACATGCCAGTTGAGTGTCCATTTAACAGTAAATATTAGTCTTACTTTTGCTCCACTGAACTCAGTAAAAGAACATTCTTTCATGGAATAGGAGCAGGCTATGACCTCAACGCCCAAATCAAAAATTGATATTTTGGTGCATTTTTTTTTTTTGCAGTCTGTTGCTTTAGATCATATCTATATGTATCCCTTAATAAATTCACTATCGTACTGTCTAATCCAGACCTGACTGAAGAGCTGAATAAGAGCCGGAACTCAGTTTGCCTTAAGATTCTGCTTGCTTGAAATACTTATTTCTCAGATATTCAGGTTTCTGCAGCATGTTTCTGTAGTGAGAAAATCCAGGTGCATTATTCCTTTTGTGTATTTGACTTTCCACTCCGCATTTTGTCATGCAGTAATGTTATGCACAGTGTGAAACAGCCCAGTCCAGTGTAGAAACATAAAGCAATCACATTCTGCAGTTCAGGCCAAGAAATCCTGTGGGTTTTTTATAGCAGATGTTAACCCTCTGACCTCCTGGCCTCTCTTCACTGTGGAGTTGCATGGAATTTGATGTGTTCTCTCAAGCTCTTCCTGTCAGCTGAGGGAGCTGACTTTTCAGACAAAGGGATGGGACAAAAGGAACGGTATTCAGGCAGGCTGCGCTCTGTATAGTACAGGTGTGTGTGTCACTGACTTAAATTTCCTAACTTCATTCAGATGTGTAAAGGCATAAAGAGATATCAGGCATTTGAGCAAGAGCAATACAAAGGATTAGTTACCAGAAACTTCTGGATATATCTTTGACTTCTTTCACCTGGCTTTTGTGATTTAGCTTTTAAATCTTAGGTGTGCAAAGCTGATAAGTCTAAATAAGTCTAGGTGATAATCATAATTTTCAAAAACTGCTTTGTCATCACTTGCAAAGCACCCTAATCCAATAATCTAATGGTAAATATTGACTTTATCCAAGATTACAATTACAAATCCTCATTTAGACCTAACAGAGTGTTACTACAAAGAAAAAGCTAATGACCTTAAAGTTTTATACTCTAAGCATTTAAGACTGGCTGCTTCTATTTCTGTGTGATTTCTGTATATGAAAATATTTAGTGCCTCTTTTGTTGCATTCAGTAAATTATGACTGATAACCCTCACATATAGTATATGGCATTTCTTTCTATCATTACATAAATTGCCTCAACATTTTTTGTGCTATCACTGATTTCTGATTGCTTCCTTATTAAGCACTACTGAGGACAATCAGTCAAGGAGTTGCATGATAGCAATGGGACTTTACAGTGGTGAACTGACATAATTCTTATAAAATTGTTCCAGCTAAATATCTGTCTAGATATTTTTAGCACAGCAAGATGATTTTAGAGAACCATTTTTCAGCTGAGTGTGGAACTTGTGCTATTTAAGGAGGAATAAATTCAAAGCACAATCAAGTTCAGTTATTACCTTTTCTTTGCACTATTGCCTGTCCTTGAGTTTTCCCAAGAGAAGGGTAAAATCAAGCTATTTGTATTCTTGGAGGGTGGGGGCCGTGAGCAGTCTGTTCTGAAAGAATACACACAGAGAAAAAAGTGGCCTTTGATTAAAATAGAACATGGATATTCACACTTATAGTTAAGGCCCATTGCTGGTTAAAAACAAAAAAGACCAATGTTTCTGCAGATAAGCCTGCTCTGTAAGGTTTTGAGAGGAATTACATGGAAATTTAGTCAGTTTTATTCTGTCCTGTTGCCTTTGAACATACTTAAATCACATTGTTCATCTGTTCTGTTCTCTCCTTCTTAGAGATAACAGGCTTTTGGGATGTTTATAAAATATAAGCCAGAATTCTGCTAGTTTAAGTGAAGAAAAGAGTGACAGATTTCAGCTTTTTTTAGAAACAGAAATGCTTTCTCCATAGGAATTGCTGACATCTTGAATTTAGTTTTCTTTGAAAGCAAATGGGGTTTTTAAATATAAAAAAGACGTAGAATAAAAAATCCTTGGGAATGTCAGAATAGAATTTAAGAGAATGCGAACGTGTTATTTAAAACTAACATATCTACTTTGAATTAGCATTTTGAAATAATGGGTTTCATTTCAAACCTTCTTACTGAATTTTTTTTAGCATTATTTACATTATGGTTTACAGATTATATTTTTGGTGCAGATTTCCACACAAAGCATTTCAAGATCCATTACTGGAGACTGAAAAGCAACAGGATATGAGCCCTAGTTCCATTTAAGCACAGAGCCTAGAGTGTCTGAATGTGTGTAATTTTAGTGATATTAATAGATATGTGGAGGTAGGCACTGTGGTAGAGCTTTCCTTCATCTCCTAGTGTGAAGGCCATACAGCTTTGGAATTTTATTCCACAAATATGCATTAACTTAAAAGAAATTCATTTTAGCCCTTTCCCTTAGATTGAATTCTAATGAACAAGACTGAGGCATGTGTGATTTGTCTTTCATACACAAGCCAGACTGTACCTAGGAAAATGGGAGAATCATTTAAATAGATTACTATAGCAAACTGATCTCTTGATGTATCAATAGCTTGTTTTGAAAAGGGAAAATATGAAACTTTATAATTCTCTGACCGCTTGTATCTCTGGCAAAGGCAGAAGCCAGAAAATGGCACAAACGTCTCATATTCTTATGACAGTATATATGTTGGGGTAATTTTTTTTCTTTTTTACTTCTAATCCAAACAGTTTTTGTTTAATTCCTGAAATTTTATAAGAACTATTTTTTGTAACAGAAGTACAAAAAGACCCACGGATCATTGATTTGATTTCAAAACTATTAACAGCTGTCTTGTTCTGTACTTTTCTTCTGGAAACCCAAAAGAATAAGAATTTAAAGACTATTTGTAATTAGTTTGTTGCAACTGAAGGGTATCTAACAAATTCCCATTTAAGGGTGGTTATCATTGCAAATAGAGAAGTAATAATTATTTTTCATAACTTCTTGACCTAATTTAATCAAGTCCCTAACATTAGGAAGAAAGATTTCATTTTTAACTTGCACTTTATTTATCTCTTATGTCTACATATCAGGTGATTAATATTAAATATAGAGCTTATTCCTCCTTAGAGAAAAGCAATATTGATTTTATCCACAGGATAATTTAATTTCTATTAGTATTTTAACTTCAATAGATTCAGATTTTTTTCCTGAGGAGCAGAAAGAAATAATAGTTAAAGGAAATTGCCCATGATAAATCATGAAGTGCCACACATTTCCCTTTCATTGCAGAATTAACTGGAGTATCACAATTACTATGGATCAGATTTTAAAATCATGGTAGAATTTATTAGAAGAGATGGTAATTAATGTATGACAATTTGATGTCTTCTAAACATTGTAGTTTTTGTAGATGACTGGGAAAATGCTTCAGCTAATCTTAAAATGTAAGAAACAATATGCAGGTTGTAGAGAATTAATGTGTAATTTACTCTTCAGTAAATTTTTGCTACAACTTCAAATTGTTTAATTTCTTAAGTATATGATACTGAAAACTTCAACAGTAATTATTTCTTTTAGAAGATGACTTTTGCATGGATACTTGTAGAACCTTCCTTAGCAGGATGTTACAAGGATAGGTGAGCATAACACATGTAGGATGACTGACAGTGTAAACTGTTTGTGTTCATGATGCAGCCTTAACTGTGCAACTCACACATAAGATATTGTGTGATGGTTAATTCAGCCTAATAAATTTTGACCTAGGAATGTTAGAGATGGAGTTCCTCTCCGTAAAAAAAGGAGGCACATGGTGTATCACTGAAGCACAGCTCTGAAAGAGGTTCCCTCTAAATTATAATTCTTCCTAAGTAACCAATTTTTACAGGTGAACTTCACGCAGATTTGCAACATTCCTGAAAACTTTGACCATATAGCTTTTTCTTCCTTCTCGCAGCACAAAAAAGATTCTTCCTGCCCCATAGCTCTTATCCTGGAATGAATACCCCTTACTGATTAAATCTGCCTAAATTTCAATCAACCAGGATGGTATATGGTTTAGACAACAGCCACCCAATCTGAACAGAAAACTGTAAACAACACTAAAGAAAACTGGCGTTGTGCTGCCAGGTGAATCATCATATTGTCTCAGTCTGTGGAGATGCACAATTTTCAAAGAAGTAAAATTCAGGGGAAATCTGAATTTACAATGTTATCTAATCTTGAAAAAGAAAATGTGTTTTTTTGTAAAAACTGTACAAAATCTCTGGTCTTGTATTCTGGAAAATAAATGTTATTCTACAAGAATGAGGGAAGGAAACCAATTTTTACTCTTTTACTCCAAAGATTCTGTGCCAGTAAATTAAAATGTGATTGATTTCTTAATATTTCATTTGCCAGGATATTTGACAGACATGCCCAGATTCACGTCTCCTTTAATGCTTTATTTCATGAGCTCTTATCAGCACTTGCTGTCTGTAAAATGTATTACGTATGTCTGTTAAGGCAGACAGTTAATAAGTCCTCGGTTCAGGAACTAGAAGTATTTGGTGATGTTTGAAGATTAATAATAGGTTAAGTTTGTCATTTAAAAGAAAAAGAAATCCTCCTCTCCCCAGTATATTTCAACCTTCAAACATAATTCAGTCCTTGGTGTATGATAGTTTTAAAGTTTTACTTAAAGGTATCATTTCGAAGACTGTTAGACTAGCAACTCCAGATCTTGGAAAATGCTGCAAAGGTTTAACAACTGAAACAGTTTAACCTAAATTTAGCAACTGATTGTCGTTCAGATTGTAGCTGCACACCCTGCTGCAGTACAGTAGTTGGAGAGGTGTTGTACCTGTAAATGCCCAGAAAGTAGCTGTGTGCTGACTCTGCTTGGCTACAGCAAGGGATTTTGTTGCATCCCACTGGTCTAGACCTGAGTCATAAGTGCAGCAGCAGCAGTGCTTCTGGCTGTGGTTACCACATGCCATGCGTGTGACAGAGTCACAGGTGGTGGAGACTGTTGGTCAGCCATGGTCTGAGGCTGAGAACCAGGGGAACACAGGCACCAATATGTCCTTTGTGTAATTCCTGAGGTGGCTTACGTGCACATGCTTGTTTCCGCTGTGGCACAGAGCAGGAGATTTGTGACACTGTTATAATTCATTAATGCTTGTTAAAGGAGACTCATAACCCAAGAACATTATTATTAAAGGCTATTTGCAAAAGCAGGTACTGCCTTGAGCAAGAGGAGCTTACCTCTACTCCAGTACCTACAGGAAAAGCTTGAGGAAAAGCTATTACTAGACTTTTGTCTAATTCTCACAAAAAAATATTGGATTTCATACAAGTCAGTGTGTTCTCAGCAAAAGTTGTGAAGAAGGTTGGAGAGGGTGATCTTCTAAAGCAGAGACAGGTTCTAGGCTATCAACAATATATCTATAGAGGTTTTGGTCTTCCTCCGCCTGACAGTTGTTTGTACCAAATAAATGGTTTGGCTACCCTTTCTGCTACAGAATGAGGTGAAATTTCAGGAGATAGACTGAATTTGGTGGGGCAGGGCAAGAAGTGTAGACACAAAGAGAGGATCTTTGGCAATAGCAATGAAAGGATTAATTGCTGTTTCTTCATGAAAGTGGTCATTGATAAGACTGTAGCTTATCAGACACATTTAAAATTACGTGTTCCATTTTAAATTGACAAACAAGGGTGATCAGACATGAATCTCATATTGATGTCTGTTTCTTGGGTGATGTATCTGGTCTTCCTGTATCAATCTGCATATTTTATTCTAGTAAACAATGAGGATTATAAAATAATTTTAATAAGGCTTTGTGAACATGAGGGATTTGAGAACAAGTTGTGCCCAGTGTAATGTAAATGATTTGTCAAGTGCAGTGTTGTCCTGGACCAGACCTTATAATATTTCTCATAATAAACAAGCGTCTAACTGTAACTTGTGACTCAAAACCAGTTCTATGTACTTTCAGAAGTGGGAACTATGAGCAGCTCCCCTTGGTATATTTCTGAGCAGATGAGATGGAGCAGCTTTGGAGGTTTTGAGGTGAAATGAGGTGCTGCTCATTTCCAAATGTTTCTGCTGTGTATATTCAGTCTATACTTAAATGGAGGATCAGTGAGTTTACTCAACTGTTTGATATGAATGACGAGTAGCAAGGTTCTTTCAGCCACACATAGAATCATAGAATAGTTAGGGTTGGAAAGGACCTTAAGATCATCTAGTTCCAACTCCCCTGACATGGGCAGGGATACCTCACACTAAACCATCTCACCCAAGGCTTTGTCCAACCTGGCCTTGAACACTGCCAGGGATGGAGCATTCACAACCTCCTGGGCAACCCATTCCAGTGCCTCACCACCCTAACAGGAAAGAATTTCCTCCTTATATCCAATCTAAATTTCCCCTGTTTAAGTTTTAACCCATTACCCCTTGTTGTTTCGCTACAGTCCCTAATAGTCCATCCCCGGCACCCCTATAGCCCCCCTTCAGACACTGGAAGGCTGCTATGAGGTCACCACTCAGCCTTCTCTTCTCCAGGCTGAACAGCCTCAACTTTCTCAGCCTGTCTTTATACGGGAGGTGCTCCAGTCCCCTGATCATCCTTGTGGCCCTCCTCTGGACTTGTTCCAACAGCTCCATGTCCTTTTTATGTTGAGGACACCAGAACTGTACACAATACTCCAAGTGGGGTCTCATAAGAGCAGAGTAGAGTGGCAGGATCACCTCCTTCGACCTGCTGGTCACGCTCCTTTTGATGCAGCCCAGGATACGGTTGGCTTTCTGGGCTGCAAGCGCACACTGAAGCCGGCTCATGTTCATTTTCTCATCGACCAGCACCCCCAAGTCCTTCTCCGCAGGGCTGCTCTGAATCTCTTCTCTGCCCAACCTGTAGCTGTGCCTGGGATTGCTCTGACCCAGGTGTAGGACCTTGCACTTGGCATGGTTAAACTTCATAAGTTGGCATCAGCCCACCTCACAAGCATGTCAAGGTCCCTCTGGATGGCATTCCTTCCCTCTAGCCTATCAACCGAACCACACAGCTTGGTGTCATCGACAAACTTGCTGAGGCCACACTCAATCCCTCTGTCCATGTCAGCAACAAAGATATTGAACAAGATCAGTCCCAACACCGATCCCTGAGGGACACCACTCGTTACTGGTCTCCAGCTGGACATTGAGCCATTGACCACAACTCTTTGTTTGCGGCCATCCAGCCAGGTTTTTTTCCACTGAACGGTCTATCCATCAAATTGATGTCTCTCCAATTTACAGACAAGGATGTCGTGTGGGACAGTGTTGAACGCTTTACACAAGTCCAGGTAGATGACATCATCTGCTCTACCCCTGTCCATCAGTTCTGTAGCCCCATCATAGAAGGCCACCAAATTGGTCAGGCAGGATTTCCCCTTAGTGAAGCCATGCTGGCTGTCACCAAGCACCTTGTTGTTTTTCATGTGCCTTAGCATGCCTTCCAGGATGATGTTCCTCATCAAAAATTTGTCACTTCATTTTTAATGTCATCTGACTCCTCATCCACTCTGCTGTAGGATGACATCATTCAACAGATTCAAATCCTTTATAAATGTCCATCTCCTGATTCCTACACTCTATGTCTTATTCTCTGTTTTGTTTCATCACTCTTCTGCTTTTTTTCATCTCTCCCTGCTGTCTTAGTCTTCAAAACTGCTCTCATGTCTCTCTTATCAACTGCTGCTTCTATCTTCTGTCAGATTTCTTGAACAAAAGTAGTGGAAACAGCTTAACTCAACTCTGTCTGTTAACTGAAGTTGGCTTTAAAGCTGAGTTCAGTCCACATTTATTGTCAGAGGCAGATTATTAAACATAATTATACAGAATTGCAATCCAGGAGACTTTATTCATAACTGACTTATTCTGACATTTAATGATGTACTTGTGTATTTAATTATAATAGAATCATAGAATCATTTACATTGGAAAAGACCTTTAAGACTGAGTCCAGTAGTTCATTGACAAGTCCAGCACTAAACCCTTCTCGTAAGTGCCACAACTGTGTGTCTTTTACCTCCAGGGATGGTGATTCAACCACTTTCCTGGGCAGCCTGGTCCAATGTCTGACAATATTTTCAGTAAAGAATTTTTTCTTTATATCCAATCTAAACCTCTTCTGACACAACCTGAGGCCATTTCCTCTTGTCCTATTACTTGTTAACCTGGGATAAGAGACTGACATGCACCTCACTGCAACATCCTTTCAGATAGTTGTAGACAGATAAGGTCCCTCATCCTCTTTTTCTAAACAACCCCAGTTACTTCAGCATCTCCTCATAAGACTTGTGCTCTAGACCTTTCACCAGCATTCCTGCCCTTCTTTGGACACACTGCAGCACCTCCATCCCCAAATCAGTTTTTCTTCAGGTTGTAAGCTGTTCATTGCATTCTTGTCTGTCCATTTACCTAGAATTCCTCATGTCAGAAATCTCCTGTACTTAAAATCAATGTTGTAACATTGCCTGTTGCCTGGGTAATTCCATTGCATGGGTACTTCATGATTATCTGTGTTTAAGACTTGATGTTCACGATGTACCACCTCTGCTATGTTTGATGGTAAGCAGGAAATTTTCTTTTGTTTTCATCTTTGTCATTTTTTGAGGTCAGTAACATCTACAAAAAATAGTGAAATTTTGTGTTGGGATCTTACTATTTTTCATCCTGTTTCTCCCATACCAGGTGACACAGAAAGAGGAATGTCCATTTAATTTTGTGATATATCTTTAAAATTTGAAATTAATAGTAATAGGGTGGGCTTGAATGGCTCATTCTGAACTGGTAGGATAGGTATTCTTGTATCAGGTGATCTCATAAGGTAGGCAGTACCCCACAATTTATGTTTTTAATACTGTGTGTGCTGTAGATGTTGTATACCTCGCAAAATTTTCTTTCTCCCCCAACATAACTTCCATCACCCTCAATATGTTTATGTCAGGGAATATCAGTACATACCTTTCAAAAGTTATACCTGCCAGTTTATGCATTAATCTTTCAGTTTCATATAGGCATTCTCCATGTGTGTAGATAAAGAGAAAAGATAACCACTTGACCCAACACCTGTGCCCATAACCTCCTTTCAACATAGAGTATCAGCACCACCTGAGCTAAGGTGGAGATCTTGTTTCCTGTTCTAAGGTGGCTTTCCGCTCTACATTTCACAGGTTTTTCCAGGATTAAACTGAACCTGGTGGGTGCAAATTTATCATTCCAATACTGTTAACATAGAAAAAAGGATACGAGAGAAGCCTGCTTTGAAACTGCAACTTTCTTGTCTTTCTTCTTTCTCAGCTTTTGTTAAAGTTGATGTGTTCTTCCTTAAATGCCTCTAGAGGAACAAAGTACAAGTCTGGCAGTATCCAAAATTATCTCAGTTGCTCAGTTGTTATACCTGATTATGCAAGACACAGCTTACTGTTTTGTGGAATTAAAATTATCATCAGTAAAGTTTCAAATAGATTAAGTTCTCCAGATGAGCTTATGTCCTGAGTGAATTATTTTGTATGTATAAAGTTAGTGTAAGCAGAAGTAGTCACTGAACTTAATCTGTGGGAGAAAAAAAAAAAGGTATGAGTAAGGCTCCTAATTTGTACAGTAACACAAATAATAGCAGTAGCCTTTTGTGACTCATAACAAAATGAGTTATGACTTCAGGAATTGACTAAAAGCTGTGGCTCAGTCCCAGAGGTTTAAATTTTCCCATCTCTGCATATCCTCACATCAAACCATCTTTAATCATTTAGTATAAGTGATGAAAGAGTAAATTGTGCAATTCCCCCATTTCAGATTAGAATGTACTTAATGATACCTTGACCTCTGATCTCTGGGAAGGAAGAAAAATTAGGATAATTCTTAATTCATCTGTTTTTTTCCCCGAGAAGTAACAAAAAAACCCTCTTGAAGTTGTTTGAATTATTTCCTATTGGAAATACAGCCAAAAGAAATAATTTGATCAAATGGTTTTCAATTTCTGATCAAAAGTGAATATTATGTGGACTGATTCTGACATATATAAGGAAAGTGAAGTATTCAAATATTAACTCAGGTTTTATGACTTGTTTTGTCATGCATGATTAAATGAATATTAAAGTTTATTTTTATATTTAAAATATAATTTTACATATAACTATTTTTTATTTGCAACTTTTTAACTTTATTTTGTAGCTTTATTTTTCTACTCACAGTGTGAAAGAGACTCAGACAATCTATTTTTCACATGGAAAAACCAGCCTACTTACAGCTTTTTATGAAGAGATTCTAAAAGTCTATCAAATCATAAACTCTACATCCTTTCATGAAAATTTCATTTTACTCACTAAAATACAAGGAATAGTCAACTTGAGAATACACAGAGAGGCTAAAAGTAGAAAAAAATAGAGGTATTGAACAAGATTGTTACGATAGTATGTCAGGATAAAAAGATTTCTTTTGCAATTGCAGAACTTGCAAATACCAATGACCTTCAGGAAAAGCTGTTCTTTGATGAAGTACTGTAGGAAAAGTATGTTATACCTTTTAATTCTGACATTGAATTACATTATTATTTGTTGAACTATTTTCAGAATAGCATTTTCCAAGATGGTCAAAGATGAACAAGGAAGTGTAGAAGCATAGTGACACACTAATTTTTTTTTTGGGGGGGTGTTTGATTAATATATTTTCTAACATTATGCTTGAATGGCAGTGACATTACAACACACTCCACAACATTATCTTAGTAGGGGAGTGTGCTTATATGATTTAATGGACCTTGCAGCGAAGCAGTCTGCACTGAGCAGATCAGGACTACCTGTTACCCCAGATGAGTGTGAAATAACAAAATGGGGAAAATATCCATACAGTGGGTTAAATAGTTTTCCCTCTTGAAAAACTCAACATTCTCTTTTCGATTTCTTTCCCAAGTATTTTGCTTCGCAGCATTGACCATTTAACACAAGTATAATGTTAGGAAGGCAACAGCAAACATCATTTAACCAGACAACTTCTCCAAAGCAGTTCCGGATCAGTCTTACTGTCACAAGGTGTGCTGGTGGATATCTATTCAAAGCACATCACATCTTTTAGTAAGAGTTTTTGTAATGCTATTTTTGTAATGAAAAGAAACAATTTTTATGGTAGGTGAATTTATGTATGATATAGCACAGTCATGAAAGAACATAGAGAACATTTCCCTAGTCAGTCCCTTACCTGAGAAGCACATCACCTTTCTCCTTGTCTGCTCATTGTAGGAATATTATTTTTCAGTTTCTGGTTCCCCAGATTCTGTTCAAGCTTCTGATAATACCCCCTTTATTTCTGGTGTGTCCTGGTGAAGACACAGGGTAAGGCTTTTATGACCGTATGATGCATCTTGTGACTCTCAGATGTAAACTACACAAGAACATGTCAGAAGAGTCAGTGCACTGGCCGACAACAGTCAGTGCTTTATGTATGTAGTAAATGACACCTCCCTTTAGAAGTTGCTGTATATCATTTAACATGCAAAGCCACTGGTATTTGTGGGCTGGCTGTGCAATTCATTTCATAAACTCTGCTTTGGAGAGGAATTTTATAATTTCTATCTTCTGTTTATGCCGTGGGTACCTTTTTCTTCCAGCTGTGAGTAATGGAGAATATTCAACATTCCTTATGTTCCACCTTCGACAGCCTAAGAGCTCTTGACTAATAAGATGGGACTGAAGAACTCATCTGAGCTCACTGTATGTGCAGTTTTTTTTCTATCTTACTCTCCATAACTTTCCTTCTCCATTTTAGTTTGAGAGGATTCATTCTTTTCTTCATATTTGAAGAGGCACATTGTTAAGTCTCACTTGGAAGGGTGAATACTCTGTATATTAGCAACAGCTGTGAGGAAGAAACAGGCATTTAGCCCCTTTTTTCCCCCCCTTCCTATAAGCAATATATGTAAAACAAAACAAAAAACTGTCATCAAAATGAAATGTATGTTAATTCCAGTCACAACTGTCAAATAACCAGTTCTTTCCTCTTGATGATTGAAATAATGCTAAATAATAATTATAAATAATACATATAAATAATTCTAAAACCAATATTCACACATAAGTTGTGGTTGCTACTGAAGGAGCACAAGATATTAGGCAACCGGAGCACTAATACTTTTTTTTTAATCTAAGGTTTGGAAATGCTGAGCAGGTCCTTTCTCCAATCCCAGGGCTCTACGCATTGTAATGAGCTCAGAACAAACCTGAAATTTGTTCCTGTACCTGCTGCAGATCTGTCAAATACATGATTCCTATATGCTTTGATTTCTTTCACAGAGGCAGGTTTCACCTGTGATGTTTATCTCCTCTTTAGCTGAAAAAACATGCTGGGGTGGGAAAACTTAGCCTTGTGCTAATAGTCATTTCAAGAGGTCAATACTTTGTCCCAGTGGAAAGGCATGTATTCCCAGAAATGAGAGTTCTTTTGGCTAGTGTTTTAGCACCCAGCAGAATTATCTAAACTGAGCAAATCAAAGGGTAGAAACAAAGCAAAGAGATTCTGCTACTGAGAAACTGATGGATGGCTTCATTCGCCTGCAAAAAAGCAGCCCTTCAGAGAGCACGACAGGGAAGTCATTCCAGTACAGTTTGAAAACCCAACAGCATTACAGAATGAATGGCCCTTTTACAGTCATGGGATCTAAAATAAAACCTACAGCTGTGCAGCCAGGAACTTCACTGTATAGAAGCAAGAAACACAGTACAATTCAGGGCACTGTTCCACACCAAGCTTAATCCAGTCTAACTGCAGACTCTCACCCGTATATCTCTCCTCCACATAAATTACTTTCCCATCCGATCGGTGAGTCATATTCCAGCATTACAGTCAATGACTAAACTTAATATGAGGAAAGGGTGAGGAAAATGTCAATGGAGTTAAGAAGGAGACAGAATTAAACCATAATTTTTGGCAGTGACACACAGTTTGATGAAATTAAGCACAACATGAAACTGCCTCCAGAGAGCTTGGGTGAATAGGAGGTATTTTAGGAGAAACTAATTACAAGCCTCTTGCTAGGAGGAGTAAGTAGTACAGTGTGGTTTTAAAGTATTCCAACCAAGGAGAGAAATATTTTATGATGTTTCTGTGACAAATTACATCTCTGGAAGAATAAGAATTTACCTGTATCAGGCTAGAACTTTCATTTTTCCAGTTGGATCCTTTCAAACACCTGACCTATTTGAGCAGTTTAACTCTCACTTCTTATCAGCTTAGGCTGACCCTGGCATAAGTCTGCAACTGTTGTTCCTGAATTTTCTCAGACTGAGTTTATTAATGGTGAATGTTATCTCATTTCAGTTGTAAATAGAGTGAAGCACCAGCTCATACTCAATATTTAATGTCCTGTCTGCCATCCTTTTCTTCATCTTTCCCATTCATTGTTTTTTTCTCTGCAATTATTGCTCTCTGAAAGAACACAATTCTTTAATTCTTCTGCCATCTTTCTTTCACGGCACTGTAGGGTAGCAAGGTTTTTTTATAATTCAGATTTTTATCCTGCAGAGGGACAATGCAATTCATTTGAGGTTCACATCCATCTGGTGTGACACATGCAGTATCTGACATTGGGGCAGGTTTATAAGTAGAGCACTGAGAGCAATTAGCATTTGAATTAATGCTACCTGTGGATAACAACAGGTGATTACCCTATTTAACAGCTGTTAAGTGGTGTTACTTGCCAGCTATAGACCACAGACTGAGTGAATTGTATGCATACAAATGGAAGTCACTTTACATACAAATGAATGAAATTAATAAAATAATATTTTTTAAATTGCAATTATGATATGCAGATGTTGGTTCAAAACCGCTAACTGTTTGCAAAAGAAAGGTTTTTTGGTAGTGGCTTAGAATGCAGAACAACAATGTCTTAGAGATTAAAAAACTATGTTTTGGGAGTCAGTGTTTTGTTCTAGAAGCAGAAAGACAAAGCTTGCTTTTTACACAGCTTCAGCTTCTGATAAAAAGAGAAAATTGTAAGAAACTACAACACATGGGATAATTTTCTCCTTCTGTTTTCTCTCTGCGTTTTCAACAAGGCTTAATCAACCTCTGTGTTCTTTGGAAAATACAACATTGTTCCTGCTGTACATGCCTACTTGCCTCCTTGCACATGTGGGAGAACCTGCTTTACTAACTGTCTCCCTTCTGTGCTGGGGGCGGGTAATGTCTTTTTTGAAGATTTGCATAGCATACGGCTGTGCAACATCCTCTTAAATCTGTGCAGCATCTGTACCATGGTTTTTCTTCACATATTGCTGCAGAATATCTTACTGAGTCTGGATGCACCTTTTTCAGTAGACGTTCTAATTTGCTGAAAAGTTTTTCCTATGAACCTCTTCTCCAAGGGCGTGGATTTTTAATGATCTTTTTGATGAGCTCCCAAGGCATATGAAGGGAATCTATCCTCCAAGAAAGGCTGATTAGATTTCTGCATTAAGTATTTGCTTGCATTCAAAAAACTGAATTATTTTATCAATTTTGATTGGTTTCATTGCTACTCCAGAGCAGCCTGAGTTTTGTGAAAGTGAAACTGCCAGAAATTACAAGACGAGTTTAACTTTTTCCCTGTGGCACAATCATACATTCGTTATAAAGCTCCTGTTTACACTGAATTAATATGAATAGAGATGTCCAATTCATATACATACATACAGATGTAGACATTCAGTGTGCTCACTTCCAGAGTGCTGTAATGCAGGGTAAATAGTACAGCTTAGAATGGATAGCTGTAGATTTGTATTAACGAAAGCTGCCTGATTAAAACATTTACCACACTAGGTATCTGAACTACAATGAAACGCCTGTTAATCTTCTGATGCTAGCCAACACCCAGCCAGAAAATTATTATACTGACAATTTTGGTTAACTGGAGTTTAATGTGGGTTGTAACTGAATCCATCTGCTATTAAGAGGCTCATAACAACTTAAAGAAGTTTAAGTTAAAGCACCATACCCCTCAGTCATAGTTACATTGCAGAAGATTTGGACAGTTCACATATAAACCCTATGCCATCAAAAAAGTTATTCAAATAAAGTTTAGTAAGGGCTGAGTATATAAACACCTCCAAGTATGTCTTTCTGTAGAGTTACGCAGGGATTGTTATCTCAGTAATGGTGGTGCTCACCCACCCTTCTCCCCTGATTTTAAGCTAGTGAAGAAGTCTGTATTTGTGAGCTGGTGTTATTGATACAGTAGAATATACATTATTCATATTTTCATTATTCTTTTTATGAAAAGCAGGAAATTATATATTCTTTTTAGATAGTTTCCTGTTACAAGTGTCTTGAAAAGATGCAGAAATTTACTGCCAACCAACCTGTATTTTCTAAAGCCACCAGTCCTAAAATAGTGCCAGATTTTATATTGGTACAGGCCACTCTTGAGAATGACCTGAGCTTTCATGCTAGCCACACTTAAATAGCTTGCTTTATTTTAAAACTGCAGGATACTTACCATTTTGTCTGTAGTGTCCTTACTAGTAGCTGGGCATCTTAATTTGTTTCAATATTAGCATGGCAAGCAACCTGTATTTTTTTCCTTTTGCTTCCCATGTTTGATGATGGGTCATGGAGGAACAGAAGGTCTGTTGGTGTAGGACGAATAGTAGTATAGTGAAAAGAGGTCAGTATATAGCACATAAAGGCCATCTGAATGAGGGAGAGTGCAAGACAGCTGTCCCCAGACCTGAAAAAGAAAAGCCCTAGGAAAGCATTGCTAAAGTGCTGTCCATGGAGAGCGTGTAGCTCATGGCAGTGCCTCCTCACAGCACAGTTAGATCAGTTAAATTTGTCTTGCCTTTCTGGTGCCTTCTTCCTGCTAGTCTATATCTGGCAGGATTGTTTGACACAATGCAAATCCAAATGTGTCTATTTAAAGACAATGAGATTAAATAAAAATATATGCAGAGAGAGCTCTCTCTATTTTTTTTTTTTTTAATTAAAAAAGAATAAAAGGCAGAGAGGACAACAGTGTGTTCTTGACCATTGATAGGCTTTAGCTTCAATATCTGATGAACCATAGTGTCTGAAGTGAGAATTTGGTATTTCAGTGTAGACCTAAAGCTGTTCTCTGTCCAGGTCAAAAAGTCATTTGTCTCTAAGCCATGAGACAAATTATCCCTCAAATTCACTTTGTTAAAAGTAACTTGCGAAACTACTTGAAGTCTATTTCAGGGGTATAGGATTTTGACAGTGTGTCTGCTAATAGTTCTTACAAAGATTGCAGTTTCTGTAAAGCACACATCCAGATGACCTGAAAACATGCAAAATTGATTCATAAACTTAGTCGTTACTTAATTATAACATTAAGCTGCAAAGGAATTATAGTATGTTGTAAATATTTTGATTTGCTCTCTGTTTTTGTGTTAGGCAATTACTTTCCAATCTATCATGACCAAACAATAGAAAATGCAAATGCCTGTTAACTAACAGATTACTAATGTATGAAAGAAATATGGCAACTGTGGTACTTTATTAGAGCCACAAATCTTTTTCTTTTTATTATTATTGTGGCCCAAAAATCTAATAAATATAAGATTAAAGAAGCTTAATCTAATTAAACAACTACATTGAAATGCTAGCTAGCACTATTGATAAAATAGCTATTTAACAACACTGTAATGAATGTCCAACTGTCACAGCTTTGGAAGGTGCTATGCAGTGGTTTAATATGTTATTTCTGTTCTCATCATTGCTTTTAAACACTCTTTAATATCAGTCATGTTTGTGTCCAGTTCTTTCCAATCTTTTACAGACAAAAAGAATGCTGCAATATAGGTTTTCATTATTTAAAATTTACCATTCCAATCAGTTTAAAATATGAGTAAAATAAACTTTATTAAGCCACTGTTTCTTTCACAATGTTTATAATAAATAATTCTTGCAATAAATAAGCTAAAGTGTATTAGTAAATAGGAAAGTAAGAGCATCAGGCTGAGAAGGATTATGCGTTCCTTTCAGAATAGATACACATATTTTAATATTCAGATGCCCAGGGGTAATATTTAATTAACCCGCTCAGTTATAAATTCATGCAGACTCTTTTAATCATAATAAAGCCCATACTAGAAAATGCCATTTTCCAATTGTTTAATCAGAAAACCTTTGGAAATTGAGATAGTTAAAGCCTCAGGTGACCTTTGGAATTTGTTTATGTTTATCTGCTGCTGGTCTGTGGGAATGAGGTAGATAGAAAGACCCAATCTCTCTCTTGTCCAGCTATTACTCTCCTGAACTCCTCCAAGTCCAAAGTTTAATGAAATCTAAACCAAAGTGGGCAAAGTGCGCTTGGTATTCCCTGTTGAAGCCTTCCAGAATCCTTAAACCATCAACTTTTGTGGTTCACTGACTATCTGAGTGAATTATTTTCAACTGATTTGGCACATCTTCAAAAGAACAGATGGTTCCATCCCTACTGCGAAAATAAAAACTGCAGCAACAACAACATAATCTGTGATTCTGCCTGGAAACTCTTTAAATGGAAGGGAGAGCTCAATGACCATCTTACGCTCCTGACAATTACCTCAAGGAAGAAATATATTTCTCAAGAAAATCACATAATTTACTAAGCAAAGCATTGCATGCATGGAGAAGTTGACGGAGGTTGCAGGGAGACTAAACTGTTATGCATGAGATTTTAATAAGACCTCCCCAGCAATACAGCAGCTGGAAGGAGAGAGATTATTAAAATATGATGTTGAGAGACTTTTTTTATTGGAGCTAAAAATAAACTAATATATGTTACAAAGAAAATAATGGAAGAAGAAAATGGGAACTGGGCTCAGGAAAGCACAAATGATGTGATTAGGAAAATGCCACAAAAGCATGAAAGATTTCAAATAGTCAAAAAATTTTGAGATTACTACCCTGTTTCTTATAGAAAATGTTTTTTAATGGTCATGATCTAGGAGTGCTTGTTATAAACCAGTATCCAGTGTATCTTTGGAATGGGATTATCCTGAATTTGCCTTTTAGTTTCTAATTACAGCATAGGAAAAGCAATAATTGTCAAGTTCATTTTCTTCAATTATTGAAAAATTAGTAATCAGGTATACAAGATTAACATTAGGGAAAATTATTGAATTAAATACATGCTATTTTGGAAATATAAAAGAGTGACGTTCATTAAGAAAAAAACCTTTTGCTGTAAAGACTGGCTGTCAAATATTAATACGAAATCTGTTTTGTTTTTCTTTTTAATAAATGTACTTTTAAATTCCAAGTAAATTCTCCAGGGTACTAGAGTTTATTACAGAAGAGATACTCTCCTGCATGCAAGCCCTATGCCAGTGTCAGTTTTGTGTCTATTATAGTTAATTCTAATTACTGTGAGTGAGCTACTTTAGCTGAGGCAATGCTTAAATATCTAGTTGCTGTGCCCTTGGCTTTTCAGCTGTTCTCAGCCCTTCTGTTCAGCTGCTGAATAGGGTGGGGAAGAGATCCTACTTAAAATCAGTATGCTGCAGACTTAGTTTTCTGGTCATTTTTCAGGTGGATCCAATTCGTTGTATGGATCTGTTGATGAGACTGCAGCTTGGGGTGGGAATAAGCCCCAGTGAGCCCAAATACCATAATTTAGCTCTGCTACTGAGTAAATTCACATCAGGCTATGGCTGGCATGAACAAATGTATTTCTCTGCTCTTGAGTCAGACTCTGAAGAAAATCTCTGCTTGAAACCAATAAATGTGCATTTGCATTGATGGGCAGCCTTCTGGGGAAGTGGTCTCAATATTGAGGTGGTTCTTTGGGGCAGATTATTCCTACAAGCAGGTTGACAGGTCAGGCAGTTCTTGCAGCCTGACAATATTCTCAGGAAGGTACTTCTGTGGTAATATGGCCTGTTCTCTCACTAAGGTACAGCTGGTATTTAACTGAGGGGTTCAGGGGCCCTGAACATCTGTCAGAGATGGTGAACAGGTGGAATCCAGCTGTGACCACAGTTGTTCTTGCAATTCATGGATTATACTAAATCCTATGAGATGCTCCTTAGATTCTCTATAAAAAACCCACTTTAATTGTAGGTTAACATATTGCCTTCAGTCTGTAGCCTGGGTCCCTGCTCAGTGAGGGTTTCATTTTCTGTTTACACAATTGAAGCAATAACAAGGAGACATTGAAGCATCCTTAACTTCTAAATACTTATATTTGTTAAGTATACACAAAAAGTTTGACTGCACTCTCATCATTGATCAGACTAATTTCTGGCAGCTGCTTTACCCTGAGGCACTGATATCACTGTTAAGAGTACTCGCATGAAACCCACAGGGGTGTTTCTTTTTCCTATATGATAAAAATTATGGTAACAATTAGCAATCAGCAAACAGCCTATGGCATGATTGCAGACACAGGTAGTTTTTTGAAATGTTTTGTGTGTTGAATTGAGTCATTTTATTTTGCTTAAGTGCTACTTAAATATTCCTTACATTCAAATATTCCTAGGGGGAGAAAAGCCATTATATAAGAAAAAGGTTCAAGCTGTTCTTAGTGAGATCAATACAGCTTATCTGTTTACATGATTCTAAGTAGGATACACTGGATGAAATACTTCAGGAAAAAGTTCTCAGTGAATATTGAATGGTATGACTCTTTCATAATTAGTCATATTTAATTACTATGTCATGAAGCCTACATTTAAGTTTTCTTTAATAATCTGTTTTTCTATGGATTACTGAAGAAAGACCAAAGGTATTTAATGCACATGACTTGAGCAAAAAGGTTTTTCCAGTGCATAATAAAAAAGGTGGTGCAAAATAAAATGTCATCTTTCTCTCCTTTTATATTCAGTGGATGACAGTTCTTAGTTCTCTTACTCTGTATCTTCTATTTTTTGTCATTTTTCTCATGTCTCTAAATGAGTTGTAGCTTTCAGCCATTTTGTTGTCCATCAAAATCAGAAAACAGAAATCTTACCAACTGAAAACTTTGATTTTCAGTGCTTCCTGTTCTGTCACTCTTAGTTCAGCCTCAAATTTAGGATCTCTCAGTGGGAGAAGATGGATCTTTGGTGAAGACTGACTTTATCTCAGCTTGACAGCACTTAGTTTTATAGGCTTTGATGTTTCATGTTTATTTAGCTGAAAATTGAAAATAAATTGAAATTTCAAAACAAGTTGCAGCCAGGTCTGTAGGACAGCTTTGTTGTGCACTGTTTCACATTTTAAACCATTTTTGTTAAATATACCTTTTTTTTTTATTTCAAGAAAACTTTGAACATTTGACCTAGCTGCTAATTATAGCGATGATAGACTTGAGGCTGTAACTGCTTTTCTGAGGACACTGGGAAAATACACATCGACAGTCAAAGTGAACGGCAAAATGAGTCTGAAGTCATTATGTCTATGGAATTTTGCTGAATTGCTGTGGATGTGAATCTCTGACTGTGCTCAAAGATACCCTCACAGTCAAAGAGGCCACCTCTCTGAGAAGTTAGGCAATGAAGTAAACTATGCCTCAGAGTCAGAGGCTGGCAGTATAAGGTATTGGGAATCACCTATGTAAGCACCACGGTTTTCAATATTGCTTTGTATATAATCTGTTCCCTCTAATATCTGTTGGGTTCAAGATGTATGATTCATAGCAGATGAGTATTGGCGGAAAGGATTTTACGTAGAAAGGCTTTGCATCAACTGCAGAGCTAGGGAGAAGGAATGTGTGCTGGTTTATGTCCTATGGCTGGGAAAGCTTATCTCTACAGCTGTGCAAATCCCTGTTCTCTCTTTGGATGATGCTAATATATACATTGCTTCTGCCTTTTGGCAGGATGGCATGGCTTACCACTCACTTTCAGTCTAGAGGACTGCTGCCAAAGAGCTAGTGGAAGTTCAGGTTAAGCTGCATTTTCAGGTTGCTGTAGCCAGCACCCGTGGGCTAGCTTTTAATGGAAGTGACTGTCGGTCACTTAGTGAGGGTGATGAATTAAATCCAAAAGAGAAAGTTTCAAGAAGAGAAAGTGATATGTAAATATCTGAAAATATCCATCCCTTATAAAGTATACAGTTTTGAAAGTGACTTTATGAAGTATTCTTTTTTCTGTTTGAAAATGACAAGAACTTATTGTTGTTTTGATCAGTGATCTCTCAGTATTAAAAGAAAGAAAATATTAAATTTTCTGTTTTTCCCTTACCTATTCAGTGACTCATAGTACAAGTTCTACAGGCTTTTCAACATCAAGGGTACTTTCATGTCTTCAGGATGTTTCTGTTGAAGTGTTAAAATGTAGGATTTTGTTCAGCTTGGACAACTCAATTTATTGTGTAGCATTTTGCCTAGATATAAAATGGGACAATGAAATGGCAGCTACATGGCAGGTACATTTTGAAGATTTGTTGCTAATTATCTGCAAGAAGCTTTGGGAATCTCATGAAGTTTGTGTATGCTTAACATTTACTGTGTTGAAGATAGGTGAAGGAAATAGAGGGGACCAGACAGAAGGGTAAGGAGGTGGGAACTGTTGTGAAGGATACTGCTGCTTTACCTTTCTCTGCCTGCTTTGTCTTTTGCCTAATTAGCTCATATTTATTCTCTTGGAGCAAAGAGTTCCTTACTATGTGTTTGTCCATGGTGAGCACAGCGAGTTCCTTCTAGAGGACTGTTCCAACAGTGATAACTAATTTGGTGTCACATGTGGGTTTTTTTTTGGGTGGAGTTCTTTTCCTTTTTTTTTTTTTCTTTTTTAGTGAAAATGATCAAATTAAAGACCATAACTGAGATGTTTACAGTTGCAACATGGTGAACAAACAGATAAGGTAATTTTACCCCTTCTGTTAGTTACCAAAGCAACACAATAAAGGTTCTTTTAACTTAGTTTAGTGCTGTGAGGATTAAAGCTTAATTAAAATGCTGATATTAAAAAAAAAATAAAACATAAAATGGCATAGGAAAAATAGAAAGACATAATTATAGTTCAGTGAATACTTATCACTCATTATGAAGCTTTGGAGAAGAGGGTTTTTTCTCTCATTTGAGAGTAATTTTATTCTGATCATAAGTTTGAATGACCAGAACAACCTAGGATCATAGCTGTTTATAAATTAATAAGGACAGCTGAAAGGAATATGTTATTCTGCTCATAAAATACAGGATACTAAGATTTTCCTTCTTGGTCCATTTCCTCACAGAGTTCTCTTGCGTACCTGTCAGGTAGAAAGACTGTACAAAGAGAAAAAAAAAAAAAAAATTACTGTATTCCAGTATTTCACATGGCTTGCATAGAAATTCAGCTATTTAATACTAAAAGACTTTTTATTTTCAAATAAATTAATAAATATACCCTATTGTGAATGAGACGAGGTCATGTTTTCAAGTGGTACTAACTGGCGTAATTTCCTTTATAATCAGAGCTATACTGATTTTTGCCCAGAGCTACTGGGCAAAAAAATATGTGGAGGACTCAGTGTGATGTAATTATTAAAAATGTCTCCAGGAATGAGATTTTTATTACTTTTGTTGGATAGATAAACATTTGTTGCTTTGCCAGATTCATCCTGATGAGTTTAAAATTATTGTGGGGAAATCAAATGTTTGCCCAGTAGAAGGTAAACCAAGGCATGAGACAATATTCTTTCACTGCAAAAATCAAAGTAATAATCACTGTCCATGACAAAGCAGCAGCAACAGACAAATTGACAAAATGACAAATAGACAAATTGTCAAAATGACAAATTGACAAAATGACAAAGCTTCAGCTTGTTGTTTGCTGTCTTGCTGGTTTATTCAAGAACTTAGCTGGCAAGATGCAATAGCTATTACGCTGGAGAAGTAACTCCAAAAACCACTGGACTAAAAATGTCCTTTTACTAATTTCCCCTGATCATCTTGCTCAAGCATTTTAAAACTATCTTTAACCATGTATAACACATTACTTCTGTGCATGGAATCATTAGTAAAATCAGAAATTCAGCTTTTCATAAAAGCAACGTTACATTTGTTACAATATTCTAATAACTACTGTTGATACAACTCAACCGCGTATCTTAACTGTGGCTTTTTGCCCCAAGATGCTGTGAAAACTGAAAGGTTACTGGACTTCAAGGCCAAGCTCATAGAAATAAATCTTCCAAGGTTGCTGCAACTATGTCTGGCCAAGGATGTCTGTGGTGGGGGGGTACGTAAGTCAGGTATTACTTCAGTCTGACCCTTTCTTAGACTCTTTTCTGATATCCAGTTTTGCCCATTTCTGGAGACAAGATATTGCATCTTGTCTCCAGCTTTGATTAGGCCCAGCTTTGATTAGGTCCCATACAACACTCTTATGTTACCAAACCATTCTGGCAAATAAAAATTTCAACTTCAAAAATATTACCTTTCTTTTTTTTAATCAAGATATAAACAAATTTCCTGGCTTCAAGGCTAGCATATATGTATGAGATCTCTACAACTCTATAACTCTGTTATTCCAGGATACATTTCTGATTTTGTTAACTAAACTGTTAAGAAACATCACTGTACAAATCTCTCTGGTGATGTTCTTGCAAAACTTAAAAAAAACCCTGTTAACCAGGCAGTACAGCAGGAAACTCTCCCACACCCACCAGCTTGCATCACTGTTTTTGAGGTACCATATATATAGATTATGGGCACATGAATGGCTATATAATTTAATATCATCCAGGAACAAATGCAGTTAAAAACTGTAACTGCCATCTTAAGAATATTGAAGTGTCTTTGTTCACAAAGAATTACTACTGTCTAATACCTGCTTCCGAAAAAAAAAAAAAGACAAGCCATGTAAATTTATTCTAGAATGCCATTGTACAATTTACCCTGCCAGGGGCTCAAGCTATTTATGTTCCTGACTGCGTCGTCTTCACTAAACTTAAAAAAAGATATAAATTTCCATGGTAACCACTGCATCACACAACAAAGACATGTACACACCACTTAGATCTTTAAAGAGACAGAGTCTGGGATGACATTATAGCCTGCTTTTATTTTTTTTTCTTTAATAATATTCTTCTTAGTAAATTCTTGTTTTGTTGTTTTTTTTTCTCAGTCGATTCTAATTTTACATCAAAAACCAGCATATGAAATAGCGCATCTAAAATAGCATAATTCTGTCATAAAATAGTTAAATTTATGAGAGCAAATCATGCAGATGAGATCACTGAGCTGTAAGAGGAGAGAAGGAATGGGTGTGAGATGGCAGTATTCTTGTTCTGTCTTTCTGTTACTTCTAGGCATTCCTTCTTCCATTTTTATCGCAGTACCATGATTAAGGTCACAGTAAGGTCACAGTGGGCACATATATATATGGTTACCACATATATATGGTTACATTTTCAAGCTAATTTTTTCAGGTACCATTTTTTGAAAAAAACACCAAAGTGGATGCCATTCCATTTGTCTTTAACTTCTTAATGAAGCACCATATATTCATATGAAAGCATATAGCCCTTTAATTTTCATCTTTCAGTTTGCATGCTGCATCCCAGATCACAGATCTGCACTGTGTGCAGGTAGGCTGCATAGCAGGGAACTGACATAAGAAAGCTTGGAGACAGAGCTTTTTTTGGTTTGTCTGGTTGCTGTTTTAGGCTTTGTTTTTTACCAGCGATGCTAGACAGCACCAGAATGTCAGAGCTGAATATTCATGTCTGCTGATACAGCAGCATCAAAGAGCTGAAGGCCTATGCTGGGTATCATCAGTGGGTTATAAAATTATTTTTGTAGTTCAAATAGATCTATGGCAAAAAAGCAAATATCATATCTGAAATCTGAGGGGAAGTCTGGCATTTTGATTTTGTCTCATTGATTACAATGAGTGCCTCTGGACTGAGGAGCTACGTACTGTGCCTGTGGCATGGTATGCAGTTTCTGACAGGGTCTGCTTGTTCGTATACTGTGTTCATGCTGGAATAACTTTCCCAGTGGAATAAGCAGAGTACGAAACTCCCTCCCTCTCTCTGCACTCTGGAAATCCTTTATGTTTTTGGCAAGCAGAGCTGCTTGCCAATATTTAGCCCTCAGCAATTTTTTATGATTGAGTTGAGTTATAAAATCTGGAAATATGAGCTTACAATGAAAATACCAGCACCCCATTAAAAATAGAAGAAGCAGTGTGCAATGCTGTAATGATGTTCTTGCTTTGGTTTTAGTCCCTTGTCCAAACCAGCTCTGCTTCCTGCAGCACTGGAAGTAAGCAGTGTTCTCAGCACCTGATGCTCTAACACACTGTGTGTGGGTGTGTGGCTCATAGAACTCCAGATGGGCTGCCTCAGCACACAGATGAATTTTGAGCTGTGCTACACCATTCCCAGAGGGAGAGGCAATAAAGAGAAGCATGGGATACATTTGTCATGGGTTTAAATTCTTGCTTTCTGTAATTCATCTCATACGTCAGAAATTCCAATAATTTCACTTGAGTTCTTGTTTACACCCATATGCCCAACCAAGTAAAGACCAGACTTCTGTTTTCTTGGGAATGGGAAAGAGCTTTCCTTTATCTGCTGATGCCAGCAGTTTTGAGACTATTCTATATTCTTCTGCAGTGCTCTTTGCCTGCTGTGTTCATCTGAGCATGTCTCAGTTTCCACCTTCAAACCTAATGGACATAGTGTAATTTCCCAAAACTTGAAATACTTCCAACTAACTAAAATTTTTGGACTTAAAGTAGTGGTATCCTGCCGAAGCTTAACAGCCTGGGACAGGGTCAAGGTCAGAGCAGACACTAGTAATGGTATCTTTTAGGGAAGGTGCTTTGGAAATGCTGACAGCTCCACTTCACAGTTTATTCTGCCTCTCCCTTTACATTTCCCATTTCTTTCCTCCTTTCGTCTGTGTATGCTTACCTTCTATCAGGAACTTCTCTGACTGAATACTTAGGAAGATTAGGAAATTCATAAATTAATATTATTTGAATATCTTTCATAATAGAGTGTCACATATCCAAACACAGGGTTGAGATTTCATTGCACTAGCCATTGATTCTGATTTTACAGCAGAACACTATGTCCATCAAGGTAATCCTCTACAATTAGTCATTCTTGACTGAAAGTTATTATTATGATAGCTGCTAATGAATTACTTTTTGAAAGTCATTCTGATGTCACAGTGCTGGGGGCTGCAAAAGTGAAGGCAAAGTTTACTGCAATGAAATTGGAAGAGAATAGCGGAGTTAGAGGAAGTAAAATACCCATGGATTAAGCTGAATGACAACTGCTAGTAGAAGTAAAATGAATGAAGACTACAAATTGAAAAGAGCATCGAAAAGCTGAGAAGTAAACAAAGGCAAGGAGGAAAGAGAGGTAGTTACATTTCTTCAGGAAAACTTCCTTAAACTTCCAAAGTGCAGTGGGAATGGATGGACCTGTTTGTGTAATATACTGCGCTTTAGCCCTGTCTATGCAATTTCTCCCAGCATTAGAAATAAAAGTTTACATTACTATGGCAACCATGCAGACTGGCTATTTCTTTGTTGTACTCAAAAAATAGAAGTATAAAATCCAGGAACATTTTTCTGCATCTCACATAGCCCTATAACCGATCTGTGAATTAGTTCATGATGGCTACAATTAAGAGTTTGTCTCATTGGCCCTTGACACTTTTCTGTTCTAGTTTTGTTTCTTTTCACCTGAAAGATGTCCTTCAGAGGCAGGATCTCATTAATCACTGTCTTTCCCAGTAGTATAACTACCGATTTTCAGAGATTACTTCTAACACGTAAGCAACACACTGATGAATGAGCCCTCGAAATTTCATGTTTAATCTCTATGGTAAAATACTATTTCTGTTAATAATTCAGTTTCTTCACTTTAGGTAATTGCACCTTTCTTGATTGTCAGATACCCAGTGAAATAAATGGGAAGAGTGACTGTAACTGAATCATTTGTGAAATGACATCCCCTTTCTCTTCCTCCTACTCAATTATACCATCTTTATGACACAACATAGAGAAAAGGATGCTCTCCTATCCAGGAGAGATGAGCAAGTTGATTGGCACAGGATGACATTCACAGATTCAGTATATGAATGCTGAGCACACTAGCTAGAGCAAGCTGCAATCCATAAGTGGGATGGTCTTGCAAGTATTTTCAAAATAAATAAGAAAATATGGAATGTATCTTTCGAAGATGTATTAGATGTAGTTTTGGAACCAGCCAGCATGTTCTCTTTTGTTCAGAACCATGTTTCCTCTGGTCAGGTCATGCCAACAGTAGTAACTGAAAAGCTTTTTTTATCGTTGATTTTAAAAATTAAAACCAGTGTTACATACCCATACTTTTAAAAGATGGACCCCTTTCTATAAATTACATGTTTATATTTACACAGCAACTGAATCTTTCATATGCAATTTCTGTGAAAATTATGTCTCCCTGACTGGCAACCTGTCAGCTCCTATTGCATGCAATTATAAAAGGGCTGTGCAAGCAAGTAAAAGCACTCTGGTTTTTAGAGATCTAATCTTTGTGAGAAAAGGTTTTTCAGATGTGAGCAGTAATGCATTGTGGCAGTGCTTAAACAGGTTTGTTTTCTTTTTTTTTTTGGTTGCTTCAGTGGTGAGGTAACAGTTTAAAGAACTAACTTATATGAAATTACTCTTGTCTGCTGTGATACTTAAAACCATCTTACAACACTCTGAAGCTCAATGCATAAAATATTAGCTTGGTAAGTAACTCACCTGCTGGATAGTCTTTTTGCTAATAAGTTGACCTACAGAGATGAGAGATCCAGCCTTGCATCTAGCGTCTGATCCAGTGCCGGTACCTAAGGATGTCCTGGGAAAGATTCCCACGTTTAAACTCTAGACCAGGGTCCATGGTGCAGTAGCTGAAGTGCTGAGGCTTGGATTGACAGCAATAAAATATGGTATTACTGGTTTAAGGTAGGAAAGAGGCTATAAGAACATATGTTGACAGTGAAACACTGACAAGAAAAAACAAGAGCATTGCGAAGGCAGAAAAATGAATTTATAGAGAAAAAACTTGGGAATAACAGGTGTTTTTTCCAGGTTGTTCACTTCTATTGCAACATACATGAGAGGGAACAACAAAGCTTTTTTCTCCACTCAGATGTATAAATATACCTATTTAAAGATGTGATGAATAGGACATAGAAGTACATCAGACAGTGAAGTCAAAGGTAATTATTGCGGAATAGCCAAGGTACGAATGACATAATTAGATGGCTGCAAGATCAGATACCTTTTGCTCAGAATTTTGGAATATGGTAGGAACTAGCAAGATGGCAAATGATCTTGAAGATATGTTCAGCAGGGAAGGAGACGATCCCTGCAGGCAAATGTAGTAGGTTTGCTAAGGTTTTCGTCCTCATATTTACCAGCCTGAAAACAGCAAACCCATCTCTAATTTACACCAAAGAGTAAGCAAAACTTGCAGCAGACGTTTAAGTGTTAAGCCAAAGACCATGTGTACTATTTTGTTAATCCATTAGGAAATAAAGCTTTTTCCACATATATTTGCACAGTGTGTTGTGTGATTAGATTTTGATCCATGTATATTATTAAAGCTGACATCAGAATTTATGAGGCCCTGGTGCCCAGTCATATGCTTTGAAGAATAAAGCATACATAAGCAAATTAACCAAACCAGTGACCTCTCTGGACATGCAAGAGCCATGATATTTTTCAGTGTTGCAGCAATGCTAGAAGCCAACAAAGGGACTGTTTTTTCTCCCACAGCTATAGTGAATTTGATGGCATTGCACAGACTTGGACATGTATTAAACAAGCCATGTTTACTTGTGCTGCATAAGAATCACAGGGGGAAGCAAAATCAATGTTTTCCAAATGGAATAGAAAGAAGCTGTGAGGAAAAGAAATGGTATTTTCAAGCTTCTTTGAAAGGTAACACAAACAATGCACAGAGTAAAAAAAAAATCTTTGAAGAAAAAGCACTTTCCAATGTCTCTTTCATTCTATTTACCTTGCTTTGGAGGGTTAAAGCATGGTAGGTCCTTAGTATTATTTTAAAAGCAGGTTGCATTTGTGAATAAGTAGGCTTTGAAATTGATGTTTTGAATTGGAAGCTGAACAGTGCATCTGTACATCTTGACAGCAAGAACACACTCAAATTTTAGAGGGGCGCTGAGATGACACTGAGAGTGCATGATGCAGTGGCATAATGAAACAGAGATCAATGCTAAAATGAATGTAATACCACTGAGGAGTACACACAGATCAATATTCTTGTAAGTCACAGAGTATAATCCTGCTATATAGGTCGTGTTAGATAGTACAGTCAATTCTATGAAGACACATTTTTCTGCATTTCTTGAATGTACCTCTGACTTATCTGTCCTAAAGGCTGTATTAAAACGTCCTTCTTTTGGAATGTAAAGGCTTGAATCTTTGTCTTCCCATCCATGTATGCTAAGTAAAACACAGTGTTTTATAGTAAACTCCCAGTCCTCAAACAATATAGCATAGGAAGGTAAGATGGACAGTCAGCAATGATCGATGTTTCATTAAGTATTTGAAATATTGTTTCATCCCTGTTCTTCCTTCTGCCTCCTCCTTTTCTTTAAGGAATATATTTCAAGCACAATTACTGAAAATACAGTCTCAATGGAAAGAGGGTGGAAAGGTGGGTCAGTCTTACAGCCCTCACATATACTGTGCAACGAACTCGCTCATGGTTATTTTCCACCTCTTGACTTTAAGAGCTTAAAACCATTTAAAAAAATCAGAGAGTTTCTGTCCTTTCTTGATTCATGGATAGCCTTGGAAATAGAACGTGGTTACTAGTGTAGGCTAAGGTGCTCTCTCTCTCATATATAGGTGTGTGTATCTGTGTATATTCCCTAACGATTTTAGGCTATCTGCATTTTCTCCCACGCCATTGCAAACTTAATGTCTCTGAGAATCCCACTGTTTTCAGTTTTATAGTTGGATGATTTGTAGGAAGTGATGACAGTCAATCTGTGGTTAATGACTCCAGCATGCCAAGTGAAACTGTTCCTCATAAGGAAATAGCCAGTGTAAATGTAAGAGAATAGTCAAAGTTTATTTCCTCCTTGACAAGAATTTTAGCACGGGAAGAAGTGAAAATGATAGAAACTTGAATCTGCTTCAAATTGATCCCCTCGTGCTGGTTCCAACATGTGCAAATAACAGACAAATATTATTCATCAGTGCAGGTGCTGTCAAGTTGGCAGGGATCAGGAAGTGCATGAACCTGCACCAGCACTAATTAACTGCAGTATTCCTTACTGTTGTCCTGCTTGTGTTTGATGCTCAGTGTCACTGAACTTTCATTTTTTGTGCCTTAAGTTTGCCAACTTGCACTGCCCAGAATATATGTTGCTGACTGGTTTGATACTGTAAAAATTTTTTTCTTAGAAAGGAGCTGATTGAGGAGTGAATGTGTCTATGGACATTGCAAGTAGTGTCATCTAGCTCTGTGCCCTGGAAGACTACGTCTATAACGTTGTAGCTACACAAAACAATGCTTGTGACTATTGTTCCTTTAACTGATTTTACATTTCATGGCCTGAAATAGTTTAATAATTTCCTCCAGCTATTATTTACCCATTGATACATGTAGTATTGCTGTACTTAACTGCAGGTCAAAGACAGAGGGAAGTTCCAGGTCAGTCATGTGGTTTAGAGCAACCTTGGCTGCCCAAAAACTCATACAGGATCAGATTTAATCTGTACCCCAACTTTCATCTTTCATTTTGCAAGGGCATGGGAGGCAACAGAAACATGTTCGCTCATGTGTCTCATACAAACCTGCTACCTTATCATGGACAGGGCAACAGCAATTGTGTTCTTTCTCCATGCTTGTTCTAGCTTGTTTTAAGGCTGGATTTCCTTATGAGTCACATGCTCTTCTCAATCCCTTATGAGCAGGTGATTCCATTTCAGCTGTAGACCTGACTGCCACTCTCTATAAAAAGGGTAATGTATTTCAACTTCTCATTTTCATCTGTCTTCTTTTCACTAATATAGGCATTTATATTTTAGCTTATAATTTCCAAAGGATGCTACTAGTTCTAACCCTCTGTTATTAGAGCTCAGGCATGTTTACTCATTTTCTCCCTGAGATGACTTTGTTTTGAATTTCTTTGCAATAGGAAGTATGCATATTGTTGAAGTGTGGAGAATGGCTAAAGCAAATAAAAATAAATTAATAAATACATAATTACAGTGTTGCTTCAGGGAAAAGTTTCTAGGCATAATCTAATAATAATGACTGGAGATACCATTAGCATTGTGTGTTGATTCCAGATCCCCTGGGATAGTCTAATAATTAAGCTTGTGCTTTCCAGTCCCTTTTGGCCTTAATAGCTATTATGATCATTTAGCGTAACCTGCCATAGACTCTGGTTTCTAAATGCCTTTGTGAGTCTAAGATCAAGTCTGTGTCCCCCTGTGACGAACCTAGGTTTATGAGAAAGAAAGTATTCTCATTAGTCCCTCAGGATGTTCTCATTTTTGTTCCAAAGCTCTACTTTCCTTCCAGCTATCTATAGCCAGCAACTTCTCACAGCTCTTTCTGAGCTTCAGTTAATATTTACTCTTTCTAACACTATGGCGGCTCTAAAATACCATTGCACTTGTCTGCACTTATCATCCCCTTTTTCAGCGTTTGTGATTGACCCCATTCAGCAGTCCTAGCTATACGGCTGCTGAGCTGAAAGAAACAAACTAACTGAATTGTCACCACCATGAAGGCTGCTCTTAAGTAAACACTCTTCAGATGCATCTCTGGCTTCAGAAGGTTTGGTGGTATCAGAAAACCTTCAGCCGTAGTTTCTTCCAGAATATTACAAACATTTCTCTGGCTTCCATGGAAAAACACCCCAAAAACTTATTAAAGGGGTTGTTCCCTGTCATATTAGTTGGCAATGCTGGCAGTAGATACAGAGCTGGAGTAAAGGAACTCACTCTCTCTGTTGCACAGAGAAGTATTGCAAAAGCAATACACAAGGCAAGGACTAATCTGTCACTCCTTGCTGAACCTGTTTGAAATTTATTGCCAGTTAGACATCATTTCTCTCTGTTTACTGATATGATTGAAAGGATGATTTATCAAGGCTCAATATCACATTGAATACTGTGTTCTGCTCAGAAGGGTAATGAGTTGTAGACACATTCTCCTTCCCCATGTGACAAAGAGACTGCAGGGTAAGGTGAGTTTTTGCAGGCTTCAGCATGATACATGGGCAGTTCTGTTGAGGAGGGGGTTGCTCATGCTGGCTTCAAGATTGGCTCACTCTTTCCCACACCAAGCATGAGAGAACATACATTGTTTATCAGGAGGTTTCAGGTAGCTGCACAAAGACAAAAAGGGAGCATAGGTGAGAGAGAGGGAGTGGAATGAGAAGTGACAGTGGGAAGGACAATGAAAATGGCAAAAAAGAAAAAAAAGGTTTAGAAATACCAGAAAGTGAAATGACAGCTTATTATTGTCACTGCTGTTATCCCTACTGTTACTTCAGAATGTGGTTTAATGCTGTTTGACATTGTCTTGGCTGACAACCCTATTACAGTCCTATCACAATACAGTGGAAACTAATGCTTTCTCACTGAGTGTATTTGTTTTGGTTATGGTGAGTTTTTCTTAAGCAGCTCTGGTATTTGTTTCAATCACAACAATACCCATCGTCTCATGTTAATTTATGGAGTCATAAGTAGTAGTATTTCTTTTCAGCATAAAGAGTGCACTGGAACAAATGCCACTATTTATCAACTGTAATGCAGTTCTTTATAAAGGTCTTATGTGAGCAAAGAATAAAAATGCAATGATAGTCTCACAATAAATACCCTAAATTCTTTATTGCCTATTTATGGTGTAATCTCTCTACAGTTGTACAATATATGGCTGTTCAGAAAAAGCTCCAGAACACAGTTATATGGTTTATTTACCAGGAGATGGCAATGGTGATCTACTGCAGCATTAATTTGTATACAAGGCCCGTATATTCTTTCAGAACACCACAAACTTCAGTATGAATGAAACCAAAGTATTCCAATACTGGTTTTGCCTTCCTTATTTCTGACTTGTTTCAGTTGCTGCTATTCATTGTAAAGAAAGTTTTTTTTTTCCTCTCATTTTTGATTGAAATTGCTGTCACTACATTTTTTAAAGATGTCTAAATACAATCATACTGCTGCTCTGGAAAACAGAATATTATTTTTAAAAAGAGCAGCCAATGCCATTGAATAAGATATGCCATGTGTCAGAAAAATAAAATGGTTGATGAAAGTAAATACTTAAAAAAGGCATTTAGTTTTCAGTATTAAAATGAATTTGTGTCATTAATGAAAAATAAATTATATGCTACACTGTAAAAAATCATGGTATAATTTAAGCTGCTTGAAGTATGGTCTGAAGTATGTAGGTGCCAACCATTTTACGGAACCTGAAATTAACTGTGGTCTGCAATGTTGTCTGAGTTGTCATGTTACCTTAACCTATAGTAAGGCATGCATCATTCCTACATGAATTAGTGCAGCATTGGTGTTCACATATTGAAGATCATTGCCATGGACTGAGAGTAAAAGTCTGGCTTCTTATAGAATTGTTATATGTTCATTTATATCCTCTTCCATCTGACTGCCCCTTTATTACTTTTTTTCCCCAGAAAGCTTGTACAAGCTGAGAAGTTTGTGCATGCTTACTAGATATTTGGCAGTTTTCAAACAGAAGAAATAACCAGTGAGTATTATCTGCATTTCACCAGCAGGGCAATGGCGCTTTCCTCTCCCCAGCTATATCCTAGACTATAAGGAGTGAGCCAGGGACATTGCTGGCTATCTAAACCTGCTTTGAAGGGGATCTGGTTCCAAGTAGAGTAGTTAGTTACCATCTTTTAACAGGGAATTATCCTTCTGAGATGCATAGCTCATATCTTACAACTGCCAGTATGTGGCTCTCGGGAGGATTAGCCCCCCTCAAGTTAAACAAATACTTTAACTGCATCTACTCCTTGCAACATTAAATGCCAGCATTATTGCCTTTCCACTGTTATTATTTTGGTGTTGCAAAAAAACGAACAAGGACAGTAGAAGTGTGAGGCTGAGAGAGGAGCATGATATAGGTAAGGAGCTCTTATCTGTAACAACAGATGTTAGGGAAAAAAACGCTGTTACTCATGTGAAGGTCTGTTTCAATTGTATTTAGTATTCTAAAGCTCTTTTTCATCACAGTTTCTACGTTTTACCACTATAACATCTTTTCTTCCCTTCCTTTGTTCTGCGTTAAGTTGTACTCAATCAAACTTCATCTGTACAAAGAAAAAATAATTTAGAGCATACACACAGTATTTCCCTTACTGCTGCTCTCTCCATGCCTTTATATCAGACAACCTCTGTGTTGAGGTCTGCCTGCTCAGCACTTATGATATACTTTCTAAGACAACAGCTGGCTCCCCCTAATCAGAAACAGGAGATACTTATGTACACAACAGCAATCACACATCTGAAATATCTTTCCACTCACAAATCCTAGGGTACAGTGGAAAGACAGAGCTAAGAGACAGCTTTGTCAGGTGTTTTTTCCAATAAGGTTCTCCAGCAGCTTCAACATCTAACGGGACTGTGACTCACTAAAGTGGTGTTCATGTCTCTTCAGAGGACAATTTTTCAAAATGGGCAAAATGATGTTCAGACTGATGGCTGCTCACAAGAAATGTCTTCTTTGCTGGATCCGTTGCTGTGAATACCACGTTCATTCAGCTTTGTGGAGGGAGAAATTATGAGTTTCCCTTTCCTATAACTTATTTAGCATCTGCTCCCATCTCCTTTGTCTTACTGACTTAGATCATGCTTACACTCCAGTATGGAGTAGAGATATGTTAGCTTCAAATCAATTAGCTCAGTGGTTGCTTCACTTCACTTAAATTGGTCTTATAAACATGACAGACTGTAGGCTTTTGAGAATGGGACTACTTACAGCCTTGGTTTTACATTGTTTAGGACAACAGGGCCAAAGCAGAGAGGCATTTGTTGCCACCATAGTGCAAATAATTTTCACAGTGAGCTAGAGGGAGAAGCAAGGCCAGACTCAGAGGTTAGCAATAATGGGTGAAGAGAAGTTTAAATTTCTGAATTATAAAGTTGTAAAAAAGATTCAAAGGGAAGTAAGGGCATCCTCAGCCCACTCTTTGATAGTACAATACATAAAAACTAGATTTTGTAGGAGTATAATAAAAGATTGTATAGGAGTATAATAAAACCCAGATACAAGTCTGAAAAATTCATTAGTTTCTGCCATGACTAAAATAAGCACTGTCTATGAAAACTACTTTGCAATGGTAATGAAAAGCAAGTGGAAAAGCAAGTGTTAGCACCAGTGCTGCAATGTGAAATAATTTCTGTATACTCAGATCCATCATTGTGAACAATGCTGTTGATTATAAACCACATCAAATTCCCAGTCCCCCAAGACACGCATTTTATTTTGCAGTTTTTCTAGTTATTATGAAATCAACAGAATACTATCAAGTTTTACCACAATTAAAGTAAATATATACTTAAATGATATAATGTACTTGGTAACTGTAATATTTGTAACAGTAAATTCCTCCCTGGGAACAACTGGCGATGTTTCTTAAGCATTTTTCAGGGGTGGCACCTAATGATAATGACAATGCTGAACTCTCTCATAATATTGTAATTTAAAAGGTACTTGGATGCAATTTAGAATCAAGGTTTGACCTGCAGAGCTTCGTTTTTCATAAGTTGATGAGAAGTCTCCAAGATTTGCATGGATTTTAAGGCTCCTTTAGTGTATGCGGGTTTGATGGAAGAGATGATAATATGAACATCAGTGTGAGCAGTTCTCCAAAACCAGGTCTATATCTAGTCACTTGTGAAATAGTGTTCACTTCTAAAGCTATTAATCCATGTCATTGTGCTGAAGACCTTTGGGTTCAAGGAAATCAAAATGCTTGTCTTAGGCCATCAGTGGGAGTACAACCTCATGGTATTTTGCTTCGAGCAATTGCCTCTTGCTCAAGGCAGTGGTCTGGCCAGAGTGTCCTGTCTGTGGAGAGACTTAGAGGCAGGAGTTTTATTCCAGTACTTTCCTCATTTTTTTTTCAGATGCATACATGGCTCAAGAGACAGCTTAATATTCTCCAGCAGACTGGGAATGGCAGTTTTGCCTTCCTGCCTGCCATTCTGGACACCAAAGCTGCACATACACTCCAAAGTTATGTTTTATAGACACTGAAATAAAAGCCCTAACCCAGTTTGTAAGAAAAGACAAGACAAGCTCATTTGTACTTGTACCATTAACTTAACACTTACTTATACTTATTTGTTCAGAAAAATAAAAAACAGGTAGGAAACAGAAACCTTACTTTAATATTAGGTAGCCAGTGACACAAGTGTAGACTCAAGAATAGCAAGTGGCTACTAATGTTATGATAAAATTGGTTCACAAATAATAACTGTCTCTAGAATGCCTTACATCAAGTGTTTGTATCCCTTTACTATCCAATATTAAACCTTTGCTGTACAATAAAATATTTATAAATGCATAATTTTGAACAATGAACGCATGAATTTTAAAATTAGATCAGTTCAAGTTTTCAACACTGTTCAGAGTTGGTTGTCAGTGGTCAGTGGGAGCTTCCCACCAATTTTATTAGGGCTACAAATAACACTGGTTATTTGTAGATACTGCTAATTCTTCTTACTTGTTTTGAATATCCTGTTTCATTTCCATTTGACCTTGCTTACTCCATGTGATACCATTTGCCTGAGAGGTAGTTTTCTGTCTAATTAACTACTAACTTTTTAAACATTTGGTTCAATAATGGACTTTATTGTTTTTTTCAGGTCAGCAAAAGGCAAAGATCAGGCAAAGCAACAAGAGATCATATCTATTTCAAATACTGTTTGACTAACTATAATTAGAAATTATGATTATTATTGCATAAAGAAATTATTATGACCATATTTTTAATCATGTTTCTTTTCTGAAATAAACAGTTGACAAGTAAATTACTTCATCTAAAAGAATGTAGGGTTTTTAAAGTTTCTAGTTTTATGAGGTAATGAGCGAGATTGTTTTTAATGCTAAGCAATATGCAAGTTGATATATTTTGAAACATAACATGTTCAAATTCCTTCTAGAATATAAAATTATCACCAGAACTTTAAAAGCAGCTCTCACAGACCCAAAACCATTGGAAAATAATACTTTGGGGAAAGTGCATGGTAAAGAGAAGTAAAAGCAATTAGTCTTTGTTTTTATGCAGTCTGAAAACACAGCATCCTCCTATCTCCCAGTTTGTGGATAAAGAAAGTATATTTGCCTTTTTCCTGCTAAAATCAGCCAGTGCAATTAGAGGTGGATGAAGTCACCTGGGCATATTGTACGGCAAATGTAGCCCCAAGAAATCTTTTTTTTCTCTTCTCGTTAGAAGACAGCGAGCTCTCTGTTCTCAAGATGGTCTTCATGACACTGTCCATGGGATGACTACATCAAAGAAACAAGAAGAACTAACAAGGAGAAAAGGTAATTACAAGAAAAAGTGAATTGCTTAGCAATATGCAGATGTACGTTTATCATAGTGGATGCTTATTTTTCATTACCTGCATGAGAAAAAAAAAAATTTCTCAAATTGACTGCATGAAAGGGATTGTTTTTATGTCTGTTGAAAGATTATTTTCATTGGATTTTCTGATTAGCCTGTTTCTGTCCCTGGGTGGCTAGTTATTAATGCTTTTCTCTGCTGAGAGCTCATCTGTTATACCCTGTGCACGTGCAAGCACCTCTCCCTTGATCAAGGGTAGTCAGCCTGGGTTGTTTTCTTTTGCCAATTCCTGGCGTGCACAGTCAAAGCATGGCTCAGTTTTTATGTTTCAACCATTACAAAGCTTCAGTGTAAACATAGCCTAGGTTTTAAACCAGGTAGAACACTGAGTACAGCATAGGATAAACTCCTGGGGTTTTTTTTCAGCTTTCTGAATGAAATTTGCAGCTTGAACTGTGTGCTCTGTGCTTCTGAAGACAGACTGCTGCTGTTGCCCAATGCGACTGGCTTACATATTGTTTGGTTACATCCTGATTGCACCGCAGACACACACTGCTGTACAGACACAGTCTAAGAAATGGCATACTGAGCATACAAATACCCATAATTATGACAAACAGCCTTTTTGAAGACTTAATGATCATTTGTGGTGTGTACTTTTCATGGACCTGTTTAGTTTTGTGCTATACTTTCAATAAACCTCCACCTAGATCCACAATTCTCTTTCCTATCTACTTACCTCACTTTCCATTGTCATGAAATGAGAGCAGAAGTACAGGCCTGATTTCACACAGATTAATTGACTTGGTAGATAATATTGTTCAAGAAAAATCTTAACATATTAAATCTGTAGTAGAAACAATTTAGGAAGTCAGAATCTAGACCTTGAAATCTTTCTCCACTTAACATAACTAAACATTAACCAATTTTGCCAGTGCAACAGAATCTTTATAGGCTGCTATAAAGCCCTAATTTCTATGCCAGGATGTGTCTTCACACAAAGCAAGACTGCACTTTTCTTTGTGTGAAGAACCCAAAATGAGTAAACTAGGACTGCCTTAAGTCCCAGCTGTGCTGTGCTGTTCCTCATAGGTGAATGTTTCCCTCATGGACTAAATCATCTTTACTCTTTTATCCAGTAACTTTACAACTGAGATTACTCTGAGCAAGTAGCAAGTAAACAAGGTGAATCTCTTTCTTCACTGTCCTGCATGATATACAGCTACCAAAATATCTGCAAACTTTAAAATGATATCACCAGAATAAACAGAAGTTTTTGTTGTTGTACTATTTTATAGGCACACAGACAAGGAGCTGACATTTTCTGGTGAATTTATTTTCATCTTCCTTGGGAACAGTAAGCTGGATAGAGTGTGCTCAGAGACCTTCAGCCATTCATTCAGACAGGGGGTTTCTGCCTGTTACATTCTGTATGAAGATACTGACCTGGTCTGCAAAAGCTTCCACATCATTTTCTGCTCTGCCTTTCTCAGAGCAGGATTTTTCAGTCCAAGGAGTCACCATTTAGTCAGAGCAGAGGTTAGGTCTGCCACATCCAACACTGTAGTCTTTACTGCCCCAGATACAAAGTTCCCATCTTCCACAAAAGAGTTTTTTGCAAATGACATCATAATAAGTGAAAATTTGGGGAAAGAGAATCTCAGTGGAAACAGTCAAGCTACTTCAATTTTACTGACAGCTTAAACAAGCGCAGATGTCAATATAAGGGGCTTGTCAGCGAAAAGCCAACCTATGAGTGCTCTTAGTCAACTGGGAGAAGTCAGGGGTAGGTCTCGAAAAACCAAAAGGAACAAGATGAGTCCTATACATTTGCATTTAGTGTGACCACATAATTGTAAAATAAAGGGAATTCCTAAAGGAAACATTTTTTTTGTCACATAAATACTGAGCCACTGCAAACAAATCTGGCAAGGCTGAAGATTTGACTACCCATACTGAACACCAGAATACCACAAATAATATCAAAAGGCAGCAACAGGGCTGTCAGATACTTCTAGCGTCATTACTCTAGTACTGCAAATATCCATGAGTTTCACTAGTTTACAGAAACTGTCTATGGATATTTTAATCCATAAGTGTTGAAAACACTATTTTATCATATAATCTTTGAAGCTAGTCTCTCTTTGAAAAAGTTATTGTTTACACTACTTCCATTGTAATCCCCCACATGCACATACAGAATAAGGCTCTGAAGCTTAAACATTCCAACGCTGAAAATGAGACTTTTATGCGAACTGATGAAAGTTCTTTCCTTGATATATCTGTAAACCAAAATAGTCTGGTAGTTTGCCTTGAAGTTAAAAGAAAAAAACATACTCTGTCAAATCCTGTGTATTCCTTTTTATGTATTTTGCCATTTCCCCTCTATTAACTGTCCTAATGTTGAAGAGAAGAGCTCACTCTCACTTCCAGTTACATACTGTACTTTAGCTTTGACTTTTTTGGTTGCAGCCTGTTAAATTTATTGACTATAAGCCCCTTGAGCTATTGAAGAGTATGTGGCTTACATTGTATATCTTTTGAAAGATGTTACTGGTAGCCTATTGTTTGCTCTCTCCAGATACAATTTGTCATACATATTCATTGGTGTTTAGTGCCAGGACCAGTCTCCTTGTTGTACCTTTGTTTGGAAGTCTTGCACAGAAATTTAGGCTTAGTAATTTTTCAGGACTGCTCAAGGGATCTGAGTGTCAAATGAAATAACGAGTGGGAATTTGGGCATTGAAAACCCCTGAACGGCTGGCTTTGGAGAGCTCAATAAAAAATAAATAATAAAGAAAAAATAATTTGAGATGGCATGAAATACACTTTGAGAAGCCTAGGATATTTTATATGTACAAATAGAGCTGGCCAAAAAGTAATGCGTTCCATTCATTGGCAATTACATTTCATTTTAATTTCAAGATTTCATATAGCCTGAATGTCAAAGAAAATTTCATTTGTAAAACACTAGCACGTGGAGCTGAGAAAACAAAATATGCTCTCCTGCATACTGCAGCTGCTTTTTCTAGTGGTGGAGCTGACCAAAATACTGATTTCATTAGGCAATGGCTTGGGATGGAAAGGTTCTCCTTTCAGACTAGAGTAACGACTTTCAGGTGCTCAGTTTCAAAGCAGAGTCCAAAAGCCTCCAGAGTGACGGTTGCTTACAGTTGCAGGCTTTGGGATCTCAGTCCACGGCTCCCAGCGCTTATCTGCCAGGCTGGTCCAGACTGTGAGAATGTGGATTTGTGTATCTTCTTGTTTTGCCTCTCTCTAAGAGGAGGTGAGCAGCTGAGAGAGGACGCCTTTAATACCGGAGCGGGGGCAGCTCACCGTCCAGGAGCCTCAACTCAGAGCCATAAGAGCCACCGAGGGAGCCTCAAGTCCTCGACAGACCTGCCCGGGAGCCGGCAGCTCAGCTGACGAGAGCGAGCAGCTGACTCACACGGGGCGGAGCCTGGAGCAGCGGCACCAGCCCTGACTGGGTAAAAACCTGACCCAGGGAGCACGAGTGACCAGCAGCGCGGCGAGGTAGTTTGCGTCGGCGGGCGGTCGGCATATGGCCAGGGTCCGGTCTGTGAGCTCTGCTCTGGCTGCCCCGGCGGTGGCCAGCGTAGGCACCCAAACAGAGCCGGTGAGAGGGGAGGCTGCAGTGCAGAGCTCGGGGTGGAGAGAGTGCACTGGTCTGGTGAGGGGAGGGTGCACAACGGGCAGGGTTGCACTCGGTGCTCCCTGGTGGAGGTCCTCCTGCAGCAGGTGGCTGAGCTGCGGGACGTTGTTAATAGTCTGGAAGATGTCAGGGAAGCTGAGAGGAAGCAGGAATGCTTGCTCCCACCCCAAACTATGCACCGACCCCAAGCGTCCCCCGTAGCTCATGGAGGAAAGAAAGAGGCTGTTAACCTGGGAAGCTGGGAAATAGTAACAAAAAAAAAAACAAAACAACAAAACCCAAAAAACCACAACAAAAAAAGGAGGAAGAGGACAATTAAAAGTAAGGGGTTTCCTCCTAAATCTGTTGTCCCCACCCAGACTGGCTTTGCAGTTCTGCAGGGGGCTGATGAGGAAACACCATCGCACCAGAAACAGCCAGCTGGTGCACCAGTAAAGATCGCTACTGGTGCTGCCAGAAAAAAGTGGCGAGTCATAGTCGTAGGGGACTCTACTTTGAAAGGCATAGAGGCACCCATCTGTCGGCCTGACTCAGTCTCAAGGGAGTTGTGTTGCCTACCAGGGGCATGGGTCAGGGATGTTACAGAGAGGGTGCCTGCTGTAGTAAGTCCCACGGACTATTACCCACTTCTGGTGATCCATGTGGGTGCTAGCGATATAGATAGCAGTAGCCCGAAGAACATTAAGAAGAGCCCCGGAAGAGGTGGTTAGGGGCTCTGGAGCTCAGTCTTTTCGTCAATTCTCCAGGATAAAGGGGAGGATCTTAAAAAGGCTAGGAGGATTGGCCAGGTCAATAAAGGGTTAGAAAGGTGGTGCCATAGTCAGGGGTTTGGGTGTCTAGAACATGGGACTCAGTTTAGTAGGCCAGGTCTACTGGGGGCTGGTGGAGCTGGTGTGGAGAGTGGTTTTGGTAGGAGGCTTGACAGACTGGTCAAGGAGGCTTTAAACTAGATGTGTTGGGGGAGGGGGGCATCATTCCATCCCAACACTCCCAGTCAGTTGCCAGCACCTATAATAAATGCTTGGAGCACTGTAGAGATATTCCAGCCACTCCAGCCAATGAGCCGGCTTCATTTGGAGCTCGGCTCAGATGCCCCTATACAAATGCCCATAGCATAGGGAACAAACAAGAGGAATTAGAGATGTGTGCACATCTACAGAGGTATGTTATAATAGGCATCGCAGAAACATGGTGGGATGGCTCCTATGACTGGAGTGTTGGAATGGAAGGTTACAGGCTTTTTAGAAAAGACAGGCCTGGCAGGTGGGGAGGGGGAGTTGCCCTTTATGTTAGGGATAGGCTGGAGAGTATGGAACTCTGTCTGGGGACAGGTGAGCACTAAATAAAGAGTTTGTGGGTCAGGGTTAAAGGGAATATAACTATGGGAGACATTACTGTGGGGATCTGTTACAGACCACCTGATCAAGGAGAACTTGTGGATGAAGCACTCTATAGACAGATAGGAAAAGCCTCACACTCACAGGCCCTTGTTCTCATGGGGAACTTCAACCACCCTGACATCTGTTGGAAGGAAGGTATGGCCCGGCACAAGCAATCCAGGAGGTTCCTCGATAGTGTGGAAGACAACTTCCTTCTGCAAGTAATAGAGGAGGCGACAAGGAGGGGTGCCATGACCTCATGCTCACCAACAAGGAAGGGCTTGTTGGAAATGTGATGCTTCAGGGCATCCTTGGATGCAGCGATCATGAGATAGTCGAATTTGAGATCCTCAGGACAGTGAGAAGAGCATGTAGCAAGCTGCCCTGGATTTCAAGAGAGCAGACTTTGGCCTCTTCAGGAACCTGCTTAGTAAGGTTCCATGGGATATAGCCCTAGAGGGCAGGGGAGCCCAAGACTGTTGGTTGATATTCAAGAATCACCCGCTACAAGCTCAGGAGTGTTGCGTCCTGACTAGAAGGAAGTGCAGCAGGAGGGCCAGGAGACCTCCCTGGATGGATAAGGAGCTCCTGAGGAAAATTCAAAAGAAAAAAGACACTTATAAAAGGTGGAAGCAAGGACAGGCAGCCTGGAATGAATACAGGGATGTTGTCTGGGAAGCTAGGGGCAAGGTTAGGAAAGCTAAGGCCCGGTTAGAAGTAAACTAAGTCCCCTGGAAGACTAGGGATGTGAAAGATAACAAGAAGGGATTCTATAGGTACATTGCAAATAAAAGACAGACTAGGGACAGCGTGGTCCCTCTACGGAAGCTATCAGGAGAACTGGCTACACAGGATTTGGAGAAGGCTGAGGTTCTGAATGACTTCTTTGCCTCAGTCTTCAATGGCAAATGCTCTGACCACACCACCCAAGTCTTGGAAGGCAGATGCAGGGACTGTGAAAATGAAGACCTTGCACCCACTGTAGGAGAGGATCTGGTCTGAGACCATCTTAAGAACCTGAATGTACGCAAGTCCATGAGACCTGATGAAATCCATCTGCGGGTCCTGAAGCAGCCGGCGAATGAATTTGCTAAGCCACTGTCCATCGTATTTGAAATATCATGGCAGTCAGGTGAAGTTCCCAACGACTGGAAAAAGGGAAATATAACCCCCATTTTCAAGAAACGGAAAATGGGTGACCCGGGGAATTACAGACCAGTCAGTCTCACCTCTGTGCCTGGCAAAATCTTGGAGCAGATTCTCCTGGAAGGCATGCTAAGGCACATGAAAGACAACAAGGTGCTTGGTGACAGCCAGCATGGCTTCACTAAGGGGAAATTCTGCCTGACCAATTTGGTCGCTTTCTGTGATGGGGCTACAGAACTGATGGACAGGGGTAGAGCAGTTGATGTCATCTACCTGGACTTGTGTAAAGCGTTCAACACTGTCCCACATGACATCCTTGTCTGTAAGTTGGAGAGACATCAATTTGATGGATGGACCACTCAGTGGATAAAGAACTGGCTGGATGGCCGCATGCAAAGAGTTGTGGTCAATGTCTCAATGTCCAGCTGGAGACCAGTAACGAGTGGTGTCCCTCGGGGATTGTTTAACATCTTTGTCGCTGACATGGACAGAGGGATTGAGTGTGCCCTCAACAAGTTTGCCGATGACACCAAGCTGTGTGGTTTGGTTGTTACGCTGGAGGGAAGGAATGCCATCGAGTGGCACTTTGACACACTTGTGAGGCGGCCTGATGCCAACTTATGAAGTTTAATAATGCCAAGTGCAAGGTCCTATGCCTGGGTCGGAGCAATCCCAGGCACAGCTACAGGTTGGGCAGAGAAGGGATCCAGAGCAGCCATGCAGGGAAAGACTTGGGGGTGTCGGTTGATGAGAAAATGAACATGAGCCGGCTTCAGAGTGTGCTTGCAGCCCAGAAAGCCAGCTGTATCCTGGGCTGCAACAAAAGGGGAATGACTAGCAGGTTGAAGGAGGTGATCCTGCCACTCTACTCTGCTCTTATGAGACCCCACTTGGAGTATTGTGTGCAGTTCTGGTGTCCTCAACATAAAAAGGACATGGAACTGTTGGAACAAGTCCAGAGGAGTGCCACAAGGATGATCAGGGGACTGGAGCACCTCCCGTATAAAGACAGGCTGAGAAAGTTGGGGCTGTTCAGCCTGGAGAAGAAAAGGCCTTCCAGTGTCTGAAGGGGGGCTATAGGGATGCTGGGGATGGACTATTAGGGACGGTAGTGAAACAACAAGGGGTAATGGGTTAAAACTTAAACAGGGGAAATTTAGATTGGATATAAGGAATAAATTCTTTACTGTAAGTGTGATGACTCACTGGAATGGGTTGCCCAAGGAAGGTGTGAATGCTCCATCCCTGGCGGTGTTCAAGGCCAGGTTCGACAGAGCCTTGGGTGACATGGTTTAGTGTGAGGTGTCCCTGCCCATGGCAGGGGGGTTGGAAATCTGTGATCTTAAGGTCCTTTCCAACCCTAACTATTCTATGATTTTATGAATCCCAGTCCTTCCCCATGCCCTAAAGTAGAGGTATACTTCAGAGTATCATCTGTAGCACAGGTGTTGGCATGTCAGCAGCTGATACTAACTAACCAGGTAGGATACCTACAGCAGTGTAGAAGTAAAAGTATGAAGTACAGAAAGCTGTGGATTGGGAATCCCACCCAGGTACTTTCAGATTATGTATTCTGACTTGTTAGCTTAAAAGTTTAGCTGAGCTATATCTACATCAGCAGCCAAAGTGCCAAAAACCATTGTGCATCTGTAACAGAACTTGGATTTCTGTTCAGATCATTTGCTCCAGATGCAATCACTTGAGGGCCAGGTTGAAAGGGGCTTTGAGCAACCTGGTCTAGTGGAATGGTCTGGAATCCAGATGCTCATACCTTCAGAAACTGTTTTTGCGAGGAACATCTGTGGCCCCAAGAAGTTCAGAAAAAGAAAGAAATTTGGTCAATGTTTCATATGGCAAAGGCTACTAATAGTATTTTGACTTTCAGTGAAAAAAGTGTGGTGAGGTCATGCTGGCTTAGACCATCTGTGGTTCCAGCATCAACATGTGGGTGATCTCTCCTTACAGGCAAGCCAAGAGAACCTAAAATATTTTCATGCTGTTGCTTCATAGCACCTTAAGGCTTTCACAGGCAGAGAAACTGCAACTGTTAAAGAACTAAATGTGTTTTAAGTTACGTTTACTCAATAATAGCGAGTATGTGTTGTGGAAGGGGGTATATATTTGGCTTACAGTGTACTTGTCAAACAAATACAATTATCTATTTCTGCGTCTTTACAGCCCCCATAATCATAATTAGCTTAAGTGAGGCTGTATTTAGCTTGTATATAATTTGCTGCAAAGTAAATCACAAAATAAATCAATAATTTACAACCTGGTAAACAGTGCAGACTTTTCCAAAAGAAAAACCAAACCAACCAAATCTCAACAACCCACTATGCCAAGGCATTTCTGAATGCAGCGCAGCTCCTTGCCTAACTTCTCTGAGCTAGATGAGAAAATTTCCAACACCATTTTCATTCAAATAAGCAGGAAATATGTAAAACTGAACAAATAATAACACGAATAATTATCCTTTTCACATATTCAGTGCCTAGGATATTTAACATGTTTTACATTTAGAATGTATCAAGCAAGTTCCACTGGTTAGATTTTGGTATTGAAAGAAACACACTTTATTAGAGAGGGAGCTTGTCAGGGCTTGGTGCCAATCGGCTGCAACTAGTTATGTTGCAAACACGTCCAACACCGTCATTCGGAGAAGTGCAAGAGGGAACATGTTTCATATTTTTCTCTTTCCTGCTCTGTTCTCCTACAAATTCATGAGAGGTAAGTGCTAGCTCTCTCTCAGCTGTTACGGGGAAGTTAAAATAAAAAGGCAAAAAGCTTTTCCATGACATGAGTAAATCACAGGTTTTCGTTGTTGAAAATTACTTTTAGGTTTGGATGCTTTTTGTGTAAGTTATTACTTTGAAGGCTGTATTATTTGGCTGCATTTCTCAAGTGGTGATAGATAATATTCAGTGAATTCAAAAGGTGGGGAAAAAAATAATTTTTTTGTATACGTTGAATTAGTTTGTATTTTTTAGTGCCAGGAATACAGGGACCAAAAGCGTAGCAAAACTTTAAAACTTGAGGATATTTTGAATAAAAAGAACATCCACAGGTGAATTATTTAGAAAGTATGGGAGCCAGGGGTGTTAATCCCAGTTTCAGAAAGGAATAAAACTCCCTCATGTTTCACAGTGTGAACCAAGTATTTTCCTCATTAATATTGGAAAGAAATTTTAACTATAGCCATCTAATTCCGCATTTTTCATGCATCTTGCATCTTCCTTTAGAAGATCTGGTTCTGGCTAGCAACAGAGGTTGATTATTGGAAGAGATGAACCACTACCCCGCTTTATCCCTTCCTGATGATATTATGGTAGAATTATAGAATGGTAAGGGAGGGTTAGGGCTTCTACACATTACTGGTTGGTATCTGTTGTATAACTCTCAATGTATTTTCTACAAGCAGCTACTTAACATACATATGTGATACTATTAACATTTATTCTGAAGCCACGTGTGGTATTACACTAATTATTGTGCTTTTAACATATAAAGATTTCACAGTGTATCAGTATAAAAATATATTGATATGTGCATGAATATGAGCAATGAAAAGGTATCCTTTAAAATATGACACATGGTTTAATGATTTTTTTCTGCATTTAATGTTGACATGCATAAAAATGGTATTTGCTTGCATCCTCACAAAATCTGAAATAGAAATATAGCTATATATTAGAAGCTGAAAAATCTACCCAAAGATTAAAATTGCACTTTACTTCTACAGCTAGAGATGTTCGTATTTCATGAAACAAAAAAGGCTTTCTTGTTTCTCAACTCTTCAGAAAAGGAATGACTATTGTGTTTGGTTTGGATGAATGACTATAATCTCAAATCTTTTGTTTGCATCGATGTGCAATGTGCCATTTTCTCAAATGAAAGCTCAGTGTATTTGCAGAGCACACAACAGAAGTATGTATGATTACCTCACTGTTTCTTTGTACCAAGCATAGATGGAAGTGAATTAGAGCTCATCAGCAGGAGAGGTTTTTGTTTTCTTCCCAAACAAACCATCAAAGAATCCCAGAGCACAGTTTAAACTATTCAGGCTGAAAATAGACTGAATTTTTTCTGTCTGATTCCAGTAAATACTTGTGTATTACTTATAGTGAGATTCTTTCAGAGGAGATGCTGGAGACTGTAAAAACCCATGTAGAAGATAATGCTTAGTAACCAATCTCAGGCCTTTCATACTGTAGAAAGCTTTACTGAGTAGGACTGTGAGAAAATAGCTGTGTTGACAAAAGCCCAGGTATAGATAAAATTATACATGCAAAAGAATCCATTTGCCAATACGTTTTCTTTCTGTTTAGAGATTACAATGGGATTGTTTCCATTGTGTGTAGCTCTACCTGCAGACAAAACACACTAAATATGAACAAGGCAAACAATAGCTAATTATTTAGACTGCATGTCTTGGAGCATTAAAGTTTAGTGTGCCTTACGGCTCCTGGAACGGAGGATACTGATACTGAAAGATTTAGTTCCCAATGCTAGAATTTTAATTCATGTTGTGTACCTAGCCATGTCATTGGTGCCAGATTACACTGTCTAAAGCTGATCAGAGCAAAGAGAGCTGGAAGTGAAAGAGAACAGACAGATTCACCTTAGTGCTGGCAGCAGGCAGTGCAGATCAAGCTGCTATGAACACTCAATGAGACTAGATTGTGGCACATATAATATTTGGCTTCATGACTGCTGTGCACCAGCTCCTTGTTGACCAGGGCCTGAGTGCCCTGAGGCGTATTGCCTGCAGAGGAGGTGGGCATGAGGTACAGCAGTTGTTCCTGGTTTCTGCTGGCAGTTCTGGTCAGCTTGATACTTTCAGCTTTTTATGTCAGAAACCTGTGCCTGGGAAAACAGTGGGCCACTCTAATTAAAAACTGATAGCTTAATACCTCTCAAGACCCTGTTTTCAGCTGCAGAGGTATTATCTTGCTTTTGGCGATAGATGCTATTTTCTACCACAGTTTGCTGAAACACTCATTTCTAGTGGAAACATACAGGTTCAGACAAAACTTTTGCCAGAAAGCATTCTTCTGCTTTAGCATGCAATATAAGGGGAGAGAGGAAAACAGGGATGTGAAAATAAATAAGAAATCAGTGACTAGGGCTACTTTGCTAGAAAGCCAAACACTGGTTCAGGTCTTTTGGTGTGACTTGAACAGAGCCAGAATGTGAGACTCCAACTCCTGTCTTCTGGTCACCTTCCTCCCCACTGGGCTCTTGGCTGTTTTAGGATGAGTAATACCTCGTTCTCCTTGTTTGGTTTTTTTTTTTTTTTTCTTTTCTTGCTTGGTTGGTTAATTTTTGGGGGGACTTTTGGGGTTTTCTTTGTTTTTTTTGGATTTTTTTTTTGAGTTATTGGCAACTTCCTGATAAAACCAGGAATGCTTTGTAACTTTATTGCCTGCAGGAAGTTCTGCTGTCTCATGGTGGCAACCTCACTTATGTTTTATCAGAAATCTGCCTATTCTGTGTCGCTTCTGTACTGGGTATTTCTGTGTGACACATAACAAATTTTTTTGCTACTTTTTGCAGCTGTGTCAAGCTGGAAGGTCCTGTTTGAATTGTTGCTATGGAATTAGCTAAATTGTGCAGCAAACAGGCTTTATGTTTCCACTCAGTGTAGCAGGGAAGGTAAAGGTTATCACCACCACAGGACGTGGGGAGGAGTGGTCACTCCTCCAAGCTGCCTCTGTAGCTCTACTGATGGTGTTTGGTGAAGCAAATCTGCTGTAAATTACAGCATGTGGTTATAGATCAATTTATGCTCCTGCCTGCTGCCAACAACGTGCTGTGCGCGAATGGAGCTAACTTGGTAAACATGCACTCTAGTAACAGAAAATAACCAAGTGTTGTTGAAAGGAATAATTAATTAATGTTTGTAAAGCACTTAGAAATTGAAAAGCACCTTATTAGTGCTAAGTGTTCAGGGGCCTAGCTTTCTCATCCAAAGTTAAAGCTGTCTTCTTTGTTAGTCTCTAACTGAACAAAACATTAAGGGTATAAAGCCTTTGTATCTAATGCCCTTAGTCAGGTGTTTTCTGTGCCTGGCAGTCATTAAGATGCAGTAAGTAAGTAAGAAGAAACTATAAATGGCATGAATCAGCTCATATCTACTGATGCCAGCAAAACAGAGTTGATTTACATTAGCTGAAGATCAACATTGGAGAATCCAAAGCACAGCTATTCCTCTTTCCTATCCGTCTCAAGAGTTGGTGACTCATTTATTCACTGCGGCTCCCACCTTTTTGAGCCCAGCTGGCAGGAATGAATACAAAACTATATTAAGGCAGAGGTTCCCTGTGCAGTGAGGTGGACAAATTGGATGGCTCAGATTTGCTACCTGGGGCAGCCAGCATGTTAAATGAACAGCATCTTGGTGCTAGACAGCAGGAATCCTAATCATCAAGTGTGCTGTGTGGGACTGAAAGGTGACACCTATGTCTGACCCCGGTTGGAGAGCTCAGGAGCAAAGAGAATAGGCATCTGTTCCTTACTTTCACAGAGCCTTGGCTCCGTCAAAATAAAAAGTCTTCATCGTGCAGGGGTCACCAACTGAGGTGTGGATTTACTTGAGAGGTTAAAGGAGCTATGAGCCTCCCAGAAGAGAACCATCTTGGAAGACATGAATGATGCCGGCAATGTGATACAGCCACACAGGCCCAGCCAGCTCACCACTTACAAGATGGTGTGTGGCACTGCACTTTCTCTGCAAGTCATCTGAAGTCTGATCTGCTCCTCAGGTAAGTTTGTAGCCCATAGTCAATATTCCTGTCTGCCTAAGAGGCTGTTAATCTCTGTAAACAGTATCTAAATCTTAAATGTTGTGGGAGCAGGAGAAGGAGGAGGAGAGATGAGATGATCTTGTGAAAAACATGGCACTGCAGAAAAGAATTTAAGACTGATTGGCCAGAGAGCAAGGAAAAAGCATTGCACTGGCCTGTCCATCAGAGCACACACTTCTAAGATTATTATATACTTATATAGGTATTTTTTATATATTTTATATATTTATAAATATTATGTATTTATATATATATATTTACCAGACAAGAAGTTCCCTTTCTTCAGCCAGAAATTTTGTCAGGCTAAATTTGATGATGTTGGGCATCTCTTCCATATTTATGAATGTACAGCAGCTCACACTTAGCTTTCACATTAATTGAAAACCTGATGATGTGCCCACTTCAACTGCATGGTACATGAGCAGTATGCCCCAGTATACTTCACATGTCGTCACTGGCAGGAGTGCTGGGAGAGTGAACCCAGCCTTTCATCTCTTAGTTGTTTCTTCTCACAGGAGATCAGTGGATTTTTTTTTTTTCCTGCTGGATTAGTTGGCAGAGTAAAAAAATGTTACCTGCCAAGAAAATCCAATTAGTCAGCCCTTGCTGGTCTTGAATAAAGCTCTATGGATGATAAAGGGTCACAGTTAGGGAGAATTAAAATTAGCCATCAGGACAACAGATATTCTGGTTTTTCAATCTCTCCACCAGCCTAGGGCAGAGTCTTTGGCTCACTCAGTTGCAGTGCTGGAACATAGTGTGCCAGAATACCCCTTCATGACAATTTTTTAAGAGCTAAGTGTTACTAAGATTGGTTAATAGTTATCCCTGTAATTATTCATCTGTTATAGATCCATTTATTTAATCTGAGAGGAGCCAGAACCCTTGCATATCCTCCTTACTCATAACTTTGCTGGAGTTCACCATAGGGAGCTTTGTGCAGATCCACGAAGAACAAAGTCATTCCTCCTTAAAAGAGCAGGAATTTAAAAAAAAAAAAAAAAAGAAAGAAGGAAAAAAGTGGTTCCCTTGTAAGTGGTAAAAGTTATGATAATTTATCTTTTCTTCATCAAGAGTGCAGCCTTTGGAACACTCAAGAATCTTTTTGGAGTTTGGAGTAGAAAAGTGAGAGGTGTTTCAGAGGTCCAGGTAAGACTGTGGAGCTGCTAATTTGAGACACAGGATTGGTAGCACTCACAGACCAGATGATCTGATAATGTCTGACATACCTTGTGAAGGTCATCAAAACTGGTACCTGAGACTTCTCAAATCACTCAGAGGTAGATTGAGCTCATGAAATGGGACAGTTAAACTGTGGTTATTTTCTACTCCTTAGTAATTTGAATGTGTATCAGAAGCTACTGAAAAAAGTAGGCAAGTGTTCAAATTGTGCTAGATTCCTAAATGTTAGAATAATAGCCTCCCCTAATCCTATTTGCAGGCAAACACATTTTCCTCTTCACATGTAATGAAGAGGAAATGTGTAATGTTCTCTCAAATTCACATATTACAGACACTGATATACACACACACAAGCATACACTTTATCATATTAGGTTTTCAGTCTGTGATCTCCTGAAAGATTGTTATGATCTGTATATATCCTAGTAACCTCCAGTCCCACATATCTATAGCTATGGGAGAGAAAAGTTCATGTCAAATCTTTAAATACCTATGTTTATTGTCAGCAAAATTTAAGAGAGCCAAAGGCTTTGTTTCTCTAGGTTTCTCAGTCCAGAGCTGAAGTGATTAGGGTGAAATACTCAAATGATCCAGCACAGGTAAACAACCCAACAGAGAGTTCCATGGACGTCAAAGCAGAAGGTGAATGTATGATAATTAATTCTTTCTCCTGGAATATATGCTGCTAATTGACTTGGCAGCAGTGTCATTATCATGATTCATAGGCTCATAGATTTCAGGCCAGAAGCAACCATTATGATAATCTCTTCCTACTGTCTGCATAGCAAAGACCACAGAACCTCACCCAGTGGTTACTGCATCAGCTCTCTAATTTCTGCTTGAATTACTGTGTGTTTTTCCAAAAAGCCATTCAACGCTTACAAAAGACTATGTAATAGAAAATCTTCCAGGTACTTGGGTAAGTAGTTCTAAAAGTACTTTTTTCTTTGAAATTTGTAGCTTAGTTTTGGTATCATATTTACATTGATATTTCCACAGGAATTTACACTGATATTTCAATAGGATCTGGGGGGGGGGGGGGGGGGGGGGGGGGGGATAAATGTACCCCAGAAACACTAAGGAAACTCTCAGACAAAAGATTTTTTTATATATGTATTTTTTTTTTTCCCCTGGTGTTAAAGGTATGTGTTGAGTTTATGATAATCTTCCTGTGGTATTAGTAATATCTTTGATGGATCACTGAAGCTTTACCTCCCTTTTTTCCTCTTCCTATCCTCCCTCTCCCTTTCTGTCTTTGTGTCCCTCATTAAAAGAAAAAAAAAAGAGAGATGGGAGGAGAGGAGTCAGGAAAAATTCACAAACTGAGGAATTGTAAAATATGTAGCATGTTCCTGGGAGCATCTAATGTTAGGCAGACACATATTGACATTCCTACACTCCTGGACAAAATGCGTGTGGGTTTTTTTGCTTTACAATCCCACCTGTTCCCTCCAACACATCTCTCTCCTCCTCTTGTTCCCTAACGTTCCCCCAGAGTCCAATCTGATTTGTAGAACATGTGGGGGTTGCTTAGATATATCATATCAATGACAACACGGTGACGCAAACAACTGGACTGCTTTTTTGAAAGGGTAGAATTTGCCTTTTTTACAGGCAGCATTTCAACTTCAGCAGTCCAGTAGCTGTGTCCCCTTCCCCACTCCATAGACAACATTGGATATTCTGAAACAAGCACAATTCTTTGCTCCTCCAAGTATCCTTTTTATCCCACAAAAGAATTTCATTAAACAGGAACTAAAGCACCCAAAAATGAGCCAAAATCTGGCTTTGGCATTTACCAAACCCTTATCCTATGAAGGCAGTGTCAAAACATCCATTGATTGTACCCGAGTAAGTATCTTGCTGAAATTTCTATGAATTACTTATGATATATTTATAGTACTTATAACAAAAGTTCATCAAAACATGAGACTTTTCAAACTAATTGGAAGTAGACTCTCAGTGCATGAAATGGAACAGTTTAGCTCTCAAGTATAGTTATGATACAGGGACCCACATAAGCCAGTAGTGATAAAGACGTTTCCTTGCTATTTCATGATTATATCATGTATCTGTCTAACCTGTGAATAAGGTATTAACTGCCATGCACTTGCAGTTTAACACTTGCTGGGAGAAAATGTGATGAGTTCTCAGAGGTGCGGATGGACTTGTTTGTATTTATAAGTAAGTCAACAATAAATGATTAAACAGTTACGCCATCAGTGACTTGGCCCTGGTTTTGTCTCCATCTGGTAGTAGGCAGGCAGATTAAATTTATGCCATGTTGTCCTGGGTTCAGCAGTAGCAGTCATTTTTCTCCTTCTTGGTAGCTGGTGCAGTGCAGTGTTTTGACTTTCGGCCTGGGAACAGAGCTAATAACGATGTTTTGGTTTGGCCAAGGACTTTGTGAGCCTCATGCTCTGCCAGGGAGGAGGGGAAGCCGGGAGGAAGCAGAGATAGGACACCTGACCCAGACTGACCAAAGAGGTATTCCATACCACAGCACGTCATGCCCAGGATGTAACTGGGAGTTAGCCGGAAGGGCTGGGAGACTGTGGGGTTGGAGGAGGCATCGGTCAGAGCTTGGTCGGGCTGGTGGGGGCACGAGTTATCGGTCAGCTGGTGCTGAGATGTTGTATTCTCTTCCCTTGTTATTTCCTTTATCATTATTATCATTGGTGGTAGCAGTAGTGATTTGTGTTATACCTTAGTTACTAAACTGTTCTTATCTCAACCCGTGGGAGTTGCATTCTTTTCAATTCTCCTCCCTGTCCCTAAGGGAGTAGGGGGAGGGAAAGAAGGGGGGGAGTGAGTGAACGAGTTAACCTGACTAGGTTTAAACCACGACAGTTCTTTTGGCGCCCAACGTGGGGCTCGAGGGGTTGAGATAACGACAGATCTGACTGGATTAATAGTCACTCGTCACAATGGTGATTTATTGGCTCTCAGAGCTGTTCCTCTCGATCTCACAGTTTCAGAATGTTGTAACTCACTCAGAGCCGGTATTTGCTGTGTTAGTGTTTATGAAGTGTGGGGCTTGGGCTAAGGTTCTTGTCTCACTGTGCTTTATGGCAATGGCTTGTAATACGGGCGGGCTTCAGCAGCAGGACGGGACGGACGTGGCCGTGGACTTGTACCTGGCCGTCCGGCTGCTCTTCACCGTCCTGGCCCTCGCCCTCGCCTCCATCTTTGTGAGGCTGTGGGGAGCCGAAGGGGAGCGGCCCCGGGAGCCGGCGGCTGCTGAAGCGGCCCGGGAGAGCGGCCCCCGGGACCAAGCGGCGGCGGGAGCGGGGCCGGAGGCCGCGAGGGGACGGCTGCCGGTGGAGGAGGTCGGGGCGGTCGAGGAGCGGAAGGAGGCGGCTGCCGAGCAGCGGGAGAAGGCGGCGGAGGAGCCGAGCCCCGCAGAGGAGCTGAGCCCCGCGGCGGAGCCGAGCCCCGCGACGGCCGAGAGCATTCCCCGGCAGCCGCCCGCCGAGCCCCAGGAGGATGCAGGAGACCACGCAGCATTTCCCAGCAAGGCAGAGGAGGAAGAGCTGGACTCAGGAAAAGAGAAGCTGGTGGCGGGAGAGCCGGCAAGCACAGCAGCTACACCAGCCCCAGTGACAAGTACAGCAGCATCAACTGAGAGTTCTGGAGGTTTTGAATGGCCTTTGGGTATCCTTGGGACCTGCCTGCTGATTGTGATGGGGATCAGCATGTTGGCACACACACAGACTGTGTTTTACCCACGACCATTTTGTCTGATCTCAAAAGTTAAGCAGAGTCAGGTTTGGGTCTTGTCTGGGGTTAGACGACTATATAAGAGGACCAGGAGATTTTCCCCAAAGCTGGACAGTGGGGGAGTGCTCCAGCTCCAAAGCTGGAGTGGCAGGGTGTGTGGGACAGTATGGGCAAGTATCTAGTCCACTGGGCCTCTCCAGTGCTTTGGAAGCGTCGGAGATGGAAGGCAGCTGTATGGAGTCCTCAGCAACAAGCTGCAGAAACTGCTGAAGGGGATGGTGAATCATTTTGAGCCTGGTGGGCCCATGGCACTTCAGGCCATCAGAGCAGAGATGTAACATAGTGATGGACTCATGATCGAGGGGTGGACTTAGCAATGGACACTATTGCCCAGGTCATTCACAAGTGTGAACACTGCACACAGTCTCTCCTGCTCTGGAGGACTGTTACAAGAGCTGGAGCCTGACATCATAGACCAGATGGATTCAGCAGCTTTATAGGGACTGGTCCATGCACTAAGGTAAGAATGATGGTATATTGAAAATGTGGGATCTGAGAATGACGTGAATGGTATGGAATAAGGGGTGGATAATGTCCTGGGTTCAGCAGTAGCAGTCATGTTTCTCCTTCTTGGTAGATGGTACAGCGCTGTGTTTTGACTTTTGGCCTGGGAACAGAGCTGATAACAATGATGTTTTGGTTTGGCCAAGGACTTTGTGAGCCTCATGCTCTGCCAGGGAGGAGGGGAAGCCGGGAGGAAGCAGAGACAGGACACCTGACCCAGACTGACCAAAGAGGTATTCCATACCACAGCACGTCATGCCCAGGATGTAACTGGGAGTTAGCCGGAAGGGCTGGGAGACTGCAGGGCTGGAGGAGGCATCGGTCAGAGCTTGGTCGGGCTGGTGGGGGCACGAGTTATCGGTCAGCTGGTGCTGAGATGTTGTATTCTCTTCCCTTGTTATTTCCTTTATCATTCTTATCATTGGTGGTAGCAGTAGTGATTTGTGTTATACCTTAGTTACTAAACTGTTCTTATCTCAACCCGTGGGAGTTGCATTCTTTTCAATTCTCCTCCCTGTCCCTCTGGGAGTAGGGGGAGGGAAAGAAGGGGGGGAGTGAGTGAACGAGTTACCTGACTGGGTTTAAACCACGACACATGTGTTTATTTTTCTTGTAACAAAATGAGTTACATTTATATTTCTAGTCACTCTGAGGTGGTAACAACTTTACAAAGTACAATTTCATTACGAAAATGAAGAGTTAGCAGTAACTCTATGACATGCCACCCATTGCACAATATTTTATTTAAAATAAATGGCAGTACACCATATTTTTTATTAAAAAATGCTCAGTTACAGACCTTAACAAAAATTAAATTTATAGTTGTGCCTGAGAGTTTTGAAGTTACCAGTTGTTTCCTGGAAGTGACTTTAAAATGAGTTTTGGGAAATCATTTTAGTATTGACTTGGGCCATAATGGTTGGCTGTTCCTTTTTGTATAAGATTGATTAAATTACTCTGAACAAGCTCCAAGTCCATGTCCTTCTCTGAGGCCAATTGTGTGTATGACCATAATACACTCTCTCAAAAATATTTCAGAAAATAAATGATGTCTAAACCTGGAAGCATGTCATTGTGCTCTTACAAGAATAAGCAAATTAATTTGGTTCCTTGTTTCAACATACAGAGTTTCTTTCTTTTATACCACACACTTTCTCCAGATTTAGAAAGCTGGGGTTATTTGCTTGGTTTCTTCTATGCAGTAGGAGATAATTTTGACTATGTCTTAAAGAAAGAACTGGCTAGGAAATAAGTGTATTGGTGGTAGTAAAAATTGGCAGTTGTACTACTGATTTTAGCCTTTGCCTCTCTGAAATGTAGAACCCCTCTAGCTATTTCTTCATACTTCAGTAAACTCGAGTGAAATCAGAGCCACATTATATTGGGCTGTATACAAGCACATGGGAATTGATGCTCTTAATCTAAAAAGGCTTTGAAAATAAACACCAAATATGCAAAGAGTCCATAAACAAGGAGGCACAAGGACCTATCCTCCGCTGCTCAATGTGCCTGGGCTAGAGACAGAAGTAGAACCTAGGTCTTCTGAGACCCATGCCAGTGTCCTATCCACTGAGCTCTGTTGATTCTTGTTGCCTGAGCTGAGAGAGCTCCAAGAACACTGGCTGGTCTCATTTTTTTTTTAATAAAAAGCATGGCGCATACTTCAAAAGACAAAATTAAAAGCCAGTAATATATATCCCCAGTAAGCCACCAAGACATGACTAGCACACAAAGCCAGAATCAAGACAGGCAGTGAAAAATGGTGAAAGAATAGGAGCAAATCAAAGAAAACAGAAGTCTGAGAGGAATTTAGCATAAGCAGCTGCACAGAATGTGTCTTGAAAAGTGACATGCAGTTTGCAGGCATGATACAGAGAAAAAAAACTATTTGGGGGAGGGTACAACCCTCTGAAGGACAGCCTGCTGCACTTCAGAAATCTCTTGAGTTCTTATCTGAGATGGAGTAGATGGGTTGGGGAGCAAAAGTCCCCCAATAAAATCTAGCTCAATAAGAGTAAAGATTGCTAGGGAGCAATGATACTGCTCCCTATGATACTGGATTTCTGGCATTAGTTTACATGCTAGGAGATTCTTTACTGAGACTTTAAGCCATAATATCTAGGCAAGTCTTGGTTGACAGGCAGATGAGGTTGGCTCACAAATGTTGCGATTTTTCTGTTCTTAAGTGTCTTACATCCTGCTGACAAGAGTAATATAACTCCTCAGAGGTCTTCAGTAAACAGGAAACCTGCAGGGTGCAGGTTAAACTACCATTGGAAGAGCAGGTATCTGCAATGTTCTGTAATTACTTCCGTGAACTCTTTCTCTTTCCAGTCTTTTGTTCCTCAAGACAGAAATATTTGGGGACCAACTCATGGAGAGAACTGCCAAAATGTGTCCTACAGGTGGTCTTCTTTAAATCTTTAAGTTGAAAACTGGTTTGCTCCTTAAATTAATCAAAGCACGAGGGATGATTTATTTGAGTGAATGTGGAAAGAATAGAATCATAGAATAGAATCATAGAAAGAAGTGGCAGCCTGTGTCAGATTTTTGTGGTCAAAATTTATTTATTTGTGTTGAATTTCTGCCCTGGATGGAGAGAAAAAAATCTTATAATTTAATTTACTGCTTCAAAATTGAACTCAAATAGACTCCCCCCCCCACCCTTTGCTTCAGAAAAGGCAAGAATTTTTTTCCTGGTCGATGTGGTGCTTCACTTTGTATTAATTTGAATACTTTACTAATAAACTGAATTTACTGATGCCCCATGAAAAAGGTAGATACGAATGATCCCTCTAACACTTGCTTTTTTTGGATGAAATTTTAAATGTAGTTTGCTATAAATAGAATCTAAGTTAAAGCAATAATTATTATTTCAGTCTCTTTAAAATAACACTTTATTTATCTGTAGTAATTCTAAGAATTGAAAAATATCCCTCAGGTGTTACAGTGTTATTTTAAATGTTTTTCTTAAATACCTAAATTCACATTATTCACTGATATTTACTCTTCAGTGGGGTTGCATTCAAGCTCTGGGTGGTGGTAAATTTTCTAAACCACAAAAATGTAGAAGATGATACAATATAAAGGAAAATTAAGCAGTCAATTGAACTCTTAATTTATTAGCCAATATCTTAATTCACATCATTTGAATGGTCTTATAGCAAAGCATGTACCTAAAAAAGGACAGCACTTTCACTGAAAAGCTGCTGTCCCAGACAGTTAGGGTAGAAGCAGGTGAGCATACTTGCTCAACTGCAAACATAGCCAAATAATGCCATATCACAGGTTAAGTCAAGTCTACGTGTGCTGTTGGACAGAGCTGAGAGCAGAATTAATTTTAGCCCCTATGTCTTTCTGCCATTCTTTCACAAGATAGAGGTGGAAATCGCAAGCAGAACTTACCTGGTTCAAGAAGGTGACTTTGAAATCAATCTGTACTGAATGAACATGCATTAAAGCAAAAAAATTCTGTTTGCTTCAGATAAGGCATGGGCAATCTCATTGCCAGTGCTGAGGGTGATTTGTATTCACAAAATGCCCTCATTTTCTTTGCCTTGTGTCTTGTGCAGAGGTTGTCGCTTTATATGCACTGTGACGTTTACAGCTATGGGGGGTTTCTAACTCTAAGCGTCTCTGACACCCCACTTACACTGTTTCTCCAGTTCAACGGCAGATCTGTTCTCAGTAGGTGTTGTGAAATGAAATGTTTACAGTTCTTCTTGACCTCACTTTCTTTCTGCAGATTCAGATTTAATTAGACTCACTAACAAGACCAAGTGGCATATTCTCTGTATGAAAGGCTTTGAGATGAGACTAGATTGTTATATCTTGTTCAAAACCTCTGTGCCAGGAGACACTTACCAAAACAGTGAGGCTTCCCAGAAGTAGTTTGCTCCCCAGACTGTTTTTGGAGAGAAGGGGTTTTCTTTTGGAAAAAAAAACCGAACCCAACAAACAACCAAACTGTTTTTTTGTTAAAAAAAAAAAAAAAAATTGCTTTGGTTTTTAAAATGTACTTTGCCCACAGATATTGCTGTGAAGAAAGTCCTGTGCTATGGTCAGGTCTACTCTACAGTGATCCAGAAAGGAAAGACAGATGCTTCAATGACATTCTTTAGATGTGTTTTTTGGTTACTGGGGAGACATATAAATAGAAACAGAGCAATATGCAGCATGGTTTTCTCAGAGCCTGTGTCTGCTGAGGAAGATCACCCAGCTCTGTGGCTCTGGAGAGACAACAGAAAGCAAAAGAAATTTAAATAAGAGAAGAAAAGAGCATAAATTTAGGCAAGGAATACTCAGGAGAGACATTTCTAGTTTTTTAAGGGATTTTTAGTTCTTTTAAGGGATTTCCAGCACAGTCTGTAGAAAATTTTAATCCGCATCCAAACTGGACAGGAATTCATTTCAGGAACTATCACCACTAACCTGTAAGCAGCTGGCATCAGCAGCATGCTCCAGGCTGCAGAAAAGGCTGACATCAGCACTTAAATAACAGAGAAACCCTTAATTTGAGGAAGAACCCACAGAAGGCTCCCAGGTGATATACTGGATGCCTGGTATTTTAGTGCATCTGGCAGTGCCGTGGTAATGAACTGTACGTAGCACACATAGCATAAAATGTCAGCATGTACAACATAAATACTTCTTGGACCTCTCTCTTGAGGCAAGAAGCATATAAATAATAGGAGTCTCATTTCTGGTTAAACTATAGTCTTTTTCTCAGCAGAAAAAGCAAGGAAGTGTATTTCAGATGGTAGCTGTGAACATATCCTATGCTTTTACTCTCTTTTGCCATGTAGTCATTCATTCTTCGACCTTTCCTTGTAACATCCTATTATTTTATTTCCCTAAGCAAAACTGCAGTCCTAGCCAGAGTAATTTCCTGGCATTCTCTTTTCTCTTCAGAATTTCCTTTTTTCTAGACAAGTGCTTCCCAGTCTTACTTTTTATTTTTCATAACCAATCACTCACTTGGTGTTGGAGCTGGGCAAAACCAAGATCACAAAGATTCATTTCACATTTAGCTCATCTGTTTAAAAAGATTCATTAACAAGGACCATGAAGTTGTTCAGCCCCAACAGTTACTGTATAAATCACTGAGACACAGAGGAGGGGTTTTAAAAAAATTCTACCAAAAGCTATGGATATCTCCAAGTGAATGGCAGATTGTCAACCCCACAGTTTTCCGTTAAGACTGAAATACCTAAATGCTATCTGTATCCTTTGAATGCCTTCTATCTGAGCACTCATTGTTTATGACAACTAATAAAACATATCTGTGCTTAATGTTTTTCTCCAAAATCCACTGTAAATATCCAATTATGAGAACCCATAGGAATTATGTTCTTTAATTTGCTTAGATCAAAAGATGGATACCATCTTCATTTCTACCACTCAGACTGCTTGGCTTTATTAACTGTGACTGCAAATGCCTACATGTCATCAGAGTTACTTTGTTATTGTGGTTAACAGCATTACATGGGATTCAGCATCTAAATCTCTTAGCTTAGATAGGGTGTCAGAAGTGTGGGAAAGAATGGCTGGAGAGAACTGTGTGGAGTTTATCACTGTAGGATGGTGGATGCAATCATAATTCTTGTGTCTTGTCCTTAGTAATGAGAGAGGTTTTGTAGGCTGAGTTGTGAAAGAGAAAGAATAGGCTTTGTTTCACTATTATGGCAAGTGTCAAACCTGGTGAATAATGTAGATAATTTTTTGGACACTGAAGTGGAGAATAATGTATGATTAATGTCAGTTCCACTTTCCAGCTTCCTTGTTGCTCTGTATATGTAAGGGCCATGGTGTTTCTTCAGGTGTAAAAAATGATACAGAACTATGTCTTAAGCAAGGACTGGGTTACAGTTTTTATATTGCACTTGTTGCTGTTTGTTATTAAAGCTCATTTTAAGTAACTTTTAAAACAAACATCTTTTGGTGTAGGTCTGTCTTCAGTTTCACCCTTAGATACTTAATGGAGTATAGATTAAAAACATACATGGTTATATACTTTTAATATTCCATGTCCTTGCCCCTTAGAAATGTCTCTTGGGTCTATCTCAGGATAGTTACATTCTGTGTTTTCACCTTAGTTTGGAGGTTGCAAGATATGCTTTAACCTGTGTATGTGATCACAGAATAATTGGAAAGACCTCAAGGACAGAGTTAGTCCAGTCATCTTGTATTGAGAGAGGACTCAATACTTTGATTAACCTCAGCTGAGATTTGTTTAACTTTGTGTTTACCTCCAATTAAAGAAATTGTGCTCATGTATTTTCTTGGTGAGCAGTGAGGAGCTGAGATCTCAAGTTATCCATACCTCCATCGGTTACTGTCATCTGCTTCTGCGGCAGCACATGCATCTTTCATCTTCCCAGCATAATCTCAACTGAGAAATGCTGGAGGTAGCAGTGTTAAGGTGAGTGGGAGCTGGAAGGGCCAAAGTTCCCTTGGGCTGTTCTTGTTCTTCTCTGTGTGCATGTAGAAATTATTTATAGTCTCTTCCAATATAAATCTGTACGATCTCATGAAATCGAAATTAAGAATAACTTCTTCTGTCAAACTTCCTTGGCTCTTCCCTTGGCCTGATCTGATATAGGCACCATGGAGCCACATCATCACTGCCACATGTCTTTCCTGAGCAGAGGAGCCTTCTAACTCACAACTCATATTTCATCTCTCCGTTGATTCAAAAAACATGAAAATATTTGCTAATTTCCAACCATAAACTTTTGTTTCCTCCAGTGCAGGTGGTGGAACACAGAAGAGAGTGACTGATTTTAACAACTTCCATGAACCTGGCAGGCAGTGCTCATGCTTGCCCCCAGCACCAACCCTTCTCTATCTACCTGTCTGTCTCCTTCTCTTGTCTCTCTCTTCCTTTGCCTCTGTGTTTCTGCCTGTCTCTTTTTCAAAAATTAAAAAAAGCTCCAATTTATTCCATCTTTACTCAGAAATGTTTGTTAAAACTCCTGATTTTCTTGATTTAATGGTTGGAGTTGATGATCTCAAAGGTCTTTTCCAACCTAGCTGATTCTGTGATTCTGTGATTCTATGATTCTATGTCTTTCAACTCCTTTTTACCTACACTTTAGTCCTGAATGAAGTTCTCTGGATCAGACTTCATCCGTGCCAAGTACCAAAGAATAATTACCTCCCATGTTTCAGATATATGGCATTGCTGTTAACACAGACAGATGAGATTTGCACTTCAGCCATGAAGCTACACCATTGACGGGCACTTTAGCTCAGGTCTTCTCTTGTGATACTATGTAGTATACTGCCACTTGCCCACTTTGAATATCATCTCATTGAATCTTGGCCATCTTTCCAATTTATCAGGATCATTTTGAATCTTAATTCAGGCTATAAGAGTGCTGTTACCCTTGATAGTTTAATGTACACTGCAAATTTTACACGAGTGCAGTCTTCCATCATGTAAGTTAATAAAAGCACTGACAGACCTCTGTCTGAAATACCTTCCTAGCTTTAGAGCAAAATATTAAATCTTCTAGGAAAGTGTATTTTCAGCCACTTTGGTAGTGCTGTTGATTAGTGCTATTACATATTTTTTCACTTATTTCTGTGGATGTCATGTAGATCTACCAGGACAAATACAGATACCCCCTTGTATACCTCTTATTTATGAAGCAATTATTCAGTTGAAGAACATACTGAGGCTTTTGTGGTTTGGTTTTTGTTTTTGTTTTTGGTGGGTTTTTGTGGGTATTTTTGTCTGGGTTTTTATTTTATTTTTTTTCTTAAGGCTCTCAGGAATAAAATAACAATAAAATCACAGCATAATTCTTGTTCCTCTCTAATTTCTGTGGGATGGCTTCAGCAAACAAGATGGAGGGCTTGACAATTTTAATATTGTGCCATTGTAGGGATAAACAAGAAAAATGTTGATAGTGTCTATATAACGATGCACAGAAGAGGTTTAATGCATTCATTCAGACTGATTTTCTGATAATTAATTTGCATTTTTTATATTTGAGAGTCTCACATGAAAAGGCATTTTTATCATGATTTTTAACATAGCAATTGGATGAGATCAAAAGGATTTATTTTGGAAGGAATTATAATTAATTTCTTCATATAGAGAAGATAGCATTCCACAAGCCTAAAATTTTTATCTTTTTGTCCTCCACAATGTTTCATGAAAGAGAGAGGAAAAGAAGTGAAATCACATAGCAATAGGCTTTTTTTGTCTCTCCTCTCTCTGCCTTGTGACTGCTAATAAAAAATATTCAGTGGAAAAGCTGTGAAGAAGGGAAAAAAGCCCAGGTCTATTTAAGGAGGAAGAATTTCATTACGAAAAAAAAAAATCTGGAATCCATACACTGTGTTAAACTTCCTTTTGTCCTTTCCATGTTAATTTATATTCTGTCCTGTCCTAGATATGAGATTTTTTCCCCAAACTGCTTTCCATAATACGTTTCACCGTTTAAGGGAAGACCTATTCTCCTCCTCGCCTCGCCTCGCCTCGCCTCGCCTCTCCTCTCCTCGCCTCGCCTCTCCTCTCCTCGCCTCTCCTCTCCTTTCCTCTCCTCTTTTTTCTTCTCTTTCTCCTCTTCTCTTTCTTCTCTTCTCTTCTCTTTCTTCTCTTTCTTCTCTTCTCCTTCCTTCCTTCCTCCCTTCCCCCCCTACCTCCCTCTCTCCCTCCCTCCCTCCCCCCCTTCTCCTTTCTTTCCCTCTTTCGCTCTTTCTTGCCTTCTTTCTTGCTTTCTTTTTTTCTTGCCTTCCTGCCTTCCATGTATAATGAAAATATGTATAATTAAATAGTTGAATAACCCTCAAGCAAAGGCATTTTAAAGAAAATCTTATGGGGCTGGGAGGAAAAAGCACTGGGATGCCTGCTGAGTCACTTCCTCCTATCATGGAGGAACCCAGAAAGCTTGCCAAAGTCAAAACTATGCTTCACTGGCATAGCACAAGTATCTGGGATATCATCAGAAGGCTTTCTGACAAATCTCTGGGGCAAAGACAAGATAATTAAGGAGCTGATTTCAGAATGTGAGCTGTTAACTTGCAGGCTGAGCTCAGTGGAGCAGGCAACTTGTAAATGTCACCATCAAACCAGATATTTATCAGTTTGAACTGACACACTCTTAACTTCCCAGTGCGTAGTGAGAAAATGTTCCCTGTCGCTTGAGACATTTAAAACTGAAGCAGATTGAACATGGCCTGAAAAATGTTCTCTTGAGCTAAACAATCTTATAGTAGTGAGGGGAATTATGAGATGAGAAGGTTTGGTCTTTCCGTTTTTGTGTCTCTACTTTCCTGCTATGAGTCCAAGATGCTGTTGTTTGTTGTTACAATCAAAATTGTTTTCAGAGTGCTATAGGGTAAGTGGGCAACTCAACTTACACAGTAATGAGTACATGGAGAATTGGATGACTTCGTGGCCAGAGTACAAAATATTGGGAACATTAAAAAAAAAACAAAACTGACTTTTTTTGCCCTCCTTGCTTAACAGCTACAGACTGTGCTGTGAGAGAAACCAATCACAGACTCATTCCCAAACTGTCCAGATGAAAAAGGCCTATAGGCTACTTTGCTTATTGCCATAACTCTCTGGAATTGCTTCCTGCCATATATTTGAGTACTATATTCAAGTTAATTTGCCATAACTTTCCACTAGAAACCTATTCCATACACTGATAAATCTCATATCTAGCTCTTCCCACAATGTCTGTCCTAAAATACTCCATCTGTATTTTCCTTAGTGCTACCTAAAATATTTAAAGTTTAATGACCTCAGCAGACACTGGAGAATGCTGTCCAGTCTTCCCCTGTTATTTTTTTGGTATGTAGAGCATCTGGCATTTTAATAAAACTTCCAGACAGGCAAGCAAAAAATGGTCCATATGACAGGACTGTCTCCTACTCTTATCTCCTGGAGAAAAGGACTTTTTTACCTAAAACACAGGAAAATATTATTTAACAAGCACGAAAGGAGATGCTTTATAACACTGTTCATTCTACCATGCTTAAAAAAAATAGATATCTTTATAAAATCTAGAGAAGAAATAAAATTTTAAAATAAACATTTCAAAGGTATGATCCATGCAGGCATATAGACCTACTTCTGGGCCAAAAGGATGTTTAAAGGGTTCAGATGCTCTGTTGAAAAAGTAGCACTCTTTCTGTGTGCATTACCACTTTTGAGCCCTGTCTTTATTCCACACAAGCATGGTATAAGTAGCCTGGAGCAATCTCTGTGTGGGCTTTCAATCAAAAAACCCATCTTTATTTGTATACTTATATAGTGCGGGCCAAGCTGAAGTGAGAATACAGATTTAATGTGAAAGGTGATCCTCAAAAATTTCAGTCACATTGGATAAGCACCAGGAAATGAAGCCGAGTATTCAAGTGTGTCTACCATGTAGCCAAGCACTGCTAAACCATGGATGGCAGGGAAGGAATGTTCTTTACACATGTTCTTTTCTTTAAGGCCAGAGTACATATTAGAAGTATGAAAGCAGGATTAATATGATTGATAGCCATCAAAACCACACTTCCATTACTGCACTCTGCCTTCTTTCATGGCCCAAAAATCTGCCCAGCTCAAAGCCTTCAGCTCCTGCCCCTCTATAGTTATGTGCTCCTTCCAGCGACCTTAGACTTTGCAACCCTTTAATTCTGATACCCCAGACACTTCTGAATTTCATTGTATGGACAGAAAAAAAAAAAAAAAAAAAAAAGCGCCCCCCCATGTTAACAAAATGATCACCACTTTTCTAGAAAAGAACAAAAAAATTTAGCAACAAAGATATTTATTGAAAACAGTAATCTTCAGTTTTCCTGGTTAGACATTTTTTCTTAGTCTTAACTAACATAATTCCTGAACCTTAAAATGATCACAAAAATTGACAGAGGACACAGTGCCTAAATAGTAGCTTATTGTTTGGAACGCTGAAAGCTGCCTGAAAGGAAACTGTAATGAGAATATTCTCCAACATGAAAAAGATACACACAGGAAAACAGCTATTATCTCAAGTAATCTTCAGCAAAGAAGATGCTTCTCTGAAATAACTTTTGGAGACCTGTGGTAATTCGATACCTGAACCTCTGTCACCAAGCTACTAGATCAGAAAAGAAATGTTCATAAGCCCTTTTGAAATACCATTCTTCCATAACAGCAGTTCACTAAAATGTATGGTATATGGCAAACAAAGGATGCATTAGTACATGACCTAATGATTATGTGAACAAAAGAGGGGAAATACATTGCACCACCTTTCTGTAAGTTTCATTTATCCATGAAATAGCAATAGCATTCATAGTTGCATTTCCATTATACAGAATATAGCTTACCTTCTGACTTACTAGCACAATAGTATTGTTTTATTTATTTATTATTTATAACATATAATATTATATTTCACTATATAATATATAATATTTATAATATTTTATTAAATACTTAATTTTATGTATTTATTTATTTATTTAAGCTGGATGGTTTTCTTTTCATGGTACAATCAGCTAGTAGAAAAATAGGACTCAATAATGCAAACGTGTCACAGTAAACAAATTGCATTAACACAACAATATAAAAGCTGTGCTCAGCAGTTTCTCTTGGACAAGGTCTGTTCTAAAACTATGCATGCAGCTTTCTAAACACTTGGATAACTATGAAAGTTACATCTCATTATATGAAAAAATATAAAAATATGTTGAGTTTCTTCTTAGGATTTTGTTTACCCACTTCTCATTAAAAAGAGATATATGCTTCATTGGCTGCTTTAAAGCAGAACATTTCTGTGGCTCTATTTCTTGTCCATATTCACTATTGAGGCTTCTTGTAAAATCTTGCAGTGACTAAGATTCCACAAGGAATAGAAAAGCATAGCCATTAACTCAATTTCAAAGTCACTCTATGCAGAGATTACTTACCCTCTCCGCCACCCTCCCCACCCCCCCCCAAAAAAAAGGTTCTTTCGGGTTTCGATGCATTGACTTGATTGCCCTGCAGATTTAGCATCCTCTGTGCAGAATTCCATCTCCTCTGTGAGTTGAGCAGAGATAATTGTTCTTTACTTCATTTCTTTGGGCTGTCAGAGACAATAGGTCTCACCTCCTTCTTCTTTGGTCTTCTCTGGTTATAGGATATCCACAGTCTCTCTTAAGAAAATCCTTTTAGTAGTTTGCTATGGAAGCAATCCACAAAACCTCTGCTTTTACATCCTAAGCGGATTGTATTCGAAGAGCTATGTTAAATCTCTATTAAATAATCTTTCTCACATTTTCTACTGACTAACCATTTACAAAGGAGCTACAAAAATCTGAAAATAGATGAGGAGACACTCAATTGGTGTCATGACTGTTGTTCCTTACATGCTACTGTATTTGTTATAATAGAGTCAATGGCAGGGCCTCATGGCAAGTGAGCATTTCCATACCATGTTCCTTTGACTTCATATCTACTCTGTCTCTCATGCAGTGCTTCCAATCTATGGCCTGGTTTGATTCCAGCCAGTAATTTCTTGTATTTTCCTGGCAACAAATACAATCTGTACAAAACCCATGTTATTCAGCAATGATAATGTCCATCAGAGAGAGACAGTGCATCATTTTGCTGGTACAAAGACTTGTTTGGTCTTCACAAGACAATGACTTTTTTCTATATAGCTTAAAGAATTATTTTAGCATTTTGTTTGAGTTTCATAGAAAACCTTGGATTCTTTCATATGAATGGAAAATCCTTGTTGAAGGAAAGAACATAGCGAGGTCATGTATTAGTTTGAAGAGTATCAAAACCAAAATGGAAATAAAAACACCTGTTTGTAATGCTCCCAGCTGTCCTCTTTCTCCTTGACTCCTTTGTAACCACTGTAATCCTCTTGTTTCTGATCCACTATTAAGAAAAAAGAAAAGCCTCTTGAAAATGTAGTGCTAGAAGCGTGCATTTTTCTGTAGAGACTACTCAACTATGCATGTTTATGCATGTTCATAAAGGTACCTCAAACACTTAAGTTAGGAAAAAAAAGTATTGTGGTTTTAGGTCTTTGTATTATTCATTATTGCAATGGGGTATCTTAGGATGGTGAAATCAAATGGCCTGAGTGCTTTAGGTCTGTTGGCATGTTCCTGGTTTGACATTTCAGGGGTCTGTAGCTGGGGACCATGTGAGCAGTAATAGGGTCAGACCTGGCCAACTACCCTGGGACTCAGAAGAAGTTCCTCCTGTTTCATCTGTAATATTGCAACCTATGGGTCCATTAGGAATAAAAATACAGAGGAAGAAGGTAAAATGTGTTTCCAGACATTTATAGCTTTTGATAGTGTCAGAAGTACCATGTAGGTACGTTTACAGTTATGGTTTTGTCCTGTTTGTCACTATTCTATTTTCTGTGATGTAGCTATAACGAATATCACTGTCCCAAAGGAAACAGAGTTTTATAAGAAACTTGATAGATTTGTTCTGTCTCATGCGTTTCCTCGTTTCTATTTTAACCTGTTACATACTTACTTATATGTATATACTTTATATGTATAAAATGTTACCTTATGTATATGTGTAACAGCATTTTCTTCTGAAGCATTCCTGCTGCTATCTTTTTTATAGATAAAGCTTATCATGATTGAAACTGTAAAATAATTAACATTAAAGTCAAGCTACTGCTGTCTTTTTTTGAGAAAATATTTCTGCTTACATAAACATCTGGAGCATGGAGCCGTAACCAAAATCTGTAGCAGGAAGTGATGGAAAGCACTTCAATATTTTATCTCTCAATAAAAAAGCATACAGACAGTCTACACACCCCCATTTCTACAGTGCATGTGCACTGACAAGCTCCTTTTGTTTGTTCTTTAGAGATATGTTTGGCATGGAGCACATGCAGGGTGAAATAAATAAATAGCATGAAAAATACTGTTACTATATTTGTATTTATCATTAGCAAGACAACTAGAGCCTTTATTCTCTGCTGATTAGAGTTAATATGAAAGGATAGAAATTACAACAAATAAAAAATTTCTCAAATATTATGCATGAGCATTGAGCTGATTTTATTCTAATGTTCCATGATGTACACACAGTAGTGAGAAAGCTTGAAACAATTAACTGCAATAGAGATCTAAATATGTAATTTTTCTTTTTAAGCAACTGTTAAATTATAACCTTAAAATCAGTGGCATTTCATTGGTGACACTGTTTGTTGTTCATTAAGAGACTGAGGAATTTATGTCTTTAATTTTAACTATACATGAGCTTAATTTTCTTTTTTTTTTTTCATATTCAACACCTTTTCTGCAAGGGTGAAATGCAGTTTCCTCATGGCTGTCTATAAACATCATTTAGGTCAAAGCAGAATGGATGGTTGAGTAGACCCTTCAGCTGTGTAAGGGATTTCATCTAAGACCAGCACTCCCTGAGCTGGCTTGGCTCTGTTTCCATTAAACTACTGCAATTGTGATAAGTATCCCCAGGTAAGGATCTGAGCAATAAGTAGCTACAACATGACAAAAGTTGTAAAGCATTCACTTAGAAAATTTGAGACCTTCTGCAACACTTTTGTTCCCTGTCACAGCATTCTCCCGCCTGATGACTCTTCTGCTGACAGTAAACTAAACTTTGAACATCCCTTCAAGGGAATTGCCTTTCTACTTCTGAGCTTTTCAAAGAAACTGATAAAATGGTTAATTATTTGAATAATCAAGGGAATGAATATTTGATCACTAACATCAAAGAGGAAGACATAATTCAAGGGTTGAGGTATGTGCTTAATATTGAATTGCTCATATAACACAAAGAAAATAATGATTTCCTTGAAAATGTGTTTGCTAAAGTTTTGGGGGGTTTTTCGTCTGCCTTTTGGAACAGTGGAATAGAAAAATAGTGGGAATGAGTTTACGTATATTTATTTAATTGCCCAGAACTTGTCTTTGTGTCATTTGAAAAGCTGTTGGATGAAGTAAAGCAGAGGTCAATTAAGGAAAATAACCTCAAATGGACACATTTCACAGTTTCAGTAATGTTTTGAAGTCCTACTAGATATAGCGATTAATATTAGTTGCTGAACAAGCATGGAGGCTGGATTATCTGTTTAGTGTCAAAGACTTTATTTTGTTTCTGTTTTTGTGTGAGATGCACTGACAAGTGAATATGGGACATTACCATTGCCACTCCCTGGGAATTTCTCGTTATCTTTCTCTTCCCAGCATCTGGAAGATATACTGATCTAGTTCTAATCCCCCTTTTTACATTTCATCCCTTGATGCTTAGCATCACAGCTAGCACTGATCATTAACAAATACACTTCGACTTTGACATGACCTAATGCTCAAGCTGGGGTTAGCCAGGAAACAAAACAGCTATTTCTTGTTTGATATTTCAAACACACCTTAAGCAGTTCAGGGACCTTCCATCAAGAGCAGCTGCTACCTAGAGAGACACTATCAGCTTTACAGAGTCCTGTGCATTTATCTGCCCTCACAAGTTGTTCATATCAAAATGCCATGTTGTTTTGGTTACAGATAATTAAAGGCATTAACTGCTTACTCTCTGTCAAGATTTATTGAAATTGCAGAGGTAGAAAAGTCACTTAGTTTAGCCTGAACTGATCTGGGAATGACCCTTCATTTTCCTCTGCAGCTCCTGGAACAAATCTTCATTACAAAAGCCCAAACACAGGGTCACTCACTCAGTTAGCTCTAAGTACAGTGTTTTAGGATGGGGTTTGCTCATCCAGATCCCTTTACTGAGGCAGAATAGTGCTTAGTAAATGCAACAGTGCACAGAGACAGCCAGGCAACATACCGTGAGGTCAAAATCCAGTTCACAATATCAATTTAATCAGTTTCTCATTCAATTTACTGTGTGTATTCCTACTGATTATATATCTAGTCATGCATCTCTCACTCACTTGTAATCTCCTTTGTTAATTAGTTAATGAATACAATCAGTGTGACTCAAGCTTTATTTATTCACAAAAATGTTATGTATTTTTAACATATTTTAATTTTTTTTTGGTCTGAATATCTTCACTATGCAGCATCTCAGGTGTCTGAGTGATTGCTGATGCTCTTTAGTGGACTGCAGACATCCCTCTCATTAATCTAAGTAACTGCTTACCAGTTATATTCTCAAGTACCCCATCACTTCTGGTGCACAGCAAGAGTGTTTGGGCTTTCTACTTTCTTAAAGCAGTGTAGCAATATTTCAAACCATGTACTAATCCAGATCCTCAGGCAGAAAATATATCTAGTCAGCTGCATTTATGTAAAGGTATTTATAGGGTATGCTATCAAAATACTCTATTATTTAGTAGATTTGCTTGTAAAATAAGAAAAATATAAATATTATATACTATTTTATGCCCTGACTCCTCAACATTTTTGCCAGCAAACCTCATTTTTTTTTTTTGAGTGAAGATTTTTAAATAAAAAGAAAAAAAAATACACACACACACCCCAAAACCCCACAACATCTTTTACTTGCAAGTGACTTGCATTCATTTTGTTTGAATTTCCTGATAAAATTTCTCATTGGAACACACCACCCCCACCCCCACCCCTTATCTGAGCAACAATAGCTGAAATTGCAGATATCCACTACCAGGGACAAAACTTGCTTAAAAAAGGGCACCACAACTACTATTGCATTTCTACTCTTAAGAAATAATTGCAAATTATACTTGTGTCTGAACCTCTACTTGGAAATCAAAGATCAACTGTAATAAGAAATTATCTCTTAAAAAGAAGAGGCCCCATTCTAAGTAATACCTAAACCAGAAATGAGCAGTCCAGACAAAAAGTGTGCAAATAGTGAACTGCTGTAGGACAGCAAGAGCAATGCTGTAGCTCCTTACAATGCACTGCTGTGGCTGCTCTCTTTTATCTTACCATACCTTAAAAGTAGCTTTCATTACTGTTTGTGCCACATAGCAGCTCAGTGAGAGTCTTTGCGGTGGGATCCAGCAGCTGCCTTTGGACCCTGCAGTGTTGTAGGTCCAGTGATGGTGACAGGGGCAGTGGCGGCAAGAGGGGTAATGAACTACAGCATTAAGAAAACGCACAAAAAACCTAACCCTCGACTTTGAAGGACTAGCATGAGAAAAAAGAAATTAAAGATTGTTTAGCTTGGCTAAAAGATAAGGCAGGGAAAGCAGACAGCAGGTATTTTAAGGATGTGTTAGCATGGGAAATACTGAGAGCTGAAATACAAAGAACCATGAAGCACTGCATAAATAGGAGGGATGAAATCAAGTGAAAATTTAAAAAAAAAATTGACAGCAAGAGCTGTGTTTCCTTCATTATGGTTTCACAAGGGAAACAGATCTGTTTCACAGGGAATAGTAAAACACAAATCAAGCTGGACAAAGGCGCAAGAAAATGTACTGCAGAGGAGTGTAATAGTTGGAGGTGGCACAGAAGAGCATTTTCATCCTTGAACTACCCTGTATCTGGCAGGTGTTATATCATGATCATTTTCATGCACTGGAACCACTAACTTCCCACCACACAGTGATCCTAAGCAGTGGCGCACACTTCCAAAGTCCTACTTGGAAGGCTGATGCCACTGTAACCTACCAGCCTGTGACATTCAGAACTGACATTTGTGTCCAGAGTCCTGCCTCTGGAAAGAGCCAGCAACTGGGCTTACATGCTGCTATCACAGAAGCAATAGCCAGAAATTAATCTTTCTATGAAAAGACATAAAAACATCATCCAATCTTGAAAGTGTGTAATAATTTCCCTAGTCTATTTTTATAATTGAGTGGAAAAGCCTTCTTTAACTTTTTCACATAGGTTATTAGCGAACACTTAATTTATGCTCCTAAGAGCTGCCCTTAAATACCTTTACTGGAGTCTTCAAAATGACAACCACCTGTCTTATCACTCACACCAAGAATGGGTTTCCACCACAGACCATAATAACAAAATGGTAATTTGTGAGGTTCTGAAAGAAGATGGGACTAGTAAAAATCATCATGTAACTGACTTTTTAATATCCCAAGATCACTGCCACTTAAAAGATTGAGACTTTGAGAATGAAATTAAAACATAAATTCCTAGAAGTGACTTCCATGAGCCTAACATGCAATTATTAGGTTAATAAAAAAAATCAGCTTTAAGGTTCTAAATGCCTCTCTGTCAATAGAAATGCAAGGCAAGAATGAAAGCACACACTAATAGAAACAAGAGCAGCTCAGCACTGGGTATGTCTAGGAAATAGAATTCTCTGATAATGTTCAAGGTCCAAAATTGTTCCATCTAGCATTGCAGTTTTACAAAAGGTCTTCATATTAGAAACTTACAGGTACAACCAAATTTAGCTCCATGATGGTACGGAAGGAGTAAAAAATGTTTTTAAGATTCTCCCAAAAATCCTGGGCAGCTCAGACACTTTGAAAAAACTTCCCATCAGTTTCACAGCTCTGCAGACCTGAGACACCCAGAAGAATGACAAGAAATTCTGTTGTGTTCCTGCATGTGATTTTCAGGTTCTCAACACAAGGGAAACACCACTATGGGAGAAAAAAAAAAAAAAAAAAAGAAAGTAAAAATCCTAAAAAAAAATCAGTTGCGAGAATTCCTGCTTGTCCATGTACAGCGACACACACACGGGTGGGTTTCAGAGTGTGGGGCTTTGCCAACCACCCTTTGCAGAGGTGACCTGCAGGTAGGGCTGCCCACCAGCTTTAAGAAACTCCTTGCTGAGGCACCTCAAGGAAAAAGCTGTCTTGGAAAAAGAAGTGCTTCAATTCTTTCCCAGGGTTAATAGATTTTATCCTTTGCAGAAAGCAGTCTGGATGCTTAATGAATCACAGCTCAGACCTGTGTTTTCAGATGCAAAGCTGTTTTTCATGAGACATTTCAATTTCCAGAAAACAGTAAGCTGGGTTTTCGACAGAACAGTGTCTGATGAAGTCTGGCCAGCCTGTTTGCTGTCACACTTCTAAAGGGGGAAGCTTAACACCAATTATTATTCTTTTTTACCTTATTTTTAGACATTAATGTAAAATGAATAAAAATTAAATCAAGATTCTACTAAAAAAAAAGAAAAAGAAAAGAAATTGCATAGCTGAAAACAACATGGTTATTTGTGTAAAAAATGTAAGAAAGATTCTGACAGTAAGTGCCCTATAAGTCTATGTACTATGGCATGTTAAGAGGTTCTCACTGCAGCTGCTGTGGCTTGTGCAGCAAGGCAGAGCTCCTGCAGCCTCACCAGTTTATGTGCATAGCAAAACCCGGGCAGGAGACAACTGTTTAATGCCATATTGTTATGTTTGGCCTGGACTGCCAGTCTAATTCACAGTAAACTGGAGGTTACTGTAGTGACTGGTAGGTCCAGGGGTGAAGACTGCAGCCAAAGCTACACAATCTTGACAGGTAAAAAGCTGTTTCTAGCCCAAACCTCTTTTCCTGTCATGGGCCAAGACCACCTGCTCCATAAGTGAACTCCTGCAGACTTCATTGATGTCTCCAGGCTTTGGATCATATTTATGCAGCTCATAAGCAAAAATTCAAACCACACAGATACTGCAAAGTGAGATGCCACAGTTTCAATTACTTTTCTTAAACTGCACATATGTACAACAGGGAGCAAATAAAATGGAACTGCTGTTATTCAGAAGACACCCCAAGAACCCGGAAGCTAGAGAACGATTAAATGTGACAGGGACTCCCTGGAGGGTTTTGCAGGAGTTAGGGAGGACTTTTTAAACTTTTTAACTATTTTTTTTTTAACTGGGAATCTGAGGCAACAAAGGAACAGCATTTATTTAATAAAAGGTAATGTTATTCTTAATTCATCTGAGAAAGGAACTGGAGAGCTATTTAAAGTATAGTGGAACATTATACAAATAATACTTCCTTGGCCAACAAAGGGAAAGTAAAGCATGTCTAATGTGAGAGAGGAAATTGCTAGGGAAGCTCAGATAATACTGTAGCCTTTTGTTGACTTTTTTAATAGTGACTACAATTGTAGAACAGGTCTATGTGCTATGAATAGATACTATGAATAAAATTCAGGTACCCTGCTAGTCAATTTTTCTTACCAATAAATACACACTCCAGAAAACATTAATCTATGTAGCAACTAATATTTAATCCATGTACTTTGTACAGCTGACAGAATTACAATAAGGATTAATTACAGGTTCACTTGTATGTGCATTTGGTATCCTTTTCTGTCATCAGGTACCTAACATTTGCAGTCTAACAGTGGGCAAACCAAAGGAAGAATGAAGACAAAGCCCAGCTGGAAAAGAGGTGTGTTGGCACAGAGGTCATAGGAATCTGTGATCTGAACCACACAGCTGGGCAGCTTCTTGAGCCACAGAGTTCTTATCTTAGAAAAGTGGATGTGGAGCAAAATTTCATAGGCAGTAGTGTTTCCAAAATGAAACAGGAGAAGCAGTTCCAATACATAGTGATTCTTAGTGACTTATTTACCCAGTTTTATAGATGTTAATGCCACATAAGACTGACTTCAGATGCCATCAGCAATATTTGGTTCAGCTGATGGTCTGAGAAATGTTCCTGCTTAGTTGTTATTGTGCTTCAAGACCTTTATTCTTGTAAGAAACAACAGGGTGGTTTCATGTTGCAAGATTCCCAAATGGAAGGGTGTCGTGGTTTAAGCCCAGGCCGTAAATCAGAATCACGCAGTCTGCTCCCCATCTACTTGTCTACTTCCCCCTCACACCCCACTTTCTTCCCTCCACTCCCAGAGGGATGGGAAGGAGAATCGAAAGAATGCAACTCCCACAGGTTGAGATAAGAGCAGTCACGTAACTAAGGTATAACACAAATCACTACTGCTGCCACCAATGATAATAGTGATAAAGGAAATAACAAGGGAAGAGAATACAATACTACCCATCGACCGTTAATACCCAGCCCGATCCAGCCGTGAACTCACCCTTCAATGGTAACTGCCCCCAGTTCTACACCCTGGGCATGATGTGCTGTGGTATGGAATACCTCTTTGGTCAGTTTGGGTCAGGTGTCCCATCTCTGTTTCCTCCTGGCTTCCCCTCCTCCCTGGCATAGCTATGAGGCTCAGAAAGTCCTTGGTCAGACTAAACATTTGAGCAGTAACTAAAAACATTGGTGCTATCAGCGCTGTTCCCAGGCCGAAAGTCAAAACCACAACGCTGCACCTGCTACTAAGAAGGAGAAAAAATGACTGCTACTGCTGAACCCAGGACAAAGGGGAAACACACCAATCTTTCTAAACATGACTTGTCTGTGAATTTATTTCATTGTGTTGGATTTGACCTAAGTAACTATTTTTACGTCCTATCCAGCTGAGTTTAATCTGAGCTTCATCTGAGCTGAAATCTAAGAAACCAGAGGTGTGAGATGAGGATTTAAAAAACATTATTTCTGACTGAAACTAACCTCCTGCCTTCGTTTAGCAGAGTCACATCTGGAAAACTGCCTTTCTTATCTAAGCTTTACCAGGAGGAAAGACAGAACAGTTGCTGAATGTTGCTCCTTGAAAACCACACAAGTATTTCAAATAGGATTTCTGATAGTTGACAGGTTAAGATAATGAAAGCACTTTTGGAGAGCTGTTTTTTTTTTAATTTTCTATTTATATTTTTTCTTTTCCAAAGGTCTTTCTTTTCTACAATAGTTTGTTAAAAACATAGAGAGAGGTAGGTCCTCAGAAGATTTATTCTGCTTAGGCCAGCTGACATCAGTGGGCTCCTGACAACTGAAGTGAGCTGAATTTCTAGACTTGTAATTTAGAGCATGAGAAGAGCCACATCAAGCCCGGTCTAAGCCATTAGCTGATCTCCACTACTGACCAATAGCGTATACCGAGGGAAAGATATAAGAGTTTGCAACTGAGGCAGAGCTTATAACTTTGAAGTCCTTGATGGATTTTATTTTCTTCTGTCAGTTTGTTTGCTGGCCTTTTTATCTCTAATACATTTCTGGCCCATAGCCATGAATTTGACTAGATGTTTAATTAACTACTTTAAAGAAACTAACCGCTTAACTTGATGTTGGAAAATTATCTCCTAATTGTGTTGAACTTGTTACCTAATCATTTGTTGTCCCCTAGTTGTCCTATTTTGAGAAACAATGAATAATTTTCTCCATTAACTTCTTTATTTATGACTGCACAGACCTGTGCCATATCAAATTCAGTTATCACTTTTCCAGCTTTAGTTTTGCTTTTTTTCCCTTGAAAATGCAGTTATTCAATATCTTTGCTCTTCCTCCTCCCTGACTTGAGTTCTTTTATTTCTTATTTCAAGATGAGAACAGATCTAAATAAACACTACCCAGAGACCCCTTACTTTCTTTGAAGGCTGCATTGATTTTCTTAATAGTGCTGTGTAAAAAAGACATATGTGAAATACAATGAAATTTGCTGGAGACTTCCAACACTGAAGATTAAATAAATATGATTTTATTCTATATACTAAATCTGCTGATGAAGAAGCTAAGTTCTCATCACCAGCAGTTACAGTAACTAGCTTGCCTGCTTTTCTTATGCTGGGCATAATTCTGCCTTGGAGATGTTACTCGATGTCTTTTTTCCATGACAGATGTTTAAGCTGATACTTCCTTACATAGCAAGAGTGAAAATAGACCTAACATCAGTTACATTTGATGGAACCCCCCTAACATCAATAGAACCAGTACAGAGCCCAAGTCCTTTATCTTACCAACCTCTCAGTAGGTTGGCAGCCCTATATATGATAATGTAAGAATAATTGTTTATTACATTTCTGCTGTAACATACAAGCATTGTGTAATTCAGCATTAATGTCTGACAACCCAGCTGTCACCTTTCCAAAAATACTGTCTAACTACTGTAGCTGCTACTTGCTTCCATTTCAAACCAAAGGAAGAGGTTATGCTCTGGGGCATTTTGACAGGGTGTTATCTTTTGAAAAGACAGATGTTTGCACTGGAACTGTCTGGTAGTTTTAAGGCTTATGCATGTTTCAATAAATAAGTGCAAAATTACTTGCCAGGTCCAGAGTTAAAGTTCAGACTAGGACATCTACAGAAATATGTCAGTGACACACAAAACTAAGAGAAGCATGTTCACAAAAAAACTTTCAAATAACCTTTTAAACAACACGGAAAGCGCAAAGCTCTGACTTCAAGGCTTATATGTGTGAAAGGACACTGAGAATGTATGAAATAGAGTTGCCATTCTCTGTCCTTCTTTATTTCATCTCCCAAGAAAAATACTTCAGAGGGAGGGCAAGTAATTCCTCACTTTATCAGGGATTTTATTATTTGAAGTGGTATGATAGTTCTTATTGACCTAACTCTGATATGTAAGCTGATGATGAAATTAATTTGGCCTTTGGTATAACCACAATTAACTTCTCCAGAAGGGAGGTGATACGATGTCTCACAGTAAAAAATATCTCTTTGCAAGGAGCAGCAAAGGCCTTATGTGTTGTTTGAGGCTTCAATAGACTTATTTCAGGCTGAAGTGGTTTGTCTGCCTCCACCTAGTCCCCTGCACCAGGTGAAATTTCACCTTGGAGGATAAATTATGGAAATTCTTTTGCATCAGAATAAATGACTATTGTCTGTTGGGGAAGTTTAATTCCAGAAAATGGATCAAACAAAGAACTGAAAGGATGGCACTGATTGAACAGAGTTTAATATTCTTTGTTTAGAAAATGTGGTTAATTTGTCATTGCTAGATGAATATAAGTGTTATGCCTGTGTGTACTTTAGACTCTGTCTTGTACTAACAAATGCAAGTAGGATAAACTACTTGAGCTTTAAAACTACTTACAGGGAATACATGAAACGCTCCCCTCTCTCTTTTAATCTGCTAATTACTTGTTCAATTAAAGGGTGGGGAAGAAAAGAGAGAAAAGCAAGATAGGAATCCCATTCTTTTTCATTTTCTGAAAGTCGGTCTTCTGCCATTATATTACCTGAACACCAGTCTGAGGACACTAATTCTGGGAAACTTGCTCAGTAGGATCACCTTTAAGTTATTCTGGGATTACAGATATGCAAACATAGAACAAATAATTCAGAAAACTAATATGAGAGGGAGAGAGGCAGTTGAATAAAAGTACACTGATGTTTGTATAACTAAATATATTTATGTATGTATACGTATATATGTATATACCTATATATACACAAAAACTTTATGAAGCCTCAAATCTGCAAGCTGTTCGATACAAAGATTTTACATCTATATAATCTGATTCTTGGGACAAAAAAAAAGACAAGTGGAGCAGCTTTGCAATTCAGAAATTAACAGTATTTCTCCCTATGCCAGCTGGTCTATCCTGTTCAGTTAACCACATATTTAAGCTTGGACAATAGGAAAATAAGATTAATGAAAAATGCTCATTTGCCTGGTGCTGGAGCTCTGATCAGTCTTAACCTGTCTGCCTTGTTAGGAGCTGGAGAGGGTCAAGGGCATTAGCAGCTGCTCATTGATTCCAGATACTGGGAAAAAAAAATAAAATAAGGAATAAGTTTGCTTTTCTTTGCCAAAATAACAATTTTTCCTTATGAAAATTACATTTGTCATTTCCCTTGTATTCTTTGAATTGAACTCCTCCCACCATAGCTCCTGCCCCAGCTTGAAAACCTGAAGTAAAGACTCTTTAGCTACTGGCTTGGAGGCTTCTGTGAATGCCACCCTCTATGCACATGCCAAAGGCTACACATTTGTTACATGCTTCTTTGTTTTTTTTCATAATTGTTTGTGGCACATATTTCAAGTGAGGAAGGCATCAGCAGCAGATGGTTAGCAGGCCAGCAGAGTAGTTATTAGTAGAGCAAGTTTTCACTTCCGCCTTTTCCTCTGACCAGCTATTTAAAGCAGTATGAAAAGCTGCAAGTGTTCCCTGGGGATGGGGAATGGGAAATAACTTAAAAATTACCATTTTTTTTTTTTTTTCAGAGCTTATGCTGGTTTGAAGGAAAAAAGAAAAAAAGTAATAAAATACATTTCTTCCACTTGGATTAGACAAGCACCTTTGAAGCAATTCTTACTAGCTTCCCCACTTACTGTGCATGGGCTTTCTTGCAAAATTCTCCCCAAGTGCATGAAGCATATTCCTCTGTATGAGCTGTAACTGGAGGGTGCCCACTAAGATCACACAACACACTTCACTTACTAAGGGCTCTACATGATCAGACCAGAGCTAATGCAGAGTAAACCCCAAACATGCAGGATACAGACATCAGGACCAACTGCTTTGCTCTGTAGATTTACTCCTAATGCAGTATAATCTCTGGCAGTGGAGATGAGCCATATTTTACCTTGTGCTGTCTCATGGGCAGGGATTAACTTCAACTGCAGCACCTCAGTAGAAGCCCTAGAGGTACAGATGGTGTACAAACGCAAACATTAAAGAGGTGATACATTTGTCTTTGAAATGTGAACAACAACATGGCTTTTGAATGAACAATGACTTTTGAATTTTAGGGCAATCTAGTAAAGTAGCTGTATGTCAAAGGATTTGCTCACAGCTGGTGATATTTGAAAATACACCCTCTTATGTGTGTTGGGAAGGACTTGGCCTGTAGCCTCTGCAGTATTGCAGAGATTTGAGATAATCTTGGAGAAGATATGTCCTTGCTTCGCATGTATGTTCTAATTTAAGAATAATCTGCAGCAGGTAATGTGCTCTCCATCTCCCCTCCTCCCCTTTTTTCTGAGAGTTTGGCTTTCTTAGTGGGTATCTAATAGTACCCTGAAGAATAACAAGTACAAGGTGGCTTGTTCCAAGCAACAGCTTGGGTTATGCAGGTTATGCGTATGCAGAGTCACTGTAAAAATGACAAGCTACACAATTCAGATTTCTTTGCTTGCCCTCCATTGCAGTGAAGAGGATACACAGACTTTCACTGCTCATGATGGAATTGCAGCTGAGCCAGGCACTCTGAGATGCAGCTTCTATTAACTTCTCTGCAGGCTCTCTGCAGGAGGCTTTCTCTGTGTGTGTGTGTGCTGCTTCCCATTGTCTTCTCCAGGGAACCATGCAGCTTCTTCAGGGAGGATGAGTGACAGTGCCCCAACAGTAATTCTTAATTATTTTCCAACTTTGATAATTAATAACTAATAAGTCCTATCTAATCAAATGGGATTTCAAGTCCATGGTCTAAACTCAATTTACTGTACTTTCATAACAGTAATTTTTTCCTTTTCCTTTCCCTGAAGGCACCCACTGTCTTCAATTCTGGGAGGTGAAGATTAAGCTGACAGATGGTAACAGCAGAAGAATGATTATGAGTTTTAAAAACCTTGATATTTTCGCTTAGTACACCATTTTTCATGCAAATACTGACACAGATATTAGCATCCATTTAAGAAAGTATAAAAATACATCATTTTGTTACAGTTTAAGTTATAATCATTCAATGTTTCATTAAAAATACTATGAAAGACTGCTCTGAAAGGGATGAAAATCAATGATGTTCACATCACTTCTGCTGCTTTGCTCTTTGGGTACTGTCTGGCAATGAAAATAGGCTGCATATCTCAGTAAATTATTCTGTTAAACTGAGTTGTTGCTCTGGATCAACTTTTGGGAATCTATCCTTACCAAAAGAATCAATTTACATCATGACTCACTGCCTAGTGTTAGTAAGGTAGTTTGTAAAGTAGTTAAGTGTTAACTCTTCTGGAACTTCCCTCTATGTGTCCTCATAGAGTACTCACATGGCTAAGGCTGAAAGACCTGTGATGAACCCAGCTGATTTATTTCTAGAGGTTGGGTTTATGTCTAAATGTATACCTCACACGTATACCACTTATTATGTGGACAAGGACTGTCAGTAACATGTGCCAGCTGAAAATAAAAATATTTTCATATAGATCATGCGTTAAGTGTCCTCTTTTAATTCCAGTACATCAGAGTAAGAAAATAAAGAAATAAAGTCTACTCAGAGAAGTCTGAGGAACAGTCATAGGTAGGTAGAAAAAAACCCAAAGCTGATCAGACATTTACCTCTAGCGGTGGTGGCTGCTGGTGACATTTCTTGGTGGCATGCTTCATTTTTGTCAGATGTTTGTGCTATCTGTGGAGGGGGAAGCAGCTTGCAATATAAAGCACTAGTACTTAAAAACTGAAAGCCTAATTTTGTTGCCAAAAAAATGAGACCACTGTGACTTCATGCTAACCTTTATCTACAAAAAGATTTCTGGTCTTGTGACGCATAGCAGTATCTACAGAAAAGGAGAGATTATGAAATATTCAGGGAACTGAATACAGGCAGGGAATCCATAGGCAAGAACTAAGGCATTAATCACACTAACACAGACCTACAGATGATACCTGCAACATTTCTACATTATATTTGTTGTCAACATTTTCAGAAAAGACAAGTTTAGCAAACGTCAAGATTTGTTTTTTGCTTTGTTTTCCCTAGGAAAATCCATTTTCTCAGCATTTCCATTGAAAATTATACTCTATGTTATTAGAAGTAGCACTTTTGACTTTTTTAAGTTTCACTACATTCACATCATTTTTTAAAAATGGGGCATAAATGGAAGGAAATTTCCCAAAGTCACAGTGAAATATGAAATAACATGTCGATTGAAATAACTTCAAAATCTTTCATTTGATTCGAGTATTTCTCCCTGTGAACAACATTACTTAGCTAAAAAAATCAAAATCAAATTCTTGCTCTAGAATGTCTTTAAAAAGTTTTCTCATTAAATGTCTTGATAATTTTGAAGTATTTTCCAAAGCGGTTTTGTGTAAAAAAACCTTCAAGACATTCTTTTTCATGAGTGTCAGAGGTTTAGTATGTTAGATTGCTATTTTAACCAAGAAAGGTGTAATTCAAAAGGACTTGACCAACTATAGCTATATTAATTTACCTCTTTCTTGTGGACAGGCAAAAGGTATAAATCTTCTCCTTCTCATCACATCTATTGTCAGTTAACAAAATATAATAAAGAATATTATTCAAATCTCATTGTAATGAAAATGCTGTTTTCATTACAAACTTTTACAAGTTTGAACATGCAGCCACATAATTTAGGAAATCAGTTAAGTGTTGCATTATGTATAAGCTGGGACAAGCTAGTACACAGTTAAAAGCAGACAATAACAAAAATGAAACTTAAATTTCTCATCAGACGGCAATAATGCACATTGGCTTACATGTTCTTCAGCCTGAGATCAAGCACTTGGTAAGCGTCAGGGGCTGAATTACCACACTTTAACTTGATCAGCCCAAGCTGCATTTCTAGGCTAAGAAATGTGTAACACCTCTCCTTGCTTTCCTTTTTTTTTTTCCTTTTATCTGAAATGTGGACATTGATCCCTACTCCCTCTCTTCTGCAGGTTCTGACATACCATAAAGCAAGAGTTGGATATAGGAAGGATGACTAACCTGTACAGATTGGTCTATAAAAATGGCAGTAGACTTTTATAAACGGTAAAAAAGAAACAGCACTGCCATCCAAACAGTGTTGCACTGTAAATAGTAATGGCTAGGTTGCAAGTATTGCTTGCAGGTTGTCTTTTTTATTTGGAGGTATCAAAACCTTCAGTGGGCAATTCATCACCTTTTTAATCCTATTAGCAGTAATGGAAAAATGACAAACCATTTTCCACAAATGTTCATTAGGTCTCTTTAAATTCATATAGCATCCAAGATTAGAGTGCGACCTTAGTCAAAGAACATCAACTGGCTGTTAGTCGACAAAAAAAATCCAACCCTGTGTTAGAGAGCCATTGTCAATTCCAGTTCTAAGGCACCAGGGCAACAGAATATGGAAGTTTAAAGGGGTTGGTTGTTGCAGGTTTTTTTTGAGATATTGAAGCTTTTTTTTTTTATTTCATCTGCAAATGGGTGCATAACAAGATTATGTTTTGAGTCCATGTTATGAAGGCAAACTTCACAGTAACTTCTAATAGCCATTAACTTTGTCTTTGATATCAGAAGCTACTTGTAAATGCTTTAAGATTTGAAACACCTGTATAATAACCAGTAGCCCAGCTGATTTTGCGGACTCCTCTTGTAAAATTTCAGAGACCAATGCACATTTATATGGTTGATATAGAGGGTAGGAAAAAGTGTAATTTCATGCAATGGCTAGAGGCTAATGCTAGAAAAATTCAAATTCTAAGGAGTATATTACAGCTAGGTAGCCAGCAGGACAATTTACCTAAGGAAGCGATGAATACTTAGACATGTAAAATTCCTATAGAAATTACTCATTTCATCTGAAGAGTGAGTATTTTATATCTTCTCTTCCATAACGTAAAAATATTATAATCTCAAAAAGAATATAAAATCAGAACCTTTTTTCTGAGGTGAAATATTTTGATATCTCTTTTCAACCTTATTTCAGGCTTTTTACTAGGTCCCATAATGTAACTTACCCACATCATCCCAGGAGGTGACATGTGAAATGTGAAAAAAAGCAGCTGCCTAAACTGTAGAAAATAAAGAATTTGTGGTTTCATGGTACAACAGTTAGGGACTCCTGTGGTTTTTATTTTTCAAACATAAGTCAGCAGTCTTCATTTCAAACATAAGTCAGCAGTCTTCTATTCCTCAGTTTGGAGATAAGGATGTGCTGCCATTGATCTCACACTGTATGCTGACAAACAAAACTCAAGGGAGTATACATTACAAAATAATCAGACTAATGATCTGCAGAGATTCTTATGTTAATGTTACCTCTTTAAACTGAAAGCATGCTTTCAGCTAAATACCTTTTCAGTTCCCTTCCTGGGCACCTAAATGAATAAAAGGATGATAATGGCACTTCAATTATTTTAGGAACATACTTAAACTTCAATGAAAGAGCTTTTGGGGGGCACAAAAGACACAAACACAAGTGTTTAAACAAAGAAAAATGTTTTGTGGATTATGTAAGAAATGAAAACATAAACCACTCACCATCCTTCCATCTTAAAGAAAAAAAAAAAGAAACAAACCAAACCCAACCCAACCAACCAACCAAAAAAACCCACCAAAACCCAAATGGCAATGAGATTTATAAAACAGCAGTTGCACTTCATCCTATGAGTGTACCATACAGTCTATTTCTGTAAGTTATGAGGAAGAAACCTGCAGTAAAATTTGTGCCACCAACAACTATGGAATTTCTTTCAATTTGTGAAATAACACTGTTGTCTTTTGTGTTAAGTATAATATCCTAGACCAATGACTGACTAGTCTTTAAATACATATAGCCATCAACAACCTTGAGACGCCAATGTATTTAAAAAAACTGGGGCTCTGTGATCTTAACCACTTTGAATGCTTGCATTTTCAAGGAAAATAAATTTATCCTTTGTGGGACATTACATTTACTCATGAACTTGTGGAGTGGCTAGGTTCTGGTCTCATATTTTTCTGGAGAGCTGTCAGGCCAGTAATCAGGAAGATGCAATATCTGAAGTCTAACCGAGGAATACAGTAAGACCTTTCCCTTCAGATGCCCCTTCTTAATTTGGCATTTGGTAGTAGGAAAAAAAAACCAAACAAACAACAAAACATACAGAAAAGGAAAACTGGGGATGGAACCAGAAGTCAAAATTTAAAGCAATGCAAAACACTGAAATACGCCAGCATTTGATCTAAGGAGCGTACAGAATTAGCATGGTGAGCATATGCTCATGTTAAAAGATAACATTTTTGATAACCCTCCCTAAACTTAGTTCAGCTCTGATTTACACATTTAAATGTTCTCCTTTTTTTGAATTACTTAAATCAGGGCCACCTTCATCACTGATACAGAAATATACACACAGTTTCATTTATAAAATATTTAACTACAAATATTGCACCTCAGTTTTCAGTTTTTACACAGTAAATCTGTGTCAGATTGCTTGTTTTCTTATCCAGTATTTTTTGTAATGTATAATTATATTTTCTTTCCCCGCATGTATGTCAAAACTCTGTCTGCATAAATGATACTTAAATCTGATTCCTCTACATCTGAGTTCACTAATTGTTGGATCTCTTTTCTATTTACTCCATAATCTTCTCTTTTGAATTCCTCAGCAAAGTCCATCTTGGACAGAAGCAATCTAGGTGGTTTAAAGTTTTTATCAAAACTCCTACATTTCCAGGAATAATTTGGCAACATTGTAATTCTTCTAGTGCAAGCCATTTCTGCTAAACATTTCTGGCTAGCTCAAGTATTAGCCATGACTGCAGATCATTTGGTCTGGATAAAGCAATTGGGTGATCTAATAGCATAAATCACATAATTCCATTAAAAGCACTGGTAAATACCTAAAAATGCCAAAAATTGTTTAAAATATCATGGAAGCTTATTAAAAATGCAGATGTCTCTTTTTTCTTGTTATGCATGGTACTGGCAGGAGCCGTGGTATTCATGGGAACCTCATAGGAACATTCACAATTTTACCTATAAAGAACAAATTTTGAAAGTCATGCTTTCCTGAGCTGCTAATTGTGGTTAACTATGATGAATAACCAAGGCCGAAGTACATTTTTGTAAGTGCAACATTTAAGCTACAACCATTTCTGTCTGTTTTTTGGCTAAACCACAAAGCTTTATTTCAAAGCTGGCTTTGCTGTAGGCACGTTTCCATTCAAGACTAGCTAGCCCTTTTGGCTCACTCACATCTTCAGCTGCGCTACTGACTTGGAGTATAACACCTGACTGGAAAGGGAGCCTGACGTTAGTGTGTACATAGAATCACAGAATAGTTAGGGGTGTAAAGGACCTTAAGATCATCTAGTTCCAACACCCCTGCCATGGGCAGGGACACCATGTACTAAACCGTATCATGTCTAAATCCTTCTTGTAATAGATGGAAAAAGGTATCTTCTTCCTTTAGAATTATTTTTTTTTTCCTAAAGTGAGCCCTGATTAGGCTCTTACAGTCAAAATTCCACATCAAGATACTGCAGATAACTCTTATTAGGACAGATAGATCTCATGGCATTTGTGTGGGAAAAAGCTGGAAATCTAATCAAGTTGAGGTTGGAGCTGTGCTGGCATTCCACATGTAATTATCCTCTGCAGGCCAGGGAGACTTGCCAAAGGCACTACTGTAGCTTTTTACAGCAGGTTACGTACTTGCATTTTATATATGAATCTCTAAAGATACTTCAAGGCAATACTGGAGAAGTAAACTGCATTAGTTGCCGTGCCAGTGACTGTGCAGCTTCCATGGCTTTAAAAGTTTTCTCTTTACTAGGATGTTTTAAAAATCCTGCACCTATTCTTACACTCTAGCTACACTATGAAAAGAAAAAAAATAAAATACACAGTGTTAGAAAATAAAACATTCAATCTATTACCATTCATGCTTTTGGTTAACTAAATCCCTAAGTTCACTTGTCAGTGTTAAGAAGCCTCCACAGTGAATGCAGCCAACCATACCATTCAATGTGCTGAATGCTGTCTATACCTGCATTCCTAGAAAGGCTCACAGCAGTGGACGAGCTCATTAAGACTACAGGGTTAGATAATCTTTTTGTTGGTTTCCTACCCAGTTCTTTGCACTGGCTGCTGGTGGCATTTCCATAATGACAGGATCTAACACGGATTAGTTTGATTCTGTCCGACTATGAATATTAGAAAAGATGCCAAAGTATCTGCAAGCATTGTGAAAGTAACCACCTCTTCTGTACACGGAATAACTGGGTTTTCAGAAGAATAAAATGACCCCTCAATTCTTTTCCACTCACTGCAGCTCCTGGTTCCCCCCACCAGCATTGTGACTGCCACTGAAATTCTTCACCTCACAGTAGATCTGCAACAAAAGGTGCTTGGGAGTTAGCAGATCTAGTCACTCCTGTATCATGCCTCCGGCTTGGCCCAACCCTTTCATTCACTCCAATCTCAGTACTGTCTTTTCTTTCACTTGCCCTTAGCATCATGTTCTGTATTACCCACTTCACTCCCTCCAAAATCTGGAGCTCACACATGTGGCCATTCCCACCCAGAGGTGAGAGCACAGGAGCCATCCAGAGGAGGGTGGCACCATGGAGCACTCATTGACAGTTCACCCAGGAAAAGCTACTTTAGCTGCAAGGAGAGGGAGAAGCAGAGACAAAGGCACTTGAAGCCTGGAAGTGCACAAAGTCCATACTCGTTTGCCTGGGAAGATGCACATGGCAGAGCTATTAGAGGATATGTTTTTTTACATCCGGATATACTGAACAGTGTTAAGTCCTCAGCAGCTCTACAAACAATGGCTTGAGAAGACATCATCAAAACATGAGATTTAGACTCGAATGCTGTAAATTTTAGAAGTGGAACCAGTGAGAGCCTCAAAGTACTGCACTGCGAGTGGATTAAAATTTTACTGGTGCAATAATGGTTAGGACTTCATCAGGCTTTGATAATCTGATGGAAACTCTTTTTCCCTGTGTATTTATTTTCTCAGTCCTTGAGAAGGGGACTAGCAAATATTTGAGTTAAAATGACATAAACACAATGTTTAGCTTTTACTACCAAAACTGAGGAATATATCCAAAAAAGAGTAAACATACTCTTTTCAAATGTAATATTTATTTGATTTTTACCAAATAGAAAGAAACATTTATCAATTCAGCAGTTTTAAAGAAAATACCCTTGTTTTATGAATGTCACTCAGTGGATTAAAAAAGCCTGCTTGTCTGGTAGCATGGATGAAGGCCAGACATAATTATTTATTTTCTCATGTGCACATATGTTTATTAACATCTGAGAAAAAAATAAAATGCAGATATCCCAGACCTGTATATACAAGGAAAGTTATTTCTTTAAGATAAATATTCACCATTCACAGCAAATAAATCTTTCTATAGTTAATGTAAAAGAAGCATTTCCAGCTCTGTAAAGAGATAACTTCAAAATTAGCAATCTGCATGGTTTCTATTTACAAAATCTTCCTTCACTTTAGACACATACAAAACTCCTCCAGCCCCCATCAAGAAATTAAAAAAAAAAGCATTATATTATTTTTAGGCCTAGTTACCACTTCCAGTTTATGACAAAACTGCTGTCAGATTGTTGCAGGCCACCTCTAGGTCTGAAACTATGAAGCAATCTGCAGATGACTGTCTTCAGTGTTGTATGATCTGCATCTGTATGACAAAGATCAACTGTGGCATGAAACTTTCTTTGCTATCTGGAAATGTGGTGTAGTGAAAAATCTTAGCAAGTGATCATAATTTGGGCTTTTAGGAAGACAAAAATAAATGAGTTAGGTCCTGTAAAGAAACTTGGCATACACCCAAAGGAAAATAAGTTTCAGATTTAGTCCCTAGTCTCTAGTGAATAAACCTTTACTAAATGAATTACTAAAACAAGTTAATACTTTGCAATGGTATTATTAAGCAAATGAAGTTTCCATCAGTTTGGACACCAACCACGTTTTCATCAAATTGAAAAGTTCCTCAACTTGGAGGACTGGAGTAGGTTGAAGAAAGTCAGACCTGGTTATTGAACCTGTTTCTGTAGTAAAATCCTAGAATATAACTTCCTTGTGCTGTTATTTTCCATGTCATTCACAAATTGCACAGTTCTGCTTTCCTATCTATCTTTCCTACCTATTTTCCTATCAAAATCTGCTTATATGAAACCTTTAGATGGAAAAGTGAAGCTGAAGAAAAACCTTTCTGTCATACCTATGCTATGAAGATTTAGTGTTTAATATGAAAATAAGTAAATATTTATTGAATATCTAGTCATGAAACTGTCAAATAATTATATTTGGCTTAACAGTTTAGTTGCCTTCATTTATTTACCTGTCTTCACTTACCCAGAATAGTATATCATACTCTTCATCCTTTATCTTTTAAATATCAGACATTTTAATAACTGCCTAGTACCACCCTATGTTCAGTATATCATTTTATTACAGAACAATAAAATGTGGTTTACAAATACAAAATCTCCCAGGTTGCCTTCAGATAAGTGTCACCCTTAAATGAAAGAGTAATTATAGTGAAACTGATAATTACATTGTACACAAAAGAAAATGCGGAGTAAGGAAAAGGAGTCCACTGCACCAGAGTTGTGTATATTAGCCACGATGGGAGTAAAAGATTAGCTCTTATCTTACTAAATTCAATGGCAGATTTGCCACTGTAAGCTAATGAACAGGCAGTTACATTCCCAACACACTAGGTCCTCTGTAAAGAGTTGGACTAACCTCAAAGTTGGCTTTTTAAGCCTTAAATATATATTTATGCAAACAGCCACTGTTTCCTACAATAGGTGGGAAATACTGCGTTAGTCAGCTGAAAAAATAGTTATAGCTCTTGCAGTTGTGCCAGCAGCAAATACACTTTCCAGCAGTCATTTGCTGTAGCTTTCACATTTCATTGTTGCTACATTTCCATGTTTTGAGGTTTCACCAAAGTAATAAAAATATGTATATTTCTTCACTTAAAAACAAAACACACAAAAAAAGGAAAGATCTAAATATACTGAGTATTTTGCATTCACAGCAAATTATGATTCATGATATTCCTCACTTTATTTTGTTCATTATCTGGCTTCTGAAAAGTAAGTATGCTTCTGCCTCAGTAATACAGAACATGGTAAAATTGATTTCTCTGTGATCAGAATCTTTCATTCTTTACTTGCAGCTTGTTTTTAAGCACAATATTGCTCTTCATTTATGCTGCATAATAAAAGTGTGTATAATATAGTAACTTCTTGGCTGTGTTCTTTGTATCACTGACATTTAGGAAATTAATTTAAAATAGCATACTGGTTTCATAGATCATTTTCAAATAATAGCAGATGGTCAGTTTCACTTCTAGCTAGTATTTCTCGAGCATTTCTTTTTCCTAGAAAGACTTTGTAAGGGTTAGAGATACATTATCTAGAAAACTATATCAATTGGAATATGTACTTAAATGCTTTGAAAGTAAACTACCATTTATTAAGAAGTGATTATTATTATTGTCCAGTAAGCGTTTTGATGAAGGAGAATTAAAGCTGTGCAGCCTGGGTACATGACAACTGTAAGATGGTTTATTTACCCTTATCTGTAACAGCCAAAGGCCATGGGTTATCAGATGGCTTATAGAACATGTCCTCAGTCTACCACAGGGTTTTAGGTGACAGAAAGAGATTTTGCCATGAGAATTTTTTCTGAGCATGAACCCTGAAACAGAATACACTCTCAGGATGTTCACTTGGAATTCTGCATGAGAAAAAAAATTAGATTAAGAAGTATTTTTTGAAGATTGTGCATTTTCCTTGCTTGATCAGGAAAGATAACAGGCTGGGTATGGTAGTTTGGGTTGGGATAGAGTTAGGCTTCTTCACAGTAGCTAATATGGGACTGTGTTTTGGATTTGAGCTGGAAACAGTGTCAATAACACACTGATGTTTAGTTATTGATAAGCAGTGCTTGCACAGAGCCAAGGCTTTTTCTGCTCCTCATGCCACCAGTGAGTAGGCTGGAGGGAGAGGAAGAGGGCACAAGAAGCTGGGAGGGGACACAGCCAGGACAGCTGACCTTCAACTCACCCAAAGGGATATTCCATATCTACTTCCAGCTCAGAGGAGAAGGAAGCTGTGGGACATTCTGAGTGATGACGCTTGTCTTCCCAAGTCATCATGAAATGTGATGGAACCCTGCTTCTCTGGAGATGGCTGAACACCTGCTTGTTTGTGGGAAGTAATGAATGAACTTCTTAGTTTGCTTTGCTTGTGTGTGGTTTTTGGTGTACCTATTAAACTGTCTTTATCTCAGCCTTTGAGTTTCCTCAGTTTTACTCTTCCAGTTCTCTACCCCATCCTATTGGGTTTGGAGTGAGCGAGCAGATGTGCAGGGCTTCGTTTCCAGCTGGGTTTAAACCATGACACTGTAAAAGAGATCAGACCACTGAACACAGCACGAGTATTTTCATCATCTATAAAAGGGATGAGATCAATAGTTAATTACCTCATGAGGCAGTTGTGAGAACTGCCTAATGACTCTGTGCAAAGGGCTACTGACCAGTTAAAGGCAGATCAAAATCTGTTCTTATTTAAGATGTGTCAATGCCTCAATATGAAGGTGTGACTTGTTCAACAAAGCATGCTAGACACCTCCCCAAGGCAATGAAAACAGTGATTAAGAAGTGGCACTTTGGTACAGTCTTGCACAACTTCAAGAAAGGTGTGAACCAGGAGGCATGTACATAGTGTTATGTAACCCACATTCCAGTCTGCACTGCAGCATCAGTGCTACCGTTACGCAGCCTGTCTGTGCTGCTGCTGATAGAGGTGCCACATGTTACCCAGGACTACTGTTATGCTTTCATTCTGCTGCCAGGACATACCTTTAAATTACTTTTTTTTTTTTTTTAATTATTCCAAGTATTTACCAGTGTAATGCACATAAGAATTGAAAACAAAGCATTTATTGAACTACAAGATTTATATACTACTTTGTGTCCACAAACTAAATGAATCATTACTTATCTGCTAAAAAAAAATGTTTAGCATGTCTTGGATACTAGATATAAAAATATTTTTATATATCATATTTATATACATTTTTAATTTTTTCTTACCCTTCTTTGAAATTATATTTTATATTTGCAGATGAATCATTATGCTAAATTCTCCTTGGCACACAAACTCATATCTTCTTATAAGTCAGTTGGCTGCTTGATAGTGCATCACTGTGTTTGGAAAACCAGAGCTGGTGAGAACTGGCACATCACGGAAAAAACACAGAGCGTGTCAGATATTTTAAGTTCTGAAGTGGGTGGCTGGGGAAAGACAGTGGAGAACCCTTGTCAAACAAAAATATATCTAGCAGGATATAGAAGTTACTCTCTGCTAAGACGTTCTGGATACTTCCAGAATGCTGCCTACAAAGAGTGTACTTTAAACTCCTCCTAAGAGAAAAAGTCTGAAATACAGTCACATCTGAAGAAAGGTCTGGCATGCAGTTATCATACTTCTGCCTTCTGTTCAGCTGAATTCACTGTGAAAGCTCCAGGGCACTTCCAAGGCGCACTTATGGGCACATTCCATGTGCACTGGTGGGCACTGATCGATAGTCTCAGTGTGTTTCATAACAGATGGAAATCACAGCATGCAACATAGAACAGGAGATACAGTGGAGTTACCAGTGCATCAAAAACCTGTCTGCTTAGAAGCTTAAAAGCTGAAACAAGATAGGCATTAGGTCTCCATTGTAAGAAATTACTATACTCTGTTGCTGTTTCTTAGTGACAATTATCTGTTGAGCCGTGCTTGGAACAGAAGTCTGAAAATATAAAATGTGGTGGAAAAAAGAAAATACCATCTATAGTGCTGGCTATCGATACTTCTAGTCATCTTTGTCCTACAGCCAGCAGTGACACTACTATCTCTGGATGACAAAAGTCACGACTCTATCAATGAAGTCTAGAAAGACTGGACTGGCTGCATCTGTGAGAAGACCAAGGGCTCAAGTAATTTATCATTTCTGGAGAAGACAGCTTCATTTATACTACACCTGATAGTGATTCTGCAGACCTACCCAAGGACACATTTTCACTGAAGCACCTGGAATTCAGCCTCATTACCTAGCAAACTTTAAAGTGTGAAGACAGTAGGATTTATGATGATGTCCCAGTGAATTTTGGGCTGATTTTATTTTAAAAAGAGTCCTCTTTAACATTGCTAAGCAGTAAAGCAAAACTTCATTACTATTAGAGGTAAACTGCAGTGTGCCCAGGTGGCCAAGAAGACCAATGGCATCTTGGCTTGTATCAGAATTAGTGTAGTCAGCAGGACTGTGGATGTCATTGTCCCCCTGTACTCAACACTGGCGTGGCCACACCTCGAATGCTGTGTTCAGTTTTGGACCCTTCACTACAGGAAAGACAGTGAGGCTCTACAGTGTGTCCAAAGAAGGGCAACGAAACTGGTGAAGGGTTTGGAAAACAAGTCTCACGAGGAGTGGCTGAAAGAAGTGGGGTTGTTTAGTCTGGAGACATGGAGGCTGAGGGAAGACCTTACCGCTCTCTACAACTACCTGAAAGAAGGTTGTACAGAGGTGGATGCTGTTCTCTTCTCCTAAGAAACAAACAATAGGGCAAGAGAAATGGCCTCAAACTGCACCAGGGGAGGTTTAGATTAGATATTAGGAAAAATTTCTTTTTTCAAGGGTTTTCAAGCATTGGAACATGCTGTCCAGGGAAACTGGAGTCACCATTCCTGGAGGCATTTAAAATAGGTGTAGATGTGACACAGGAACATGGTTTAATGGTGGATTTGTCAACACTAGGTTAATGGTAGGACTTGATGGCCTTAAGGGTCTTTTTTAACCTAAATGATCTATGATTATGTGATCTCATTTAAATTTAGAAATTTACATAATACACCTGCCTCCATCTGAACTAGTTTTCTGGGTCCTTATTCTAGACAACAGAACTCTAGCTGATTTATTCGGTAGGCTCTACGGTACAATTTGTGTGCTCAAATGCAGGCACTTACTTCAGGATGGTGCGGAGTATACTTTAAACAACAATGGCTAGCTTTTTTTATTTGGTATAAAAAAAGAACATCTATATCACTTGCATGGGCCTATGCTATATTCCTTATATAGTCACCTGAATCACATCCTAAAAGACCAATACATTTCAAGTACAGGTTAGAATACTTTATGGACATCCCACTAAGACAAAAATACTTTTTTACATACGTTCGTGCTTTAGGTCATAATCTAACCACCTTAAGGGCAAGTAATGGCCTCCAAAGAAACAATATCCTCAAGTGCCTCTGACAGAGCTTGTAACAGCCTTTTGCAGACACCAGGGTAGAGAACACTGGGCTTACTGTTTCGATATCATTGTTTTGTCCTGTTGAATGCACAGCACATTTTAATACGGAAAGCCATGACTTCAATAGGAAAAGGCCCTGGAAATAGAAATGTTCATGTGGACCATTCATTTTTGGAACAGTTAATTATAATTGATCCTTACACAATGAATACTAAAGAAGAGTTATTATTAAAATGAATAATAAGAATGAATGACAATGATGTGTTTATTAGGCTATCAATAATTAATAGGGATTTGCCATTTATTGTAAATACTGTTGCTGTTTCTGTTGCAGATTTGGATGGCACGATTTATACAGTAATTTTATATGAAACAGCACCAATTATAGCATGGCTTTTACAATAGAGTAAAAGCAAATGATTTTGTGAACTTTTTCATTTCATTCATTGTTAGCACAGACTGCAATGTAAACACAATATAGTGAAGGGAATAAGGAAGTTTTGTGCAAGTCTAATAACTTTGGCTAGTAATCTAACTTCCCCTAGGCAATCACATGGAAGAACTAAATACAGTGGGGCAGAAATAAAGGCAGGCAGGTCAGCATTAGGATGGAACAGAAAAAAGGATATTAGGGTTTGTTAACTATCAATGTCAGCTGAAAGTGCCATGAAAAGGAAGGAGAGGCAGAGTAACATCACTGCAGAGGATAAAAGCTTGTTTGAGCTTATGGAATCATAGAATCATAGAATAGTTAGGGTTGGAAAGGACCTTAAGATCATCTAGTTCCAACCCCCCCGTAAGGCAGGGACACCTTACGCTAAAAAGCTTATGCTTATGCTACAAACAGAAATACAAAATTTTCAGACTATGAGAAAAGCTAACCAGAACACATATGATGACTTTCACAACAGGAAAATTCATCTTAACCACCTTGTACTGGACTATAGCTTCTATTAAAGTCTAAGCCCGTATTTTTCTGGAGAAATAATCTGCAATATACAAATCACTACTCCTTTGGAAAAACATAGTAGTTTGCCCTGTAACAGTGAAAATCATGCATTTCAATTGTACTTAAAAAAATATTATTTAATGCACATACACAGGAGTTATATTGACTGGCCTAAAAAAAAAACCCATACTAAAAGGCTGAAATTGAATTTCAAAACAAAGGACTTTTAGATATTTAAACATTCCAAAGGTTTGGAAATTTTTCATGCGCATCAGTAATCTATCATAATGTTAATATTACATAGGGCAGCCAATTTGAAAAGAAAATTATTTCCAATATATGTTCCAACCACAATAATTTGTGAATTAAATTAAAGACATAGTACCAAGATAAGCAGGTAAAATACATATGATTTAGTTAAAAGAAAAAAAAGAAAAAAAAAAAAAAGAAAAAAAGAAGAAAGAAAAAAAGAAAAAAAAAGTTTTGGGGTTTTAATCTTCATACTACTTCAAGAGAATGGCCTCTAATCTGTCCAAAACATTTAACAAAGAGTCTTGAAAATTTTAGAAGAAAAAAAAAACAGTTTTTAAAAATATTTTAAAAAATTCTACCATCTTATCAGAAGCTGCAACTTTGATTTTAATAATCAGTGTTTTCAGAACTGCCTTAGATGAACCTGCAGTGCACACAGATGGCAAGTCATTTGAGTGAGAAAAATAGGAACTGGCCCATCTATGGATCCCTAGAGGGTGCCATGACCCATTAGCAGAGAAAAGATGACCTTTACTGAATAATAATTGAGAACTATTACTAAGATAATTACAAAACCAATTGACTGCCAGAAGGCCTAGACCTTGGATCCTCAATTTATACAGCAACTGCTCATGATGTGCACAGAAAAAAAATGCACTAAGGGTTCACAAACACCTTAGCCTCAACATCTGCCTGCCATCTAAAGAAAATGATCTGGTATTAATAATTTGAGCAGTGTAGTCATTGCAGACGTAGACTGCATCACAAAGCAGACATTTAACATAACCTAAAGTTATCATGCTTTTGTCCAGTTTGTATTAACAAAGCAGAATAATATAAGGTAAATTAAGTTGTTGCAGGTCACAACATGAAAATGAATGAACTTAATTCTCTTTAACAGGGAGCATGACTGAAGCTCTGTACTGGATGTTGTACTGGTAAAAATGATAAAGGTTCTTCTTAAAATTGTTTTGCAAAATGCTGCTATCAGGTTTTCTAATGTATACACCTTCAACCTCTTTTTCAGATTCTTTCCTCTACAGGAAGAAGGAGAGAGAATTTATTGGCCTTTGAAGGCGAAACTTTTCACGTGCTTTTTGTTGTTTGTTTGTTTTCCAAAAAGGAATTTCTGGGAGCCAAACTATTACAGGATATCTGTTCTGAGATACCACTAATCCTCTGAAGGTGAAATCCTGGACAGCAATAAAAATCAACAAAAAAATCCCTGAGTTTCTCCCATGTCTTCCGCAGGGATACGATGCATAAGAAATAAAGCCGGCATGCCATATGTCTTGCTGATCAGATTTCCAAAATCATCCTTCCTTACATTTGAAGGATATTTTGAAGATTTTGAAAGCAGAATGATTTAAAAACTTAGTGCCAAGTTTCACACCTGGAACTGGTATTTGGGAATGTAGAATATCAGAAATAACCAACACCCCCAAAAAAATCATGCCTAGCCTTCCTCCTTTAGAAGGAAACAGCTGAAATTACTGTGACAAAATGCTTTGGATAAAATATTCTTTCACAAAAGCTACTTCATGATTTTTAACTCTTGAGTTAATGATTTTTAACTCTGAGTCCCATGCTTTGGACTCTTTAAGGACTCTCCACTAAAAGGTGTGTTACAGGTAGTCATTCTTCAAGGGAGACAATTTAAGTCACAGCATGAAATTCATATAAAATTCAATTCACATTTGAGACCTGTAGTAAAAAAGAGCTGCCAACACTGACAAAACACTTGTTCTGCATGACAGAAATGCTAAGAGAGCCAATTTCTTACCCAAGAAGTACCTATATAATAGGATGTGGTAGAAAGAGGAGATAGTGCATTCAGTTTACAAGATGCCCAAGCTAGGATTCAAATTCATGGAGAATTAAAAAAAAATAAACTAACTGCACTCTCAGGTGAACTATTTTCCCCCAAATTCAAATGTGCAAGCCAACCAGGTCCTGAGGACACTCTGACACTTCCACTGAACCTCAGGCATCCCAACAGCTGGCAGGTCAAACCCACAGAATGGATTGGGTTGGGCTTGAAGGTTTTGATCAGTCAGGCTGATAGTTTTTGCAACTCTGCGTTAGAAAGGGAAATTTTCTGGGGGAAGTAAAAGCACTGCTGGCCTTTCTGTGGGAAATGCTTTTTCTTCCCACTGTCCTGGCTGTGACAAAATGCAGATCAGAAGCAATGACAGCATGGAGGTAATTATGACCACAGTATTGACCATGAAAAACTCTTTCTAGATAGATAGGAGTTAGGAAAAGCCAATTGTCAATGACCTGCCCATACTGGTTTAAGTTTGGAGTAACCAAAGCATCACATTCTCAACACCCTTCATAATAGCTTGGACAGGAAAGTTTTATGCTGGTATGCTTCATTTGTTTACAAAGACCACAGCTTAGAAGGCAACATAACTTTCTTAAGAATCTAACAATTTATTAGCCAATGGTCTAGAGTCACAGTTCTTTATTATATTTTTCTCCTGACTGGATATTATGAAAAAAAAAAAAAAACAAACCAACACCCAAACTGAATTAATATATCTTCTGGGAGAAAAGACTTCGGCGGCAATCAGAAATGGAAAGAAGATAAATACCCAGTAAGACCAAGTGAATCAAACTAAAGAATGGAATCACTTGCATTCTGGTAGTAAGAGCTGAGGAAGATAAATACATATGCATAACAAGGCAGAGTGGACATAAGGGCAGAGTAGGTACACACATTTTTGTATTGAATCAGTGATGCAACAGTAGCTGACACTCTTCTCAGAAAATAATCCTCTAAGTTCCTTGATTGGTCATTTTGGACATGGCTACTGTATGCCAACCCTACCCCACCAATTCTTGCTGTTATACACCCAATACAATCTCCATGCACAGTGTCCCTGGAACCAAGGAAGCACATCACTCTGGGAAAGGAGCTATTACAACTGCCTGGTGGTACCTTCTACCCACTGCTTTATGGGGAATCCATCCATGTAAATTCACACTAAAGACAGTCTGTTCTTTGTGGATTACATCTTTGTGCTGTAATGAATCCTAGGAAGGTTGTCTTTATAAAATTTTCTGGCAATCATCCTATTTCTATCAATAATCCCTGTGGTACAGCATGTTTTCAAGCACTCTTCCCTCAAAAGATTGAAGATGTAGGACAAAGATGTAGTTCCCTTATGCAGTTTTTGGCTGCTGTAGTAGAGATCAATAAAAATCTGATGGTGTTCTGTCATCCTTGACTGGACTCCTGGTGCTAATCAGGAGTTGGATATTGCACATTCAGATGGATTTAGAGACATACAGGATGTAACAATTCAACAAGCAGTAAAGAACATTGTTTTGAATTCTTAAGGGCTAGTGATGGAAGCTGCAGTGACTAACATTTTTTGAGCCTTGAAAGAAAACCAATTAGGTACAGGAAACAAACACATACCAGTAACATAATCTATATTTTCATACATTTAAGGCCAGGAGAAGAGATTAGTTCATCTACACTGAGTTTTTGTTTTGCGGTTACTTAGATTCCATCCAATTACCTCTGATATTGAGCCCCCACAACTTGCATTCAGCCAAAAAATAACTTTCAGAAAGTAGACTATATCTGAAAGCCTCCAGAGATGACGTCCACCATTTTCTACTGCAAAGTAGCCTGCCCCAAAGTTTAATTACCATCTCTGTGAAACAGAGAGGAAAAAAAAAGCAACTGCGTGTGCTTTATTTCTAATTTAAAATTGCCTTGCTTTAGCTGCCAGCTACTTGTTATTGCTATAAATTTATCTGGTAGATTAAAGAACCCTGTAGCATTTCAGATTTTCTTCGGAGAAAGGTGTTTATACTGGCTTAACTTTCTTTTTTATAAGTTCAACAGAAATCACCTACTGCAATGTGTTTTCTCTGCCCTCCAAAACCTTCTTGTTCCTGTACTTCGTACTTTTTTTTTTTCTCTAAAAGTACAGATAGCAGGAACATTCCCAATATTCTACTGCTCATCAGTAAGTTAGAGTCTTGAAAATCACAATACTACTTGAAATTCTGTTTCTATCCAGAACCTTAGTAGAGTCTTTACCATAATGAAAACTGAGAAAACTCTGCCATTGAAATCATGAGACAAAGAGATGAGATACTAAATGCAAGCAAATGTACTGAAGGAAGCAAAAACAGTAGCTCTGACTTAGACCCCAATAGGCTAGCTGGCAGAGTGTGCTGTATAAGCAACCCACACATTTCAATTTTTTTTTTTCCATAGTGGTGGAAAGAAGCATTAACTTTTTACATAAAAAAGCATGCATAGATTTCCAACAAATCATATGTTGGAAAGATCTTGAAAGGGAGGAAAAACCCTCAGTTTAACTTATTACAGCAGTGATGGAACTTTGGGTTCACATTTGTTATTATGGCAATAATAGTACTAATATCTCAAGTGTTGAATGGATGACCAAATAAATATTTCCCCTAAAGACTTTAAAGATGACCATAGTAATGACCATCACCTGATCATTTACTAAGACTGATTAAAAATATGAACAGTTCAGCTTTTCCTCCTGGTAGTCACTATAACTGGTTAAAATGTAAAATTACTTGGAGGAGAGGTAGGGAATTCATAGAGCTGGAACACATTCAGAAGCTTATGAAATCACAGCTCAATTTTAACGGAATACAGCCAATTAAATAAACATCATATAACTCAAAAAACCCCAATGAAAGTTACAAATTTTGTTAGCTGTGAATATGCTTACACATTTGTTAGGATGACCTTGGTTTGCATGACACAAACTGGCCACCAAATGGACAGCAGCCTGAGGGAGTTATTTTTTACTGCCAAAGTACCAGTATTCAAGTTGTCGTATTTTCTTGTTCTCCTCCTTGATTTATACTAACATATTTATTTTTCATAATCACCTTCTTCCCTGAACATCCTTATGCTTATTGCTTTGTTATACTGGTCTCTATCTGTGCAATGATCTGTGTTTCTATGATTTTCTGTATTTATTATTATTACAAAAATCTGCTTTAGTCCTGCAACTTTCATGCTTCAGTTCTTTTAGAAATCTTAAGTGTCTCTATATATTTTTTATGGATTACCAGTCACAGTCCAGAATTTTAATTCTGAGTTATCAAAAGTAAAGTTATGTGCGACACACAAATGTACCACTTTCAAAAATATTTTTAAAAGATCCTTACTCAGTTTTTATAACCCATAACTTCACCTGTAGCTAAGCACAGCTGCCAGTAGAAGACTTAAATGTTTTTATTCCCAGCATGGCCAATAATATAATTGTTCAAATGAAAACAAATTGGGCCAGATATCTGACTCAGATTAAGCAAACACAAACATAAGAATTAGGGATTGCTTCAGGATGCATTCAGAACACTATCAAGTTTTAAACAGTACCTCATAGTCAGTCTGCTGCCATGAGAGTCTTTAACTGGAGAAAATAATTTTCTGCACATCCAAGTACACAGAGTCTACATGATTATAGCCAGAGTATCTTTTATAAGCTAATAACAACTGGGAGAAGCTGAAGGTGAGGAAATAAAAGATTTAGCAATAGACGACTATGGTATGAAATATACCCTTTCATTTAAGAAAGTAAAACCATCTTCAGAAAAAAAAACAACCCAAAACATATGGAATAAACATGGATAAAAAGGCAACAGAAGCTCTGGCAATGTCAATTAATGTGCAGATCCAGTTTATTCATTGTGTACAGTAAAAGAAAGGGTCACGTGTACAGTAAAAGAAAGGGTCATCACCATGCCAACTCTAGGGCAACTGCCTCATTCTTCTCAGGGTGCTTTGGAAACCTGTTTTCATGAAGCAACTGTCACTCACTGTCATTAGAATTTTTATGCCTTTGCTGTATAAAAATACTGATTTCAGTGACTGTTCATACGACACTCTCAGATTTTCGAAATCAATCTTTTCGTATGAAATCCAATAACAGCTTTCCCCCAGTGGGCATATTTAATTTTACAAAATCCCACACCAGTTGAAACTTATTTCTGTCCATATACAATGCCTAACAAAGACAAATTTCTTATTTTGTGTTCCAATTTGTGTATTGAGGCCATGCCTCTCATTTGACAAAAGAAATGAAAACAGAAGTAGGATATGTCAGCATGTCTCCTTTTTTTCTTCATCAAATTGACCCCCAAATGACCTAAGAACTATAACAGCTTGTAAAGATTCAGTTAATAAAATCTGAACTAAATAGTTGATTTGTATTAAAATACTAAGAAAAAGGTATGTACTTGAAAACACCAGTATAAAGCATCTACAAGCTCCTTTGCTTTTGCAGTTTGTTCACACATCTGCAGAGACTATCCAAGTGCCGGCTGAGTTAAGCTTCTGCACTTGCTCAGGGAAGAGCTTTTCTACATGCATTCATGTTTCTGGGGAATAATACACATTCACGTGGTGGGGGACCTATAAAGGCTGACTAACCTGCGCTCAACAGTTGACTGTGAATTACAAAAATGGAGAAACCACTAGCAATTAATGTTTGTCTTTAGACAACAGCCAAGGAAAATATAGCCTTGTATCTCTGTACCTCTCAGGTACTGTAACTGTAAAAGAAATCACCTACGGATGGCTCACAGAGCAATGGGTTCCCATCTCTTTCTGCTTTCCCCCGCCTTCTGCACCATTACACAGCCCTGAGTTAAGGCTGATCATGCAAGAAGCTTGCCTTTTCCCTAGAAGACCCCCAGTTTAAAAACGATGCAGCTAGTCTTTGATCATTTTATGGCAATAAGAGACATCTAGAGGATGCAATACCTCCAACAAATATGAAAAATAATAATTAGATTGTTTTGTTTGCATTTTAAATTGTATGCATTGGATCAGACTGTGGTAGTGGTTACCATTTCTTTTCTGTAGAAAAGCAGTGGAAGGTAGTTAATATTGACTGATAATTGCTTTTTCTTTTCAGTTATTTCTCATTTCACAGTTTCTGAGAATGAAATCAAGCCATTACACAAAAGATCTGATGATAAAACCCACTTACAACAGCTGTCTTATACAAGCAAGTGTTGAAATGAATTAAAATAAACCACCCAACTTTTGACAGAACAAGTCGGGGGCCTCTCAAATTCTGGTGTTAGCATGCACAATGAGAATTAGATTTCAGAGACCCGCTTTCCTGCTTGTATACAGCAGTCAGTTTCTAGTACCAATATGAGGTATAAAGCACCAGGCTTGATGCTTTTATGATGGGATTTAATATGAAAGCAAAGCTCTCAGGTACTTCTGGTTGCTATGAAACCATTGACATTTTCTGTTGGAAAGTAATTTTCCCTTAGTATAGTACTAAATTAGAGAGTAAGTAAATGGTATGTCTGCAATATTGAGGGCAATAATTACTTCTGAATGGAAGATAACGCTACCAAAGCAGACCCCTTTATGCTAGTCATAACTGGAAAAGCTTAATGTTGTTTAATGCCTAACAGCAATACTGACTCCTAGATGGTCCCTCTGGGGCAAGAACTCTATGTGCAGTGAAGCTGCATCTTTTCCATGCCATTTTTCACCAAATGAGAATCTGGCCCAGAAATATTATTAAGCACCACCATGTAAACTATGCAGTAGTGCAACAGACTTCAGTGAACTTCAAGCACGCAGCTAGTTGAAACGATGAGGTTTTCCAGAAATACTTTGGGCCCATAACAGATTGCCAGTCCACCTGTAGAAAAGAAGCAGACTGAGAGGTAAATAAGGGCAGGAAGCTGAGCAGAGCCTTCGGTTCATACAGGAGTGCTCCTGAGGCTTACCTAAGGTAGATTAATTTCAAGTTCACCCTGAAGCCAATACTATCAGCATAGAAATAAACGACTTTCAAACGGATTTTGAGAGACCAACATGAGTACAATCAATCTCTTAACAGAAGTTTTACCTGAACATTCATAGAATCACAGAATGGGTAGGGATGGAAAGGACCTTAATATCACCTAGTTCCAACCCCCCTGCCATGGGCAGGGTCACCTCACACTAAACCATCTCACCTAAGGCTCTGTACAGCTTGGCCTTGAACACTGCCACGGACAAAGCATTTACTGCTTCTTTGGGCACCCTGTTTCAGCCTCACCACCCTCACAGTAAAGAACTTATTCCTTATATCTAAACTGAACTTTCTCCGTTTAAGTTTGAATCCATTATCCCTTGTCCTATTGCTACAGTCTGTAACGAAGAGTCTCTCTCTGGCATCCTTATAGGCCCCTTCAGATATTGGAAGGCTGCTATGCAGTCTCCACGCAGCCTTCTCCAGGCTGAACAGCCCCAGCTTTCTCAGCCTGTCTTCATACGGGAGGTGCTCCAGTCCCCTGATCATCCTCGTGACCCTCCTATGGACTTGCTTCAACAGCTCCATGTCCTTTTTATGCTGAGGACACCAGAACTGCACACAATACTCCAAGTGGGGTCTCCTGAGAGCAGAGTAGAGGGGCAGGATCACCTCCTTCGACCTACTGGTCATGCTCCTTTTGATGCACCCCAGGATATAGTTGGCTTTCTGGGCTGCTAGCACACACTGCTGGCTCACATTGAGCTTTTCATCGACCAGTACGCCTAAGTCCTTCTCCTCAGGGCTGCTCTGAATCTCTTCTCTGCCCAGCGTGTAGCCATGCCTGGGATTGTCCTGACCCTGGTGTAGGACCTTGCTCTTCACCGTGTTGAACCTCATGAGGAACACCATTTGGTGTGTCTGATTACCAGACTTGTGGTTACCAGTCTCCAGCTGGACCTTGAGCCACTCACTGCAACTCTCTGCATGTGTTCCAATCCAGCCAATTCTTTACCTTTATTCCTTTATAATAAGCTAATAGTTTCCATTACAACTAGCAGTTCAGGTCACAGACCCAAGTGTAAGAATGACCCTTTCCCTAAATTAGCTATTGGCTGCTTGCATCTCAGAACAAAATCAACTGATAGAAGTAATCAGGATAAAAAATTAAATGCTAAGATTTCCTGTAAGCAACAGGGCATCAAGATGTGTTTGAACATTAATAATTGCACAGTTGAAGAATATTATTGGGTTATAAATATAACAGGACAGTGTGATTTTGAAAGCTTTCTGGTTTTTATATTAATAACAATATAGTATATTCGTTTGTATTTCTTTCCTTTGTGCATTGAAGTACACCTCTACATGAATAATGCAACATAGCAAAATTGATGGCACAGTTCCTTTGTTAAAGCAGTTATGAACTGAGAAAACAAAATCTACAAGGAAAAGTTATGAAAAAAAACCCTGTCCATTTCTATAACAATAAAAGATGAAGTTGCCTGGCCGTTTACATTTGTCTCCCGTGTCATGAATATTAGATCAGATTCTTTTTATTAATCCATTGATAGTTCTGTAAGGCAACTCATTTTTTTATAAACTCTGTCAGGACTGCTGTAAATACAAAAAAGCTTTATGAATTAATTTTCATACGTGAATGACAAAATCCTCTGATACCTTTGAAATATTTGTCTCAGTTAAAATAAAGATATATGTGCATGCATGCATATGCATTAATTTAACATTCAGATCAGCCCATTTTTTAGAACATAGCTTAATGTCAATTGCCTTTTTCTGTAGGAAAAAAAAGTTAACTACAAAGATAATTGACATTGAGGGCATATTACAAGTGAAAGAAATGCACAATCTGTGATCTGGGAAGAGTGCTGGACTAAAGGTGTAGAGAGCGAAAAGCATTTTTGTTTTCAAGTATTAATGGATTGTGTATATGCCAGTGTGCTGATATCTGCAACTCATTACTATTATTATCTGAATTGTCTTTATAGCTATAAGTCCCAGTCATGAACCTATTGGGCTAAACACTGAACAAAAAACATAAGCTCTAAATAAGTCTGCATTTGAAGCATACATGGATAATTCATCACAGCCCATAATACCTATGTAAACCAAAAGAACCTCTAAGCTTCGCATTTTCCAGCGGCAGTAAATCACAGAGCTTGTTCAACCCCTTCATTGTTTTTCCTCTGCAGTGAGGCAGGGACTGCAATGGGTCTGCCAAGACTGCCAAGAGTGTCACTGCCATGCAGCACATGCTGAAAAGGCAAGGAGCTGCAATCAGATTTTATTTCACTGCCCTTTTACCACAGCAGTGACACATGTACCAGTTCATCCCTGCTATTCTTTTTGTTCTACTAAAGGTTAGAAATACTCTTGTCCATTAAGAGAAAGCAATAGACACATTTAATGAAAACTTGTCTTAAATATAATAAAGCCTACATAAAAATTAACAGTTGAGATAAACTTTACCCATTCAAATACAGAGTTTAGTTACACTAATTAAATTCAAGTATACTTCCTTTCTACATGAACTTGACATTTTATATGCTTTTTAAGGTTATATAGAATGTGGCATGTGTAGGCAGACATATTGACAATCAGTGTCTGGGAGCATTGAAAATAAATATGGGAAAAGATAAGTGCATCCAAGTTCATGCAGCATGTCAGGAAGCTGATCTGTCCTCCACTATTCTATATAGTGGATCATACATTATTTCTTAGCACTAGCAATACAAACAAGTATAGAATCATAGAATTGGTTATGTTGGAAAGACCTTTGAGGTATCATTGTGACTTCTCATTATAGTCTCAGAGAGACTTTGCCAACTGTGATACCACATTCTTTTGATCTGAAATATCTTAGCTTACTTTCATTTAGCTGTAAAGCATGCTTTACTGACATTATAGAACTCCTGTTTCTTTGCCTTATTCTTTTACTATTTCTGTTACCATTTTTCATGTTAGGCTTACATTAATAATTTTACTATATTATATATATAAATTATATATAAATTGTTCAATCCTATTTTACCAAACCCTTTCTGTCAAAACCTACTCTTGCAGTAGGTTTTGAAAACCAGGTAAGAAAATGTTAGCTCAAATCAAAACAGTCTATAATGCAAAAGACATAAAATCCTAGTAGAGCTTATGTTAGCTTAATTTCTAGGCCAAGATGGGATGGATTGCAAAATCATAACCTCTTAAAAGACATTAGTAAGGAAAACTGTCAATACATCCAACAAATAATAAAATACGCAGCGATACATCTGTGACTTTGTGTTATTAGAAAAAATGCTACAGCTTTATAAGGGAAAAAAAAGAAAAAAAAGAAAAGCTATTATGAATTAAAAATAATTTGAATAAATCTTAGTTTCTTATTTTCATAATATTGAAATATTTCTGTTAGCAGCTGACCAAGAAATCAGCAAACTATTGTGATGTCAATGAATATTTGGGTTGTCTTCAAGTCTAGTCAACCTCGGCCCACCACCAACTTTAGCAGGACTTTAACATAATTCATAGGTGTGTATACATCATTAGGACACTACATTACCTGCAAGTAATGTTTGAGAAAAAAAAAAAAAGTAAAGTCTCTAATAAGAGCTGAGCAGAGTGGTCATTCACTACATCTCACTTAAGAAAGTAGTTTCATTCTTTGTTTCACTCAGTATTAAGAAATACACAAAAAAAACCACAGTCCTACATCTATCTATTTATCCTCTGCTCATAACATTATTTCTTTTGATGCTGAAGGAGCTCTAAAAGTAGCGCAGAGATAGAAGCGGCTGAGGGAGCTGGAACACTTCTATTAACCTATTAACTCACAGCCCCTGAGGGCTTGTTCATCATGGTGCCTATCAAAGTGTCAGTCTTTTCTATTACCTTTTCCTTCAGAAGATGTCTGTCTATCATTGTCATGCTCTTCTAGCAGGATTATCCATCATTTTGGGTGAAGCCAAATCATTCATTTTCATGGCTGTCTCTGTTAGTAAGTCAGGATGGCAAGAAGTGTTTTATTCAACAAAAGAAAAATGATGGAATTGCCCTTTTAATCATTTTCTCTTATTACTTAATCCAAAAGGTTGGGAGGAGGCTTTGCAGTTTATTATAGCAGCAGTCATGGACACCGTTATATTTCAGGGTGTAGCAATATGTTCTGCTTTTCAGCAGAGTGTAAAACTAGCCATAAACATGAACTCCAGACAAGAATTTGTCATACTGCACTACAGCTCTTGATTCAGAGCACTAGCTGACTCATATGGTTAGTACTGCAGTACCCCTTCCAGTGTTTCCAGATAACACTTGAGGTAGACTGAGAGAACTAGAAATCACAAAGGTTTGTTCTGATGAACTGCAACCCTGCCCTAATGAAGCTGCATACTGCTGAAGGAAGCATGCACTGACATTGTAGGCCTTGCTAGGGATTTCATAAATGCCAGTTTTGCCTAAATGTTAGGCTCAGAGCACCTTGATCTGCTGTATTATATATGTCATTATGATATCAGATATGTCTTGTGAGTAGCAAGACTGCATAGGAAACACTCGGCAATAAAATTCACAAAATCAAACACCTAAAGCAAAAAAAAAACAAATAATCATATTCTTAACCCTCATCAGCATCAGCCACACAATAAGGTGAGTAGAACAATACTAGGTGAATCTTCTGGAAGTCTGAACATGATGCAATTGTGTTTGACTGCTCCCTGTCCTAACACACTTTTCATTATCTCCATAGCTACCAAAGTTACTGAGAGAATCTGTATTATGAAATACACAGACATTTCAGAAAACTGATTAAATAAGGTAAAAAGCCCAAATTGCTCCTTGTTTGATGTTAACGACCTGTAAAAGTCAGCCTCAGCTTTTGAGAATTTACAAAGTGGCTTTGGTAAAGCAAAAAATTACGAAGTTTGACTTGTTTAAAATTTGTAGGTTTAGCTTACATCAGGTTGAATAAGTCCTCATCAGTTTTGGGTTTGTGTTTTTTTGTTTTTGCTTTTGTTTTAATATGTGTATCTTTATGTCAATGCTCTAATGAGAGGAAACTAAGCTCCTATTGCCACTTAACTGATGATCACTTTTCCTCATCTCCACCTTGATTGCTTATTTTCTTAGAAGATTTAGGAACTTAATAATTTTGAGATCACCTCTGCCATATTAGATTTGGTAGTAACTGTCTACGCATTCAGAATATATTAGCCATGTGTAGGCAAGCACTTTAAACCAGACTAAGAATAATCATTGGTGAAATACTGCAAGTGGGTTGACAATTGCAGTTGCTGTAATCACAGGAAAAAGATTAAGTATTGTAGCAAAGAAGAAAACTTCAGGGAAGTGTGACACCATAAGGATAAAATTATCCTAAACTCAGTATTCTGAATGCCTTGCAGCAGCATATTCTAGTACTGGGCCAAATGACTTCTTCCATCATGATCTGACTGAAAGACGAAGTAAATGGGATTAATTCTTGTAACTTCATTAGGATTTGGGTTAGGCTGTTAGGAAAAGAAAGAGATACTAGGTAAATCTACTGAATAATTCCACAATGTGGTTGATGTGAACTCTCATCACACTCCCAGCCAGCTGGGCATAAGTCAGCTCTAAAGGAGAGCTACAGTTAACATGGCAGAGAGCCCACGTTAATAAGGCCTGAAGAAAGGCAGAGTATATTATCCTGAGCTCAGAATAGTACTGCTGCAGCCATAAGGCTCCTGGCCAGCTTGGCACTTCAGCTGAATAAACATCACATCTGTCTGGCAAAGTACTCCAACATCTGCCTGAAAAATCCCACATAAATACATCCATTGCTGAGCAGTTACAATCATGTCATATTCCTTACAAACAAAATGTGACTGCACTACAAAAGCCCCTAAATATTTGAACGGAACTAGAGCTCAAGAAATAATTACTTGGCTAATTTTTGGTAGTCTGGATATGATGTCTTATTACTCTACAATGTCAATTGCTCAAGTACTACTAAAGAAGACACTTCAGAAACATTAAGTGTCTTCTCACAATCACAATCCCAAGAGCTATACTTTCAGCCATGTCCATAAGTGGTTTCAGGATAATCGCTCTAACCTAAGAAAACCGTATGTCAAATTCCACAGAACCCTTGAAAATCAACTGGCATTTTTAAAATGTGAAATTAGGATCTTTGGATTGATACTTGTATTTTCTACCTTTGCATGTTCCCTTCCCTACCAAAGAATGTGTATATATGTGAACATATAGATGTTCATTCCGTAGCATTATTAAAGTATCCATAATGATTCCTGTTTTGAAGGTGCTGATTATACAGGCTTGATCTCAGAGTCCTGGTCCCTTCACATTCCTCCCAGTGGATGGTAAGGAGGTTCCTTTTTCTACAGATAGTGACTGATACCTGAAAGGACCCATCCTACATTTTTTATTCTAGTGAACACCATAAATCTCCTGCAGTTCAGTACCAGGTATTTTCCAGGAGGAAGAACACTGATTTCTGTCTTGGCTTTATTTTCAGCTTTTATATTCAGTTGCTATATCAACTGCAAATTTCATCTTGGTGATTTGATATTTGAACATCAATATACTAACCTAGACTGGGTCTTAGTTTATTTTTCTCTCCAGTGCATAATATGGCCTGCCTATACAAATTCAGTTAAACAATTCTGAACTCATACAAATATTCCAAGGAACCCCTAAATATTCAGGAGTTTATTGCAGAGTTTTTTCTCCACCATTTTACCTTTAATAATGATTTTTTTTTTTTTTTAATAGATTTGGAATGCTTCCTTCGAGTCTTTCAAAATTCCTTATGCTTTCCTTACTTATACCCATATAGTTCTCAGTAATAGCCACATCGTAAAAAGTTTACCAAATTCAGATCAAATATCAAACATCTAGATTTGATATTATAATCAAGGACAAGAAAACAAAATACTAGAGAGGTTAGATTAAATACACCTGCATTCACTCACCATGTGAACCATGCCCCTGACAAGCTGCAGAATGTGAAGATCCACTTAAATTCTCCAAAATTATTCCCACTTTTCTCTAAAAAAGTGCAATTCCCAGCTCCAATTTTGGAATGACAATCTCAGAAACAGGGTTCTACCACAGGATGCTAGGATCTGGCCTGCTATTAATAAAATTCATAAGAGTAGCAATTTGGGCTCACTGATACACAAAAGAGCAGAAAGCGTGGGATAAATGCTAGGTGAAGCGTTAATATATGCATACCCAACCTGGTCCACATACTGTCAGTTCCAGTGTCTGTGCACAGGATTTTCCCATGGTTCTGGTTCCAGCCACACACTCAGGGACAGTTCAGATCTATCTAGAATTACCTTACATGCATGCTGAGCAACTAAATCCATTTTACTATTGACCTTTAACCTCACATAAAGAGATACACCAGCTCTTCTAGGAACATAATGTTCAATTTTTCTTGCCAAGGATTTCCATATTTGTTCAGTTCTTGTTAAAATAGGCGGTGTGGGGGGAAAATTTTAGGAAAGATGCCTTGAATCAGGATCATATATTAGGACTCACATTTAAAGGACACTAAGTCTACCCTGCAGTGCTATGATTCCACAGCACCTTGAGAAAAACAGCTGCTCATTAAAAAGGAATTCCTACCTGCAGCCACAGCAAAACAGAAAAGTGTTACACATGGATTTAACAGCCACATGTCCCTCACATATGAAAATCACAGATGGTACAGTTCCAACCAAATAGAGGTGTTCTGGGTATCTGCTGCTACACAGTAAACAAAACTCACATTAAAATAGACAGGAAAAGCTGACTACGAAAATATTAAACTTAAGCAAAACCAGCAATGATGATACAAATGGAAGAGGACACTAATTTTCTGCATTAATTCGGTGGTTCCTGTAGCCCAGAAAAAAAAAAAACAAACAACAAAAAACCAAACCAAACAATGAACAGCTTCAAAAGGCACAATTTCTATAAAGAAAACTAGTATTTTTTTTAAGTACAGTTGGTAAACACAAGGGACTATATTAATTGACTCATCTTTCAAAACCAGTGGACAGGATGAGAGCAGGGATGGATATGGCTGGAAGGGTCTAAAAAATTTAAATAATAGTTAAAAGAAATCCAGACTTACTTTCCCTAAGTAGAAAGGGTGTCTTTCCATCTGTGATGCCCCTTATTCTAAGTGTAGATTCTGACAAGTTCATGAACAGGCAGCTGAACTAACAAACTTTCTCTTTAACTGTAAACTCAGTGTTTCACTGCCAGAAGTTTAATTACAATTAGAGACACTAAACATCAGTGGAACACCATTTTCTTTGGTTTTCTAAACAGATCTAAAGCAGAACCTTTATTTTCCAAATATACCTGTAACTGAGTTTGCCCCCGAACAAAAAATAAGGAGACTTGATTCCCTCTCACCACTATCTCACTCCGTCCCTCAAAAGGGCTAGAGCAAAAAATGGAAATCAGAAGAAATACTTCTCTGAGCCATAAGCCTCATTCTCTTATAACCTGTTTATGTGACACAGGGTTACATGCCTCTTTTTCAGGTCTGACAAAACATAATGGCCTCTATAGAAATTGATGCCCTCATGGATGTGTCTCAGAGAGGGAGAAGGGAATGTTTTCTTCTTCCTTTAATTTGTCAGTCTGAGAAGGAGCAACAGCACAAGTTGGATACAGCATCAGGATACAGCATACAGCACCAGCACAAGTAATTTCTAGTGTTTAAAAAAATTATTACACAGGACATAAGGAGTTTATAAAAGCAAAATGAGAACAGTTGAATGCCTGATCTGGCACACAGAATATGGCATCAGTACAAGGCAATCTTCCCATCTTTGATTAAGCAGTGACAACATTTAACTGAGTCGTGATGATAAGGGGGGTTGGAAAATTATGTCATGGGGAGTCATCTTCTGCAGAGGCTGTGGAAAATGTCTACAAAAATCAAGGGAAGGGGAGGGACCTCTGCAGGAACTGTGTTCCTTCATCTTCTCCAAAGAAAATTAGACCTCTTATTTCCTGCCTTCAAGGCAGTTTTTGTCTTATGTTTCAAAGTTCCTCTGTATTAGTCTCAAAAGCATAGTTCTTTGAAGAAGGCTCTAAAACATTGCCCTTTTAAAGTGGAAATATAAAGCTCTATTTTAAACTATTTTCAACCAAAACCCCATCTTAGCATGGTCTTTTCCTCCTCACCATCACATTACACTTTTTACTTAATAGTAAATAGTACATATTTTTTTCTTTTACATTGCTTTAAACTGTTTTGTTTGTATAGTGTTGCTGTACAGTAATCCTAGTTATATTTTACTGTCATTCATTTTTACTACATTGTATAGCACTCAACAAACTAATTTTGTACAACACTTGAGTATATCTACATATAATACTTGGATTATATTTTCACTCTCATTTTGTATTCTGCCTTCAGCACTATGCAATGCTCAGTGATTGTCAACTGGAGGATTTCCAGTGACTTAAGAGAGAGACAGATAATGCCTTTCACTGCTGGGTATGAGCTTTATTGTGGTATTTCACCCAACTGTATGGAACTGTACGGAACTAAAACAAACAAACAAATGAAACCCTAACAGACATACAAATCCCAAACAATAAAAACAAACTCACTCCCTCTGCTCTTCAAGTAAGGTGTAATTTTTCTTTTTCAATAGAACAGATTTACTTTTGCTGTTGCTAATTTACGTATGGTGGGGGAGGACTAAAACAAATAGTGTACTTTGTTTCCACCACCCTCCCATTCATTTCATAAACAGGTAGCAAGAAACAATTGTAAATTGTTTACAGCAGTAAATTCTGGAAACAATTTAGATCCGGTGGGATACTTTTGTTTTTAATTTTGGAGACAGAGAGTTTAATAATCATTGACAAACAAGTCCTGATCTTTCTGATCACTCATACACGTCTGTAGATAAATCTGTGTATCTGTATACAAGTCCTGATGGGTACGTGCATGTACTGGTATATATATTTGCACATAAATTTATACATTATTATCCTAGTCTCACACAAATTAAAACTGTTTTCACCGTGCTATTATTTCTTTTCACTTGTTCAAAAAAGCTTTAAAAAAAAAAAGTTGCCAAAGTAGTTTACAACAAAAGAGAAGATATAATCACCACAGTAATCACCTAAACTGGGACAAGCTTTTTAACAATTAAAAAAGTAGACTTTTTCAGACTTCACTACAAGTACAACTTACAACTAAGAACATTTTCTAGCTGTCAGACTTCAACCTGTTATTTGCTACTGTGGAGAATTCTTTTGTCAGCTCCCAGTGTGCTTTTCAAGGGGCTACTAAAGGAAAGTGGAATGGGAGAAAAGACATTCCTGTCTTTGTAAAATAAGTTATTTTTCATAATTCTAAAATAAAAATTTCCCCTAGGATAGACACTTACTTGTTTCTATCTCAACTGCAGCTAAAAATTATGCAGTTGACGGCCACTGTAAGATGGCTGTGAAAAACAGATTCATGGACTTGATACGCTAAGGCTCACCAAAATCCTGATATATGCACCTGGCGGTGACATGGCAGCTGTGACTGCAATGACAAAAGATAATACAGAAGGTGGAGAGTAAGAGCAGATCTGCTTCCTGTGATCAGAAGGATCAAGACACTATCAGATTCAAAAAACAGAAGAAAGAACTAGCTGCAGCCTAACCTCAGTGGCATGTCATATTGTACAAGGAGTATGTATTTATATAGTAGAATTATATATAACCTAGGAGTAGTGTGAGAAAAAATAAACAAACAGTATTTGACAGCTCACCAGGCAGGCATGGCGGGAGGGAGAGGATCAGTAACAGATGGTCTTTGTGCTGATGAGCTACTGGTGGGAGCAGTATCAAGGTGTGTTAGAACTAAAATATACCTATTGTGTGCAGATAGACAAGAGAAAAAGAAAAGTGTGTCTAACAGTCTTTGTCTTACCTTCTTCTTCCAGTCAACCCCTATATTTCACACGTACTATTCACAGCAGCAAGTCTTCCTTCTGTAGCTCAACAGGTTTAAAAAAAAAGTAAAAATCCCCATATAAACTAATCAATAGAGAAGTAACCCTGATCTGACTAGACCCCCATGCCACCAAAGAGCACATCGCAACACAGAGCCATTGCACAGGAACACCTTTGTCTTTCACAACAGGTGACACTCAGAGGGGCAAGAAGGAGCTCCACTAACAGAGTGGGGCTCTGGGCATGCTTAGCTTTTTGCTTTTTGAAACAGGGACCTTTGTAGCCATAAAAGAGATCACTTTTGCCTTGCAGTCATGCAGGGCCTGATGAGAGTCTTGCTCATATCCATTATTACTCCCATACTTCAAGGACTGCTAGAGAAAACAAGTAGACCAGATTGAAAGCAAGATACCAGAGTGGGTCCTGTGCATCCACTCTGATTTAGCTTGTAAACTAAATAAAAGATAATATAGAGGGAAAAAATATAGAATTAAAAATCAAAACCTTAGTCTTTGAACAAGCCTTACAGATATAAAGCACACAACTTTATTTTGGATAATAAAAACTCCTCATTCCTTCATTAACCTTTATTCTCTTCTTATTAGTAGTCTTGGCACCATGACTGTGACCTGAACCCAGCAGGCTGGCCAGGCAATGACATTTCAGAGACTGACAAAGCTGCACAGTCCATGTCAGTTGAACACTATCTTGAGTTTTTTGTTCTTCACAGCAGGAAGAAAGCTGTCCAGTTCCTTTTGTACTTTTGAGAAGAAGCTGAAAAAAAAAAGGTAGTGGGGGGTGGCAGGGCAGCCGGGAGATGAGAAACTTGATTAGAAAGAAAAAATAGATTGGAAAATATTCGACTGACATTTCAATAATCTGCGAAGCAGACATCGTGTGTTAGGCAAAACATCAGATTACACCTATTTGTTCTCCAACCAAAAGTCTCAGTGTGGAGAACATTAGAAAATAAATCAGAAGATTTTAGATGCTACCTCTTCCTCCTTTTATGAAGAACATTAAAAAAGACTATGATAGTTATTTTAGACACAGATAGACATAAGACAGGAAAGGACCACAAGAATTCTTTTAGTTCATCCTTTTCCCCCAATACTTTGATTAATCATTGAATGCCATCTTTTACTAGTCTGTCTATGTAGTGGTTGGTTCTCACTGGTGAACCTACCATGAAGAATACTCAACCATCTTTAAAGAGCATATACCTAACTACCAGGATCTCTGTGGTCAACAGGAGACGAATGCTCTGTCAGAAGACTCCTGGCAGATTAAACATAAAATATCTTGTTTGGGGTTTTGACTGTTCTGATAGAAATAACTCTACAGTAATAAACATTACCTTTGTGTTTCAGAAACAAGAAGTTAATCATACTGCAAATAAGACAATCCCCACTGCTTGCAGTCTGCAGTCTAGACTAGGGAGAAAAGGCTGAGTGGAAAACAGAAGTCTAGTCTTCAAAAAAAAGGCTTACTTATCTCAGGTATATAAAATTAGCAAATTCACATGAACTAAAAAGAAATCTGTGGTGAAGTCAAGAATTCAATAGAGATCTCACAGAGTTCCAGGGCAGTGACTTCCTTAATACAAGTGTATAAATGAATAATAAAAAGCCCTGTGCAGGGGTGTTTCATATAAAGATTAAATCAGAGCTATAATGGCTGGAAACACATCTATAAAGACAAACTGGGGTGCCTGTTTTTCTTCAACATGAAAAATTTCAAGATACTGAGAATATTAAGTTAATTTGGACCTTCACTATGTCCTATAAACTCACTGGAGTAAACACGAAAAACAAAAAAAAAAACCAGGAAGGAGGTGAAAGAAATTATTAATTCAGTCAAATCCAGTGATAACAGAAAAAGCCTTTTTCTGCATAAGGGCTCTATTTAAAGTTGAGCAGGTGTCAGTTATGGAAGACAAAGAGTATGTGATGAAGAAGCCAAGGTGGAAGACACTGTCAGTTGTAAGATCAAAAGGAAAAAGGGTGGTGAAAATGTTAATGATCTACAAGCATTTAAATTTAAAAATATTTTATTATCAGACAAATGGTTGAATTTTAAAAAATCATTCATACAATACAACATTTAAAGACTGAGTAGTAGCCACATCATTTTCCAAACTGTCAAGGTTTAAACCCAGTCAGGCAACTTGTTCACTCACTCCCAGTGAGTGGTGCCAGGCTGACAGCAATCGAGTCGTGTGTGTGTCATCCCCCCCCGCCCCGGGGCTCTCCCCTTCCCCGCTCCCAGAGGAATGGGGAGGAGGGTCAAAAGAGTGCAACTCCTACGGGTTGAGACAAGAACAGTCCAGCAACCAATGTACAACACAAATCACCACCGCTACTACCAACAACAACAATGATAAGGGAAAATAACAAGGGAAGAGAATACAATACCACCGGCCAAGAAACGGAAGCCCGTGTCCTTCCACGTAACTCTCAGTTACCCCCCCACCCCGGGCATGACGTGCTGTGGTATGGAATACCTCCCCGGCTAGCCTGGGTCAGGCGCCCCGTCTCTTCTTCCTCACGGTTTCCCCTCCTCCCTGGCAGAGCATGAGCCTCACAAAGTCCTTGGTCAGGGTAAACATCACTTAGCAACAACCGAAAACATTGGTTTCACCAACACTGTTCCCAGGCTGGAAGTCAAAACACAGCACTGCACCAGCTACCACGAAGGAGAAACATGACTGCTACTGCTGAACCCAGGACACAAACACATTTGCACTATAAATAGAAAATTCTTGCTTTTAACAGAATTCATTATGTTGCATTTTATGTTTTTATTTTAATTGATAGTTCACTAGTATGGCTGGTTTCCCCCTTTCTTCCATAACAGGACTCTTAAGCAGACAAAAGTTAAGCTCAGTTCTTTTGAGTAGCAAAAAACATTGTCTCTAGTGTTAAATAATTTCTTTCTTGCAACGCAGAGAAGGAAACATCTCTCTTTGCATGTAAGTGATCTAACATAATTAATGTGCTATAACTTAATTAAGTGCTCTTAATTTATGCTATAAGTGAATTTTTAGTACGTTTTCATAAAATATAAAAATAAGGTATTTTCCATCTACAGAATTTACATGTGATATATTGTTTCAAAACCTAAGAAGGGTTTCTGTAGCACTGTTGATATAGAACAGAGTAAACCTATGGAAAAAAAATAATCTCCTGCATGATATCACACTTCCAAATATGTCTGCAAAAAATGAGACAAAAAACAGGCCAAAATTTAAGAGAGAGTCTTAGTAAACGTAAATTTATATACCTTTTACACAGGTACTATTTTCCAAATATTTTCAGCAACTGCTGAATGCTAGCTGTGACAGGCCCATTAGTAAGATAAACCAGTATGTCCTTAACTACTTTGACAGTGACTGCAAAGACGTGCCTTAACCAAAGAAAATAGAATTGCTACTTTGATAACACTGTTAAGCCTGGGTTGATGCAGCAGGGTAACATTGAATTATTCTATGTCTTGTTTATTTCCCATGACATATCAGCAGGAGTACTGTGCTGTATTAAAAATAAGAGCCTCTAAGTTTAGGTATGAAGTAGTGGTCCTGGGATCAAGCGCCTCTAGGCCTGAAGAGTCTCAGCTTGCACCACTGACTCAGTGCAAGACCCAGTAGTACATTGGTTTTGCTGTGCCTTGATTCAGGGGAGAAATACACTGTATGTGTACCAGAAGGTATTGAAATTGGCAGGTCCTAATTCTGAACAACCTGAGTTTCAAGACTGTAAAATGTGCTGAAGCCTGCACCTATGTGATTGATCTCTTGGCTTTGTGAGCGAAGATTTGTGAAGGGCTTTAACCACGCTTACTAAAAGCACGATGACCAAGGGCATTTGGGATATGCAAATCTGGTTGGAAAAAAGGGTGCTTAGGCAATCAGGAAGTGTTCGACCAGGATTGTCATCTCCTGAGCAATCTTGAGAGACCCATGAACTAGTCCGCCTGCATGCAAGGCTGGATCTGCAGCTTCCCATGCACCTTGTCACCTACAGTTTTGACCCTCGCCTGTCCATACAGACAAGTGAGAGTACGCCTTTCCAGCCTGCGCAGTGGATTTTTTAGGTGAGGCGCAGCTTGCGCAGAACTGGCCCCACCCTTTACACCTGAGGTTTATCTGCCATGGCCTAGCTAGCTAGGACGGTGACAGCAAAGGCCTCAGGTCGTAGGCTTTGTAAGAGCGTCCTTCTCTTAGATGGAAGGCCTTACAAGGCTAGATGAGCTCCATCTGCCTGGGTTTGAAGATAGGAGTTTTCCTTCTCCTATGAGGAAGGCCTGCCTTCGCTAACAAAGATTTAGGAAGGGCTTTAACCCACTCTTTCTGAACAAGACTGTCATCTCCTGGGTCAATCTCAAGTGACCGATGACACAACAGCACAACATCAAGCATCTAGGTGGGATTCTGACTCTGACTTAGAGGCGTTCAGTCATAAGCCCGCAGATGGTAGCTTCGCGCCAGTGGCTCCTCAGACAAGCTCATGCACCAATGGTCTGAACCTGCAGCTCCTCTCGTACTGAGTAGGATTACCATTACAACAACATATCATCAGTAGGGTAAAACTAACCTGTCTCACGACGGTCTAATCCCAGCTCACGTTCCCTATTAGTGGGTGAACAATCCAACGCCTGGGGAATTCTGCTTCACAATGATAGGAAGAGCCGACATCGAAAGATCAAAAAGCGACATCGCTATGAACGCTTGGCTGCCACAAGCCAGTTATGGCGGGAGTAACTATGACTCTCTTAAGGTAGCCAAATACCTTGTCATCTAATATTGATGTGCATGAACGGATGAACGAGATTCCCACTGTCCCTACCTACTATCCAGCAAAACCACAGCCAAGGGAACGGGCTTGGCGGAATCAGCTGTGAAAGAAGACCCTGTTAAGCTTAACTCTAGTCTGGTGCTGTGAAGAGATATGAGAGGTGTAGAATAAGTGGGAGGCCAGGTGCATGCTCGACAGCGTGGGGTGACCTGCCCGCTGGCATCCTGGCTGTCTGTGAAATACCACTACTCTCACCGTTTTTTCACTTACCCGGTGAGGCGGGGGGCAAGCCCCGAGAAGGGGCTCTCACTTCTGGTGCCAAGCGCCCTGCGCGGGCCGTGTGTGACCCGCTGCGGGTACAGCGGCAGGTGGGGAGTTTGGCTGGGGCGGTACAACTGTCAAAGCGTAACACAGGTGTCCTAAGGTGAGCTCAGGGACAATGGAAGCCTCCCGTGGAGCAGAAGGGCAAAAGTTCCCATGATCTTCATTTTCAGTACAAATACAGACTGTGAAAGCGGGGCCTCACGATCTTTTTGGTTTTAAGCAGGAGGTGTCAGAAAAGTTAACAGAGGCACCTATTTAATCTAGATACAACATGACAGATAGTCTGGATTTATACTGAGTACTGGCTAGAGACAAGTCTATTGAGTCCACTAAATCTCAACCAGGATCTATAAAGTCAGATTGCAGAGCTTGTCATAAGATATTTCCACTGTTAGTTTTCCTTTCATTAAAAAAAGAAAAAAGAATAATATGACATCTCATTGATTAAACAGTTCACATGCCAGCATTAGAGAAAATTCTTCTTCAGTGATTTTAAATCTGCTTGAAGAGAAAAGCATGTGTTCATCCCTGACTTTAAGTTTTTTATTTTCTCTTATTCTTCAAAGGATATTTCTTGCTAAGGTTTATTTGCAGTTCACCAATAATTTTTCCTTGCATCAGAAAGGATGATTTCACTTCTACCAAATGAGAAACATTCTTCTGAGGGATAACTGACTTCATTCCCGCCTTCCTAAAAATTCAGAGGTGGAAATCAGAATTGCTTTTCACAAGGGTTTTCTAGTGGTGCAATAAGGACATAAATGAAGAACCAGATCTCTTCATTGTCCTGAACATGCCAGCTACAACTCCATTTTCTACTCTGATACCCAAATGTCAGCCTTCTAGAAGCCATGTTGTGATACCACTTTCTCCTTTCCCATGGGCTAAGCAAGAATCACTATATCACAGCAAACTGCTGGACCAGTGCCTCACAGATAAACAAAAAGGCTAGCAAAAGACACTGTCCTATTAGGCTATGCTGATAATGCTAACTATTAAGGTGGCTATAATGACTATATAGCTTTTCTACACTACTCTGTCTTTTTCTTGTATTTTTCCTACTTGCACTAGATTACATGTCTTCTAGGATCAATGACACTTGTTCACCCCTGTTGCAGCAGGACAGAAGCTGATTGCCAGTGAGGACTTGGGAATATGAAGTTCCAGGAAGCAGCATACTTTGAGACAAATGCTTTAGAAAAGGCAATCATTTCAGTACAAATCAAGAACTAGCAGTTGATACAGGGAGAAAAGCCTGTAAAAACTAAAGTTTTAAGAGGAATTAAAATGAAGAACCAGAACCAGCACCTAGACCCTGACCCAAACAAGTGTTGTGCTGACAATGACAGCTCCCGTTATCACCAGGATGGGTCAATTGCTGAGGTGAGCAGCTCGAGAGAGGACGCCTTCAACACCGGATGGGGGGGGGGGGGGGGGGGAGATCAGCGTCCAGGAGCCTCAACTCAGAGCGACAAGAGCCACTGAGGGAGCCTCAAGTCCTCGAGAGGACCTGCCCAGGAGCCGGCAGCTCAGCTTACGCGAGCAGCTGACTCACACGGGGCGGAGCCTGAAGCAGTGGCACCAACCCTGACTGGTTAATGACCTGCCCCAGGAAGCGCGAGCGACCAGGAGCCCGGCGAGGTAGTTTGAGCGGGCGGGCGAGCGGGATGGTGAGCACTCGCCTTACGAGCAGGGCCCGGTCCGGGAGCTCTGCTCTGGCTGCCCCGGCGGTGGCCAGCGTAGGCACCCAGACAGAGCCGATGAGAGGGGAGGCTGCAGTGCAGAGCTCGGGGTGCAGAGAGTGCACTGGTCTGGTGAGGGGAGGGTGCACAGTGGGCAGGGCTGCACTCGGTGCTCCCTGGTGGAAGTGCTCCTGCAGCAGGGGCTGAGCTGCGGGACGCTGTTAATAGACTGCGAGATGTCAGGGAAGCTGAGAGGAAGCAGGAATGCTTGCTCCCGGCCCAAACTGTGCAGGGGCCTCGAGCTTCACCTTTACCTCATGAAGGAAAGAAGGAGGCCGTTAACCTGGGAAGCTGGGAATTAGTGACAAAAAAAGAACAACAAAAAAAAAGAGGAAAAGGACAACCAAAAGCAAGGGGCTTCCCCCTTAATCTGTTGTCCCCACACAGAACCGCTTTGCTGTCCTGTAGGGGGCTAATGAGGAAGCGCACTCGAGCCAGAAACAGCTGGCTGATGCGCTGGTAAAGAAGATCTCTACTGGTGCTGCTAGGAAAAAGTGGTGGATCGTAGTAGTGGGGGACTCTACACTGAAAGGGACAGAAGCACTCATCTGCCAGCCAGACCCTGTCTCCAGAGAGGTGTGTTGCCTACCAGGGGCACGGATCAGGGATGTGGCAGAGAGGCTGCCTGCTCTAGTAAGTCCCACAGACTATTACCCACTCCTGGTGATACATGTGGATACTAGGGATATAGATAGCAGTAGTCTGGGGAACGTAAAGAAGGACTACAGAGCCCTGGGGGAGGTGGTTAGGGGCTCTGGAGCTCAGATAGTCTTTTTCTCAATTCTCCAGGATACAGGGGAGGGCCTAAAAATAGCTAGGAGGATTGGCCAGGTTAATAAATGGTTAAAAGGGTGGTGTCATAGTCAGGGGTTTTGGTGTCTTGAACACAGGACCCAAGTTTGTAGGCCAGGTCTACTGGGGGCTGGTGGAGCTGGTCTGATGGTAAAGAAGGGAAAGAGCAGTTTTGGTAGGAGGCTTGCCAGACTGGTCAAGGAGGCTTTAAACTAGCTGTGTTGGGGGTGGGGGCATCATTCCATCCCAACACACCCAGTCAGTTGTCAGCACCTATAATAAATGCTCGAAGAAATGTAGAGATATCCCAGCCGCTCCCGCCAATGAGCCGGCTTCAGTTGGAGCTTGGCTCAGATGCCTCTATACAAATGCCTGTAGCATGGGGAACAAACAAGAGGAATTAGAGATGTGGCACATCTATGGAGGTATGATATAATAGGCATCGCAGAAACATGGTGGGATGGCTCCTATGACTGGAGTGTTGGAATGGAAGGTTACAGGCTCTTTAGGAAAGACAGGCCTGGCAGGTGGGGAGGGGGAGTTGCCCTTTATGTTAGGGATAGGCTGGAGAGTATGAAACTGTGTCTGGGGACAGGTGAGCTGTCAACAGAGAGTTTGTGGGTCAGGGTTAAAGGGAATATAGCTATGGGAGACATTACTGTGGGGATCTGTTACAGACCGCCTGATCAAGGAGAACCTGCGGATAAAGCACTCCATAGACAGATAGGAAAAGCCTCACGCGCACAGGCCCTTGTTCTCATGGGGAACTTCAACCACCCTGACGTCTGTTGGAAGGAAGGTATGGCCCCGCACAAGCAATCCAGGAGGTTCCTCAATTGTGTGGAAGACAACTTCCTTCTGCAAGTAATAGAGGAGCTGACAAGGAGAGGTGCCATGCTTGACCTTGTGCTCACCAACAGGGAAGGGCTGGTTGGAAATGTGACGCTCCAGGGCAGCCTTGGGTGCAGCGATCATGAGATAGTCGAATTTGAGATCCTCAGGACAGTGAGAAGAGCGTGCAGCAAGGTCACTGCCCTCCTGGACTTCAAAAGAACAGACTTTGGCCTCTTCAGGAACCTGCTTAGTAAGATTCCATGGGATATAGCCCTAGAGGGCAGAGGGGCCCAAGACTGTTGGTTGATATTCAAGGATCACCTGCTACAAGCTCAGGAGTGTTGCATCCCAACTAGAAGGAAGTGCAGCAGGAGGGCCAGGAGACCTCCCTGGATGGATAAGGAGCTCCTGAGGAAAATTCAGAGGAAAAAAGAGGCTTATAAAGAGTGGAAGCAAGGACAGGCAGCCTGGGAAGAGTACAGGGATGTTGTCCAGGAAGCTAGGGACCAGGTTAGGAAAGCTAAGGCCCAGTTAGAATTAAACTTGGCTAGGGGTATTAAGAATAATCGGAAGGGATTCTATAGGTACATAGAAAAAAAAAAACAGACTAGGGAGAATGTACGCCCCCTCAGGAATCTCTCAGGAGAACTGGCTACCCTGGATTTGGAGAAGGCTGAGGTTCTGAATGACTTCTTTGCCTCGGTCTTCACTGGCAAAGGCTCTGACCACACCACCTAAGTCTTGGAAGGCAGATGCAGGGACTGAGAATGAAGACCTTGTGCCCACTGTAGGAGAGGATCTGGTTCAAGACCATCTTAAAAATCTGAATGTGCACAAGTCCATGGGTCCTGATGAGATCCATCTGCAGGTCCTGAAGGAGCTGGCAAATGAAGTTGCAAAGCTGCTGTCCATCATATTTGAGAAATCATGGCAGTCAAGTTCCCAACGACTGGAAAAAGGGAAATATAACCTCCATTTTCAAGAAGGGGAAAATGGATGAGCCGGGGAATTACAGACCAGTCAGTCTCACCTCTGTGCCTGGCAAAATCTTGGAGCAGATTCTCCTGGAAGGCATGCTAAGGCACATGAAAGACAACAAGGTGCTTGGTGACAGCCAGCATGGCTTCACTAAGGGGAAATCCTGCCTGACCAATTTGGTGACCTTCTATGATGGGGCTACAGAACTGATGGACAGGGGTAGAGCAGTTGATGTCATCTACCTGGACTTGTATAAAGCGTTTGACGCTGTCCCACACGACATCCTTGTCTGTAAGTTGGAGAGACATCAATTTGATGAATGGACCACTCGGTGGATAAAGAACTGGTTGGATGGCTGCACACAAAGAGTTGTGGTCAATGGCTCAATGTCCAGCTGGAGACCAGTAACGTGTGGCGTCCCTCAGGGATCAGTGTTGGCACCTGTGTTGTTTAACATCTTCATCACTGACATGGACAGTGGGATTGAGTGCACCCTCAGCTGTGTGGTTCGGTTGATATGCTGGAGGGAAGGAATGCCATCCAGAGGGACCTCGACACACTTGTGAGGTGGGCTGATGCCAACCTCATGAGGTTTAACCATGCCAAGTGCAAGGTCCTACACCTGGGTTGGAGCAATCCCAGGCACAGCTACAGGTTGGGCAAAGAAAAGATTCAGAGCAGCCCTGCGGAGAAGGACTTGGGAGTGTTGGCTGATGAGAAAATGAACATGAGCTGGCAGTGTGCGCTTGCATCCCAGAAAGCCAGCCATATCCTGGGCTGCATCAAAAGGAGCATGACCAGGAGGTCGAAGGAGGTGACCCTGCCCCTCTACTCTGCTCTCGTGAGACCTTACCTGGAGTATTGTGTGCAGTTCTGGTGTCCTGAATATAAAAAGGACATGGAACTGTTGGAACAAGTCCAGAGAAGGGCCACAAGGATGATCAGGGGACTGGAGCATCTCCCGTATGAAGACAGGCTGAGGAAGTTGGGGCTGTTCAGCCTGGAGAAGAGAAGGCTGCGTGGAGACCTCATAGCAGCCTTCCGGTATCTGAAGGGGGCCTATAGGGATGCTGGAGAGGGACTCTTCATTAGGAACTGTAGTGATAGGACAAGGGGTAACGGGTTAAAACTTAAACAGGGGAAGTTTAGATTGGATATAAGAAGGAAATTCTTTCCTGTTAGGGTGGTGAGGCACTGAAATGGGTTGCCCAGGGAGGTTGTGAATGCTCCATCCCTGGCAGTGTTCAAGACCAGGTTGGATGAGGCCTTGGGTGATATGGTTTAGTGTAAGGTGTCCCTGTCCATGGCAGGGGGGTTGGAACTAGATGATCTTAAGGTTCTTTCCAACCCTAACCATTCTATAATTCATTCTAGGATGTGGACAGAGAGTGCATAAGGCACAGCTGGATTCAGTAATGCTGTAAAGCCTGTAGGAAATAGTTCTTATGGCAGGAAAGAAGCAAGAAAATCAACATCATTAACAACTGATTAGGGGTTGTAGGGTTTATACAGAAAGTCCACATACATGGGCATGTTTCTTCTTGTCTTTGACACTTAATGTTGCCTTTCATAATCAATAAATCCCTCCTGTATACACATAAAAATCAGTGAAATAACAATCTTTATATAGATTGAAACCTCTGCTGAGATGTAAAGGCGGAAATAACAATGGAAGCGCTTGCTTTTGCTAGACAAAGCAAACCATCCAAATGTATGAAAAAGCACCTTCACTTTACATGAAGAGAGGACGAGAGAAAGGAGCAAATGCAACTTGCCTGAGAGCCCAGAATATGTGCACAGGATGTGGTTATTCCCATCTGAACATAAAATACTACCTAGCACTACAGTACACAGGGGCTTTTCTCAATTCAGGAAAACCAGGCTGAATTGTAAGAGTTCACAGTGTCAATACACTTTATCTGCAATATGCAAGAAATGCAGGAGCATGAAATAAATATTCCAATTGCTAAGAAAAGCAAAAGACAGTCTGAAAATATGACTTTTTTTTTCCTAGCTTATTCTTCTTTAAGTAATTTTTGACTGAGTTTCTAATCTTGTTACTTAGAGCATCCTTCCCCTCAAATTTCCTATCTTTAGGGAGAAAAAAAGTTTTGTACGCAAATTCTGAAATCAAGATGTCAGGTGCTTTCATTTCTCTTGTTTTCTAAGCATGCTTGCTTTTGTAAATATTTCATGGTTAGGTTGGAACAAGTCTTTCCTAATTGTAGATCAGATTCGTATGAGCCACGGTTTTGTAAATCTTCCCCAGCATGTTTGTTTTGTTTGTGTTGTTTTTTTTTGTTTGGGTTCCCCCCCAAAGGAAAACACTAATGCCAAAGGCTTGCATGTCACCACTTTCTATGAGAAAGATGAATATGTTTGGTCCCTTGAGTTGCTCTACCTAACTGAAAGGTAGAGACCAGCTGTGACAGTTTTCATATTACAACTGCTTGTTCTTCTCTACTGTTGATGGGATTGGAGGTTTGCTTTGATAAGGCATACTGCCTCAGGTCCTCCAGCCTACTCCTCTGTCACTGCCTGTGTTTTGTATTTGAGGTACTGAGTCAAATGAGATTTGTTTTGCCATTTGTAAATCCTCTTGAAAATGTTCAATCTGCAGCAAGAACAAGGCATTTACCTGTCTTGATCTTATGTGGGATAGTCTCCAAACTGACAGACTGTCCTGTCTTATGCATCTCTTCTGTTGACACCTCCTGAGAGGATGGTGCATGGACAGAGTACTTCTGCCTCTTAAGTGGCCAACAAAGAGCTGCATGATTTACTGCTTTAAGCACATAAAATCCACAGAGAGAAATTCAGAGTTTCTCTAAATGCTAGCCCACAAAAATATGCAAAGAGCGTGGTCAATGGAAACCCTTTTGAGAGCTCTTCTCACACTGATGTATGACCCATCTGTTTACCTACTAACAATCTATATTTTTCTTCAGTAAGCACAACATTAATCTCTTCATGGGGTGTAAAAGAAGAGATTCCTTTGGTGCATATAGAGGCTTGGTTACTGTCCACCCCTCCCTTTTTCCAGAGATGCATGAGGCACAAATGATGGGGTCAGAACAAGGAGTATTAACTGACATAGAACTTTGTTTACAGAAAGATTCCTTCAGACAAAGTCCTGTTTATAAAACCTAATACAAAAAGATACATTTTGTGGAAACTTCCTTTGCCTGCATGCTCCAGGATACAGAATACTTCACCATGTGAAAATAATACTGAAGTTCATGTATATATTTGCATATATCAAGGTGTGATATCCCACAGCCCTTGAGTCTGGATTTCCTGTTCCTTTAAAAAAGCCAAAACCAGTGACCATTAGTGAGTCTGTGACTTCACTTATACAGATGATCCTGAAGACTCAACTGCCAAAACATGATACAAATCAACTGATAAAATTTTCAAAGTTATCTCCAAATCGGAAATCAACACTTTTGCCAACCAAACCACAGCTGATAATTATGAAAATCCAACTGCAAGTGCCCAATTTGAGAGGAAGGGCAGGGGAAATACACGGTTTTGGATTCTGAAAGAACAATAGTTATTTGTGTAAATTTGCACTGCAGTTATTTTAAATATTATCATACACTTGTCTGATATTTACTGTTACTTACTCCCTTTAGATATTTCAGTAATTGAGTTCTTCTTGTAAAACAGACTTTTAACTTTTTTGTTAACAACAAAATAAGTAAGTGAATGATGGAGGAATATGCTTATGTTGGTAAAATACATTTGATCATTTCCCCAAAGCAATGATTTACAGTGCTAACAAAAACTAAACAAATAAGATTAAAAGATGGAGAGAGTGCTTACATCTCTTGCAACTAATTTCCAAATAAGCTTCATATTAGAAACTGTTTCCAGGGAAATGAACAACCTACCATAATACCAGGTCATTTTTCTTGTTCAAGATAGAATATTTATAAAATATATAGCTATAAATACAAATTATGTAATTAAAAAATATAAATAGATCTGTGCATATTATTTTAGGAACTAATGAAATTCAATAGGTCAGATTGTATTCAGCACAGAGATAGAAAATATTTCAGTAAATAAACTTACAGTATCCTGTGTACAAAATTACTCTCGTCTAAAAATCACCCATTCCATACAGAGACCTTACAAGGTAAGTTACATCTCAAAAGATACTGCTGATTATGTGGCAAATCATAGAATGGTTAGGGTTGGGAAGGACCTTAAGATCATCTAGTTCCACCCTCCCTGCCATGGGCAGGGAGAGACGCATTTTAAAAAGGAAGCAGTAATAATTCTATAAATATTTTACAGGTATGCACAACCTTGCAGGGTGCCTTCCAGGCACATTTCTCTTATTGTCTCAAAAAGGACCACACTGTATGCAATCTATCTACAGGAATCTTCTATGCAGGGTGAAAAGCCAGCCTCAGCCTACCATCTACTAAAGACATTGCTCTCCTTGGAGAAGAGGAACAAGACAACAGCCACTTACAGGAAGAGGAAAATGTAATTTACAAGAGAAGAAAAGGAAACAAAGGCAGAGATTATACAGCTGGTAAGAAAATCCCTACCAGAGACTACTAGAGAGTTCAATGAAAGATAGTGGAACTGAAACTGTGCAAATTCAAATTAAAATAATACTTACAAAGAATTAATCAAACCTATAATGATTTGAAAATTCAATCTGTAAATATGGTAGATAACCCAATTTTCAGTTTATGAGAAGTGTTTGGATTAGTTGGTACTAATGCACAAAGAAGTTCAAGATCTCTGGGTAGCCTTTGGTGAGAGGGAAGAACTTCCAGGAATCAAAAGGGAAGCTTATACTAAGCAGGGAAAATATAACACTCTTTAAAGCCAAACGTGGCTTATCTTCTCCTAAAAGACATCAGACATAATGGACTGAAAGCAAATATTACAAGGTGAGATCCTGTGACCTCCAGTACACAGAAGATCTGACTAACCACTAACCTGCCCTGTCAGTCTTCTCTGGCCTTAACATCTGCGTGAGCATGAATGTACCAATTTAGCAGTAACAATAACTTTCCTTTAAAAAGTCTCTGTGGAACATTTTAATTAGTTTGGTCTTGTGGCTTGTCTAAAATGCTTCTGACAGCACAGTGCACACTACAGCAGCGTTATGAATGCCTAAAAATATAAAATCTAATTATGGTAGCTGTACAACTGAATAATGAGAAGCAAGTGTGACTGATAAGAAATGAGACAGCAGGCTAACAAGCTGAACCACTGCAGTTCAAAGGACTAACAGAGGTCTAAACAAAATACCTGTGGTATTGCTTGGAGGAAGGTATGTGGACTAGGATTTAGGAACGTACAGCATTAAAAAAGATATGGTATGAACTGAATACACAGCAGTGCTAATTATTAGAGCAGACAGCATATGGATAAAATAAATAGCTAATAAGAATATACAAGTGTGAAGATGATTGCTAAAGACAAATACACCTGATGTAGTGAATATGAAATTACTTGCTGTAGATAAGCAAAAGCTGTGACTCCAGTTCTTTGGGTTCATGCTGCTGGACAGTCAGACCTCACTGAATACTACATAGTAACTGCTAGACAGTGTTGTCTCTGAACAGTTATTGTTCTGCCTGACAAATTGCATATGAAACATGCTGAATGGACAGGGAGTCAGAGCTGCCAGTAGCAAAGACAGGGAGAGAAGTCAAAGCAGGCATCCTCTGCTATGAATGAGAAAGAGGAATAGAGGGACACAACTGATGATTTTGCCTTCCTTTACTGTAAGGAACTGTCGTGGTTTAAACCCGGTCAGGTAACTTGTTCACTCACTCCCAGTGAGTGGTGCTGAGCTGACAACAATCGAGGGCCGTCCCCCGCCCCCCACCGGGGCTCTCCCCTTCCCCGCTCCCGGAGGAATGGGGAGGAGGATCAAAAGGGTGCAACTCCTATGGGTTGAGACAAGAACAGTCCAGCAACCAATGTACAACACAAATCACCACCACTACCACCAACTGCAACAATGATAAGGGAAAATAACAAGGGAAGAGAATACGATACCACCGGCCAAGAAACGAGTTCCACCCGGAAGCCCGTGTCCTTCCGGGTAACTCCCAGTTATCCCTCACCCTGGGCATGACGTGCTGTGGTATGGAATACCTTCCTGGCTAGCCCGGATCAGGCGCCTCATCTCTGCTTCCTCACAGCTTCCCCTCCTCCCTAGCAGAGCATGAGCCTCACAAAGTCCTTGGTCAGGGTAAACATCACTTAGCAACAACCGAAAACATCGACTTCACCAACACTGTTCCCAGGCTGGAAGTCAAAACACAGCACTGCACCAGCTAACACAAAGGAAAAACATGACTGCTACTGCTGAACCCAGGACACCCAGGACATTATCCACCCCTTATTCCATACCATTCACGTCGTGCTCAGATCCCACATTTTCAATACACCATTGCTCTCCCACATATATACATCCATATACATACAGACCAAGAGGAAAAAATCATTTTCTTAGTGCATGGACCAATCCCTATAATGCTGCCGAGTCCATTCGGTCCATGATGTTCAAAGTTCATTCTCTGTTGGGATGATGGCTGGAGGGAAGTCAGGGCCAGTTGCTGGTGACCTGGAGGCATCTAGTTGATGGGCTAAAAAAGTATTACACAGCAGGCAACAGCATACAATTGAGTTCACTGGCTGTTTTCCCCTAAAATCAAATCCCCTTGAGGTATACATCAACTTCCCCATCTTCCCGCATTACCCACCAAGTATATCCAGGTCCCTGAGCAAAAGCAATCCCACGAGTGGGTTTGCCTTTACCTGAAGCAGGAATAACCCAGACTGTCTTCCCCAGCAAATTCTTCATATGCACCACGGGAACTTTGTCCCCCTCTACAATATGTAAAAGTTCTGACTGGGCTGGGCCAGCCCTGTTGGCAGATCCTCTGGTGTTGACCAACCAGGTGGCCTTTGGTAAGTGTGTATCCCAATGCTTGAAAGTTCCCCCACCCATTGCTCTCAGTGTAGTTTTTAACAGCCCATTGTACCGTTCGATTTTCCCAGAGGCTGGTGCATGGTAGGGGATGTGATATACCCACTCAATGCCATGCTCTTTGGCCCAAATATCTATAAGGTTATTCCGGAAATGAGTCCCATTGTCTGACTCAATTCTCTCTGGGGTGCCGTGTCGCCACAAAATCTGTTTCTCAAGGCCCAGGATGGTGTTCCGGGCAGTGGCATGGGGCACAGCGTATGTTTCCAGCTACCCGGTGGTTGCTTCCACCATGGTAAGCACAGGGCGCTTGCCTTGGCGGGTTGGTGGCAGTATGATATAGTCAATCTGCCAGGCCTCCCCATATTTATACTTCAACCATCGTCCTCCATACCAAAGAGGCTTTAACCGCTTGGCTTGTTTAATTGCAGCACATGTTTCACACTCATGAATAACCTGGGCAATAGTGTCCATTGTTAAGTCCACCCCTCGATCATGGGCCCATCTGCATGTTGCATCTCTGCCCTGATGGCCTGAAGTGTCATGGGCCCACCGGGCCAAAAATAATTCACCTTTATGTTGCCAATCTAAGTCCATCTGAGCCACTTCAATCTTAGCCGCTTTATCCCCTTGTTGGTTGTTCTGGTGTTCCTCAGTGGCCCGACTCTTGGGTACATGGGCATCTACATGACGTACCTTCACCACCAGGTTCTGCACCCTGGCAGCAATATCTTTCCACAGTGCAGCAGCCCAGATGGGTTTACCTCTGTGTTGCCAGTTGCTCTGCTTCCATTGCTTCAACCACCCCCACAGGGCATTTGCCACCATCCATGAGTCAGTATAGAGGTAAAGTACTGGCCACTTCTCTCGTTCAGCAATGTCCAGGGCCAGCTGGATGGCTTTCACCTCGGCAAACTGACTCGATTCACCCTCTCCTTCAGCAGTTTCTGCAACTTGTCGTCCAGGACTCCATACAGCTGCCTTCCATCTCCGATGCTTTCCCACAATACGGCAAGAGCCATCAGTAAATAAGGCATACTGCTTTTCACTTTCTGACAGTTTATTATATGGTGGGGCCTCTTCAGCACGCACCGCCTCCTCCTTTGGTGACATTCCAAAATCTTTGCCCTCTGGCCAGTCCATGATGACTTCTAGAATGCCTGGATGACTGAGATTTCCTATTCGGGTTCATTGTGCAATTAGTGCAGCCCATTTACTCCATGTAGCATCAGTTGCATGATGTGTAGAGGAGACCCTGCCTTTGAACATCCAGCCCAGCACGGGCAACCGGGGTGCCAGGAGGAGCTGTGCTTCAGTGCCAATCACTTCCGAAGCAGCTCGTACCCCTTCATAGGCTGCCAGTATCTCTTTCTCAGTTGGGGTATAGCTGGCCTCAGATCCTTTATATCCCTGACTCCAAAAGCCGAGGGGTCGACCTCGAGTCTCCCCTGGAGCTTTCTGCCAGAGGCTCCAGGTAGGACCGTTCTCCCCAGCTGCAGTGTACAGCACATTTTTTACATCTGGTCCGGTCCGGACCGTTCCAAGGGCTACTGCGTGAACTATCTCGCGTTTAATTTGCTCAAAGGCTTGTTGCTGCTCAGCACCCCATTTAAAATCATTCTTCTTCCGGGTCACATGATAGAGAGGGCTTACAATCGAACTGTAATTTGGGATGTGCATTCTCCAGAACCCCACTGCACCCAAGAAAGCTTGCGTTTCTTTCTTATTAGTTGGTGGAGACATTGCTGTTATCTTGTTGATCACATCTGTGGGGATCTGTCTACGTCCATCTTGCCATTTTATTCCCAAAAATTGAATCTCCTGTGCAGGTCCCTTGACCTTATTCCGTTTTATGGCAAAACCAGCTTTCAGCAGGGTTTGGATTATTTTCCTCCCTTTCTCAAAGACTTCTTCCGCTGTATCGCCCCACACAATAATGTCATCAATGTACTGCAGGTGTTCTGGAGCTTGCCCCTGTTCCAGTGCAGTCTGGATCAGTCCATGGCAAATGGTAGGGCTGTGTTTCCACCCCTGGGGCAGTCGGTTCCAAGTGAACTGGACACCCCTCCAAGTAAAAGCAAACTGTGGCCTACACTCTGCTGCCAAAGGAATTGAGAAAAATGCATTGGCAATATCAATCGTGGCATACCACTTGGCTGTCTTTGACTCCAGTTCATACTGAAGTTCTAGCATGTCCGGTATGGCAGCACTCAATGGTGGTGTGACTTCATTCAGGCCACGATAGTCTACTGTTAGTCTCCATTCTCCATTAGACTTTCGCACTGGCCATATGGGGCTATTAAAGGGCGAGTGGGTCCTGCTGATCACCCCCTGACTCTCCAGTCTACGGATCAGCTGATGGATGGGAATCAGGGAGTCTCGGTTGGTGCGATATTGCCGCCGGTGCACTGTTGTGGTCGCAATTGGCACTTGTTGTTCTTCAACTTTCAGCAACCCCACAGCAGAGGGATCTTCTGAGAGACCAGGCAAGGTGGACAGCTGCTCAATTTCCTCAGTCTCCAAAGCAGCAATACCAAAAGCCCACCGGTACCCTTTTGGGTCTTTGAAGTACCCTCTCTTGAGGTAGTCTATGCCGAGAATGCATGGAGCCTCTGGACCAGTCACAATAGGGTGCTTTTGCCATTCCCTCCCAGTCAGGCTGATTTCAGCCTCCAGCACAGTCAACTCTTGGGATCCTCCTGTTACTCCAGAAATATAGATGGGTTCCACCCCTTGACAGCTTGATGGCATCAGGGTACACTGTGCACCGGTATCTACTAGAGCCTTATACTTCTGTGGGACTGATGTGCCAGGCCATCTGATCCACACAGTCCAGTAAATCCGATTGTCCCCTACCTCCACCTGGCTGGAGGCAGGGCCCCTCTAATGGTCATCACAGCGTTGGACACTTAAGTCGTGTTGAAAGGGATTATTCTTCGTTATCACAGGGGCTGGAATAAAATCAGCTCTTCCATTCCATCTGGGAAACTGCTCACCAGAGACTGAAGCCGTAGCTCTCATGGGACGATCAGTCTTGGCCCTTGCTCCCCTCTTCAGTTCACTCACCCGTTCCTCCAAAGCTGAAGTAGGTTTTCCATCCCACTTTGTCATGTCTTCTCCGTGATCTCGCAGGTAAAACCGTAGGATAGCCCATGGCATATACCTCCTGTATCTCCTCTCTCGAACAATAGGACGCCTTTTGTTAATGGCTGTGTGTTGGTACACATGAGGAGCTGGATAAATCAGATAGATCGTCCCTCAATTGTTTGAGGTCCTGGGACAGTTTTTTCACAGCTGAGATGATGGAAGGGGTGAGATTGTCTTCAAACTCTCGGAGTTTATGAACCATTTCATCCACTGTTAGTGGTACTATGTCATTCCAGGTTACTGTTGCCAGTGAATGGGCATATGATGACGGTGCATTCCGTGTAAGTTTTCGCCACATGGGTCATGTACATTCAACTTCATCTGGATCTATAGGTGTATCCCTGTTATTCGGCTTGATGTGATAGATCATCTCTACAATGGCCGATTCCCTCAGAGACTGGATGCCTTTGCCTAAAGTAGTCCACTTGGCTGAATGACTCGCAACATCGTCCCTTGTACGGAAACCTTTCTTTCACAGCTGCCAAGAGCCGCCTCCAAAGGCTGAGGGACTTTTTCTCTCTTGCAATTGCTTTGTCAATTCTCCCTTCTCTAGCAAGTGATCCCAGCTGCTTGGCTTCTGTACCTTCTAGTTCGTGACCATCGGCCCCATTGTCCCAGCATCGGAGTAACCAGGTGATGTTGTGCTCCCCTGGTTGACGGGTGTCATGGTTTAAACCCAGTCAGGTAATTCGTTCACTCACACCCCCCCCCCCCCTTCTTTCCCTCCCCCTACTCCCGGAGGGACAGAGACGAGAATTGAAAAGAATGCAACTCCCACGGGTTGAGATAAGAACAGTTTAGTAACTAAGATATAACACAGATCACTACTGCTACCACCAATGATAATAATGATAAAGGAAATAACAAGGGAAGAGAATACAACACCTCAGCACCAGCTGACCGATAACTCGCCCCCCAAGCCTGACCAAGCACCGACCGATACCTCCTCCAACCCTGCAGTCTCCCAGCCCTTTCGGCTAACTCCCAGTTACATCCTGGGCATGACGTGCTGTGGTATGGAATACCTCTTTGGTCAGTTTGGGTCAGGTGTCCTGTCTCTGCTTCCTGCTGGCTTCCCCTCCCCCCTGGCAGAGCATGAGGCTCACAAAGTCCTTGGCCAAACCAAAACATGGCTATCAGCTCTGTTCCCAGGCCGAAAGTCAAAACACAGCACTGCATCAGCTACCAAGAAGGGGAAAAATGACTGCTACTGCTGAACCCAGGACAACGGGTAAAATCTTTTCGCATATTCCGCAGCTCGGTTGAGGTCCGAGGTTGAGAAGTTACCTCTTCTTCTTCTTCTTCATCATGTGATGATGACTCCTGATCAGATTCTGGACCGGGTGGTGAATTCATTGTTTCTTCATCTCGCTTCACCCTTCTTGCCTCCTTTTTACTTTTTCTCTTGCGTACAGGGGCAACCGATATTGGTACGAATTGGTCCTCTGGTTTGGCTGCAGTGATTATCACTGTGGTTTGAGTAGCAACTGTACTTGTTGCTGGGGTTGGTGCAGCTGCTGTGCTTGGAGCTGGGGTAACTGCGCTGTCTGTTGCAGTTGAAGTTTGAGCAGCTGCTGTACTTGCTGCTGGGGTAGCTGTGCTGTTCATTGCAGCCAAAGTTTGAGTAGCGACTGTCGCTTTGCCCTCAGATCCGCTGACATTCTTTTCCTTTTGAAGGTGCTGGATAGTGTTGAACAAGGCCCTGTAAGCGTAGGCCAAGCCCCAGCACGTTGCCATGATTTGTCCATCTCTGGTATGGCCAGAATGACCACACACCTCATTTAAGTGTTTTACTAATTATTCTGGATTTTGCAGTTGTTCGGTAGTGAAATTCCAAAGTACTGGAGGGGCCCTAGATACTTGCCCATACTATCCCACACACCCTGCCACTCATGGCTGTCCAGCCTCAGGGAAAATCTCTTGGTCCTCCTACATCGTCGTTTGACCCCAGACAAGACCCAAACCTGACTCTGCTTAACTCTTGAAATCAGTCATGGGCAAAACACACTCTGTATGCGTGCTAGCATAGTGATTCCCATCACCATCAGCAAACAAGTCTCAACAGCATTAAAAGGCCATTCAAAAACTTCAAAACTCTCAAATGTAAATGGTCTGGGGGGACGACTGAGAGGGTAAAAGGATGTCTCCTTCACAGGTTGAGCACCTGAGAAGGAGAAAAAAGATGTGTAATTGCTAAGCACCTCCATCATATACCTCCCAAAGTATAAAGGTGGTGACCACACTGGGAACATAAGGAGATCAGTTTCATGATCAATGATTCTATTGTATTACAAGTCATTACCATAAAGTACAATGGGACAAAAACCTTAGCCCAAGCCCCACACTTAAAAAACACTAATACAGCAAATACTGGATGGAAGTAAGATACAATATACTGAAACTGTGAGATCAAGAGGAACAACCTTGAGAGCCAGCATTGTGACGAGTGACTACCAATCCAGTCAGATCTGTTCTTATCTCAACCCCTCGTGCCCCATGTTGAGCGCCAAAAGTTACTGTCGTGGTTTAAACCCAGTCAGGCAACTTGTTCACTCACTCCCAGTGAGTGGTGCCGAGCTGACAACAATCGAGGGCTGTCACCCCCCCCCAACCGGGGCTCTCCCCTTCCCCGCTCCCGGAGGAACAGGGAGGAGGATCAAAAGGGTGCAACTCCTATGGGTTGAAACAAGAACAGTCCAGCAACCAATGTACAACACAAATCACCACCACTACTACCAACTACAACAATGATAAGGGAAAATAACAAGGGAAGAGAATACGATACCACCGGCCAAGAAACGAGTCCCACCTGGAAGCCCGTGTCCTTCCGGGTAACTCCCAGTTACCCCCCACCCCGGGCATGACGTGCTGTGGTATGGAGTACCTCCTTGGCTAGCCTGGGTCAGGCGCCTCATCTCTGCTTCCTCACAGCTTCCCCTCCTCCCTAGCAGAGCATGAGCCTCACAAAGTCCTTGGTCAGGGTAAACATCACTTAGCAACAACCGAAAACATCGACTTCACCAACACTGTTCCCAGGCTGGAAGTCAAAACACAGCACTGCACCAGCTACCACAAAGGAAAAACATGACTGCTACCGCTGAACCCAGGACAAGAACATACACTATTAAATCATCTAATGCATCCACAGCTGCAACACATGCCCTTCTAGACTGTCAGCAGCTGACCTGACCCTTTGCAGAAATTCTTGCCACCATCCAAGACTATCACCCAGTGAACATTTTCTGTATTCCACTTTACTAGGAACATCAATTACTGACCAATTTATACTCTGTAAGAAATAATAAAATCATGGGTTTTAGTAATAAATTTATGGTTCTCCTGTAAACCAAAATTGCCACAGGAGAAAGCAGCACTACATTATACAGAAGATGGCAATAGCACTGCAATGTTCCCACCATACTGCTACAACCATCACTTTACATCAAGATGGAAGTGGCTGCATCTCTGGACATAAGAAAGACACAATGTAGTTTTACTCACCCTTCCATCCTGGCATTGTTTCGCTGGATTTACAATACTTAAGTGAGGAGAACTCTTTTCTATATATGTACAGTACAGGGAGGGAGGGAATGAAACCTGTATGTGCTATCATTTAATTCTTAAGAATTTCTTTGCTCTGTTTCTTCAAATTGAAGTAACAATAATGTTCTTCCTGGTCTCCTTAAATATTGCTCACAAGTTGTGTAACCAAGTAATAAACAGTCCACATATTTTTTTTTTTTAATCCCAGTTTATAATGCTGAAGTTTTTAACCTTATCAAGTACTGAAGCTGCAGAGCAAGTCTTATTTAACAATATTCAGTAACTTATTTTGTTATCCTACTGCCTCCACACTAGTATTTTTAGCTCAGTGATGATTTTCCAATCTGTCTAAGCTGTCAGCCAAGAAATGAGGAATACCAGAAATGGTACATTATGATTCGACAGTACCACAATCTGCTTTTTAAAAATAACCAAGGAAAAGACTTTACAGCATTGTTTGAAAATATTAAATTTCCATAGGGGTCAATAGAGGTTCTTCTTATATGCAACTTACTCACTAAGAAGTTTCATGGGTCTTATCAGACCATTCACCTTCCCGGTTAACAGAAAATCTGTACTTACCATATAGGCAACCCCTATATTAGATGATCGTACAGTAACACTCTTGAAATATACCTTAGATTTATTCAGTCTTCATAATCAATCTGGTCATAAATGTCAGTAACTTGTCATTAAACTTTTCCCTCTAACAACTCAAGTAGATGTTTGATCCTTCCTTCTTCTCTGTCAAACTCTTTCCTGTGCATAGCTGCAGTGTTCCGCATGCAGTCTTTTCTCAAATTTGTCATCTGCTGAGTGTATCCATCTCAGTGACATAGCACACAGAACAGTTGATCTAACGATAACAAGCAGTTTCACACACACCTACTGGCAATAGCATCAGTGATTACTTTAAGAGAACACTGACGATCAAGTGGAAGTCAGGATGGAAGAGAAGGAAAAATCTTGAGGTTTAATAGCAGGCTAAATTATTTGTCTATATTCCTCATGTAATTCTTTGGCTTTCGTTTCAGTTTCACTAGCTGACAGTGAGAGATGCTGCCTTTGTGGGTAAAACAGATCTCTCCCACCCCAACATCATTTGAAAGGAATGAGCTGTACAAAATGAATTAATAAGACATGGTAAGATCCAGATTTCATCAACTCCTGTCTGTCATGAGACTCACAGTGTGTTGTATACCTAATTCTTGCTGGTTTGCACCTAGCATTAATAATCTGCGTCTGTGCAATATGGGTGTAAAATGCTATCACATAAAAAATGAGTAATGCATTTACATTCACCGCAGAGAAGGAAAAATGCCAACAGAATGGGATATATTGGGACCTCAGAACTAGCATGTATTTTTAACACATTTTTGTTAAGCTAGAAAAAGCAATACATCCAGCTAGAGGTGACATTTATCTAAGAGTGAAAGTTAAGGCTGTACAAAGAATGGTGACAAAATATTTATTATCTGAATGAACTAGGAACTGAATGAATAATTTATGCAATTCATATAGGAAAAAAATGTAAGGTAGTGGGACTGGAGCAAAACATTCAGAAATGGAGTATATTCTTTATAAGAGCACATGCAAAACACTGAATAGGAAGACAAGAAGGTTATCATTGGTAACACTCTAAAGGTTTCCAAACTGTACATAGTGCACTAAAACCTTCCAGCCAATATGTGGCAAAAAGTAAACTAGATTTGATTCTCTTCTACATTATTTTAAATTTACAACAGTGCCATGTTATTGAATGCAGCATAATTATACCAGAGTGAAGCCAGAGCAATTGTTTGCTCATTGTTTGCACAGTACCCTTTCTACAGACAACTCAAAGCCTGCCTAGTGCATCAAATCCTTACACTTACATTAACTAGTAGAAAGATCATTCAATATGCAACATTATAAATTCCCTTTACTATATTTAGACCAGTAGTAGTGAAACCAACCTAAGTTCACAGAATCAAAAGAAAAACACTTCAATGGCAGAACAGAACAACATTCCCAGCTGGAGAGCCTTGTCTTTGTTTGGATCTTATAATTTACAGAATCATTTCCTAAAATTGCCGCTTGTACAGTAACATGACAATGATTAGGCTTGCTATCTTCCAGTCTCCTGCTGTGCAAGACACTCACTTAGTGCACCCAGGATACAAAAGTTACTGTTTTACAAATAACAACACAGCTTAACTATCATTTAATAGCTTCAAAAACATCATAGTAGTTACAAACCATTTGGAATGAGAACAACTAATTTCAGCATCTCAGTTGTTGTCATGTTTAATCACTTTCTAATGCTGGTGGCTGTTTTCATTTGTTTCTTTGTCTTTAATTGCTGGAAATTTTTAATTCCTGGTTCAAAAAACTTAATTTCACAGTTTTTAGATTCATCAGTGATTACTTGAGGGGAACAAAAATGGTTGAAATTCATCAGGATGTAGCATGGAGAATCAATGCAATATTGCAGGAAAGCATTTATTTCCTGAACAATATGTCTTTAAACTGTAACACTTTGAGGTAATATTTGGAGAATTGTCTGGATACATGACTTTCAGGGATTCTTTGTTTAATCTACAGAACTGATCTTCACTGCCAGAACTAAGGATATGTCAGCTGCAGGGCTGGTGTGCTTAAAGGAGTGGGGAAAATTACTCCCTCCCTAGAACAATAGATGTCTATTGGCTTGAAGGTTTCATTTACACATCAGGGAATTTGTCTGCTCATCTCCTCCAAGAGCCTCATGGAGTAAGGCCTCCTTTTAGAAATATTAAAACAAGTTGCATAGACGTTATTTTGGTGAAGAAATTCTGAAAAGAAATGTTAGCAGAAATTCAAATGCAACATATGACTGTAAGCTACTTCAGAGGAAAAAAAAGTCTTTGTGGAGAGATCCTATTCTTTTCTGCTTTCCACCCACAACTCCTACTTGCATGTACAGCTGACAGAATATCTTGATGGTAACACTAAGACCACCAATGTTGTGAGATATAGAATCATAGAATCATAGAATAGTTAGGGTTGGAAAGGACCTTAAGATCATCTAGTTCCAACCCCCCGGCCATGGACAGGGACACCTTACACTAAATCATATCACCCAAGGCCTCGTCCAACTTGGTCTTGAACACTGCCAGGGATGGAGCATTCACAGCCACCCTGGGCAACCCATTCCAGTGCCTCACCACCCTAACAGGAAAGAATTTCGTTCTTACATCCAAACTAAACTTCCCCTGTTAAAGATTTAACCAGTTACCCCTTGTCCTATCACTACAGTCCCTAATGGAGTCCCTCTCCAGCATGCCTATAGGCCCCCTGCAGATACCGGAAGGCTGCTATGAGGTCTCCACGCAGCCTTCTCTTCTCCAGGCTGAACAGCCCCAGCTTTCTCAGCCTGTCTTCATACAGGAGGTGCTCCAGTCCCCTGATCATCCTCGTGGCCCTTCTCTGGACTTGTTCCAACAGTTCCATGTCCTTTTTATGTTGAGGACACCAGAACTGCACACAATACTCCAGGTGAGGTCTCACGAGAGCAGAGTAGAGGGGCAGGATCACCTCCTTCGACCTCCTGGTCACGCTCCTTTGGATGTAGCCCAGGATATAGCCGGCCCATGTTCATTTTCTCATCAACCAACACTCCCAAGTCCGTCTCCGCAGGGCTGCTCTGAATCTCTTCTCTGCCCAACCTGTGCCTGGGATTGCTCCGACCCAGGTGTAGGACCTTGCACTTGGCATGGTTAAACTTCATGAGGTTGGCATCAGCCCACCTCACAAGCGTGTCGAGGTCCCTCTGGATGGCATTCCTTCCCTCCAGCATATCAACCGAACCACACAGCTTGGTGTCATCGGCAAACTTGCTGAGGGTGCACTCAATCCCACTGTCCATGTCAGTGATGAAGATGTTAAAGAAGACAGGTACCAACAACGATCCCTGAGGGACGCCACATGTTACTGGTCTCCAGCTGGACATTGAGCCATTGACCACAACTCTTTGTGTGCGGCCATTCAGCCAGTTCTTTATCCACCGAGTGGTCCATCCATCAAATTGATGTCTCTCCAACTTACAGACAAGGATGTCGTGTGGGACAGCGTCAAACGCTTTATACAAGTCCAGGTAGATGACATCATCTGCTCTACCCCTGTCCATCAGTTCTGTAGCCCCATCATAGAAGGTCACCAAATTGGTCAGGCAGGATTTCCCCTTAGTGAAGCCATGCTGGCTGTCACCAAGCACCTTGTTGTCTTTCATGTGCCTTAGCATGCCTTCCAGGAGAATCTGCTCCAAGATTTTGCCAGGCACAGAGGTGAGACTGACTGGTCTGTAATTCCCCGGCTCATCCATTTTCCCCTTCTTGAAAATGGAGGTTATATTTCCCTTTTTCCAGTCGTTGGGAACTTGACTGCCATGATTTCTCAAATATGATGGACAGCAGCTTTGCAACTTCATTTGCCAGCTTCTTCAGGACCTGCAGATGGATCTCATCAGGACCCACGGACTTGTGCACATTCAGATTTTTAAGATGGTCTTGAACCAGATCCTCTCCTACAGTGGGCACAAGGTCTTCATTCTCACAGTCCCTGCATCTGCCTTCCAAGACTTAGGTGGTGCGATCAGAGCCTTTGCCAGTGAAGACCGAGGCAAAGAAGTCATTCAGAACCTCAGCCTTCTCCAAATCCTGTGTAGCCAGTTCTCCTGAGAGATTCCTGAGGGGGCCTACATTCTCCCTAGTCTGTTTTTTATTTGCTATGTACTTGTAGAATCCCTTCCTGTTGTCTTCAATATCCCTAGCCAAGTTTAATTCTAACTGGGCCTTAGCTTTCCTAACCTGGTCCCTAGCTTCCTGGACAGCATCCCTGTACTCTTCCCAGGCTGCCTGTCCTTCCTTCCACTCTTTATAAGCCTCTTTTTTCCTCTGAATTTTCCTCAGGAGCTCCTTATCCATCCAAGGAGGTCTCCTGGCCCTCCTGCTGCACTTCCTTCTAGTTGGGAGATAGAAGATACTGCTAGAGATATCTGCAGTACCCAGCCTGCCCAGGCACCCTGCAGCAGCACAGCTGAGGGTGCAGGTGGCTGCAGATCTGCCTGCGCTGAAACAGAAAGGGGGGCAGCAGGTACTGCTGTCACCAACACACACACTGTGTTCAGATTGATGGAAGCAATGCTGAGCTTTAGAAACTTTCTTAGATAAAAACTCTTTGCTTTACTAAGTCAGGCAGTCAAAACAATGAGGTTTCTTTCATCTGTATTAGAATGTAAATGAAGTGTTTGACCCAATAAATAATTGTGATTTCCCATTTCCTAGATGCTGAGGAATCCAGTACTTGCTACTGCATTAGCTGGCTGTGTTTAGGAAACACCAATCCGATAGCTAGAAAAGGGAATTGATCAAGATCATTCATTCATTCATTCATTCATTCATTCATTCATTCATTCATTCATTCATCTTCTTCGCATTTCTTCAATCATAGTTTTTTACATTGCCTTTTCATTTTATTGCCTCCTTAAGTAAAGAAGAAAATATGAGAATTTTCTTGAATTTCAGAATGGCACACTTTCCTTTTTTTCCCTATAAATATCTTACCTGGGACTTTTTACAGGGCCAGCTCTGAATTCAAGGCCTATCCAGCCATTATTCTCTATTCCAAAATTCTAGGTATGTGCAGAGCCATTAAATTAGCTACAATCCAACCAGAAAAGAAAAGTAAAAATTCTAAATCACTCCTGTAAACACAAAAATGCAGAGAGCTTTTGACAAGGTCCAATCTGGCAAGGAACCAATCACAGATCTGATTCTCAGAATAAACCCAGCGCAGGTAGATCATCACTATGCGTACAAATAAAAAGATATTAAGTGCCCATTTATCTTCCCACATCTTGAGACTCCAGCAGTCTATCCAACAGCAGCAGCCCTATTTCAACATTTTAATACAGTTGTTAATTAAACAAGATTACCTATATAAATGCAGTCTTTTTGTGAACATCACCAAATACAGTAGCAGGTTCAGCAAGGTAGTAATGCATGTGAGACACTGACTCATTTGAAATTATTTTTTGTTAGATAACAGCACAGAATTCTCAGTGGGCCCTTTTCCAAATAAATTTCTGCATTGAAACACACCTGGGGATGCTCAAACTCATAACTAGAGCATTCCGTATAATAGAGAGAAACACAAAGGTATTTAATGTTTCATTTAGTCTGAAATGAGTTGTATCCAGTGCAGCTACAGTGAAATCAGTATCTTCGATTCTTAACTCTCCTTCAATGACTATAAACAAGTTCATTTCTATCTGTCTACTCTGATTTGATGTTTATCTGATTGAGGTCAGAATCTGACTTAGTGGGATCATATGAAACATAAAGCAGCCCAGAATTTGCATCTGACTAGTCTCTCTCCTACAGAACACTGCAAATAGGCGTATGTTTAGTTAATATATTTTGCATTCCTGTAATTTTAATTCATATTTGTAGAGTTTTTCATGGTGATTTCTAGCAGCTTCTCCTCCAAAATGTCTTAGCCATTTTGACACTATTATACTGTCCTTATCTTGATGCACTCTTGCATCTTACAGGTTTTATAAAACATGAGGCAAATTGTTGTGTCTTTATACTGAGAAAAGCCTAAAGCATCAAAACATGTGCAAGGAATTAACTATAACGGAAAATATAAGTCGCCACCCATTACTTCAGAATTACCTATATCCCTAAACTAGAAAACTCAGCATAACTAGACCAGTTGTGGAAAACAAAAGAGAGTATTCCAGGGTACAAAGTAGAATTATGTATCTCTAGTTCCCAATCATTTCTGAGCTTATGCATGCTCAAGGGAGTATTTCAGTCTTAAAACATAATTCACTGGAGATACAGAAGATAAAAGAAGCTGAAAGAACATTTGATGGAATAGTTCTCAAAGGGAAAATTTGTTTTTGAAGGTCTCTTCAAGCCTTCTTTAAACCTTTAGGTCTTATGCATTGCGTTTTTCTGTAGTTTTTTCCCATTTGACTTTCACTCCTGTTTTACAGGATGTGAACTCTCTTTAGCATTTCAGATCTGCTGCCTTCATCTTTTTTTAATCTGAGGGCTTTAAAACTCTAGCAAGAAAAGAAATAAAACAGAATAAAAAATTAATCTGGAGATAGACAGAACAACAAGAGAGGCCACAGTGTGACTTGAGGAAGGTAGGAAAAAAGATGACTATAGAAGAAAGAGAAAGGTGATAATTCCAACAGAAGTGTGCAGTTACCATCTTCATCATCCAAAACCAAAGTACTTCAGGGTAAAATTCAGAGAATGACTCTGAGGTTATTTGGATAGTGAACACATTTTTATAGACACCATATTCTGTGCCTCTAAACCACAATTATCTAAATAACTTTCACACAAAAATTTTAATTCTTTAGCCATTCACATTTTCAAGCTGACCTATGGCTGTTTTCAGCTCTCCTGCTTACAGCTACATTTCCACTACATAAGCACTAAAAGAATTATTTTAAATTGAACTGGTCTAGAAATTGTTCTTATAATCCAAAGCAGGACAGAAGTATTTTTCATACAGGTGGATAATTATATGCAAGAACAGCAATAACCACGTTGATAGTTAGGAGACTAATCTGAACTTGGTCTCACATCCCTATACTTTTGGTACCTGTCTCTCTGGGAATCTGAGTCTGGGTTCGCTAGCTCATACTCCTCAGTTTTTGTTGAAAATTCAGAAGCCCTAGATTTAGCCAGAGGCTGTATTTTAGTTTTCATGGTAAGAAGCTTGAAAACCCAGAGAACTTTGTTACAAAAAACACACACAAAAAAAGCACTCCAGAATTGCAGCCTCCATGCTGTACAGCCAAGAGCATATCCTGGGGATATGCAGACCCTTGCTTCAGTCAGTGCTACTGGATTCTGAAGTTACCCTTTTCCTTCAAGGGTCAAGGACTCCTATTTCACATGGAAATAAATAAACAAGGAAAAGGACCAGGTGAATTTTGATATTTAAGTATTTTTGAAATTCTGTTCTAAAATAGCCTTCAAAATACTATCCCTTCTCATAGAAAAGAGGTTATAGGTTTCACAAACTTTAAGTTTCAAAATTATCTATGATGTTACACAGATATCAACTGTTCCTGCTCTACAGCAATCAGTTTCACGGCAGGTTACTGATACACTGGCTTGATTAAGCTAATGATGAAATGTAGATTTTTTTTTCCCCCGATATATTTAACTGTAGGAGGAACATGTGATAGCTGTAAATTATTTATTATGTGGAGGAGAGGGAATGGCATTCACTAATTAGTTTGTGCAAATTATCTTCCTTTGCTTTCCTAAGGTCTGGCATGAGGACTACTTGATTACTTTGTTACTGTTTTTCAACCTGCCTGTGCAAAATCCGTGCAAGACTCATCATGCTTGAAATAGTGCATATGATCTAACAAATTAGCTTTAGGACCACAGCATGAGTAAACTAACATAGGTGTTTCATTGTAACAGTAAAGCAGATGTTCAAAAAATGAATATTCAGCAGTCATAGATAACAGTTTAAGTGATACTTGCTTCTTGCAAATAGATGAATATCAAAGCAAAGCTATAACAAGAACATAATGGTAGAAATTGCAGAAAACCTGTTTCTTTCTCCTTTACAAATTTTGACTTCTCAGCAAATACCAGAAAACCAAAAATATTTGCACTCTCTCACACTCATCCTACAGGACTCCATGTCCCTTCATGCTTTACCGAACAGGATGTTTGGGCACCACTCCATCCTCTGAAAGGTGAGACTACTTGCCTTTTAGTAAATCACAATAATGCAGCATGGAAAACACTCCGTGGCTGAGGAACACAATGAAAACAGCAGCACAGTCTGCAGCTTCAGCGTAGCAGCTTTTTAGTGTGAAAAATATTTGAATGAGTTTACTTCTTAAAGAGCAGACTGTGTGACATATACAATTTTAATTCCTAAGCTTTCTGATGAAGAGCAGATAACAGAAACTTCTGGACTAATGCTGCTAAGAGGTCGTGTAACTCAGTGACATACTTCCACATAATCTTAAATAATGATTGTTAACATCTTACTAAAACAAGAGGAAAAGGACAGATGAATCACAAGGAGATGCAGGCTCAGTTTTGAATTCCACCAAAAGTTTCTATACCTGCAACTCTATTTACCCATTAATGATGTAATTATTCTAAATTACATAATTATTGTTGTTTCGGGGTTTTTTTTTGTTTTTTTGTTTTTATGCTTTTTCAGCACAGTACACTCAAAGAAAGCCTTGTTTGCTTCTTTAGGATAGCTTGAACAAGTTTAATTGCATAGAACAATTAGATCCAGAAGTCTTTCAGGTAGCATATGACTTGCATTCTCAGACAACAGTCAAGTTTTTCTCAAATAATGGAAATCTGAATGAATTTATAAGCTATAAACCAAAATATTGCCTGTCACTGTTTGGAATAATGTAAGTAAGTTAGGGTTACATTTCAAGATCATGTGCACAAGAATCCATAAATAAATAAACCCTGTAAAGAAAAAATAATCTAACCAGTTTATTTGCAAGAGAAAATAATGTTTCAACACAGAGTTAAGTTAGCAAGAATGCTGTGATTTTTAAAGAATATCAAGAGAGTGATGAAATTCACGTTTTCATCATTACATTTTGTAAATAGAAAGAACTTGGGTTCAAAACTTGTTTATTTTTTGAAATTTATCTAGGACCCCACAATGTTTTTGTATGAACAGTTTGCAAGAACAGTTTGCAAGAAGAGTTAAAATTTTCATAAACATATAGAATTGAACCTTTGTGCAGCCAATCATTTCAAGACAAATTAAAAATAGATTTCAGGCTGGGAATGTATATGGAATCATAGAATCATAGAATAGTCAGGGTTGGAAAGGACTTTAAGATCATCTAGTTCCAACCTGCCTGCCGTGGGCAGGAACACCTCACACTAAACCATGTCATCCAAGGCTCTGTTCAACCTGGCCTTGAACACTGCCAGGGATGGAGCATTCACAACCTCCCTGGGCAACCTATTCCAGTGCCTCACCACCCAAACAGGAAAGAATTTCCTCCTTATATCCAATCTAAACTTCCCCTGTTTAAGTTTTAACCCATTACCCCTTGTCCTGTCACTACAGTCCCTAATGAAGAGTCCCTCTCCAGCATCCCTATAGGCCCCCTTCAAATACTGGAAGGCTGCTATGAGGTCTCCACACAGCCTTCTCTTCTCCAGGCTGAACAGACCCAGCTTTCTCAGCCTATCTTCATACGGGAGGTGCTCCAGTCCCCTGATCATCCTTGTGGCCCTCCTCTGCACTTCTTCCAATAGTTCCATGTCCTTTTTATGTTCAGGACACCAGAACTGCACACAATACTCCAGGTGAGGTCTCATGAGAGCAGAGGGGCAGGATCACCTCCTCCGACCTGCTGGTCATGCTCCTTTTGATGCAGCCCAGGATACGGTTGGCTTTCTGGGCTGCAAGCACACACTGAAGCCAGCTCATGTTCATTTTCTCATCAACCAGCACCCCCAAGTCCGTCTCCGCAGGGCTGCTCTGAATCTCTTCTCTGCCCAGCCTGTGCCTGGGATTGCTCCAACCCAGGTGTAGGACCTTGCACTTGGCATGGTTAAACTTCATAAGGTTGGCATCAGCCCACCTCACAAGTGTGTCGAGGTCCCTCTGGATGGCATTCCTTCCCTCCAGCCTATCAGTTGAACCACACAGCTTGTATGAGATTAAGCAAGCAGATAAAGGGTGAAGCACAGCAAGTACCAGTCAGCTGTTTTCTTCTGATGTACAGGGCAGGGGTATGAGAGTGATCAAAAAGGTTTTCATGAGTTTCTCTTCCTAGAAGCAGTGCTCTGCTGCAGAACAGGAAAAAGGCACACATTCTTGGTGTCTTCCTGACCCACTTTATTTTTCTTTTTTTTTTTTTTTTTCTGAGATAGCACCACTTTTTCAATGTCAAATAAAGGCAGATGAGGGAAAGGAAAAGAAAAGCCCTTCTACTTCAGTGCAATGCTTTCAGGGAGCTGTAATATGAATATTTCATGTACACTGTCTCATCTATATGCTCAGCTTCCTAGCTGACACTATAGTTTCGATGATGTCCTTATAAAAATGGTAATGCAGAGCATAATTATAAAGCCTTGTGGACTTGGTCAAACTACTGCATAAGAAAACCCACTTTTGAATTAAGTTTACAAAAGTAAACAAAGACAATGAATCGCAGCAACACTTTTTGAGAAAATTCAGCTCAGTTTGGGATGAAAAATGAGATTTTTAGTGATTTGAGTTTTCAAAAGAAAACATCTTGATTAAAAATTGTAGAAAAACTATTAATCAACAGGATTTTCAGTTCAAAACTTATTATAAACAGTCCATTTGAAATAGTGTACCTAGACATTTTTCTGGTCTATGTAAAGCAGAGATTGATCTTGGATAATATGGACAGAAGTGAACTTCGGCCTCTCTGAATCAAATTCTATCCAGTACATACAAATCCTCATATATTCCATTTCATTAATGAGGAACTACAACTAACCTAAATAATATAAAAAATATTAACCAGCAGACACATCCATGTATATAGTGCAGAGCTCTGACCAAAAATGTAGTGCTAACTCAGATATAACTATCACATACTAATGCCTGTATCTGTCTCTGATTTTTCAAAGGAAGCATTGTGGAATATAATTGATGTTCCAAAAATAGATACAAGTTCAGAACACCATTATCTTGAAGAATTTAATTGTTCTAGCTACTGTATGAAGCACAGCAAAATGCAATTTTAAATAATTTTAAGAATGAAAGACTCTCTTTCCAAATCTAATTATAGATATTTAAAGGTGAAGCAAAGGGAAGCAGAGATAACACCTGTAATAGAATAAAATATTCCTATTGGCATTTTTGGCACACAGTAATTATCAAACAAAATGATTTCTCAGTAATTGGTTAATGAAAAGAAAAAACACCTTACAGACTTTGTTAGGAAAGCTGGACATTCTTACCATAAATGCTTCATCATAGCAAGGAACATGTTAGTCTTGATCTGACCATGAAGCTAGTGGGACAGATCCTTAAAATAAAGCATACTTCCAGTAAGATTAGCAGTGCAAATACAACCATATAATGTCCAGAGCCTCTCTCTGCTTTTGCCTCTGATATGTCAAGAGAAGAACTTTGGGGCTGCTCTAGGTTATACCAACTTCTCCTGAGAAAATTATGTAACCAAGACTGACAAGTCTTGATCTTGCCAAGCTATATCCAACACCAGAGTGACAGTTTTACACATAGCTCTGTTCTACACCTAGCTACTGAAAACACACATTACTGCTCATTTCAAACCTGTCTTCAACAGTATTTTTGCTTCAGTATTGAAGCAGCAATAACAGCACCAGACGTTCCCACTAGATACAACATTTTATATCCATTATACCCATACTGGGTATAACATTTTATACCCATTCTTTTTTCATAATATTTAAAGCTACTTAAGTGCCTGTAAAATAGGTTGTCCTTGAGAGGTGAAGCTGGGTACACAAGCATGGTGCAGTAATGGAAACACAAAGATAACGTTCTATAGTATAAGACAGACACTATTGCTGTAGCACTATACCTGGTCCATACACATTTTGCAGAAAAATCGAAAAAATTCAGGGAAGTTCTGTAGCATCACATATAAAAGCGACAAGTGGATTACTGATCATAGAGTTTTCTTTAGGCAAAGTAGAATAAAATTCAAATTTTGAAAACATAAGCCTTTTATATTTAGATGTAAGAATACATATTTTTTGTGAATAATTAACCATTAAATTGAGCATAGAAGGATGATTCATTATTTGATGTCTTGAAAAATTTATTTTCTAGCTCAATTGAAAATTATGAGCTTGATACAAGAACCATTTATCAAATTCTACTGGCTTATGATAAGCAGGTTGTCATGTCAGATTATTTTAGAAGCGCATTTGAGTCTATCAAAACCTCTGTGTTCACAATACATACTGAATACAGCTTCTGTGAAATGTTCTCATAGTGCCATACAGATTCTAGAAAGCACCCATTGTGGGGCTGCAACTATTGCTTGAAACCATAAATCCATATTTGGTTAACCCTGGTGTTTCATTTTGTCTAGAGTTTGGATCAGTGACAAGAAATGTGTTAGGTAACCATTCTGAAAGTAAAAGCAGTACAGGTGCTGCCTTCAGCTCCAACCCCCCCCCCCCCCCCCCCCCCCCGGCCACAGCTGAATGTAATTACCTTGATACTTTACAGATAACCTTAGTAGAGAGTAAGAAGAACAAGTTCTCTTAAAAAAAAAACCAACAAAACCTTTCTGAAAAGATCTATTAATCCCTGGGGCTTTTTTTCTTACAAGTGCTTTGATTTATTAGAAGTTACACACATTTACTTGCAAAAGTTCATCTTACAGCTCCAAGTAAGTTTAGGTCAAGATGCTTTGGAAGAGATTTGGACTCAAGTGAACCAGCCTTTCAGCCTGCACAACATGAAGTTATTCAGCATTGTCATTTCCCAAGTGGGTCTGGGATCATTAATGAGTGGAGAAGTAGCACCATTTCTGCCTTAACATCTTTCAACAGCAACAGTCAACCTGTGGCTGAGAATTTCAGGTGCCAGGAAGGCTCACTAGAGTGAAGACATCTTTCTGAACAAATGCTTTCAGTAGAACAACCAAGAACAAAATGTTCATCCCCAACTCAGAAAAAAAAAACAAAAACAAAACAAAAATACTCCCAAAATCATCTCATAAGCTTCAGCAAGACCTACATATCCAAATCTCACCTGGAGGAGTGCACACAAGAGCAGAGAAACTCAACTCATACACTTAGGGACTGAATAAGTAGCACTGTGTATTCACTGAATAAAGAGAAGGACAGCTTGTGCTAACTACCAGGAGAGCTTTTCGAAGAGCCTTGTTTTCACAAGAAGCATGCAAAAGACTGAAAGGAAAAAGAATAGGTACAGAATGACCCAAAAATTTACTGACAAATTCAGAAATCACAGAAACAGCCTCTGACCAATATTTTATTTTTAGAATATTCCAAGAATCATTTTGAATGCTTAATTATTTCTTCTGTTGATTGCCTAGGTCATTAGACAAATTACAGTGTGCCAGATAGAACTGCCTTCCACATATCATGCCTGTCAGATAAGAAAAGGAAACGCTCAGAAAGGGAACTGCAGCATACCATGGAGTTCGAGAAACAAAGAAAACAGTCTGCAAAAATAACAAAAATGAAACCGAGACTCAAGAAAAGATCATAATTAATTGTCAAAAGTACCAAATCTTTAGTGACTATTTGACTAGCTATGATACCCCGAGAGGTCACAAAGCACATTGGGAAGGTGTGTATTATCTTTATCTAGCAGGTGGTGAAGCTGGCACAAAGTGACATGAACCAATCTGTGTGCTTTTTAGAGTGCAAGCCAATGACAGTGTGAGGTGCACACCCTGGACTCCCACCCCATAGTACTTTCCAGGGACACCAGGCACATTTTTTCTATAATGATGACCCCATAATACCCTGATGACAACTAGGAGTCCCAGTGAATCACAACCAGTTTATGCAGGCATAGGGTATCTATGAAAAGTACTGTAGATAAAAATGGCTTCTCACAACAACCTGAAGTATTGGTCTATCCATTGCACCCAAAAAAGCACATGGAGACCAGGTAGTTTTCACATTAGCTCCGTAACTACATTACAATCACCTAAATTGCAGCTTTTTTTTTGTTTTGTTTTGTTAGATATGGTATCAGCTTCATATTCATAGCTAAGCTTCTTAATAATATTGTAACATGGTAAACCAACATTGTGTTACATAATGCAACTAAGTATAAAAAAAGCTTTACAAATATTATAGTGACTCTAGCTACAACCTTACAAGTTAGCTTTCAAGGACATAGAAGGAAAACATACGTGAAAGGACAGCACCTTTTTCTTGTATTTATTTAATTATCTGATTACAGCTCCACTATATATCGGGAGCTGTACACAGGTTTCCTGATAATTATGCCTAGAAACAGTCAGAAGAAAGCTGTACAGTGCCTTACATCATCTCTTACTATCAGGTACTAAAACCAGATGTCATTCTGACAATGAGCTGGCTAAAGCTGAGATACTGTAGTTCATTACCCTATAGAAGTCTCCTGACTTAGCTTCAAGATGTGCATGAAGTATCATAGAGTATGTTGGTAATTATTTGTGCCACTGCAGTGTGGTGTGTTTTGCAAGGGACAGTCAAGGACTGAAGTAGAACACTAGCAAAAACTTGTTTTGATATGTTGTTAGTTTAGATGAAATCAAGAGCATGTACAGGTTACAAAAAAAATGTGCAATTATCCTTTGGGAATTTTATTTTACAATGCAAGAAGATGTGTAATTAGATTCTTGCTGCATCTGACTCGACTTTAGCAACTTTTCTATTTAGGTTTGATTACTTGATGATTGAATAAATTTAAAATTTCAGTTCTGAACTTCCTCCATAGGAAGGAACAATTTCCGTGACTGTAGAAGAAACTCAGCTCTTCCTGAAAAGAGGCAATCACTCAACAGGAGGAGAAATGCACGACCACACTGAAAGCAGCAGTAAAAGTACTGTTAGGATCATAATCATCCCAGTTCATAGCCTCTTTTCAGTTCACAAATGGGTTAGCCTACATGGAGCTCTAAAAGCGGTTCCAGTATCATTCTGCTGGTGGCTGTTTCTCCCTGCACTCCAGAGATACTCGGGAGATACAAGCCTTCCCGTCACATTTTTTCCCTCACAAAGTATGTCTCATCCTGTGACATAAATGCATACCTAAGAGGAAAAAAGCTGCAGCCCTGCATCCAGATGAGCCATAGACTTCAGAGAATGAGATCTCTAATCTAAGTAGCAGCCTTCAGGGCACCCTTATGCATGCCACATCGAGAAAGTGATAAACTAGCCCAACAGCAGACAGTTGAAAAATAAGCCTAAGATTACTTACGACATCAACCACTACACAGCCCTCATTTAATTCACACAGTCAAGGCTGTCTAGGGAGCACCAAAGGATTTAATATACAGCAAATGACATATTCCAATCCATAAATACATAAGACAAATAAAAAAAAAAAGGCAGGATGTGCAGAGTGCTGGAGAAAAGATGGCGAGAAAAAACTAAACGAGTTCTTAGCAGGATTTGAAAGGGAAAATGGTAGGTAGACAGGAAGTAGACAAGATAAATACTGAGAGATAATAATAGACTTATAGAATGGTTTGAGTTGGAAGGGACCTTAAAGGTCATCTAGTTCCAATGCCCCTGCCATGGGCAGGGACACCATCCACTAGACCAGGTTGTTCAAAGTCCCATCTAACCTGGTCTTTAACACTACTTCTCTGGGCAGCCTGTTCCAGTGCCTTACCACCCTCACTGAGATTTTTTCCTAATATGTAATCCAAATCCCTCTTCTTTCAGTTTAAAGCCATCCCCCCATTTAATAATGGTTGATATCAAGTCCTCAAATCAGTAAGAATGGTTGAAGAGAACATAAAATTACAATAGATTAAAATTAACTGAGCTTTGGTCCTCACTTTGTGTCATGGAAAATATGAATTTGACATTAATAGAAGCAGGTTGTGCACTAAGCCTCAGATGGACGGAAGAAAAACTGTGCTTTCTATCATCTACCTAATGGTATTATACTGTTAACAATGTAAGAAAAGGAGCATGTACTGCACTAGAATGAAAAAAAGAATCAAAATTTTCACCATTAAAAAAAACACTGGAAAGGTTGGGCGAAATGCAGGGAAATAAGTTGCATTAAATAGACATGACAGCTTTTTGTCTCTTACAAGGTTTTATTCTAGAAAAATGACTGAAGTAGTTCACAAAACTTGGCTAAGCCTTGATTTTTACTATGAATTTCCCTTATACATTGTATACACATGTACACTTGCATGCGTATAAGAAACACTCATCACAGTTCTAGTAATTAACAGTATTTTTATTTATATAGGAGAAAGACCAGTAGTGGCATACAGTAGATGGTCCAAATTATGCATCACTTTTCCAAACAATAATGCTGTCATAATTACCACTAATTTGGCCAGTTTGAAATGCCTGCTAACCAATACAACAAAGCCAAGGAAAAGGGAGGCCTTATCATGCTACAAAGGTTTGTTGAGAAAAGCAAGAGATCATTCCCTCTTTTTTATCTAAAAAAAAAAAAAAGAAAAGAAGTACCCCAACCAACAGTACTTTATGAGACTGGCTGCTATGGCTTTGTTTTTTTACCTGGTCACCGTGGAAGAGAACAATACGGAAATCTTTCAACACAGAACATGGAGCACACGCAACAAGAGTTTTGGCAATTGGGTTAAATTTATGTTACCAACACGTCATTATTTTAACTATATTATTATTTCCCCCCCTCCTCATAATGTTTACAAGGCTTCTGCAAATGATGCCAGGCTTCTACCTGAGCCCCCTACATCTAAACAGAGGACTGAAATACAAAGAATGGAAATGGAGCATGACTGAAACTTTTACTTTGTGTGGGGGGTAACTGATGCGGAAAAAGCATGTAATAATGGAAGAATTATATTTTCACTTTGCTGTCAAAATATTTACTAAGGAACACTCAGATGAACATAAGCATGCATCAACATCTCTGAAACTTACTACATTTGGAATTGCAATGTAACATAAGTAAAAAGCAAAAAACCAAAACCACAAAAGGCAAATCCTCCCCAGCACATTGCCTCTTTCAGAAGACTGATACTCATTATGTTGTGCCTTCTGTGCTCAAATGCAGAACCTGAAAAAGCTATTTAATGTGTAAAACAAGAAAAAGGGGCTAAGCTTTTCAGCTTAAAGATGCTGAATGAATCATATAAGGAGTATTTCAGTTAGGTTTGGCCCCTTGAGGATTTTCTGGGATTTGCCAAAATGTGCAAACAATAATTTATATTAATGGGCAACTCCAAAGGCTTGGTTGAGACACATAGCTCAAATGCATATGGAATAGCACCACTGTAAATCATACATGTTGTTTTTAACAGCTTTGTGTGGCCAGAAAATGTGGTTTAATGTCATTTTAGCTGTGTCTGTACCATTATTCTGCACTAAAAAAAAAACAGACGCCTTTGGCCAAAGAACAAATCTCTATACCTGCACCCCTTAAAGTCACTGTAACAAGCACCCTACTGCTCCTACTGTGGGAGATGCAAGCAGATTACAGGGTGCTTTAGAGCCTTGTAAAGCAGAGAGTCTGTACAGGGGTCTGTTAAGGTACCCAAGGCCATGATGCCAAAGGTTACTTTGTGCCTAGCATGAGGCAGATCATCCCTTCTGGAGTGTTTCCATCACGTGTTTGCAGACTCAGGCAGTGAGCTCCATTGCACAGGCACAGGTGAAACACATTTCAAAGAACATAGCCTGCTTTGTACAAGTTACAAGACAAAGACAGGAGCAAGGACCTAAGTGGGGAGAAAGCCAAAGACATTAGAGAATGCACCAGTTGGAAGGTGGCCCTAGTGAGATGGGACCATCACTTCAGTGAGATGATTTCTAGCATAAACACTACCTGAAAAGATGAACTCTTACAAAACCTCACCTCCACCTGCATTTAGAGAAACAATACTTTGCCTCTGAAAAAGTATTACCTCCTGTGGTAAAAAAGTGAGATAACATAAGGGTACTCAGTTTCAACATTAATTTTTCTAACTAAAATAATCCTTCAAGTCCTGACTTTAAGCTAACAGCCCAGTTTAAGACCACAAAGCAGTATCTTCCTCCATACCAAATAGCGCTCAGGTATAAAGTACATATGTACAAAATATATGTGCATTCAAGACACTGAAACTTCCAAATGTCCTATCCTCTTACATGGCGGATGACCACTAGTTGCAGTTTCTTCAGACTACAACCATTTACCGTGCATCTAACCATTACCTAATTATACCACATTTAAAATTAAATTCTACTAACGGTGTAACAGAATCAGTCACCTGAGAAAGGGGAGCTATGTGCCTAGCAGAGTAAAAGTCAATGATTTAAAAGATGTGAAATAAAACTATTATTCAAATAAACAAAATCCCTTCTCAGTAAATGTGAGAGGCAGAATTCTGATGTAGTGATGGAATGCACATTGCTCTTGCATTGAGTCCTTGCCTGACGAGCAATCAACTGTAGTTTTCATTCCAGGGAGAACAGAAGGAGGAGGTGGCTGATGAGTTAGTAATGGCTGATGTGTTAGTAATTTACATATCCTATTTCTTTTATACTGCAAGTACATTCCATTTGGTCTGAAAATATGTAATGATCTAAAATGGGGACAATTTTAATGAATTGGTTTCATAATATTTCATATCTTCCTGCCAGACTCGGTCAATCAAACTAATGTTATAAAGAAACAGCCAACAGCCAATTTTGACATCCTTTAAACAGGTCAGTTATAAGCCAATTAGCTCTACCTACTTGGTCTCCAAGGTCTGAATAAAATACAGCCCATTTTGATTAGAAGCACTGCTTTCACCAGTGTGCACATCTTAAAATAGACTGCAAAAATACTTAAAACCTAAGAAATTATTAAAGAAAGCCTCCATCCTACTGAAGTCAATTACTGCAATATGATTTCTCCTGACTTCTCACAGATTACAAGAGCTCCTAGGTTCATACAGTGTCATTCTAGTTTTATTGGATGGCAAAAAATTGAGTGCTGCATTCATCAGAACCCTTCCATCTGCTAAATACAACTTTTCTTCACCATAAGATAAATTGAAAACATCAATCCTGAATTCCAGCAAAATTGCTGGTGAACTAACTTCAACAAAACAAACTCGCTCAAAATTATATTTATATGCATCACATGTTAATTCCTCCTGTTTATTTTAACACAAGTTTCACATTACTAACAACTTTCAGATCCTCCTTGAATTTGGATAATTTAATGAGAAATGCAGTTATAAAAACTGGGTAAATAAGACTCATTGAATTAATTTCACATTAACTTAAAATTATTCATTAATATTTTTAGTTAGTCAACAATGTGTTCTTTTGTTAATCGTGTAATTTTTAAGAGCTGAGGAAAAACATGGATGTTTCATTTCTTAAGAATGTCTCTCCTACTACCCCCAGGATATCGACATATTCTTTGGAACCATACTTATGAATAGGAAGTGATAGACAATTCTTGTTTTATATATAGTCACACACATCTCTTGCAAAAATATTGCTGCCCTTCACTGCAGTATATACCTAATGTAGACACTGAACTTCAGAACAGCAGATCTCATTTAAAAAAAACAACACACCAAACAAAAAACCCCACAAGCATCAAAAACCCACAAAGAAAAAGAAAAACAAACCAAATCCAAAACCCAAGCCAATCAAAAAATTACTAGCACAATGCCCAAAATCTCCAGCAGCATGCAGAGAGCATGCCTTGTTTTATTGGAGAAATTCTAAGCTGGGCAAAATCCTTAGAAATAAAAAATGCCACTGAAATCTTGCTTGTATATTCCTTTTATTTTAATTCTAATACACTAAAATGATTTGGCATACAACTTGCTTTTTGGGCAGCAGGCTGCAGTATTTGACTACCCTTTCTCTAACCCTGAAAGCCATATCAAATGACTAGGAAGTAGTACTGTTTTCTGTAGAGAACTGTAGCTCTCTACCAAGGACAGTTCATAGAATCGTCTCCACTTAACTAAAGGAGCAACCAGAAATTACTTCTTTCAAGTTATCCAATAGGTTAGAAAATGAGCTTGAAACTATAACATAATCTCCTGTGTGCTGGCGCAAGCACCTGGTGCACTAGGCAGCATATCTGTTAAGCTTCTAGATATGTCCAGAATCAAATAAAAGAAGTCATTTTTGAGCAGGGACAATATCTTAACAATACTAGTCTAAAAGAAAAAGAGGTTATGAAAAAATTTTAAAAAGAAAATACAATAGTCATTTACCATATAGCGCATGCACAGAAGTAGGTTGCACTCCTTTTGTGATAACATATAAAATAAAGTTCTGTTTGTCTTGTCTAACAAACCACACCCATCCCAGGGTCTTTATTAAATGTTAGCACAGATGTGTGGAAAAAGAGCTTTTTTCCTCCCACTCCTTAAAACATTATATAATCTTTCTACGCCATGTATCAAATTCTCAAGAACCAGCAGTTATTGAAACTACACCAGCAAAAAAATCATCTTAGTATGCTTTACCGTGTTTGCTACTATAATCATACAGTCACTGAAAATATTAGAGAGGTGGAGGAAGGATGCACAGCTAATAATCCAAGGGCACAAGAAACAGCAACGCTAGGATTCAGAATCATCTCATCTAGACGTGACAAACAATCACACTTAATAAAACTTATGAAAAGATAGAAGGAGTCTGACATTCAACTTATATAAGCCAGATGGCTTCTAGCTAGCTTGGCCTGGCCAAAAGCACAAAGTGCTAATATGACTCTGAACCCACCCTAAGCAGATTTTGTTGACAGAAACTGGAACGAAGATTATACAAAACAGCAAGAATGTAATATTGAGGGCTGTAAAATTTACTCATGCTTGCGAATGTAAATGAGCTGTACTAGAGTAATTTTAAAAAAAGATATAGCTGTTTCACACTGTGAATGCAGAAATATTGAAACCTCTTATCAAGGAAACAGGACTACAACTTCCTTGATTTAACGGTTAATTATACTGCAGCTAATTATTAAAACTGATGCAGGAGAAGGAACTGTATCTGCCTTCTGAAAATGCAAATGTGCCACAAACATTTTCTGTAATGTACCACTTCTTTAATTTTCAGATGATTTCCTGTTCTACGTCCATTACCCCTCTGCATTTCCACTGAGTTTTAATTAGAGTTGAAGTATATCTTGATTTGCTGATTAAACATCATAAGCAATTTAACAAGAAAGGGTCATAATTTTAAATATGCAGGAAATCATATTAACTTACTTCACAAAACACAGCATTAACTCAAGCCATGTATTTTTTAAGAGAAAAGTTCCGATCATTTCAAAGTATAAATTAATTCTTTACTTAAGGCTGGAAAAATCACAGCTATTCTTGAAAATGAACCAAGAGAGCAAAGTGGATGTAGACTACAGGAGGGCATATATGTAATTTGCAGGCAAAGCTGCATGACTGTATTAGGTACATAATGGATGGAATAGCCGGACGTTGTCCACACAGGACTAGTCATTATTTCCATCCCAGAAAGACTTTTCAGCAACTTATCCTGTCTGTTTCACAAGCACTTTTGGTCTGTAGCACTTATTTATCTTGAGGATGAAACCAGAACCACTTGCAAAATTATTTGGATAAACGTATATATAGTCTAACCCTTCTCCCCAGCTATGAAAATGTAATAAATGTCCAAAGTGTTTTTTTCTTAGAATGCTGCAGAATTGTTTGTCATCTCACTAAACGCTTTTTGTTAGGTCAGAACCAGGAAGTTGTAGAGATGGATACTTGATACAGCTGTCTTTTTTCCAAAAGACTATTCATTAAAGAGAAGTAGCTGCTACCTAAATATTTACACATTTTTCATTGAAGAATCTTTCATAAGCCACTGTTTATATTTTCTTACCAATAGCTGTCATAACATAATTTCATTAGTTAATCTACCTTTCTCTAATTACACACACTTAATGGACATTGTAATTGCTGGTTAATGGCCTACTAAAGAAAAAAGTCTTTGTAGAATCAAAGACATAGTGGAAAAGGAAATATTTTACAGACAAACTGACATGCTTAGAGAATGACACAGCATCCAAAAGTTATTATTTCAAATTAGACACCCAGTTCCCCTTTCTACTAAGAGTTATGCAAATGTTTAAGTGAACAGCATTAATCACTGTAAAATTAGATATCCTTAGCTTTTGCAGAACTGGAGTTGTGTTCCATAGTTACAGTTACATAAATTAATTGCTTTTTGACAGTACTCAAGACACTTATTTAAGTATGTGAATGCAGCTACAAGCACTAAAATTTGTAAGCGTGATAATAGATTACCTAAGGCCAGACAGTGAATCAATGTCTAAGCTAGAAGAAACCAGGGATCCCAACTACCTGTTGAAATACAAGGTAACATTACTCCGTGTAGACAAAAATTATTCTATTTTCTATGAATACAGATATAAATCAGTTCTGTTCCCATGCGATTGTCCCACTGAAATCTTAAACACATTTTGTATTCCTTTACTTTCATTCTTGCAGATGTGGGTGTGGAGGGATTAAAAGCACAAAACGTCAAACCTAAAACTCAAAACAATCTTCACTTGGATTAAATCATGAATTGCTTGCACTCTACTTGTAGTGGTGCTAATTACATTGTAAATAAGATTATGTACAATACCACCTTAATTACTTAAACCATTTAATTACCCTGAAAAATGTCTGCCAGTAAAAATTTTATGGGAAAGTAAAAAAATGACTTTGTAATTACTGCAGAAGGTTAAATTGCCAAAATTACCCCCCCCAAAGGGAAAATTTCACATTTAGAATAAATTGCATGTGAAATTTTTGGGGTGTCAAGATGAAGGCAGAATATGAGCTACTTCTTAAAAAGCAGAAGTGCAGAGATGCTCTTAAAAAATAAAATAAAATAAAAATAAAATAAAATAAAATAAAATTTTCAGTTCCTCTTTCCCCATTACTGCAGCAATTATTCTCCCAGCAGGCTTCAATGGGACTAGGAAACCAGAGAGCTGGAAACTAGATGGCAGGGACTCCAACAGCTTCAAGCACCCTAAAATCTACCTTCATACCTCTCTAAACATGGAAATAAATAAGACTTATATAAGATGCCAAAGGACCATTTTTGGCATTCAGAGAACATCACAAAGTAAGTGGAACAACAGTGATTTTTACATAATGCTGAAACATCATTTCTTTTTTTTGTGTCTTACATTATGTATTTCCATTGGTATCTGATAATAGCAAGGGATTTGTAAGCAAACTAAATACCACGTCTTTAAAGAATTCAGTAGGCTTTCTACACATCTCAGGAGAGATGTGGAAAATAATGCTTCACTTTCTAGAAAACTTAATGTAGTCTGTAAGGTAGGACATTTGAGGTACAATCTCTGCATTGCAAAACAGCACATTTACACATTAGGCATCAGCACTGATACAGCAAGTACCCTCAAGGTTAAACAACCTGCTGATGCTAAGAGTTGAAGCAATGGTTATAAATTACAGCTGGAGATAAGCTGCACTCCCCCAGAATCGAACTGATGACCCTCACAGACCACTGAATAAATCAATTACTGAGTAATAATAATGTTTCTACAGTTCCTAATCTTCACTAAATCCATAATGGATAATTTTTTATCTCATGAAATCAAAGAAAAAGAAAATACCTCCTAAATTTTCTTGGAAGTTATGTCTCTTACCACCTTTGGACAGTCTAAGCAGACTAATTAAAATCAGTGAACAGTGTTATCAGCTCCTGGCCAGGAGCAGAGACAACATAGAATCATAGAATCATAGAATAGTCAGGGTTGGAAAGGACCATCCTCTTTAGGTGAGACTAAAAATCCTGAAAGTCTAAGGTGGCAAAAATGTAAATGCACAGCAGAAATAATGTAACTTACACCTAAAGGACTTAGAAAGAAGTTGAAGTTGCATTAAATTAGGGCCCAAATCGTTCATGAGATAAAATATTGTAATTTCACTGACATCAGTGGAAGTAGGGGTCCACCTCAGCCACCCTTTAGGCTCTCATCACACCTCATTGTTTACCTGTAATTTAGTGCCAATGATGACACTGTAATTGCAATGGTCTTTTCTGTTTCTCAGTAAAGCCACACAAGTCTTACAGGTGGCTAATATTATACCATAAAGGAAAGAACAGACACAGACTGTTTATTTTCAGAAACTCTACAAGTGGTCAGCCTGGGCATTGTAACTGATCTTTTTAATTAAGCACAATTGGAACACCAGTAACAAAAAACCTGCATATCATATTCCAGAATCCACACCAGCAGCCTGAGAGATCCACACGCACGCTGAATCTAGCCATTTTAAATGTGCCAATTTTTGACTTTAAGCAGTGCCAAACAAAATGGATGAACATTGTTCCCCTTAAGAGATTTGTCAGGTTTGGATCGTATATCATGCCCTCAGAATACACTGGGACTCAAACCAATGTAATCTGCATGTGCAAACTGAAGGCAACCCATGGTCCTGTGAGATAAACCTGCTTGCTCGTTTACATTCTGCAGCATATAATTTGAAAAAGCAATCTACTTTTCTTACTGGAATTCAAAACTCCAGCGTCCATAACAAGCTGGATATTTGAATCTCATCTTGCTCTTAATCTTACTTATGTTCTCTACTATCAGAACCCAATTTAAATGATTCTCCTTTGATAGCAGCCAAGCTGCCTGACCTCAGATGTCAGCTACTGAAATTGTTACAAAAATGAAAGCTCCAAGACACTTACCAGGTAGTTCAGAAAGCCCAGGGGAAAAGGAGATTTTGGTGATGATGCTGGCTCATGTGGGAGCCCACCATTCTATCAAACATAAAAATGCAGGCAGAGCTGGGCCTTAAGACAAACCAGAGCTTACAGTCTCTGTATGCTGTTTTCCTCAAAAAGATATCCTCATTGCTAATAATATGCTTCAGTTTCCTTCCTAGAGAGACTATGTTAGATGCGGTCAACTAACTGCATGGGAATTGCTTGGGATAAGTCACCTGCCCCACTTTGTAGGAGCACACCCACAAGACTGACAATAGAAGACATAGATGGTAAAGAAAAGGAGGTATTAATACATATTTCATGCTGTTAAATTCCAGTAGATATCCATGGAAATCCAAAGTTAATTTTCTAACAGACTACCTTTTATATACCAGAGAAAAAAAAACAAACCAAACCAAACCAAACCAAACCAAAACCCAAATAGCTTAACACATATGTTTGGGGTTTCTTAAGCAGCTTTGTGCAGTAGTCTCAGGAGATTACAGCAATTAAATGTGGTACATTTAGCTTTACAAGTAAAAGTCAGAGCAAGTCATGTCCATAGAACCCAGTTTTCAGAAAACAGGTATTCAGCACTTTCAGTAAATGAAAGTATCAGATCCCAGCAATTGGTTTTCACGTTTGGAAAACCTGGCCTAAACATTTGTCTAGGAATCTATGGGTCTGTTCCATTAAGATTCAGTATCTGGCACGCTCCTAATGCTGAACGGAAAAGGTACAAAATCCCACCTAAGTCAAATAAGTTCAAATTATTTAGGAAATGGGAAGAGAAACTTGAGTGACTGGGAGGATGGATGTTTGGTTTTGTTTCATTGGTTGTTTTGGTTTTGAGTGGGTTTCTTGTTGCTGTTGTTTGGGGGGGCTTGCTTGTTTGGGTTTTCCTTTCATAATGACAATTCCCATTTAATCCTCTAGGTCTCCCATTCAAATCCAAAGTCAATCATATGCAGGTTATCTATCTGCGCTCCGACCTACACATATCCTAAGTACCAGCAACATGATTTCACAAAAAGCAAGAATCCAGATAAATTTACATTAACTTTAGATAAAACCCTTTTATAAACTAAACACCAGTACCTATGGGATTTGTTCATCGCCATTGCCAGAATGTCTTGTAACATGCACCCTGACTCTGGCTGTGCAAGCTAAATTTGCTGTGATTAGTAGGGCTGAAAGAAAAACGGCTGCACTAATATTCAAGCTGTTTGAAGACAGGTTTACTGCCCCCAAAAGAATAATTCAATTATAACATACCGTTTTCTTTAGATCTACATATAAAAGAGTTAATTTGCCTAAGCATGAGCCAATGGGGATAACGGATAAAGGTTTTTATTAGGGATGTACCAAATGGTTCAACAGTTCTTTGAATACTGTGGAGACCTCTCAAACATGCAGCTTTGGTGCACAATAATTCTGTTCAATTAATGGGTTTATTTCCTTCACAGATATCCTTTTAGAAGTGCTCTACCATCCATGCAGTGGTTCTCAAACTTTACTGGTAGGTTCTAAGGACATGACGCTGTTCTTTCACCCTGCTATACTTGATACAGGAAGAAACCTGCAGAGAAATACATAAAAAAAAAAAGTACCAAATTCTCCATAGGTTCAAGTTAATCGGCAATAATAATATCATTACAACCAACGGAATCACATCAACTTTAAAACAACCTTGAGCGCTCTTCTATCCATTTCTACATGGGAGAAGGTGGCACACTCAGCATCCCTGACAGCATTAGTTACCAGAGACAATCATTAACATGACTCTAAATCTCTTAAAGTAAATGCAGCTCTGGTATCTGTGCACTCTTGATGAAGTTGCATACCTCCACACACCTATTAATTTGAAAAGTTAACGGCTGTCAGCAATAATTATTAAGGGAAGGGAAGGGAAGGGAAGGGAAGGGAAGGGAAGGGAAGGGAAGGGAAGGGAAGGAAAGGGAAGGGAAGGGAAGGGAAGGGAAGGGAGAAAAGAAAGGAAAAGAAAAAAAGAAAAGAAAAGAAAAGAAAAGAAAAGAAAAGAAAAGAAAAGAAAAGAAAAGAAAAGAAAAGAAAAGAAAAGAAAAGAAAAGAAAAGAAAAGAAAAGAAAAGAAAAGAAAAAGAAAAAAGAGGCAGTGAAGACACTTGGCCTCTACCACAAGTGCCTTCTGCCAAGAGGCGCCTTGTCTGATGTAGCCAATACAAGCACACAGACTGCAGCCCCACTGCAAGACACTATAATCAGCAAAATTGCATTATTTTCCATTTCAGTTTCCCAAATTTATGGGCTAAGCTTTAAGACACTGGGTTTTGCACAGCAATGCTCACACTGGGATAAGATTTTATGCAGTAGTATCTCATAAGAAGTTGAAATCAAGCTTGATGCAGCTATTTCCATTACCATAAACCAGGACATAACTAATTCAGGTAAGAAATTTATCCAGACCGTTACTGAAATTATAACTGGCCAAACTGACTTAGCACTTCAACTAATGAAAATATTTGAGCTTTGCTTAACACCTTTCATCATCAGTACCAGCACATCTTTCTACACTGCCAAAAATTATATCCCCAACAAAATTTTTATCTGAAGGAACACTACAGAGTTCAAGGGACCTGATGTAGGAATACTTCAACAACGGCAAAGTCATGAGCAGAACCTCATGTCTTTCCAAGGCTTTTGCATAATCAAAAGGGTGTAAGGGGAAAAAGGATATACAATATGATACTTGCACGACTACTACTACTAAGAATAATAAGGGAAATAACAAGGGGAGAGAATATAAAACTAAAAGTGGAAAGGAGATAAACAATAAGCACAAGTGATGCACAAAACAATTGCCCACCACCTGTTGACCGAGACTCAGCCTGACCCAAGCAGCGATCTGTCCCTTCCAGGTAACTCCCCCCACCTTATAAACTGAGCACGGAAAATGGTATGAAATATCCCTGTGGCTATTTCGGGTCAGGTGTCCTGTCTCTGCTCCTTCCTGCCTCCTTGTGCCCCTCCTCACTGGCAGAGCATGAGAGACTGAAAAGCCCTTGACCAGGGTAAGCACCACTTAACAAGAACTGAAACATAAGTGTGTTATCAGCATTATTCTCAGACTAAAACCAAAACACAGCAGTATTCCAGCTACTAGGAAGAAAATTAACTCTATCCCAGCCAAAAACAACCCAAACCAAAACTCTAAACCCATCAGGGTTTTCAATGGGATACAAATGCATAAAGGATGCCAGAGATTTGCATTTAAGTGTTTTAGACTTTGGAGTCTAATTTCAATGGCCATCTTTTCTAAACTTTGTACTCATTTTTTCCCTTCATGTTTCAGGGTCCAATATTACCCGTTTATCTTTGAATTTGTTTTTTTCAGTATAATCTAGGACAAATTGGTCAAGTTCAACCTGACCAAAGATGCAAAGAGCTGGATTGTAGGGGATACCTTTTCATAAACATTGTCTTAATTTCTTATTTGAAGGCTGATCCAAAAATCATTGGATTAACTAGAATCTGAATCATAGTTTTCCTCTCAGTTTCATTTCTAATGTAGCTGCCCCACCCTGACAACCTCCTCAGCTTCTTAAGGCTCCTCTTAAAGAAATCCACTCAAACACCAAATTGCAAAATACTGCTCTCATAAATCCACTTAGTCTCTTTTAAAATGCAGAAGATTATACAAACAAGTGGAAAACAGACCAGCAGAGAGTCAACCACAGATGAGGAAAGAAAAAAACTATTCAGCAATTTCCATGATTAGTTTGGTGGTCTCAAGGCACATGTGCTTTAGCAAGCTAGGAGAAAGAAAAACTGCAAGTGAATACCCAACTGCATAAATGCCAGGAATTCTAAAGACAAATAAGCATGTTTTGATCCCATTTGTAAATTAGCTCTGTTCAATAGTCTTTAAAAGGACTTCTACAAAATTTATTCAATTATTTGCATACTTTCCAGACAGTATGATTACACTGTGATTTAAGACCTCCCAGGAATTTTTCAGCAGTGATGAGCAAGGGGACAGCACTCTCTACTGCTGTTGAAGATCCAGCCATTTTGCTAGTCTTGACTTCTCTTTGAAAGAACAGAGAAACTGGAAGACAAGCTGCTTCTAATGATGATCAAAAGCATCTGTAGTAAATATAGTATATAGTCCTCTCTCCCTTTGTCCCCTAGCAGTAAAATAAGTTCACTGTTTCTACATTCAGGGATCTTTAGAGAGCTCCTCCAATGCCATATCTCCCTTTAGCTGCTACCTTTCTTGCTTCTGGAGCTCTGTTTTGTTGTTTGGTTTGTTTGTTTGTTTTTCTGACTCTTTTTCCTTTGCTTTTTAATTACCCATGCTTTCCAGGGAGCTTGTGAAGCACCAAAGTCTCCCAAGCTCCATGGAAAAAAAAAAAAAAAAAGTAAAAAATAGTTGCTGTGAAGCACCCATTGGCCTAAAATGCCCAGCAAAGAAAATGAGGCCCTGTCAAATGTACCTGAGCTGCAACTCTCTCAGGAGCAGAAAACACTGGATAGCAATGATAAATATCACACCTGTGGCATTATCCAGCTATTTCATGAGAATTTTGCACTAACAAGGAAACAAACATTTCAGTATGTTTTCTAGATTAATTTCTGAATCTCTCATTCAAATTCTTAAGAAAACATCTGCCACTCATTCATGTCCTATTACCTGTATGTGGATGTAAAGAAACGTATAATACCAAGAAATCAAAATGTCTTCGCGCAAGTCAGACAAGTTATAGCAAAACACAGCAAAGTCCAATACAGACATTAACACTGAAGAAAAACTGCTCTCTAAATGGGTTCCTCTGCGCTACCTCCTGTTTCTGCCAAACCCTCTTTCTTTAGTTCCTCTTTTTCTTCAGTCTGACCTATTTGTGCAACCCCAATGAAAGGGATGGAAAAAAATTGCAGACCTAATATGACCGTTGCCATCCAGCTGTTAGCTGTCTTTGAATGGCCTCTTTCTTCACCCCTAACTTACATCCAGATGGTTTATTTGAACAGTAGCAAGCAGCAAGCCTGTACAATGACTAAACTTTCTTAGATGGTCCTAAGGTCCACATTTTCAAAAACATCTAATATCTAATCTCCCATTTGAAAAAATAAAATAAAATAAAATATATGGTAACTAAATAGTTATGCAAAGCTGTCTGTACGCATTACGTATTAAACTGCTTTGCCAGTGTTACATTACAAAGACATACTAAATCTTTATGTAAAAACATTTTTTCCTATTCAAAGGGAGCTTAGTTAAGCTTATACTGAGAATTATCTGCTGTGTTTTATTTTGGTAATGATTTTTCTTAGCCTTTAACAAATGGAACTGCAAACAAAAACATGAAATGCCATATGAGCAGCCCAACATATATAACAGAGAATATCTGGATAATAGAAAAGTTTGAGATTCCCTCCTGGAGAATTTTTCTAGATCATTAATTATATACATAATGGCTTCACTATTGCTCTCTTTAATTAAAAAAAAATAAATTAAAAGTCATAAACATGAGAATAAATATTTCTAAAGTTAAAATCTATAGAGTCCCATATCTATACTTTCCCTTTACGTTATTGGCTATATGATGGCTAGACAGCAAGTGTCTAATTTAGAGCAATGTACTACAGTTGCTGCCATTAATAAAGATGCTGTGACATATTATGATATCCTGGTTACAGGGAAGGGAATCTGCATTTGTATGAAGCTCCATGCCGGCATTTTTGCCTCTGAGATTCATTGACGGTATTTTCTACATAATATTGTGGAACACACTTATAATATTCAACAATTAACAACATAAAGGAGATGATGTTACTCCTGCAGACATTCCAACTGGACACACAGGAAAATTTTTCACAATGAAAACCATCAGCCACTGGAGAATCCACCAAATCTGCAGGGAGATTATTCCAGTGTTGGGCACTTTTAAGATCTGGCTTGACAGCATGATGGGCCATTTAGCCTAGGTTTCTTTGCCTAGAAAGGTTGAACCAAATGATCCTTGAGGTCCCTTCCAGCGTGGTATTCTATGATTCTATGTACACATCCCTAGCTAGCTAAAGCAAATACCTCCAATCAAATGTTTTGTGTGCATTTGTTTTTGCCTACCTGTTAGTCCTCAGGTCTCCAGTTTCTGATTGTTGGAGTTTTTTTTAAATCCTGCTACTAGCACAATAACAAAAAGCTGTGAGGACAGAAGTCATGACTACAAAAGACCATAAACATTTCAACATTCACATGGTGACATTTTTACAGTGGCCAAATGATTACCTAATGGCACCTCCAGAGCACTGAGAGGTTAGCCAAGTCAGGGTAATGATACAGTTTTTGCTTTCTATTGCTACCAAGGATCAAAGAGGTCAACAAGGGAAGTGCCTTGCTCTTTCTCCAGCAATGAACTTAGTAACTTGAGAAGGAGGAAAAAGTACAGAAGTTTCTGAGACTGAAAGTAATCATCAAAAGGATACTTCTAAAATTGTTTTCCTAAATTATGCAATGAGAAGACATATAGATATGACTTTGTCCTGTTCACCCTTCCATAGTAAGGATCTCTTATTTCCTAAACAAGAGCATCATCTTTAAATGGAGCAACTCTTTCAGCAGTTGGAACCGAATACCATTGAATACATTGACCTTTACAAAGATTTAAAAATAACCTTGAATGTTGTCTTTCATTATTATTCAATTGCATCTGATGAGCTGGCGGTAATTTCCACTTCTGGTTGCTTTTGTTTCTTGGGAACAAACACCTTCTCATATCTACAGAGCAAACTATATATGGAAAAGCACACAAAAAGCTCACTATTACAATTCAGATAAAACATGTCAGTACAGTGGATGTCTAGGACATTGGTCAGACTGGCATCCCATTCACTCAGCCTCAATACAGTTTACACAAATTTCTGCTAACTTTTTCTGTTTCTACTCATGCCACCCTATATTTTTAAGAGCATTTCTTTATTCAGAAACAGATTTTCTACATACATGGCAGAATTCATCTATTTGCTTCCAAAAAAAAAAAAAAAAGAACAGCTAAAAGTTACTATGCCTCAAATTATTTTAAGCATTATCATTTTCAGAGACACATAGAAAATATGTTTGCACTTTGTCCACATTTCAGGTCATATACCATTATTTAAGTGCTTTGCCAGGTACAATTCAGGCTTACATTATCCAAAGATACAATCTACTACATTTTGTCCAACAAACCCATTTCTTGGTTGTCCTGGGTTCAGCAGTAGCAGTCATTTTTCTCCTTCTTAGTAGCTGGTGCAGTGCTGTGTTTTTGACTTTCAGCCTGGGAACAGTGCTGATAACACCAGTGATTTTAGTTGCTGCTCAGTAATGTTTACTCTGACCAAGGGTTTTCTGAGTCTCATGCACTGCCAGGGAGGAGGGGAAGCCAGAAGGAAGCAGAGACAGGACACATAACCCAAACTAGCCAAAGAGGTATTCCATACCACAGAACATCATGCCCACTATATAAACTGGGAGCAGTTACCTGGAAGGGTTAGATCACTGCTTGGTTGGGCTGGGTACCAGTCAGCAGGTGGTGAGCAGTTGTATTCTCTTCCCTTGTTATTTCCCTTATCATTATTATTATTGGTGGCAGCAGCAGTGGTTTGTGTTATACCTTAGTTACTGGGCTGTTCTTACCTCAACCCATGGGAGTTACATTCTTTCAATTCTGCTCCCCATCCCTCCAGGAGCTGGGGGAAGGAAGGGGAGGGGAGTGAGCAAACGGCTGCGTGGGACTGAATTACTGGCTGGGCTTAAACCATGGCAGAGGTTCTGTCAGTAATTCAAGCCTATCTAATTCCAAAATGTACTATTTGTGTATTCTGAGAAAAAAACCAAAACAAACAAAAAAAAACCAACACCAAAAAAACAAAACACGAACCAAAACACCCAACAACAACCTTCCCCCTCCCCGTTTTCATAAATGTTTCATTTATGCTTAATTTGAAGAGGTTTTTGCAATATTTTCCAGGACCCAGGTTACTAGTATAGAAAATAATGTTCTAGCTGAACACATAGAAACCATGTAACTAAGGAAACATACAACTCTACCAGTTTTCCATACTTGTTAGGAATGGTTAAATAATGTTCCATGGGACAAAAAAAAAGCAATTTAAGGTTACAGATCTGTCTTGCAAATTATTTTATATGATGCAGGGTTGCATACATGTGTATCAAGTCTGTTGATAAGGCACAGGAAGCATGGAAATACAGGTGAATGCCTTCCTTTTTGTTGCTGTTTTCTTAAAAATGTGTGTTTGTAAAGTCCTATTCACAGTGCTCTATTTTGTCAGAGCTAACGTACAAAGCAGCACAATGCTAGAAAACTCATACAGGTTGTGCTTCATCTAAGACTTCAGCTCATCTATATGCTAATTCAAACGATGCAAGTTGGACCCTTCCAAAGCCTATGCTCCTAATATCCTTTTAACACATAATGTGATATTATGATTTGCGGTCAGGCAGTAAGGTAGTGCTCTAGTTCTGTAAATCTGCCAATTGCTTCTTTCAGGGATACCGAATCAAACATTGGCTCTTCAGCTGAAAGGACAGCAAGGTATGTCAGTCTGATGTGGCTCATTGTGCCACTTAGTCACATATGCAACACTGAAAAGCATTCAATAACAATTTGCAGATCTTAATATAGAATAATAAATGGCATGGTACAAAGGTATAAGGAAGTGTCTATTTTTACACTCAGTGGCAACTGAACCACTACCTCTTGTCACTGAAATGCCATTATTTGCATGTGAAACTTATTCTTTAATACTTGTTATAACTACTGATTTCCAGAATCCTGTAGCACTGAAAAAAAACAAAAACAAACCCCCACCCACAAATTTGTGAACTGAATTCTATTATCATTAGAAATTTGTCCAAAATCAGGAAGTATTCTACTGCACATAAAAAAAAAAAAAGGGAACCAGCTGTATATTTTTTCATTCATTTCCTGGTACAAAGTTGATAAAACATGCTCTTTAGGACTTAATTTTTTTAGATTATATTTTCCTTGCAGAGATAATCTACACTGACTTTTGTCAAAGGTTTCTTCTGGAGATAAATTTAGTATTTTGCTTTAGTTATTTTTGTGCTTTGTAGGCACAAGTATTTGCAGAACAAGATTAATCACACAGTTCAGACTGGAATTTACATGAAATAGTTTTTTAGTTAAAATTCCTAAAAATAATCAGAAAGCTTTATTATTTTTGTTTACAATTATTTTACAGCAACAAAAAGCCTACTTATCAACACAAATAATTCAACTTATTTCATGGATATGCTCAAAGGCAGATGAAAACAAGCAAAAAAAAAAAATCATGAACAGCCACTCAACTAATGGTCACAACCAACTCACTGTGGTTACCAGGTCACTGATTAGGATTTTGAATAAGGTAATAACCTTAAACAATAAGAAAAAAAGATTTAAAATCATCAATATTCATACATCTCTGACCTTAAGGTTATCACCCTCTAATGAAATGCAAGGAGGTTACAGATGGCTACCTGGTAAACCTGCCTTCCTGCTAGACAATCTTTTTAATAATCTTTAATTCTTTGGATCTCTTAACTCCCAACACAGCCCCAGCACAGAAAAAAATCAAAACAAGTTTCATCACTTGACTAGGGCTAGAATTGTCCCAGCTAGTAGGTAAGTATCATGTCTTGGCTGTACTGAAGTCTTTGCTCTGTGACAAATCATGTGAGGCCATTATTTTCCCCTACTGCCAAGAATTTTGTCATAGTTTTGTCAAGCATAAGCATATTGGACATATATACTCGTAAGTTATTTAGAGTAGGCACACACAGGTCACCCTCTGTCTCTCCTACCTATGCAACAAAATGTGGTTGATAAATACTTGACTATATTGGTGTAGTGACACACTATAGGACAAGAATTCAGAATTGGTGTATCTGGAGAGGAGGCTGTTCTGAGTGACATGTATACCTCACCAAGGATTTCAGCCTGCAAGTCACACACATGAAACCAGACATAAAAGGCTCACAAGGGGCACTGGCATAAGAACTACAAATAAACCAAGAATAATGGAAAGGAGAGAAATTACTTCATAATATCTGGGTCCCAAAAAAGTTTAAAAATAAAAAACCAAAATATCTTTATGAATTAATTAGTATTCTCAAATTCCTTTCATATGATCTCAATATGTACTTAAATGCTTCAAAGAAAAGAAAAAAGAATAATTTTTATTAATTTTAGTTTTGATCAGTTTGATAGCATAAAATCTGAAGTTCCATGTGTATATCGCAATAGCTTGTCATGAATGAAATCAATTTTGAAATCCTTACATAATGAAAAGTTCAATTACTAATGAATTAAAAGGAATTCGTGCATATTTTGACTTTTATACTCTCTAACAATCTCTATCTACTGTATGTTTCAGGAAGGTAAACTCAGTTAAGCTATAATAAACAATTATATTACTAAAACTTTTTTTTTCCATCAAAAATAAAATAATGCAAATAGCACATTGAACAATTGGACCCTTTTTTTTGCACATAGCCTAAAATAACCTGTAGCAAAATCAAAACTGTAGAAACTCTCAGGTGCCATCTCTGCTGCTTGGGACCATTGTTGTTAACACCATTAATAAACAATACCTCCAAGTGGTAAGCCAACATCAGAGCATCTGCATTTACACCCTGCAATGTTTGACAGAGCTTCATGCACATAACTTAAACTCATACTAATTACAAATTAAGAGTTCATGCAAGTTTGAGGAAATCAGAGAGGTTTCCAGTTACTTCAAAACCCTGCACGGATTTCTGTATCCAAGAAAGTAGGTGGTTTGACGTTAGTGAGTTAGTCTCTTGGTTGATTAAATCATAAAACAGAGGTAGAAAATGTTTGAGTAAAACTCTTAAAAAGCACAGAATGCTACTACATAAGTCAGACGGCCAGGACATAATACCTCCAGTAGCAATATGATGCAATCAATCATGATGATTTTTGTTGCTATTTCACATGCTACCTCTTCTGTTACAATATGGTTCAAGGCACATTTTTGGTTGCTTTGTAGAACCAGACCCATACAGTTAGAACTTTCCCAAGAGGATCAATCAATACTACTGATCCCTAATAACCAGCTGCTGCAAATTACTGACATTAACATACAGGTGTTCTCATGAAGGCATAAGTATAAAAAAATATATATATATATAAAATATTCAGGCTCCAGTATGACAACAATAGCAAAAAAAGTTAACCTGTTCTTCCACCAATGGGGATAGTCCTGAGGCTAAACAAAGTAAATACTACTTTTTTGAGCTAAGTATAAAAATTAGCAGGCCTCAGATTTGAGTATCTGGTAAAGAGCTTTACTGACTGGAACTGGCATGGTTCATTTTAAGCCTGGAGCTAGCTACCAGTACCACCAGCTTAAAGCACTGTTGTAAAATACAACACATGTGATAGCTACCTGTGAAGAATTTCAATGCACAACTACAGTTAGCCAATGGTCCACCTAACAAAATAGTCTGAACACCAAATCCCACACATTGGATAATTGCCACTATGCAAAATGTAGTAGTTACTGGCTAACGAGCGCAATATAACCATTTTTAAAACACTGTTAGCAGAAAAAGAAAGTTAAAGAGTTTTCACATTCCAGTTATTTCTGTCTCATGGCAATTTCTGTGAGCTCCACTTCATGAATGCGAAACTAAAAGGTAAAATCTTGAAAATATTCCTGAAGGTTAAAATCCATATCCTGCTAGAAACAAGAACCTAGTCAGTATCAAAGACTAGATACACCAAATGAATTATACATAAAGAAAGTCAAACGTTGGCTTCGATGCATAGGCCAAGCCTTCAGGCTGGTATAAACTCATACAGCAGCAATTTTTTGTACAGAAAAAGGCAGATATTCTAATAACTCTTTAAAATAATTTTATCATAGACATTGGTAGTCAATCCATCTAATCCAACAACTCTCAAGAAAATCATTCAAATATATTCTTGCTCATGGCATGTTTACAGCAAAATGCATTTCAGATGAAGCAATAGTTCAAGTTAAAGGAATAAGATCAAACACAAACAGTTAATTGGGAGAAAGAGAGAGGTGTTCTGGAATAGTTCCTTGCGTAAATATCCTCTCAAACTGTTGATGGTGGATGTCCCACTACAGGATGAATCTCCTCACTTCTGATTTTCCTTTTGGCAGGTCTAGCAAACTGGTACAGGTGCAGTGAGACACTACATGTTCAAGTGTCAAAAGCACACTCATGTTACGCAGCTGACTACCTCATCATTCAGAGCAGCAGTGCTCTTCTGAGAGAGCTGACACCCCAACAAAAATACCAATACAAGTTTACCCGGTGAAACCAGAGACTGATTAGATACTCAGATTAAAGGATTTAAAAGATAGGGGAGAAAAAAAACCCTGCCACTAAAACCCTGTGAAGAGATTGCCCCAAAATGAAGAGAAAGAGGCAAGTACCTCAGAGCTTTGGATTTTGGAATTTCAACTGTTATTTTCAGAGTGGATCTAAAATACCTTCTTCTCCCTTTCTCCAGACTCCTCCCATTACCCAAGCTATCCTAAACCTGCCAAGCACAATGATTCATGCCTTCATCATGTCCGAGACAAGCTGCTAAACTAAAGACGTCATATGTTAGCTTTATCTGTCTTGAGATAAAGTGACTACAAAGCAGTGAAAAAAAGCCCAACACACTAATCTCTATTGCAGGGTTTTCCTTTGTCACATTGGATGAGATACAATACCCATACCTACACATTGAAGCTCAGTTAATTGGCCCAATTTAATCTATAACTTTCTAGAAGACATCTTTTCAAATTCATTGCCCCTACCCCCAGATAATTAACAGTAGCATATTCAGAAAATATATGATCACTGTGTTTATACTCCCACCTAGTCATTTTTTTTCCTGGAAGACAAATTTTCAGGATGGAGGAGAGGGACCATCCCGAGGCAGTAACAATGGCATTATTCACTCCCACAGTTACTGTACTGATATTATAGTAATTGGTGTACTCAATAAAAATTAATAGCATTAGAGAAATGTGAAGGGAATAAATGAAGCCAAAATAATCAAATCATGAAATAAATCCTTGTTAATGGATATTGGTTTACCAAATCTAAACGCCCACAGAAGTTAATATGAAAAATCCAATATATACCTGAAGTTATAAAGTAATGTTCCTAGCCAAAGCAGAAGAAAGGCGAAAGAGTAAGATTTCACTGTCTACATTACCCGCGTATGTTTATGAAGTCACGGTAACATTTTAAGTGCAAGCACTGTTCAAAGTTAGTCAAACAAACGTTTGCATCTTGAAGAAAAATTCAAGAGTCAAACAGAATGCAGTAACACTAAAGCACAGACTACAAATCAGAGGATACTAACAAAAACTGTAAAGATTACCTGTGGCACAGTAATTTTTTCTTTAAGCCCTTTTCATATCAAAGTTAAATTCAACTCTACATTTGAGAAGATGATGACAGTTAGCAAAAGCAGATGTACTGCATCTTCACAGGAATCTTGCAGAGCAGGAAACATTAAGCTAGTAGACACATTAAAATGAAAAATAGATCTCTGCTTCAAAGGAAAGATAATCACTCTCAGATTTACAATAATAATGTCATATAACATTATATTTAAAGAAGGCAACATAAAGGGAATCAAAATACATTTCTTGAAATATAATGGGTTTTATTCCTTTAGCCTTGGATGTGGAAAAAATGGAAATATAAGTAGCAAATGACATGAAGCTTTCACTAGCTTGGGGAAGGTGGTCCACCGGTTTTAAAAACTTTTCTCTGTCTGAGGCTATTTAAGCTATGCATTTATCAAAGTAACTCTGAACATAGCTTAGAGTCCGTGGAGTTTGCTTCAAATAGAATAGACACTTTTAAGCTGCCAGCAGACCATGTTGCTTATCTACACGAGGACTTACTACAAAGCCCAAGAGAGTGCTGCTGTTACCTCCTACCTGAGTGCAGCTGATTAAGCATGTCCTTGACAGAAATTGTCTCTGTAAGTGACTTTTAGCTTCCAGGAACTTAGCCAAACTAAGTAGTCATCCTACAGGCAACAGGGTAGGACAAAGAAATGATAGATCTTTGAATTTTCTTCAAATCTAACTCTTCAAGAGAGGTTTGGCAACCGCAGGGAACAAATACATAAAGTTAACTGATTGTACATTCCAGCAGCACTCCTCATCTACCCTGTCCTTCTCATCTTCTTTCTTCTAGAGTCACAGGTTGAGATATAACTATACCACAAAAATAGGAAGCATCCACTGGCATGCATGGTTTATCCTTTTCTTTCCTCCTCTTTAGCAAGTGCATTGCAAGGTAGGCTGTGATACTTTAGGAGAAAGAGAGGATCAAGGGCTATTGTATTAAGATGTGAAGTGGCTACAGGCACACAGGCTGTGACTATTGTAACGATGATATGAGCACTGCCTGTGTCTAAATGGCTCAGATGTGAGCTATTTTTTTATTATTATTGTGTTTTGTCCTGGATCACACGAGGAAAATATCTATTTTAGGCACCTGATATTTTATTCAGCCTCATTTAAAGTGGTTATTTTGAATGCATTTTTTCCCCATTACTTTTTAATGATAAGGTACTTCCTTAACCCCATTCATGCCCAGATCTAAGGGATATGAAGAAATGTGGTTCCCCCAGTTACCTTGGTATGAATAGCTACTTTGAACATTCCAAGATAGCTGACTAGTCAAAAGATGTGTTTTGACCACCACTGTATATGACCATAGACTGAATATTTTTGAATTTGCACAGCCTAGCAACCAATATACAAATAAAAAAACACCATTAAAAATAAAAAATAATCAAACCTGAACAAATTAGCAAGAAATATGTCAAATCACTGAAGTGTGCATTTTAATTAAAAAGTACAACTGCTAATTGGCTTGATCTGATCATGAATTTTTAGTTTGCCAGTTCATTCAGAACACTTTTAGATACCTTTACAACTCTGGGCTGGAAAACTGCTTTGAGGTACCTAATATATCAGATTTAATACAGGTTTGCAACAAAGCTGGGACCCTGTGTCAGAATACACAAGGTTATTTGGGGAACTGAAATTCTGTTAGTTGTTTTTCTAAATCCTGTGTGTGCAAACTGCACTCACCAGATTTCAGCCGTTTCCGTGGTGACTGCTTTTGCTACACTGGTCTTATTGTCACAGTTCTATGTAACAGATGTACTGCCATTATCCCTGATGCCCAATGTGTGTTCTTTATATCTCAATTGGTTTTTTTTATTTAATAGAACTATTTTTAATATCACATTTAAGCTCAAGTACCAATTTGAGAAACTTGTCTTTTTTTGATTTGTTTGTAATGAAAAATAGAAGCTATGGACAGACTCAATATAGCTTCTCTGCAAATAATGAAGTTTCATGTAAAAATCTCACTAAAAATAGTTTTACTTACTGTTATGGGATTACTTTTTTTTCCTTAGTCTGCCTATGTAAATTACAGTTAATTTCTTTCAACTTCATCTTCAGAAATTATTTGTGTGGAACAAATTCTCCTATCAAGGGATCAATACTTTCACTGATACGTCTCAACTAAAATACTGCAGAACCTACACTAAAGACAGTAAAAATCACATAAGCTCACTTGGAGAAAGTGGAAGTGCACCAGTCATCATGCATCATTCTTAGGTAAAGCACTATTTGAATGCAGATGTAAACTCTTAAACAGTAAAATTTTTATCCCTGTGTTTCCCTGATGCAACAGAAATCAGATTGTATTCTGATACAAAACAAAATTAATAAAAACAACCAAGTGATAAACAGGCGAAAGCTTGTAATGCTAAAGAACTGTAATCTGATATGTTTATGGGCTTTTTCTGCACTGGAAAAGAAACACAACAAATGTAGCAATTTTTTGTCTTTGAGGTAATTTGTCAAATACATTAAATTAGAACAACGTTTTCTTTATCAGCTCTTGGTTTTGGTGTACCAGTGCTTTGTTATATTCAAATCTTTTGAGTAATGCAGATTAGAGATAAATAAACATAATGAAATAGTATTAACATATTATCTCAAGAACAAATAAGCACTTATTTTCATTTTCCTTTTGGTTCCACAATTTTTCCTCTTTAATCCAATAAGGTAACTGAAGAAAGATATCGGCTTTCATAAATATTTTATTTCTCTATTCCCAGTAGATTTTGTGTAATCCTGAAACAAGAGCTACTTCTGGTAAGAAGCAGAATGACAAACAAATTATAAATATAATAAAACTTTGCAGTATTAGAAAACATATTATATGATGTATTTATTCTCTGGGTCCCCAGGGCTTTTTGCTTAAGGAAAAAAGAAAAAAGGACCGCAGAAACAAAAATTCCTGTTTGTTTTGCAATCAAATTAAAAAAACAATAAAAAATTACATGTTCAGGTCCTAAAATTAACCAAATGCATTTGTCAGCTGAGGACTTAAACTATCCTTAAAAAAAACAAACAAACAAAAAACAACAAACAAAACAACAAAAATCAACAGAAATAAAATGCTGTGGAGACAATGTATATATTCATAATTATAGACTAGCTAATGAGTGCCCTCTAGTTTATTCTGAAAAAACTGAAGACCATTTTTCTATACTGGAAGGTGTAATGACCACTATCAAGGAACTCTTAATATACACTATGAGACCGAGTTCAACTCAGGTGTGCTAAGAACTGCTTTCAAGTCCAGAGGAGCAATGATGTGTCCTTACAGCACAGAGAGCCTAAAACAACAGAGAAGACTAATGTTGTTTTCTCTCTTTATTACTCTATTTCCATGTTAAAATATCTATGCTACAACTTCAGATTCAATTTTTTTTTTCTCCTTACAATCACACCTCACCTATGCAAAAATCTTGCTGCTCATTTGAGCAAATGTAGACTAAATTCAGGAGCTGTTTCTGCTTCATGGAAGAGCTTTAGCTGCTTTCATTTTGCAATCCAACTGGTTTGCAGACTGGCTACAGCTGGAGCATTGGTATGAGTAAGAAGAAACAAAGACAGGAACACTTTATTCCCTGTCTTTGCCATTTTCTCTTTTCTCTCTGAAGTTTGTGTGAACTACTGCTGTTTCCTGAAACCTGCTCTGCAAGTTAGGGAAACTCATACATGTTCTCCACACCCAAGCATCATACAAAAAACGTTAGAAAAACACCATAGACACAAGGGTAATTAGGGCTTGATTTTCGTCAAAGGAGATAGTATTCATGAGTAAAAGTGTTTAAGCATAGATGAAACTTAAAGATCAGACAGAGTAAAAAATCACCTACATGCCTAGACATATCTTAGGTAAGAAAACAAGAAGACAGTGAGGAGAATAAGCTATCAAAGAAAGCTCGAAGAAAGATAAATAGAGAAGTTAACAGAGAAGCAGAGCTGAGCCTGGAAACCTCCCACAGCTGTTTCCTGGAGCGTTAAGGGAACAACAAACATAACTCTGCAGCACTTTGCACTTCTCAACCTCCTGTCACCAAAGAGCTCACAAATAAAGATTCAGAACCATTACTCACACCCCTTTGAAGAAGCAGCAGTAACTGTCTTTCCCCCCATTTTATAGGTAAGGGAAACAATGCATGAACAGACAGAAGTCAATTCAAAGCACTTGCAAACATGCTTTATGTTAGCCATGTATTTAAAATCTTTAACGATAGGAAGTCTTAGACAAGGAAAGTCTAGTGATATTTTGCAATTACATCATGTACTGGTTGTAAACAAAGTTATAAAAAAAGCTGCTCCACTGATTCATATCAGAGAGGTAATCCTTAACCAAGCGAATAGTTTCTCTCAACACAAATAGCACTACTTGCACAAAATTAAAAACCAGGCTCCTCCCAGGCAAGGCATCATCAACCCAGCTCCAGTAAAACAGCAAAGCAATTGCCTAAAGTTTTTTATTCATTTATTTATAAGACCAGCCATTAAAGGATATCTGAGTTTTTCAGATGGAAAAAGAATATATACTTTTATCATTCATTTTTGTTTTGGTCAAGGTCAGAATTTTCAGAAAACTTAAGGGTTTACCTAATCATATATCAATACATGTAAATGAAAGTTCATGCACAGTCGTGTATATGTGAATTTCTGCATTTAATTAGCACAGAGCTGTTCTGCTACTGCATTCCAGAAAGCAGTTACGTTTCTATGGAAAATTTACTGTTTCTTCAATGCAGTGGACTGCTGGAACTGAATTTATAGAAGTGGCATGCTTGAGACCACAGCACAAAACAAACAATGCAGCTTCCTACCTTCCCACTGCGTGATACTCAATACTTAATTTAAGCCAAATATTCGAATTTGTAGTCAGTGTCTATTGAAGCAGCTATGAATCATGGGAAAAAAAAAATAGTTTCTTCTTCCACATGCATAGTCTTTGCCACCAGAGGTCAACAATTAGCATACAAAACTATTATTAATTTTAATTAACTTCTAGAAATATTATTTGTGAATACGAGTATTCACAATTTAATAGGTGATATTTAAAATATGTGACGTAGCCCATCTGACATTATAAATTACATAGAACATTACTAGCTCATGAGTGGAAGAGCATATGACTTAGAATAGATTTTGTGAAATGCCATATATACCAATTTGAAATTCACCCACTATAAATATTCCCTAATTATTTAAAACTTGCTGTGTATTCCCTGGCAACAGTCACAAAACGTGTGCAAAAAGCAAAACCAAAGAAGGTGACAGCAGTTTCAAAGCAAAATTTGAATGATTATTTGTAGAGAGAGAGAGGATAAAAAAAAAAAATAAAACAAAGGGTAAAAATAAGAGTGTTTAGCTGTCCTATAGATATATTGAAGGATAAAGGCAGGGAGAATGATGACTTGCACTGTCTGATGAACATGCAGTGGTTTCAGAGTTGAAACATACCGAGACATACACCCTTCCTTAACGTAATAAAATCTCTGTTCCTTCCTACTACACGCACACAGAACACAGATACCCAATTACTTCTAATTGGTTTCGGTTTTCCATGCATAATAAATGCAACCTTATTTATACAGGGCAATCAACTCCCTTTAGGTATGCCCAACTTTTCAGTAGCATTCATATTACTTACCATTCATTTTAAATCTATTAAAAGTATTGCGAATATCCTCAGATGACTTAAGAATCTGATGAAAAAGAAAAAAAAAGAAAGATTGTATGGACAGGTGCATCAGCCAAAAACCATCAAAGAAACAAAGCACGGAGCAATAAATAAGCAGCGATACCATGCCATGGCTTAAAATGTGCCACAGAAATGAACTACAATAAAATATGGCATACAGAAATTTTTACACAAAATTATATCTTCACTTGCATTCCCATGAATGCTTTAGATGAACACACATCTAAATCTTCACAACACAAATTCTTTTTGATAAGTGGGTGCAAAAGTCTACAAAGGGACTCAACATGCAATGCAAAGGTAACAGCTGTGATTTCATTTAATTGCGACAATAGGTCTTAAGTCATCATTTTGAAGACCATAGCTAATGCTGAATTGACAACAGCTTCTCACACAAGTTCATTTAGAATCATAGAGTCACAGAATAGTTAAAGTTGGAAAGGACCTCAAGATCATCTAGTTCCAACCCCGTTGCCATGGGCAGACACACCTCACACTAAAGCATGCCACGCAAGGCTCTGTCCAACCTGGCCTTGAACACTGCCAGGGATGGAGCATTCACAACCTCCCTGGGCAACCACCCTAACAGGAAAGAATTTCTTCCTTATATCCAATCTAAACTTCCTCTGTTTAAGTTTTAACCCATTACCCCTTGTCCTGTCACTACAGTCCCTAGTAAAGAGTCCCTCCCCAGCATCCCTATAGCCCCCCTTCAGATACTGAAAGGTGGCTATGAGGTTTCCATGCAGTCTTCTCTTCTCCAAGCTAAACAGCCCCAACTTTCTCAGCCAGAACACCAGAACTGTACACAATACTCCAAGTGAGGTCTCACAAGAGCAGAGTAGAGGGGCAGGATCACCTCCTTTGACCTCCTGGTCATGCTCCTTTTGATGCAGCCCAGGATACGGTTGGCTTTCTGGGATGCAAATGCACACTGAGGACAGCTCATGTTCATTTTCTCATCGACCAGCACCTCCAAGTCCTTCTCCGCAGGGCTGCTCTGAATCTCTTCTCTGCCCAACCTGTAGCTGTGCCTGGGATTGCTCCGACCCAGGTGTAGGACCTTGCACTTGGCATGGTTAAACTTCATGAGGTTGGCATCAGCCCACCTCACAAGCATGTCAAGGTCCCTCTGAATGGCATTCCTTCCCTCCAGCGTATCAACCAAACCACACAGCTTGGTGTCATCAGCAAACTTGCTGAGGGCACACTCAATCCCACTGTCCCTGTCAGCTATGAAGATGTTGAACAAGACCAGTCCCAACACAGATCCCTGAGGGACACCACTCGTTACTGGTCTCCAGCCAGACATTGAGCCATTGACCACAACTCTTTGCATGCAGCCATCCAGCCAGTTCTTTATCCGCTGAGTGGTCCATCCATCAAATTCATGTCTCTCCAATATAGAGACAAGGATGTCGTGTGGGACAGTGTCCAGGTAGATGACATCAACTGTTCTACCCCTGTCCATCAGTTCTGTAGCCCCATCATAGAAGGCCACCAAACTGGTCAGGCAGGATTTCCCCTTAGTGAAGCCATGCTGGCTGCCACCAAGCACCTTGTCGATTTTCATGTGCCTTAGCATGCCTTCCAGGAGAATCTGCTCCAAGATTTTGCCAGGCACGGAGGTAAGACTGACTGGTCTGTAATCCCCCGGGTCATCCATTTTCTCCTTCTTGAAAATGGGGGTTATATTTCCCTTTTTCTAGTCGTTGGGAGCTTCACCTGACTGCCACAATTTTTCAAATATGATGGACAGTGGCTCAGCAACTTCATTTGCCAGCTCCTTCAGGACCCGCTGGTGGGCCTCATCAGGACCCATGGACTTGTGCACATTCAGGTTTTTAAGATGGTCTCAAACCAGTTCCTCTCCTACAGTGGGCACAAGGTCTTCATTCTCACAGTCCCTGCATCTGCCTTCCAAGACTTGGGTGGTGTGGTCAGAGCCTTTGCCAGTGAAAACCGAGGCAAAGAAGTCATTCAGAACCTCAGCCTTCTCCAAATCCAGGGTAGCCAGTTCTCCTGAGAGATTCCTGAGGGGGCCTACATTCTCCCTAGTCTGCTTTTTATTTGCTACATACCTATAGAATCCCTTCCTATTATCCTTAATACCCCTAGCCAAGTTTAATTCTAACTGGGCCTTAGCTTTCCTAACCTGGTCCCTAGCTTCCCGGACAACATCCATGTACTTTTCCCAGGCTGCCTGTCCTTGCTTCCACCTTTTATAAGCCTCTTTTTTCCTCTGAATTTTCCTCAGGAGCTCCTTATCCATCCAAGGAGGTCTCCTGGCCCTCCTGCTGCACTTCCTTCTAGTTGGGATGCAACACTCCTGAGCTTGTAGCAGGTGATCCTTGAATATCAACCAACAGTCTTGGGCCCCTCTGCCCTCTAGGGCTATATCCCATAGAATCTTACTAAGCAGGTTCCTGAAGAGGCCAAAGTCTGTTCTTTTGAAGTCCAGGGCAGTGACCTTGCTGTACGCTCTTCTCACTGTCCTGAGGATCTCAAATTCGACCATCTCATGATCGCTGCATCCAAGGCTGCCCTGGAGTGTCACATTTCCAATGAGCCCTCCCCTGTTGGTGAGCACAAGGTCAAGCATGGCACCTCTCCTTGTCGGCTCCTCTATTATTTGCAGAAGGAAGTTGTCTTCCACACAATCGAGGAAACTCCTGGATTGCTTGTGCCTGGCCATACCGTCGCTCCAACAGATGTCAGGGTGGTTGAAGTCACCCATGAGAACAAGGGCCTGCGAGCATGAGGCTTTTCCTATCTATGGAGTGCTTCATCCACAGGTTCTCCTTGATCAGGCGGTCTGTAACAGATCCCCACAGTAATGTCTCCCATTGCTGTTTTCCCTTTAACCCTGACCCACAAACTCTCTGTTGACAGCTCACCTGTCCCCAGACAGAGTTCCATACTCTCCAGCCCATCCCTAACATAAAGGGCAACTCCCCCTCCCCACCTGCCAGGCCTGTGTTTTCTAAAGAGCCTGTAACCTTCCATTCCAACACTCCAGTCATAGGAGCCATCCCACCATGTTTCTGCGATGCCTATTATAACATACCCCTGACATCTCTAATTCCTCTTGTTTGTTCCCCATGCTATGGGCATTTGTATAGAGGCATCTGAGCCGAGCTCCAGCTGAAACCAGCTCATTGGCTGGAGTGGCTGGAATATCTCTGCATTGTTCCGAGCATTTATTATAGGTGCTGACAACTGACTGGGTGTGTTGGGATGGAATGATGCCCCCCTCCCCCAACACATCTAGTTTAAGCCTCCTTGACCAGTCTGTCAAGCCTCCTACCAAAAACCACTCTTCCTCTTCTTTATCAGAGCAGCTCCACCAGCCCCCAGTAATCCTGCCCCTTGCTCACCACTTTCACTCTCTGGCAGACTGTATAACTGGAACCTGTCTCTGCATTGAGAAAGGACAGTATTTGAATAGCTTTCAGTGTTTGAATAAGCTTTCATCACTTTTTATACATCACTCTACATACCCTACTGAACACTTCTGTGCTATGTATAACAGGCAGAACCTCCCTGCACTGTTCTCCTGCAGCACTCCAGAATAAATTGAAAAATAGGATAGACAACCAAAATATTTGGTCTGCATTTAACCACTAATATATTTCCTTATGTCACTGTTTATTCTTCTAATGTATACCTATTGATATGTCCTCCAGAAATATTTAATTTTTTTAGCCTAGAAATCTAAATCAACTGATATCTGCACTCATTTGAGAGCACAAATGAACATGAGAAATCCAGTGGCTAGAAAGTTTCTGATGGCAGCATTTACACAATTAGCCATCAACTAAGCATTCTGAAAAAGAACGCGCAATTCTCTGCCTGTATTAACTACTAAAATCTCTAGGAGAGTGATGGGAAATTATATGACAGTATTATTATATGTCAGCTTTTCACCATAGGTGGTGAAACTAAAACTTGAAGAAGTACAAAGCTAGTGCTGTTAAGCTACTGCACACTCTCCAGAAGTGACTTGCCTTAACTGACCCACCTTCCCTTCAGGTGGCTTTGGGACAATGCTCCATGACCCACCAAACAAACAGCTGAAGCTACTGCTTTCTCTTTCATAAGTACATCTTTCAATACAGAAAACTCAGACCACTTTCAAATCAAATTAAAGTAAGAGCAAACACCCCTACTCTCCTCTCCATCATGTAATATTGGCTCCTTCTCCTGCTGTCTTACTTGCTCAGGAAGGTCTAGTGCCTGATGGGTGCTGCTGCTCATCCTGGGGACCACCCTGTGTCCTGCCCAACCAGCCCAGCCTCAGAATCCCAGGGCCTTGCACAGGACTCCACTGGTACTTGCCTGGTTGCTACTGGGGAAAGTTCCTTCCTACTGCCTTGCAGAAAGGACAGCCAAACTAACACACTGCAAGACAGCTTTCTTTGTGCCAACCAGCTTTATTTACTGTTTCAAACATGCAACCTGATAGCCATATTAAGCCTCAGAAAAACCAATTAGGCCCTCTGTCACATGGCATAAATCAGAAGTCATGCCATATAAAGAAATGCTATGAAATCAGCAGAAAGGACAAAGGCAGAGGCAAACTCAAAGGTAGCAGCTGCACCAGCCACCTGAAAACATAATTTTAATTTCATTTCTGCTCAGCTATAGACTTGGATACCTCTGAGAAGTGCTGGCTCAGAAAGCAAATGGCAGTACTCTTTGCTCCCCCGTTCCTTTTGGTTTATGCTGTCCACATACAAGCAGGTACCTGTTTCATTTAATTCATTTAATGGAAATAAGTCCTTGCAAGTGCAGTGGCCTATTCAGAAAAAGTATCATTTGAAAATGTAGTCCTGTGCAGCCTGCAGATATAAGGCACAGTTCATTCTTAATGCTCTTGTAAGCGTGTTAATTCATACAACGATCCCTTGTAGTCTCTAACCCATTCATATTATACTCAGGAAATATTTCCATCATTAAAGGCTCAACATTTATTGCTTTTGGGGGGAATATAATAGCTTGTCCATAGAACAACAGTTTCTTATTCCACAATTTATTGTCTACATAGTGCATTCCCCTCCATTGTGACCAATAGCACTGTCATGGAGACCCAAATTAACTGATTGTCTCTGTTTGAATTGAGGCATGTAGAAGTATTTTTCAACTACTGTTGATGGCATTTGGGTCATTAGAATCTCCAAGCAGCTTTCAAAATACTGTCATTATTTTCTCTACATGGCTTATTCTAAGAGACTACTAGAATGACATGAGAAGATACAAACCCTACCCTTCAATTCTACTATTCCTTTGCTCATCTTCTCATGCATTATCCTTTATTTTTGAAGTGTGAGGACATTTGAAAAGAAGTTAAAGTCAGGAACAGAGGCCTGTGGCAACCCTTATTACTAGAATTGATCGTTAATGATGATTGCACAATACCACTCCAAGCAGTACCATTTTGAGTAGTCTGATCACCAGTGTATCAAACACTGGTTTTTTTTGTTTCTCTACCATTAAATATGTGCCCCCTCCAGATCATAACATATACGAGTTCTAGTATGAATTCTAGTATGAAGTTCTAGCACGAGTTCTAGTATGAATTCTATAAAGGCTTGCTTGCCAGTCTGTCTAGGCAATATCACACTGTGTCAAGCATCCTGTCCCATACAACAAATACTGCATAGTACAAGCATTAATCATCGTTAAGTAGCCTTTTGGTGTTGAATGTGGAGTTGTGCCAAAACACTTTTATATTATTAGTGGTCTCAAACTCATCTGTCTTTGAGCCTTAGCAAAGAAAGGTCAAGTAATATATTTTAAAAACCCAAAACCATGGGTTTTGCTAAGGAAAGTAGAAGATGGAGGTCTCCCTTTTGTGCTACTACATACCCTTAGAGCTCCTGCCACCTTCCAGCCTGAGTCTTTTTTCTGGCGATTTCTAGTTTCCCTACCCTGGTTTTCAGGGATACTTTCATTGTGCAGCCTCTCACCAGTCAGTCAAACTGCCTGTTTCTTTTTGTGGCCATGAGTTCCATATAAAAGCTAGCATACACTGTCCCCATGGGAGTCTGTTTCTCAGACAAAGCATCACCTTTTGCTCTAGTGGAAAACACTTTGCAGAGAGTGCCACCCCACTTTCCTGTCATCCTTTCACCAGGGATTTGAGAGGGAACTGTCAAGTTGCCTGCTGGAAGGCAATGAGCTCAGAAAAGTTGCCTGTTGCATGTGCAGAATTAGATGAAAGACAGAGTGCCAACGATGACAAGCTGAAAGGTACAACAGGAATACAACCCCCCACTGCCCTCTAAGAACAGTGATGTATCCAGCTTGCTTTTTGTCCTTAGAAGCATCTGACACAGGTAGGCAAGTACTATCATGAGCTATTGCACGACTTAGTCACCACAATTAAATCAATACATGCTTAAAACTGCACTCCTTCATTCTCTCAAAGAAAAATTAGAAACAAGGTGTAATGTCTGCTCAATGCTGCTTCTTGAAAACCAAGCCACAGTGGAGTTGTTCCAGACTAAAGATGTCCTGACAAAGTAACATGAGCAAATAATTAAATCAACCTTTATTAAGCCATGCTTATTTAGCATCATTTTCTACTCTTATGCGGTCTTAATCAAGATCCAGGGAGAGGAATGTCCATGAACTTTAGACTGAAGAGATCAGTTATCATCTGAATGCATGATCCAAACTCCAAATTTCCCAGTTTTATAATCAATGATTGTCATGGGTCAGCTCTATCTGAAATGCAATTCTATCAACTGCAACTGTGAATTTACCCTGAGGATATATTTTGCTCAAAAGGATTAACTCAGAAGGGAACTTCCCCTTCTGAGAAAACAAGAGAAATAAAAGAAATAGTGACATTGAAATCCTATTAGTGGTTCCTGCCATTATTGATTAACAGGCCAAAGACAACTACTTTCAAGCAATCTGTTTACTCAGACCAAATGATTGCTTCTTTCCTAAGGCACATAGGCACTAGGAAACTTGTGGCAAGTAAGTAGCACATTAATCACCCTCAGGAGCAAGAGCTGTTCTAAGTGCTTTTTATTCAGCAGATTCCGGATGGGTGAGATCAAAAACCCCAGGTAGTTCCAGGAGGTGTCTAATTCATGGTACTGAATAGAAGGTAAAAGTGAGCTACTGAAGCGTGGAATCTGCCACAACAGTTCAGAGCAATAACCTGCTAAGAGACTATCCCATCTGTAGGACCCGACTGATACTGTAATTTTGAGAAGCAAAACAGTTCAGTTTTCATTAACTTATACAGTATTTTTTGAAGTGGCATTTAGGCTTCGAAACATTGTCAGTAAAAATTTGCATAGATAACTACAACCTTTTATGAAATAGGGTGTTCTGCATTTTCAAAATGTCACAGTACAATCCTTTAAATAATAAAAAAAAAAAGCAACAAAAAACAAACCAACCAAAAAAACCCAAAGGAAGTAATAATGGCAGTAAAGTTTCTTCATTAAGCTGAAAATCAGCCTACAAATACTTAAAACATCTGCTTTGGTCTATTACATTTATTTTCTGAACAGATTTAGATATCAAAAAGATTTCTGAAAGGTTTTCTGGAATAGAAACCAGCAAAAAAAGAATGTTTTAGAGGACTGAAATCGTAGCCGTGTGCATTTAATTATAACTAATGCACGTTATGCACTTTAAAACATGCATTTTCAAACAGATCTTTGAACACTTTACATTGTTGATACTATTGAAAAATGAATATAAATGAAAATGTCACTATAAATAAAGGAGATTGCCAGCCACTATTAATATTTAAAAGCAATGTGTGGGGATTTATTAACTTGAACAAGGAGTCTTTTTAAAAACTTCATTTACATAAATTAAGCATTTCCTTGCTGTTATACTTTTCCTTTTTCTGCTTCAATTGTCTAATTACCAAAAAAAAAACCCCAAACAACAGAAAACAAAAAACACAAACACACACACAAAGAAGCAAAAAAACCCCACCACCCCCATGCCCTCCCCCCCCCCCCCAAAAAAAAAAAAAACAAGAAAAGAAAAGAAAGGAAAAAAAAGGGGGGGGGGGAGGGGGGAAGCAGGGTGCAGGGCTAGAGGGCAGATAGATTTCATGCAGACATACTCTAATAGTCCTTCCAGATATATAGCAACTTGTTAAAAATTCATGCCGGCCACAATACTAGAAGGTCAGAAAATGTCTTTGAAATTCTGCCAGAGCTCTTTTTGATAATTCATTCAGGTTTTAAAAGGGAAAATTCCTCATTAAAAAGCACCTAATGCTTATTAATTTATACTCCTAAGGCAGAGGCTGAATATTAAGTGGTGGACTTTGTTAATCCATTTATTAAATATCAAAGACCATATGTTTTCACCCTGTGTCCTTACTTATTGATTAATTGCTTTAGACCTATATGGGTAAAAGCAGAAAAAAGTTCCTTCAAAGGTAAATCTCTAGACACGTTCTTAACCTGATGGAAACTATCACTCTTCTGTGTACTATGTACCTTAAAGAAATGAATCTCCTCTGCCTCCAGGTACAAATCTGTAATCTACTGGATCTTGCTGAATAAAAATTTCGCTTGCTGAAAATTATCATTTTGTGACAAAGGGTAACTATACTAGCTCCTACAGCACTGATTCCTGGTTTCCTGGACACATTATTGGACATTAAATAACAGCAAGGCTCCTTTGGGCCCCAAAACCAAAATATAGTTTCTCTGCTCTATGCTGGGACATAACGAGGAACTGAGTACTTTTCCACTCTTAATACTATTTTCAAGCTACCTGCTCAATTGCAGAGTTCTGAGTTCAGATGGTGCCTAGGTTCTGGTCCAAAATTTGAGCTATAATTCCTATAAATCACTTATTTTTTTACAACTTCTAAACAACCTCCATTTTGCCCAGAATTCACGTATTACCAAAGCAGAAGGAAACAAAAAGCAACAGGACTGCTGGAGTTTTCAGTAAAATTGTGTTTTACTAGAGTATTTTGTAAGGATAAAGTCTAGTACTTGTACATCTTCCAATTCATTATACCACTCTCAAATGACAGAAGAAAGGCAGGATCATGCCCTGCATTCACTTCATTACAGACGAGTAAAGGTGCTACTGGTTCAAGAAAAGTCAAGTCCTAACTATGAATCTTTTCTGAAACCCAGCAAACATAACAGTCAAACATCTATTTTCACTTCTTACAGGTAACTTCTCACCTTTAAAAAACTTGAGGGTGAGAACTAACAAAGCACAATCTCAGGTAAATTAGGAAGGATATATCAAGAATGATTACTGATATGGAGAAGTATGACATTAGATAGCAGAATAGCTTTCCAAGGGATTGAACCTCTCTTCATGGAAAAAGTAAACAAAAACCCCCAAGTAACCAACCAACCAAACAAACAAACAAAAAAGTGTGTGAAAGAAAGCCAGACAACAGACCACCAGTAGCAATTATAATTAATATCTTTAAGATCATCAAGTTATATGCTGATGCATATTACCTTGTAGACAAAACCCACTACAGAAAACACAAAAGCAAGCACTGGCACAGTCTTTCTTAGCAAACCTGTCTTTGACTGACTGGAAAGAGGAAAAGCCCCCAGAGGAGTAGGTACCATTACCCAACACGTGTAACTGCGTCAGCAAACTAGCTTTCTAGACAGAAGTGCTTGGTTGCAAGGAAAGCGATTATTTTTTTTTGCCTTTTGAAAACCAGGTGATGCTCATCTTACTGCTAATTTTTGATTAGCTACTAACACAGCTTAGAAGTCTACAGAGACTTTTTCTTCCTTTCTTTTTTTCTTTTTGTTAAATGCTTCAGCAGTCAGCAGACAACTAATGGCATGGCAGATGAGTACTGGCAGAGTTGAAACAATATGCTGGATGAAGCAAACCCCTGTGTAACAACAAAGTGAGGTAAATCCACAATAATAGAAAAAAAACCAACAAACTGGAACAGAGAGAAAATGAGAGTATTTCAAATTGACAAATTATAGAGGACTTCAAGGTGTTTTTCTTCTTTTACGGGAGCTGCTGTGTGCAGCCACCGTTCCCTCCGCTAATTCTTGCCGCTGCCTCTGTTGTGCCAGTACAACTATTTGTGTGACTGTGAAGTGAATCAGATCAGGGAATTGATCCAAGTTAAAAATAACCTGGGGGATGGAAGCAGCTAACAACAAAAAAACAAAACTAACAAAAAACCAGACACAAACATTAAAAAAAAAACCCAAAAAAATCTCCAAACCCCAACAAAACAAACAAAAAAAAAAAACAAACCAAAGCAAAACCTCCAAAAACACATCACAGACACCCACAAAAAAAAAACACAATGCAGAAAACCTCAAAGCACCTGCAACTGGTGTCAGAAAGAAATGTCAGGCAAGTCACAGCCTCACCAAGTCTCTCCTGAGCCTACATTTTCAGAACAGTTAGATTGCCATGATATTTGAGACATACAGCCTGGACAGACAGCAGCACACATGCCTGTTCTATCACAAGGACATGATGGACATAGACAACTGCAAGTTTTTAACCCACAGTCCAAAATATAAGTATGGGGAGCTGTGCATACGAAAGCATGAACACGAGGTGTTAAACCATAAATTGGGTACAAGCATGGGTACAAGTCTTCTCATTGCCGCCACACTTCAACTATTCAGATAGTTCAGGGGCAGACCTGCTGTTTCAAGCTGGACTTCCAGCCATCTCTAAACCAACACCTGAGGGAGGTCTTCCTAAGAACAGGATGTTCAAAAATAGAAACAAAACCACAGATCACATATGCACCGTGATGTACTCGGTTTATTTTAGGTTAGGGGATGGAAGACATACCTAGGAACCATTTAGAAACTACGATAGAGAAGGACATGTCAAATACAGAATATTCATCAGCAAAGTTTAACTCTCCCCAAGTAAAAATGAAACACAGATTCAGTTTTATTGACTTCTGTATACAGAATGGCCTCACTTCTTACCAAACTGAGGTCTACTTTACATATTACTAACATAATTTGCTGTGAATACAGCAAAGCCTCTTCCTGCTTATAACATTACCTTTAGAATAGCATTCGGTGACAGTCACCTGCTCACCACAGCACAGATGGACTGCGGGATTTATTACGCATTTTCTGAGCTCAGAAGACAACTCTTTCCTGCTGCAGTCTTCCAGAAATATCCAAACCAGTACAGGATCCATAACAGAAGCCAAATGGTTTCCTTGTGAATTAAAGCAATTTATTAGGACAATATCATATAGAATCTATTTTGGTGTCTGTCTCTATGGTTTAAATAACAATTCTTGATGATAATAAGCACAGCCTTAAATGCACACATGCCATGATCAAGCTGTGTAAGTTTAAAAATACTTCTTGTCTGCCTGCTTGTTTAGCTGGCAGTTTCACCCACCAGGAACACAAATGATTTAAAACCCAGATGCTGAGAAATTTGAGATGCAGAAGCACCTTACAGTGAAGCAATTATTGCCTTCAAGGATCTTATTGTCCTCATCATGACATGAATTCTACACAAAGTAAACATGCTTTCATTGTTACATATTTTTCAAACTACAGTATTGTAAAGAAAAGTTCTGAAAGAAGGTTCTCATCCCTAAATGTAAATCTCACCATCTTCTTGCTTAGAGAGGCAATGGCTGCCTGCCACTTTCCTGTCATATTGTATTAGATTCCCTTCACTCCACCCCATAGACCAAAGTAAGTAGTTGAGGAATAGGTCTTACTTGCTACTGACCAGAAAGTACAAATGGAAGGTAGCTTGCAGAGGTAAAAAATGTTACTATCTTGCCAAGGCATACTTGTTTCTCACTGTCAATTGAAATGCATTGAGACAAGTGACCGGTTCACTTAACTGGACACCAACAACTGCAAACCTTGGATGTATCTTTGGTGCCATCTGATCCTACCCAGAACACCCAAGCATAATTCAGAAATCTAGTTTTCAGGTATTTACAGAACAGCAAGGATGTGAAATAACAACATGCTACATACATTGAGTAGGCTGCATGTAAGAAAACTGCAGTGCCCCATATCCTTTCCTCCATGGTACTCAAAACCTTTCCTGAGTCATGTAAGAACTACCAAATTTAATAATTGGCAGAGTTGTTTAATCTTTACCTTGATTACTCTGTGTCTTTGTGTGCAATGGATAAAAGACACCATATAGTTTCACACCACATTGCTTATTTTAGAATACAGCAAGTACCCAGTACAGGAAAATGCTAAAGGAACAGGAACAGCTTTGTGTCAAACACTTATTCTCTTCTACTTTCAGCAACCACCTGCTTCCTACATTAAGACCAAAACCACAAACAATAAAAGGAAAACCACCCAAACACATTAGTTTTTCTGGCATCAATGAGCAGTACAATAGGTAATAATTACAGTAGTAATCATTATATCTGTATTTTAGATTAACTTTGATTGCTTTAGATAAGCATCCAAGGATATTTATACTTTTTTTTTTTTTTTTTGCTAAACTACAAAATAAGCCTCAGAAAGGTTAGAGGGAGCATTCCTTTTCCTGAGGGGACATAAACTTTAAAGGCCTCTTTTGTAGATACATGCCTTGAACCATTATGCTGTTACACATCTTATTTACTGCAACAATACTCGGGTTAGTCTCAGTTCTTCCTAGAGATGGCATTCCACTAAACATGATAATCAGAAACAGGAGTGAAGACTGAAGAATTATAAAGACCACTCACTAAAAAGATAGAAAATAAGATTCTCAGTTTCTGCTGCACAAGCAAACTCTATTACACAAAGTAGGACAGGTTCAACTGAAGGAGAAAAATACTGTTCCTAGAATATGATATTGCAGAGTCATTTAGGAATTCTTCTGGGAAATGAGAGTTTAAATTCCATCCTACAAAACAAGCAGCCTAACTGGTTAGATTGAATTAAATGGGATTTGACTTGAATTTTCAAATAGCTTCAGATCAGACTAAAACAAAGATATTTTGTAGAATATGACCTATTCTACAAATATTTTTTTCTATATACCTGAAATTTGAAACTGTGATAGATCCATTAGCTAATACTGTCCAGATAGAAGAAGTGGACTCTGCAGGTCTCACAGCAGCACGAAGTGCTCTGACTATGGCAGTGTACCGTCCCATACCGCTGGTTTAAGCCTTCTGATGCGAACCAGTAATACTTACTATAAAAAGAAGAGCACCTGCACCTTCTCTCAAGTCAACTATTTAAATTCAGATAGAGCTCTTTATTGTAAAGAACAACATTAAAGAGCATACAATATTTGAACCGTTATATTTGAATGTATGAAAAAATGTAGTTCAGTCAATTCAAAGTTTTAAATATTTCCATTTTCCTAACAACCAAATCCCAAGATCAGCCAAGTTCCCCCACTTGATCAGAATCAACAAGCTGATTAAAGAGAAAGTGCACAGAACCTTTTATTACTTGAATAAAGCAAATGATCTAATCTTTTCCTACTGCACATTAATCACCACCAGGGAAGGAAGATAGATGCTAGGAGCATTATGTAGAATGCTTCACTTCTGCTGTCAAGTGGCAGCATATTTGGCTTTATCAAGATATTTAGCTCTTAACAAATGCCTAATAAAATCAGAATTGGTCCTGTAATTAGAGTTAATGCTTTTTTTGCTGATGCCAGCAATGCCAATGCAGAGCAGGAATATTATTGTAATTTAATTTTTAATTCAGAACAAGTTAATGGCAGCTAATTTTCAGCAATCACAAGAGCATAACATCCTTCACTTCAAGATACCCCAGTACATGTACATGTGGGCATAACACAATGTAGGTTAAGCAATAGTGTATAGGGCAAGAACAGTCCAAATTACTATTATCTGGATAATACTAATTAGTTTTTATATGTTGGAAAACAGAACAGCAACAAAAATTATTTGTAAAGGACCTTGCAACTTTTTCTTAAATGTCCTTTTTCATGTTCAGCTTGAGTTGCCCAATGCCTGTCTCTCATCTTGGGAATAGCCATCAAAATATTTGGGGCCATCAAAATATTTCCTCAAGAAATGGATGCAAGAGAACACTGTAGCGTGCTTACTGAATTCGTGTTTTAACACACACACACACACACACACATAAATAATTCGTGTTTTAACACACACACACACACACACACACATAAATCATTCGTCATTGTAAAATGAGGATTTAAACACAGAGACTCAGTCAATTCTTCCTTCTCGCATCAAAAATGAAATCACCTAACAGCCAGGGTACTAAGACCTGACTTTGTCCTCTGCATTACCTTTCCTGCCCACATATGTGGGCTAGACCTGCTGCTGGCATGTGCACCATCTGGGTTTAGCACAAGAGGGAAAACTCAAATGTTTTATAGAGGTTTACAAAAATTTACGTGGGACAGACCCTACTATCCCCAAAGTAGAGAGTCACATGGGTTTTGTTTGTTAATACTCCCACAGTCAATCACGATATCTCTTACCAGCTGCTCCAATCCTTCTGTGCAGTTACTCCACTCATGGTCAATTACGGAATTATTTAGCATTTGTAGACCATTCTAAAACCAATTTATTCACACCTAACTTTCAACTGTTTGTGATTAATTTGGTCCAATGCATTTTGCTGCTGCTGTTGTTGATTTATTGTCAGCTCAGGCTTATAGGTACAGCAATTGATTTGTCTTAGCTCTTCTTTGTCTTTCATGCCCCAATTTTCAATTAATGCCTACTCATTAGTGCTTTCTTTCCATTAAAAATCCACAACCTTTTCTGTTGGTGACTTTTACTGGTTTGCAATAAAGAAGGGTCTGCTTTTTATATGTCTGACAGTCCTGATTCTGTATTCCTACTGGCAGAAATAACTAAGCATGTGACACTGCCTTTGTACTACTGATGGATGTTGTATGACATATGTCAAAGCTAGAGATCTAGAGAAAGGGAGGCACTCTGTTTAATACCTACACATAATAGTAATACAATGCAACAGGAAGAGTGGACCTCTGCACCTATCTACATTTTTTTTTCCCTCCCTTTTTTCTTCTCTGCTCCCCTTTCTGTTTAATTGCAGCCCTAGATTATGTGCAGCACTCTTGCCTGGATGCTGTGCAGAGAACAAAGGCTAATGAAAGCTAGATGAGAATTCTCAAAAACACAATGGAGTTAAAATTGCATGGTAAGAATAAAACCATATGTTTATGAAAATGAAAAGAAATAAATGCCCAAATAGCTCAGTCTCGTAGTCAAATGGATACTTCAGCTATTAGGTACTTGTCCATTACTACTCATTGCAGCAAATAGAAGGTTACATGAACTTTGGATTTTTCTAGTTTGTTGTTTTGTTTTGTTTTAGGTTTGGGTTTTTTTAATCATTTTTTCTTGTAACATTAACATTTGGGACAGTTAAATGATACTACTTTTTGCAGATTAGCAATACCTCTTCCAGAAAACTATGTCTCTACTGGTGCACAGTAACTTTACCTAGATTCTGACCTGTTAAATTTACCCAATATGAAAAGCTAAAACCACACTTTGTGCAGCAAAAATTCCTTGCTCGATCCTGAAAGGAAAGAGGCCTAAGAGCTCTTCTGACAGGTCACCAGATGGAGTGGAGATCGGGCTGCATTCTCAGTACAGTAACTGAAAGGGACAGCTAAATTATAGATGCCTTGGATAAGCATCAAGATGAGCTCTTATTCTCTTCTGAAGATCAACAAGAGACCATCAGGCATTCTCTGTCAGTAGAAGCTACAGGATCAAAACACAGTTTAAGGTGTTAATTAGAAACTAGAACAACAAAGCACAGAAGCTCCTTTCAGTCTTGGTACCACTGCATCCTCTAAGAGCTCTGCCACTGATTTCAACAAGAGCAATATATCAGGTAATTATAATGCCTGTGGCTTACAGAGCCCTCTACCTTGACTAGTAAAGCTCCTCAAAGTGAAACACTTCAGGGACATCTCTACAGTCTCCTTCTACAAAAGAATTTATTTTATAGTTATAGTTGTAAACAGTTAACTGTTTACAGTTAGCATGGAGTTAAAAAGCAACAAACAAAACCAACAAAACAAACAAACAAAACTCAGAAAATACCACAAACAAAAAAAAAAGCACACTAACATTAAAGAGTTGAAAACAAACATGTCAAGGGCCTTAAATAATTTTGTACTGGTCTGTAAAACTTCACAGGAGCAAAAGAGAAATTACCTATGTTAAACTATAGCACTATTACTACCTCACATATAGCCCTGCAGTAGGAAAGAACCTTATTCAGAGCAGCTTTTAAGCACAAAATATTCTTAAGGTTAAGAATAAACCCCATCATTGACTTGGACAGAAACTAAAAAGATTCGTAAAGCTAACTGTGGTTTTAAGCACTCCCTTAAATTCATGGTTTATTAAGCAGACTCTGCTCAGTGATTTTCTTATGAGTGCTACCAAGATGTATACAGGCACCTATGTTTCATGATATGGCTAATGTACGTTAGCCATAACAGAGATGGGGACATTCTCAAACGTTAAAAAAATTCAGGGTAAGTTGGCAACACAGGTAAACCTGTAACATAAGTAAACCGGGCTTTATTTATGTGAGGACATTTAAGGAAAATCTGACTCAAGAAGGGACAAAATAGTGCTATTGGCAGTACATTGGCACTCCCATGCTTATATTCCTGTGCTTTCATTTTGCCAATCTCAGACAAAGGCAACCCCCCAAAAAAAAAATTAAGCAAATGCTTTTATTTTCATTTTAATTATAGTTAGTAAATTTGAACATTTTATGTACCCAAGGACTATGCAGCATAGACTGTAGTAATATGACCTTCCTTTAATTTTCTTTTTTTGCCAGATAAGAACAGATGAAACAGCAAAGTTTGAATGGAGCTGCAGTAAAATTTCTGGTAAAGCAATTAAGAAGAAAACCAGGTAATTGTCTCACAATACCGTAAGAATTCTGTAGTGCAGGCTCTACAAAACAGAGAAAACAAACTCCTTGGCCCTACAGTCACTGCAGCTGTTGGCTTTATGGCCCTGGATAAAATGTGAATGTTCATAGAGATTGTAGGTCTTATCTGCGAGCTTCAGTACAGACCTTTTGTTACAGCCTGCCCATAAAGCATATAGATGGATACATAATGGGTGTAGATGGATATATAATGGCTTAACACATTATCAAAACAAACGCATACACCTGCACAGTCTTTGTGTCTAACATCAAATAACTTTAAATAGCTAGGTGTCATGAGAAAAACAAACAAAAAAAGGACAAAACCCCAAAACAAACAAACAAACAAACAAAAACAACAAACAAAAAACCAAACCAAACCAACTCTGGAAGCATATCTGGGTGATACATACACCTAAGAATGGAAAAACTGCAAAACCGAGAGACCTCACTGGGAGGCTGAATTTAGGACTGAATTTACAAAGGGACTCGAGTGAAGACCACAGAGCAATTTCCAGGTTCAGTGACATGTTGTATGTGGATACTTCCAAAATCCTTCATTAGCTATAAAATATATGGCAGAATAACCTGTGCAAAATTACGGCTCTAGTAGAAAGGGATGAAGTGTGGGTAAGTGTTCATAAATCAGATGTAGAAATGAAAATTAAAATTGTAAATTTTAACTTGTCACATCTAGATTTACAAAAGCTATCAAAATACAGCTACTTTTTTTCACTGGGCTGGTTTAACTTTCCACTTTTAAAGAAAAAAGGAAAGGATGCAAGTACGTTTTCCTTTAGGATTTGTTTAAATTAAAATAGCAACCTCTGTATCTACATCTTTATATTTGTAATTTACTACAAAATTCCTGAATTTCTCATTACTACAAGTATGAATGTGAAAATAAATAATAATAACAACCAAAAATAATTTGTTTCAGACCTGATGTAATGGTTCCTATGGAGTCATTAACTTGCATTATTTCCATAAATTCAGCCTCCATGCAATGAACTCTTTATGAAAGGGCATTTAATTGCCTGATAAGATATAATGGCTCCTTTGCATCAATAATAAAATCAATAATCTGCATTTTTTAAACCTCTCTGAATATCCATTGACACAATAGGTTTTTGCAGTCCATAGTCCTTCAGGTCCATTGGAACACTAATATAAGAGGTTTGAAGCTATTAAATATACATTTAACATGATAGAATATTATGAGTCTATTTGAGCTCAATGCCGTAAAACTATACCTCTAAAAATCCTCCTCAGTAAAGTAATTTATGACATAAAATATGTTTATTAAAACTCCCTGAATACAGATTTATGTTATTTTATGTGAAGACTGCAATTGAATATGCTTCAGGACCAGTCCTGCAAATGCTTTCCATGAAGTTCAGAGCTTATTACCTACATAATCCCTCTTGGAGTCAATTGGAATACTCCCAAGGGTAAAGTTACTCATAGTCATTCGTATTTGTAGCTTCAAACTTGTTTCAACAGCTCTGCCTCTGATTCACTGTGTGATCTAGCAACTCATTTGATTAGCTATGCTTATCTGACAAAGGGAACCATTTAGTGGGTAAACTGTAAGATAAACTGTATTTTTGCTATGTAGTTAGATGCACAGCACTACAGGTACTAATTGTTACTATTACTGCTTTTATTAATCAGCTATATCAGTGGTACAAGTGGACCAAGTAAAGAAAGAAAAATGTTCTCAGATGAAAATACTTTGGGATATACCTCTAAAAAATTAAGTGTGCCTCCTACTCTATGCCATAACCCCCTTCCTAAGACTAAAAAAATAAAATAAAATAAAAATATCAGCCATGCAGGGCTGTTTATAGAATATTTGTTAAAAAATATTGCTTTTCTGATGAAAATGGTTATAAAATTTTATTAAAAAAATTTTCCACCTGCCTATATCACTTATCCACATATCTCTGGAGTTTCCCAAAGGTCACTTCCTCCATGCCACTGGAGGAATGGGTTATCACTGTACCTAGGAAAGAGCAAGAGCTATTAAAGAACTGCATAATACTGTTTTCATTTCTATGCTTGTATAAGCTGTGGGAGTGATGATTTTTACATTAATTTCAGATATAGCTTTGAACATATACTAAAGGAAATGATACATTCTCACCAGTTTGCTTCACAGTAAATTAATGAAGAGCTTATTATCAGCTAAGCTCACAAGCTAGCTAACAAGGTACAGTTTGCCGTGCAGGCACGGAATGGTCCCACTTAGTCATTTGTGAATGACATCACTGTCTAAGCATTCAGAAGGTTAACCAACAATTTTCATGGAGGAATGCTAATCTTTTAATATCCCTTCCATAGGATATTAAAACTGCTCAAGGAAACTGTTTATAGGTGAAATACTGGAGTGAAGAATGAAGAAATAAATCTGGCTAGATCTCCCCACTGTAACAGCAGAGGATTTACATATGTTTGTAGGATTTTGCTCATTCTAAAATAGAATTCTTCAGTGATACAGAAATCTGCTTAAGTACTGAGGCCCAACTACAGGTCTGTGCCACCACGTTAGCAGGTTGATGTAAGGGATAGCAGGATGACAGTGATTTTTGAGCTCACTTGAAGCATATACCAACATACACTATACTTGTTTTTCTAGATACCTGTCTTGAACCCTGTTACTGTGCTGTGAGAACGTAGGCGATAATTATTAAAGGGCTTACAAAGAAAAACAAGACAAAAATGCAACAGTGTTAGTATGTCACACTTCAGTAGCAAGCTTTTTACTACTGGAGAAAATCAGACAATGAATCTTGCTCATTCTGGAGTCCTCACTACATTGTTTGATTTCTGGGGGGTTGTCAGCACCAGGCAACAACAAAAATATCGCACCCAGCTAATGGAATTTATCCAAGCCTTGGTTACAACATGAAAAAAATGGTTTTGATAATATAGCCTCCTGACAAATATTTTGCACTTCTATCGGTTCCATTCTAAATGAATATGACTTCTCCCCATTAGTAACTTATTAATAACAAATAAGAAATTTTGAAAATCTAATGCTGCAGACCTTAAGATTAGACTTTATTTTAATAGAAGAATATCTTCAGTTGTGGTACACAAACAACTCTATTGACTGATTTATAGTGCAGTGGCTAGACTGTTCTGTCTGGAACTGACATCCCTCTAGTAGAGGTAGGATAAATATTATCACTGAAAGCAGCGCTATTGTATAGCCCAGCCTGCACATGACTATTTTCTTATGAAAGACCCATCTAATCTATGTGCTTCAACACCCTCCCCCCCTCAAAAAAAAAAAAAAAAATCTCCAGTCTTTCTATATTCATAGCTTGTCTTTCCCTTCAAAGCCCTAAGTTGATTCATCATAAAAAAGTACCATATTACCATAAGCTAGGAAAGGATTTTCAAAGAATTGTGCTACCAGCTGATAAAGGATTTGGGAGACTGTAAATCCTGTATTATTTGTGTAATACACTCTACATGAAAAGCAGGGTTAACATACAGTTCAGCCCAGGCATATGCCATAATAAAATATTTGCCTTTAGGTAAAGACAAGAACTAAAGGAAGACCTTCAAGGGTTGAATAGTTCTAGTCACAAGCCAACATCTATTAGGACTAGCAGTAAGAGTTGCACAACAGCCCCCAAAATAAACAAAACAAACAAAAATATCTCCATCATTTGTTTTTAAGTGAAATCTAAAATGGCAAATGAGTTTGTTAGCAATGTAGGACTGACTGCCTAGGTGTAAAGACATTGCTGTGGATGACAGTCGAAGTTACTTGTGCTCGCTTCCATTTTCAAAATTTTCTGTCTGCTGACTCCGCTTTGAGAGGTGAAGCTGTAAAGAGGGATTTTCAATTATGGGAGACTTATGTGGCTGGCTAGCAATTAGTACCACCTTGGATCTAACCACTGTACTAGTGACCCAAACCAGAAGTGTCTCTCCCTGACCTTAGGCACCTGACACGTTACTGACTGCACATTCATAACAAATAAGGGGACCCCAGAGCACTTGTTAAGCAGGCACTTAGTTTAAGGCTGCTATAAATTTTTCCATAAACTTAGCTGTACTATGTACATAGATCTCAGTAGATCCATGTGTGGGATTAAACTCTCGTCTTTGAAACATGAGCCTTGGAATATATTCAGTGCCAGTTATGATGAGCTTTCTGGTAGATAGATTTATTTCAGTGACTAGGAGGAAAAAATACAGTATCAAGTGGTTCAAATTGTATCTCTTATTTTCCCTGCTAATCCTTGCGCTATCTTTCAGAAGTGAGAAATCTTACAAGAAGAAGATATAAAATTTATATATTGTATACCTGTCCTTTCATTATACTAATTATAAAATTTGCCAATTCTTACATTAAAGCTACGAAACTACATTTACATTTAGGAATCTAAGGCACAGAGTCTTTGAAATGAGGTGGGGGCTTTTTTGTTTGCCTTTTTTCAACCCTCACCAGTGAAAACACTTGGGAAAAAATTAATTCCCCCAATGATCAAGTTTTGCATAATAAAATAAGAATTTACTGTAGACTTCACCTCAGAAGAGTAATGGTGTACTGATGTTTTAATAGGAGAGAGATGAGTAAGGGGGGTGTGTATGTGGGTGAACACTTCAAAAAAACATCGAAAAAAGTGCTCAAAAGAAAGATGGAGTGTTCCAAATTGCACTGAAATTGCCCTGAATCTCCACATTTATCCGACAGACTTTGGGAGGAGGGGATGAGAGAAGGTGGTGTACTTTATTTGATTGAGCTGGCATTTTAAAGGCAAAATAACTAAAGTACTTCTGAAGTACTTAAATAATGTTTGTGGAGCACGGGTTTACTGATCAGTATGACTCAGATCTTGTGAAATGCTCTGTAGAAAATGCCGTTTAGGATTTCAGAGGAAACACAGAGGGATTTGTCCTGTAATGCAAGCCCAGATGAAGGTTACTTTCCTACAGGCCTGGAAACCTTGATTTATCTCTCTAAAGGGGAAAAGATGCAAGCATTTGATGGAAGGCTCATTTATACAGAAAAAAATATTTAAACCAGAAAATTCCCTTATTCATCAGCTACTAGGACAGCATACAAAAGGTAACATTTCTGCCCAATTTGTTATCTTGAACCTGGTTTGAAGCAATTTTTCCTGAAAATTCAGGAATACTTCAACATAGCAGCTGAAGACACAAGCTCCCTCCTGCCCCAAATTGTAAAAGTTAGAGAATCACAGAATCATGGAATAATTTAGGTTGGAAAAACCTTTTAAGATCATGAAGTCCACCTAGCACTGACAAGTCTGCCACTAAACCATGTTCCAAAGTGCCACATCAATGCAGCTTTTAAATATCTGCAGGGATGGTGACCCAACTGCTTCCCCAGGCAGCCAGTTGCAGGTCTTGACAACTCTTCTGGGGAAGAATTTTTTTCATAATATCCAATTTAAATCATTTCTGATACAAGTTGAGGCCGTTTTCTTCGATTCTGTAGCTTATTACTTGGGAGAAGGGACCAGCGACACCTGCCTTGTTAAACCCTTCTTTCAGGTAATCATAGAGAGCAGTAAGATCTCCCCTGAGCCTCCTTTTCTCCAGGCTATCCAAGTTCCCTCAGCTGGTCCTCGAAAGACTTGTGTTCCAGACCCTTCACCACCTTCTTTGCCCTTCTTTGGGTGCACTACAGCACCTCAATATCTTTCTTGTAGCGAGGTACTCAAAACTGAGCACAATATTTGAGGTGTGGTCTCACCAGTGCTGAATACAAGGGGATGGTCACTTGCCTGGTCCTGCTGGCCACATTATTTCTGATAAAAGCCAGGATGCAATTGGTTGTCTTGGCCACCTGGCCACACTGCTGGCTCTTATTCATCTGTCTGTCACCTAGCATCCCTAGGTCCTTTTTTCACAAGGCAGCTTTCCATCCACTCTTCCCCAGGCCTGTAGCACTGCATGGAGTTGTTGTGACCCAGATGGAGGACTTTGCCTTGCTGAACCTCATACAACCGGCCACAGCCAGCCTGTCCAGATCCCTCCGCAGACTCTTCGTACCCTCAAGAAGATGAACTCTCACCCAACTTGGTGACATTTGCTAATTTACAGAGGGTGCACAAAATCCCCTCATCCAGATCGCTGAAACAGAACTTGCACCAATACTGAACCCTGGGGAAAAACACTTGTGACCATCACCAGCTTCATTCACCACAAGTCTTTGGGCTCAGCTATCCAGCCAGCTTTACATTCAGCAAAGGCTACACCCATTCAAGCCATGAGCAACCAGTTTCTACAGCAGGAAAATGCTGTGGGAAATGATGTCAAAGGCTTTACTAAAGTCCAGGTAGACAACATCCATAGACTCTTCCTCATGCACTAAGCAGGTCACCTTCTCACAGGAGATCAGGTTAGCCAGGCAGGACCTGTCTTTCATAAACCCATACCTACTGGGCCTGGTCACATGGTTGTACTGTACATGCCACAGGATAGCACTCAAGATGATCTGCTCTGTAACCTTTCCCAGCACCCAAGATCAGACTGACAGGTCTATAGCTCCCTGGATCCTCCTTCCAGCCACTCTTGTAGCCAGGCATCACATCTGCTAACTTCCAGTCAACTGAGACCTTCCTGCTGAGCCAGGACTGCTGATAAATAAAAATGGCTGTGAGCACATCCACCGGTTCCCTCAGTATTCTTGGGTGGATCCTGTGTGGCCCCATAGACTTGTGTGTGTTTAAGTGGTACAGAAGGTCACTGACCACTTTCCCTTGGATTATGGGGGCTTCATTCTGCTCTCTGTCTTCCAGATCAGGGGGCTGGGTACCTAGAGAACAGCTGGTCTTACTATGAAAGACTAAAGCAAAGAAGGCATTAAGTACCTCAGACTTTCCCTGATCCTTTGTCACTGCTTCCCCTGGTGTCCGATAAGAGATGGAGATTCTCCTTGCTTTAGAGGGGCTATAACTTCAAGAAACTGAAAATGTGAGGAGATAACACTTTCTTTAATATGATCCTGTTGCAATTCAAAGAATCTCCTCTTACTCAGTAGAACCCCATTTAGGAATAAAAGGATTTATGCCTGCATCAGTCAGGAGAAACTGAGCATCATTAAGCAACAGAAGAAGAAAAAAAACTCGTAACACCACAGGAGCTCTTGAAATTTCTGAATTTTCATGCATTTTGGGGGGCCAAAAATCGTTTGATTGTGAATATAGGTCACAACAAATATCACAGTACAACAACAATTTCTTGGTACTGTTCATATGCTTCCTGGGTAAAGCTCTCCCCTTTCATGTTTTTCTGGAGCCCTGTACTAATTTTACATATATACTAAGCTATAAAAACTAAGAAAGAAATGTATCATTCGCTGCTGATTTATATGTTGGAAATGTTGGAGCATGGATTTCATTTTTATGGTATTTCCAGCACCTAGAACTTTGCCAAAAGCTAAACCAGCAGTAAAATGAATATGGGGTTTGATTCTCCTTTTCACTCGCATCGATAAAACAAGGCATGTAATTCCTTTGACTTAGACAAGGTGTTCATTATTTACATTGACCTAAAAGGAAAGTGAACTACTATCAATCAGAAGAATCTGTATCAATAGCTAACATATGAAAGAACTCAACAGTGTATGACAGTCATATCTTACAAACCTGAAGATAACAGTGCAGTAGCTGGGAAAGGGTTAGATTTTGTTTTCTTTCATAGCCAGAGTTTTGGAGCCCAGCAAAGCTGTGGATCAGCACCAACAGCATAGCAGTGACTGAGTCAGCCTTAATCCCCATGACATGAATGCTTTCCTGCTCTGGCCATAAGTTCTCTTGTCTCTGGGAATTAAGATATTGTAGTGTCAGTCTGATGTAAATGACAATTTATATCAATTTATTAAGCAGCATTTAGTCACAAAACAAAATTTCATTTCATGAGAAACAGAACTAGATTGGAAAACGCTTTCAATACATCAGAGTTTTGTCAGGAAGTGCCATTCACTAAACCCAAAATGGTTTGCTCAGAATTTCTCTCTTTCTGAGATTCACACATACCATCAACCAAATTCCTGACAGGCTGTTGGAAAGACCAGTACTTCCGCACTGTGTAACACAAGGGGATAAACTAAACATGCACTCACACATTCACTGCAATAGAGCTGACAGATTCAGGTTTCTCACAACAGAGTGCCAAATTTCATGTCAGGGACATGAGGACAGAGGGCCCAGGACCTTTAGCCTTATTGTAGAGCGAGTTCAAAAATATAGATATTCATACATATAAAAATTATTCAAAGTATGTTTTATAACTTCTAAGACTTATAAATAAACCCACATTACAATACTTATGTCATGGTGCATATATGCCAAGTTATCTATATAGAAGAATTCTAAAATAAAACACAGCAGAACTGACAAACAGAATTTTCACAAACAGTAAAATAATCACATGTACAAATAACTGAAGTCTAGTTTAAGCTTAGTAATAAGGTGCTGGAATGCTCTGCTCATCCCCAGCCAAACATTTTTTCTTTTAAACAATTAAGGAAGTCTGAAATTTTTTAAGTACTCATTAAACAACATCATGTTTGAGATAAATGGAATCATAGAGTAGTTTGGTTTGGAAAGGACCTTGAAAGGTCATCTAGTTCAACCCCCCTGCAATGAGCAGGGACATCTTCAACTAGATCAAGTTGCCCAGAACCCCTCCTAGTCTGGCCTTGAATGTCTTCAGGGATGGTGCATCCACCACCTCTATGGCAACTTGTGCCAGTATTTTACCACCCTCACTGTAAAAAGTTTCTTCCTCATGTCCAACCTGAACCTCCCCTCTTTTAGTTTAAAACCATTACCCCCATCTTATCACAACAGGCCCTGCTATAAAGTCTCACCCCATCTTTCTTATAAGCCTCTTTTAAGAACCCAAGGATTATCCAAGCCATATAACCGGATATTCTTAAAAACTTAATTGTGCGAAATTGTGCAGGTGGGAGTCTGTGCAGCTCCATGGTTATTGTCAGACACGTCTAAATGTTTGTTCTTTAAACAACGGAGCAATTAAAGATAAAGGAAAAAGAAAATCAAACCCTATCAAGCTGTTCATTCAGAGGACTCACAACGTTTTTTTAGAATCGATAGGCTTCTGTATAAATCACCCATAGTAAAGAGCGTTACTGGCTGCTCAGTTGTCTCACCATCAGTCGCACAAGGTGGTAGTGGCACCTCAGCATCTGCCCAACATTCACATGGACAATTACTAACATTAATTCACTTTCAACATGTTCCCAGGGTTCAGCCACCCACACTTTGCTGTAAGATTTATAGATAATTTCTGGTATAAAATATTTTGTTTAAATAACGAGTCTTTCTATAGCCATGGCCATGTAATTAACAGTAGCCTGCATCATGCATACTGCTTTCATCTTGATTTAATACAGCTGGAATATCATGCACTTTCATTTTGTCAGGTTTTCATCTCCTTGCAAAGTTTAGGGATCTACAAATGGCTTTTCCCCCTTTCTTGTTTGTACTTTTTGATATACCCTCTTAGCCTAATTCCATTTGCTTCCCTATTGAAGACCCTTTCAGACTAAAATAACTGAATGTAGTATTTCTTTTAAGAGAACATTTTAGTTGGCAATAAAAAAAAAAACAAAAAAAAAGCCCACCTTATTTAAATACTAGCTGCATTCCTTTTTTTTTTTTTTTCTTTTTCTTCTAGGTAAGTCCTAATATAAGGGATTTTAGAAAAATTCCATTTCCACTAAAGGCTGGAATTGCAATTATTCCTGTCCAAAATGTAAATGTTTCAACACAAAAGGAAACCCAAGAAAGTATCTTTCCTGAGCCCGTTTTTCAGAGAATAATGCTCAGATGAAAATCTCTAGCATTTAAATTATACAGCCATCAGGGTGCAATATTGAGATTATATTAATTGTAGTAAATCAGTTTCCATTTTATGCACAACTACATCACTATGCTCTTATTGCATCGGTACAGTAGCTTGGGACCCTCTAGTTGTATAAGGTAAAGATGTGTCGTTTAAACCAAACATTAATTCTGCTTTCTGACCTCTACAGCCATGACAAAGACTTAGATATTTTATTTTGTTCCTAAAAAGGGGGTTTAGTAGTTCTTTTCATTCTCTTTGACCAATTGTTGCAGGAATATATACAGAGATAGTAACAAATTCAGCAAAATCATCCTCCTCCTCAGCAATTTCTAGTAGGTGTCACTGATTTGGCCCTTCACTCAAAGCCTCTAATTTTCCATGAGAGCTGACACACCAGATGACCCCACACTTAGCTTCTGCTTTAGATCTGCTCTTGGCCAAAGCCATCTCCTGTGCTCATCCTTTGTGCTTACCCTCTGTAAACAAACAAACATCTAACTCCAAAGAAATCAAATTTTCTAATTTCTGTGAGTGATGTCAAGTGATACATATACAATGTTACTGGACTTCACTTCCACGTATACATATTGATATATGTGACACAAAAACATGCAGCTGTTAAGTACATAGTGCAGACAGAAAATAATGCTCTGTTTTGCAGGTTTCTTGCCTGCACAGCTCTTTATGCGAGACTGTGTTCCCACAACCAGAATGGGATAAGTTATATGGTCATAAGCAGCAAGAACAAGTATCAAGTTCTCAGAGAACCCAACTGGAAGAGAAAGAAATGCCATTTTTAAAAGAGGAACATGTATCTACCTCTTTATGGGTATCCCCCAAAATTTTGGAAACACTTTGCTCGTACATTTTAGCATTAAAAGCTTAGGTACAGAAGAAATGTGGTTTGGTACCATCATTGCATCAAGTACTATTGAGGATACTGTGATATAGTACAGCACAGGACAGCTGGGATTACCCATTAATTGATCTAAGTTCATCCTAGAGCAAGGCATTTCACCTGTTTATCTCTTTATCAAATTGTGAAAATAAAATCACACTGCTACCCTCTGTAGAGAGCTTCCATAGGTAAGGATAGAGGCACTGCTGTCATGGTTTAAACAAAGTCAGCCATAAATCACACAGTCGCTCTCTCACTTCCCCTCCCCTTCTTCCCTCCCCTCTCCCCCCCGCCCCGGCTCCCAGAGGGATGGGGAGGAGAATCAAAAGAATGCAACTCCCACAGGTTGAGATAAGAACCGTCCAGTAACTAAGGTATAACACAAACCACTATTGCTACCACCAATAATAATAACGATAAGGGAAATAACAAGAGAAGAGAATATGATACCACCCACTGAAATGAGCCCGACCGAGAAGAGAGTGCCCTTCCGGGTAACTCCCAGTTACTCCCCTGGGCATGACATGCTGTGGTATGGAATACCTCTTTGGCTAGTTTGGGTCAGGTGTCCTGTCCCTACTTCCTCCTGGCCTCCCCTCCTCCCTGGCAGAGCATGAGGCTCACAAAGTCCTTGGTCAGAGTAAACGTCGGTGTTATCAGCTCCGTTCCCAGGCTGAAGGTCAAAACACAGTGCTGCACCAGCTACTAAGAAGGAGGAAAAATTGACTGCTACTGCTGAACCCAGGACAACTGCCAAGTCCATGCTTTGGCCACCTATGTACTATACAACAACTTCTTAATTTATAAAAATACATACTATATAGCTATAAAGATAACACTTGAACCTGTAACAGGTTGTACTTGAATGCTTTTACACATCTTTCAGGGCACTCTTCAGTTGGTTTTCTGTGCATGACTGCATTTTTCATTATTATTTAAATTCGTTAACCACATGAGCAGAATTGGCCGTGGGAGACTTCACAGAAGCAACCTCTGCCATTTGAACTAAGGATAATCCTGATAACAATGGCTATTCCCTAAAATGATCAATGCTACAATGGAATGAAGCTTTGCCAGTCAGCAAGTGTGTGTGGGGAGAAAAACACAGGAGTATCAACACAGTCATTCTCTTCTGCCTTCCAGCCACATTTCCATCATTCTGCTCCTTTTCTGCAGACGATCTGTCCTGGGTTCACCTGTAGCAGTCATTTGTCTCCTTCTTAGTATCTGGTACAGTGCTGTGTTTTCAGCTTTAGTCTGAGAACAATGCTGATAACACACTGATGTTTTTAGCTGTTGATAACTACTGTTTACCCTGATCAAGGACTTTTTCAGTCTTATGTTCTGCCTGTGAGGAGGGGCACGGGAAGCTGGGAGGAAGCAGAGACAGGACACCTGACCCAAACTAGCCAAAGGGGTGTTCCATACCACAGCATGTTATACCCTTTGCATAAACTGGGGGGAGTTACCCAGAGAGTCCAGATCGCTGCTCGGGTCAGGATGGGTATCAGTCAGCAGGTGGTGAGCAACTGTATTCTCTCCCCTTGTTTTTCCCCTTACCATTACTATTATTGGTGGTAGCAGTATAGTTTTGTATTATACCTTAGTTATGGGACTGTTCTTATCTCAACCCATGGGAGTTACATTCTTTAGATTCTCTTCCCCTCCTTTGGGAACGGAGTGTGGGAAGAAGCACGAGGGAGTGAGTGAGAAGCTGCATGGTTTGGAGTTAACAGCTGGGCTTAAACCACGACAGGACAGGATCCCTACTGCCACACTCTGACCCTTGCTTTCCTCTTTGCCTTGTTACACTCCACAGGTTTCTTATACCCAGCCCTTGTTTTGCTTATGTACCTTCTTCTCCAGAATTCTCTCTTCTTCCTTCAAGTTATGGTCTACCTCAATTACCTACCCCAGCAATTCTTCCTGCCTTAGGCCATTCTGGATCCTTATATCCTGTCTGTTCAAATAACAGGGGTCATACTACAAGCATTAGCTACTAGTCCAGCTTCTAATCCACTTTTCTACCTGTTCTCTTCTATGCTTCATGCAAAAGTCTTGCCTCTGGTTCTAGATCTGGTTCAGTGCTTTTGCCTCTGCAATGCAATAATGATGGAGCAATGCATTACAATTTAAAAGGTAAAGTCTTAAATTATTTTAACTGTTAATATTTCACTGACTAAGAAAATAACCTTAAGGATTGCCACAAGATCTGAAATACTGGTTATAACATCCCATCAACTGTTCTCATAATTTCTTCATGTTTAAGCGTATTTTTTCCTAATAAACCCCTGTGACTCATTTGAGAATCTGAGTTCTATATCCCATAGTTAATTACAATTTATGCAAGAAACATTCTGAAAGCAACAGGAATAGTTCTAGAGCTATTAGAAGGAAGACATTAGACCAATAAGACACTGGATATTCAAGTTACTGTAAAATACAGTAACAGTCCAACTTCCATTTCAGCATTGTAGGAACACTAACATTGGAAATTCCTAGCATATGGTAAGCTCTCTCTTGAAATTTACAGGATTACTTTATTTCAGAAGATCAAATTATTAATTTATTGTTCCCTGCAGTAAATGCTACGTACAACTCAGAATATTTCTGCTCTCTGATTGTAACACACATTAGTGGCTGTAACTGATTTTGTATTAGTCTTGCATACTTGACTTTGTTTAAGAGGGTGCACTGAGCATCATAAGTACTTGTAAGTGGATATGTAGACTTCTTTAAAATGTTGATGAGCAGCTGGCTCTGCATAAGATAATTGTTGTACTCCTTTACTATATTGTTTTATTGAATTGCTTTTTCTGTCCATATAAGTTCAATTTTTTCCATGAACAGTTAATACTAATTTTTCCAGTATCCTGAATTTTACTGGAATGTATTTATATGTTGATTTGTTCCACAGAGCGACACAGATATAGAACCCAGCAAGTATTTCTCAAATAACAACAGATTGGAACTAATGCGAGAAACTAATGTTCAGCTCAGGTGAAGTGTGTAAAGCAAACACATGAAACTGGTGTAAATAAAGAAAAAAGGACAGAAGAGATTTGTCTCTGTATACAGGATATGCGGGGTAAGAATGGATATAACAGGCAGAGGTTTCTCACAAAAGCATCTTTCATCTTTCCTGCAATGCTAATGTTTGTCATGAAGGTTAAAAGAGGCTAGAGTGGAAGCTAGAATTGGAATAAGCAATACAATGCCTGCATGGTCAGATTGGAGAGGTATCAAGCGGCTCTGGCTCCAACTTTAAGGATGCACCAGTGGATGGGGCTGCCTTTTATAGCCAATAGTTTACTTGCTGGTCTAATACCTTCCTAAAAATAAAGCTAAAGTTTCTCCAGGTTGAGACTAATTTTTCATGTTATTGCAACTTCTCCTTTTTTAAGGACAGCAGAAAGGCCTACAAGACCATCTATGTTTCTGCTCTATTTCTTGCCCTATTTAGATTTAAGTCAGGAAATTAAAATAATGACTAAAAAATGCATGTCATGCCTAAAAAGCACAGAATATTATCAAGGGAAGACAAAGACTGACACAATGGAGGAACAAGCTAAACAATATCCCGAGACGCCAAAACTGGCTGTGAATGAAGTTTTCAGAGCAAGGAAATAAAAACAGAAAGTCTTCCTCAGATGTATAAAGTGGAGTGAAGCTGACAAAAGAATACATTAGACCGTGGCAGGATATTAGAATAAACTTCATAAAGAAAGAAGATAATACAGCCCCAGAATTTAATGAGGTCCCTGTAGTGTTTGTAAGAAGAACTGGAGTTGAAAAGCAAGCAATAGACAACACACCTAAGTTTTTCAAAACGTATTGTGCCTAAAGGCCATTAGGTTAATGTTCAGATTTAATGAAAAAATGTATGTACACTTGAGGGTTAAATAGCATATAGCCAATCTCTCCAAACTGACTTAAGATTCTTCTGGGCAGGAGGGGGCAGTGCAGCTCCCACAAATATAAAACTCAGTCAAACACTGCATGAGAAGATGAGATAGAATAAAGTATAACTATTTCTCCTCTTGCTTGAATATACATTTTCATATTTTTTGGAAAGTAGAGCCAATTTATAAAAATAAAGAAATTCAATATTTTTAAGAAAATTAATTGGAGCATATAAAAATAGACATTTATATTAATGATATTTCTTACACTGTGTCTGGGCCCAGGCTTCCAGGTTCATCCTCAGAGAAGTTAGCCTCAGCCACAGGAAGTCAAGGCTCCTGAAGCCTATAACACTGGTGATGGGCTTTCCTTTTCAGGGCTGCAGGGATGCTCAAGGGCTGGGAGGAGCTGGGCAGGTGACTTGGAAAGATGATTGCTTTCTCAGGAAGAGGTTAATTAAAGAGGCATGCTACTGCAAAATATTTAGATTCAAAGGGATTTCAGGGCTTTATCTGAGAAAGTAAATGCCACCAGTATATTGCTGTCTGGCTTCAATAGACAGTCCCATTTCCTTGTATCTTGCAACTAGCAGACACTGCATATTATGGAATAAACAAACACCCAGATCCACAGTCCCTGAAATCATTAGGTGTTCCATTGACAACTGTGGGCTTCAGATTATAGACCTTTAAGAAGACATTACCTATTTCAAATGACTGCTTACTATGCAGCTAAAAGCAACCACAGATAAGACATTTTTTTAGCTGATAAAAAGCCTCCAGAGCAGTGGTTCAAAATTAGAGTTGCAACCTGAGACTGGGGTGTGAAGAGATTTTCCTGCAGGGTCACAACATATTCTATAAACATAAGATCTCATTGTAAAGGAAATTACTTCAAGCTCTTCTGGCAACAAAGATAACCTTCAGAATGTAAATATCTGAAGCAGTTTGGTTTATTGAATATATAATAGTAGGGAATACCCAGTTCACGATGCTTTCTGCAAGATTAGGAAACTAGTCTCTTCTGATTTTATAAATACAAAATAACAACTTTGTAAGCGTCAAATATAGGTACTATGCAACCAAATATGATGTAGTAACATATTTCAGGTGGGTTTTTGAACAGCACCAGTGTTTCTGACACAAGTCAGAATGCAGATATGCTGTGAAAGAACATAGGATGGAAATGGCTTGAATCTAGAGTTGCCTAAAGATTAATGAGTTTAAGTTTCAAATACCCTGGTTGATTAAAGACGAAAAGTTTAAGATATGGGAAACTAAAACCTGCCAATGTTTAAAAGTTGTAATACAAAGAAGGATTAAAATAGTAACAGAGAAGTTTCATAGGAAATGGGGGGTACACTGAAAATAGAAGCGCAAAAACTATAAACAATTTAATTCTTTACCAAGAACAAGTATTTGTTCATCTGTGAATTTCCTGCTTTCCATTATAAGATTTTACTACACGTAAGTCACATCCTTAAAGGTGACTGGTAATATACTTCAGGGGCTGAAATGCATAAGCACTTAGCCTATACAGCTGAAACTGCAGAACTGTAATTCTAACTCAAAAGCACAGGCATTGGATGATCCAGTCCTTGTTCACCCATCAAAAGCACAATCTGATACCTATGGAAGTTCACAGGTATTATTCATCCATTGTTTTCACATAGGAAAAAAAAAAAGAAAAAGAAAAAGGCTTTTTTTTTTTTTCTTCTCACAAATGATCTGAATTCTCAGTGCTTCAATGGAAATTAATACACAGAACCTAATCTTTCAGATGTCTAGGCTTTTTTCTACTGTAATTCAGAACACTTGTTGCTAAAAAGGTCTTTGATCTCTGGTTTGTAGGGTACTCATCTATGGGGAAAAGGAACTTGCATTAAAAGGGAATAAGAGGTGAATTTTAGAGGAAAAGCTAATATATGTGGAGAAAAAAAGCAGACTAAATCAAGTATCCAAAGCACTGAAAAACAGGCTCTGATTTCAGAAATACACATAGTCAGGCATTTGGTCCAATATCACTGAACTGAGCTGTTGTCATAAAATATATAAAGAAATTCAAGAGAAACCTAGGGAGGGCTGTAAAGAAACAAGGGGAGTAAAGAGACACACAGTTCGGAGAAAAGGAAAAGGGAATGAACCTGACACAACAAGTAGCCTGTTCCCGTTTTTTAAATTTTCCAAGAATAAACCTATTTAAAGAATAAAATTATTGCAAATCTGTCCCTACGGTTACTGTAGCAATAATGAATGCCATTAAAATGAATATTTGATAAATGAATAAATTAATAAAAACGAACGGAATAAATGAATGGGAAAAGAATATAAATACTAAATGGTGAAAATAAATGAATAAGTCTCTTAATAAATCCACTGTGCTTCAGTTTGCTAGTGCTCTATACAGATTAAATTCCTCTTAAACAGCATCTTGAAAGGAGTTTACATTGCACCACAAGGATATATATACTTCGGGGTTGCCAGGATAATCGAAAATAAACATCTATGTATGTACTATTGCTCAGATTCTTTAGCACATACCAAGCCCAACAATTTAGTTATTAGTTAGACTTTATAGTTAGAGCAGTCAGTGGCTGTTGCCAAGGCAGCAGTATCTCCATTTTTGCCCAAGTGGTTTAATTCTCTTATAGCAACTCTGCATTTCCTGTACTGCTATGTATTACAGACTGGTGTTCTTGGCAATGTACAAGACATGAATATTGGTATGTTCAGAAATCACACAGTCTAGAAGTCAAACAGGAAGGCGGGAGTTGAAGAAAGAGAGACAGAAAGATTTTTCAACACAGCAGTACCTCTCCAAAGAGGAAAAAATTAAAATTGATGGAGCGATTATTGAACATACAAGTGAAGAAATATTCTAAACAGGAGACCATAGCTATACAGATTGCAGACAGAAGGAAATGAATAGATACATAGGGCTAGATGAGTAACTGAAAGATTGAATAAAAAGGTCAGAAAAAAGAAATATTTGACAGCAGTTAACACAATTAAACTAGAAAAGAGTTCCCTAATTCACATTACTATTTCTGAGAAACTTAATCTGTGAAAGGCCAATACTTTGGTGGTTATTCATCCCAGAACCCCATTCTGGATGGAATTTGTGACAATAAACTTGTACCTCAGCACCTTTGTCATCCCCATACCATTAACATTTGTGTGCAGCTGCCTCCTTGCTTCATTATTTAAGGAACCTGATGTTAGGACTGAAATCAAAATTTTGACTATGGACCTTGTAGAATCTACTGAAAACGAAAACATTTTTTCACTGTTTAAAAGAAAAATTGTAGCTCAACTCAACTGGGAATTTTTAATAATTTTTAGCTATAGAAAATTAAATTATCCTTATGATGTATAAAACGTTCTCATTCTTCTACTCGCCACTATCAAGTTCTGAGTGCTCTGCAGAAACACAGCTCCCAGTAACTGAGGTTCATAACAGTCAATACAACAAAACCCCCATGGTATACATTAGTATATACCACCTGAACCTCATTAACAGATGAAATAAAGAATTCCTCAGATTTAAGCACAAGCACACTTAATCTATTTGCAATCCAAAATTCTATCTCTCCATAAACCAAACAATTTAAATTCCAAAACCAGAGTCACATAATTCTCAAAATAATACTGCATACTTGAAACACTGAAAGAAGCATAACATCAGTCCCATTTCAAACTGTTGTTGCAGACTTCACTTCAATTCTCCTCTCATCCACTGAAAGAGATACAGTAAAGAAAGACAACCAGAAAAAAAAAAAAACAACAAAACAACCATGTGCTTCTGATATAGCTGCATCCTGCTTTGGAATTAGCTCTGCACAGCTGCTGTTGTTTGGTCACTAATGTCATCATTTCTTAAGTAGATCTCGCTGAAGAATTTAGGCTAGTCTTTTTGGCAACTACTAAGTAACCCTAAGTTAGTAAGTCTCATGATGAGGTACCTGTTTTTCAACTTCTGCTTCTCATTCCAGAACGTGTTTCTTTTTGCTTTTTCTTTAACACAGTTTAAGGTTTGTAACTCAACAGAATTCTTCTATTTGCATCAAAAGGAGTGTGACTAGCAGGTCAAAAGAGGTGATCCTGCCCCTCTACTTTGCTCTCGTGAGACCTAACTTGGAGTACTGTTTGCGGTTCTAGTGTCCGCAACTTAAAAAGGACATGAAATTGATGGAACAAGCCCAGAGGAGGGCCACGAGGTATCAGGGGACTGGAGCACCTCCTGTATGAAGACAGGCTGAGACAGCTGGGGGTGCTCAGCCTGGAGAAGAGAAGGCTGCATGGAGACCTCATAGCAGCCTTCCAGTATCTGAAGGGGGCCTATAGGGGTGCTGGGGAGGGACTCTTCATTAGGGACTGTAGTGATAGGACAATGAGTAATGGGTTAAAACTTAAACAGGGGAAGTTTAGATTGGATATAAGGTGGAAATTCTTTCCTGTTAGGGTGATGAGGCACTGGAATGGGTTGCCCAGGGAGGTTGTGAATGCTTCACCCCTGGTGGTGTTGAAGGCCACGTTGGACAGAGCCTTGGGTGAGATGGTTTAGCATGAGGTGTCTCTGCCCATGGCACAGCGGTTGGAACTAGACGTTCTTAAGGTCCTTTCCAACCCTAACTGTTCTAAGATTCTGTTCTATGATTTGTCAGTTGGTAATTCCTTCCTATTTGATATCTTGCGTAGTTTCTGTACCACAGTTCTGAAAACAATTATTACAATATATGTGCTATAAATCATAAAGAAAATTTCAAATACAGAAGTCTGCATGAAAATGGCTAAGCAACCTTAGGATGGCTTTGTTATGGAAGGAGCCAAGACCTGCATCCCAGTATTTTCCAGTTTTGATATTTAAAGTTACTAACTTAAAACAAGCAGATGGCAATTAAACCAGAAAAATGAACGGGTTGTTCACAATCCATTAAGCGCAACATGGTTTGCCCTATTACCTGTTTCCTTTTTCTGATTCTTAAAAAGTAGGACCTGTACAGTGAACACTTGATATCTAACTATTTGTTTCTCCTTCTTTATCTATATATCTGTTGTCTCGGTAAATTTACAGAACTAAATTTACACTGGGTTTCACATCTGTCAGAATGTTTATTAGATTTTTAGCAATAGTTTTATTTGATTGGTTAACTTGGTTTTGAATCAATAACAGGGAAAGGCATTTTAATAGCTTTAATTCTCTATACCACACCACATTAGAAAACATTTTTTAAATTATCCTTGTTAACACTCTATTGTTTGCTAAGCCCCAAAACTGTTGATATCCCTCTAACACTTTTAAACTCTGTAAGTTAAAACAAGATTGATTAACAAAAAATCCTGAAATACAAAGTTCCATGTGATCATATGTACTCATTAAACGCCAAAAAGCCATTTTGTCCTCCTCATTCCCTTTTATAGCTATTGACTGAAATGTTGCATCAGTATCAATTATGGGGATTTGGAATGGTGAGAATGGTAGAGAAGCAGAGAATGAGATTTTAAGATCCCATCAAAGCCATAAATATTATCATTCTTACTGTTCTAATGTCTTTTAAGCTTTATTTACTGGTTAATTCATTGCTAAAAAAATCTTTCAGGTTCATTTAATTTTCAAGAATGTGGCCTTGTTAGCATGTTGCAAGGGTTGTTTTTTTTTTTTTTTAACAGCAAAGTTATATATTATGTGGCATGAATTATAAAGCAGTTGTCATGGAGATGTTGCTAATGCGGGAGACTATATGCTGTGTACTTTGAAAGCTGCAGAGCATACCTGTTTACAAGCACCTTTTCTGAATGCCTTACAACTGGTGGCTGGGATAGTACCTGGATAGTTCACTGCACTATGCCTTATGCTGTCACAGTGATACTTCCCCAGTACCTCTCACTTTACACCTACCTAAACATTACACTGGAAATTTTAGTGGTATTCAAGACTGTAATGAGGCGGTGCATTGAAATATGCTGAATTGCTCTGCAGCTTATGTCTTCTAAAAAAAAATGTAGAAATTACACAGAGCTGAAACAGGTAACATTAAGAATTTGAGATCTAGGAGCTCTTTTATTCTTTTGATATATCAATATTAATTAATTTAGCTAAAACCCAGTAGGTATATGAAAGCGATCTTAATGAACCAGTGCCTGCAATCTGGTGGCTCAAGATTTTCTTTCCTCTGTAAGATTTTGTTAAGTAGGTTACATAACTGTTTCCCTCTGTTTGCACAGCTGTGAAATGGGGACATTTATGCCTAATTATCTTTATAAACTGCTTTAGAGCTCTCACAATTGAAAACACCATTTAGATGCTAGAAAAAAGCACACCTCTATCTCAAAAGTTTTTCAAAAGATAATATTCACCCATCTTTCTTAATAGCTGTACTTTACTATATATTCATGTGGTGATATTAATTTTAAGGAATTTTTATTCTTGAAGCATCACATACCATCCATAACAGTTTGACAATGTTTTTGCTTGCATTACCAAGCTGGCATGTAAATTTGTTTTGTAAGACATGGTTTTGAAGGAAGGTTTGTAGAATTACAAAATCTTGTAACAGCTAAGTATCGTAATCTTCCTATCTTTGTGGTAGTGCCTGTAGGAGATATATACCAGATTTTCTGGAGGAGAAAACAAGATACAGCCTCACTGAAAATTTCTAAGTAGATTTTGCATTAAGCATCAAGTTCACTATTTCATATTTTCATAAATATGTAGAAAATCATGATGCCTTGCAAAATGAAACTTAAGAGACCAGTTCATGAAAAAATTATATGCTCCATTTACTCTGCCCTCCTATGTACTTTATTTTTTATTAACTCACTTATCCTTTATATGCAGAACACCATCTTTCCAATATGTAACCCAGAAGGGTGGACTGCAGAATGGGGAGGGAGTAAGCCAAAACAGGCATTTGCTTTTCTAGCACAGAAAGTACATTCAGAAATTCACCCCACATTAGAAAAGAAATGAACCACACAGAGTTCTGTTGTTGTTTTGAATGTTTTTCTGTGTAGATAAATGAAGAAAATTAAAAAAAAACCAAACAAACAAAAAAGAAAACAAAAGGCAGGAGGGAGGGAAAGGGGGAGGAAGGGTGAGAGAGAAAAGCACTCCTAATGCCTTTTGTGGACAGCAACAAGTGATTTACACAGCCAAAACCCCTCTTTTTATTGAAGAAGGGAGTGTGTACCTCCAGTTACTTTTTTTTTCTTCCCTCAGTTATTCTATGTTTTTCCTCCCTTTTTGCTTCTGGGGACAACTTCCTTCTGAATAGCAGCTAATTATTATTTTACTGCCCTGGTGGGATTTAAGGACCAGAAAAAATTTCTGTTGGAAAATGCCTGCTCACGTGTTCCACAAGCAGGCAGGGGCTTTGTTTTTCTCACCAGGTGGGGAAAAATTATCTCTTTGTTTGTTTTTCTTTTTCTTTTTTTTTCCCCTACAGATGACAGTTGGTGTCAGCTATGGTTCTGCTGCAGAAAATGTAGTTTGTAATATTCCTCTCTTTTGGAATTTTTCCAAATTAGTTAATGCATGTGAAATCTGCAAATGCCTCTCACCCTTGTTAGACTTCTCCATTCTATTAGCTCACGCTAATTACAGTGGATAAGACTGCCTTTTTTTTGCCTACTGGCCACTATTAAGCCTTATTGGTTGTTTTTTTTTTTCCTCACTACCATCAGTTTGTCTTCTGTGGTTTTCTCCTGACTTCAGTGGACTGGGAACTCAATATTTTGCTACAACCTCTCATAAAGATGAACAGAGAAAGATCTTCTTACTCATCTGCTGAAATATTCTACTCTTAAATCTGTGACATATGCACTAGCAAAATTAACAAAAACTATTTTGAAAGTTGCATGCAACTATTCTCCCCTCATTTTGCTGCTAAGTTTGGTACTTTAGAGAGAAAAGCTAAGGAGGAGACTTGAACATAAAAACACAGTTAAACATTAAACAAGAAGAGGCTTATCACAATCTTTTCTCTGTAAAAACAACCCACCCCACCCCACATCACCAACAAGCAAAACCAAAACCAAAACACAGATGAAGTAAAAAATGGACCTGACAAGAAAAGGAAGCATAATATAAATTAATAGAATGTTGTCAACTTACCACTAAGGATGATGAAGGAAAAGTCCACAAATGCTGTGAGAACCCAGATTATTTTTTTTTTCTCTAAATTTTCATGCTACAAAATGATACTTGGAAGTCACTGGTGATCTTTCTGTGTTTTATCATTTACAGCACTCAAAAATAATCCTCACAGCAAACAATGATGTCATATTATCTATATTTAGTTGCAGTCTCAAGGAAATGATTTAATTTTATATTGAAATGAGATGGGTTTTAAAACTAGAGGGCAGGTCTGGATATTAAAATAACTGAGTCCTAATCCTAATACTAAGATATCAATTATTTTAACGGTCTTAAATAAAGTTTGATGTCCCTGCTTTGGGCTTGCTGTTTACTGACTTCAAAAGATGTTGAAGACTCCACATGCCAAAATAAGTAAGAATTCTCTCCTCTTCTTTCCCCTGCTCCTAATGAAAGACAACAGATTACAGCTTAGAACTGTCAGGAAGCTTAGTAGCAACTTCACGCGCTTTACAACATTCACAGAGTCTCAAAATCAGAGAAAGACACAGGAAACAGAATGGCCTGATGAACTTTGATAATCACTATAGTTTCATGCGTTAGACTTGTGTAGATCCTCTTAATAGCCGAGCAAAAATGACACCAGTTTATATAAATTTTATTACATTAGTAATGCCTCAGGTAGATTAGAATGAAATGCTCTGGAAGTAGCAGTTAGGAATTGAGTAAATTTCAGGCAAAGCTAACCATTGAGGATGGCTCCTAGTCTTCATCCTGTAAGGCATCATTTTTTCCCCATGTCACTTCAAAAGCATATATACAGAACTGGAAAGACATTAAAGTCATTCCTACCATGTAACAGTGAATCATGATAGCTGTTCCTATTGTATAGTGGATAACGGGAATGTGTGAATCTTTAGAGACATTAAAGTAATCATTAATCCTTTTCTTCTTGTCAGTCAAAAATGTTGTACTCTTGGGGTAAGAATATGTTTGGCTGAGAACAAGCTTTTAGTAAAATAGATTTGGCAGATGCATATTTGCAGATGCTCATGAAAGATGAATCATGACATTTCCTGGCAACAAACACACCAAAATGTCTGTTTTGCTACTCTCTTTCTGTTTGGGTATTACATCAGCTATATATACACTGTATATGTATGCATTAGTGTATAAATCAATCAAGCACTAATGAAGAAAATTATTTGCCACCAACACTAGAACACAATACTACCATAACAATATCCTGGTCACACAAAGAACAGTGAGGAATAATCTGAAACAACTAAATAGGTTCTTCAGAAACACTGTGATTTGTGATCTTCACAATGGTATAGGCAAATCCTTTGATAATCTACGATTGTTATATTTTTGTAGGAGACTTTCATTTTTGTCACTAAATCTGGTCAAAGATTAATTACCTAAAAACAATTTCTCTGACATCTGTAAACACTGCCAGTGCAGAACACATTAGAGGAAATGTTGATTTTATCCCATATTTGAGTAAAGAATAGGAAATGACTGGCAAAAGGAATGAATAAATAAGTAAATAAATGAAATTTAAATTATTTCCCAGTTCAGTGTTGTTTAACATTCCAATTTTATGTTACTTAATCATTAAGAGATTTGTATGAACACAAAATCAAGCCAGCAAAAGGAGAATGAAGCCAACAAAAAGTAAAAGTAACAAAATGAACACAGGAGAACACCAATGAAGTTCAAGCTGATGCTCAGAACCACATCAGATGCCATGTAAAATATACCCAATCTCAGAATAGCCTTTGGCTAGCTGGAGGAATACAAATTCTCCAAGCACCAGGGATCAGGTTAGGAAAGCTAAAGCCCTGATATAAGTAAATCTGGCCAGGGACATCAAGAGTAACAAGAAAAACTTCTGTAGGTATGTTGGAGATATAAAAGGAAACAGGAGACCTGGTTACCTGGGGTATGGAGAAGGATGAGGGGATCAATGACTTTTTGCCTCAGTCTTCACCAGCAAGTGCTCTGGCCACACCACCCAAATCACAGAAGGCAAAGGCACTATTAGGACAATGAAGAATCAGTCTATGTAGGAGAAGATCAGGTTCAAGACCATCTATGGAACCTCAAGGTACACATGTTCATGGTACCTGATGAGATGTATCTGTGTGTCCTGAGGGAACTGGCTAGGTAATAGCTTTAAACTGAAAGAGGGTAGATTTAGATTAGATATTAGGAAGAAACTCTTTACTCTGTGGGTGGTGAGGAACTGGAACAGGTTGCTCAGAAAAGCTGTGGCTGCCCCATTGTTATGGTTTAAACCCAGCTGGTAACTCAGTACCATGCAGCAGCTTGCTCGCCCTACTTCCCTCCTCCTTTGGTGGGAAGGAGAGGAGAATCTAAAGAATGTAAATCCCATGGGTTAAGGTAAGAACAGTTTAATAACTAAAGTACAATATACTACTATGACTACTAATAACAATGATAAGGGAAATAACAAGGGAAGAGAATACAAAACTAAAAGGTAAAGGAAAAAAAAACCCAAATCAATAAATACAAGTGATGCACAACACAGTTACTCACCACTCACTGACCAATACCCAGGCTGACATGAGCAGCAATCAATCCCTTCCAGGTATCCCCATACATTTATATACCAAGCATGATGTGCTGTAGTATGAAATATCTCTGCAGATAGTTTGGTTCGGGTGTCCTGTCTCTGCTCCTTCCCGGCTTCCTGTGCCCCTCCTCACTGGCAAAGCATGAGACTGAAAAGTCCTTGATCAAGGTACGCCAAAACATTTGTGTGTTATCATCATTGTCAGACTAAAGCCAAACCACAGCAGTATACCAGCCACTAGAAAGAAAATTAACTCTGTACTCTGTACTTGCCAAAACCAGGACACCCGTCCCTGGAAGTTTTCAAGGCAAAGTTGGATGGGGCTTTGAGCAGCCTGGTCTAGTGGAAGGTGTGCCTGCCCATGGCAGGGGAGTTGGAAGTGATGAGCTTTAAGGTTCCTTCCAACTCAAATTGTTCTATGATTCTATGATTTGGCAAAGTTAGATTTTCAACACCCACTATCAAAGATACAGGTACTCTCTTGCCTCAACATCACATAATTTTTTAGCCATTAATAAAGTTACAGCTTCAAATTCATGTTGACACCTATAGAAAACCCCAAGAAAAACACACTGAACTGAGCTCATAGATTGATTCAATCTCTTTCTTTTGGGATTTTTAGTTTTTTTTTTTTCTTAGCTGTTTTGTGCATTTAGGTTGTTGGTTTTGTTTGTTCCCCCCCCCCCTACTGTTTTCTTTTAAATTAATTGCCTTAGTAAGGAGGAAGAATCTGGCTGTTCCATAAAAAAACTTGTTATTCTAATACTTACACATTAAACTTATAGTATGCCTTTGAAGTTGAATTCTACATGCACTGTACAAGCTGTGACCTCCCAGGTGATATATACTAGTCTGACCTGTTGCAATCCAGAGCATCAAATCGATATTAGTGAAAATCAGATATGCCTTCAAAACACAGACGCTACTAATGTAACAAAGGTACAAATAAATTTGGCATCAAAGGCTTCAGTCTGTTGTACTAAGCTTTACAATACCTTTGTTCATTTTCTTAAGGATATTGCTCCTAAAACTACATTTAGAAGTATTAATTAGTTCTTTAAAATGGATTTAGAGGCAAATAACCACAATGTAACACAGTAATCTTTTACTCACATTCATTTTGCTTGAGCGCAATAGTTACATTTGATCAAATAGTATCTTCCAGACATTATCCAGCCTTGACATGAAGAAATCTACAGAGGCTATTTTGCTTGTCTACATGTACAAGTAATCATTTATAAAGACATTTTGCTTCATTTTTACTTTGAAATATTCAGCTGCTTTTTCCAGATGAAGCTGCCACTGCATTCTTTACCTCCCCAGCTAGGAGAAAAGACCAGGCGGAATTGCTACAATCAATGGGAAGTACGCACCATCTTGGAATAATGATAAATCCTTGGTTTGTGGATTGAAGGTATTTCACCAGTATGGCTTTAAACAGATTGTCTTTTCTCATCATCACTCACTGTTTTTGTATTCAAATAGGGTAATCATTGTTCTTTGCAGATGAAATCAAGCTGCAGTGAAGGATTCTGTTTCTGGCTGAGAGTGTTTATTTCTTATTAAGTATAATATAGTGAAAGTCACAGGAACGCTGATGGGTGAGGCTGATGGGTAGGCACAGAAGCCTTCCATCACAAATTATCGAGATGCATTTCTTAAAACAAACTCAAAGATGAAATGTTTTCAGCTCATTGAAGTTAATAAAGATAGGTCCTTCATCATCTGAAGGAATGGAGCCAATAATAAGTAACAGAAATAATATCATAAATCATTCTTTATAAAGTAGAATTGACTATTATTTGCAAAAATGCCTTTCATGGGGAATTTGCAAGCTGCTACTTGTTGAATGACAATAATAAAGCAAAGAGGAAAGGTCACAGGGGACACAAAAAGATAAAATACTACTAGATTCTAGTGTATTTGATAGCAGGTATTGATTTACAGAATAACCTACCAAATAATCATGCCTGTGAGTTCAAGGCATACAGCTAGCATGGGAGGCTATTCGTATAAGAAACCAATCTAAATTCCCGGCAATTTTTTGAACAGTTAGCTGCTCAGAAAGACCTGGATACTCTAAAAAAATGAAACAGCATACATATGTATGTTTTATTACTGCCTACTTCTTGCCATCAACTCTGGCATCAATATGTAGGGGTAGGTTTTGCTCACAAGATGGCAGTGTTGATTATTACACTGCTTCAATGAGCCTTCGTCTAGCAAAAGGTCCCAACGCTGGTACCCAGGAAAAGCCACACAGGGTGGAATTCCCTAGAGGGCTGCTTCTCCACACCTGCTTACCCAAAAAGCAGATCATCTGACCCACCACCCTGTGTATTCACTACCCTCAGAAATAAATATACAAACTCATCTAAATCTCTGAATGTCCTAATATCCAGACAATGTTCCAGTTCTTATTCATTTAATGTCAATAGAAAGCAATTTTTTGCATTCTTACAGATGGCTTTTCCCCTGCAGAGAGCATGGATGGTCTCTAAACTGGTAGGGCTCCAAGTTTCTAACTTCTGTTACATTTTCCTTAGCAGCCAAAGGTTCCACATGATTAACACAAATGATTATCAATGGTATTTGCAATGCAGATCTGCTCAGGTAGTTTTGGAGAGCCTGTATTAAGTAACACTCAAACTCTTAGGACTTTTTTTTCTGGAGCCAAGAGATTGCATCCTACCAAATAAACTCACAACAGATAAGAACTGGAACATTTTCTGTTGAAACTCAGCAGTGCTTCTTTACCTACCAATGGCACTTTTAAAAATCAAACAGGTGCAGAGGACATTTATCCAGCTGTTCTTCAGAGGTTGAGAAGCAAGAGCTTATCATTGCCGCTGAGCATTATGGCATGTTTTGGAGAGCTGCTTCAAATGCAAGAAAACAAAAGGACCTGGGATTTGTTAATGTTTATCCAAATCCAGAAAAAGAGATAAGAATTTTTGATGAAGATTGACAATAAAGGGAGATTTATGTCAGTAAATGAGAAAATTAAGCATTCAGAAAAGGCAAATTACACATTCTTTCAGTAGTGAGCCTAAGTTAACTGCAATAGATGTAGTAGAACGAACGATCATGCCAGAAACAGGCAAACATACAAACCAGAGTTGCCAAAACAAGTTAACAGAGCTTCTGGCTGCAGGTGATGTACCAAACAACCCGAGTCATCAGGGCATAGAGAAATACCCAATATAAACTGAGGCAAAACCGACAGATTCTCATTATGTAAAAATGAACCACAGGAAAGATGTTTCTTTCAAAAGAAGAGCATTAAAGATTCTTTTATTTCTTTGCTCTCAAATTGAAAAATGCTTACTTAAGCATTCCCACTGATGTGTTCCCAATAACAAAAGTGATTTTAAAGTAAATTAAATTTGCAGTGTTTAGTCTTGAACATCACATGCAAGATGAAGGTTTTCTTTAAGAGCTGCAGTGCATCCAATGAGACAACATTTGCTTTGGACACTGTAACAAAGGCATTTAACATTATGATGATAGTAAAACTTCCACTTCAATCCCAACAGCAACAAAATTCAAAGTCCAAGCTGAGACTGCATCTGAAATGCAACCTGTTCTGCTTACACACTGCGGCACTGACTGCACCTACAGCTTCGGATCACTCAGGTTTGGTGTCACTTACAATCTAACACAGTATACTAAAAACAGAGTTACGCTCCTAAAGTTGCGATATCCTGCGTTGCATGGATAGTTAAATATTTACTGTTAACATTAGTAAAGAGTTTCTATTAAATTAATTTGTCACCTACATGATCCATATTTTGGAGACATTCTAGATTTTTAAAAGATGGGCAAGTTATTTGATATTAAAATCTTCTCAGCAACTGTGGTGATGAAATGGCTGAACCTATCATAGCTATACAAAGGCATTCATCTATGCTTTCTTGCTGACAATGGGAAGGTCAGAGAGGAAAAAGTATTTCTCATCCATGGAGAGAACTCAAGACTGTAGATGGAAGGACACTTTTTCTTCCCTCTCCCCACCATTGCCTTCTATGTAGCCGTTTCTCTGACACTTCTCATGAAATGATTATCAGCAGAGCGCTGTGTTCTGAATCCATCTGTTGCAATGGCCCTGTCTTGGTTTGTGTCATGTCTGTTTTCCTTCCACTTTTTCAGTCATCAGTTCTGCCAGAACATCCGCCATACCTTCCCCCTGTGAGTATGACAATGGATTCTGACCTTGCTTTCCTTTCCTTTCTCGTTCCACTTACAGCATTTGTGTAGCTATCTCTAGCCAAAACCACAAATTTGACTGGTGCCTTAGAAGAATATTTTTCTACTCCAGACCAACCTTATCTGGCCAAATGAAAATATCAGGTGACAAACATTCTGGGATAAGAAGTACCTTTTTTTGTATGTGTGTGTGATCATGCTTTGTATGAGTTCTATCTCCTTGCATAAATAATAACATTTAGTGATACTAATACATGGTACCATAACAGAAAATGAATTTGTCGTTCTAATATGCTGGAGCAGGCTAGCCCCTCTTCAATAACTTGCTACCCTCTCATTTTAATTACTGTTTCTTTACACTTCCCAGTCAATTGTCCATCTCCTTCCCTTCACAATCTGTACCTACAGCACAGGCCGAGTTCCTACTGATATTGATGAAGAATCTGAGTTTAGACTCTGCAATAGTGATCTGAAGAGTGCACTAGTGGGGAGAAACCTGCCCTTGGCTGCTGTATGCATGACTCACTACAAACTGATATTTCAGATGCCCCAGATTATGACCTACTTTACTGTGTATTACTCAGAAAGAAAGAATAAGACATTTCTGAGGCTGATACACCACCATTATTTTCTGTGGTAGCAAGGAAGAAATGCTTTCTTAAACATTAGATCAATTTTGGAATTCTTCTATCAATGATTAAAATTCCCTGGGGTCACTGTGCAAAGTCTACTGAAGAACTGATTTGATTTTCAAAGGCTACAAATCAGATCTGCAGTCTTTAACTCAAATGCAAGGTGCATGTTTCCATACATAAGGGATCATCTAACTGATGAAAGACCAAAAAGGCTTCCATAAATGGATTTACTGTTTGGCAAAATTACAGGATTTGTGGGTAATTCGTTCAGTCCTGGCACCAGAAGTACAGTTTTCAGCCTATTTTGCAGGCCTTGCGCGGAACAGGCCTTAAGAGTCAGACAATCATTTAAGCATGTCCCTAAGTGCTTTGCTGATATAATATAGATCCACTGAAGTCACTGGCAGCTTTTCCTTCACTTTTATGGGCTTTTCATAACACCTTCTATGATTCAGTTTTCCAGGAATAAAATGCTAATATGAGTAACAGCTCTTTCCTCATACTATTTGTCAGGTCTACTTAGACTAGAAACTCTAGGGCAGATCAGTCTTTTATATGCAGGTCTTGTGCATAGAGCAATAGTCCCCCAGCTCTGGAGGGGAAAGAACTACTACCATAATATTATGCTCCAGACCAAACTAGTCTTAATTTATGGACACTCAAAGGCCAATGTTATACAGAGGGACAGGCTAAATCACCAAACTCTTCTCACTCTAGAATTTAACATGACTGAGTTACAGTTAGTGAAATGCAAGATCAGCTCTGTAATTCTACTGCTGCTGGAATTTCTATGGTTCTTTGTCCATGTGTGGATTTATATATCCGTGCCGATTAAACTTGCCACTTAATAAGCAAGACTTGGAAACAGTTGTGGCTCATATTTTGAAAAAGTTTTGAAAAATGAAGTATGTGGTTACACTGAAATCAGCGCAAAGATATCAGCTGTTCCAGGAACTGCATGACAACTCTGTGGACTGAACACTCTTCATATAGGTCTCAACTACTGCATTAACCTTAGAAGAGATCTGAGAGAGTTTAAAGAAATACCTGCTCTTTTTTTTAACATCATAATATACCTGTGCTGGCTTTTTTTTAATCATATGCTGTAATATAATATGAACATCAGTATGGGAAAATTATAAAACATCAGCATTTTGATCTGTAATGCTTTTGGATAAAAAAAAATATTTAAAAAGTTCTATAGAAAAAAAAATATCCCATGTTCAGTTGCCTGTCTAATCTGCAAATGAAAGGGTGAGATAAGACACGGATGAAGGAAAACACAAAATAAGAATGTTTACCATGCAAATGAGCTTCATTAATACAGAAGATCCTTATCTGGACCACTTAAAGGTTCCACATGGGTGGATATTTCTGCTGTGAGAAATTAGGCTTTCTTTTGCAATCAACATTATATAAAGCCATTAGCATCTCCTGGATTGTTTATCAATATAAGTGTAAAATGAAAATTAGACATCAAAATGAAAAAGATCCAACCTATTTTAAGTTAAGATTTAAAATATGGTATATAAAAAATTATATTCAGACTATCAAACAACCCAAAATGTTGCTTAGATTTCTGAGTATGTATGTTTTCAATTTTTTGTTAATCAAATGTCCTTACCCAACTTGTATTTTATATCTATTATTTTAAACTTCGACTGATGGTAGGAATATCATATTCTAATTGTATGATAAAAATTCTAATGAGTTAGAATAATCAATCAAAGAAGGATGACCACTCTGAATAGAAATTAGGAGTTTCCTATTATAATTCACAACCAAATACTTCCACCTAAAAATTGGATGTAGCTTTATCCTAGAGGTTTGTACTAATGCCTTTAACAACCTCAGAAAGTGACATGGGCATCTTCTTATCTGCTTATTTAATTTGGTTATAAAATTCTGCCCTGGGCCAGTACAAGAAGTGTAAGAGACTTCACAATGATTACAGGGTCTCAACCCACTGTGGTAATTACTTTCAGCTTCAACATTTCTGCAAAATTTTACCAGTCTTTTGAAGACTTGCTTGTTGGGATATGGGAAATTTAACCTCAAAATTGCAAGGAGCAAGAGCTTTGTCTAAATCCCACTGAAGTAATGGAAAGACTTACAGTGATTGTAACGAGCTTTTCAGCAGACAGAAAAAATATATCAATGTAGAATTTCTTCCTGAAAACATTAATCTGGCATACCACACCTTCCTTAGTTTTTCTATTAATTTATGGTATTTTTAGAAAACGATTTTAAGAGCATGGATACATAACAATCAATCTCAATGGTGGGTTGTTTACACTCTGCTTTCATTTAGCATATGAAACAGATCTCTTACAGTAATTTCTTTTTCCTGTATATAAATACTTTAATACCTACAAATGAGGCAACAAAAGAAATTCAATTTGACATTTAATGTTCCACACAGAAATCACAGACACTCTGCCAAGGAATTAATTGAAATTACAGACACATAATAATGATGCCAACAATAAATACTCATACACAGGTAATAAATTAACTCATTAATTCAGCCAGTACACAGTTGTAAATAACTATATGAAAATAAACATTTTATATCAGGGCTTTAAATGTTAGCTCTACTTTTAATACTGAGTTTCCTTCTTTGGTTGTTCAAAATAATTATTCTTTAATGGGATGTTAAAATGTAAATTTATTAAATAATCTGGAATAAATTGGTTGGAAACTTCCTAAAAACACTTCAAAAAGATTCACAGGCTTTTCAAGTTCTGTTTTACTCATGAAACCAAAAAATCCCAGCATAAAAGCATCAGATGCATGTGTTTATATATATATGTATATGTATGTGTGTATGTGTGTGCCTGTGTATGTATTATATATACCCATATAGACAGGCAAAAAAAAAAATATATCTGCAGGTTCAAACATTTTACAGATACATTTCATTGAGGGATGCAAGATCATTCTTCAAAACATTTTTAGTAAAAAACATGATACATATATGAACCACTTTAATTCTGATTAGCAGGAAACTGTCAGCTTCTATGTGCAAAACTGTGGTACTGTATTGCAGTCATGTACAGGCAAAACTTCCATCACTGGGAAGCAGAAGATTATTTATACCAGTTTGCCACAGACAGGGCATCCCATGAGCACCTGATATTCTTTTGGGCTGCTGTGTGTGACTGAAACCCCATCAGTCTATCCTTACAAGGAGAGAAGTCTTTCCTTTGTCCATTGGCATATATAAATACCTTATTTTCTCTCTCTTACAGCCGTTTCTGAGACATAATTTAGAAAACCAGAAATGCTGTTCTCACTTCAGAACTTTGGCTATGCACCCATTAGCCACTGCAGGGAACCTGCTGCTAAAACTGGTGACAAAACATGTTGTCGCTCACCCACAAGTCCACACAACATGTGGAATATCTATTAACCGATCATTTTAATTCTCCAGTGTTTTCAGTAAAACAGAATTTGTAAGCACTGAGTTACTATGTGCTTTTGGTTTACTGATACGGTCTTTGGTAGTGAACTTAAGGAGATTCATCTACAGTAGAGAGCAGAATCACATCTGTATTGGCAAAACCATGGCGTACTCCCAGGTTGCCAGTCAAGAGCAGTTTTACTCCCATCATGCTTATATATTGCAAATGACTTACTGGATATTGAAAATAGTATCTAAAATGAATCAAATTATCACCAACTCGTATAGAATTGTCCCATAATTTAGATTCTCCTTCATCTTTTACTCTAGATAATTTTTTTTTTAAAACAAGCTGCCCTATTTCATGCTTAATGTTAAAATAGGCCTGATAAAGCAATGCTTTTGAGCATCTTCAAAAATTAATATTTGGTCCACTTATGCAGTTTCTTAACAAATGATTTCTTTCCTACCTTGGAATAGAAGTATGCTGCTTTGTAGTAGAATCGACAGATTCTTCATAAAACAATTTTTCAGTTGTTATTGACCTACAAATACTCCAGGCAATGATTTCCCCATAATAAAATATATTTTAAATAAGTAAGCTATCTCAAACTGAAAAAGATGAACTAGTTTATTTTCATTTCTACTATAAATATAGAAATCAGCTTGGTATTAACCGGTCTGGTAGAACAGATTCATTACAAGAATAGTAAACTACAAAAAATAACAACATACCATTCTTCCCCTGAGCCTTATTCTAAAAAGCCTTCTTCTGCATGGTCACAAAATGTACTAAGGGCTTTCAAAGAAAAATAAAAATTCAATTCTGCTTAAAATTGTAGTTACTTAGGCTGCCTTGACTGTAACTTTACATAATAAAAATATATTTCAGTAACATTATCATATTTTTTAATACCCTACCTGAGATTCATTTACATATATATCCTGTGTCAAATAATGGCCACATTCTTTACAGAAAACTGCAAAGATCTCAAAGTTATCAATTTCATAAAAATTGGCTTATAGCTTTTTTTTCCCTAATCATCTTTGTAACTTTATCAGCTAAAACACAAGCTCATTTCCCTGCTAGAATTGTTTTCCCATCTAATATGACATTGTATCATGCAGGCATCCAATACTATATGTGTGTGCAATAGAATCAGAAGTCATGGCATGATTTTTTTTGCCATTCATCTGAAAAAAAAGAAAGTATTCTAAACACAATATATTTCCAGAAAAAAACAAAACCAAAAAACAAACCCCAAAACAAACAAAAAAAAAAACATCCAACAAACAAAACCCAACCTGTATCAGACAGGATAAAGAATAATTTTCAAGCTATGGGACTAATTTTATATTGGTCAATAACACTAAAATTATTTGTATAAGTTGAGGGATTTGCCAGTAAGTTCTCTTTAACATGCTGTCCTGATACAGATGATGTTAAGGGGAAATTTAAGCGCAACATAGATGTGATGTTTTCATGGCAGGGGAAGGAAACCAGCGAGCCAAGACAAGCTGATAGGTTTTCTCATCATTTGCTATTTCAGGTGAAGGAAACCAATGAGCTGGGATAGGCCTTAACATAATATTGTACCATAGTAGCAGAAAGAGGATCATTAAAGCCAATATGGGCCATGGTATAATTTTTGCTAACCCTGCGAAAATACATTTGGCATTACTTGTGGTGAGACAAGAAGTAGACAAATTGCTGATTCAGCATAACTGTAAGGCCTGAGAATATCTATAAGCTGTGGCAGGAACTGCTGAACAAACAAATGGCTGATTTAACACAATAAATAGCGCATACGAAAAATAATGCAGTAACAGCACAGTTAAGACAGCTGCAGAATGAGAGGAAAATGAACTCTTTGAAAGGAACATTACCTTTGGAATATGGAATTCAAAAGTCAATATGGAATATTTAAACAGGAAAATATGAGAGCTGATTTCAGGAAACCAGTTTCCCAGAGAAACATTTCCCAGAGAAACATAAAAACCTCCATACTGGGAAACTGACTTAGCAGAAACAATGAACTATCAGTCTGGGAAACTGAGGAAGCCTAGAATAGAAGGCCATAGGTTACAGACTCTTGAGGGGATAAAAGAAAACTCAGAAAACTAGGAAGGTGGGATTAGCAAAAGCAGATGAACTTCAAAAACCCTAGCTGCTAAGAATCAACTGCTGTGGAAGCAAACACTTCCAGGAAAACCTGGAATGTGAGACGGGCTGCTGCCAGGAGCCCTGTGCTATAAGTGTGGACTCTAAGGACCAGCAGTGGTTCCTGATGGGCCACAGTGAGTTGGGAGATCTCAAGGGTTTGAGAATGCTTGTCATAACGATGACATTGCGCCTTTAATATTTCTGTGGCTGTATGCCGAGTAGTTTGCTATAGCTGTCCATTACCATTAGCACCATTAGAGTCATACTGTAAAACTATTAGAGCCATTTGCCATCCACTGCCATTCTCGTAATTACATCAGGATCCTAATTGTCTGTTGCTATTGATTACTTATGGCTATCTGCCTCACAGTTAAATAATGATAAATCATAGTTGCATTTGGTATTGCCATGCTTAAATTTATACAAGCTATTAATCAATGTAAATTTTTAAAAGCTGTCCTGTATACTTCATGCGGTCCCTTTATTCACTTCATTATATGTTGTCTGCTCCCCTCTTTCTCCACCTCCAGATTAAATTAGGTAAAACATTTCCCACTACCTATAGAAATTAACCCAGTTAGATGATCTTTAGAAAAAAGATAAACTGCTAGCTAACTAGGTTGTGATCAAAATGAGAGCTTACATAAGAGATGGATACAGAAAATAAGGAAAAGTGTAATATAAGAATTGCAAGAGTCACTATGTATTAAAACTCTGGTCCTACTAATCAGCCAGCATGACTTGTACTATGTAAAACACAAATCATATCTATTTTAACAGTAGTCTAAATACTGGCAGAGGACAGGCTTGAATTAAGAGGTAGATTGAAGGGGAGAACAGTGTTGAAGACACTTTGAGGAGCAGTAGGAATGTGGAAGAGAAAGTTGCTTTTTCCACAGAGAGCAGTCACAAGATGGAAGATGCCAAATGGAGCCATCCTGAGAGGAAGGCTGGTAGATATGCAGGTTTGTTTAGTTAGAATTAGAAATATATATATATATATATTATTTTCATTGGTGTTTTATAGACAGAAACTATAATGCACTCTGCATGTAAGACTAGCAAATTAGATTTCATCATGTTTTTGGGAGACTCACCTTCTCTTTTTTCTGCCAAGATGGCAAGTCCTCCATCTGTCCTTTTTTGAGAAAGCAGTGACTTCAGCCATGTAAAAGAAATGCAATAACTCAGTATCTTACATAATTTTGTAAATCAGCAATTGTATTGGGTGTTGGTGGCAAGGCACTGCATAGGCATGAGGAGAGGCTGAGGCTGCCCCATGTTGGACACAGCCAGTTCCAGCCAGTTCTGCAATGGCCCCCAGTGCAGGGCACGGCTGAAGACTTTCAGCCATGCCACTGGCTAATAAACAGGGAGGGAGAAAGGTGGTGTTTTAATTTTTGTCATTGCTTCTCACTTTCCAGTTCTATTTTAATTGATTTAAAACAGATGAGTCTGTTTTGCCTGTGACAGCAATACTTAGGTGGTCTCCCCATCTTTATCTTGACTCACAGCTTCTTCACATTTTCTCTCCCTGTCCTGTTGAGGAATGGTGTGAGAGGGCTGGGTGGGCATCTGGCCACAGTTCAAAGCCAACCACCACCACAATAGAAATTGCACTGATGTATTAAGAGTGTGTCTTGGTACAGTGGCTTGTGAAGGAAAGGCTTGCATGAGACTTAGACACCACTTGGAGTCAGATAGCCTACCTTGTTGTAACAATGAACTTACAAGCACTGGTACGCAGTGAATACATCAAATGTTTTAATTAGAAGAAGGAAGTATTTTCTTTTTATAATTATATTGTAAAAGTGTGGCAAACTCTTCTGGAATAAATTTTTTAAACTGTTAGGCTACATTTGCATCCACGCCAATTTTCTTCAGGATACAAAAGTTTGGAACTGCAATAAAGAGAAATCAGAATGTTTTTTTGAATAGTCTGATACTTAGAACAGCTGTGTAATATTAAGTACAACTGACATAAGGCATGTCTTGAGAGCAGCTGAAAATACTCAGCACAGAGAAAATACCACTTTCCTCCATACCTTGGTCTCTTTTGTTAAATCTGCTTTCAGTCTGCCAGGATGAATTAACAAGGAAAAAGAGATCAGGAAATTACCTGGAATTTTTTGTTTGTTGGTTGGTTGGTTTGTTTGTTTTTTAAGTTGCAATCTCACTGTTGTTATCTCACCAACCAGACCTGAAAAACTTGAAGCTGCTCACTTAGGACCAAATTCTCTCAGCAAGCAGTACATTAATCATCATAACTGGTAAGCCATCCTTGCAACCATAATGTCAAAAAACATCAGCGGAAGCTTTCATGAAACTAACATTTTTTTTTAGTCATTGTTTCCATGTTTAACCAAATTAATGTCCTCCCTTAATGTTACTGGTGAGAAACTACAGGCAAGGCAGGGTATTCCAATCAACAGTAGAAGTCCTACCATTAGGGCCGCTGGAATTAGCCTATTGATTCCTTCCCTGCAGAGTATCAAATGAGAAGCTGAAGTTCATTAAGGTGTAACTAGCTTGGCTGGAAACTACAATGCTGGGTTTATTACATAATGTATTTCTCTTGATGTATATTTTACTTATCATAGATTATGAATTAATAGAGGCATGATTTTAGATAAAGTGATGGAAGGTAAATGTCAGCAGATGATAATATTCTCTGTATCAACATAACTTCTTATGTTGATTCTTCAGAATCTTCCCTTGAGGCTAAATCTGGCAGGCTATGATTTATGAAACAGTTTAAGGTGTATATTTGATAACCAACTATTCTAATTAGCTCAGTCATTATCAGGCTTCTTGATAATTTTGGTTTCATTCCAATATCTATTGATGTCTATGAGAAGGCTGTGTTATTATCAAGGGAAAGTAGGTTATATTTCAGTTTAACTGGCTTTCAATAGCTGTCACTGGATCATCATACAGAAGCAGAAAGTTCTTGGCTTTAGAAAAAACAAGAACACTGACTTTGGCCTTTCCTTTTAATTTCTCTTTCCCTTTCTTTTCCTTTCTCCCTTTTTTTTTCTTTTTTTTTTTTCCTCCAGACAGTCCCAAGTTATCAGGATATCAAAACCTGGCTAATCTAACAAGCTTTCTGGCCATCTGACTATTTACCATGGTACTCAGTCTTGAGGATGCTAGTAGGAGAGGCTTGAATTCAAATCAGTGAAGTTTCCTAAACCTGACAATTTTATTCTAGTTTCTGGAAATAAAAAATAAATAAATGCATTATATTTTTTTAATATAACTTATTATTACTATTATTCTTCTTTGTGTCTTTACTGCCTTTAAAAAGGAATCTGTATCTTTTCATATCTCTCATTTTTGTATCAACAATTTATTCTTTCAACAGATGTAAACCATTTGATGTTGCTAAGCTCACACACAGCTATTGTTATTGGTATCAGTATTAGTAATGGAATCATTATCATTCTCATCACTAAAAGCTAGCTCATTATCTGATAAGTCAAAATTTCCTCCCAAAGATTTTGAGGCATTTGATTTTCCTCATTTGTATTCTCAGAAGTCATTTCTTCCTCACTTGCTGGAGATGAAAATGCACCTTCCATAAGTAAGCTGCCATTCTACTCATTATGCAGCTTTGATTATTCATTTTTCTTTTCTCCTTTGCAGCACAAGAATGATTGCATTTTTAACTGGTTTGTGGCTCACAAGTGATTTCATTTGAAAAAAAGATACTAGAGGTTAAGTTGTGATTATGTGGGCTTGAAACAACTATTGACCCAGCTACAGAAATCCATCCAATTGGCACTGGTAAGACCGACAGTTGAACCACAGCATCAGCTGGTGAGCGAGCTCTTGGGGAATACACTTTGGGAAGAATTTGAGATAATAATAGTGACGAGATGGCTTTTTACTAGGGCAAAAGATGAAAGACTGTTGTCCTTCTTTTTTCACCCATTTCTTACCTGTATTGACTCAGCCACAACTTAGTCCAAATTTCTATTAGCCTAGTGAGCTGCATGAGCTCAAACAAGCTTTTCAATGTTTGCTTTCACTTTGCAAATAGGTGGCTATTTCCTCATCTGTTAAGTCCCAATGATGTAGATGCATATGCTGTTTTTTTTCCACCTCTATAGACAGCAACTCTGCGGCTGCTCTTAATCATCACTAGTCAACTGTTCTAGCAAACAATATCGACTGTCTTGATATCTATGTGCAAGATGAGGCTACAGTTTGTCCAGCTATTTTACATCAGGTTTTGTTTTGTCCCTCTCTGACTTCTTGACACTATACAAAGGGTGAGATTTTCTTTTCAGAAATGCTTCTTTGGCATGGGAATTGTTTTGTGATCTTTCAAGCATGTGGTTCTCCTCTTATGATATGCTATTTCATATGTAATTGGGCTGAGGAACAGACTTCTCAAATGAGAAGTGTCACCACATTGAGTGTGCAGGATACTTGGGAGCAAAATGTAATCAGTCTGGAGCAGAGGGGGAGTTTTGTGTTAGTTACTCTGTTTTTGTTCTGCTTTTATCTCACAAAGAAATATTTCTGATTATGTGGTACAGAAAACTACCTGATGTGTGAGCTGTAAATGGACTTTAAAAATTCAGTTAACTTTATTTAATGGCATTCATGCGTTTGTAGTTATCAAGGAGTCACATTACTGAAAATTAGTTTCAGTAATGTTCTAATATTACCGCACAGCTATTTGTCGCCAAATGGAAAGAAAGCTAATTACTGGACTTGGTCAGCTGATACTGCTTTACCCATCTTCCCTCATATGACATGAGATTATGCATGCATGCTACTAAATCATATTTTAAATCTGAGATATCTGACCCCTTTAGCAAACTGAGCACTTCTATTTGTTTAGACGGACATTCATAGCCAGAGAAAGAATTTAGATTTTTGATTTCCATTTAATTCTCAGACTTTAAATTATCAACTTTAAAAAAAATTATGCCTAGAAAAAGTCCTTTGCATGCACCATCCTGGCATCAGCCAACTAGCCAGGCCATGGCATTAGGCAAATCTCTCTAACAGCTTTATATACATAACTCAGCATTTTTTCCTAGTATACTGAGCAAAGAGTAGTTAATATTTAAGTCAGCCAGACTTTTTAGAGAAATCCAGATGGAAGCCATGTTTTAAAGCTTTAAACCATACTTCTTGCAGAAAATAACACAAATATTTTAAGGATCTGGAATATTTTCTCAGATCTTATAGGTCATTTCACAATTTGGGATGTGTTCTTTAAAATGTCACACAAGTATTTTGCCTACAACACAAATGTCAGTATTAAAAAATAAGCTTGTTAAAAATAAATTTAATCTATAGGAACAAAATGAATCCATTTCAAGGCCACTGGTATCACAGTCTGAGCAAAAAGATGGAAACCAAGGAGTTGTAATTTTTAAAGATAAATGACAAACATGTTTCAGTAACATTACATTGATTGCACAGAATCTGAAAACAGCAGTGGTTTTTTAATGGGAATTCATCTTTTCTTTGCATTTTGCTGTAAATTGCAGGCTATCCAAGATTAAAAATGCAAAATTAAACATGGCACAAACTATGTCAATTTAACTTCAAATTTATACCTAAGAAGATGCAAGACAGATTGAATACAGAATGTTATGTATCTTAGCTCATTTAGAAAGAGCTGTAATACATTACAGATTTTTCATAAGAACTGCCATATTTCATAGGTATTTCTCTATTCTTCATTTTCTATTTTTTATTTTCCCTATTTTTCTACAGAGTATACTATGCTGGCTAAATTACATAAATAGCATGAAAACTATGAGAAATGGGAAAAAATGAATACAAACCAGACAGCTATTTTCTTGCATTCTTTCTCTCATCTTACTCTCCTAGCTGCCCTGTTACAGAGTAAATGGATGCTAATTACAAAACCCCACAAAAAACAACAAAAAAAAGCCCCCAACTGATAAACTTGTTACAACTTCTGTTTACACAATTTAATGCCTCTTATGGGAATAAAGATACTGAGGACTTGAAACCTTTACATGCGCTATCTGTCACGGGAAGCAACTACCATTATAAAATCAACATTGACTTGACGATGTACAATGCATCTGAAAGCGTACCACACCACATCCATGTTTAACTGTACATTTCAGCAGAAATTTAATTTATTTTGAAGTTTCCCTGAAAGACCTACAGAAAGGAGACCAGCTCACCGACACCTGCAGAAGCAGAATGCTGGTGGGTTCCCCGGGATTTCTTAGGCACCTGCTTCCCAGTGTTGGTTGTTTTGCCTGAGAGCTAACAGGCTTAACAGAGAATGCAGCTTGTTGTAGACCACAATCCAGTTCTTCACTGGAACTTGGTAATTACTAACTGATCCTGAGTCAGCTGATATTTTATTTCCTGGCGACATTCATTTCACATCTCGATTCTTGTGAGGTCAGCAAATATTTAACGTGACAAAGCAATTTTGATATGAAATTAAGCACAGAGTGAGCAATGATGTAATTCTAACACCCAGAATTATGGGGAAATTCACTAAACCGATTGATTTTCCCTTTTATTTTATCTGAGCTAGACCAAAACACATTGCCAGTGTTTCTGCTCACGCTGTGTTCATGGAATGCAAAAAGTTCTTACCTGCATATGCTCACAGCATGGATTAAGAAATACAAAAAGTGCCTTATTTGTTGTGGACTGGATACCCTACATGTGATGATTGAAGACTTCTTGAACATATTGACTTTAAAGACCTTTAAGGACTGATACCTTTCCAATAAAACCCATCTTTTTCTTAAATCTTTTCAATAAAGAAACAATATTAAAAAACAACATTCATTCTCCACCTAACAGAGGCAATAGGGCTCTAGCAGACTACATTTACAAGGGTTTTAGTTGTCTGCTGTTCTTTTTTCTGGTGCAACATGAAAGATTTTTGAGTTAGATACTCAAGTTAGATATTGTACAGAACAATTCTTAAAAAAAACAGATGGAGCTTTTGTTAGTTTTATTGAACTTACCACAGGGAACAGTAAGATAAAAACTCTGAAGTAGACACAGAAGACTTTGCTCTATTGTTTTTGGCATAACTGTATCATGGATACGAGTGTATTAACTTTCTGAAGAAATGTTGAAAAACATCATACTTTAATGAAGAAAAATCATAAATTATATAGAAAAGAGTTTCCTGACTATTTGTGCTGAGTGAGATGACCTCACATAAATTTTTGGGCTAAGTGCACGTCAAAACATCTGCATACTCAACTAGAAAAATAATTTAAACCCAAACATCTATCATGCAAAACAGTAAACAAATTGTAAGAGTTAATATCTTTACCTTCAGGACAGAGGTACAGAAATATAACCATGGCAAGCATGGCTGAAGAACCTCAGCACAGCAAAAAATGTTTTGTCATGGTTTGCTCCTTCGTCACAACATTGTGAAGTTACATGCCACCTTGCCCAGTAGTGCCACGGACAACCTGCAGTTCTCCCAGCTTTACACCCACATAAGATGAGCACCTGGGGTGGCGCTCATTCCAGCCTCCCCTTGTTGGTTGCTCTGCCTTTGACGACAGAATGCAGTAGTCAACTTCCTGCTGATTTAAGAATTTTCTGTACGTTGCACAGGCCACTGTGTGGCATGCAGAAAAGCATTGATTTCCAGTGAATATAACAGTGGACTAGAGATCTTGGAGGTTTTGCCTGAGTTCTCACAAATTGCTCTGAGCATTACGTTTATGCTCACATACATATAATGGAACTATAACACTTACTGCATACAATAAAGCACTTACCCAACCTGAAAGACAGATCTTTGTAGCTTCCAGCAGCTCCAGACATTGTCCCTCTTCCTGTTCTTCACTGACATAACGCTGCTCAAGTTTCAGACTTTGAAGTATCATTTATAGATTAAACCACTTTTAGTTTTTAAATGGCTTCTCTGTCCTTCATTTAGAGGGAAACAAATCATGTAACATTGAACATGTGCTAGAATTACCAGGAGACAAATGGTCTTTGATTTTCAAATGTGTATTAATGGGTCAATATTCTCCTTTCTTGCCATATACAGATCTCTCATTAATTATAATGTCACTATAGCTGCGGAATGAATTTGACCTTACCCGTTGAGCACCATGTTTTAGTATTAATAGTTCTTGTTCTTAACAGCAACTGAGAAATACACCCAGACATGTGGAATGATATATTCCTATAATTCAAAAAAATGCAATATAAAAAAGGGTGCTAACAGCAATTCTTTTTTTTTTTTTAATAATTTATACATGTGCTTAATGCTGGTATTATATAAATTTAATATTGACCTGTAAAACCAACTTTCTCTATGTGTCTCAATGTGATAGAAAATGCTTAAATAGGAATCATTATGCATCTCTGGACTAAGGTTCTTAGCACAGCAATTTGTTCAATTTAGCATCTTTTTCTATCGAAATAAATAGCTGAGTGAGTCCAAATGAGAAAACACATCAAGTTAAAGGTTAGTGTATGGGTAATACTCCAGGAATTATAATGTCTTCAACTCTCAGGAAACAAGGCTTTGGTTTAGAATTCTAGTCCTGAAAAATACCACAAATTAACTAAGCAAGAGTTTGACTTTATACAGTGTTTATACCAGGAAGAAAAATTGAGCAACAGGGATATTCTGTAATAGATAACATGGGAATGAACTGGAATGCAGAAATGCAGTTGCTAAGGTAATATAGCACTGGTTCACCATGAAATTCCCAGGCACTGACAATATCACAAGGAAAGGCTTTATGTTGGAGAAATTAATCATGAGATAATAACGAAGCTTAACTGGACAATATAACAGAAATGTTTTATGCAGCCCAAACCAGTGAATTCTTATCAGGAATTTCATTCAAGCTATTAAACAATATCAATGTAGCACTTCATTTGAATGGGTGAGAAATACAAAAGCAGTAATGGAAAGTGTCATTAGAATAATGTCAAGCCACAAAGTCCTTGAAACCAATTAGGAATCTTCTGCAGGAATTTAAATGACACCAGAACAGAAATCTGTGCATAAGGAGTTACAAAGTAATGCAGATAAACAAACAGGCTAGCTTTGAACAAATTATTTGTCTCTCTTGCTTAAAACAGGACAAACTTCAGGATAAGTTTAAGATTGATACAGTGACAACTATTCAGGATGAGATACAGTATTCAAATTTAAAGTCTTCAGATGAAGTCCTTCCTCTTCAAGGGTGAATCCTTCTGGGTTAATTTCTGTGACAAAATCAGTTGCCCTCCCAACCCACGTTCTTAAGGAACTGCTAAGTGATCATGTTAGCACTGCGAGCCACTGCCTTCCTCTTCCTTTAGGGTCATTATACGTACAGGTAATCATGACTGGCAGGGCAAAAGAATTTAAACGGAACAAAACTGCAGTAGTTTTAACATAGAAGAAAACTCCACCTTCTCAATTCAGTTCTGGTTCATTTCCCAGTTTCTCTCTAGGATAAACTGGCCTAAACCCCTCTTTGCTCAGCCCTAAGGAACTGGATAGGGTCCCTATCTATGTTTTCCTCTCCCTTTGAACAGCAACTCAAATCAATACACTGGAATTTTGCACAGTTCATCCAAATCACTTTTGGTCATTGCTGCCTTGGATGGAAGCGTTTTCTAGAGTGAATTACTACATTATGGATCACATCAGTCATTTGTAACCATGAAGAGGCTAACATTAGCCACATCACGGTGTGTTAAATTCTTTCTAACATATATATAACCCCTCTTCCTCTTAGACCTGTTGCTGCAAGTTCACAAAATAAATGGGTTTAGTAAGTGAGGATTGTGAATTTTTGCTTTAGTTGTCATGCTCTATTCTTCAATATCTGCCTAGCTTGAATTTAGCTTTAAAGTAATTACATTGATTAAAATGTTTATTCATATTAAAAAAAATACAGCTATTGTTCCTTGTGAGAACTGTGATATAAGAAAATATCTTACATGCCTTGAGCGAATACATTTGTTTCATGCTACTGCCTAAAGCACAATCGCAAAGCAAAGAAATGAGACATTTTAAAGGCTACTGAACACTGGAGATGTGAAATCAGCACTAGGTTATTTTGCACAGGTTTTTTTTGCTCAAAGACTCTCCAGCTCACACTCAAAATTGTAACATTTGGTGGGGTACTGCATAATACAACAGTCTGAAAAATAAAAAGCCAAAAAGTAACACCCCCCCAGTCCCTCTGCAAACAAACCCCCATCAGCTATCTTAAAGTCTGTTTTGTTTCTAATGTATTATTGTCTTTTGCTTATATCTATTTACAGCTATTTTCACAATTATGCATTTCCAACTCTGTTCCTTAAACACAGACAGAAAAGTTCCAAAGGGTTCAATGTATTGGTATCCTCTTTTTTTTACCAGTTTCACTTGTTGATAAAGGTTTTCACTTACTCTGAGAAATCCAAATAAGTTGAAATGTCTACCAAATGGAATCAAGTTTAGACACATTGCTTTAGTTTGCTTAATTTAAGTATAAATGTGAAGATGCTTATTTGATACATCCTCCGGATACGTAAGCACATGAACATGTTTAAATTAGTTGGAAGGATCCACCTTACCGTAAGTGTGGTATTATTTCCTTTTAAAACAATTATTCCACAACAAATGTTTCCAGTGCTGAAACAAAACATGAGGAAGATTTTGTCCTCTTCTATAAGCAAAGAAGGTTTGGCAAATGTCAGAGTGCTAGGACCATAGGAAATGACATCCTATTGAACCTGGTATTTTTTAACAAAACAGTGACCTGTTCTAAAGATGCTGCTCTGAAGGACACTCCTGGAGGGAGGAGGTTCATTGAAATAAAATTCTGGTAGTAATGCAGGCAAACATGTTAACTGTAAATCAGGGAGGCTGTTTAATTCATCCTCCCAGAAGGCTCAGACTAGTATGAAATTTGATGTCATTTTTTCAGATTTATAATGGTATGAGTGGGTATGAGTCTGACTTGCCATTTTTGATTCAATAAAATATTCAGGCACACTATTTTCAACTTTAAATGTGCGAGTCCCCTCTTTCAGAGTCCAATTCTTCCCTGATGGCACAAACTCCAGAGTGATTCCAGTAACTTGTAGAGGCTTTTCCCATTTACTCTATAGTCAGTGGAGTGAATGTGGATTTAAACTAGTGTAACTGGGAGTAAAAATTGGCTTTTTGACTCTACTTCTATTTTTAAAATCTTCTCCGTCAAGTTTCATGAGGTCAGATGCGAAGATGAATCTGTTGTTTAAGCTTATTCCTCCTGCAGGCAAAAACCTTAATCATTTTTTCCTACTGACCTTGTCTTGTCTAAAGATGAGTCAATGAATCAAGTTATGAATGATATATCATGAATAAATGATTTATGCCTGGTCAGATCAAATATGATGTATTGCTTAGGTCCTTGAGTATTATTGCATATAAAGATTTATCCAAAGTGTCATACAATTGGTCAGGGAGAGAATTCTTAAGTCTCTGTGCGCCCTCTTGGAAAAAAAAAAAAAAAGAAAAAAAGAAAATCTGTTCTCTGACCAGAGAAATTCATCTTGGCAAAATCTCTCTCTTTGACAAAGGTTAAGGACAGTCCGGCAGTTAATTTCTCTGCTGGTATGCAGGTATGCCCGCCTTTCTCTGCTAACTCCCTTCAGAGGGGAAATAAGAAACCTCTTTAGGTTATAAGAGCGTTTTGACACTGACCAGCTTAGAGACCCTGAGATGCTCATACAACACAGCAATTTATTTTTATGTAAGATTTACAAGAGTGATTTTTTTTTTTATTATAAAATTATTTGCTAGATCTGTATAACTTTCTGTCTTAGCCTTCATCATATGCATCAGTCATTATTAAGTTCTAACAGTACTGGAATGCAAACACCTTCTGTGGCAAATGTTTCTCAGAATCACATTGCTGCAGTAACCAATGGCCTCTCTTAGATTTTAGGAAATTAACAACAAACTTGGAAAGTAGTTCCTCATGTGGGCTACATTAGAGATCCCTGAAGTGTGGTGGCAAGTGGCCTTGCCATAACTCTGAATGACTTCCAGAAAGAGAATTGGTGCAGAAAATTTATTAAAATAACTGATTTAATTATTCTCAAAAAGAAAGAAAAAATAAAAAAGAAAAAAAACCCAGTTCTATCAGTATCAGCCCTTTCAACTTCCTGCTGTTCCCATCCTTCTCTAAATCTGATGGTTTGTGGTTCCTCTCTCCCAACAACTTAATTCTCCCAGTTACAGTTGATGCTGCCAACCTTCTCAGACTGTGATGGATATTCAAACCACCAACCATATCGTACCTTACTATGTAATCTGGTTTATGTCTACTTAATGACTTACCTAACATGGTAGATCATTCATTTTAATTTATTCTAGATTTATAAAATGATGAGCATGAACACATGTAATCTGAATAAAATTAATGTAGCCTGAAAAAAGTCACTTTCTCAGAAACATTAATAGGTGACAGAAAAGTTGGGTAAATAAAACTATTCTGAGAAGAAAGAGATCCTCTTATCCTGAACAAGCAGTATTACCAGCAGGTGCTAAATGAATAGTTGCTTATAGCAAATGGATGGTGAAGGCCTCATGGAAATAACAGCAAACACCATGAAGAGACCAATCATCTATCAAATATTTTACACTGTACTGTGACCAGAACTAAGTATCTGCAGTTCGTTTACAAGGCTGCATCATACTGCATAGCCTTAAGTGAATTCCTTGGATGGCCAGCAAAGTAACTGAGGCAGAATTCTACCAATCTAAAATCGCAGTCAGGTGTTGCATAGCTGGTTGGAAAAAAACCCCATGAAGCTACAACAAGTCACCATAGATTTTTCTCTCTGAATGTAATGATGAAGTATCAGTGAAGTATGCCATGGAACATCAAGTTAAATTCTACACAGATTAATAAAAATGTTACATGCTGCGAATTTATTGGATTTTCATACTGTAAAAAGAATTACTTAAAAAGCCGCGTTTTTATTTCAACTGCTACTTTCCCTGCTATTTTATAATAGTGAATGATAAGGAAGTTCTCATTTTACATATAGGATAATAAATTACCTTGCTATGAACACAAGGCTATTAGTTACTCATAGGGTCCTGATTATGTTGTGCTAGGGGAGTGTGACAAGTGCTTTATGAATGGCACAGTCCTGAACGTGAACTCAGTCAATGTTCATTATAGGGTCATCTTCTAGAATCTGAAAATGTGAACTTCATGTGTGGGAATATGATCTAATTTTTCATGCTCACTGTGTAAGTAACACCTGCAAATCAGGGTCTCCCATCATAGTGCTGCATCTTCATTTTAGATAATTCAATGATCTTTCACTTTAGGAAATGCAGTGACACATGACATATGTGGAAACTTACTCAGCTAATTTGACCATCTTTCTTATATAGTCCCACGCTGACAAACACCTGCCTGTCACCCAGGCTAGAGACAAATTCATCTTTATGAATTCTTACACTGAACTCTTTTATTATTCAAAGGAAAAAACAGAAATAAAGTTAGAAATGTCAACCTGTTTGTGGTAGATGCAGATAGCAATATCTTTTCTCCCTTGTTTCTCTGGATGCCTTATTCCATTTCAGAATATAACAGTTCTTTTTTGATGGGTTTTAGACATTTCAACATCTGACTAGTCATATGGCAGTACACCTCTCACGTACAACATATCCATATTGGACTTAGACAAATTTTTATCCTTAAGGCTTTTGCGGTGTGTTCTACAACAGCCTCCAGAGATGTATAGTAAGGCATTTCTCAGCCATTTCATCTCTTCAATATTGACACAATATCTACCCATTTTGTTTCGCTTAAGATACTAGTTAACTTTCATTCTAAATTGCATAACCTGTGAATGCTTCTGCTCTTTTACATTTTATATTTCTGTATTTTCAGCTCTTATAGTATGTCTCTGCCCTTTATTTTCCCTTCTTCCTGTAGAAGATAGCGACACACTTCTGATAGGGCGCTGTGCTTATCACCTTCCTCTCTAATCATTGCTCAGGGATAAAGGATACTGTATGAAACTGCATTAAATGATATAAAAGCTTATACTTAAGGGATGACAGGTTGAACTTTGTTTAAGGGAGAGGTCCAATTTTGAGTACAATACTTGCTATTAAACCAATAACACATGTTAAAAGGAAATAAAAATTGGAATGGTATTATTTCCATTATGTGTTCTCTTTTGCACAGGAAAATTCTTAACCCTTAACCCAACAGGATAATTAATCTCTGGCACAGCACTGACCTCAGCTCACATATACCAAAGATGAATTGGAGTCATTGGCTAGAAACCTTAACCTTTGCCTTGAAATGAGACAGTCAAGCAATGTCACAAAATGCTTCCGTTTGAGGCTGGGCTGGAAACAGCAGATCAGATCTTCACTCGATGCAAGCTGACAGCCTCAAAGGAGCAATCTTGGTTTACAATACTTGAGCTACAGCTCAGAGTCTCTGCAGTTGAAGGAGGACTATAAGCAGAAAGAGATTGACATTTATTAGAAATAAGGTCAATGGACTCTTCAAGGTCACTGTACTAAATGCTTTGGTGCCTTTGTGCATTTGTCTCAGCAAAGCCTCTAAGACTTTTTACGCTCAGATATTTAGTCCCAGCTTAATTTATCCAGCCCTAAGATCACCCATTCTAGAGATTGCCTGTTAGAGAGAAAATGGAGATCCAGCTGTTGTTACTAATTATCTCAAAATCAATTCAGCTCACAGCACTACTCTTCATCACTTTCATATTCTCTTCTGATGGAATATAGAAACTAACTCACAAAGCCATGAGTTTCTCTTTCAACGACAGGATTTGCTGCTGTTTCTAGTCTTAAAGGTCTTAGCTTTTTGACACCTTGCCCTTTCCGAAATTATAGAATCACAGGATGAAGCACACAATAGTTTGGGTTGGAAGGAATCTTAAAGATCATTTTGTTCCAACCCTCCTGTCACGGTCAGAGACACCTTCCACTAGATCAGTTTGCACAAAGCTCCATTCAACTTGGTTTTGAAGACTTCCAGATCAGTCTGGGACTGAACTGCGTCTATTGGTCTGCAGTACATTCAGAACAGATTCAGAGCTGGTTAAACAGGCATCAAGAATTCTTTGGGCAAGTGCAAGTCCTTCACTGTATGCTCTCTGGTACTCAGTGCAAAGGAATCATCTCACCAACACCTGCCTTTCCCAATGCCCTCTCCTGGCACTCATGGAAATGTCACTGTTGGCCCCCTCAGGCAGCTGCCACTGGCCAGCACCTGTTTCTACTCCTTTACTGCTCATCAGCCTAGTATATAAACACTTGACTATGGCAGTTGCATGGTTACCATACCTGCACTTCATATAAAAAGCAAATGCCTTCATAATTCATGATCCTTAGACTCCACTCTCACATGTATCTCTATGCTACTACTTGATGAAAAATATAGGTGCAAGAAATGCCACAGCAATCTCAAGGTTAAGAAAACCAGTGGAGAGGACTGGTTATATTCCCATTCTCTTGGACAAATCCGGTCTATATCTTGTCTGACTACTTGGAATGCTTATATGTTAAACATACATTTCCCCCACCCCCCCAATTTTCTCAGCTAGGTACTCAGTGAAAGAAGGTAATGGTCCAATCTCCTGAGCAGAGCCACAGAAGATTTTGATACCCAGGCAAAGAACATTTAATTTCAGTGACATTTTTCAGACATATTGACTTCCAGAGATCTATCAGCAGGAACTGCAAATCAGATACATGTATAAAGTTGTTGATATACAGTTGGCTTTTATTTTTATGGCACAAGTTTACATGGCTTAAAGGACACATATTCTGAAGAAATACGTTCCTTTCACAAAGTAGTTCTTAACATTACATGAGATATTCTAGTCAGAGCTGCACTTTCTATGGAACTTAAGTATCAGACTAGATTAATAATCTAGCCATGATTAAAAATACTAACAATGTATCCCTTCTATTTTTCCTTTTAATATGGTGAACAGAAAATCAGTCTCCAAGAAAAAAAAAACCTATACAAAATGGAAATACACATTCATTTACAATGAAACTCTTCTGTTACACCTCTCAAGTGCTTTGTAAGTACAGAAAAGGCTCCAGGTTTTCATATACTATAAAAAAAAGTTGTAATTCATGTTTTGATGAAGTAACAAATACTGTATAATTTCATGACCTCTGAAAGACAGGAAAAAGCCTGATCATATGAACTTCATATAATATGAATATTACATATCATCAAGATTTCTGGAACTGTTTCTCCACAGGTAGCAGTTCAGTAGCTTTTTTTTTTTTTTTTTTTTTAGAGTCTCATCCTGAATATTCTGAGTTTGTTTCTATCTACTTTTCAAACTCTTGATTCTCAAAAAGATAGAGGGACAATTTCTTCCTGCCTAGAAGACCAATTATGTGAATATCTGGGCTTTCTATATTAGCACCTAAAAAAGTGGATAATTCAAAATTTACCTGCCAATAAATTATCACATCCCAGGTTTTGAGGTTCTTTCTAGTGTGGGTTTTTTTTTTTTTTTTTCTTTCTTCCTTGCTTTTTTAATGCTTCCCATTATGTTTTAATGCCCTGGGATCCTGGTTACTGAATCAGCAGCTTGAGAGGCATATGTTACAGCTCACTGGCAGAACCAATTAAAAAAAGAAAGTAAAACCAACAAAAAAAGCAAATGAATATAATTCCAAATCATTCAGTGCAACATACATTATACAAATCTTCATATTCCAGTTTAATTTCTAGCAACAATGTTACTATGGAAAAAACACTGTCCAATTCACAACCACTTTCAGAAAATATCTATTACTGAATTCCAGTCCATAGTGCCTTCTGTACAAATACTCCCATGCACTGTAAAAATCATATTCATATCACAAACAAGTAGAATGTGCTTCTTAATCAAAGCACGTAGAATCTACTTACATTAATGGCCAATATTACCTTTTTATTACACTATGTTATAAAAGTACAAATTGATACAAAGTAAACTAATTTTGCAAATATGCTTTTTTTTTCAGACTCAACAGTCTATAATGTGTTATAAAAATCAACCTTTCATTGCACATTTCCACATAATATGATATTTATTGGTTTCCAGGAATCACTGCACCAAGTTTGTATTACTGCATGGTCAAAAAGCTGAGTTACTTAATATTCTGAATTGACTAGCCATCAATTCTGGTAACTTGATTTTACTACATAAAAATTTAGAAGTACATGGAATGAATGAGTCATCATTCAGGCATCTCACATTCTGTGTCAAAGCCTGACAAAGATAACACAATTTGACAGCTCCTCTTCTGCATAAAAAAGGCAGAAATACCTGCATATTACATCTGATTAGGTAAACTGTAAGGTGTCACATGACATAAAAATAGTAGTTCATATGGAGACTAATGTGATTGCTGGAATCACATTCAATTTCCATTTGTCTCAGAATACCAAATCATAATATGTGCGATAAGAGCATGTTATGTATTAACTTGCATAAACTGCAAGTGGAAAACAAAGAGAATTTGTATTCACCTTAAGTGAATATTAAGCATCTCTATATTTCTCCTCTAGTGGACTCACAGCTGTTGAGAACTGCAGATGAGACTTCATGAAAAAATTCAGTGTCTGGTATGTTTTCAGAATCCTCAGTATACAGTCTAAGAACACCAAAAGTTTGGGAAGCACTTACAAAGTACTGTATTTAACTTTTTAAGGATAGGAGGCAACAGCAGTTTCTGCAGCAAGCTAACACATCAGTCAGAACTATCCATCTCACCTTAGTGTCATTCAGACCAGAATTACGACTGTGCTACATAAAAGTTGAGCAGGACTACAAGAGATGCTAATTAAAAACTTTGGAAACACACTGACAGCTCAGACCCCCCCTCTAACTTGCCACCTGTAGTATGAGCTTGTGCCAGGTGCTAAGAGCACTTGGTATTACATTGCTTTATCACCAGTATGCTCAGGAGAGAACAGTTTCAAATGGTGGAAAATGAGCAGGTCTCTGCAGTATTATTTAAAAAAAAAAAATCAATCATTCCCTTAAATTAGTGTCTCCAAGCAGCATAACTGCATACCTACACCACTGCATAGCAAAGGCAGCCACTCAAGCATACAATGGCATATACATTAACTGGTCAGTAAAGGACCTTCTTCCAAAGACCACACTTTGTAATACCACTTTTAATTCTACCAAATAGTCTAGGAATGATCAGACAAGATGTTACATTGTCATAACAGATGATAAGCTTTCCATAAACACTAAAGATGGCACACATTTAAAAGAAAAATAAAGAGCAAGACTTTCAAAGGCTGTTGGAAAATAAATCAGAGAAAAGTAGCTCAAGCAAAACCTAAACTCTTTTAACCAAATGGAGTAGGCAGATGAGTGAGCCTATACTACATTTTCACAGCAAGAGAAGTTGTTCCACACCTATATTCTGATTAATTTCGTAAATAAAGCCCTTGCATTACTTCCAATCTGTGAAGCTTCTATGAGAATGTGTGCATTAAGCTGTGCAACATTTATAATAACTATTAAACTAATACTAGATTATAATACATCACTTGTACATACACATTTATACCCTGTGGGTTTACTTAACACTGACCAAGAGACTCCTGTCCACTCTTGTTTATAATAATCTGTGTTGAGAGATTAAAGAGACTAAACACAAATAAACAATATTAGGATAACAAATATTTTGGGAAATTCCAGAAACAGTGGCCAAATTCTGCTGACTTCACTCAGGTGGAATAGTACCCTGATGAGCAGTAATGGTAAAGTCAACCCTTCTGAAAAAAGCAGACCAAGACAGTAAGCTTGAGGGGGAACATAATCTTTCAGTAAATCTAAACCTGCAGCAGTACACATTCTCCAGTTATGATGGGTATGAGCAATTACAGAAATAACCAGCAGCAATGGGATTAATATTAGGGAAAAAAAAAGGCTTGATAGCACCATAGTTTTAATAAACATAGAGTCTAATTTAGATATTCTTGAATTCATTATTCTTAGGCACTTCTTAGGTTCAAGTCTGCATGTTTAAGTACAGGATTGTGCATATGGTTTTTGCCCTTATCATCCATAATCATTTAAACCACTGCAATACAGGATGTTTACACAAGTAACATTTGCATGTAGCTATCATGTAATGAAAGGTGTGTCTATCATGTCTTATTCATCCAACTTCAAAAGTTTTATTTCAAAACTGTTAAAATTATCATCTACCTACACTGATATTTTTGAGGGAATTTTCTGGTCCAGACATTAGTGAGAAAGAAGACAGGAAAAAATATTTTGCAGGCCACAAGAAAATCTGCTTCCATTCAATCACAGAATCACAGAATCACAGAATAGTTAGGGCTGGAAAGGACCTTAAGATCATCTAGTTCCAACCCACCTGCCATGGGCAGGGACACCTCACACTAAACCATGTCACCCAAGGCTCTGTCCAACCTGGCCTTGAATTCCACCAGGGATGGAGCATTCACAACTTCCCTGGGCAACTCATTCCAGTGCCTCACCACCCTAACAGTAAAGAATTTCTTCATTATATCCAATCTAAACTTCCCCTGTTTAACCCATTACCCCTTGTCCTGTCACTACAGTCCCTAATGTCCAGCCCCAGCATCCCTATAGGCCCCCTTGAGGTCTCCACGCAGTCTTCTCTTCTCCAGGCTGAACAGCTCCAACTTTCTCAAATTATAACTGTAAAACTGCTCTCTGCACATACTCAGAAGACACTACTTTAACAGTTGAATCCTCCTTGGCTTTTATGCATTTGGATCTGAGCAGGACTTTTGTGTCACTTTCAGCTCTTTATTATGGTCAGCTGTAATAGGAATATGAATTCAAACTTACTAGAGGTAAGTTGAGAAACAGATGGGGAACAAAGAACATGACTGAGATCAGAGGAAGAAAAGAGGGGGAATTAAGGGGGAACTTAAGAAGTGGTAGTTGGTAAGTTAGTGTGATGATTAATTACTGATAAGAAACCAGAATGAAGACAGAAAACTAGTAGGAATGACCAAGAGAAAGGTGGTGAGAAATAGGGAAAGTCATCATATCACACAAAATTCTGAGAGAAGCTGCACGCAGGGGTTAGGAGAAGATGGTGGCAAAGTGAGAGAAGACACTCCAATGGTTAAAGCTACCAAAACTATCTGGGGTGATGAAATTCTATCCTTGCATTGGAAGGCAGGGATAAAATATTTTTTACCATTAATATAATATTTGAAAGACAGTAATTAATTGTGTATTTTTGAGACATTTACTTCCCATACTGGAGTCTCTATCCCAAGTTTTCTAGACTCAGAACTCCAACAGAAGACACCTCACTATGTTTTGAACATTTTAGTGCTGTATAAGACTGTTTTCAAAATTCAGGTCCCAGGCATCTTAAGACGAGATTTGCTTCCCATCACTCACCTCTCCATGACTGGCAGAATACTGCTGAAACGTTATAGAGGACTAAAAGGAAAGAACATATTTCACACTATTCTTGTTTCCTGATAGCAACCATAATCTGCGTCAGAGGTATGCATTTCTGAGTAACCCAGATAACAGCTTCTAACACAAGGCTTTTGAGGAAGCTCTTAACTGCTCCCTTGAAGATACAGGCCCAGACATAACTATGTTTATAATATTTAATAGATTTCAAAACCAAAATGATCCATAAAATTATCTTGCCTTTCTGCATAACACAAGCCATAGAATTGCATCGATCTCTCAAAGTTTGGTTAAAATAATACATAGCTACACATATGCTAATGGACATTTTTCTTCCCTACAATTTCTAATCCATCTTTTATTCTTGATCACTCTTTCAATGTACATAGAAATCCTGTGGCTGGGAACAAGGGACCATACAAAATGACCTCCAAAGATAAAGGCATTAGTCTCTACAAATTAAAAGTAAAACCCATGACTTCCAGGACAAATCTTATGTGAAATTTCCAGCATTATTAACTGTGAAATCCTGGAGACCTTGGCCAAGATTTTTCATTGAATTAAGCAATGGTTAACCATTTGTTAAACCAATGGTTAAACCAATTACAATAATTTAACAACTAAGAAATATAGGGAGATATTTGGAGAAACCCAGGACACTACCGAAGAAGGAAATACTTTTCCTCTGTGGGGATGACAAAGCACTGGCACAGGTTGCCCAGAGAGGCTGTGGAATCTCCATCCTTGAAAGATAATCAAAAGTAATCTGAACATAGGCCCTCCTGGGCAACTGTGTTTAGGTGACCCTGCTTGAGCAGAGAAGTTGGACTGGATGACCTCCAGAGGTCCTTTCTGTGATACCCAAGAGATCTAACTGTTCCCTGCCTACTGCTGCAGGAAGTGAGGTCAGCTCCAATGAATTCCTTTAAACCTCCAGACTGAAATACTTCCCTAAAAGCTAAGTGAAGCAGTGTAAACTGTTTGCTGTTTTTTTTCATGTAATTATTATTGATGTCTACATTTACTTAGCCGAATCACATCACAGCAAGCGAGTGTTTGTACAATGTTTTGAAGATACAAAGTAGTGCATATTTGTGTGTTTGTGTATTTGCCCAGATACTGTTTTTCTTGGATGATAAAAGCAATTCACTGCCTTTTTTAAGGTCAGTACTCAAAACCCAGCTCCCATGTACTTATTATTCATCTGAGTTGATTGTACTTCAGCTTCTTTATGGACTTTTTAAAATATGCACTAATAAAATCTCATTAGCTCTTTATTAGCAACTGTCTCAGCATACAAATATTGCAAGCTGCAGGGATTTTCTGGTCACCGTGATCATGACTCTAGATTACTTTGCAACCGTTGCATTTGTTACTCCGTCTCTGGCAGTTGATATTTTGGAAAGGTAACAAACTTTTAGTATCATTCAGGTAATTGCAAACATACTTCTGCCTTTAAGGACACTTCATTTATTTCAATGTAATAGGGGAATGAATTCAATCTGGGTAAGCTACTATGATTCACTAACCTCTTCCTTCAGCTGATGTTCCACAGCTGGCTGGAGAACAGTTCTGTTAGAAACACACCAGGTTCTCCTGACCTTAACTTACTATACATTCTTTGAGTCCAATAGGTAGGATTTAAAAATCAATGGAAGGACATGGCCCAGAAGTGCCTTTTCTGAAGCTATAATGGTACAAATATGATCACTGAATATTCACTTATACTTAAGATCTGAACATTTCAAATAAAAGGCTAGAGATCTAGAAGTGTGAGAGGGCACTGAAATCAATGGATTTAAGTCCCTCAATGGCTTATCTGATTTGTCTCACCAAAAGGAATATATGATTGTCTCTAGAATAGACAGGCATTTATAGCAGCAGTGCTTTTTGTGGTGAAGCACTTTTAAGTCTGCTATTTTAAAAGCGGTTATAGAAGGACACTAGTGAGAAAACAAAAAAAAAAGGCTTTAGTGAGGAATTACATGGTTAAGAAATCGATACATGAGGGATACTCTTCTTAGCAGATTTCACAGATTTTGCATGAGTACATGCATGTGGTTACATCAGAGATGATTTTGGTGGAACATACATATAAGACAGGGGAAGCAGTTATTAAATTCACCTGTCAGAGTTAAAGGAAATGTTCATTTCTATTTTTGGCCTCTTAATGGCACCTGACTGTATCATTTAAGACCACAGATGTTGGAGGTGTCAGCTTTATGGCAAGTCAGCGCTCTAAAGAAAATATGTTACTAAACAAACTGTTAGAAGAGTGGTCCATATTAGAAAATACAAGTAAAATATAGTGTGCACAGTACATCCTCAAATACTATCTCAAAATGAACATGTATCTCCAATGTGGCTATTCCACCCATTTAAATATTCCAATAAAAATTAATGGTATAAGGGGGATGAAAAACATTATAGTAGCAGAAAAAAAGGTAAAATTCTCTCTGCAGTAAACAGAATTTGTATCAGCATTAGCAAAAGAATAATCATATAATCTTGCCAAGCAAAGATAGGAGATAATCATGTCTAAGTTCATGCAGTCATGCTGGCTGATATTGAATGTACTCCCACTTCAATTGTAGCCATTCAACTGGGCAGTCCAGCCTCTGGTCAGACCTGGGACACTTCTGTCCATGTTATGATATTAACTTGCAAGAAATGTAGCAACATCATAGCTAAATGTATATAGTTACGGGTCGCTGCTAATAGAGACCCATTTGCCAAGGGTTCCTGGAAACAGAAACACAGATCTGTAAACAACTTTCATTTCTTGCTATGTCAAAACACACTTTAACGCCTTACACCAAATTGGGCTCCTTGAAATTTTCTGGAAAGCCATTTTATTTTTTACATTAATACAGATACTTTTTCTATTTTTATTGCAACTTGAAATGTTTCTGTAATGTTTCCACGGCAAACTGAGTAACAATACATTTAATGTTTCCATCAAATAAATAATATTTCAATTCTAAGTATCTATATAAAATAATTTTTTTAAGCACTAAACCCAGAACCATCTGAGATTGTAAAACTCTAAACCCAATAGGGCTTAACATTTTCAACTGTTCATATTATTTAGACCTGCAATTCTCAATTTTGTCTATTATCGCCTTACAGATGAGGACACTGAACCTCCTGATACTTTCCTTCAGAGATTACTTCAGGCCAACAAGGTAATGGTGTGATTACAGACTTTGTACAGGGATTCCACCAATGCAAAACAGATTTGAGTTTTAGCTCTGCAATATGATTCATCTGATTGTGCCTTCAGAGGTGAATTCCTGGTTCTACAGTAGGGAATGGATATATGATTTCCTTCTGCTTTTTTGACAACAGTTCAGATCCTATATGCCAGGCACTACTTACAGAATGATCCATGGAATAGTGGGTGGTGTGGCCAAGTGGTGGAATACCAAAAAAGTTCCCACAAGTTTGAGGCCTTATTTTTATTTACTGCTCTCTGGAAATTTAGGGAGACCTTAAAGTAGGCTTTTTCAGTAATGCATAAGCTTATAAGGCCTGTAGCTTTATAAGACTAGGCATTTCTTTTATTTAACATAAAGGTACAAAGTATTTTTGTAATTACTGATTCAAACCTTTCAACAATTTGAAATGATAAAAAAAAAATTCTCTTGAAGAATTACTAGGGAAAACAACTCTTTTTCATATAGAAATGGGATAATGAAAGTTTATCTGTACTCTCAGAATTGAGGTATTTATTGTTCCACAGGAGTAAAGATGTTGGATTACACTGTTAAGGGTGTTCTGTACATTTCCTGATTAACCCCAACACTGGATACCCAAGCAAATGCCACAGACTTCAACTACTTACTCTGAAAGGAGTAAGGAAGAAGATAAGTGTGTTAAGGAACTTAAGAAACACAAGTAGGCATAGAAATCTCACCTGGGTATACATCCGGGGTGTTGCAGAACCACTTCTTCAGCATATTGCAGGATGTGCTCAGTACTTTGCAAGATTGAGCTGTTACTCATAAAAATAGATTTTACTTATAAAAATACAGCAGATGACCTTCAAAAATCGTATCTTAAGTGTTATTCCACCTCACTGTTCTATACATTCAGAAACAGACATTTGAGATATATCATGAACAGTGCAAAAGACTGTTTTTTATTTATAAAAACACACATTGTGGTACCTTTAAGTGCCAACTGAAAGAAAAGCTGAGAAAGGTTTCATCCTCAGAGAAATTCTGGTCCAAGCTGAACTTTTGTTTAGCAAGTTGTAAACAATTGTCTTAGAATGCAGAGAATTCTCTCATTTCTTTCCAGCTAAGGTAGTCTCAAACACATCAAGTCCTGCTTTGAAGTAAACCTGAGCTGAATTGATGCTGTTCAGTACCTCTGACAAAGCTGCTTGAATGGTCTCATTTGACTGATGCAGTTTGCAGTGCTCCAGTGCCTCTAGCAGTACTGAAAACTGGCTTGTCCTTTCATCTAGTCTGTAAAGAATATTTCTAAAAGAGAACAATGGAGAATGGTAAACTTTTTACTCGAAACAATTCATCAGAAACCATCAAGAAAACCTGCAAGTATCAGCCACACTTTACAGATGATACATATTAAGCACAGTAAAGCTGACCCACAGCAAACCGAAAGACAATTGCATATTTATTACAGCATTGTAAACTGAATCTGTTCATTGATCTAGGTGTATATACATTGAAACATTCACTAAATCTGTCAAAAGAAATCTCACCATCTCACATTTCTCTTTGAGCATTCCATATTTTATTCAAAACCATGAGCCCAGACCTACCATACCCCTCATGAAGTATTTCATGTTTCAGCTGGATTCCACTTATTCCCCTCTAAAATAGATCTGGTTATTCCTGTGGACCCCAGCCACAGATTTCTTCCCCTCCTCCTGCTCCACTCCCCCCAAGGCTGCTCCTGTTATTTATTTCACACTTCAGAGGTGAAATACTAGCTGTAGTCAAGTCAATGGTAAAACTCTCACTGCTTTCAGCAGAGACTTTTTTTCCATTAATAATCCTTGGTGACATTAGAACAAGAGCAACCCATCTTTAATGTTGAATACCTGAGGAAGGAAATAAATGGAATGTACAGTTAAATCCCTACAAAATGAAATCTATGTCTTCCTATAATATCTGTAAGACTTTGTAATGGCTCGTAAAAAATCACATGGAAAGGTAACATCTGAGCCCTTCAAAATGTCATCTGTATGAGGTGTTGCAGGCTCAAAATTCAAAGCTAGTCAGTGATTTCAATGAGATTCTTTGAAGCAGGCTTTAAAACCAGATGTAAACATTATCCTAATTAGAAGAGCATGTAACTATCATAAATCTCCACCCAGGAACTCCTTTGACTGTAAACAGAAGTGAGAAATTTGAAACAGGAAAGCTACATACGATTTGGTGCAGGACCTCATCTTTAAATACAAGGCAGGTGTTCAGGGCAGGGGAGAAGTTATTTCACAGAATGAAACCAGCAGGACAGCAGAACAACTTGGATACTCTGTTAGTAATCTAATTGCATGACAGAACAGGCCCAATGGCCACTCCAAATTAGTAATAAAACTGCCAAGTACCTACAAGACAGATTACTACAAAAGTGTATCTTATTATTATATGAATCATCTAATTGCCAGTCTACAAGGGGGAATGGTAACAATGCAGCCAAGCAAGTGAAACGACACACAACACCTACAATCTTCTGTCATTTTTTCCAGTCTGAAAAAATGCTTCAAATGAGGGGAAATGTTTTTCAAAGATGAAATAACTCTTAAAACAATTTTTCTGTCATGTTTTTATCTGCCTATACTGGGTATACATCCAAAACCAGTGATGTGCAATAGGAATGGTAAGCTTTACAGCCTGACAGCATTATATATAGCCATTTCAAGTGGTCTGCAATACAATACAGAAGAGTTTTGAACAGAGGAGGAAAACAGAATCCAGCACTGTAATAGGATAGCTTACATAGTTTAAATAGAGAATCATCACTGACCTTATCATTTGGACTGAAACAGGTTAGAAGCACTTGCAGGAAGAGCTCAGTGGGGACAGAAACCTCCATCAAGAGGACAGCAATAAACAGATGTGGCAATAACTTCAGCTCACACTGCAGCAGTCAGAGGACAACTGCCTGCTTCTTCAGCTCTGACCTTCTACTACTCCTTGAGACCATAACACAGTACTCTCAAAGGTGACTCAAGTTATATCATGGACTGTCCCTAAAGCATTTCTGCGATACATTAAATGAAAACTGTATGTGTTGAGAACCAAATAAATTCCTGGTTGCTTGTTTTTAAGGCAAGGCTGTGCTACGGGAAATACTGTAGTTTTCAAAGCAGAGGATTGATTTTGCTCCCTCTGAAATCAATTTAGGGACTCCTGCTGAGATCAGTGCAAGCAGAACCATGCTTTTGAAGAACTCTAGAGGAGAGTTCCTACAGTTCACAGGGAGACAAAAGCCTGTTTACAACCCCTCAAAGTCCTTGAATAGCAGGGGCAATGCTATAGATAATCATTTCCCCACTCTCAGGAGGCATGTGACAGTCCTATCTGTTTCCTGGTAGCTGGGAGAGTTTGACTAGGCTAGAATTCTGATAGAATTCTGAAGGGTCAAGATGGAAATGCTCCAAATGCCTACAAGACTGGCATCTTGATCTGTAATGGGATCCCTCTATTTCTGTATTCAGGGTAATATCAACTAAGAAAAATGTCATAAATGTCATAAGAAAATAACCATCAGCAGAGCGACACTAACTTAGACTGCTAGAAAACAGACTGTAAAGAGAGGATGACGTGAAGACTGGGGGAGTTTGGGGATTACCGAGAAAACGTTTTTGGCGAATGGGAACAGATCTTCTCCTATTCCAACCTCCAAATGTGCTCCTAAAAAGGACACAGGCTAAAAAGATGGTTTACCTTGACATACAAGGATGTCAATACAGTTTAACCCTACTGCTATGATTTTGGAATCACAGGTGAATCCACAGTAAAACCACAGGCAGGTGATCCACAGTAAAGGACAAGTATTCCTAGCCCAGTACACCTGACTACGGTAAAAATCAGTGTCTAATGAGAAGAGCTTCACTGTTTGATAAATGAAAGACAAGCATTCTGCTATCATAATTTAAAAAAAGATTGTTAACTTCTGCAATAGTAATATGAGTTTGGCATAGCTGATTGCATAGTATGACAGAACCTACTTTTTATTTTTATGGATGCAAATAATAAGAAACATTATATGGCACCTGTTTTTCCAGATTTTCTGTTAGGAATTCTCACCAGGATCTTAAATTTTCCAATTACTTCTCTTTGCTTGGCAAGCAACGCTGCCCCTTTGTTGCATAAAATGATTTCTCTCTTTATGCATGTTCATAAGAGTTAATTTATTCTTATCTCTGTCCAAGCTTCATCAGATGAAATGGTTAATCTAGTTTATGACTTTCAAACCTTTACAAGTCAGAGAAGTGTTTTCATTAAGGATTACACATAGACTGAAAAATAAAACCCAACTATTCCACTGGCACAAGATATCACTACGTGACCACAATACGCATAATGATACCAAGAGACTTTAATTTATACTGTGAAACTCAATTACTTGAACATTCCTTAATACAAAGTGGTTTTGTAGCCTACACCTCTAGAACAACAATTACAGCATCTGGGCTAACTGCTTTAGTATCTATCTTCATTTTTAACTATTTTGATCTTAAAAATACATTTTGCACAGTTAGCCTGACGACACAAACTGAAAAGAGATGCCTAAACCAAAAAGTGCAATGAACTGATGACACTAATGAAATTACAACCCCCATCATTCATCTTAATGGGCTTCTTTCAATGGCACATCACAGTGACCTGAAAAGTGTAAAACTGAAGTAAGAACCTAATTAATAACTTCAGGCACTACCACTGAAAGATGTAAAATGGCTCCAAACAAAAAAATCAGCCATAGCAAACTAAAGCAAAGAAACTATAAAAATGAATTGTAAAAGGACCTCTTCTGTAATTCTTAAGAGCCCTTTGCAGACCTAGGACAATAAGCATTACTTATCAAAATAATGCCAGAGAGTTAAATGATGTTTTACATTATCACAAATAAGGATGTAACCTCAGCCCCACCATACCAAAATGAATTTGACAAATTCTTGAATGACAGATCACCCGAAAAATATATTCACTTCAACACAACTTCAAACTATTTTGTTGCTGATAACAACTCAACAGTTCAAGATAGAACTAGATTATTATATTATTCTTGCCATGAAAAATGATATTTTAGCTTACAAGAAAAGTTACGTACAACGCAAGCTGAATTATTCAGGTACTTACAAACAGCCTCCTGTTTAAGAGATTTTGAAAAGTAACTATTAAATCATTAGGACATGATGGCAAGTATAGAATCCCACATGAAATGAGTGCAGCTTTTTTCTGTGGAATCGCATTAGACTTGCTTACAGATAAATGCTATGGGCAGCCTCTGTCTTTTCCAGTTATAACTCAGTATGCCGTGACCGGAGATGCTTCAGCATCCTCACAAATTCAGTTTTCTAAATTCTTCCAAGAATAAAAGCACATCAAAACAGGGATTCTCTGCGTTTCTGTTTCTCTTGGTAATGTTGATTTTGAATGCACTTCTCTTACATCTAGTAAGTTGTGGGTTTTTTTGAATTCATGTTTGCAAAACATAAAATATTATTAATCTGGTAAATAAACAAATCAACGCATCCTAGTAATGACACTTCATATTGGGACTTCCAGTTCCACAGGGTGTTTATTTATTGTAGGACATAAAAACACTACAAATTCTTCTTTCCTGGAAACTGCATGAGGTGATTTATATTTGTTTATTTACACGAGTTTGTACCTCAGAAAACTTATGAAAGCCACCATTCTTCCTCTGGGCCCCCTATCCTTCTGATCTCCAACAGAGCTTCTCATTTCCTCTTTTAAAACTTTTTTGACACCTACATACCTATTTTGTTTCACAGCACTACTGCGTCAGGTTTATAATTATAAAATTATTGCTGGTGGTCATGTAAGACCAACTTTTACCAGGACAAAATTCATGCACCGGTGAACTGTTATTACATGTTATCGTAACTCATCCAGGGCAAGAACGCTTTTCTGCGATGCTCATTTCTTGCTGGATAGAACACTCATCCAGGGCAAGAACGCTTTTCTGCGATGCTCATTTCTTGCTGGATAGAACAGTGGAAGTCACTGGCTCTCGGGCTGTGTGACTGAACAAGCAGGGAAGATGGGGATACAGAAGCCAACCTTTTAGGGCAACTCATCTGTAAACTTCTCTCCATTTCTTCACTGTGCTAAACATCCTGCACTTTCTGAAGAACCATCAACTGCCTTCACTTAGTGTTCTCATTTACGATTCTGTAAATTGTTCGACTGGTACTGATTACAGAAAATGATATATTTAAACCATGTACACTCAAAGGTGAGTGTCTGCCAAAAAAGATATGTATTTACATGGTATCAGCAGTTGATAGGCTACAGGTAATCTAGGTATCAAACCCAAAGAAAGTCTAATCAACTGAAAGACATTTCAAAGGCATTGTTATGTGACAGTGGTAAACCAGATAAATTCTGTTCCTACTAGATGGAAACTTACCTTGCATAAGAGACAGGAGTCAGGACACCTCTAATTGAGTCAATTATAGCAAAGGGAGTTATGGTAAGGCTGCATCTAACAAAACATTTTTGGGACTACAAGAAGGTAATTACTCCAGATTTGAATTAATTTGGCAGGTCAAGTTATAATAGGGCTTGATAAACAAAACAAAACAAAAAAATCCTGATTTTGGCAGCTCTGTGAAGTGTCTTGGTGCTTGGTTTGGCTTGACTGCCTGCCAAATAAACCAAGGTAAAAAGGAGAAGCCAAACTGGAATGATAACTGTTTACAAGACACATTATCTTTTATTTCCTCACAGTTATATTTGATTACAGTACTTTTTTTAAAGATAATGAATCCATTGTTGTAATGCACACTAATCTTTTACTGAATACGGTATCCCAACATAAGAATGACATGGATCTATTGGAGCGAGTCCATAGGACTTCATAGGATGAAGATACTCAGAGTGCAGGAGCACCTCTCCTATAAAGACAGTCTGAGAGAGTTGGGCTTGTTCAGCCTGGAGAAGAGAAGGCTCCGGGGAGACCTTACAGCAGCCTTCCAGTGCCTAAAGGGGCTGACAAGAAAGCTTGAAAGGGACTTCTTACCAGAGCAGGTAGTGACAGGAAAAAGGGGAATGGCATTAAACTGAAAAGAGGGTAGGTTTAGATGAGATATTAGGAAGAAGTTCTTACAGCAAGGGTGGCGAGGCACTAGAACAGGTTGTCCAGAGAAACTGTGGCTGCCCCATCCCTGGAAGTGAGCAAGGCCAGGTTGGACAGGTCTTTGAGCAACCTGGTCTAGTGGGATGAGGTCCCTTCCAACACAAACCATTCTACGATTCTCTGATTTTATCAATTATCACTAAATCCTAATCCTAACTCCAGCATAAATTCAGATTCATCTACTAGATTACAATTTGCATGTATGAGCATTCATAATCCTAAAGGGAAAGTGAAAGATCTGTTAAAGAATGATTTATGCTATGCTTGCTTTTCAAACAAAAGAAACATTGCTTATGCTGAATAATTTGGAGGAAACTATTTTTCTTTTAAGGACGTCTCAGTCTGAAATACTCAAATTCAAAGCAGATGTGCTACTATTTTGAAGGACTTGAGGGAAGTGAATTAAAAAATTATTTCCAAATGACTCACAGCTGATGTTCTGAAGGTTTCATGGGGATTTTTATTTAGAAATTATGTAAAACATTCAATTCCTGAGGAATACCATTTCTAAACAAAGCAGCAAGCAGTGTTAGGTGTTTGATGCAGCAAACTGGCTTGACCTTGATCTCCAGCTCTGATCCCAACTACGTTTATCATAAGTAACTCCATACCATGAGACATGATGCCATTAGCATCATAGCCAAAATCAGAAAGGTCATTATCATAGGAGTTAACTATGGATAAAAAATTAATTATGTCATAATACGTTATTTAGAGAAATGCCTCAAGTTATATTATTATTACCTTAAATGGAATGCATACAGACAAAATTAACACTTAATCCCTGTTAAAGTAATTTTCCTGTTCATGACTTCAAGACCAAATTTCTAAGGACTATTTCCTGAGTAATGCATCAGTGGGGGAAGTATTACACACTAACTATTTTTCAGATGAATTTCACTTACTTTGAACTATATTATAGAAAAGTTCCCACTAATATTTCATATGTACATGAGTGGTTCTTATCTGTCATGACCAAACATGTGGAACCATATACATGGATCTAAAAAATTATATCAACCCTACTGTTTATGAGAAAAATGAAATAATGTATAAAATATTAAGTTTCTGTCATATTTAATAAATTCGAAATCCAGTACTGTAGGCATGATAGCTCTGTTCTAAGATCACTGAATAGCTGATTGTAAAAGTGCTTTTACAGCTAGCAGAACAACTGCTGAGAATGGGCTAAAATATGTAATAAGTCCGCACATTCAAAGAAATGTCACTGTGCAAGAAAATCCAGGTTCTTCCCAAGGTGAGGACCATGCACATTTGTGGAAAGCATAAGAAATTGCATTTCCTGGATGAAGCCTTGTCTTCTGGACCACCAATCCTGTATTAAATTTCAATATACATAATAATACTTCCTGTATTATTATTATTTTATTACAAAAACGTAATGAGGTTGATGCATACGACAGACAGAACTCTAAGTATACAATTCAATTTAATTAAAATGATGGAAGAAAATTTATGAGAATTGCATACAGGAAAAATAAATGTATGTACACCCAGGTCTACCATTTATACCATGGAAGTGAGAAAGCTGGTTTCCAGCCATGACATAATCCCTAATTACAGTGGTTTTCTGCTTTTGCAGGTGTAATGAAAAGATTTTCATGTTCCCTGTTTAAATAAGCTTTAAAGTCTACCATAATTACATCTCTGCAGATGGCTAATTCAGTAGTATTTATGCAGCAAATGCTCTTTAAATAGCAAAAATTTAGAAGACAACAGATACAGTCATTACTTCATGGTCATTACATGTACTGGTGCTTCCAAAGGAAAAAACATTTGAATAGCCAGTCAGATGCATCAGGTGTTTTGAGTATGAGTTACACTCACTTAATTGCATCTTCTCACTATTAAGAGAGGTCATAATTCAGCATGATTATCAGTCATGAGAAAAATAATAACCATAGCAAGAATTCATAAGATCATTACCAAACTAGCAATTGCTACTGATTTATGATAGGACAAATGTGCCGCTCCACACATGAATGAATGTTAGAGTCAATACCCCAGTGGATGAAATTTTATCTATCTGGCCTACAGCCAGAACAACCACAGTGTGGTTCCATCACCCCTGGAGGGGCTGGAAGGACTAGGTCAGAACCGTTCCCAAAGTTGCCCAGTGCACAGAAAATGTTCATGCTGCTAGAATATTGTTCTTACTGGTCCATCATGAATTAAACAGTTCCCACACTTCCCTAACTAAACCTGTCCTGGGGAGCTGCGCTGGTAGCAGAAGGTATTTTGAGGAAATCTTCTTGAGCTAGTCAGAGTTATGGCTTAATTTCGATACTACATTATGGTGATCCACTGAAGAAGCAGACTAAGGACTGCCCCTCAAATCCCATTTTGAGAATCTGTAGCATCTGTGTGAATAGGAAGTGACCTTAATTATGTCTGGCTTCTAGCAGGTGCTCAGGAGAGAACTTTTTGTCCTCCCACCCATGTTATCTCCCAGTGTAACACCTAGCTATAATGCTTAGAAGAAATACAGTGAATAGAATACTTTAGTCCCCCTTATATCAAGGTTGTTACTCCAGATTCTGCTAGTGATCTGGATATATGATTTTGACCCAAATTTTAATTTTAAACTGAAATTAGTGTGCCAGACATGGCAGAGCATTTTTTTAAAGACAGTGATATCTATATTAATGCTATTAGAATCTAGTATTCAGGATTTGATTGGAAATATTTCTTGGTTTGTACCAACCTAGTTAAATTCACATCACTGCTTGTCATGTCATTAACTAACTGCTTTGCCTGTGGTTTTAGAATTAGAAAAAAATAACCTGGTGGTTAAGAATTGTCATTATCTTCTCATAAGTTGTTTTTTTTTTGTAATTAGGAGCAATCTGCAGAGATGACTCTATGCAGTTTTATGATAAAATCCACTTCAGACTATGTTGTAAAGACTCTGGATACTGACTAGGGATTGTCACCACTTCTGTAAAGCCTGATCACCAGACACACAACATTTAGAGAAGCATATAACCAATAACACAGTCCTTTCATTCAATATCTGCTACCAATGACTGGGAGAAAAATCACCCTCCAAGTAAGCAGTAACTAAGATTTACCAAGCACTGCACAGCATCTCAAATCTTCTGACTGTGCCTAGCTTCCACTGTTCACCTTTCTGATGAAACTTCTTTTTGCTTTCCCAGATTCTTGGGAAGAACATAAAACCATCCTTTGAATATTTCCTGTTTTTTTTTTTTCCATTAGTAGTTCATGAAGTGAGCAATGAAGCGTTAGTGAAACTGTGTCACTTCTGTCCTGCATATTTGAGCCCATCATCTCTAATTTACATGTGCATTAACTACAGTCAGACCACATAAACACTATGAAGTTTGGAGGAAGAAGGTAGAAGAAAAAGGGAAGACATTTTAGGTGTAAAATGAGAGAAGTGGGCTGAATAAGAACTGCAGAGGTATGACACAGCAGTGAAGAATTAGAAAGTGAAGCAAGTAATACCACTAATCAAAACTCCACTCCCAAGATGTGGCACAACTATAGAAGAAAAAAGAGATGTGAATTTTGAAAGATATAACATATTGGGTCAAAAATCAGATGGAAAAATCACTGCTGTGCAGTAAGATGAAAATTCATTTATTCTGGCTGATTGGCAAAATCTGAAGAACACTATTGTAAAACCAGCACATAATTCTTCCCTTCTCTCCCAACATTATGCTAGTATTTTATTTAGAAATTGCACATGGCAGATAATACAAAATGGAACATTATCTACTACTGCCAGTGCAACATGAATTGTTGCAGTATTTCCCACACTAAGGATCACCAGCACCATACCAAATCACTCCGTGCTCAACATAATACAATGCAGGACAAAAAAAAATTTCCGTGTGTTTGGATCAGGGCAGTTAAAAATGCCTCAATGACAGCAATGTATACAGGAGTATTTTCTACTTGAAGCCACAAATGAAGAGTTCAAAACAAAACAAAAAAAAAACCTGCAAAGAGTTTACACAATGAGTTGGAATTAGTGTCTTCTGTAGAAACTCTCTGCTAGGCTGTTTTTTTTCTGTTGACATTGCACTACAAGTTTACCCTTGCTACTGTGTAAGATTAGCAGGATATTTGCATCTTTAATGCTGTCCTTCGTAAACCCAGTGAGCAGCTTGCTTACACATGGAGATTTAATAATAACTTTAATTTTCCTACTAAAGATATCCCTAGCAACTAGAGTCTAAGGTCACGTGAATTTTGACACCTGAGAATCTGCTGCAGTTTATCAGCAAAACAGAAGCAAGGAGACTCCGTACATATGTCAGGAACATACGTAACAGATCTCAGTCTGAAAGGAAAATATTTGCTGTAGTGAACAACAAACACTTGAGTGGTAGAATAGCAACAATGTAAATCACCTTTTTGTGTGATGCTAAAAACATCTTTTGATTGTTCTTTGATTTCATTATGACAAATTCAGGATGCACGATCTACCGTTGCGTATTGTAGGTATTTTATTCAGAGCATTATAACATACTGATTTGCTGTCATTTATTTAAAAAGAAGCAAAAGAAAAGTTTTAACTTGCACAAAGGAGCAATAAAAACTGTTGGGAGGTCCTTCTGGAAAACAGATTGTTTTCTAAATCCTTATTTTTTCACCTACTTCTTACTCAATCCATACAATTACATGTATTAGACATATCACAACGGCCCTTGTGACAGTTCCATGAATAGTGGTGACAGGTGCATACAGCCTTAATGGGCAAGTTAAACTTGGCAAGTGAAGATGAAACTCTTAAATGGAAGATTTTACACAAGTTGACTTTGTTTCTTGTATAAAATTGTTAAAAGAACTGTCAGTCACAACACGACTGATACTTAAGCAATGGTCCATTAGGAATAAAACCACCTAACTGGAGCAGAAATGACAGCCTGAGCCCTTGTGTGTCTTTTTTTTTGTTTTTTGTTTTTTTTTTTTACTTTATTTTTAAAGACTGAAGACACAAACTCTGGATTTAGTGACTCTTAGATTTGGAAATCTTTGTGGGAACATCGCAGGGTATTTGAGGAAACCCTGCATTCTTGTTATTGGATGCATCTGGTATCAACAGCGTCCATCAAATATGAAGATTAGATAAGGACCAGAAGAAATAAAACGCAGTAAAAGAGGACATCTTACTGCACTGAATGTCCTGTGTCTGATACTCCATGAAGGCTTCTTGATAATCTCATTCTTTTGCAATAATATTATTTTTCACTGTTCCAATGCCAAGGTAGTGCTACACCTTTCAAAGAAACAGATACAAGCTCTCTGTGTGAATACCTAAAAGGAGTGAACACAAAGACTTGACAGATAATTTAGGCTGACAGGTTTTCAGAAGCTGTAGTGATCAGCACATACAAGATATATAATAAAATATTCAAGAAACAGTAGGAATGGTCTTACTTAGTCTAGGCAAACATAAGGTTTGAGCTCAATATTTATAAACACCAGGAAGACACATGCTGTCTTGTTTCCCGTGATGTTGCTGGTATCAGTGTTTTGATAGGTATTTTTGACTAAGGAAAAGTATGCAAAAGCATGACAGTAGACTTTTAGAGACTAAGAGATTTAGGGATTAGCTGATGCACCAAAGAAAGATGTTCAAGAAAGAGTCAAAGAGGAAAACCCATTGCTCAGCATGGACACAGTTGCCAGATTAGCTAATTTACAAACATTAATTTACAGACATTAAATCTGCTCTCCCTCAGAAGCCATTTGGTTAATCAGTATCAGAGCAGGGGGTCAGTGAGAACTTTCTTAACCTTATCAGACAAGCTGCTTTCATTGAAGGGAAACTGCCCCCAGTCTTTGTTTAAACCTATGTTTATTTAAGGCTGAAGCACCTTTTTTTTTTTTAGACTAGAGAGATAAAGCATCTTCTCCTGTCCCTAGCAGGCAACTACATGTGCTTCATTGAATGGTGATGAGGGTAAGAATTTGTGTGTTTCTGACTATATATAGGCACTTATAGAATCACCTTATGTTTCTGCTGAGGCTGACAACGTCACTGAGAGGACAATATGCTTGAGATCATCTCTAGTTTTTCCTGTCTATGCACAGTGCCTAAAGTAACAGAACCTCTGTTCTTACCTTAGCTTCATATATGCCACTGCAGTGTAATCTATGGTTATTAGTACTAGCAGCAAAATATGATCACCAGAAAATATATGGAAATGTTCAGCTCAAGTATATACTGTAAGAGTGAAAAGCAAGAAATAGACAGAGGAAAGAAACAAACATATAAATTTCTACTGATTATCCCATTAAAATAATGACAAAATAGAAATCAGAAAATAATATTATGATTATGTTATGAGAAGAAAAGGCAGATAAATGAAAAATACCAATAGCTGTCCTGGTTCGTTCATAAACATTTATATTGGAAATAGAAAGCCTACCTGGGGTTACCACTGGGAATCACAGAAATTCTTCAAGTACAATAAAACTCAGAGATTTTGTCTTAACCCCAAATCAAGCTGCAGGGTAACCTTTGCAAAGCAGGATAACATTTCTCAACCTATTATTTTTCGTTCTGCCTGAATTTATGGATAAGACTAAAATACCCTTATAAAAGCTGTACTTGTGTATTTCCAGATCAGCTGGAAACAGAGAATCACAGGGAAAGCACGTTATTGTCAATTTTTCAGTTCAATGTAATGAAATTCAGGTAAGAAGGATAATCATCTAAATTACAGTGTTTTCTTACACTGTACTGAACAACCTGCTAATACAAATCATCGTTATTTAGGCTATCATAATATAATTATACAAAAAATTAAAGTAATTTGAATTCTGTTAGTAACTGTTAATATTTTTATTGCTCATTCTAGATGAAAAATGCATCAATTGTGGCCAAATATTGCCCTATGATACTCACTGGAATAACACATGTATTTTTTTAAGTTCACACATACAGTACCAGACTACAGCTGGATCAGTGTGTGTACAGACCATACAAAAAAGAATAAAATAGAAAGCTATACTGGTTTCCCTGTAGTGGACAAGCAGAAGTAGGTTGAAACCCACTGCCTGCAATAAAGAAAAAAAAAAATCCACCTTCTTTTTTAATTCAAGTTCTAGAAGAGAAAACAGTACAGATACAGAGAGCTGTGAATTAGGACAAACACAAGCCTAAAAATGATGTCTAAGCTTCAGCAAATTTGTCAAGTACTTTGATTGAGGTTGAGAATGAGTCCAAATGGGTATACAGGAAGCAATCATTTTTTTCATGAAGAATACGTGCTTTACTGTGCACACAAATTCTTCCTTCAGAAGGCTCTAAATTACAGTATTTATGGAATCTTAATGATCTAAACACAGTTGGAGCCTGAAGGTCAAGGCTGCAGACTGCATCCTAAATTTCTGTTTACAGATGAAGCATAGTATTTATTGCTGCACTGCTTGCGCTGCTATAGTTAAAGGGCTGCCAGCATTTCCATTATAAACCACTATTTCAGGGGTTTATAACTCGCCTGTCAATCTTCTGACTGGGATGAAATACAGCATACAAGGTCCTGGCTGTGACACTGATTTTTTCATTTGTTTTTCTTTATCAAATTACAAAAATAAGAGCCTAATGTTATACAAGGAAAAAAAATTACATCAGTTTTTTTAAAGTACTTCTAATGTTGCTGTCATACAATTACAGCTTCAGAACATAAAATCTATGTCTGTATCAATTAACAGAAGGACTTTGAATTCCTAAAAAGCAAAAAATAAATAAAGACATATCATTAGATGTTGGGGTTTTGTTTCTGGGAAGAAACTGTACTACAGGTTTTTAATGGCAGGAAAGTAAATCAGAAGTCTATCACTGCCCTCGATTCTGTCTGCATTAAAGGTAAATTTACACTACAGTTATACACCTTGGCACAGTACAAAGAATGCATTCTTTTAAAATAAGTGTCTAAATGATGATGATACACAAGGTGTACTCTGCTATTACATACTCTAGTCGACATTAGGCAAAATAATTCAGAGTAACGTCAAATCAAATGTTTTTCCACAAACTACAGTAACCTTATCATCTACTGCTAAACCTTGTATCAAATTTAATGAAATCGAGATGGGAAAAATTACAAAACTTTCACTTCTACACTATCGACTTTGCCAGGCTGAATACTGTGCCCTGCAGTGAAGTACTGTTGAGAGCAGGAAGGTGAAAAATTTAATCCACATATTTGCTGCATATCTAGCAATTACATCTTGTGAATAACAAACTTAATACCACAAATAGTGCAAGAATTTAAATATTGGAAGACCTCAAAAAGCTTTCTTACTGGAACCCTAAGTTTTGGCAGAATTTATTTTTTTAAATACAGAACCGGGACACATTCTACAATGTGTGGTTTTGATGCATACAGACACAGTACATTACACTATTCAGTTTTATGGACCCTTTGCAACACTGTACCAGTTCAGACAAGAAAGATAGCAGTGCTAAATGTGGAATATTAGACTTTATTTAATCACATTTTGATTTATTTTTTTATATTATAAATCCAATCACAGCTGGGATGCCAATTAGTCCCTCCCCAAATATCACTGTTAAATTTTATTTATTATAGCTATAGTGATTTTTTTTTTTGTCTGTTTTTTTCTTAAAAGATGGCTGCATTTGTTTTATGCCATTCCTAATGCTTGGAATCTCTTCCTCTTGATGCTGTCACTTTCTGCTTTTCTTCCACAGTCTTTCTCTATCACCTGTCTATTTTGTGCCCACTTGAAACAACCATTTGCACAACACATTCGACAATTTTTCCCATCAATTGCAACAAAGTACCAGTTTATTACATAAGTTTGGTTTGGTTGCACATACATTTATATTTCTAAATAACATAGGTGCTTCATTCAGTTCTGTGTCCTGGCCCCTGTCTGTCTCCTGTGTATGTATACTCCCAGTAGGCTTCGTGAAGTCAAACAGCCCACATACACACCCTCGCTCAATAGCCCATTCAAAACATATCCTTGGGGTCAAGCTATGAAACACTACATCAATGGGCTGCAGTGCAGTGCTTTGGACTGTTTGTACTGAAGCACGTGCCCACGCTTTACTACTTCTCCTGAACAGCCAGAGGGCCAGTCATTATTCAGAGCAGGCTTCTCCAGTTCTTGCTTTTCTAACTTTTTTTAGGCGATTGTAAGTTTTTTGTTTTTTTTTTTTTTTTAGAGGTATCTATGGTAAGAGATACAGACCTGTAGCCTTCTTTCTTAGAAAGTGGAAGATAGAATGATTTTGACTTCTTAGAGTCAACCTGAATAGTGCAGCTAACTACATATTGGAGAATAATTCTAACCAGGATGTTATGAATGGTGACTGACAAATTCACTCCACTTTACTGCCTTGGACTGGTTGAAATGCACCCAAGAGCACTGCTATATAATTAATTATGTTAAATAATGCCACACAGTATCTTGTATAATTCTGAATCTTCAATGAACTGTAAAAAGTTTTAAATAAAATATAGATGGAGCTTGTCAAGCAGTATTAGACTTCAAATATTTTCTTCTTCTGAAAGCTTACTGTACTAACACAAGTATCTGTCATGCTGCTTGAGCTGCCATCACAATGTACATCTTGTTAGCAGTGATGTCATGACAGAAATGCTACAGTGCTGCATTTTAATGACTTCTTGTATTGTAATGAATTAATGTTTTTACAGAAAGGATGACATAGGAAACAAAAGCTTTAGTCTTGGATCCTCAGATTTATGTTTTTAAAAAGCATGACAGTTTTGAAAACCAAGCAATGCGAGATTACTGCTTTTGCTCAAATGAAGAATGCATTGAGCACCATACCTGTAGAGTCCTGGAGGAGCTCGATGAATCAGGAAGCTTTTCTCCAGGCTTTGTAGCACATCATTGAGCATCCTCACTCTGATAGGAGCTCGCTCCTTTGGGTCATTAGCTGGGCGCATCTCATCAGATTGGAACAGTTCTGCGGTGTCCCTCAGACGTGATGCCACTGCAAGTAACTGAGGAATGTCTGCTTCATCACCTAGAAACAGTAAGAGCAAGACAGTTTCCAGTGATTCAGAGAACATCACTTATTACTCTAGCTTACAAGTCAAAATTAATAGTCCAATTAAAACCCAAGCTTCTTTTCCCTTGTGAGCATTATGTAATGAATTGAGGAAAGTCATAGATCATTGTGCATAATGATCTATATTTCAAATATGATCTGATCTATTTTTCAAAGATGATCAATTTGGGCTGTGATGTTTTAAGATCTAATAAGCTATGAGGAATTACTTGTAATTTTTATTCTGATTATATAAACAGTCTTAAATGTCAGCTATGCCTTTTCAATAGGGAAGGTGAGATGAAGGGAAAATATGTACTCTGTATTTGGAAATGAAGCCAACCACCGGACCACCCTTTTAAACATAAAAATCCTGTAAATCTCTCTCACTTCTTCTCCATAGCAAGTATTTTTCCCCTAAACCAATAGATTTTACTTTACTGTTCCAAGTAAAAAGCACTCTATATCACACTGTAAGCCAAAAACTCTTTATAAAACTAATAATCAAGCCCCTTTTTAATACTTAAGTACGAAACGTGCAAGTGTCTATGGCTAGTGTTACCACTGAGAGCTAAGGACGCAGCTTTGAGGCCATCAGTAGTTTTTACCGCGACATACTGAACTTCACTACTAAGGGCAACTGTGATTTACACTTTTCTCAAGTTGAGAAGCTGGGAGTGGAAGTGCAAATGATTCTTAAATAAAATAATGCTTTAACAATGTCTTAAAACAGCTTGTGATACTTCTACAGAGAAAATAAACTTGCAAGTGTTATTTCACTTGACCGCCACTTTATTGTATTTTGTATTCTTTGTCTTTTTGTCTCCAATATGAATCATGATGAATCATCTAAAATTGCTGTTTAGTTGTTAAATAAATAACATTGCAAGTACAAGAAAGTGACTCAAGTGTATGTATATTCTTGAACAGAGAATTACACTGTTGAATTTCATTACACTTGCTAAATGTAACTGGATTTTATTCAGAAACAGGTTTCTCCAAATAGATATTTATTTTTACAGACATTGAGTACAAAAGCTTTTCCTGTGTAACTGATTGCTCTTATGAAAATTACTGCTCAAGAGTAACATTTTTAAATTGTGTTTGTGCCCTCTGGTATGAATGCACTTGCCTATGAGTACCTACAGGAGACTGAGCACAGACAAATCAGCAGCTGAAGGCATGACACTGGCTCACCATGCATGTGAACATGTGTTTTCATGTAAGAGAGAGAGAAAAGTGCTTCAGGTTTTGATTAGCTTGCAAATTCAGGATTAGCTACAGTGTGTTGCTGTATTCACTAGGAAGACTTTTCATGCTCTGCGAAATTGGATGATCAGGCCTGCCAGTGGAAAATCTGAATGGGAAAGCTTTGTAGAAAGTGCCCTAAAGGAGGCCGAAACATAAATCCACAGACATGTATAGTGCAAAGAATATGTTGCCATCAGCTTCAATTTTGCTACCATGACAGCTACTGTCCAAGCAAACTAATCTGGTGTTGTTACAAGTCTCTTTTCAAAGAGATTATCATTAAAAAGGCATGTTGCAAAATATTATTTTGCATGTCAATACAGAGTGAGCCTGGAGAAGAGAAGGCTCCAGGCAGACTTTACTGTCATCTTTCAATATTCAAAAAGGGCTTATAAGAAACATGGAGACAAACTTTTTAGCAGAGCCTGTTGCAATAGGACAAGGGGTAATGGTTTTCAACTAAAAGATGGGAGAATTAGACTAGATACAAGGAAAATATTTTTTACAAGGGTGGTAAAACACTGGAGCAGATTGCCCAAAGAGGTGGAAGATGCCCCATCCCTGGAAGTGTTCAAGGCCAGGTTGGACGGGGCTCTGAGCAACTTGTTCTGATTGAAGATGTCCCTGCTCATTGCAAGAAGGCTGGACCAGATGACCTTCAACAGTCCCCTCCAACCCAAACTATTCTATGATTCGATGAAGTTACTGATGACTTTGTACACAGCTGCTAAAACATATATGGCCTACTGATACAGAACAGATGTTCATCTTTTCCTTCAGCAGCAAATACTTTGTCTATGGAAAATGCATTTTTCCATGTTTGTTTGTTTTTCAAAGGGTGATGAAAGGTTTGCCAGTACTAACATATAACATCCTTGAAAGGATACTCAAGACAAGCTGTCAGTGTCACATGGCAAAGAACATATTTCTGTCATACATGCAGACAACTAACTATTGCATTTTTCACCTCTGTAGCAGTCAAGAGTAATGGGTGCGAACAGTAATAAGGGAACCTTCCTGAACAATGCAGACAGATGGGAAAGTAACTCTGAAAAGCACCCTAAAAGATCAGGGAAATGCGGTCAAGCAGGTAAAATGATGCCAAATGGAAGACTAGCAGACAGCTGTAGGCAATGACTATGCAGCCATCAAGTAAATGACAGCGAAATGTTTCTCTATTGATTTTTCTAAGGATGGAGAGTTTAGACGGATATTTTGAAATGTATGGGTTGTGCCAGGGCTGTGGAAAGTCATGCTGACTTTCCTGGAAATGGCTTCTCATAAACCAGATTATTTTTAGACTTCTGCCAGCACTGCCTACTATTATCACTCCAAGCACTACAGCTGCTGTAACATCTGTAAAACATCCATTCTGGGGAGAAGAAAGGGCCTAACTGATAGGAAGCAACACACAACTGACATCGTTCAGCCAAAAAGCTTTAAATTACAGCCCTTGTGCTCTGTGTACAGGGAAAACCAGAAAATCTCACCCATACTTAATTTGTCTTCATAGGCCTCTGTCGTGGGTTAAACCCAGCCAGTAACCCATCTCCATGCAGCCACTCATTCACCCCTCCCTTTCCCCCTGGGTGGGATGGGGAGGAGAAGTGAAAAACTGCAAACCCAGTGGGTTGAGATAAGAACAGTTTAATAACTGAAGTACAGTGTAATACTACTACACTACTAATAAGAACAAGAAAAGAAATAACAAGGGGAGAAAACAAAACTAAAAGGGGAATGGAAGAAAACAAAAAACAATAAACACAAGTGATGTACAATACAATTGCTCACCATCTGCTGACTGATACCCAGCCTGACCAGACCAGTGACCAGTTGCTTCCGGGTAACTCCCCCCAGTTTATATACCCAGCATGATGTGCTGCGGCATGGAACACCCCTTTGCTTAGTTTGGTTCACGTGTCCTGTCTCTGCTCTCTCCTGCCGCCTTGTGACCCTCCTTGCTGGCAGAGCATGAGAGACTGAAAAGTCCTTGATTGTGGCAAGCACTCCTGAGCAACAACGAAAACATCAGTGTGTTATGAGTGTTCTTAGACTAAAGCTGAAACACAGCACTGCACCAGCTACTAGAAAGAAAATGAACTCTATCCCAGCTGAAACCAGGACAGCCTCTCTCAGCTAGCACACGAGAGATGCTTACAGTTCATCTAATTTGCTTACCAGCTACAGAAAACTTTGACGGCAGTTAAAAGTATCTTAGCACATTTGCCTGGTGCTACTCAGCTACAGTCTAAGGCTGGGGCAATAGGTATCAATTTCCGAAAGGTCTGCATGAGTCTAGGTGGGCCCAGGGATTTGTAATTATGAATGGTATCGACTCCTACAGCCAACAGCACTTAAGAGACAGACACAGCTAGTATCAAACCTGGTTACCTTTATTTTTGTAAATTGTGAGATTGAACTTGTTATTGCTGATTCAGGCAAGTGCAAAGGTACAGAAGGGCTTTTAATGAGACACTTTGACACCTCCATCATCAACCCTGAAGCCTGCTGTAAAACATACTAAATTTTGAAGAGGCTCTAATCCAGTCCAAGACAGGCTACAAGGAGCAAGTCCAGACTGCACAGTCCTATAAGCATTTAGTGCGTAGTATGTGTATGTTTTGAATAAAAATGCTTACATATAATCAAAATACTTGTATACAAATGCTTATACATTTGTAATTGCATATGCATACAAAATACTTCTCCTGAAGTGCTTAAAAGTACCATTTGTATCCTTGACACATCAGATTTGACATCTTGTCTGCACCCTACCTCAAAAGATAAATTGGGTTTTCATAGCATGCAAGGCCTAGTGAGATATTCTCGTATTTAATTCAAGTTGCAGCGGGTGTTGATTTTAAATGTATGAAAGGCTCAAACACTGCTCAACTGCCATGTGTAGATAATATTTCAAACTGTCTCCTATTTATGAATTTCTCTAAAATATCACATCTGTCATCAGAGAGATAACAGCCTGAATAGCCCTGGGGATCTGGATTTGAGTCTTGGAAGCCATCTCATATTATTTAGGACCATAAGGTTTACTATTAAACATCAGACCATGAGCAGATGCACAAAAAGTCTCTCCAGTCAGAATCCTTCTTTTCAAGTAAAACCAAAAGCAGTAGATTGTTTCCAAGATTTCTGGTGTGTGCAAGAGAGAACACATGTTGCTTAATAGCCATGTTACATCTGTAACAGGAACAGGCATCAAGACAGATGTAAACACGCTGTGGATGACATTGCCCTATAACCTGCCATCCAGCCTATCCTGAGTGTAATAAACGGTTTATAAAGCGCTGAGTAACATCCCATTGAATTTAACAGAGCTAACAATACAGACACCCACCACATCATGGAATTAAACCCTTTGGAAACATAAATAAATGCAGTATTAACACATATTAAGACACATGCATCCTTTGGTAAGGACATCCAGGAGACTGCAAAACTATGACTCAAGTATTTACACAAATGATTTAACTTCAGGAATGTAAGAAAATCCAACAGGCATAAAATCTGTGTTTAAGTGATTGACCGAACCAGATCCAAGAGGCACAAAACTAAACCTAATGAAAAAAAACTTCTGGCATGTTGTGTGGATTTCCTTTCACCTTTTTTACATTTGCAGTTTCCACCGAGTTGGAGAAGGAAATAGTTTACTAAGACAATGCAATTTTGAACTGGAAATCTCAGACAATATAAAACCTTTTGAAGAATGAAGAAGTTCATGAACCGTGTTAAAAAATATAAATTCTCAGTTAAGTAAACAGAAAAAAGACACTGTCTTACTGGTTTCCAAAATGACAATAAACTGTTATTTGACACAAGTCAGAGATAGACGAGACATGAAAGTCATGAGAAAAGTAATTAAATAAAACTCCAAAGTGAACAGCTGTGACAAAATATATCCTGTTGGCCCCACAGCCTAGAAAATAATTTTCCTTCCCTTGAAGTGGTTGAGGTAAATCATCTAACTGAAGTTAGAAGAAAAAAGTCAGTTTAAACCATTTCCTGTTACTCAAAAGAACAAAAAGGAAAAACAATAGCAGGCATCTCATGTTCAGCTGAAGAAATACCAGCTGATCATCATTCCCTGCCGTGTTTAGGCTGAAATAAACCAACGTTTATATGGCACAACAGAGCTAAAGTTACTTGTGTTTTTGTATGCTCAACGATTCCAAACCAATGCTAGCCTATGGACTCCTAGGTCTTGACAATGATGGATGGCAAAGATTAAAAAAAAAGGCATCATACTTTTATGAATGTGTATTACAGAAAAGTGATACTTTATACTGTAGGGAGAGTATGAAAGGCAGGGGATGCCCCTCAAGATTGCAAAATATCTGTGAGATTGAGATACGATTTCACACTCTGCTAAACTATAAATAAAGTTTTGGTGTGATTTTATAGCACTTATATCTTTATTTCACAGATCAAATTCCATAGATTTATATATTGAAAAAATATTTTTGATAGGCATTAGCACACTGCAGGTAATGTGTACCAGAGACTTAACTGGAGATGAGGAAAATAACAACATGGTTTTATATATCATGCTTTTCTGCTACGTAACAAGAACGGGCTTTGGAGCAGTCTTTCAAATTTTATGGGGGTACTTGTCAGGGATGTACCTTTTAAGTTCACTGAATTCTAATGAGAATACTGGATTGTGAAATATCTGAGTTTGTACACATTAAAGGAATAACATTAGAGTTTGGCAGCTCAATTATCGTCATATTTAATCTCCAAGGACTAAGCTTCTTATCAGCTCTCCACATCTGTCATACTTTCAACTAGTCACTTAGAAAGAGAAGAAGAGCTAGATACTACTTGTATACACTAAGATACTAGGAAACTAAGGAAAAAGGGACAGAATGGGAGGAGGAGGGCAGATGATACTGAAGGAGAAAGCTCTGGATGAGTGATACTGGACAATGTTAGAACCTAGACCTGCTTTACCTCCTTAATGCTCAGGACTGGAACTAAGACATATTCTTTTCATAACTGATTACAAGAAGGTTTATTGTTCTTTTGTAGTCTTGACAGTAGCAGAGGATGTATCACTTAACATGCAATGGGCTTAGCTCCTTATATCAACATTTTTGTATCAACTGTAGGGAAAAAAAAACCAACAACCCAAAAATCTCCAGAAAGAAAACAAACCACAACAAAAAAAGAGGCCCCAGAAGCAAAGGGATGCTTGTTCTTTTATGAAGTCGTAGAAGGCTGCAAGGCAATGGAATGAGCCAGAAATGAGAAGCTAACACAGGAATATTAGTAATACATCCACAATCTTGATGAAGCAGTCTTATATCAGGATATTCATTCTACACCTAGCAAACTGTGCCAAATCCAGAGCCTATGAGAATTACACCTGCATCATTTCCAAATTACCTGTAATTTCTGTTTACTTTCTGATTAGGAACTTTCAGGTCTGTCTCACTAAACCCAACCCCCTGTCCCAAAATTATGAAGATCAATTTCAAATACAGAGTTTCCATGGTCTCAGTGCTTAATCAACTCAAACAATAAGTATTAGTAAATTAATATGCTTCATCATGCCTGAGAAAGGAGAAAGGTTAGCATACCTTGCCAACAAGGTGAGTTAATGGAATGACCAGACAAGGAAGATGACTGTGAAAATTAAGGAGCCAAATGGCAACAGGATTAGAAACCTTCTCTTGCTTGTACTGAACAAAGCCTTGAAGGGAATTAAAATCAAGTTGTGACAGAGGTTGTTATCTTTGACTGTAATTATGAGATTTTTAATACTAATTACTGCTTAACTAGCAGAAGAAATATAACCTTTTTTTTTTTTATTTAGTAACAAAACCTGTGTTTTATTTAACGTAACATAATGACATTGGCAGAAAACACTGGCTACCATTCAAGTGGAAATTGAAAATCCGTATCACGGAGTAAATGATCCCTTTTTTTTTTCCTTTTTTTCTCAGTATGAATGTTAACAATATTCCTCTACCAAGAATTACCTTTAAGACTGTTCTGAACCTCTAACGCGATGTCGAGGGCATTAAACGGCAAAACTGGTTCATTGGCAATTTGCAAAGTCACTTGTCCTGTTAGCTGAAAAAGACAAAAAAACCCAACAAACAGTCAAATAATTTCTATCAGATTTAATAGCCAGCACTTCTTCTGGAGCAGCACATACTTTCATTATGTTGGATTTTCAGGGAAAATTAATAAAACCCCATAAACACATCTTTGTGAAAAAGAATATGACCTAGATCATTGTCTTTCTATTTCAACATTAAAAGATGTTAAGAGATTACAGTTTATGACCCCACACAAGAATTCTCTGCAGTACTATTTCTGTGGACCTAGGTTACTGCAGGAGTCTCTGAAGGGTCTTTTTTTGCCTTGTTGTCAAATAAAACATTTCAACATTCTAAAAACAGGAGTAAGGTTTATTATTTTACTTAGTTTCAGCTATGGGATTTTGAGAGTTCACCCAAGTAACAATAAAAAGTAAAAAAATCATAGACATAAATGAGCTTCAGGTCAAGTCCATGGCTGAAGGTAAACTGACCTGAAAACCTAATGCCTTTGAAGAGATATTTGACAACATAATGCACACAGATGTACAGCTTCCAAACTGGACAGAACACTACCTTCTCTCAGTAACTTACAGAAAGAAATTCCCAAATGAGTGACAGGGAACTCTCAGTCTGCTCCAGACTAGACATTAACACCTGTCATGAAACTCAATGGCATGAATGCTTCTTTTCAACAGCTCCAGAGATAAGGCCAAGGACTGACTAGCCTGAGTGCTTTTTTTCACTTATAGAAGATCGGCTCTCCAGCTCAGGGCTTAGATATGCTACAGGGGCTGTGTATAGAAATATGTCTTTCTGCTGAACTATACCTAGCCTGTGATTAAACAGAGGATTTCAGTCTCTAGGCTGCCAAGTCCAGCACTGTTCATGGGAGCTATAAAAACACAGTGACAAAAACATGCAAGAAGCTTTCATTCATCTTCTTCATATCTTGAGATTGCAAAAGGGAAAAAATACCTGTAGGGCTGTGATCTAAAATGGAGTGATAGCTGCAGGTGATGATGATCGTGTTGATAAAAAACGTGGACTGAAAAAACCCATATTGTACAATACTTCCCAAGGTGTTGGGGGGGGGATTATAATAATATCTATTCTTCAAAAGCAATATGGTAGTTGCTGTGTGAAAAGTAGCATTTTAATTTCACAATAAAAAGTAGCAGGAAAAGACAGCAATCCTAAGGAATATTAAAAACAATACTACAGCAATTGAAAATGAAAACCATCTCCCAGGGAAGTGGATGAAAACAGGGTATAATATCTGAAATACGAGCTTCCTGGAGAAAGATTAACAGAACCCCAACAACATTTTTCAGAAAGTATTAAAGGAATGACCTGGCCACAGACTTATTTGGGTACAGAGAATGAGGGAACATGCTGTATATCAGGCTGCAACCTACATCTGAGCAGGGACATACCGTGAAGCTATTGAGATTTACCTCTATAAAATACAATACTGCACAAGGCATGAAAAAAAACCAAACAAACCCTTATCATACATACAATGAGAAAAAAATAGAGAAGAATAATGATGTCAGGCTGTTATCAGGAAAACTAAAGAACTAAGAGTGTACTTGAAGGAAGACTGAAAAATACTGTTTGAACACCTGTGCTAAAATGTTACACTGCTAACCTCTCATGAAACTTTTCTCAAAAATTCCCAACTCCACAGGCCATTACTGCTTGAAGAGCACTGTGTCTTCTACCAGTGATTTTTCACAAACGTCTCTGGGTTGAAAATCATTGGAAAACATTTGGCTTAGTAATATAGAGAATATTCTTAGGAATATCAGAAATACAAAAAGTAGAATTGCGAGGGCAAAGACAAATCTGTACAAAACTGTATCCAAACCAGGTTCACAGAATCCATTCAGAAGCAACTGTAAAAAACCTGGTTCTAATCTTCCAAATGCCATGCAGAATCCCTCCTCTTCCTCCATGGAACTCTTCAAAGCTATAGCTGCCCAAAATACTAACAACCAATAAGTTGCTATGGAAACGCAATGTGGCAATGAAATAACATCCTATTAAAGAGAAGGCATTCTATATAGATCCCAAACTCACTGAATCCTAAATAGTACTATATATCACATGAAATATTCAAATTCTTCCCTGACACCTAATTTCTGCAAAAGCCTTCACTAAACAGTAATGCGAGAGACATAGTCAGAGATACTTTTTAGGGAGGGACAAGAACATTTCTGCAGTGCTACTGATACTTTTCAATCTCTTACCACAAAATTTAAGAACACAAAAGTATGGAAAAAATGTTTCTTTCCTGAGGCATGAAAGTGGCATTATAGAGGAGAACACTCTAGTACGCATCTTTCCTTTTCATCATTATCTTCGACAGAATCTGGCTTAATTTTTTTAAGTTCTGGCTTTATTTCCATTGCTTCCAAACCACTGTATTTTGCTTTGCCTACATAAGACCAAAGTTATTTTCTCTTTCCTATTCAAATAAAGTTATACTGTAAAAATCTTATGACTAACTGAAACATTTTGGAAACTTTATAGTATCTCTGAATGTAATACTGCAGATATTTGTGTGTTAGTAAACAGGTAACAGCAGTGTTTATTAAATCATATACTTCCTAGTCTAATCTGGAAGAAATCAATCACATAAAGCAAAGCTCAGAGCACTGATTTGAACAGGGTAAATAATAATGCTGCAGAAGCATACATCAAGCCCACATAATGCAGCAAGACAGAAAAGGCTACTGATTTCTTATTTATAGTCTTATTTTTGGATATACCATTCCCCCGAGTACAACACTGAATATACAAGGAAAATAAAGACACGCTTCTGCCCCCTTTTCCCTGGTGAAAAACGGTCCAGACTTACTGTTGAATTACTAAAAGCAAGAATAACTTAGCAAGAGTAAAGACAACAATTTTCTCATAAAGTGAAACACTAAAGCAGAATAATGGATTTTATTCCCATACAAGACTCATTATATCCCCTAATGACAACTTCTCAAATAATTTATACATAATAATATATACACACCACACAAAAATGGATGTAAAATTTGTACAATCATGAAGACTAAAGAAAAAAAATAGTTCAAATGCTAATTAATTCTGAAATTCTTTTCTATAAAATTTAAATAAAAAAATGAATAATGTTTCTACTGCACTTGGGTTTACTTCAGTAAAGTAAAATGTATTTAATGAACTTCCAATTACTTTATAGATAAATGTTAATATAAAGCATAATAATTGTAGAATTATACTGCAGTTCTTCACTATGAGGGTGGTGATGCCCTGGAACAGTTTGCCCAGAGAAGCTGTGGTTACGCCATCCCTGGCAGTGTTCAAGGCCAGGTTGAACAGGGCTTTGAGCAACCTGGTCTAGTGGTAGATGTCCCTGCCTGTGGCTGGGGGGGTTGGAACCAGATGATCTTTAAGGTCCCTTCCAACCCAAACCATTCTATGATTCTATGTATATTGCAAAATAAATCTGAATATTCAAAATAGTTTTATACTGTGGTAACATTTTTTCAAGGTCTTTTAACTTAGAGCATATTATGCATATTTACTATTTCACTATTACTATTTAGTAGGCATGAAAATATTATGCATGACAGAGATCAATCTGCTAGAATAAACATCAGCATACAGCGCACAGGCAGTTTCTTTAACACAGAAGTTCACAGGCCAGTCTTTTTTTTTGTTGTGGTTTTTGATTTTCATTTTGCGTGTTGTTTTTTTTTTTAATTTTGTGGTTTTTTTTTTTATTTTTTAAATCTAGTGGAATTTGAAACTGTGTGCTATATGTAGCCTGCACACTAAGTAAACCTCTGTACTTCTGAGACATTTTTAGTGCTAAAATCTAGCCAGACATCTCAGATCTCTTCATATGCCAAGTTACAAACAATATAACTTAAGAAACAGATAAAGCAACATGTTTATCCTTCTGTGAACACTGCTCTTCGATAGTGCTGTACTCCTGTTTTACCTCCTGGAATGAATTTTACACAAGTAATTGAAAACTGAATTGTGCAGTGGCAACTCCTTTTAATTTCAAGCATATATCTGCGCAACATACTTTTTCATCCTTCCTGCATTCTGTAATTTTCAGGGTTTAATATATAACTTTATTCTATGTATATTAACAATAGTTTACGCTACTGATACCTGTGCACTTTCAGTCAAAACTAGCATACATGTGGCAGTTAATCTATCAAAAACATGACAAATATTAGAAAGCAAATAATGTAACGGGGTACTGTATTAGACCCATGTATATTCCCCACTACAGATTCAACAGAACTCTGCATAAGATTCCCTACTACAGACTCTAACAATCTTTGCAACTGATCAGCGTGTGACACTGAGCAACTAGTTTGAACCCTGAGCCTCAACTTCCTTTGACATCCAGCATTATTTTTTTCAAGTCACATTTGCTCTCATACCTTGCACCTCTCCCTTCACACATTATCCATGCAGCTCATGGATGAGGAAAGAGCATGAAAAGATACTCTGCTGTTGAGGGTGATCAATAACGGTGTGTTGAAAATAATGTACCACTTTTTTTTTTTTTTAAATCTTTTTTCTTCTAAAGGGGAATGAAAATGTTTTAACTTTTGTGTCTGGCTGCTGCACTGTCTAATCTCAGGTGTTCATCTCTTTGCATCAAGGGATCTGTCTTTCCATACATACTGACTAGAAGAATGACCTGCTGAGACCTTCTGACGTTAACCCAAACATCAACTATGGTTTCAGTGCACGCACCCACATAAATAAGAAATAAAACTCTGCATGTATTAAGATCCCCATCTCAGTGCCATAACAGCAATCTCACATTTCAGAATAATCAGTCTTCCCCAACCTCTCTGCCCTGCAAAATTAAATTGGCATTTTTGATGATATGGGCAAATTTCTTCAGCTTTCTGCTGATTTCCTCCTGTCCCTCCTGACTTCCTTCAAGATGTCAATTTATTTTTTTTTAATTAAGCATAGAAATTGAGTCATAAATGAAATCTGTGATTCCCTGGCAATAACATAATTTCAGCACCTAGCATTACTAGATGAATGGCAGTAATTGTGAGACTAATTATAAATTAATGAGCATTTTTAATACTGGGATCTCAACTTACTGTAAAAAAATTTCCTGCATAATCAGTCTACATAGTTGTTTTCATTATATTTGTCAGTCCCCCAAAGAGTTAATAAGAAAAGTCAGAGGCAGAAGCATGAGAAAACAACCAGTTCTTTGACCCTCTATTTTTCCGAAGATCCATATTCCCTTGATCAGACAAAGAAATAGAAACCTGGTCACAAAAATATTTGCTTTGCACTGTCAACTTTTGAAAATTCAGAACTTCTCAAAAATTCAGTGCACCATATATGGTTTTGTTCTTACTAAAATCTACCTTGACACTAGGGCATGTATTAAAACTACAGATCAAATGAAATTTTGGTGTATCTGACATTCAGTTCAACATACTGTATTTTAGGTCAGTAGAGGGCTCTCTGAGAAAAGAGTATGATGGCTACAGGAGGTGAACTACAGCATAGTAATTCAAAACAGAGCTGTTTCTGATCAAGGGAAGTATGAGTACTTTTAACATTTTCAAATATTAAAAAGTTTATTTCGACAGTCCCTTTTTTTTAATTTACTCTCAGTATAGAAAACACTGTTTATAAAGTAAAAGTGGCAGTGAACAAAACATGGATTCTCCTCTGTAGGTCTCCTGTGCACAGCAAATCTTTAACTGTATTATGGTAGTGCACAGCATTATGCATGCTGAAAGTTACATATGAAGATATGCCAGAATTACGGCAGCTTGGGCTACTTATTCTGGAGTACAAAAGATCTCTATATGATCATATACTACATTTTCTACACGGCTCATGATGAGATTCTGAGGCCCTGAGAAATTAAGGTCAAAAGTTTTAATTAATTTAAGTGATTAATCTGCTTAAAATCGAATTTGTTGGCCAACTTAGTAATATACAGCACTTAGAACAGTGGAATTACATTTTCTATAGATTTCATACACCACTGGGAGGGAACATTCATCCCACTGCTTTCAAATACTTGTACAAAAAAGAAACTCATACTTAGCTCTGCTTTGTTTCCTGTGCACATGTAGAAATCCCTAGATTTTAAATTATATTTATGTAAAGTATATGGAAATACATATTTTGTGTATATTCAAATGCATTCAGGTTGATCTTCTACTATATTAATATATTAAAATATATTTAAAATTGTATTAATTTCTAGTGAGCAATTATATGTCATGCCCTGGCTTCTAACTCCATTATACAGAGTGTCTTTCTGCTCACTCCTACCTTCTATTCGGATCACCAGTGAAAAGGGATATGAACGAGGACACGAAGGGCTCATCATGCTGTTCCCCACACAGTGGCAGAGAGCAATCCTCCCCTCTTCACCCAGCACAGAGCTGGCAGAGCTGCCTTGTGTCCTGCGAGATGTCACTATGCTACGGAGCTCACTGTCACAGCACATGCCTGACACCAAGAGCACAAACAGGTTTCAGACAGGACTACACAGACTCAGGCAGGGCAGTGCTTTGCTGATGCTAAAAATGATGCTCCAATTCAAGCTTCAACTGTTGTCACAAGAGAAACACTCTTCTGAAGTGTCCATCCCTACCTGGGGTCAAAGTCTGGGAACTAGTTGAAGCCTGGCCCACTGTGGCAGTCCTCACACTCTTGTTACCACAGTAGCAGAGAACTGTGATTATTAGCTCAACTTCTAAGACAATAGCTTTATTGAGTTAGGCTTTGTACTGTGTAAATGAACTTGTACTCAACCTAGTTTGTTTGGAACTGAGGAAGAGCAACCTCATGTCCATGCAGAATACAAAGGGCTACTGCCTACACATGTGGGCAGTTTAAAGTGTAAATAAAATGGTAGAGTTCCTCCAGTGCTTTCTTATTTTCCCCGCTCCCTCCACCCCCCAAACAGAAATTGTCATCTTTGAAGTATGCAAGAAAGCAGCAATTATCTTGAGAAGAGTTTCTAATCATGTATTTCATGACATATTTATGTATATCAAATTCTAGTGGTATCTTGGTGCAAAGAAAGTTTCGAATGAACTTTTAGAAAGGCCACTGGATTCGAGATCTTGTTAAAAAAAAAGTCACTTCACTTTTCTCTAGTGTATGGTTTTGAGCATTCAAAAGGATATCACAGAATGCTCTTCTGCACTTCACAAGCTCTGGGTGAAGAGATCACACTGTGACAATACCAATCTTTACATCATTACAACCCCCTCCACCAGATTTCTCAAACAGAATTCTAAAAATTTGTTCTAGGGTTAATTCTTTTTTATCTCCAACTTAAAAGCCAGATTGCTTTAACTACCAGCTGCAGACTTCGAGAGTGACAAATACAGAAAACTTTCTGTTAAAGCTGAATGATTTGCATATAGCATTTCCACAAACCATGATGCTATCATTGCATAGAAAGTATCCTCTTAAATGCTTTCATTTCCTGACCCTCTTCAGGTACAGCAGGAGGAGAGGGAAACTACTGTTAGACCCTTTTAAAAGAGGCACTGCTAACAGCCTGAACCTGGTTACAGGTGGTCTTGAGGAAATAGATTTAGCCATTGCTGTGGTAGAAAGAGAAGTATATAATAAAATATGAAGCAAAATTTATTTCCACATATGAAATGTAAAGACCTCTAATGAAAATGATCATGTACAGAAATTGCATCTTGGACAGATCTTTTACTGCAGATAAAATAAGCAGCAGCGAATGTCTCCATCTAATTCCCCAGGTTCTGAAGTCTACAGAGACATAGTATGTTTCTAGCAAACAGTATGTTGTCTTACAGTCCTAATTAATGAAAGCATCTTCTCACATGTTTCAAGGTACATGAATCAAGAACCTTCCTGATTTAGGACCAAACCTGATTTAGGACCTAAATCCTGATTTAGGATCATACATTCAAGGACATCCAAGTACTTGCTAAGTTTCTATCTGACCTGTAAAGCCAATTCTTCCGCCGAATCTGTAGGACTCTCTCTGAACTTACACATTGTTAAAAAACAGATAATAGTCATCAGAGGAGTGCAATAATAAAGAAATCTGCAACAGGAAGCTTCAACTACAGCTTTCAGTTTAGACCTTGATATCATCTTTTTAATCACTCCCCTTTTACAGAAATGGATTTAATTGAACTCTGAAATAAAGTCTCTAATCACACTTCATCAGCATGCAATTATTATTCAAAGGAAACCATATGTACTATTAGGCACTCTTCATTAAAATAATGCATATAATCTGCTTCAGTACCTAACAGTCATTCTCCTTGATGTTCATTATTCTTTTTCTTCTATTATTATGACAATACTTTTTTTCCTGTTTTTCCTCATCTATCCCATTTAACTTACACACTTTTCCAACAAAAATGATGTTGAAAACACCAGGACACTGAGATGCATTAATATGCCACCATCCTTAAATCTCACTACATAGCATGACCTTCAAAATGACTCAGACCTGACTATGAAGATCTGTGAGAAAAGGATGAGGAAATGCTACAACGGGAGTCTTAAACTGTACTCTCTTTTGTCTTGAATTTTACTTGCAACTGTGATGACTTCTAAGTGGCCATATTGAAAGAAGAGCGTATGCTAGGCAGCAGTCACTCCTTAGAGAGACAGGATTTGGGAAGAACCAGGGACAATGGATGGAAGAAACGGAATATAGTAGTTGACTTGGTTGATACCTGAAGAAAAGCATCAGTGAGGGGTTGGGGCAATGGTTCCTTGAGGAACTTGGAAAACATGGACAGTCAAATGCACATAGACTCAACGGAGTACGCATTGCAAAAAGACTGATAAGAACATTACATATCAGAGTCCTCCTACCTTCTCAAACTCAGAAAAGCTAGTGTATTTCATGGTTATTGTGTCAGGGACAATAGATAATGGTCTGTGGTGAAACACACAAAGATAGAAAAGTACTGTTTGTCTGGTTTGGTTTCTCCCTGGAGAATTGTGCTTTGGCTGCTCCCCAGAAAGTCCAGCTTTGGTTCCTACCTAGAAAGTTTCGCATTAGAACTCCCGGAAAAGTCTCGACCCTTGGAGACCTATCTACATACTGCTACCCACTTCTTCTGACGTAGGCTGGCCCCCTCCGTTGGAATGAGTGTGCATTTTTGTCAGTATAAAAGCCTGAGCCTCATGTGATGTGGGGGAGGCAGAACCTCATACCACTGAGTTCAACGTTGCCTCTGTGGGGATGCCTGCTAAGGTTGAGCCTGCCGCCTCGCACTGCAATGATGATTCCTGGAGATGATTTCCTGATCATCTTCACAGAGTCCTTGGGGTTGGTAAGATATGCACTCTTCAGAAATATCCTTTACTGTATCTGTTAGGTTCTCTGTATTTTCCTATATTAATAAACTAGTAGAGAGTTCTCTGTCTCTCATTTTCTCTCCTCTGGAATCCTCGAACTCCGGAAAAGTTACATAGAGAAAATATTGTTCTTTTCTCTCTTGCCATCTCTTGAAGCAAAGGTGCCTCAAAACTTTCCACTTAGGTCATCCTAATCAGTCAGGATTGGAGCACTGACAGTTCATTAAACATGACAGACTAGCCCTGAGGGAGAGACACCAGTGAACCACAGTGCTGAGGATCCAAGGGGAGCTGAAAATAGTTCTGTAGTAGATAGCTCATAGAAAATACCCATAAACATTAACAGACACAATCTACTTCAGGGGAAAACTGGATACATAATATTCTGAGGCTACCCCCAGACACCAGGATATATCACAGTATCCACAAAAAGGCTCAATTTCCTTTTTAGGCAGATAGGGTTAGATTCTGCTCTTGGATATACCTGTATAGCAGTTACCAACCCAGAAAGGTATTTGAGCTTCTTCGTAACTCAAAGATGCAATTTCTGCGAATTTTTCACACTACTTTTCAATCTTCAGTGTATACTGTGTGACATACATAGAATAAAAAATAATCAGTTGAATTACATTAACAACAATGGAAATTTAAACGTCAAAAGGAGATACCAAATCTCCCCCTGTAATTAAACAGTATAAATTAGCAAATAAAGGTGAGGGAAGATTGGTTGTTTTATTTTAAAAAGAAAACATTAATTAAAGATGAATATGTTTGGAACTGAGTAAGCTCCCCTCAGGGTTGGGGAAAATGCCAAGTCTGACAAACTTACTGGGTCCTAGGGAATCCCAGGTCAGTTTGATGAACCTACTTAAATATTTTATAATTAGCTGGGAGGCTCCTGAGGCTACCAATTTACCTGAAAAAGAATCTCCCTCACCCTTAAAACTTGTCCCTGGACAGTAATGAAAAAAGACATAGCAAATAATGTTTCTCACCACAGAATATTTATATAAACATAGAAAGAAAACACAGAATGTCCTGTGCTATAGAACAGCCCCCAGAATTCGTAAGGGACCCTAGCAATAAAACTCAAAACTATCTGAGGGTAGAAATGAGATTTATTACCACATATGGGGCTGTAATAATAAACCTGTTTCTAAGATAGTCAAATTATGATGGCCATTTCATTCCACCACCATTCTATCTTTATGTGGGCTTTGTATTAAAATGCTAAAGGCAGCCTGATATAATGGCATCCACAAAGATTAAATAGACAAGTGCATTTAAAAGCATATAATCTTACAACACCACAGGAAATGTTAAAACTTGCTCAAATGACAGTACTTACTGCACCATGGTTGCTCCAGGTACTACCATTTTAAACATCTTTTTATAATCATCATTAGTGTCTAAGCACCAAAAATATATCACATGTCACAGAAAACAATTCAAAAGACATCAACTTTTAAAGGCCTGTCACTTATCTTGGGGTTCTCCGACAGAATCAAACAAAGAAACAAGGGTATGGCATATGAACGGCACAGGTTACTTGAGACTATCTGACAAGGCGTCTTCTAAGAAGAACTCAAATGCCAGGACTCACCTTGCAAGCACCACATTTATATTAGCCTCTGGTCTTGCTACAGATTCCTTTTGTTTGGCTTAGCTGAATGCCTATTTGTCTCCAGTTTTAGATTAACTTTCTGGAACAAGCAAGTTCATCATAAGAGATCTGAATACAGGCAAATACACAAGGAGACAAGTTTTGCCTGAGTATTCCAAACATAAGGACAGCAAGAATGGAGATCTGATGACTGTAGTGAAAAAGGAAGATGAAAGGGACGTTCTTGAAGAGACTGGAGTGTGGAAGAGATAGGGTTTGAAAAAGGCGAAAGAGAAATAAAAAACAGTTGGAATTTGCTGCACAACATCAACAGGAGCCTGGGGAATTTCTGGAAGAGGAGATGGCAAGTTATAAGGACAGCTGAGGAAGATAATTTTGGCAACAACACTATAGATGGATTGCAGGGAGAAGAAAAGACTTGCAAGGCAAATATGTTAAGACAAGAGAAGATTACAATGCAGACAACTGGTTACATCAAGAGGGCAAGGAAAAAGGGATGGATTTTTAGAAATACTACAGAATGAGAGTGTATCAGAGAAAAATACTTAACAAGGTCCTTCAGCATACTGTAATTAGTGTTTACTCAGCATAATTTCCCCATAACATGTAAAATTCCAAATAAATTTTCCCCCAACTGAAAAAGTACTGCAGAATATGGCACTGCTACATAGTGAACAAATAAGTGGGAGTGCTGATAGCATCCAAAGTGATATACTCATGAATGTGTATGTAAGTAATTGTATACACAGATCAGAGAAAAAATTATCTCAGAATTCTTTTGTATGTTAGATTTGAAGACAGATGCAGTTACAGATAAAAATAGATTTTCACCCCAAAATAGAATAGTAGAATCACGGAATAGTTAGGGTTGGAAAGGACCTTAAGATTATCTAGTTCCGACCCACCTGCTGTGGGCAGGGACACCTCACACTAAACCATGTCACCCAAGGCTCTGTCCAACCTGGCCCTGAACACCGCCAGGGATGGAGCATTCACAGCTTCCCTGGGCAACCCATTCCATGGCTCAACACCCTCACAGTAAAAAACTCCTTCCTTAAGTCCAATCTACACTTCCCCTGTTTAAGTTTTAACCCGTTACCCCTTTCCTATCACTACAGTCCCTAATGAAGAATCCATCCCCAGTATTCCTGTAGGCCCCCTTCAGATACTGAAAGGCTGCTAATGAGGCTGACTTTGTAAACTCTGAGAATTTTCTTGCCCCCACGCCCCGCACTGCAGTAGAAACGTAATGTGTACAGGTATATGATGTACTCTAAGTATCTTAAAAACAAAGGTAAATAATCTTCAAAAGAGTTTTGACATCGGAGTGAAATTTCAAGAACATTTTTCACTATGTCTACATTGTACATAAAAATACAAACCACTTATCCTGTTTTTTTTTTTTTTTTCATTTATTTATTCAGAGAAACTAAAAAGCCCTACAGAAACTGTTCTGCTTCCTTGGGTATATTATAAGGCTGTAACAGCTGCATGAACCCCAATTAACAACATTTTCATCCAAGCCACATCCAGTAACAAGGCTATGGGGCATTTCTGGGGTGAGGAACTGATCAGAATGCATACTTCATACTGGAGTTGAAAAAAAATTTAAGAAGATACAGCTTTCATTTATGAATCTAATGAAAAAAAGAGTTTAGAATTCACTCAAAAGCATTAGATGACAAGTAACAAAGTGTAAGGTTTTTAACACCTTTTAAACTCCATTTCACATTATGATCACTGAACAGTTAAGATATTTGAAACAAGAATAATGTAAATGACACTCTAAATCTTGTGGTTTATAGGGGCAACTAATTTCATGTTGCTCAGTGGTCACAGTCCACCATTGGAGGGTTTGTGCCAAGGGACGGCACATAAGCACCTCTGTGCCTCCATTCCCAAACGCTTAAATCTTCCATACTGAGAACAGCAGACATGAGACTCAGTGTTAGATTAGACCCCTACATTATCCTCATTTTGGTAATGTTTGTTTTACCTCCAGCCCTCCAGCATTCCTGTGCACAAAAAAAGTGGTTTTGTGCAAGGGAAAGCCTGAGCAGAGGTTTAAATACAAGTCTTCAGTCAAACTTATTGCCTTTTCTGCTTAGTCTGCTCAAGCAACAACTGACATTTGCAAAAGAGGGGATGAAGGAGAAGACAAGCACCATCTAAGCAGAGGGTTTTATTTGTGCAGAATATTACATTAAAAGAGCCCGGCAGCTATTAGTGATTAGTAATCTTCAATTACAGTAATAGCCATATTTAACAAAAAAAGAATAGGCTATGCTGCAAGTCATGAAAAAGCCCTTTTAATTGTCAGCCCTGTTATTCTAAAACAGCCTTCGCCCTATTCATTCAGTTATCATTCTGCAGTTTATAATTAAAGTGCTAATGTATAACAGAATTCTTTGATCTCAAAATAAAGGATTTTTTTACCAAAGAAATTAAGAACACAGCAGTTAAAGGAAATTCAAATTTCCAAGTAAAAATTAAAAGAAAAAAAAAGAAAAGTAATGAAATTAAGGAAAAACTATTTCTGTTGAACAAGAGATAGTTAAAAACTTTCTGAGTAGTCATTCTGGACTACGGAACAGTTGATCAAGTGGGAAAAGACCTTTCCCTTTGATAGTTAAATACAACCTAGGAAGAAAGGAAGTAAATGTGCTGCACCAGCAGGAATGAACTAAATGACCTCAAAGCTCTTTATCTTAAGCTAATGAGTAGAGGTAATTCATATGTCCTGAAGTCTAACTTCAATTAGCATGAGTTATCATAACGATTTGTAGTAGCTCATCCATGATATTTTATTTCCATTCTGATTTCATATTTTAGGGAAAAGATAGCCAGCAGCATGTTATATCACAAAGTCTCTCTAAATTAATTCAAATAAAAAGAACTATGTGTAGTCACCTACACCATGTACAAGCATTACCTTAAACACTCAAGGTCAGCAAAACTCTTCACAAGTATTTGCATCTCTGTGTCTTAATGATTAAAGATTTTCTTACTGAAACCAGACTTTACCAGACTGAAACCAGGGAAATAAAAATTCCAGATTTAATTTTGGCTTTTAGTCTGCTAACAAGAATCTACTTGGGAGTTTGGAGGTGTTAACTGAGTATGTGTCTCCCCATGGCAGGTTAGAAGACAGGTACTAAAAAAAGCTGGTAAATAAAAGGGAGAGAATCAGCAGCTCAGCAAAATGCCACAATGATTATCTGCCAGTACCACCAGCCACTTCTGAAAACGGAACCTGAGCTTCAGAAAAATCAAAAGCAACTACTGGCTCAAAGACAAAAGTGGGAACCAGGCAGCCTTAGCTCTTACATGGTCATCCCTTCACTCACAATCTTTTTTTTTGTTTTCTATTAAAACCATGTGACTCAAGATCATGTTAAGTATTTCCTACATGACTTCTAAAAGCAAGATTTCTAGTTTTGCTGCCTTTTGAGACACTATGAAAGGTAATATTACTGAAACAGACAGTAATTTTAAAGTTATTAGTTTTTCATTCTCAAAGCCACAGTTTAATCACTTTTAAGATCCAACTAGTTGCATAAGAATGAAAGTTCAGTCCACTACAACTATGAAAAATACAGTAAAATAGTCCAAGAAACAATAATGGATCAGAAGACACTGCAGAATTTTACCACAGTATATACTTCCCAATGCTTTGTTCCATTCTTCAGAAAATACAGGCAAATCACCCCCACCCCCAAAAAAAAGTTTGGGCACATGTGACTTCAGTGCTTCTGTAAGCTCAAGTAGGTTGGCAAAGCTCAAAGACTGCAGAGAAAAAATGATCACTACTGTTTTGTTTTTTTTTCCTAATAAGATTTCCAGTGAATTAAAGGGGAGTCTGAAAAACAGTTTTCTTCTCTCAATATTAAACTTTGGTTACCTTTTCTCCCGAAAGCTTCAATTGCTTCATGCATACAAATAGAAGTCAAAAGTTGTTAGAAAGCTTAGTATGTGCTTCCTTCAGTTTCTACAAAAATTTAGGGAACTGTCCAAGCTGAGAATAGAAACGTTAAAGTACTGTCTTCAACTCTCATAACCTTTGGAATTTCACTATTCTCTTTGCCTTTTCAAGAAAATGATGAGTAATAATCTGTAAATCAAATTAGTATATTTCTGCCTGTGAGGACTGTGATAGTGTTACTTTGGGCAATTACGTCTTTGTCTTCCAAAAGTACTAAAGCTCTAAGATGTTTCACTAAAATCCCTTTTTCGTAAGTACAATAAAAGCATAACACTATAAATAGCTTTAAATGTAATACTGGAAAGTCATGACAAGGATGTATTTTAAGGCAAAGAGGTGTTTTTTGGTTGTTTTCAGAATATTCTCAGAAAAGCAGCTCTATTTCTATGGTCTGTATCAGTGAAACAATACAAGCTGAAATGTAAGGAAAAAAAGAAGGGTTTAAATGAAATTAACCATATTCCAGCAGCATATGTCACAGCTTTACTAAGAGAGATTCTAAGCACACACACATTCTCCAGTGAATGGGAGCAAGTTCTTCATTTCATATATGCTCATAATTATCCCAAACTTATATATGTCTTAATAGTAACTGAGACAAAGAAAGCACAATAAGCCAACAATCATACTGTTTTCCATTTTTGTGTTCACCAAGATTCTTGCTTCCTTACTTTAGTTTCTAATTCAATGTTGAAGGACCTCAGTGACTATAAGAATTGTTAGGAGTGAAGTGAGAACGTACTCATGGGCAAAATATACAATAATCTTTATGAAAAATGCAATGAGAAAAAAATTAATAAAATCAAAGCTTATAGATTTGCTATTACTTCAAATAATATGGATTATGATGATGTGTAAATAGTGCATGTGAGATGGCTGGTATCTTCAAATAGCCAGTAACCACAGTCTAAGAGCACCCTAAGCAAATCAGTGGCTAGTTCTGGTAAAAAAAAAGGGCAGGTATACTATGCAACACCACATAGAAAGCATCATATGCCTTTCAGCTTTAGAAAGATATTAAAATAGTTTATGTATTATAAACAAGTTCACTTAAGTTCAGTGTCGTGGGTCTGACTACTTGGGGATATCAGGTCTATGCTCAAGACTAGAACCTGGCAGTCAACACAACCCCATCAACATAAAACAAAATGACCATGTTCAAGTTCTGAGGAGAATGCACTCCTAGCCTTCAGCTGCACCTCCCCCCTAGAGACCTGGGACAGGCAGAGCTGCAGAGTGAAATGCCCATAAACAGCACCACTTCACTACCTGTGAATGTATTGGAAAACAACTTTATGCACTCTAATATTTTCTAAGGGCTTGCTATTTTATAAACTTTGTATATATTTGTAAGTATTGATCTCTTCTGCTTTTAGAAGTCCACCAGGAAAACTTACGAGCAATTTATTGTGCATATAAATGGAAGATGAAAAGTAGATTGTTAGCACTAACATATCATCTGTTTCTCTACAGGCTGAATGCATAAGATATTAAACGGGACACAGATTTATAGCTCTTTATTTTGGAACTACAGCTCAGTTCTTAAAAATGTGCCCATGTAGCTAGTCTTCCGTTACATGATTGCAACACAACTGTCCAAAGCTTGTCAGAATTTGGGTGCTTCTGCAAATGTTAGAAGATGCTTTTTTCAGCAGGTAAGAAAATAATTTCTCTTGTCCATATCCTACTGCTGAGTAAGTCAACAGTAAAGGGCTTCCAACTCACAGGACACATCTTTTCCAGTGGTCTGCTTATGTGGGCTGAAGTGCATCAGCCAAGTACCCTTTAAAAAGTCCTCCACACTCCTGCAACATGGCTGGGAAAAGCCCAGCAGAAGGCATGAAGAGGAGAAAAATTACAACTTCCAGATATGGGTGGAGTTTTGCTTTTCAAAAAAGATGCCAAAACTCTTCTCTGACAGCTAGTCAATGAGAGACTGATGATATAATAACTCCTAACAGTATGATGAGATAAAAGCACTTGCTGTAGATTCAGACATTGACTGTACCCAAGTATCTTTATTTTTATTTACTTTTGTTTCATTAACAAATGCCTCTGGAGTATCCTTGTCCTTTCCTGGCAAATACAGATTAAGCAAAATAAGTGTCAGATAAATAGAAACAAGATTTAAACTGAATTCTGTCATTAAAAATTCATCTTATCCGTTAACTAGATATCGTAATTCAGAAAAAAAACCCAAAACAGCTGATGTAGACTGTAATCAAATATGTTTTAGAGCGATGCTGTCATATTTGATGTGGCAGCATCCACAAAAACATGGTCCATATTATGAAAATGGATGTTGACACTCACCTTGTTTCTCATTTTGTATCTTTTCACAGGTGTGATAACAAGGTTTTCTAAGAAATAATTTGTGTACTGCAGGTCACAAACTAGCTTGTTCTGGATATGCTCTGCAAGGACGTATGCAGTTTGGTATTAATGTTTAGAAGCAGACGGTGAGTTCATTATCAAGAAACAAATACTATCATAATCTCATTAGTATCTCACGTGAGACTCTCGTGAGATACAAGTTTGTTCAGTTTATATCAAGAAAAAGGGAAGAAAAAAGATTAACATTTTCCTTAAATATTTCAGTCAAAAGGATTGCACTGGCTCGAACATCAGGATCAGAAGAAGATACTTCATGTCAGTTAAGACAGAATCTGTCTGTGGTCCCAATTTCTTTAACACTTTTAGACTAGACGATATTTCTGTAAAGGTCCAACCTGACCCTGCAATGACACCAAAAATCAAACTGTGCCATATAAAGGTGTTTAGTTAATGATTCCAACATGAATTTCTCTATGTGCTATTTTCTTAGCTGAAAAGTACTTTCATTGGGATCACAGTTTCACAAAAGATAAACAGTATTCAAATTTGTATTGGCCAGGGAGAGCAGGCCTGACATTCAATCTTAAAGCATTTCCTTATTTGGCTGCTTGAAAATTATCAAAATTACAAAATTCTGGTGATTTATCTGAGATTCTTCTGCAGGCTATGTTCATTTATATTCAAATTTACTGTTCTTTGTTCCAGTCACCTAGTACAGAAGTACTCTCCTTATTCACTTTCTTTCAGGTAGCTATGATTTGCAATAATTGCTAAACAAAAGAGCACATTGTATCAGATCTTTGATTCTAAGAGACATAACTGTTTTAATGTGCTCACAGAATTTTATAATCTCTTAACTCATTATCATGTCTTTTTTTTTTTTGTTTTTATTACAATATAGCTGCTAGGAATGGCGACTGTTAATATTCGAGACTGCATGAGATCTGTTCTTACGTCAAAAGAAAAGTATTGATCATTTGAGATCAGAGCACTGCTCTAGTACCATGGCTTTTTCTTCAAGGAGGCAGTTAACATGAATGAGCCAAAGAGGAATATGGCCATTTCAAAGAGCTTTTAAGCACTGTGTACTGTGGTTTCAAGTCTGGGACCTACAACAATCATCTACTCCAACTGCTTCACCAATTCAGGACTGACCAAGTTAAAGCATGTTATTAAGGCCATTGTCCAAATGCCCCTTAAACACTGACAGGTCTGGGGCATCGAACACCTCTCCAGGAAGCCTATTCCAGTGTCTGACCACCCTCTTGGTAAAGAAATGCTTCCTAAGGTCCAGTCTGAACCTCCCGTAGTGCAGCTCTGAACCACTTCCACAAGTCCTATCACTGGTTTACCAGGGAGAAGAGATCAGCACCTCCCTCTCCATTTTCCCTCCTCAAGCAGATGTAAAGAGCAATGAAGTGGCCCCTCAGCCTCTTTTTCTCCACAACAGACAAACCTGATGTCCTTAGCCACTCCTCTTACATTCCTTCTAGCCCTTTCACTAGCTTTGTCCTTCTGCTTACAGTCCTCTTCTTGGCTATCCAAAATAGGAAAGGGAAAAAACTTTAAATGGCTATACAGGGTCATCTCTTCTTCATATCTGATAAACTGGCTGCAGAAAATTATTAGCTGGCAGTGCCATTCAAGCCAAAACAATATAGCTTTGAGCATATCAGCATATCTAATAAAATCAGAAGATGCAAATCTGCCTTCTCAGAGTTCACATCTCATTAACACACCATAAATACTGCCACCACTAAAATGGGAACCCATTTTCAGGAATTTCACTAAAATGTATACTTCCTTAAAAGTCAAGTAATGCATATCTCTTGGATTTTCAGCAAATATTGTCTAAATTGATTTGCTAATATTAAAGCATATTTACAAACCCTGCAACAAATGAATAAAAAACATAAAAGATATTAAAATCTCACCAACAAATCCTAAAAAAGTTTTGATTAAGACATTTTTCATGTGCACTTTACAGGTATAAGCAATAGATTTATTTCTAAAGCACAGTCTTGGGGCTCGGCATTTACCAGCAAAATTACAAATACAGTCCCTTACACATTAACTCTTAATTAGGTATTACAAATTCCAATCAGAACTTCCACAGTGAGTTCCTGAATTCCAGATGTAATAACAAGATTCATAAAAGGTTCTGTAATCTCTTCCTCACATCCTCCTTTAAAGTTCAGAATAAATCACATTCCAGCCACAAAGCACCCTAATTTTTTTGAAAAGTAGCAATTTGTTGTTATTTGTCATGTTTAGCCAAGACACTTTTACAATTCTACTGAAATACTGACAGAGAAACCACTTCTTAAATTTAAGGCATGTATTTTAAGCAGATCTAAGAATCAACTTGCAATAGGTGATGTAAAGAACTAATCTTCCCTGGGCCAATTTCAACACCTTTTCAGTTCAAATTTCAAAGCCTATCAAAAATTATGCTCTTGCTGAAATAACTCCTTCTATCCTACTCTATGCATGCACTTCTCACTCTCATCCTTACACAGGCACTAAAGCTTGTATGGCAAATCAGAACAGAGAGCTAAAAACAAAACAAATCCCTAAAGCAAAACCAGAGAAAGCCCCAAATAATTACTTTTCAGTCCATCGAACTTAATCCTTCTCATTCTGTGGTAGCGTTCAGAATGGCCTAGGGGAGCTGTGAAACTAGAAAGTCAGCAACACTCGACTAATGGATACTTCTGATGATCTTCATTATTACATTAGCTTCAAAAATCTTTGGAAAATCCAATTCCAATAGCAGGTGCTAAAAACTTGACATTCAGCTCAGAATTTGACGGAATGTAGGTGACAAGAAGGGAACATGTAGCGAATCAGAAGTGGTGTATCAAAGACAGGGGGAAGAAAGCATTTATTACTTCAAGAATTTTTTACTTTTTCCGAGATACTTCTAAAAATAGGAAAAAAGTTGAACTGAAAACTTACATTCCAATAACATTATTTCAAGGTAAAAAAAATTATATTAAAACCAAGATGTGTAACAGTAAGACTTCCAAGTTTACTACATCTTTAAGTACTTACATAATTTGCTTTAATTATATTTATATATTTATTTATATTATATATGGACAGTCTATGAAAAAATTCTTTTGCCACAATCAAAGATCACAGTGTGCTGAAGCACAAGCTCTGCTCATACAAGGGAATGCTGTCCACATCAAGTGATAACAAAGAAGAGAAAAAGGAATTTAATCTCTTTTCATGTTCATTTAATCAATTTTGCTTTTTTATGATACCTAAAACTTCTGTAGCAGAGTATTTATTCCACTGAGCCTAATCAAGCTTTTAGTTGCATAAATATAAGTATCTAGTGTTTTGTCTTCAGAATGCTCCACTGCTTTCTTTTAGGCTTCAGGACTGAATTCCCCTCTCAAGTGCAGTGATGTCAGTGTGGCACAATGCTGGATGATTACTGTTAGGATGCAGAATATGGCTTATAATATAATTCTCAAATGTCTTATATTCACAAAGCAGAATAAAACTACAAATTTATTTAAAAAAAAAAGAATTACATTATTTCCAGCCGTGCCCTCTCATTTTGCACCTGAAAATCTGAGAGTGCATCTCTTATGGGCTCATACACTTCATGAGCGACTAAAAATTTTTCATTATCTGCACACTTCATGAGACCACTGGCTCCTACGGTGGCTGAAGGCAGAGTGAGCTCCACTGAAGTACACTGAACAAATACTATAAGGGAAAAGGGAAATTAGATCTGGGCTCATCTGTTTAAATCAGGTTCATTTAACTGACAGGACACTAATCCTGTGTTTTAAAATTCCTCAAGAAAACAACCTACAGAGTTAAAAAAATAAAATAAAATAAAATGATGCAATCTCCACCTTTGGGTTCTGAAGCTGTTTTAATAAAAGAAAGCAATAAATCCCTTAGAATCATGGAGTAGTGCAATAGTATGCTAATTTGAGCAGAAGCCAGTGAGTTACTGTTTGTTTTTTTTGTTGGCCTGGATATTTTGGGATGTTCAATGAAATGTCTGCCAGCCTCTATACTGTGCAACTGTAAGTATATTGAGCTAGAAAACTGAGCATTTGTGGATTTGAGTATTATTAAAAAAGATTTTTGAAATTGTGTTACATATAAAATATCTTATAAAAATATAGAAAACATCACTGAGCCTTTAGCAACATTCCTTTTTTTCCGTCAAAGTATTTGGATTTTGTGAACAGAGTGGGTGTGTATACAGAGCTCAATTAAGCAAGTGGATGCATAAATTTGTCAACTAAGTGCTTTAATTAAAAAAAAAAATCCAAACCTACAACCCAAAACCACTCAAAAAGTCATTAAGAAAAGCAAACCCAGAAATTTTAATGTCTACCATGTAAAAAAACCATGCACAAAATAGAGTTGGGGGGAACTAACCTGTGATATCAGTGGTTGTGTTTTGGGTGGCAGTTTTTACAAATTGAGCTAGTAATCAATAAAGGAAGGCTATTTTGCTGAATTGCCCAAATTTTCCCCAAGTTTTTAACTATCAGAACTTTTGAAAACTTATCCAAGATGATGTAAAATCTGTAAGGATGCCCCACTTCAAATGAAAAAAGTTGTGCCTATACAATGCTGTTGATTAGAAAGGAAGGGTGTTTTAGTGTAAGAAGATGTCACATTTCTTCTGAAAGGATTAAAATCAGTTTGTATTCAACCATTTTCATACTTACTTTAATTATATGTTTGAAAAAAGCATTCATTTCTGACAATGCTGATTGTATCATCCTTTGTACATGTCAATTTTCATCTTACCTTGATTGTGCAGCCCATTTTTTTTTTTTATTGGATGCTCTGAAATTCCAGTGAGCTTTCATGAATTTTGATGGATTAACCATGCTATTCTCCCTTTCCAGGCAAGTTTGAGATAAATGGCAGGAAAGTCTATGACCTTTGGGCAAATTACTCTCCTTTACTACAATATATATTGATGAATTGTGTCAGTATGCATTTACATATTTGTCATTACCCAAATAGTAAACCCCACACATTTCTGGCTCCATCAGAATGAAAGAAGGTTATCACAAATTAGTAAACAAAGGCATTGAAAAGTTCATATTTAATTAAATCAGAAAAAATTAAATCAAAAAATTATGACATTTGAAGTCAGATGCAAAATTACTGCTATTTATTCTGCCATTTAAGAATTAAAACTCTTTTGTCACAAAGAGTTTCATTCTTCTAAAGACATAATTACAGGGTCATATCTCATGGTAGCTAAATGGAGATTATTTTTCTGCTTATTTGTAATAATTTAAAGCAGATTAAGTAGAAATTTACCATTTCCTCAGAATACACACATGCATTATCAGTGTACACCTGCTACTGATATATCTAAGCAACAAAATAAATGGGCTATCCTTTCATTTACTGAAAAACAAGAAGTCTCTGTGATTGAAGAATTATCACATAACTGTAAGAAAACACTATTTTTTCATGAATGATTCTTCAAAGGATGTATCGTTCAGGACAAAAACGTCTTCAAAATAAGGTTAATAAAACAAGGTTAACCTCTATTTCTGCATAATCATAATATTTGTAGATGAGAAAAAGGCTGCAGCATACTAGGATATACTATTTTGCTACTCCAGAAAAAATCTATATCCTTCTTTCCTTCTATCCTTTTGAAATCCTGCATTTCCTTTACTGGTTACTGGACAGTTTTCTTAAAACATTTTTAAGTCCGTTTTTACTACTTTGTAATATTAGTTTAAATTCTGAACTAAAATTAGGTCAATAGATAACACAGATGGTGTGTCTTTTAAAATCAGGATTATATGTGCATGGTCGGAATTAGGCTGCAATTTATGAAACTCCTGGCCACTAGTTTTACAAGAAGGCATTAAAATAAAAAATAGCTTTGTAGCTAGTATATGATCTCTGCTTATGAAATAGAAATATCATTTCCACTGTAGGAAAATACATCTTTTATATTGCTTTGGTTTTATGGTTAGTTTGCTACAGAAACCAGCCCATGGCCCAAGGAACTGCTTGCTAGCTATGACTCCTATTGTTTGACTAAATCTCATGCACGTTATGTCAACACATGGGCTCGAATCTATTCTGCTGGACTCAGATTGAAATGGAAAGGATCATACTTGAATTTGTAAGTCTTGAAGGCAAAACTGACGAGAGGAAGTCTAATCTTATTTGCCTCTGCCCCTTCTTGCTGTCCAAGCAGGAATACCCTGAACCCATGTGACTCTGGCAGCCAGAAAGCCCTATTCAGTCAGTAAACAGTGACCTTTATTCAGCAGGAATGCAGTCAAGGTTTTGCTTTCCTACACTACATACTTAAGACTAAGCTCTTTCAGTGTGGCTATCACTTCTTGTCTGGGGAAGAGAAGTAACTGCTTTTATAAAACAATGGAACAGTAAAATGCAAGTACAGAATTTCATGGTGCAGCATACTGAAATCTGAAGTTCCACCTCTTTATTTTGGCTCTTGACTGGGAATTAAGGACTAACCTTTGAAAAATTTAACAAGCCTTTTTAACAGAAATTCTACACCTAACCTGACAAACCTTTAGAAAGTTCATAAAATCACCTTTTCTGCATATTCAAACTTTTATAACCTTTGGAACACTTTCTTTTCTTCTCTGGCTTGAACAACTCAAATCTACAACTGAAAAAATATGTCAATAATATACTGTATAAATGAGTATAGACTAAAAAATAATATGAACAACTAAACATACATCTTAGTAGCTGTATTTACCCAGGTCTTTTTGCAAGTTGTTTACAAACCCAATTAATACACAGTACTTAAGAAGCTATTTCCATCTATTGTTAAAAAGCACTTAAGCAGATACTTGTTTCAAGGACTCTTCACTTGTAGGCAAACTGGATTATGTTATATTAAAGAAAAAAAAAGGAAAAACGGTCATTACTATATTATTGTTAGTAGAAATCTAGTGTTTTAAGAGGCACGCTCTGGGAAAAGGATTGTCTGATTTGACGTCTATGTCAAAAGATCCAAGACAGAAAAGAGCCAATATAGTGAGCTAATAGAACAGATAACATACTTTTAAGAGTACCCAAAGGAACTATCCTTCTAGAATGTTAGTGTCTTGTTTAAAGAAAACCTCATCTTCCTTGCACACCAAATTCAGTACATGTATGCCAAGAATAAAGATTGCATCTTTGGCAGATGAAGTATTTGGTAACCAATAACAAATGCCTGTGGTAACACTGATGGATTAATAAAATCATACTCTGATAAATTCAGTAACTAAGTGTGTGAAGCGGGAAACATAGGGGAAAATTCAAATAACCCCAGGCATATTTCCACCTATTAGAGCAGCAAGCTTCAGATTTGTTTTTTTCAGTGGTTGAACACAAATCAAATGATCCTATGATTCTACAAACATGTGTTGACATTCCTTAAAAAAATGCACGCGTATGTCCAATTGTCCACTATCCTTCATAACAAACTTACATTTTCAACAAAAAAGAAATGGATAAAAAATAAACTTTCTCATCACATAGTACAAAGCCACTATTGGACCAACTGTAAACAATCATTTGACTTATGCAATAAATATCCAGTGGCTTCTCCACACAGTCATGATCATCAACCAACAGAAAAAAAGACATCTGTCACAAACATTTCTGCTGAGAGCCTGTCACCTGTGCAGCACTCAGGAACCAACCCGAGATACAGTCAGATCACAATTCTCAACATAGCTAAACCAAGGCACTGCAAATGAAGGTATTGCCGTAGGCAGTGTAACTTCTTTCCAAGCCAGGTAAGTCCCACTAACACAGGCACTCACATGGCTTCAATACATAGTAAAAAAATTCCCAGCTGGGCACAGTCAGTGGCTGTAATTCCATCAATTCCCAAGTACGTGCTAAATTCCAAAGTTGGAAATCTAGCTTTCAGCTTTGGATTATGCCCCATTCTTTAACTACAGTGTCAGATAAATCACTATATTCTACAAGTTAATGCTGAATCCAGGTATTGAGAAGTAGTTGCTCAGTTACTGTAAGTATCATTTTTGACCCAAGCTATTTAATTTTCTCATATATAAAATTGAGGTTAAACTGCTTCCTCTTATTCCTACCTTATCTCCTTTTGCTTAGTGAGATTGCTGTAATTTGGAGAAAAACACACCTTGCATAAAATGTACAAACTACACCAATCTTGGGGTTTTATCTTAAGATTTAAAGTGATATATTATGTATGAACTTATATGTTTATACTGTGTTTTGATTGGATCAGATGGAGTTGACATGTATTTGCTTACTTCACTTACACTGCAACTCCAGCTTGAAAAATGATGCAATGTTTGTTTTTTTTTTTCATTTTCCTGACAGTTGGCAGACAGATCTTGAAAGCAACTGAGTAATATTTAGGTCTAAAAGAAGAATTCAGGAGCTGTGCGGTTCTAAACATTCCGACAGAAGCCAAAGCTAACTTTATTATTTTTTTCCAAGAACTTGCTGCAATATCAAAATTATTTAAGGTATATAGAATTTATTCTCTCAGAGAATGGAACAGTTAGGATTGTACACAGACAATCCATGGGAATGGTTTCCACATGAACCATGTTACTAATGATGTCTATGTTTTCTCATTCATTCACCTTCTTTTGTTTATTGAAGCCACAGTTTCCTGGGTATTTTTGATATTTTCATAGCAGTCACAGTTCTTTAAACTGAAAATATTAAATTCCAGCTACTCAAAAAGAAGCCCACAAACAATTCTGAAATAGTCAACTCTTGACATCTTTCCATGAACAAACAGCACAGGAGGAAATGCAATTAGTTCTGTCCTGTAACACTTCTTCCATTTTGGAGTAATTCTTAGCAGGAAAGACATGGAGAATTTCAGGGGTATAGAGGAATGAAGTTGATTTTCGTAATACTTGACTGAACCAAGTGAAGTTGTGTTGGACAGTGCAGCTGGTTCATCAAATTTTTACCAGGGGTTCTGCAATTTCAGCTTATTTCTACTGCCTAGTTTTTATCCACCAGAATTCAAGTATAAAGTGAAAAGTCCTCCAGGCTACTTGCTTTGAGGAACAAAGAACTACTGAAAAATTCCAAGCATATCTACCCTAAGCTAGAGCACATAGAGAATATGGTGTCTGGCCAAACACAGTATGACTGTCTGTCAGAACACCTCATGTCTTTAACAGCAAAGTCACCTCTCTCACATCTAATGCTGAGAAAATCCCCAGACAGATTTTTTTCCCTTTGAATGCTTTCCTGTTCACCACAATTCAAGCATCCCCAAAGTTACTGTGCAAGTTTACATCACTAGATAAGCTCTTGTTTTTATTGCTGCTGACAATAGCTACAGAATAAAATACACATTGTTAGAAGGAAGTTCTCAGCAGGTTTATATTTACCCTCTGCTTGAACTGGATTATATGTTCTTTCATGCAATAAGGCTAAAGGTAAAACAAAAACTCTCCATGTGCTTAACAGAATATGTGTTAAATCAAAACATTTCTGTGAAATATGCCCATGTTTCTTCGCAGAAAAATTTGGATAAGTTTGTTTTTTGTGCAAATTCAGTCAGATTGTCACGACAGACAATAGTTTGCACATCTCAAATACCATTAAACTGTGAGTCCCAGTAAGATGCTCAGAGAGAGGCTGATGAGTAAAGCAAAGGAAGTCATTTAAGTCCCAGAGAGAGTATTTGGCATTTGGCACATTACGCTACACCTACACTGCTACACCACCTTAGGGCAGATGAGAGGCGCTGAAACACACAGCTGCCAGCTGTGGGAGGACAAACAGAAAAATTAAGAGCTGACCCAAGTCATCCTGCAATTTCTCAGGCCAAAACGCCCATCCAGGTGCTTTATGCATGACAGAGAATCCAACAGATACTGCAGACAATTCTGATATGTCCAAAACAAGTTCAAACTACACATCTAGAAATTCAGTATCAGCAGCAGATTTTCTCAAATACTGATACTGATCAAGTCCCCCAGTTTGGTTTTCATTGCATACACTGAGACCTGTGCTTCCATTATGTTACCTTCAGCACCTCTGTCACCTACCCTTGGGTCCATATTCCTGTTTGTTGGCTGGAGGCTTGGATAATTTGTTTTCAAAGTACAAAATCATAGCATAATTTGTCTTTAAAAAGACATGAGAATTCTATTTGCCTGTGCAGAACTATTGTCTTAGGAGGTATGATGATGAAGAAATATAGAAATGAAATATACCATTTTTTTTAGTGAAAAACTGGCACATGTGACTGAAAACAGGAAAATTAAAAAACTATATAATGAGGCATACAACACCGAAGAAAGTTAACTGGAGAAATTACCTGTGAAAACTGACACTCCAAAGTGTCACATTTTCATTACAGAAATCATAGCATACAGCAAAAATTTCCAGTTAGCACACCATATAGTGATACAGGTGGAGGTTGCCATATATCTGCCTGGGCCTTTCAAGTATAAAGGGTTTTCTGGACTTGCCTTAGATATGCAATATAATTGTGTGAAGCAGACTTTTGTATTCTGAGTATTTCAGATTCATTCTGCATGTGTCACACAGTCCCTTCAACACTTTAAGTGCTGTAACTCTGAATGGAGTAATATTGCATGTCTGCTGTTTGGAAACGCCGAACAATTCTGCCAAATCCTCTAGTTATACACAGAGGAAATTTTTAAATGAGAATGGAAGATACATCAGTGGAAATCCAAATGTACAGCTGCCCTGCTGCAGAGGTCCCTGGGATGCCTAAGCACAATGCCACACAGCTTTTTCAAGAACAATCTGATACTGAAAAGGGCATGCTGTACTTGGAACAACACATGAATGTGAAGGTACTCTGCTTTAGCTCTGCCAGTAATAACACGCTGGCAGAAACATTTCTGGTAAATCTCTGCAGCACAGACATGTGGTACATGGTTTGTGAAAGTGTTTCCACTTCATATTATGGGGATTGCATCCCTGCCAAAACTACAACAGATGCTTCAATGAAATGCAAAGAAATTTCAAGCTGGTTGGCTACAATGAGATTTTGAACTCTGGCAGGAAAGAGCATTAATACTGTTCTTGACAATATTATTCTACTGATTAAAAATTTGCAATCTCAGTCTTTGGTATTGTAAGAATTTGCCACCTTCATGCTAATTTAGAGATGTTGCGTTATCTGATTGTTTTTAATAAATTTAATATTTCAGCAATTTATTGTAATCTCATATATCAGTTTTATATATAACCATACATTTTGCTTTCGCAGTACAGAAGCACAAACAAACAAAAAAAAAAAAGCTCATTTGCAGATGCCATGCAGGAAGATGAAAATATTTAGCAGAAGTAGCATATTCACCAAAAGAGAGATGTTAATTTTTAGGGAAATTACAGAGAAAGAAACTATCAACATTACAGATATCATTGCATTGTTGAGAGGAATAGGTTCCCTATGTTTGTATTAGAGAATTAATGGGACCAGACTATGGGTAAGTGGGAATACATATCATTCCCATGCTTCAAATGAACCTGTTAGCACATTCCTGAAACCAGCATTCCTCCGCTGTACCTTATCTGTGGTCAAAATGTGAATCTCATCTACAATCAGTCCTGCAGTCCAGTACTTTTATTTCATTTGCTTCAAGAAAGGAATCTGCCTGTCATCTTCCTGGAAGTACTTATCTTTTAGAAAACTGGAAAAAACACACTGTGTTACATAACAGACTCCTTATTTCCCTAAAAATGGAAACACTTCTCCCTATTGCTATTTTATTTAATGTTTAGAAGTTAATTCCATTATGGTTGTTAGTTCTACTTTATGCAGCTCCATAACTGAAGTGTAGAATAATGAGGATCACTAATAATTTTCTCAAGAGTTATCTGTCAGCACCCATAACTCATTATAAAACCAATTATGTCACTTCTGGCATACCTTTCAACACTTTGGTGCCTACCAAAGTAAAAATCAATAAAAGTTTATTATTATTCCATGCCTGATATTGGTTAAGTGGCTCCAGTGGCACTCCCTGTTGGGGGACTGCCATTAAAGATTTTATAACTGCATAATTCGAGCCTTATTAGGCTATTCTAGTGAGCATACTTAAGTATTTTCAAAATTGTTAATAACTGCAACTGACTAGTCACCATGAAAAACAGTGCTGAATAACACTGGTGAAACTTCTTGAAGAACAGCGCATACTTTTCCAATTATGCATTTGATAACAATGGAGTTTCACCTAACTTCTCCTAGTCTGATGGGAAAATCCATCACACAGACACACATTTCTCCATTTTAACACTTAATATAGGTATTATAAAACACATTTGAAATTATAAGGTCTGCAAATCTCACATGAGATACCACTAAATTTTGAACTGCAACACCCAGCTGTAAGGAATACCTTTGTTTTTCTCAGGGGGTCACTAAAGGAACTGAGACTAATCTTGAAAACAAAGTCTCTCACGAAAGCAGCCGTAAAATACATACTTCTACATACAGAAAATGGATTTTTTTTTTTTTTTACTGCTATGAAACTTTACATTTTCTTGCCTGTTTAAGCATAGTTTTATTTGGTCATTAAGATTGGCCAAAGGAAACAAAATACAAGGATTATTAACGGAAGCAAAAGTTATTGTTAAAAGTTATTTACTGAACGTGGATGCTATAGTCAAATTAGCAATCACTGAAGCACAAGGAATTATATTAATATATGAGCACATCATAGAATTTCCTGGGTCTAATCCTATCTCATACCAGCCCTCTAAACATCAAAAAATCTTTACTTCAGATATGGCAGAATATTACTCAGTCAACAATAAGCTGACAACTACTGACCTACAATATTGTGAATTTAATTTCCAAGACTTGTATCTCCAAAATCTCACAGGTCTTTTCTCAACTTGAGCTTCCTACAATTTTAACTTCTACAATCTAATATCATGGAAAACTTGATAAATTATGAAGATTTTCGTAGTCTTCCATGTCATTATAGCTCATTAACAGTGTTTTGTACTACTTTGGTTCTGTAAAAAAGGGTTTGAATATTTGATATTTGCATAAATAGTGCTAAAATAACCAGATATTCATGTGAATAAGGCAGACTGGAATATGACATTTTTGCTTTGTCAAAAATTTTAATAAAATACGTTTGGTCTCAAGAATAAAAAGTTACAGTTTCAAATATTTTCATTAACCAATTCTAAATAAAAGAAACAACAAAACAATAAAATTACTGTTTAATTCATTCTATTTGAATATTTTTAACATGAAAAAGATTTGTGTGAAAAGTCTTTTGAAATGAAAAGTTAGAATTTCAGAAGCAGTTAAGATACCTATTTTACTTGCAATTGCAATGGAGCGTGTACAGTCAGTTGGCATGTACCTGTTGAGGAGCATTAACTTCCAACTGAAGAGTCTATATTCTCTAACTATGAGCTACTCTCTCACGGTATTTTTTTTTTTTTTCTTTTTTCCAAGTATGAGTAATTTAATATAAAGCTAGAGATTTATAACCTTCTGAAGATACTTGGCCTCATCTGTTCACAGTCCCACAACGAAAATACGAAGGTTTCCGATTAAAGAATAGTATCTAGAGTGCTTAGTTTTAACTAAGTTATAGCACTAAATAAGTTATAGCATTTCGTTTAAATCCCATATCCAGTTAATATTTTTACTTTAAAGACTCCAGCAAGAAACTAAGTCTTGATCACTCAAACTGTACAGTTTTCAAGGTGCTCAGAGAATTGTAACAGAATTTCTGTAGTTTCATGAATACAAAAATGGTTTTCCTTTCAGCTTGCTTATAAAACCCAACAAAACTCTGTTTTCAAAGGTACAAGATGAAATGGTATTTCAGGATACATAACATTTCTGTATTTCATCTACTTCTCTCACTCAAGTAAAAATGTATCTTATTTAATTTCACCTGTATGAGCTCAAAGACAACCATCAGGCATATACAGTAACTGATAAACAGAATAAATGTTAACAATGAACTTTTTACCAGAACCAAAAATTGTGGAAGCAGAAAGCATCATGCATCATTCATGTGCACAGTATAATACCTAGAATTCTGTTTGCACTCATACACTGACCATGAATAACTGATCAACTGAACTGTGCAAATTTGATACTGTTTAAAAGATCTGTACCTCCATGTAACTCAAATTTCCTTTCTTCTAATACTTACAGATGTTTTCATTAAAGCCAAACTGATATTTTTTTTTCTTCTCAAAGAAAAGAAAAAAAAAATCATTAATTTCCCTCCTCACTTCCCCTCCTTAAAGGGCTCACATTGAGAATTATTATGCACACAGCATACACAGGACATACTTAGAGTTTTGATAATGGAGAGAGGAAAAACCATCACCGTGACCAATGTCTCAGCAACTTTTCAGGTTCCCCAAATCATGGAAACCAGTCTCTGTTTAAAAAAGAAAATTTCTAAAATAAGATGACTCTGTAGAATTCAGACTACATATGCAGCAGCTTGTCTGCACTAACATGCAGCCACTAGAATCAAACATAGGGCTGAAAGAAGGTCTTACCAAGGAAAAGGTTGACATGACGTCACCTCAGGTATGAAGCTGGATAAACATTACAACACAAAGCTATACTATGGCCTTATGTAAAATACCGTATACATTTCAGGACATTTCACATTAGAAATGCTTTCAAATCGGAACAGATGGCAAACACTAGGACAAAGAAGGGACAAAGGGAAGCCCATTTTGCAGGAGAAGAGAAAGACAATGCTGGCTCAGGCACTTCGAGGGGGTAGGAGTGGAACGAACCACAAGGTAACAACTAACTGGAAAAAAGCATAAACTACAGATGAAATTTAGAAAATTTTTGCTCTTCAAGCTATTCAGAAACTGCTTCAAGATAATTAGGCTAGGGTAAAGATGACAAAACTACCAGCTAAGGGCGTCTTTATAACAGCATCCTGGGCTACAGTCTGAAAAGCAAAACAGAAGTACAGTCATATCCTAATGCAATTTTCATCAAGTTTTGTCAGAGAAAATTGTAATGCTCAATGACCGCGCTTGAAATAATGTGCAATGATTTAAACAGGATCAAAATGCTTCAAGTCATCCATCTAATAAAAACTTTTCTCTGCTCATCAACATTATATAGCAAATACAAAAATATAGATGATTCAGATTATATATGGCCTATCACACACTAGTTAGTTAATTACAAATCAATTGTGTAGTAAATAATCACATACCTAGTTCCCTCAGTCTTTGGGAAGAAATTTGGTGAATGTTTTCAGTCACTTTGGCACCACTTTGGCTTAAATTGCCATCAATTCCATTTAAAGGGCTTCAGAGAACACTTGTCTTATGGTTGCTCCTTAACTGGCAGTATCTGCCAAGCTTCAAAACGATGTCTAGGAATATGTCTTTAATTTTTTTAAATAAAACCCATGACAAACAAAACCCTAAAACCCCCAAGATCAGCCACTGCCTATTTTGCCAAAGATGCTGATCCACCTACATGCTAAATCTGCATGCCTGATCTTTGTGAATTTATTTTTATTATTGCCATAAGAAATGTTTCAACCGTAGCCGCTTTTCCAAGAGAAGTAGCTTCAAACAAGTAGCTCCAAAATCTGTTTGTGAGGTCTACAAAGCTCGGGTTTATAAGAAATCCAGGTATAAGAAGTGCGCATCTCCATTAAGCTTGACTCAGTTGCAGTCATGTGTCTTTACAGAAATCAGGCTTGCTGATTGGACAGAGTAAAGAAAGAGCAGTCTAGAGCTAGGAGTACTAATAAATAATACGGAAGGAGTATTATACTGGAGTGACAAGAGGGGAGTCAGAACACATTAACTTTGGAAGCATTCCCTATGTAGAGCATTCTCCAGATTCCTGGGATGGTCACCCCTTCCTCCCATGTGAGCATCCCAATGACAGCTCATAAAGTGCATGTGAAGGTGCCCTCAGAGAGCCCTCTTCACTGACAAAATCGACAGCAACATACCTGCTACTTCCTGCCACCTAGTGAGGTTTACTGCCCTGCACTCATGCCAGGAAGTGTAATGTGAACCATGAAAAATACATCTGAATCACAGAAAATGAAGCATTTGCACATAAAAGGCTTTTGCTCACAAAAGTTGACCAATATAACAGTATTTTTCAATGATGAATCTGAATGAAAAAAACCTCCACAAATTTTAAGTACATTCAAGAAAAAAATATATTATCTTTCAAAACTATGAACAAATTCAAATTTGGCTATGTGAAGGAAAGCATGTATAAATGAGATCTCAATTTCTGTTACCTTTGCAATGGTCTCGTGCAGGCTGAAGGAGGGATCCAGTTCTTCAGTTTTTGTTGCATGTACAGGAAAAAGAGCTTCAGAAAGAAAGCTAGAATTCTGTGAGAAAGAAATAAGAAGCCTTTTAGGATTCGACATTGATTTTCTTTCGAATGCTTACTGGATTTTGTTGAGAGATTGAAAAACCCTTCAAATTGATCTTATGTTTTGCCAGTTATTAAACTTATTTCACTGATCTAATTAACTGATTCGAATTCCCTGAAACAGGAAAAAACCCCTAAGTCTTATGACTTTATTTCTTGAATGGCAGTTGTCTTTGTAATTATGCTTCCCAAAGCAGCTAAAAATTTTGCCTTGAGGGAGAAAAAATAACACATTTCATTTGGAGCTAGGCAGGAATCAGACATTTTATTTAATATGTTATGATTTGGTCTTCAGAAGAAATGTCACATTAATCAAAGAATATACTTTTATCTTATGCAATCATCCTACTTCTGTATACAGTAATACAATCTACATAATATGAAGGTTTGGTGAATTCCCTAAAATTACATTCTTCAGGTTGACCACTCTTTTTATAACTAGGCTATCTTAATATATTAGTTGTACAAGATGTTTGCCTCTTCTTGTACCGTAAGAAAGCAAGAAGTTAGGTTGCATATTTGCTGTCACAAGGCAACAGCAAACTGAAACCCAGGTGTGAACTGAAAAAATGCAAAACAATTTAAAAAAAACCCAAACAACAAACCTCAGAGGTGCACAGATGCCTAAAACTGAAATTATTTTAAACATTTATTCCTGATCTTGGTATAATAAAGCAACTGAACTAAAAAGAAAAATCTTTCTTTGCATTGCTTTTGTGGCGCACACCTAGTTTAGTTTTTTAGACTTGACCTGAGATACCTGTCTCAGAAAAGCTAGGAGCCTAGTGCCCATCTAATACTCACCTGATATAAAAATAAGTGTAGAGGTACATCTTGATGGACTGAGACGCTTGATTCGGTAAGCATACTTTAAATACACTGTTTACCAACAGCAATGGGTTCAGTACAAAAACACGGAAAACATAGCCAAAGTTATTTCACTGATCGGGCAGAGAATGTGCCAGTGCCTGAGTATCACGCCATTCTAAAATATACTAGCTTTGAACAGTTCTACTAAACATACTTGTCAAACTGAACTCTGATGCAGAAACACCATCCATGATGCAGAGATGCATCCACTGCATTTACTTACATCCTGAAGAGGAATAATACATCACCTCAAGCCTTCTGCCAAACTCTGATTAGCCCTAGGCAACTAAGTTCAGCATCTCCTTTTAGATGATCTAAATCTTTCCTTGTCCATTAATCTTATTCTGGGTTTTTATTTTAATTTTGGCTGCCAGAACCTAAATATATTTTTGTGTTTAGAGAATACCCTAAGTTTCTCTATTGTATTTCATATTTAGTGTACAATGCATTGTGTGCCACACAGAATTACATACAGACTTAACAGAGGGATCGATTTGGGACTGCAGAGAGACTTCAAGCTTTTTATTAACATACTTCCCTGTAGTAAGTCTTTGCATCAGAGTGCTGGGAAACTAGTCCTGTCCTTTCTTTGTCAGCCCTGGCAGAGTCTCCAGGGAATTATTCAGTTTCAGATCAAGTTAGGCTAGTTCTAGCATTTCACATACATCTTTTAAATGTTTTTTTTTTGTTTGTTTGTTTGTTTTGTTTGTTTGTTTGTTTGTTTTTTGTCTTTTTTTCTTCTGCAGAGGCACAGTAATAAGAATATAAGAAAACATGTCCACTAAGAAAGGTTAAGCAAAGGAATGAGACTCATGAAATGAATTTATTTTCCACGTTCATGATCATACCATTTTACATATGCTAGTTCTGGAGCTTTACACAGGACCCAATATAAGAGTACTCCAAGTCTGAGTGTAACTTTCATGGTCTATGAATTTACATATAAAATAGTACCAGCAGCAATAAGCAGCTGACAATATCCCTGTCTCAGACATGCCAAAGTCATCATGAGATTATACTATGATTACATCTTTATGAATAGAAATTTTGAAAAATGCCTGGAGTCTTTTCAGACTTAATTCCAAATAAAATTCACAGAAGCCCATGGTCCTGTATTTAAGCTGAATAATTTTTCTGGTTTAGATTACTTCCCAGCCCGCAAGGCAATATTGATGATGTTCAGGAAACATGTCCTTTTCAAATGCCAGCTTCCTGTATCTACTAAAATAATACTTCTTCACTTTCCTCCTCTTGATATATACTGGTCTTCAATAGCTTCTGTCCTTGTACTCAAAAAAGTGCTCATATTCTGTATTTGCAAGAAGTGAAGCCCCTTTTAAGGGGCATTAAACCTGGTAACGATGCCAAATACAGTCTTCAATCACCATAAAGTTATTTGCAATGGTCAAATAAAGCTTTGGTTAAAAAATATTAAGAGTGATCTGAGCTTTAACAGGATTGATTTGTAAGGCTGACACTCCACTACCTTTTAGAAAACACTACCACTTGCTAAAAACACTCTGCAGGGTTTATTGTTTCAAACATCAGGAAGTGAGCAAATGAGAGAGACAAACAATTTAGATGCTTTGTTTTGGCTTGCATAACCTCTTCTTATGTGACTGAGCTCTACTCTTTTGCATGCTGGGTTCTAAGCCATAGAAAGACTGAAGAAAAATAGTACTTTAGTGAAAAGAGCGTTAACTTCAATTCAAACACAGGAAGTTAAAAAGAAGCAGAGAAAAAATCTTACCCTCCTCCTTGAAATAAACAATATAAAGTATCTTACTCATGCACCCCTGGGGATAAAATGGTGGTATATGATATATGCCTGCTGAATCAGAATTATATTTGTACTAAACAATGCAGTACATCACATGGAACCAAAAGGTAGTTCTTAATTGGGCACGGCACTGTTAGCTCTCTTCCCAAACAAGCGTGAGACACAAATTCCTTATAATCATAGCAGTGATGAGGTACGGCAATATGCTCTGCTTAAAACCACTCAGTGTAGGATTAGCTCCCTGCAGATGCCCAATCCACCTCCTGAACTAGTACATTCAGAAATAAATCGAGCTTTTTTGAAAAGCATTAATGGCTCATAGACATGATGTTCAAGATGTTCAAGAAAACTCAGTGAAAGGCAGATCTCAAAAGGGTATGTTACATCTCTGCTAAGTTTGCTTGATTTTTTTTCTCCAAATTAATGCCTCCATGATCTGTATTCTATCAGTATTCCATGCATTTCTAGAAGGTTATTTCTGGTTGTTCTGGTTGTAAGCTGCCACCACTTTTTTTCTTTTTTTTTGGGGGGGGGGGGGGAAGCACTGACTCATACAAATTTTGGTGTTCAGTGATGCATCTGTGTGTTGTCACAGAAGCACCAGAATAATAAATGAAGTCATTCTTCAACTATTTGGTTAATTTTTTTTTTTTTTGCACAAAGTAACTTATTATAAAGATAAAATACATACTTCAAGATCATTTCATAACACCTATTCATCTTGAAGTCTGCACACTAGTTTACAGAGCCATATCATTTATTTGGTGGAAGGTTGAGGAACACTGTCATTCTGCTATGGTAGTGCTAATGCTGTTCATCATCATTCACGTAATTGCAATCAATAACTTACAAAGAATTACACTATTTATATTCATTCTTGAGATCCTTACTGAAAGTCAGTGAAAGGAATGATTACTGAATTAGCTTTGCTATACAAGATCAGATTATTGCTCCATCTAGACAAGTACTTTTCTCTGGAATCTAAAACTTGATGGATCAGATGCTTGTAAAGCAGGAAAACACTGCTTAACTGGCTTTTATCCCACCCTATTCCAACACACCTATGGGGCACAGGTTAGGATTCTAGTAATCTTTCACTCATGTCTCATTCAGTAATGGGGTAAACACTGCAAGTATACATTCACACTCATTCTCTTCATTTAAGTGCCTTCGTGGATCAGGTTTTGCTCCTCTTACAACACTTGAATGAAAAGAAATACTCGGTCCTAAATGAATTACACAAGGAAGTGGTAGGATTCAACCCCAAGTCAGCTAGAGCTCTGATGTGGATTAGTCCTGATATCTTGCCAGAGGCGAACATCTCAAAGACAAACTTTATTTTTCTTTAAAACTAGCTTTTATGAGAACTGCATGCAAGAAAACAGCCCTTATTAAAAATTGAACAACAATTTTTAAACAACTTTTGCCTGTTATTTCTTTGAACAAGGAGTCATTATCTTTATGTTCTTCCTCAGTCCAACACTGACTTCCCATTTTGCAACAAACTCAGCACAGTCTCTGCTAGGATCCTCAGGAAAAGAGTTGGGCTTTTCTTTACACCTGTCTTGTGGTCAGACTACAAATACGCCCCTTTCTCTGCTCATCAGTCCCTTCTGCACTTGAAGGCTTGGAGGTCTTTTTGATTTTTATCACTGTCCCCCTCTCGTGCCAGCACAGTTTAGCTCTCTTTTGTTGGCCACATCTATAGTCTGGAAAACTGACAGATTATTCTGTTCCTCTTCTGAATGCCACTGAGCAAGCAACCCTCCTTCCAAAGGCTTCCAACTTAGTCCAGACCACAGCAGGCAGGCAAGGTACACATGTAGTTTTTGCTACTGCCTCAGATGCAGCCTTTTAAAGGAACACAATGTGAATAAGCAATGACCAGCAAATAAATCCAAACACATTTTTTCATCAAAAGAGCAAGCCATTTTGCTCATGATGGAATCAAGACCATTAGCTGCTTGCTAAGATCTTGAAAAGGAGTCATACAAAATCACTGCTTTAAGCAGGCTTGAGCATTTTTACACAATTAAGCTTTGTGCCCAGAACATAGAGGCTTCCCTATGAAGTGTACATGAAATAAATTCCTACAATTTTAACATATTTGTACATATCCACAAATAACACATATTATTCTCTGTGTGTACAGATAGTACTTGCAAATAGTTAATCCAAGATTATTAGATTTTACTACCTGAAATAACTTCCTGGCATCTCGCTCTGCACTTATAAAAGGATATCTTTAAAACAGCTTTTTTTTTTTTTCCTTCATAAAACCCACCTCCATAAAAAACTACTAGAAAGGCAAACCTGTTCTGTTTCTCTTGCTTTTTATTGTTTTTCAAGCACTAGGCTCATCAGAGAAAGCTGCAGGAACTGTCCAAGTAACAGAAGCCCCACTCTTTATCCAAGGGAGCACATGGCAGAGAAATGAGTCTAGATGATGTTTCAAGAGTACCTCTCAGCATTTAACAGCATGAGCAACACTTTCCAACAGAGAGAAACTGAATCAGACTCCTCACTTATTCTTTGAGCAAGCTCAGAGTAACAAGCGGGTGTTTTCCGGTGGTTGTTTTTATGTTTGTTTTGTTTTATGTTGTTTTTTCGGAGTCTTTTCTTACAGTAATTTGCTAAGAAGATTTCTAGTATATACACACCAAGAAAAAGACATGCTAATCCCAAGGTCACTAAACCAACTATATTATTCCTCTATGTTTTCACCCACAGTACAAGTTACAGCTATAGTTATTGTCCTTGTACTCTCCCCCTCTCATTTCCTAAACAAAACTCATCTGCCTTCATTTCTAGTCAGGCAGTAGTATCACCCTCACCTTTACAATGGTCAGAGTGTTCTGCATACTGTGCAGCTGAATGTTCTCAAGATGCTATCAATTAATGGAAAAACCTTTTCAAGGTCAGACCACTGTGAATCACCCTCAAATTTAGGAGGCTCAGCTTCCAGTTATGCCTTTGAAAATTCCCTCTTTGCTGTTTCTTGTCCTTTGTAAATTGTTCTTTAGGTAGTACATCATTAACCAAATGGATTAAGTACATTTGCTCTTCTGATATGAAGCTATGCTTTTACCATACAATGTGTACAATCTAGAAATGACCCCACCAATAATCCTTCAACTCCCAGCATAATGATTTGGTTTCTCTATGAGCTCTTCAAAAGAGATATGAACCTGCGTAACACGAATTTGGAACCAGGCTTCCAAAACTCTGTATTTGTCTCATCTTCCTTTTGGAACGATCAGTTAACCTGATCTTTTCAACACTCATTAAATGAAGCATTCTGTGAAATTAGAAAGACATTGATGTTCCACTTTTCAAATAATGGGTAATTTCTGATTAAACTTCGATTGAACGTTCAACTTTCAATCTTAAAACAAATTGCCTCCTTTTCTTTTTAATTTGAACCCAATTTCCTGCTGCCCTCGGGTCTTGTGACAGTAATTAATTGATTTATGAATCAATTAATGGGGATCAAAAATGCAGAAAAAAACCTGTCAAAGCCCCTAACCTGGCTTACTCTTGCTTATTTATGATGGACACTTGCGCTAAAATTCACTTCTGATTTACTAGACTCATTTTTCTAAGTTGTCCTTCCTCAACTAATTAAGTGAACATAATGCTTCACCTTCTAAAGGTACTAAATTTGCATCCTTTGTGTACTGTTTTACAGCATACCTTCAATTTATATGCCAACTTTCAACCAATGCATTTTAAATCATGAATAAATTCCCACAGCACTTCTGGTGATTTAATGTAAAACATAGTAAATACCAGGACATTAGATACCAATTTTATCACACACTGTTTTAGGACTGGAAATAGTTTTGTGGTACATGCAACAAACTATTTATTTATTTTCTTTTTTTTAGGAGGCCATGACAATGCTGCATCTACAACAGAAACTCCTTTTTTCTTGACTATGACTTTAGAAACAGTTCAATTACTAGGTTTATGTTCTCATTCCATCCTGAATACATTTTTCTTGCCTGCTGAATATTTCCAGCATTTATAAGAAAACATCCCTCTGCCCTTAACCTGGTGAATAACACACAAATACCTCAAGAATTTTGTGTGTGTTTTGTTCGTTTGTTCTTTTTTTGAAAGGAACATGCAGTGGAGGTTTCTCCACCCAGAAAAAACTCTCAATCTGGAAAAAGACAGTCCTAAGACTCAAGTTCTTTAATCAGTTTGACTTCACCCTTGCTTATATTTGACTCTATCGTTCGCATGTGTGACAACTTCGCCCTTCAGCATTCACAATATTTGCGCCACCAATTTTGTACTGCACAAAAGCAAAAGTTTCTTAGAAAGGTACAACAGAGAGCAAAAACCTGTCTGAAATTTGTACAGGTAGGCCGAACAGTATAAGAATGCCAGTCTAACACTGCTAAAATCTGCAAAGCAAATACACAAAAGAAGGATGAAAGCCAAGAGAAAGCTGTTTATTTTTTTCACACAGACCAAAGAATAATGTTTTGGAGAGGAGAACTTAGGGGTATAAAGATTCTGCTGCATCAGGACCGAGAATATAACTGGTTACCTGTCCACATATATGTGTGTGTGTGTGTCTGTGTGTGTGTCTGTGCTATGAGCTACTACACTTTCACTTTCTGCCTCTTTGTAATACAACAATATGAAGAGTAAAATTGTAGCAACCTGAGGAAAACTCACAAACATTCAGTGTCTGGTAACTAAAACACAAAGCTAGTAGTCAGTGCTTACCTTCGTAATCATCCTGGGAAGCAAATTTAGCTGGGAGGTTGATTTTACCTGCAGAGTGCACATTATAAAGTTATGCTGTGCCCAAAACTATTACCCAGAAATCTAGAGGCTTACAACTGCATGAGGACTTACGTGCATCTGTATTCAAAGCACTTGCCAAAAATTTGTCAGAACATGAAGGTAAAAACCCCATCAGAAGAAAAGATAAAGAGAGAGCAGTGAGAACAAAACCACCGGTGAAATCTGCACTGCAGGTTCTAATTCTTATTCCATTTTACCCTAGCATCAAACAATTAGCATATGATGTTTTGGCAGCAAATACACAATTGTATCCCTTTGTGAAACAGGTGTGTCACCTCAGCTGGGCTAAAAGACCATCTCATCTCCATCCATTTTCCTTTTTTTCTTTTTTTTTCCTGGCAGGGTATAAGAGATTGAACCAGAGATTTGACTGGAACAAGGATAAAAAAAAAAGAGTAATGGAAAAGAGCATCTCATATTCTAAAATATGGCTTATCATCGACCATGTGGAGTACTTTTAGTTTGAGAAGATACAGCAGACTGAAGTAGATTTTCAAACAGATTTACTGAAAAAGTGGATTATCTAGCATAGAACATACTGAAGCAAAAGTGTAATACTCTGATGCGTAGGTTAAACTGAATCAATGGCATAACACCAGGGATTGACGTACAGCATATAGGATTTCTCACTATTAAAGGCCCTTAAAGTTGCAAACATACTGCAGAAGAGTGTATGCTTTTCCACCTCACTAGCAGGCTGCCTGTTCCCTTTCTGGCAAATGCTCTCGATATCTAATTAAATGTTCCCCCAAAAATCCACAAAGGATTATGAAGTGATATAAAAGTTGGTTTTCACTGTAAGCATAGGCCAATTCTTTTTAGAAAGCAAGTCATTGCAGTTGCCACAGCCTAATGTGTGTCAAAAATCTCATTCAAAGTCAGAATGACCCTGTCCTGAAAATGGGCATGCTGGAAGGAATTTCTGACAAGAAGCTTTTCTTTAGAACTTTTACCATTTCAGTTCACTGAAGAACTTTCAGAAAAGAAAGAAAACCAAATCTATCTACGTTTTTAATATTCTGGTGAAGATGCTCAGTGACCTTGTGATGTCATCAGATGACAGACAAAATAAGCAAGGTCTGCCAAATCACACTACACAGAAAACAGAAAAGGCAGAATTGGAATCACTGATGCACAATTTATTTTATTATTCAACTCAACTGTAGCCAGAAAAACTCAAGCCAACAGTAATCAGACAGGAAAATAATATAACCACTTTACTCTCATCTCTTTTAACTTAATGTTTTCTTCCTTGCAATAGTAAGTGAATTGAAATAATCACTGTAAAGCTATAAATTCAGACTGCAGCATAAAGAAAGCAACTTTTAACACATCAGGACACTTGCATAGCTTTATTCTTCTCTAGAATTTTCCCTTGATGCTTTTTAAACTGAAAGCAGAATCAGCAGTTTAAGTAAGAGGAAGCAGCTCAAAGCCAGAAAACTGGAACCCTCAGAGAGGATCTTTCTCAATTTTCAGAATTTTAGAAATAGGATGGCTCAGTTCAGCTTTACTACATTTAAGAGAGAACACCTTTTCTTGGATGTGTCACATGCATGATGCAAGAACACTTTGTAACATTTTATGATCAACTGTGAGCATTCCAGTTACATGGAAAACATGCAGGGCCAGTAAGATCATCCTAACAATGTCCTGCTATAAGCCATAAATTCATAGAATCATAGAACAGTGATAGTGACTGTCACATGGAACAGAATTCCAGTGACAATGTCTTTCATAATCACAAATATTATAAAGCATGCTGGTTTTATTTCCTGATTTGATGCTTCCAACTTCTAGTTTTTATTTTTAGTGCTTTAAAACACTGTATAAGGTATTATACTGAATGAAGAAAACTGGACAAATATTGTGTAGGTGGGAACCTCAGTGTTACAGTAAGAATCAGAATCGGCTTTTGCTAACAACGTCTTCAAAGACAGTATTTATCTATTGAAAGACTTATTAAACAGCTATTTAATGGCCATGATAAGATACATCAAACACTGCAAATTTTGAGAGGACGTATCATTGACTGAAATCACAGCTGATAGTCCAGTGACCTTGATTACTTTTCCTGACATACTAAAGCACAAAGCTGAGTTCCACTACTAGTATCTGCTGACACAAAACAAGTTCTGATACTTATTCCAGACACTCTGCCAGACGATTTTTAGTTGGTCTGTTGAATTTAGCCACTCAGAATAACAACGCTAAAATGCTGTCTTGAATGCAGCATGCCATTTACTTCTCCAGGGAGGACAGATAATTCAGTGTCTTGTACCCTTAGATGATACACGTTTCAGTAACTAGATGCTTCAGCAGGCTATCAAACAGAAGCAGTAATTGGTGTCTAAGCAAATGTCTCGTATGTTTTCCCACATCCCACTGACCCTGTTAACTTCTAACCTATCTTTCTTCCACTGACTTTCAACAACCTTCAGCCAGTTCCATGAAAATTAAGAGTCTATGAGAGAATCTGTAAGGACAGGTTATAGCAACACGTATCCATGCCATGTGAGTGCTAAAGAAGTTGTGCATTTTTGTTACTGTATGTAAAGAATATTCCCCTTCTGGATGCACAGTGGAATGTTTGGGACATCGAAGCACTGGGATTTGTGAGATCAAACAGGTGCTTTTGGAACAAAGTAATGCATCCAACTGATGAGAACATCATCAGTTTGACTAACACTGGTGGAGTAACAGAAATGCTCTTCCATGAAATTAAGTAGCTAAATATTCATATTATTCAATAAAAAAACTCAAGCAATCAACTGAACATCAAGTGTATTTTGTCTTGTAAAACACTGACTCACTAACCTTAACAATTTCAGCATGCTCTCACTATCAAATACAACTAAATTAGCATCCAAGCAAACAGATGGACTAATGTATTAATGTATTACTGATGAGTACTACACTGAGTAACCTCTAAATGTACTGAGAAATTAGAAAGCACTAATTTATGCTAAAGACAGACAGAAAAGAGAACCTGTTGGTCAGAAGAAATGTAGTATGAATAAACAAAAGCATAGCTATTATAAAGGCAGTATAGCCCACGAGTGAGAAAGGGAAGACACACAAGCAGCCATGGTTTGGACCTGTCTTCAAAAGCAGTCCAAGACAACCTACTAGGGACAGTTTGAACCATATTTTCTTACACCCTGGCAGCTCATCATTTGTCCATGAACAAAAATGAAACCTCTCTTCACCTTGATATAACTAACTCCTATTGCTACACCTTGTTGACCATAATGTTCTACTACGAAGTTCATAAAACCTGCCAGCAGCAAATGCAGGAGCAGCAAACTCTCTAGAGACAGTTCAGAAAAAGGAAATCATGGGTTCCCAAACAACTTGCCATTCTGAGGCTGATACACATTTGATTCTTTGCAAAGAATTTCCGGTGTCTCTATTATTTTAAGCACAGTAGTACTTTGACTCTTTCACACATGCATGAAACATCTCCTGCAATTCCCCACTGGCAGCTACCAGATGTGTATTTCCTTAAAAAATGAACACACACCGGGGAGAAAGGAACAGTAAAACACAGAAAGAAGGGAGCAATGCAGATCCATATTTTCAGATGGAAAAGCTACCAAATTGCAGATCATCACAGCAACACATTGCTGTTATGGAAACATTCATTAATCTAGATACAGACGGGGAAATACAGTTTCTATTTAGGGTAGGAATCTCCCTTGAATATCAGTATCAAACAGTTGGTGCTAATTCTCTTCTAAGGACATTCATCCACCTGCCATAGGCCTGGAAGATTTGTTTTCAGCAGCTAAGACTTGAAGTAAGTACACCATGTCTTCATATATGGTCTGCCCTGATCCTTCAAAGAAAATGATGTCATGATGCTTCTAACTGAAATTCCTGATAAGTGTAGATTGATCTGATAAATTAATTGGTACTAGGTGACACTTAACCCAGGAGGATGTTATAACAGAAGAAAAACATCATAAAATTTACCAGAAGAGCCTAGTCATCTCTAGATCATCTAAGCAGTCACTCTTTCCTGCCAGGAAAGGGACTGGAGGACATACCAGAAGTAAAGGAGAAAATAATCTGGATGTGGAGTAACTGAGATTAATTATGTGATGCAAAAATGTTTTGATAACTGCATTAGGAATATAGAGATGTGAAACTTCAGAACATAAATGACTGATCTTAAGCACTGTAACTGACTAGTGAACTACATTAGTGATAAAAAAATGGCTCAGTAAAGGGTATCATTGATTAGACAACTCATGTTTGCTTTAGATATACACTCACAGAGGTACAAGGTTGTGTTCATGGAATTAATTTTCTTGTTTTACACAGAATTTACTGACAAAACTATACCCCAGACTTTTCTGCCTTCCATAGATTTTATACTTTTATATAAACAAATGCATACAAAGTGTGATTACATATGTATATATCTTTATAAATAATCCTTGACACGAACTTTGCCAAGAGAGAATGCATGAGAACATTGGTCATAAATTTACAGTGACAGTTATCAGGATTTGTTCCAAATACATTCAGCTGCTTGACATTACAGTCCATGTTACATTCCTAGGCAAGCTGCAGCTCAGACATTATAACTAGAAGACGGAGGTTGTACCTGTTGCTGGGGATTATCTGTCCTTGAGTTTGCAAATTGTTTACTGGTTGTTTTGGGGTTTGTTGACCTATACAGTCCATTCTTTATCTACAATACAGAGACAGAGAACTGTTCTTTCAAAGCAATGGCAGATTTAAATAAGTTCTGGCAGCCAGAGAAATGGTAATAGCTCACCAGCAGGCAGAAATTAAATTTATTTTCATTGTTTGTTTTGAGAAATCTAAGTAACAGTGTGCTGGAGGTTATCATGGTAATGAACATAGCTATTCCTGTGGTAATATAGCCAGTAGCCATCAACTGCACTATGCTGCTATGACTGATACAGTAGTTGCAAATTTGAAAATAAAAATACTCCAAATGCTTCCTTCAAGTACCACTTAATTAAGTTAAACTTCTCACAGAGGTTAATTACTTAGACAATTTCACTGAACTAAAATTGAACAATACAAACATCATGTCAAGGTCATAACTGGAACCCACTCACTGTATCAGTGAATCAGTACTGATGGGAAACAGACTGTCCCAGTCATCAGTGGGACAAAGATGTTCATGGTAAGATCCCAGGCGTGGCCATTCTAGCTGACTGCACAGAACATGATTAACCCTTTACACACAGCCAACATCCTGAACTTCCTTGTCACCTGATTTCTGTGAATTTGTATGATCAGTTCAAAACTTTACGTGGAATCCCCCAAGAAATAAAACAGCAGCTGAAGGTCCCCATAACACAGGATTACAATGGTGCTCCTAACCACTGACAACCGAACCCCACAATTTAGGGACATTTAGTACTGTTTGCACTCAGACAAAAATTGGTATAAACACCAGTTTCACATTCACTTTTGAAAAGACACAAGGCAGATGCACTGAAGAGCAATCCATACTGCCTAAGCCCTTCCTCTACAAGAACATAAGCACATGAAAGACAGGAAAAAAAAAGCATGCAGCATGGGAGGTTTTTTAGGTAAACTAGGCCCTAAGTTCTCTCCATCAAGGACAGCTCCTCTGCTTCTTTTCTCATAACAAAGAAAACATGGAAAACTTTTGATTCCTTTTGAAAGAAACTCAGGATGTGTCAGCCTAAGCATGTAAATACTAAAATCAAGAAACTGCAGAAAGTTTCCCTAAAGAGTGGTAAAAAAGGAAATAAAGAGAGCAGGACAGGAGGGAAGGGAGGAAGCAAGAGACAGATGGTAAAAAAAAAACACCTGAGGGGCCACATTCATTGCAGAGTCAAGATTTAGCGGCTTCGTTTTTACACAAGTGTGGGCAAAAAAATCACTTTTAAGGGCTCTAATGAAAGTTGAAAGTTACCTTCAAAAAGTTATGCATATTTCAACAGAAATAAAAATCATTAGGCATTCTCTCTAAAGAGGACACAATCTCAAACTGTCAAAATTCTAAACTCTTCTACATATATTACATACAAATGCCTTCTATAAAGAAACCATTTTTCTTCTAAATTAGCTTAGTGGTCCATGGTATTACACTATCTTGGTCTAGCCTGTGAATAATGTGACAGGTAATTTTTATACTTCTTGCCAGTGCTTAAGTCCGAGTGAAGATACGGAAAACAACTTTTATGGCCTAGGTGTAAAAATAAATGTTCTATAAGCCCTGCATATCCAAACTTAGACATAAAATATCTCATGCTAAGTATGTGTCCATCAATAAGTAACAAAAAAGGGGTTTGGTTTGTGGTGGTGTTTTATTTTTTTGGTTTTTTTTGGCTATTGTTTGTGTGGGTTTTTTGTTGTTTGTTTTTTTTTTTTTTGGTGGGTTTTTTTTTTTTTAATAACAATGTTCAGTAACTTTTTTTTTCTCAAAGCAAAATGATAATGCTAACACTGATGTAACCTACCACGTTATCACAGACAGGATTTAAGATTCTGTGTTATCAGACAGGATAATAGGATTCAATTATGTACTAGTATGCACTGAGAAAGGTAAGTAACATGCAGACAACATAGGTAATCATCTAGCTATAATGTAAAAATTATATTCCTCATGAAACCGTTGACTGCAGTGACATAGACATGAATATTTTCCAACTTGAAAATGCTCAAAATGCTCCTCTACCAACTTCAGGATGCAAGTGATTGAAGCAGCTTCAAAATGCTGAACACTTTAATATTTGGTTTACAGTGCTGAAGAAACAATCATATCTCCAGCTGAAATCATGGCAAACTCAGATTATTTGTACCCAAAGCAGGGCTATTTCTCTGTTTCTGTGCTTTAGTTATGTTCCAGTACTTCAGCAACTATGCTATAAACTGTGCTAAGACAGACATAATCAAACTGAATTAACTTGCAACTATGGGACTGGTTCTTTTCTCTTTAGTGAAGAAGTTTCAAGTAACTCTGATTACAGAGAAATGATCTTTAGAAATGTAAGCCACAAGTTCTCTTCCTCCATAGGTTTTCCACCCATTGCCTTTAAACCACACTGATTATATCCACTTTCTCAAATAAATCATTCTATCCTCACAAAAGAACTTGCTTAACAATTAAGAGTTCTGTTAAGTCTGTGACTTAAGCCACTTTTATCACAGCCACAGATTTGAATAATGAGCCTTTTATTTCTGTAAAGATTAAGTTTCAATTATTTTTAACACTTGTATTTTGTAGACATCATTCACAAGAGCAGACTTGGGTCTACAGTGACTGTTGATTCATATGGAATAAAACAGTTATCAGTCACGCATCTGAAATAAACCAATTATTATTAGAATTTCCATTAATGTGAGAATTTAAAAAAGATGTTAAAAGCAACAGAGGAGGATGAAAAAAATGTGTAAGGTAAGAGAAAAAAGTGATATAGCCGTATTTTTGTTACACAGGCACACAATCAATGCATTCATTCAGAAAGAAGAACAACGAAGAATTAAAATATAAAATACATGCATGCTCTTCAGATCACACACCACTGCATCCAATGCTTTCAGATATTCTTAATTTACAACCAAGTAACCAAGAGCTGAGCTTTAATCATGCTGTTTAAAATATAAAAACGCCGCAGGTGAAGAATTTAAGTCTAAGACACTAAGCAGAATCGCAATGAACAGTGATGTATCCAAAATCACAGTTTTGTCCATTATATGCACATAGTTTATATCATTATAGAGATATTTATGTATTATACCTGTTGTAACATTTTTCAGTTTGAAAATACACTGACATAGAAATACGACTGATATTTTCAAGGATACAGAAATAGTCCACAGGTGGAAAAAAAAAATAATCAGAATTTACTCACTTGCTCCAATTTGTCATTCCTGATGTACCAATGATCATATCCTGATGTACCAATGATCATACAACTGAGTAATTCCATTGATACCTAGCTCTTACTGAAGTAGTTAAAGAGTAGTACAGAGCTTTGTTACTATAATAACAAAGACAAGCCTGTGACTAAGGACCTCTTTTACTTTATACTGCTCTTTCTTGTTGATGTAAAGCTAAGTGAAGATGTTTCTAATACTATTCTCCACTGAGGTGAGGACTAATAAACTTCTAATAATGGGCTTTCACTGTTAGAGAAACTTAGGTTTTAATTCAACATTGTATTTCTCTCTGGAGGCTTTATATGGTCACTTAGATGTAAATTAATCATTAACTTGAACAGCATGACACCTCCTCAAGTTAAGATAATCTGTGCTATTAGGAAAATCTTATCAGCCTTTCTCCTAATAGATTACAAATCAGAATGTGACCCTCATGTGGAGGTAAAGCCAGTGCATCAGAGGTTAGGAAGAGAGGAAGGCTTTCTTCAGTAACTGTATGAGAATTCTTGGAAATTGAGTTAATATTACTTTTTTTTCCACTTGAGAAATTCTTCCAAGTTTACTTCCTACTTGCAGACTAAAACGCTGCATATTTTCTGCTAGTAAATAAATGAGTTACATTTCTCTCAGTGCATTTTTATACTAGTGGTTCAATACTTAGAATGCGCTTTTACTAGCTCACAGATCTGACCACAGGCATTTGCCATGCAGATTTAACCTCCCTCAGGCTGTGTGGTTTGCTGTATTAGATAATTCCAAGCAAGACAGTTTTACTTACTCTTCTGGCCTGAATGTTTCCTCTTACAACTTTTATTCCCTCTTATTTACTCCTTGGGTTGCTGCCAATGAAAAGCTTTTAAAACCTTCTCTCTGAAAATTGGCATTACACTGTGTAAGAAATGCATTTCTAAATCTGACCTATAACTGTTGCTCTGTAGGCAGACTGCAAGACACAGGTCTTTGGCTTTTCTACTCTAAAACTCTGAGTGTGGAATAGCATCAGTTTTCTGTGACTCTGCATGCTGACAGGTGGATAAAATAAACTACTAATGTATATTCCAAAAGAAAATTTCCCGAGTAGGTCACAATAGTGAAAGAGACAGTAGAAGAAACCAACCTGGCAAAATGATAGTCTACAAAATCATATCAAAACATCTCATTTCTGAAATCTGTTTTCCCAAACTCAAACCATGTTTCACAATGAAGCTGACAAAGCTGAGGCATAGTTAAAAAAAGCTGAATGGCTTGAAAACAAACCAATCCCCCTCCCTGCAACTTGAAGATTATTTGCAGTCACTGATCTGCACAAGAGAATTTCCGACAATATTTATTAGTACAGTTGTAAATCCAGAATAATTTGTCTCACTTATAACAATACTATCCCTATTTGATACAATAAACATAATCCCCAATGAATAGTTGCAATAAACAGTAGAAAATAAACAGATTCCTTGTCTGACAGAATATAGGGGAAACAATAAGCCTATGTTTTAAGGGACTGTTAATAACTGCTTTAATAAATAACAAAAATACAGCCAAGAATCCAAATTTAGTAATTCTGTGTGACTTCACTTTTAGGAAAAAAAAAAAAATCAACCGCTTGCCTACAGAAATTTACGTATTTTGCTAAGCAGGTTTATTTCTCACATAAACCAAAACTCATGGGGTCAAGATCTCCTGTGGTCTGAGAGGTGTAGTATATCAACCTTAGGACTGAAGATTACACTTATCTCAAGTCTATTTCCAGGAAAGAATTTTGCAAGAAGGACAAATGCTGAGTTTTCCACAGAGAATCAAATTTGCTGTGCCATTTTTAAGCAAATATGAAAATATTTTCTTTTATGATTCAAATTACTTTGCCAAGTGTATCTGAGAGACAAAAATGCACATCTGCAAAGTTAACTGAACGCTAAGAATAACTTTGGTAGGATTGGAATAGAAAATAGCCAAAGCAACCTTCGGTATTCATACTATAAATGTTGCATAAATGTTGCTGGGAAATACTTATTATTTTGATATACTGAAGTCTGCAGATCCTTTCTCATGTGTTATAGATCCTATATACACAGATCTGGAATTAAAATTATGTGAAAGAGCTGCTAACTGACAACAGAAATTTGCACTGGTCCACAAGCCTATCACAAACATTGCACTCTTTGCCTCTTCCCTTCACATTTTCCTTACAGCAATTGCCTTGTGTTTAAATCTGAAACAGAATATTTTGCCTAATAGGTGAAGTGATTTCTGTTTAGAAACAGAAGTCTCCTTATTTATATAAATTCTTGACTTACTCTATTTTAAGTTACACAACAACATGACAACGATCTGGCATATTTCTGTTTAGGTTTGCACTTGTTAACAGAAACATGTTAGCAGGCAGTGCCAGGAAGCATTCCAGTTCAAATCATCTTCAGCTTTCCTCTTGAAATTGGACAGACGTGCTAATATGTAGATAAGCACAGTGCAAGAAGAGAAATAAGGGGAATATGAAACTGCATTGTTACATTGTTACGTTGGCAAGAAACCTTTTCTCATGACCAGTAACTAATGCCAGGCCTCCTCATCCTCAGCTGACAAACTGAGGGGACGTTTGGCTTTCCAGGTGCAAATATAACCTACAGTAGTGAAGGCTGAGGACAGACATGCTTTCTGAACAGTTTATCTGTGTCCAATTCCAACCTGGTCTCCAAACAGTGAAATATGCCTCTTCTTTCTACTTACCTTGCAGAAGACAATGGACTGAAAAAGAACATGGTGTTTTGAAGACTTCAATCAAGCATACATGTCTATACAACCAACATATATACTAGAGTCATATTTTGCCCACAAGTATGAAAACAAAGTTAATTTTGAATGGTGTTGCATCATACTGTGCAGGAAAAAAAATACACACCAAAACTTGTTTCCCTATACTGAAAGCTGTTGGGTTAGAAAACATGTAACCTATAATGCTATCAGTAATATTACAATTATTAATATAATGTCGTGTTCCCCCCTTTTTTCTTTTCATTTGTTCTAAACATTCATCTGTTTGCTTGAATGCCATACCCCTATAAAATCAGTCACTCTGAAGTGTTAATCCGCTGAAGATCTAAGAAGATGCACTTAGAGAAGATGACTTTACATTACAACATGCTTTTCATGTAAGGATATAACCTGAGAAAACCTAATTCTATCTCTTTCTGGTATCTTCAATTTGACCATTTTTATTTCTAACTACCTCTGACGTCTTGATGTCCTCATAAGAAAACTGTGTGACAGGTACTCCGAGATGGTTGATGAAATAATCTGAATCTCCCTGTATCTGCACAGAACTCACATTAGATCCTGGACATCTAGTCTTTTCCACACACTTGATGCTCTGGCTCTGAAAAACAAAAAGAAATCAAAATTCTAGTTACATATTTGCAACCAGGCTCTTAATCAGTATCTCATTTACACGGCATTCTTTGGATGGAAGCAGTTTAAGAACAGCCTGGAACTTACAGTGGTGCAAACAGGTATTAGCTGGTTCATACTTAGTAGTGAGTGAGTTTACAAACTTTTTACCCTCTATTGATATATATTGTAGGATCAGACATAGCAGAGAATGAAGTGTGCTGCAACATGGCTGAGTCTTTCAAAGGGCAAGGAAAGTCATCTCTAATTGAAATAGTAGGAGTGGCAAGAGAAGAAGCCTTTGGTAGGCTGTGAAATGTTCCATGCTGGGCAGCAGATCATAGGTCATCATGGTGCCTCTAGGAAGCATATTCCCACATCTTTAATGGCTAATTAAGGAATTAATTCTGTATTCAGTTAATAGCATGCTCTCTAACAGCAAAAAAATGAATGAGATTATCATATTCAGGATATCTGATAATGTATGAAATGCTGGCAATTTTTCTGTGTAAATTGCTTTAAACAATTCCAATCAGTGACATGTTTGTATTTCTTTCAAATAAGCTTTTTATGTGAAGTCTTAGCAACAAAACGGTAACAGATATAAGAAGAAAACTGGAAAACAAGCCCAAGACTGAGTGCTACATACTCGTGTAGCTCCCAAATATATTAGGTAACTAAACACTTCATAAGCAGTAGGCATAAAGGCTTTCAGTATCTATTATAGCAAATAAAGTATTTAGGGTTTTTTTTAAGAATGTTAGGAAGTTGAAGTACTAGAGATTATTTTGTTTTAGGTAACAGTTTACATAGTGTAACTTCAGTTCCTCAGACCTACCTACTAAGTAATTACTAGCTTGCTACAAAACCAGCGTAAGATTAGTTCTCCTTTAATAACTAAAATGCACCAGATTCTGTATATTAAAGATCATGAGCTTGGCAGGAAAATGTTATAAGAGTTAAAAAAAGACAAATCTTGGTATTTTTCCATGTTTAAATTAGCATAATTATTGCTTCACAGTTTCACTTCAGTGCTATGAAGAATGTAATTGCGTATTATCCACTGTATATGACAGAAGAAGCCCAAACTACATACTCATTTCAAAAGGTATTTTTAAATAACTACACTTTATCTTCTACAGTTTTTCTCAGTCAAAAACATTGTACAGCAGTGCTGTGGTTTAAGCCCAGCTGGTAACTCAGACCTACACAGCTGCTAGCTCACTGCTTCCCTTCTCCCCATCCCACTCCCAGTGGGATGGGGAGGAGAACTGGAAGAACGTAAATTCCATGGCTTGAGATCAGAACAGTCCAATAACTAAAAATAACTACTACTACTACTACCATCAATAATAATAATGATAAGGGAAATAACAAGGGGGGAGAATATAAACCTAAAAAAGGGAAGGACCCCCCCCCCCCCCCCCCCCCCCCCCCCAGTAAACTTAAGCAATGCACAATACAATTGCTCACCACCCACCAATTGATACCCAGCCCAACCTGAGCACCAGTCTGGGTCTTCCAGGTAACTCTCCCCAGTTTATATACTGGGCATGATGTGCTGTGGTAGGAATATCCCTTTGGCTAGTTTGGGTCAGGTGTCCTGCCTCTGGTTCCTCCTGGCTTCTTGTGTTCCTACTCACTGGCAGAGCATGAGAGACTGAAAAGTCTTTCACCGGGGTAAGCACTACTGAGCAACAACTAAAACATCAGCGTGTTACCACACTGTTCTCAGACTAAGAGAACACAGCACTGCACCAGCTACTTAGAAAGAGAAAACTGTTACAGCTGAACTCAAGACAAGCACACATAAAGGCATGTCTATAATTTTAAGCATATATATGACACAAGATCCATTCTTAAGTGATTGCTCCTTTCAGAAATTATGTTTTAAGTATCATGCCATGCACTATGCTACAGTGTAGATTAGACTATATTGCAACTTCTTCATACTGCTCAATGCATCTGGTCCGGTTTCATAAACGATGAGTAGTCTGTTCCTTCTTTAATGTTTAAAAGTTTACTGAACGACACAACACACAGCTTTTTGCTTCAACAGGAAAATCTCTGAAATAAGCAAAAAACCAGTTACCTACCAAAGTCACAAATTGCAAAGTTAAATGACCAAATTAATACCAATAAAAGTGTTGGACAAAAGAATTCAGTATTAGAAAAGACAGAGCTGAAGAGTCAATGATCCATAAGAAAGCTAGAAGGATCTTTTCTTTCTAAAATGACCTGAACCTAGCTCTGAGCAAACACAATGGCAGACAAACTCTTCAAGGCTAATGCTACTTGCATTTACTAAGGTTAAGAACTTACGTAACTATTGTGACTATCCAAAATTAATTTTCTAGAAGTAATTAACAGAAGGAATATCTTGAAGTGTGGCATGGACCATCAAAATCTTACCATATACCTCACAGAGGTAAGGAAATTGAGCAGGAAAATGAATGTACCTTTTTTACCTTGTCAATCTAAATCTTTATACCTTTCACTCTAACCTTTCATCATCTCCTATGTATCTGTACCTAGAATTTATTGTGGGGTTTTCAGAAAAGAAATACTGTAAGCTGCTGCCTGGAGGTACAAGTGTGGACTTGGAATTTATACCCAGAATTCCCATTTGGGGAGGGGGTAACAGAGGATAATCAAAAAGGAAAACAAGGGTTTATGCAATGAATAACACTTCCCACAGCAAAAAAAAAAAAAAGCCAGAATTTTTTAATCTAGTATGTGAGAAGTCAACTGGTGTAACTGTAAGAATGAAGTTCTAAGACATTTTCCATCAGTGCCATCTCACTATACCCCCAAATGGTTGGCTAAATATCAAGTCATCTACTAGGCAGATTACATTTCACATAAAAGCAACTGAGGTTATAGATACTGCATGGACACAGCTAATTAAGAGTATTTTGATATTGTTCTGTATTGTTTCTAAGAAAATGATGGTGGAGTCAGTTAATTCATAATATACACCAGACACCACTTCTGTTAGCATGCAGGAACCTAAGAGACACCTTCCTTTTCCGGAAACCCAAGCTTTTAGCCAGCGTTCCAACCCTCAGAAAACACTACATTCCATTTTAACTGTTCAAAACCATGTTACTTTTTTTCCTTACTGTAAGCAACAATGAAATATTTTTTTCTTATGAAAGTTTACTTATGTTTACAGATTTGGTTAAGAGTACAACGAGATACGTATTTTTTGGCTTTTACATCACCAGCCTTCACGGTATAGGATTTATATTTTCATGACAGCAAAATTCAATTCCATAGGGCTAGCATCCTAAGAGATTAACTGCTTTGTTCAACTTTCACTGCTGCTAGGAAATGAAGGTCACTCCTTAGTAAAAGACTGCTAGGGGACGTGGGTCACAGAATTGACCTGAGTAGGAAAGAAGATTACAACAATGCCAATGTCTAGAAACACGGGATTTAAAAGCATTTTAAAGTTCTTTAACACCAAATAACTTGTCAATCATCATGTAATAGAAACTGTGTATCGGTTTGGCATTGAGGTGTCCCTGCCCATGGCAGAGGGGTTGGAACTAGATGATCTTAAGGGCCTTTCCAACCCTGACTATTCTATGGTTCTATGATTCTGCTTTCCCTTTCCTTCCCCCCTATCCCAACTAGTCTTCTATTTTTGCACATTTAAATCTGAAACAGTGTCAATTTGATTAGTTCTAATTCTAAGAATCCACAGAATCTTTCCTTTCATATAAGCAAAAATAACTAGTTTGTGAATTCCCCCGTCTGGAAAAAAAGTTACGCATTATTTCATCAGTTGCAGTCAGGTCCTACTTAATGATCCTTTAAATGTTAGCTTTTATGTAGGAAAAATAAAAACAAACCCACAAAACCCTCCACCAAAATTAAAAATGCATCTAGAATAAATTATCAACAATATGGTTTGTAGGAACTACCTCCAGTTGTAGAACAGGCAAACTGCATTTCTTCAACTAGTTAGTCTTACAGTAAAACACACATAATAGCATTGTGCAAATCATTTAGTTGCTCATGCTGATCTCCACTGTGTCAATCAAGCCCTCCCCTCAGACTGGAAGGAAATCAATCCATGGGGTTAGACAGTAATCAAGGAGTGGTTCATGCCAGTGTAAGGATGCACATGCTATTCATAATGGAATAATTTTATTTCTCTGGAGTTCATTTTGGTTTCGGCATCGTGTTAGAGGTTTATTTTACAAATTTGAGAAAACTAAGAGTACCATACGGCTCATTAAATATATTTGATTTAGGTTAATGTTATAAAACAGATCTGACACATATAAAGTACAATCAAGTGGTACTTCACTGCAGACCTTATTCTAACACTAATTAGATCTAAGCATTCATAGGTCCCTTTTGTGGCAATGTTAAGATCCTGGTATAAATAAAAGCCTATATTAAAAAAGAAAAAAAACTTGGCCATTTCTATGGTTCACCTTTTACTGACAGTTACACATTCAGAGACATGTACCTGTCAGCTCTGCCTACCTTCTTTCTTTTATGTGACTCCAGCTGAAACTAAAACCTTGGCAGCTTCTGAGAAAGGATTAAAATATTTAAGTAGTTTTTCAACAGGACAAATGAAGAATGACCAATTATTCTTGCAGTGAACCCCGTTTCAGAATAACAGCAAGGAAGCTTATTCTTCATGAATAATCAAACTTTATTCCATGAGTTGAATCACCACCTGTATTGGTAGCAGTTGCAAGGAAAGCACATTTAGGAAGCCAAAGCATGGAAGCCATCTAAATAATAAAATAATAAATAATAAAATAATAAATAATAAAAAAACACTAGCATAATATATTAAATTAATCACAGGCCATGTAAAAATGCAGAAAGCAACAGATTAGCATCTTTATTACTGCAAATGTGTTACACTAAATTATCATCAATAGGTAGGAAGGGCCAGAGAAGCTGCATAGCAAAAGATTCACAAGTATATACCTCCTCTCATCTATAAATCCCTGCTACACTGAAACAAATCATTAGAGGAAGAAGGTTTGACAACTCTTTAAAAATATTATTAGCTGTTTGCTTGCCCTGACTACCAAAATCTACTGAAAAAAGAAATTCTATCAACTCTATGGCAAGCATACTCCTTTGTTTTCTCACATCTGATTAACTGGTTTGGATATAAACATCCTCCTTTGCTCTCAGTCTTTGCTGACTGATCATATATATTGCTATTAATGCAAAACACATGTTTATAAAATTATTAGGGATAATTAATACAGTACTTTCCCCTAGAGACCTCAAAGTACTTTTCAAATCAACTAAAGATAAGCAAGGTGCCTAACATTTCAGTCTTGCCTAACGTCATGGAACAGAACAACCAAATAGAAACTGAGTATTTCCCAACTTTCGAGCCTTATCAAACTTTCCTGATACAAGTATGTGCATAAAAATAATTTTAAATTATATCCACTCATTCTTTCACTGCACAAGAAAAAGAAAAGAAAATCTGCTGGTAAGTAATATGCTATGTACAGAGAATAGCCTAAATGTTACACACAACTAATGTGATGAATGTACCTATTTAAACAATGCAATCTTATGATTACCTCCACTATTTTACAGACATAATAAAAATATTAAAAATTGTATAGGCAGACCATAATATTCTACTACAGACAGTAATACTGTGAAAAGCTGTCATTTCAGTGCTTGTGCATGTCTATTACATCTTTTAGCCATGATAGCGAAGTTCAAAAAGTGCATACAACCCAGTTTCCCCATGATCTTTGACTTCTTGATACTGTATTAGACATTGAAACAAAACTGAACAGCTTCATCTGATGATACTTACTCTACCTGTTCACACACTTTAGTCAACATTTTTAACAAAGTATTAACACAAAAAAGAATGATCACTCTCTAGACCATGCCTGCAAGTGTTCAGAGCAAGATAAAGATGATTAAGACTACACTAAGAAATCTTCTGAGGTAGTGTGAATAAAATGTGCTGACACATACACACCATCTTGTCACTAGGAAAAAACAACCCCCACAAGAACTAGTGTTTATTTAAAGATGTCAGGGACAAAATATTTAGCATCCATCATAGGGCAAGTGATTCTCAGACTACTGCATCTGACAGGGATCACCATTAGCTCCTTAGAAAGTCCCTCACAATGTACCTGATGGTTTTGGGTACACAGAAGCACTGCATCTGGAAATTCCAAGAGTAAACTGTTTTTTAGCTTGTGTGGGAAGAAAATATTAAATATTGTATTTTCACTACCAAAACTGCCTTTTAGATAAACCGCATGGCCTTAAAAGAATTATTCTTTGACAATGCATGCAGGTATCCTGCATGAGAGAACATTTTTCACCTAAGGGGATAAGGGAAACTGAAAACTGTGACAACTACAATGCTTATGAAAGGTCAAAGCAAATAGAGATTACCCAAGACCAAGTTCTGATACCGCATTCAGATTTCCACTAAACCAAGGAAAAATCAGTGAACTATGGAGCATAAGCTGCCATACATAAACCTCCAGTTTTACTTTTCAAAAATGTTTAAATTAAGTTTGGCTCTTTAACGGTGGCTTCCTAACTAAACTGGAAAACTATAATACCAGCAGTTATAAAAAAAAGCATGGGGGAATACATATGCTTGGTTCAAAATATTTAGATATATTGCCATACGTTGTACTACTTAACAGATTTGTATTATTTTTTCTTTAGTTTACAGCTACAAAACATGAAGCAAGCATGAACCCATATTACTTGTTCAGGTCTTTGTGTTCTGTTAAACAGAATTTGCATATTTTGAAATCATTGTCTTATTTTTTAAAAAATATGACCATCAGTGTCAGGTCTTTATAATAAATGGGACCTCACAGGACTGAACCACATTTTAGATGCAAATTTTACATCAAACTGGTAATAAATACAAAAAGGAGGTAGTAAAAAATTATAGTGTGAATTTAATTTCCTTTACTGGACTTTTTCTACATTTAACTTTATCTACTGACAGTCCCTCTCTGATTCCTGATGCTTTTTATATGATACTGAATTATATTTATCCTTCCTATACATAAATTGAAGTCATAAGCCTCATTAACTCAGATATACTTTTGCCAACATCCAGTACAAACTCCTAGGAATTTTAATGGCTTTTTAAAGAGAGATAGAAATCAAGCAGGTATGCTCCTATTTGATAAAGAGAATTTCAGAGCAATCAAATATTTAAGAGGTAAAATTACATAGCATAAATTATATAAGTGGCAAGACTGCAATTGGAATGTCATCAGAAGTTCCAAATATCTTAGTAACTTAAAAATGTAGAGAGTTACATGGTTTAACAAAAGCAATAAAGAAACTACAGAACACAGCTATGGCAGCTGAGTTTCTCCATCATACCCCACTTACCCCAGACTCCTATACTCATCAACCAGAAAAGCATTGCATGAGAACTTTGCCCATATTTTTTCTTCAGCACAGATAAAGGCAAGCTCTCAAGGACCTCAGGTACAGTAACTTTAAAAATTTGACTTCTACGATCACAGGCTCAGCCTCAATATTCAATGGTAATTTATGGTAAAATATTTACTGTACTACTTATTTACCTATACATTTTGCCATTAATTTTATTTATGGCAAAATTCAGAAAACAGCTTAAGATTGTATTACATTAGATGAACAACCCAGCAAAAAAAAAGCTATATTAACAGACAGAACTTTTCTCCAGACCTAGCTCAACACACTGAAAACTGGGTGGTTATTTTTCTCCTTTAGAGCTTGTATTTTTAAATCTAGTTTTTAATGTAAACTATTTGTGAGCATGGAATAGCTGCATTTGTAATTAAAGGACGCAGTCAAACAATTTTTTTGATTATGGAAAAGCAGTACTTTCCTGGACTTAATAGTATTTAAGCTTTTTCTTCCAGGTATCCAGTAGCCGGAACACTGGTTAAGGTTAATGGTCACATACATAGTGAGATACTGTGAAACCAAGGTTTAACAAAATGCAAATTAATCAGTTTTAGTATAAAACCCTGATAAATTGGGACTTGATAAGAACTGCATGACTTCCTTAACGTTTTGTGCTGTAGTAATATTTGCTGTTAAAAAAATCCCACACTGCTTAAGTAGGCAAGAGGATTAGGATTTGATGACAAGATCTTGTTTTCAAATGGCTGGCATTTTATACACCATGCAAATATTTAAGGATTGTAAATAATTTTAAATGCCGAAAGGCACTCTCATTCTACAGTAAGTAGAAAGACTATGAACCCGTTTCAGTGTAGTCTAACTCTGTTATGATCAGGTTCTGCCATGCTACTCATTTTGGGATCCATCACGCAAACAAGCCTTAAATAATTCATGACAGAAGTGTGATTACAGTCTTGCTTCTCTATATTCCACAGGAAGAAAAAGAAGTTACTTGTCCCTCTAAAGGGAAAAGTTAGGTACACTCAAAGTTTTATATCATGTTTCAAGATCTTGTAAGTGTCCCAAACAGGACAGTCATTGTGAGGTTGGATGTCAAATTAATACACAGTAAAATAATGTTCAGTGGTCTTGAATTTAATAGCAAAGAACAAAAAACCCCGAAACCAAAAAAAAAACCAAACAAAACCAAAAAAACAGGAGAGAAAAACTTCCACTATATACTTTCTGCTAAAAAGTGAATTAAGGCTCACCTAGAAAACAACCTCTGAAAGTAAATTTATGGACTTTTTAATTATCAATACTAGCCCTATTAGTATGCACAGCACACACCTGCAGAAGCTGTGTTTCCCAGTTACCTAACCAAATGGCTCAAGCTACCCCATCACTGCCCTACTTTAACAAAAATAACAAAAAACAAAACCACGCACAGAGCAAAACCTGTATTTGTATTGCAACATCTAATATTAGAAGCTTGCCACAGTTAGCTGGATACGACAGCTTGCACCTACTCTAATTTGAATTTTGCCAAACTATCAATATTTTCTTCACACTATCTTTCTGAACTACACAGTATTCATGATCTGTGCTATTTCTACCAGAAATGTCTTCTAGCACTATTCCTTCAAAAACCCACTTCTCAAAGTACAAATCAGCTCACAAGTAACATCCTTCTGAGCCTTATCATAAAGCTGACCCAGAAAAACAGATGCCTCACATCTGCAGTGAAAGTCAACCGGCTACCCTTTCCCCATGCAGTGCAGTGTTTCACTGTGCTGAGATCTACAATCTGCTACTTATGAATACAACATAATCTATAGTATATCACTAGGGGAAAAAAAAATAAATATCCCTGATACAAATGATGCTACATCATTTATCCCTGTTACACATGTGAACATATTACGTGCCACACATACTCTCCTGCTCTACACACACTCCCAATATCCAGTATCATACCGACTCTTTTCCAGAAACTAAGAATCCTACTGAATCATCCTGCACATCTCATAACAATACACACAGAGGCAGGACAGACTCATAACACCACATCATCCAAGGAAGAGAGAACGTGTATACAAATAAACATGGCAAAACAAGTGGCACAGTCAGGTTTTTAAAGTGCAGGGGAAATTTGCAGTCAAAACGTCTCTTTTGTTACTACAATCAAAGACCAGAGTAAGTTCAATTGCAATATACAGTAATGAAAAAAACTTTTTTGTAACAGAACACAGAAAATCACATGTAATACTCTGGAGGAACTCTCTTGCCACACTGGTAAATTATCGCAAATCTCCCCTTACGGCACTACCCTGGAATCAGGCCAAAGTAATTTACTGCTGGCAAAGCTTTACCCTGCCCTAAAACCTCTGGTCTGACATTTAAACTCCTCAAAAGCAACTATGCATCAACAAATCACTCCTTTCCCAGTCACACACAAAAATACTTTTCATTCTTTGAAATGGAAAGTCACTCCTATTAGCCCATACAGGGCATAAAGGTCAAGAAGCTACTATCATATTTTTCAAAAAACACCTCTCTTCTGGATTTCAGGTGGAATTGAGCAAATGGAATAATAACAGTACATGCAGTTAAGATATCAAGTATCTCTATCAACTGCATTTTTCAGAAAGCTCATCACGAAGCAGATTTATTAAAGTGCATCAGACAGCATCACAAATACTGGTCTCCAGGCTCTGCTGGGAGATAAATGATCCAAAAGATGATGAATGATTTTATTTTACAGCACTGGCGCAAAAAAACTTTGGGACAAGTGAAGCACTGTAAACCCTCATTTAGGCAGTGCAATGCAAGTTTTCTATGACTGGATTGTTCCAACTTCTATCTACTTATACCATAAGTAAGTATCTGTGATACTGCCTCTGTACTGGACAGGAAAACAGTAAAACATGGAGAGCAGAAGAGTTGAAAAAAAAAAGGTACAGAAGAGAAAGCAGTAGTGCATCTGTAACTAGTCAAATGACTTTTTCTTTCTGGTTTCCATAGAAATTCACTTGACTTTGGTTTCAAGAACAATGAAATATTAAGGCTTGGGATGACAACTAGTTGAATAAAATGGGATTTTATCCAGACACATGAAACCTATGTAGTGCAAGTAACTCTGAAAATATTTTCACTAAAACACACAGGAGCCAACTATTAGTTAAAACGCAACATACACCCAAATGTCGTGTTCTTTGCAGCCTCAAAAATTAAGGTTATTATCTGAGATATTTCCAAAACCCCTCTACAGTACTGAATAGGGATATTGTAATTGCTATGTAATGTCAAGTATGGGAAGACAAAAACCAAATTTTAATTTTTATGAGAAAATGTGGGGTTTTACTGTTTACAAGGTTCTAGGGATATGTCACTATTCTTTCACATAACAAGCAAGCAAATCCCAGAGAGACTGATAATGTATTTTATTTCAGAATTTACTGGTACAGATCTAAAAGACTAAAACAAAATAGCTTTTAACTACTGCAACATATTCTAGCGAAAAATAGATATTACATTATATTTCAGGTTTAATACTCCAGATTTTGATCTTTAAGCTAATTTTGCTCCAAGGAAATCAAACACTCCGAAACAATGCATGCGGAGAAAAATGCACTGATAAATTGACAAATTCAGTAAAGTGTAATCTACAGCTATTTACTCTTACCATTTAAGGAAGACTAACGAAAGCTATATATACCTATTTTTGAGAATACTAAATAATACGATATCAATGTAAACTTCCAAAGTTGCAGATTCTAGTCAGCAGTGTGGAGAAAATTTACTTCACAACCCAATAGTTTTTAATTGGTAAAACTTTTGATTCACATAAACATAAGCTCATATAAACATACTGGAAGTTCCAGGACATGATTTTCATTGTACTGGTTGTTGGTATGGCTGGTATTTAATAGAAATCATATGAAAGAACATAGCTCCGTTTAGCAACATTCTGTAACAACTGACAGTTGTGGATCTGAAGCCAAATACAACTGTTATGTTGTCGAATTTAGATTTAAAAAAAAAAAAAAAAAGGAAGAGAATATTCTTTTACTGAGATCAGTTGCTTTACTGCAAATAAAAAATACCATATACCCAAAATGCTAATCTCTGTCTAAAGGTATTGAAATAATCCATCTTTTACAAAGTAATTGGTTCTACTGTTTCCTTGTGCTTACTCTTAAAATACTGGTTTATAGTTCACACATGAATTTGTATGGTTTTATTTGTTCCAGTGTTTGATTCTTATGCTATCCTTTATGTTTTACCATTCACATACTTTAAGAGTAGTGATTTTTTTATCCAATAAATAATGAAGGTGTTGAGTAGTACTGAATCTAGTGCTGCTGCCTGAAAAATGCTGGCAGGACAATCGCTATTTAATGATGGCTCTCTATTGGCGGGTAACACCAAGATCTATCAGTCAGCCTGTGTAAATTTGAAATCTGTGCAATTAACTGCTATCCCAAGGCATTGTTCTTATTGTAAACTCATAGAATACTATACAAGATGTTCCACATACATCTGTACTGCTACCTCTATAAAAGAAAGGTATCAGTCCCTCAAAAGACTAAAAAAAAGTTTTATGAAGGTGAGTTCTGTGAGAAAAAACCTGACTGGTATTAATTATCCTCCTTCTAAGTCTTGTTTAAATCAATTATCAATACTTTATCTGTGGTTATTATCAAAATGAATGAATCTACAGTTACACCAGTCATTGCAATTCTTTTGGCTTCTAGAACACCTGTAGTCTTCATAGTTCAGTGCTGTAACTCAGCCTACAGTTCAGGTTTGGTACTCTGGGCTCCATTGCCTTATGTGATCTAGAGACCCTGCAAAACAATTACTTCATCTTTCCTCTTCTTCAGTTCCTGCATAGGATGCCATAGCTGTCTAATAACTTTCAATTACAGATTTTGTGCAAACTTAAAAACTTCATGTTTATGTAGTATGACTGATCAAATTAACCATATAGGTTTCCCTAATTTTTAAGACATCCTATTAATCTGAAAATACTAGTCAGGAGGTGAAAACTAAACCAAAATTCAGCTACTGACTTTCTGACGGGATTTTTTTAGAGTAACATTAATCTGAGATTGTCATTTTAAGAGGCAAATCACCAAAATGCCACATTCTCAAACAGTTAACACTGAATAAGATCCAAAGTTCCTACTGTCTCTTTCCTCCTGTATGTCCTTAAAAGAACTACAATTAAAAAAACAACACAAAACAAAATAAAAAAAATCAAAACCACCAAAACCCAACCCCAGAAACAACGAACCACAAAATCACCACCACCCAAAAAAAAAACCCCTCAGATCCCAGTTGTTAATTTGCACTAACCGTTTCCCAATTTTATGCAAGAAAACTTACCTTACCACCAGTTTTCATGGAATCATAGTTCACTAGAATATAACAAATAAGGACTATTCGGAATGTGCATTCAAATATGCATTTGGAGTAAATCTCACAGACACACAAACAAAGAATCACGGGATCCTTCTGGATCCTTTCCAGAAGGAGATTTCTACTTTCAAAAGATACATGAAGTACCAGCACAGAAAATTAGTAGATACTCATTACCTAAAAACATATGCCAAGTTACTACCAACAGAGATAAGATGCACATGCATTGAAGCATATCTTATGTACCTAACATTCTCAAGACTACACAAAGAATGATTAATGTGTATGTAACTTCTCTACAATAAATAACCCTTTTACTTCAGGCCTTCAGCCTCAATAGCCAACACATTTTACTGTTTGCCCCAACTGCAAAATATTTATGAAAAGAGTAAATGTATCCATTAAAAAATATGTCACAGAACAGCTGAGTGAATACTCAAATTCTAAACTCTGAGTAAAGATACTAGAGAATCAAACCTCAATCTGTCCAAATTGGCTACAAAGGTCAAATTTGGTCAGACCTTAACATCCAGAAGCTATAACCACTCGTTATCAAATATCTAATTTACAAATGTACTGGGTCCCCAAGCCTCCCCCTGACTATTGATATGTCAGTATTGTTGAGATGCAGCACACAGAGGAGCCAAAGTTCAGAGCTTTTCCTACACCATCAGTCTAGAAGCTCGGGTTTCACAGTTGACACGGATTCCTCGAATGCAGAGCTGCTGGTGCTGGTGCCAGAACGTTCCTTAATTTCTTAGCCCATTTTATTAATTTTCCTAAGTCTGAGGGAAAAGACCTCCAGACCTCCTCAACCTTAAAGCCACAAACCTCTCAGTGCCTAACAACAGCTTTCTGAATCTAAGTATCTATCCAAGCCTAACATCTTAACAGAAACATAAAAGGAAAGATATTACAGTGATGTATTTAAGAAGGAGGCAAAAGATGTTACATGAGTGCTTTACATAGACTTATAAGTAAAATCTCTTCCATTTTCTGGTGATTATTTTGATCATATTTGGCAAGTGTCAGAGTACAACTATGTGATAAGTAGCCAAATATTTAAAAATCACATCTTTGCAAATATATTAAACTGCATTTAGTAGTTCCTCATAAAATTTGTGTACTAGGCAATGTTTGACCTATAAACGTAAAGAAACATGCTAAGAGCCTTGTGCATACCTGTTACACTATGATATACTTACACTACAACATATTTCACCCTGTATGAACTGAAATACAGTGAAAGAATTAAATATATATCTGCCTGCCTATTTTTATGCTGAGAAAATATTATATTTTTATCTGTCACCTGTATTCTGACTGTGGAATAATAGTGGTTGAAAAAAATACTACAACAGACTTATGGCCATATAATTTCTTCTATGAATTAGCATAAGCAAATGTCCTTTAGAGATCCTGCAGTGAACACTCTCCCATAAAGACTCCATATTCAACTACTGCTGGTTTACTGAGTACTAAAGCATTAGTGAAAAAATATCAAATTCTCCTACCTAAAACTATGCCTAGTATATGCTCCTTCTTACCATTCAGTTCACACCTTTGATTTGGCCTTCTAAGATATATGGCTTAGATCTTCAGAAGTGCTGAGTGACCATCAGTTACACTAATGTGCTTGAGGTACAGCAGATTGTCTCATGAATAGTACTTTGAAAAGTTATGAAAACAAACTGAATAAATCTGAGGGAGACATATTATTCTCTGAGAAGTTTATTAACAAATACATGATATTTCAAAAGTCACAAGAGAGATTAGAATGACTTTTTCTTGTATGAGAAATAATTTTTTAAAGAAATAGTAAAATATTCATTATACAGCTACAGCTTCAATCCTGGACCTTTAAAGGGAAAAACTTCAAACAAACAACAAAAAACTCCCAACAACAAACCAAAATCAAAACCAACCAAAGAAAAAAACCCACCACCACCATCACCAAAAAAAAACAACAAACCAACTAAAAACCCCAACCAAACTAAAAACCATCCCACCCCAAATAAAACCAACAAAATCCACCCAAACAAACAAAAAAACTCAAACAACAAACTGCACAAAGAAAGTGCTGACTCAAAGCTGGAACTAAAGATGAAACTTTACTTAAATGGAAGTAAATGTAAGAAACTACTCACATATTTTTCTTAAACTGTATTTTTCCAAACCAATCTCCATGCTACTAAGACATAAGTAGCAATGGAACATTTGTAATAAAATATTCTGTTTCTCTAAGTATCTGCATGTTGACACAATACAGAAATACTAATAATTATCACCCACTATACTAACATTTGCCAATTTGTTGAATGGCATTGGACAGCATACCTAGTTTCAAATTTTAGTACTTTAATATCTCTGAAAGCATTATTTGGATGGCTTGTTAAAAACTGTGCTCAAAAATAGCAATGCAGATGAGTTCTAGAGATGGAAATTTCACTTCAAGTGCTTCATTTTACCATATTTGAGTGCAGCCTGATTGACTTCTCAGAACACTGAAAAATAAGTTAAAATATGAGCCAATCAGGCTGAACTAAAAGCACCGATTAAAAACCCCAAACCCCAACCTTTCTAATGCAGCATTCAATATATATAGAGAGACTGGAGTGGAGAGAAACAGTAATAGTGTACATTAAGAAGGCTAATGTTTTCCATTTAAAGAAATTTAAAAAAAAATTATGTCCGGAATTATTTTCAGCTTGGTTCCAACACAGTATATAGAATCATAGAATAGTTAGGGTTGGAAAGGACCTTAAGATCATCAAGTTCCAACCCCCCTGCCATGGGCAGGGACACCTCACACTAAACCGTATCACTCAAGGCCTCGTCCAACCTGGTTTTGCAGGGACAGAGCATTCACAACCTCCCTGGGCAACCTATTCCAGTGCCTCACCACCCTAACAGGAAACTAAAACTGAGTAAAAAAAAAAAAAACCAAAACAACAAGCTACCACCATCAACAACCCCCCACCTTTCTCATTCATTTGCATAGCAAACCTGAAAGCAATAGTACCTCAGCATTTCTTAGCCAAGTCAAGGTTTTTATCACTAGGCAGTGACAATTTTTTATTTTTTTTAAGTAAAACTGAGTAATCTGAATTCAAGCATTTGACCTAATAGCACTTCCTGTCAGGAAGGTGCTGTGGCACAAGCTGCAAAATATTTGGAGACAGCTACATGACTAAAGAAGGAAATAATTTATATAAATGAAGCAAATGCGATCCTAAAACATTAGGAAGCTCATCCAATCAAAAAAAAGAAGTTGAATTCTATATTAACCAACTTAAATCTGGGATGTTGGATATATGCACGCTGCTTTCAGGTCAATAACAGATCTGATGAAGAAAATAGTTTGCAAACCATTCCAAACAAGAAATGAACTTGAGAAAATATGGGCCAGAAAAAAAATACATTAACAGAAAAGATTTAGTTCAGGAAATTTCATTCAACATCAATAAACCATTTACAGAATGAAACATTTTGCAAAATTTTCAACATTATAACTGAATGTGAAATACACCATAGTGTAAACATTAATGCATAGTACATTAACAACTTGCACTATGCAATTTAAACTGATTCCAACTGCTATTTCTGAAGCACTTTTAAGATTAACAAGTAAACTTAATGCCCAATGTTTTAAGAGTGCCCAAATGTAGAATAAAAGACTAAGAATTCATACCTCTTTAGTCAGTTGCCATGAGATCTGGATTAAATTCTCTCTTTTACTTAATCTGTGACTTTGTCAAGTCCTATTCACCTCCCCATACTTCACTCCATTGTTAGTAAAAAAGGGATAATTTTTGTTTTTCCTTACTGCTAGTCTATCTTGTCTCTTGCTATATAATTTTCAAAAGAACAAAGGCCAATCAGGGAACCTTCTTTAACTGAAAGCCAGTTAAGTTGAACACTTTTCTTTACCTATATCTTTGAAAATCTTCATGTTATTACTGCTGCATGATCATACTCAGAATTTGTACTAATTTGAAACTATTATAACATCATCAATACTAAATTATTATGTTTGTCTTAAAAGTAAATACTTTGATGAAGGAGACCAAGATAGCCTTAAAATGTCAATGCATGACGCCAAAGCAATGATCCAGAGGATGCTCTGGCTAATTAACAAGCTCTACTCTCAGACTTGGAATGATAATAATGACAAGGATTTAATGAAATTCTAAAAGACCCTTATTGGGCTTGTGCTCCATAGGAAATGGGGGGGTAAGAAACAAGATGTGTCTAAGAAGAAATTCATAAAGATCTCAGTTCGTACAGTTAGAAATACTGATACTTGCAAATATCTTATGGGTCAACACAAGTAATCATGTCGATGCAGTTGATGCAGCTAGTTCAATTCAAAGGAGGGATATCTGAGCTGGCATATCTCACAGAGAAGTGAGGGCCTGTCACTGCTCTGTTCAGCCAGAAACACGTCCCTGTTATTGCAAGAAAGCATTTGCTAATAGTTGCCATCAAGTCAGACGTAGTGCAATTCCTCCAGTACATAACAACATGGATGTGATGAACTACTCTACCATAGGTTTTCAGGATTTTCAGAAGAATCCTAGGATTTGTGTTCATGCTGTCTGAGATTCAGAGACTACTTAAATATTCCTGTGTTTTGCTTGTTAGTCCTTTAGAAAAATTACAATATTTGTAGGGTTTTTTACTCAATGACAGTGGTATTCAGTTAACTTACCTCAGTACTTAATTACCAGGAGCCTTTTAAATAAAATAAAATAAAGTTGTGTTTTTTTAAATCACATTATAAATAAACAAACAAACCAAAAAAAAAAAAAAAAAAAAAGCCTGCCAACTCTGCTGGAAAATCAGTAGTGACATAATAACCTCAAATCTCTCATCTTTTACCCCACTTTTACACTTGTGTGGCTGCATAAGTCCTCATATAATTCCTCTCAGTGTACATTAACTTACAGGAAATCAGAATAAGGACCAAAATATTTACACTAAAGCCCAAGGAAATGTGTTCTTCGCGGAGCACAAACACACTGTCCCAGTTAAAAGTCATGTATGAGCTCTCCTCCTTTCACATAGTGTAACAGCTCTTTTTAAAAGGTCATAGGTAGGCTTTAAGTTATCAGAATTTTTTGCCTTGAGCTACAGCATTACTATAAGCAGTGCTGCACAAGTATCCAATGCTAAATCTTCATGGCAGAATGCTGCATAGTAGTTGTGTCTGCTTTCATGGGGAAGTACAGGATGTCAGAAAGAAGAAATGATAAGCTATGATTATTTACCACTTTCTTTTAAAAGAGGGATTAAATACTAGAACATCAAGCTCAGGTGTCAGCAAGCCTACAATCTACTTCCAGAATAGGCTCCAGGGAGATGTTATAGCAGTCTTTCAGTACCTAAAGGGGACCTACAAGAAATCTGGAGAGTGGCCTTTTCCAATGGTGTGTAGTGACAAAACAAGGGGGAATAGCTTTAAGGTGAAAAAGGGAAGATTTAGATTAGGTATTAGGAAAAAAATTCTTCACTGTGAGGATGCTGAGATACTGTAACACCTTTTGGTTGAAGAGAAACTGTGGCTGCCCCATTTGCGGAAGTGTTCAAGGCCAGGTTGAGGGCGCCTTGAGCAACATGGTCTAGTGGAAGGTGTCCCTGGCCTTGGCAGGGGGGTTGGAAATAGATGACTGTTAAGATCCCTTCCAAACTTCACCATTCCATGATTCCATAAAACAAATGGATTTTTTTCATCATTCACAAGATAAGTAGCGTCACCTGTCTATCCAGGTTTTGATGAGCGGGACCAGATGCCTTCAGTAGCTCTGTCACCACAAACATAATGCTCTTTCCATGGAGAATACAAGCCATAATTTTTACAGCTGACGGAGAAAACTCCATCATCCTTACAGGGAAATAAATTAGAAGTCAAGACCCAGTTCTTTTCTGTCTATACTGGTGTATCAGGAAAAACATACTTAAATCACTAGGGTTACAACATTTCATTTTTATAGAAATATAAGTGAAACTAGAATTCCATTCTTAGTCTCTTCTCCATTATCAGAACAGTGAGATTGAAAAAACCCACAAATGCAAACACAAAGCCATTTTGCAGAATAAGTGAAATATGTCACAGCACTGTAAAACTAACATCTAGGGACTAACATTTTTTAAAAGATCTAAGGAGACTCAAAAGGAAAATGGAGATTTAAACATGAATGAGAATTAAGAAAAATGTTTTATAAAAGAAATTCAGATAAAGAGAGAAGGCATTTGGAAGAGACATGCTGTTCCCAGATTAATTTAGCTTAGTTTATTAAAATGAATTTGGTTCCAGGTTCACTCACTAGTTAGCTGCTTTGGTTTACAAAGGTATATTCCAAATACCCTTTACTCTGAAGATGCATTATCCTCACTGGATAACCAGCCAGGATACCATTTTGCCCCATGCACCTCAATTGGCAAGGATTTAACAGATTTCACTTGCTAGTCTGAGACATACCAATTAATGCTAAACACTGAATTTCATATTAAATTTAAGGAAGATGTGTCAATTTTCTGAAGCTGATATTCAGTGTTTAAAGTATGTAATTTTCTTTTGTGCATAATGATAACTTTTGTTCAATATGTAACAAATTTGTTGCAAAAAAGAATAAAGATCACTAGTGAACGAAAGATTAATCTTTAACTGGGATGACTTCAGTAGATGAAAAATAACTTCCAAATGGTACTGTGATAGAAGACAAGCAGAGATTATCTAAGAAAGTTGTAGAAGCCTGTAGACTGGAAGCTAAAACACATCAGAGAGACTTAGTTTTGCAGCACGATGAGGAACTGGATCACGTTACTGCTTGAAGTCCTTACAAGTTTTGGTTTTGTACCATCAAAGGTGCTTTACATAGTCATTAGTATGTACACTGTACATAATCACACTATTATGTGTAGAATCTGTAAAATAAAATTCTCATTGCCTTTATAGAAATAAGCCAAACAAAACCCAATAAACCAAACTACATTTTTGTGTTTCATTTACAACAATGATACATTTATTGAAAGGGAAGAAAAGATTTTATGTGCTTTTTCCCCTCCAATTCCCCAGAGCCCCAAAGAAGTATCCACTGAAATATAATTGGTTCCAAAGCACCCTCGATTCTGAACATTCAGTTCCATCTTAGCCTTGCAAGCGACTGCTTTACAAGCTTGTTTGAAGATATTTTGAAATAAGTTTTATGATCCTTTTGTGGTGTTTGAAGTTAATTAAATATTTTGTGTGAAAATTGCAAATAATTATTGCTACTTGCTTTAAATAAAAATCTAATCATTACACGAAGCTTAACAGCAAACAAAATGCAAAGAATGACATACATCATGCAAGACAGGTTTCAAGTAATTATACAATAACATATATAATCAGGGATCTATTCATGATAGAAAGTCCAGAAGTTAGCATCTCTCCTAAATATTAGAAGGTTCTTCAAAAAGATCCTAAACATTAAAGTCTTAAAATAGATGGCTACAAAACTGCTTTTGAAATCACCTTCAAAGCTCTGTAAAGAGACAAAGCTTTGAACTGTATGACCTTTTACCTGCCAAAAAAGCTATCTGCAGAAACTTCAGGAAAACCATTTCCTGCATTTTTTCTTTTCCTGACATCACAGATTATGAGCTGTAAATTTTTTCCCTAGTGTATTCAGTGAAGTCACATTCTGTGTAAAGACAGGAGCAGTAATACTATGGGAATTATGATTCTTTGACTCATTAACTAAAAGGGCATCTCAACTACTTTATTGATTAAAACCTCATTAATAATTTAGAAAATACAGAATTTTTTTCACCCATATTTGATCGGCTTGAAATTGCTTTTGAAATTTCCTTCCAGTTTACAAAGTGTCTTGATGACATCCATTCTTACCCCTATTTTGTAGTTTTTCAAACAGAACAAGACACCACCACTACAATCTTCTGGTGGAGAACAGATGAACATTGCATGAAAAATGAATGAACAGGGATTCCCTACAATAGTTTCAGTTAATGGTTGTGATTATTCAAGCTATGACAGCTTTAAATGCATATGAAATGTTTTTCCCCACTTCTTCCACAGCTTTGAATCAGTATATGCTATTCTCATTTTATTTTGCATGTTCATACATAGTTTAACCATCACAAACTTTTGGATCTGAAGAATTCATCAAAGGCTTTTACTAAGTTCTTGCCAAGAAAGATGCCTAAACACGAGTTTTCTAATTTTCTTCCCTCTTTTGGATGACTATCACAGAAGTGGTCAGGTGGGTTATATTGTTTGTTTGTTTGTACTTTTTTTCTTCCCAAATTTAGGAATTTATTATATAGTTATGCCTATAGAATAGGCACAGAAATTCAAATAATAGTTTTAAAAGAATCCGGTTTATGCTTTCATGTAAAGGAAATGTAACTGCACCAACACTGAAATTAAAAGGACACTTTGGGTGACAAATTTACAAAGTTAAAAGTTAAAGACAACCCTGGGTAGTAAAAGACAGGCATGTTATCAAAACAAATCAATCACTAGAATTTTAAGGTGATTTCCAAACCATTCAAATTATAACTTTGCTAATTAAATCTATTTTGACTATATATCCATCTAAGATATAAGTGAGTGATAAAAAACTAAACAAAGCCAGCTAATTATGAGTTCAGAAAGTCATGGCCGCTAAACTGACTCATGCATTGCAACAAATTTGCTGAGCATGTGTGATGACAACTTCAGGATATACAGGTAAATCTGAACACTAAAACACATGAGAATCCTCTATGCATGCATGGCAAGGGTGCATGGTAGAAAAGAGCTTCCAACCTGAAAATCCACTAGTATGAGCAGAATGGCATACTGTTTACTTCACCCATTTCCCAGTGGGACTCAGGTCAAGGCTTTCCAAAGCAGTTACTGTCTTCGTAGACTACAGATATAATTTTACTCTTTCTGGAAAAAAGAGCTTAAGAACAAAAAAAAAAACCACCTTCCCATATATTTCTACAAATCTAGTTTTCTGCCCAGTCCTCAATGATCTGTGTTTATGTAGAAAATTTTAAATATCTAAACCAGTTAATCTATCATCTTTCATAAGAACTAGAAGTTTATTTTTGAACTCTCCACATAGTATGAAAGGTTTTCTATCACTAAGAAAATGTCTTTCTATTAACATGAAAAAAGTTAGTTCTAAAGGGAAATAACTAGGGGCAGTAAGATGAAATTAAACAAACCAATATTTAGACAGAACTAAAGTCGATTTTTCTAATACGGTATGGATAAAGTCTCTGGAAGGAAAAAACCAATTCTATAACATACTACAGCTTATTACATTGGACAGTTTTAATTCAATTGGACAATAGAAGCCTAGAACCACAATCCATTCTACAGCAGGTAAGGAATTACTTAAAACTCCCTTACTTCAGCACCACATTTAAAGATAGGAAAATGTCCAGATTTCTTCAATTTAATCTGCAATAGCTATCAAAGTTGACATTTAAATTTCAAAACAACAACAAACCCCCTGAAATTATACATCATGTATGCTTTTAGCAGAAAAATTTAATATTTTAATTTCTTAATGATAGGGACGGACCTGGAAGCAAAAAGCTTGATTTACTAGAAACAAAGGACTTTCAGCAGATAATCGGTAATATTCATAGCATAAAACTAGTCCATTTGCATTCTTCCTTGCTAACAAGCTTTTTTTCCCTACGGTTAAAAGCAAGAGTATTTTCATAACATCAAAATGTATGAGTAGGTTTAAATGATTAACCACTGTCTAGATTGGTATTTATCTATTAAAATTGTTTAATTTAGAGGAAAAGTGAAAAAGTATTCAACAGTGGACAAAGCAATGTTTTGTCCAAATAAGTGCATTGTTAGCAGATGGAAAGGACCTGGTGTAACCTGAAAATCATATTCATCATTAAATGAAACTTTGCTTTTCACACTGGAGAAGTAGCATCTTAATGAATTACTGTCTATATTAACAGCACCCTTTTAACGTAGTTATGAATTCCTGAGACAAGTGTTCACAGCATAAATTTCTGATTCTCAAGAGGTTTATTTATTTTCAACACAAATATAAAAAGTAACACTCCATTATAACACTAATGGCAGTAACAGGTAAAGCCTGAAAATTCATGGAAAAACTATAATCTTCTGTTACACGGCATACAACAAGCAACTCAATATTTTAATGTTCTTTTCTTCTTTACATCCTACCGATACATGATGCTTGTAGATCCATTCTTAAATACTGAAGGTAAAACAAAATAAATGAGTAACACATATAAGCTGGAAGAAAATCAATGCTGACATTAATGTAAGATTATTTTTTTAAATCAAGAAATAATAGTAACAAGCATCTATAAAGAAGTTTATCTTCAATTCTACTTCAAAAAGAAAAAGTAATTTTCTGTTAATAATACCACCTTTAAATGTAAAGATGTTTTAAGCCTTTTACTCCATTAATAGAAATAAATAAAGCTAAATAGCATGGAACAATACTTGGTACAGTTACTTTTAACACTCACTATTTGATAGCTTTAAATGCCTTTTTCCATAGGAGACAGGAGCAATAAGTTTTCTTGGGTCAGCAACAACAGCAGACCTGGAGTCTGATCAGTAGCGGTCATACAATTACTTAAAGGAAAACAGCAATGAATTTATGTTTCATAATAACTTTTTTTACTTGTGAAATGTTAATTATAGAACAATTCATTAAAGGCCTTATTTACAGAGAATGAATGCTAGCAAACAAACAAGCCCAATTTACCAATGACACCCTGCCAACAAATAGTGACTCATTAACTGAGAAAATTAAAAATCATTTTCCTTAGAAAACAATAATAGGCAAAAATATAATTTGGCATTATTTCCTTCTTATTAATGTGGACACTAATTAGCATAGCTATATAAAAAAGATTTGAATTAAATGTCAAGGTCTCAGAATTGTCTGAATTCTTCTTTGCTTAATTAATCCAAATATTTAAATTAGGTTCTTCATGTAATTTGATGTTTCAACCAGAACCCACTGAATTCTACTCATAGGCACATAAAATTATTATTTGAATATGGCTTATGTAGCTTGCTTTTGAAACCTGCAACTAAAATAAAGATGTAATCTCTTTACATAAAATATCTTTAAGTCATGTTTTGTTAATTAGCCAAGCACTTATCCTGTGCTCTAACTGAGCACCAGATCTCACATAGTAGACAGCTCATTAGGTTTGTGATTTTTCTTTTTACTTACACGTCTAGAATATTAACAGAAACTAAGTTTCATTTAAAAAAAACTTCCTAGTTTTCTCATAGTTTCCAGAAATTAAGGAAATAAAGTGTTTTGGAAGCTGCACTGGTTAGTGACTGTCCAAAATTTTATTTTAGAAAAGCCGTATATTAATAGCACAGAAAGTAAATACAGTTGCATGCATCTGCCTATCTCAGTTTGTGATTTCTCCACATCTCTCTTTAAGCGATGGTCCTTGCAGCATTTGTGGAGTGCTACACATTTAGTGCGATTTTTACTTTTCTTTCAGAGGACAAACTACAGGGTTTTTTTTTTCCCCAGAATACTGACACTTAACCTTTTCAGGCTTTTGTAACAAGTATTAATTGTTACAAAACAACATTCTTCCTCTGTTTTACTGAGAAGTGCCCACAATTTTAGCACAACAATGAGCATTGAACCCAACTCTGTCCTCGGTGCAAATAGTGAGCAGATCTTAGTCTCCCCTTCCTCAGGAGTGTTACAACACTGGAAAAAAAGAATTCAAGCTGGTCTTTTTTATCATGATCTAAAAATGAGTGTATGACTTTTATCACTGAATACAAAGGTACAGTGCAGTATCTTCCATGTATCCATAAATTATGGAAAGTTTCTGTCTAACTAAACAAGACTGGTTATTTTCTCTTCTCATTTTTTATTTATTAGAAATTCTCATTTCACCTTCTTTTATTTTAGCAAACCTCATTTTAAAGAATTATTCTTACAAATTCAAATGATCCTTGTGTCTCACTAGACTTTTTAAGCACTTCTTTGCTACCTGCATCTGTTAACAAGAATCTCATGTGAATGGACTCACATTTTCTTCAAGATGAGATGAGCTCCAGAAAGTGACATCTTACCCTTGATAATAATTTTGAGGTAATCTGTAATTACACTGTTTTCTTGTCAGGTGCTGGAAGTAGAATCAATATTCTTTATAAGTAGATCCGTCTTCCAGAGAAAATCTCCTAGACACGTGGCAAACTGGGAGTACCCTTGGGAACAAAAAAAGATCTGTGCTTGGCTGTTCCATCACTGTCAATTCAGACGTATTCAGAAATCTAACCAGCATTTGGAAGCAGTAATTCCTTCAAATATTTTTAACGTCACAAACTGCATGACTGTTGCATTAATTACAAATAATATTATCCTACAAAAACCCCAACAAACTATACAGATTATCTCACACTCACTTTGTCCTTTTTAGATGGGGCTTCAAACAGTAAACAATGGATGCAATCTCAACAACAAAGCCTTAGCCACTAAAGAATCAGAGAAGAAATGAAGAGTGTTTACTGAATAAAAAAAAGATGGAGTTCTAGTCATGTTTTACTGACTGTAAACTAATTAACTGGGGCAAGGCAGGACATCTAAGAGATGCTGTATCTATACTACCGGACAAGATGCATTTGCTATCACAACAAGAATTACAAAATATTACATCACACTCAAATGGAACACCTAAATAAAGCAGAAGTGAAAAAGAGATTTCCTTTGCTGTCTTTCCAAAATAGAGGGCCTGACTTCAACACTTGTGCTAATGTGGCACTAATTAGAATAAAAGAATCAAATCTTAAGAAAGTGATAACCAGATAATCATGAAAGTGTTTGTTGCACAGCTCCAGACAGCTTACAGTTTTCAGATCACTGCAATGAATCATAATGTGAAGTCAAAGAAACAAAATGAGAAAAAAAAAAAAATAGTTCAAGGACCTAATGTAATAAATTTATTCCTTTAAATGGTAAATACCTTTTTTCACAAGGAAAGGACTGCAAATACTAATAGGTTAGGAAAGGATAGCAACCTATCAGAGTAGTATTTTTTTTTAAATACAGAACCTAATAATAAAATTTTAATTGACATAACCATAGCACCTGTAAACTCACATATATGAAACACTATAGATATTTTTTCACGAATTAAACCCTGAAAATAAATGATTTTGCATTGCATTTGCCACAATACTTACAGAATAAACTACTTTCCAGATCCTTTCCATGATGAAATTACCACCTAATCACTGGACAGAAGTGGTTAAAACATTGCTTAGAAGCAATTTGACTGGTACCATTTTACTAAATTATTTGGACAACAACTGCCAAGCAAGATCAATCTTAAACTCCATTTGATTCAAGATGCTACTTTGAGCAGTGTTTAGTACTGAATGCTTAAGAGGTAAATGAAAGAAACATCAGAAAACCTAATGAGTATTAGCTTGGAAAATCTATGTAAAAAATGTCTATAAAGCACACTTTATGAAAACAAAATTGAAATCCATTTTATGCACACCACTTCAAACTGTTATCTTTTAGTATGTACCTTAAATTATTTTCAATTTATTTTAAATATTAATAAATTCAGCAACCTCAGAAACCGCAATAAGGTAATTAGTTTAAATTAGTTTAGACCAGCCTAACTAATTACAGAATATTCTGACTGTAGACTAGTTACAAAGGCTTAGCTGAGCACTGAACCTGACATAATTTAGATAGTATTTAGTGTAGTAAGAGTAATACTCTCTCTGTGCATCTTTTTACATCTGCTATACATACAGGCTTAAATGCAAATTGACAAACAGAATGGAAAGATCAGATTAGGAAGAGAAAAATGTGCTTTGTGCTGAGGATTAAAAAATGTTACTTTAAAGCTGACAAAAGGTGAAAAAGTTGTAGGACATGCAAGTATGTAGAGACTTCGTTGAGCTGTTGAAATAAGTTATCCTTTCCAAACTCTTAATGCACCCGATAATTTTTTATATAAAATTCAATATGCTGATTAAGTAAAAATAGTTCATATGTATTTGTGAGTTTAAAATGCTTAACAAGAACAAACTCCGCCTACAGTTATCTATACCCAATTGGCATCAAAGGGGTTAACCGTGTAGTCTAATAAACAACATGTGAAAGACAATATTTTATTTCTAACCTCTGCTGCCAGTTGCTGAAGAGAAGGAGATGCAACAGGATGTAAAGTTGAGTTGCCTGTGACTGGATTATGGAGGCTAAGGTAAGCAACAACATTTCTTTGAAGAACTCTCTTAAAATCCTACAACAAAAGCAGAGCAATGGTTATTACTATGCATCATTATAATTAAGACTTGTTTTGTTCTTTCAGCTCCTTTTAGGGAAAAACTGAACCCTACGCTTTTGTACTCTGTTATTGCCTAAGTATTACTTAACTACTACTTCTTACAATATACTGTTAAGGACTTCAAAGGACATCTTAATGTTATTTCTCTGTTATAGTGTAAGATAGAATTCCATTTCACACATCATCCTAACAGAACGCAAATATGCCTGGGAGGAATTAAAAATGACTACATGTGTAAGGCCAAAACTGAAAACATTACATACTGTGAAACAACATGATGACCTTTTAAACTTCTGCCAAACAGAAGACAAACTTCGTAAGTAATCATTACCAACAGTTAAATGTACTCAGTTTTAGAGAACAAATTCAGATCTGAAGTGCATAACTTTCCCAGTGTTTTCATTTTAGTACTTTTTTAGACTACAAAAATAGCATTTACAAACTGTTTCAATTATTATCTCTTTTTAAAAAAGATTCTCTTTGCCTTCTCAGTAATGGGTTACTCTTTGCGTTAAGCATCTCTTTATATTGAACAGAAGGGGTGTAATGCAATTACATCTGATGTAAAGCTGACTTGAAGTGGAACTAAACAAATTTTGCTTCCAGCCTGGATCTTTTCAATTTGATTTTTTCACCCCTCTTGTTTTTGAAGAATAATCATGTTGGAAGTATGAAACTTCAATGAGAGCTAGCTGCTTCTCACGCATGCTAAAAAGCAATTAACTCTTCATTTTATCTACTGTTTTAATTCAGCAGCCATGAACCTCTCTGCTAGCTATTCCTTTAATTTATTAACTTGTGTCCACTGTATGATCAACAGCACTGATTTTCTTTCAGTAAGCTGGTTTCTATTCTGCTGAAAGAAAGAGCTCAAGGAATTGTCTGTGTCAGATTGTATCTAACTCCTTAGCACAAATATTTGGAAAGTGAATCAGCACAAGCCATGGAGATACTGCAATGCTTATGCGATTAATGCAAACCATAGTACAGTTCTCTCCATTAAGTGCGGTCTTGATTCAATTCTCCCCACACTATCATTATCTACTGCCACACTTTTAATTGATAAGCCTATCAATTAAAAGTTAGTAACTGTTGAACCCCCAAGAAGCAGAAAAAGCCCTCTAAGCTATTCTTGTGCCTAGGTATTTTTCTGAGGTTTCCCCTCTCTCTCCTCCAAACTTTGGCAATGCCCTTTATTACAGTCCTCTGCTGAATTAGGGAGGGGAACAGTTCCCAAAGGCTGTAAAAGCAACGTGGACAGCTATAGAAACATGCAGTCTCGTTATCACATGCTCCATTCCACAGGAACTGCCTCTACAGATTTTTTCACTGCATTTGCTCTGGAGTTCATGAAGGTTCAGAGACAGACGTCACATGCTAGTTAATGAACCATAATTTCTATGCGGCGATTTTGTCATGTTTTTATGCTTTCAACAAAAGTAATCATTACTGCAATAAGTCTTTCTAAAGCTATTTTACCTCTGCCCATTCATATGAACCAATGTTCCCAAATAACGTTCCTCCCCATGAGCAAAAAACAATGGTCCGGTCAGGTCTCCAGCCTTTCTTAACCTTCAGTGTCAAGGCTTGTATAAATGCTGTGATGATAGCAGTGCTACTGGCCCATTCTTGTCCACTGTAAATATTCAAACTGTTGTGATGACTACCAATGATGACGTATCTATCTGAAATGTGAAAAAAGGGACAGACAGAGAATCTTATTTCTTCTGGATATTAGCATTAAAAGGATTTTTAGAAAGCCTAAAAGATTAACTGTATTAGTCTGTAATGTCATTAATACAACACAATGCTGTAAAAAAAAATATATGATCATATGCAAGACAATCATACACTATAAATAGATAAAACTGTGAATACTAGTTAAAAATATACTAGTAATTTTCCTAATTTAAACCCTGTGTCCTTGCCCTCATTGTTGCTTATTATTCTCCCTTCTTATAAATCTGATATATATCATTTTTACAGCCAGGACTTCTTCATATAAGAAAGTCCCAAGCTCACATTAGAGTGTTACAAAAAAATCACAAATGAATAAGCAGGAAACTCTATCTTCAATACATATTAGCATCCAAAAAAGAAAAGAAAAGGTGTGGCAGTACAATGAGAAACATAGAGAAAATACACAAAGTATTAGTACTCCCTCACCTGGAAGACAGTGTTCAGTGCTCACCACCCTATCTCAAAAAAGACATTGCAGAAACAGCAGTTGAGAAGCTGGTAACCAGAAGGGTTATATATCAGGACTTAGACTTCCATGTAAGGAGACACTGAAAAGACCTGGACTGCAGGTTTAGAGAGGAGACATGACAGAGGAATAGATATAATGAATGAAACAGAAACGATAAGTCAGACCTAGCAACTTTGATGATACTGGAGGTAACTATTTTATAAAGAGAAAAGCAAGAAGTTTCAACCTGAAATAAAGAACATGCCTATGGTTATCCAGAAAACAAACTCACATTTTATTTTTTTTTTCAGAGAAATTAAATGAAAACTTCATCTCTTAAGGCATAATATATAATCCAAATACTACGTCACAAATGTAAAGAACCTCATTTTGTTCCAAAAGGATTATGAGCTATGAAACAATATGAATGACTAGTGTGACTAAGGCGTGTCAAGAAGTCAAAGCAGAGTTATACTGAATGCCTTATTAAAATATTGGATCTTCTGTGTGAGATGAATTCAAAACTGAAGCCTCTTTGAAGGCCTGCTTCCTGGTTGTGTTCTAATATTTACTAAAGTCTCTTTCTGATCCAGATCTAGACTTATAAGGGAGTTCTTTCCATATAACAGAAGAATAGTTATCAAGTGATGCCAGATGCACAAGAATCTCCAAGTGTCATTTGGGTTCCAAAAGTGCAAAAATTTTTAGTTTTCTTTCTTTATCCAAGGGGATTCATTCTTCACTGTTGTCAGCACACTGGAATGCAGCAACACATAGGTGGGAAAGGCCTGTGTTTTATATTTACTTATAAAATTCAGTATCTTCTCCCCAGTTTTTTTTTGCAGTGACTGCTGCCTAGAAAGAATGTTAACTGAACACTTATGAACACATTATTAGACCACTCTCAGTCAAACTGACCTTCTACTTTTGTTTACCAAAATTCATGGAAATGTTGTTTTATACGGCATAAAAATGCTTTATAAGCAGGGTATCTGTTAGGTACCGATAAAACAGCATCTTCACTTAACTGCTTGGGGGGTGAATAGGCATGTAAATGAAAATTTCTTTCTAAAAGCAGAAATGCAAAATATAAATCTAAGTGTACATAGAATCATAGAATAGTTAGGGTTGGAAACGACCTTAAGATCATCTAGTTCCAACCCCCCTGCCATGGGCAGGAACACCTCCCACTAAACCATGTCACCCAAGGCTCTGTCCAACCTGGTCTTGAACACCGCCAGGGATGGAGCATTCACAGCTCCCCTGGGCAACCCATTCCAGTGCCTCACCACCCTTACAGTAAAGAACTTCTTCCTTATATCGAAACTAAACTTCCCCTGTTTAAGTTTTAACCCGTTACCCCATGTCCTATCACTACAGTCCCTAAAGAAGAGTCCCTCCCCAGCATCGTTAAAGGCCCCCTTCAGATACTGGAATTTAATGTAACAAAATGCAATCTACAACATAGATTTTTGCAACCTGCGTGTTACATCATGAGATGTTTAATTACAGGTTGCACAGACAGTGAAAAGTCACGGGTTCTTCAACTTAATGTTAGAAATTGGGAACAGAAATTAATGGCCTTACAGGCTTCTAGGTTGTCAGAGGAAGTGCCACCAACATAGGGTGAGCAGACAGGATCAATGCTTGCCCCATATTTTAATCTCTGTTCAGTCTGCGAACAGTATACGTGAAAGGGAGTGGAAAGAGACTTTATGTAAAATAGTATAGGTCATTTTGATGAGAAAAAAGCTACAAGCAGCAATTTACTGTAGGAGATGCAAGCTGAATGAACAGGGGTAAAAAATAACAGCTGGTGCCTCCTTTGAAATTCTTTATCTTTGCACATCTCTCCCTTTTGAATAGAGGCAATACCCTGAAGCAAATGACTATAGGAAAGGCATAGGATAAAGGATGGTCATGCTTACAGAGACAGCAGCTGTCCTTTCTCATAATCATTTGCTGAAGCATGTGGAGAAAGAGATCACAAGGTAATAAAAGAGAAAGAAAGGACTAGAGAAAGAGAAAAAATATTCACCAGATACTTGTGAATGTGATAAGATGGGATAGTATTCAGGGTAGTGATGAGCTGGACATCAGGGATTTATCGTTAAAAAAGAGTGACTTCATACTGTCTTCTCATTTTCAACCACGTCCAACAGAGCTACAAAATCAGTGTTAAGTTTTTCAGGGTTTAAAAGGCTACCAACTATCATATTTCCTCTGCTTTTAATATCTTGGTTGCATTTCGGATGCTCAAATGTCAAATTAGATCACTATTACACAGATGTGTTTGTGTTAGGAGACCTTTAAGCAAAAACCAAACAAATAAACAAAAATTCAAAATCCACCCTTGACAACGCTCTGCAGTCTTTAAGTGCTACAGATAAATTTTGCTTTTTTTCTGCATTTCTGGGAACATAAAGGTGACTGTTTCAGGTGCATGAAACTAGCAAAATCCGACTGAAATGACAGAGAATCAATGACAAGCAAACAACAAGTTCTCTAATCAATTGAGAAGGCATGGCTACAGTATCAACCAGGAAGAGTAGAGAAACAAAAGAAGGTTTAATATTGATCCCGTACATAATGTTCTCATTATGGATTAATTGCTTAACTCAGGCCTATATTAAAAGTCAGTTGCTATGGCCCTTGTTCAGCAAGACATTTATGGGATAAACTGTTGACACCTGGGAGTGCTATTGACTTCACTTCATTATATACCCTTTACTTTTTAAATTTAAGCAGATACTGACATACCTTTATGGTAACATCTTGTTAAGAATGCAATTATAAGATGAAAGATCCAGGCACAAAGAAGATAAAGAATTTATCAAACAGAAACTGAAGCCTTTTATTTGTCTTGCTTCTTTTCACAATTCAGTACATGGTATGTCTAAATATGGAAGTTCTTACCTTTCAAATTCCATGACTGCTATTTAGAACACACTAGCAATAGTAGACTCATAACTTCAAATTCATGAAGGAAATTAAATCCTTTATTGAAATTAAATTAACCATGCTAATTGTTTTCTATTTTGTTGGTTTTTTTTTGTTTGATTGCTTTGTTGTTTTTTTTTAAATGTTCTGGTGAAAAGCACAGCATTCAGCACACACAACACTAAGTCATTATTTCTCTAACAGGAATAAGCTTAAATCCTTCCCACCTCCTTTATTCCATCACTTAAACATGAAATGACTAGCCAGCCTCCTAAGGGACTCTAGATATATTTGCAACCTTTCTTCTGAACCTAATAAAAGAGCATTAATCAAGACAAATGTCATGATGTTTTGATGATGATGCCATCTGTACATTAGAAATTGGACTGGGTCTACAACCCTTTGCACTATGTAAATAGCCAGCAACAGTGCTCATTTGCGCTGCAGAAATCCTTCAACTTCTAGGCAAATTCACTTGCAGACAGAATAAGCTCAAAATTATCTTCTTTCCTATGATGGCCTGATTATCTTAGTATCTACATACAGTATCAAAGGAGGGATGAGATGTGTGGTTTATGCCACAGTTGCACTTAGAGTCTTGTTTAATTCATGGCTATACAGAACAGTAATTGTAATTCATAGACTTGTGTAAAACTAGCATAAGGCATGAATGTAACAAAACAAAGCTGCAGCAAGAGTGATTAAGAGCTTAGTCTCAGATTTTTGTACACTATAATCATATTTGATACTGGATCCTCAACTAAAAATCCAATCTAACTAAGCCAGAGATCATGCTGCTCTACACCTTAGTTTCAGTGAGACACTTGAATTTTGTAGGGATGTTCTAGACTTGAAGCATAGAGCTGTATTTCTCTCAAAATTCTGCCAACATCAGAAAAAAAAATCAAAATATTTTCTAAAGATGTATAGACAGCTTGCAAAATAATTCGAATAATGCAATAAAGTACACCCTAAAATTAAAATCACCAGTGTAGTTACCTGGTATAAAACACGGATACTCTCTACACCTGCTTTTTGTGTAAAAATATGCTTACTATATCTGCCTATAATATCTCCCTGAGCTCATTCTCTGTTTAACCCTTATGTTTTATTATAAATCAAACCACAACTGACTGTAACAAATGCTCTCTCCTTCCTCTGTATTAGCACATTACCCGTCAAAACAGAATCCTGATCCCAGCTATGACTTCCAGCCATCATGAAACAAATAATTGATACAAGTGCTAATGAGCTACTTACCGGGAAATACGGTCCCTTTTAAATATCCAATAACATTAGAAATTGTCTTGTAAGTTGTGACTGACTGAATATTCAGACTGATTATTTTTTTTCCTGTTAAAAGACAAAAAGAAAAAGAAAAACAGAATGTTAAACTTGTTTATCCTGCCAACTAATCTACAGGATGCAGATATAAATTCCCCACAAGTTAAAAAAACTAAACAAAACAAAAACTAAAACAACAAAAAAAACAAAAAACCCACCCAACCAACAAAAAAATCACAAAGTAACAAAGAAGCCCCAACAAAACAAGTAAAAAAAAAGACATTCTCTTAGTCCCATTTTAGCAGTGGGGTTCAAAGCTGGAATCTCAAAAGAGATCTCTATTCCTTGAGTTAAAAGATCATTCAATTCACCAATAAATATTATTTCAGTCTTTACCTTGGTAGTTTTTTTTTTTCCCACCTAATTCTTCACCCAGGTCAATCTTTCAGTAACATTCACAAAATTATACGTGGTTTATGTTAAACTATTCTGAAGAAAACCCCCTATGTTAAATCAGATGGGAAAAGTTAGACCTTTGCATTACTTATCACTTTGATGGCATAGCATCTGGTTATACATTTCTGAACTTAAGGCAACAGAAGACAGGGTTTTGTTTTTTTTTGGTGTTTTTTTTTGTTTTTTTTTTTTTTTTCTTTTGTTTGTTTGTTTTTGGCTTAGCTGGTATCAGCTGAGGAAATGGAGCAAATACAAAGGCAGTAAAGTTCACAAACCTACTAAAACATACAGGACTTGCCAGTATTACTATGCCAGTTAAGACTGCAGTGCACGATAAAGCCACAGAGAAGTAAATGTCTGAGTCAAAATAGCTTAAGAAATTTAACTGTCCTTTGCTGAAAACCACTGTCATTCCCTCTGTGTCTCAGGTGGGTCACACTGACCATTCTAACTCCTGCAGTTTTTGTCAATGGAAACAAAACAACTAACTACAGGGAGCTGCAGATACCTTTAAAATGTTTCATTTGCATTATAATAGGCTGTATTGACATTCACCTCATCTGAAAGGTCATAAATTCTATGTGAGAAAAGTCAAAATGTCTTAAAGGGCTCAAACTTAAATGCTAGCAATTATCTGACAATAACCACCCTGTCATCCCAGACCTTCAGTGAGGTTCTCTTACATCGAGTGCAGCACCACCCCCATGAGCCTGAATTCCTTCCATGTCCTTATCCCAGCTGTCACAGACCAAAATTAAAATATTCCGTGGATATTTTGTCTCTATCTCCCAGGCTATTATCCTCCCAAGGATGTATTTCTAACAGTTTGTTTCCTGGCTATGTTTCCCGAGATCATGAGGAATGTGCAAGTGAGAGCTTACTCCAACACGTAAAATAAAAACAAGACATCTCTATGAATACTTTTTTCAGGGTTCATTTGCTGGTACTTCATCTGAGAAATTTACTTTAAAATTCTCATAAAATAAAATCCAATATATTTTCATTCAGTAGTCTTCAGTGATAATTTGGAAAAAGCAAACTAACTGCTAGACTCTTTTTTTGTTAAAAAAAAGAAAGTCCTAGCAATATTTATTCTACTTTCTACTCAGATAAAACCTGTTATAAACAGATGTGCCCTGTACGTGACAACTCTGTTTTTATTAGAATGCAACAGTAAAGAAAATGCAGGTCAAGAACGATTAATTAAAAATAACTCACACCACATTTTGCAATAATCAGTCACAGCAAGTTTGTATTTTGATCCGTCATGCATATGTTGGGGTTTAAGTTATAATTAACTTCACTCTTCTGATGTAAGTTACTGTTACTAAACATATGATGATGAATTCTTTGTTCTATAAATCTCAATATTATTCTAGAGATTTTTAAGAAACTACATCAGTAAGAAAAAAAAAATCAATCCAGAGAGTTCCCAGCACTGTACTGTCACCTATGCTCTCTTTTCAGTATTTTAAACCAATGTAAGAACAGCTCATACCATCCACGTTAATCAAGCAATTTAAATTTTATCTATACTATGCAAGTTACTTCTTGCTGCTATTTCTCACCTACAACCAATCTAGAGCCAATTTACTCTGATTAAAATAAGATTTTCAAGCCCAAACTGATTTCCTTTCCTTTTCTAACCCTACAACATTTTAGATAGGTTTCTTTAGGCCCCATTTCAAACAAAAAGGACATACACCCTTTTGAAGACAAGTGACTTAACTGTTTTTCTTTAATCAACATCAGCTATCCAGTCTTCAGCTGATAAGAAAAAAATGGAAAATTAACTCCTGGCAATACACATATTCTGGAATCAGATATTGGAGTTAATAGTCATGTAACACAGCAGTCAGCTTAAAGTGACTTGGGCTTAAAGGCTTAGTACACCAGATGAAAAGGTTGAAAGTACTCTTTGGAGTATGTAGCAGAAGTGAAACTTAATCGCCTTTAAACAGTTCTGACAACAAACCGCTCTTCCAAATGCTGTATTTTAAAGATTTTGACATCTTTCTTTTTTTTTCTGTATTCTCTGAAAATTAAGTAAACTTAGGTTAACATTATTTAGGTTACACTTTGAGTTTACATATTCTGAAGTAGAAGAAAAGTATTTATAGTCTGTATTATTTATCTATTTATTTCTTGACTTGGAAATTATAAACTGCCTCATACCAAATGACTACCTACTCCTCTCACAATTACATAGTTATTTTTGGAAATGCAGTTATTTCCCATTCAATTTGGACTTCCTATTCATTTAGAACTTCAAATGAACAAAAAACTACTTGCGGCCTGTAAAATGAATTATGTTTTATTTGGGGTTTTTTTTGCTTTTAACCTTATCCTAAGCTCATACCAGCATACAGGAATATAGACTTGAGTCTGATTTTCTAATATATTGGTTAAATTCTTGAATCCTGATCATACTAACCATCTATAATCAGACAGTTTTCTGAACATTCATTTCAGTGCTGTACTTTAAAAAGCATCACGGACTAAGGTTTAAAAACTGAACTCATTTGACAAGATTTTTGCTACTTATGAACAAAACTTTCCCTACATACCCATTTAACTCAAGTGTAGAAGTATCAAGTACTAACTAAATTCATGTATTTTGATAATGCAGTTCTTGTATCATAAACCCAGAAGTTATTTCAGAAGATTGCAGAAACAAGGTACATTGAATAACTTTAATTAATCCAGTTTTTAACGTGAATATAATTCCCACTGAAATAAACATAAACCACACCTGAATAAAAATACATCAGTTTGAAATCACAGTTAAAGTAAAACTTTCAAACATCAAATATCCACGGCCATGTTATGTGGGGGGCACTAATTCAACTGAGGTAGTCAGGATAACATTACATTCAACAGAGTTCTTGTTCCAGTCATTCAAAAACCTTACATCAAGTTCTAATAACTGCTAACTTTCTGAACACACACACACACACACACACACACACTATCAAGCTTTTCAGACACCCTGAAAGCGAATCATTATTTTAATAATAAAACTATGGTTTTCTAAGTTATTTGCCCCAAGACCTGAGGCTTTAAAGTAATATCAAATACCACAGAGCAGGATGATACAGAGAGAACTAACAGTGGAATGCAGAGACAGCATAGAGTATTTACATATTAAAAAAATAAATAATCAAATATGTCATGGATTTCTTATATTCTATTAGTGATACTGTACGGAGTAATATGGACTGGTACATAACATTTGGGATACCCTGTCAAGTACACCAATACAAGTATACATTAAACATATAACAGCAGATTTTGCTGTCATTTGAAACAAATGCTTAATTTTCATCAGATGTTATCATTTAGAATGAGTACATTCCAACTGACTACTTCCATATTAGACTGCCTAGTTAATGGGCTTTTGAAATCTTACTGGTGTGGGAAAAATATATTTTATTTAGTTCTCAGTATTTCATCATGTCAATTCCAAATGAGTGCAAAACCTTATCTATCCATATTTTGCACCAGTTTTCAATTAAGTTCATAGGACTTTAAATGAAGACATGTAGCTGTCATAAGCATTTATATAACAATATAACTTGCATACCAAAAACCTACATGAAATGTAACTTTAAGGAGGCTCTAAACCAGGATGGCCTAATGAGATATAGAATAAATGTGTCACTCAATATCATAGTTATGAATTTTGAGAATGCTTCATATTGATTGTCTAGTTGAACTTCATCATCTCACGCTATTTTGAGAGATTCTTCATCTGCTTTACAGCAACCAAAAAAAAAGCATCACACACACAAAATAACAGCACAGAACAGAATTCTGAAAATACATCTTGCTCAGTTACAATTCTGGTAGAAAACTCGTGAGCCTTCAGGTAGTAGTAGGGAGAAAATACGTTAAAAAATGCTTCACACTGTTTATGCTTCATTTTTTTCATGAACTTTTATTTAAAAAGAGAAAGTACAGAATCTAAAGCAAGCTCAAAAGGAAAATCTGAGAGGATTAGTATAATTGTTTGTATTCGGTATGTCTGTATTACATCTGACTTCCCTACTTAACGTACTTCTTTGCAATGCCGGTAAGTAATATCTGAAGAACATCGTTATACTTCCACTGTTATGTGCAATTAATTCAAATTTTGTAGATATGATGTGCACTGCCACACAATATACTGTCATGTTTATTTCTTTTTTTTTTGGATTTACATTTAGCATAGTGCAAATACTTAGAAATCATGGAATTGTTTGCATATTGATAGCATAGTATATGATGGCACAGCCAGAGTTCATTAAATACAGTATTCTTTCTTCCCTCTGACAGCTAGCAAGCTACGATGGAGAAACACATATAACAACATCACAAGGCTGTAGCCTAATAGGAGGATATATATGTCCTTTATCTTTCCATGCCCTTCTTCTGACTGAGAAGAAGATAAGCGTGATTTGCACTACTGCAGCACTTGGCAGAGAACTTCGTCTTGGACAATGATCACATAATATGGAAACTAAAAGACTCTTCCAATTATTCCTTTCATATAACTAGATTCAAATTTCGTATGATCAGAGTTATCTATAAGACTCAGTATAATGACCACCTGATGCATGGAACAGTATAAAATACATGTTCAAAGTCTTACACAAAATTCTTATGCTAGAAGACTTCAGGAGCAGTCACTTCTGTTTATCTGTTCCACTCTCACCTGTTTTCGTAAAGAAGTGGATTTGCTTGCAGGCTATGATGAAGCTTGCATTGTAGTCATTAAGATTATTCACTACTGATCAGTCAAAGTCACAGCAAAAGTCATTAAGAGCTCATAAGGAATGGGGTCTTGTTCTGTATATGTTAACTTTACTGATATGTTCTGAAATAATATACTCTTTATGATCTTGTTCGATACAGACAACCTTTCTCGTCTTCTATCTTGGATGCAATTAGTATGAGTATGAAAACTGACACTTAAAGAAGAGGAAAATTACACATATCTCATTAATATTTTTAACCACCAGACTTCCAGGCTATGAGGTTTTCCACTTAATACCAAAGAAGCAGCAAATGATCCTTCCCTGACAGTGTTCAACCTGACAGGATTCAAGGCCAGGTTGGACAGAGCCTTGGACAACATGGTCTAGCATGACGCTTCCCTGCCCATGGCAGGGGGCTGGAACTAGATGATCTTAAGGTCCTTTCCATCCCTAACTATTCTATGATTCTATGATTCTCTATGGTCATTAGTGATGAAAAATACTTTTTAAATTAAATTCCGATAGATTTACTTCACATACTCAAGAGATTCACTGAAAATGGATGACTTGCATGTGACTGAAATCCACCAACTGGCAGGTAACTTAAACAACAAAGAAAGTTTACTGCAACACAGCAGGACTTCCTTCATTTATGTTTATAGGCGTGCTTTAGATTTACATTAGTCTTCATAATGTTCTAGAAAATATCCTAGTAATATTCTATAAAAAAAAAAAAACAAGCTTCGGAAGCCTACGGCTTCTCTACAGCATTTCACTCTTAACTTCCTTCTAATTGCCCATTTTGCGGAAAAAGTTCATGGGAGCACAGAATTTCAAATTAATGAAGATTATCAACGATGCACCACACTAAATAAAAAGCAAATCTAATTACTAACTTCAACTAACACAAAACTAATAACTAACTTCAATTCCCACTGTTCGCTTTGTAGGTTCTAAGCACTCATTATATCTCAGATGTTTCCCTCCTTATCCTCCTACCCCCTCTGTCACATTATGTCTCTTGAAAACTGCAAGGCTAAGGGAAAAAAGAGGCACTGTGAGAAAACTGTATATAAATGTTTAATCATTACTGATGAATCTGCTGTTCAGCTTTTTGAAACATACTGATGAGAGAATTAAGATCATTTTATTCTAATAAATTTTAAGCCAACCAATCATCTGAATTGCTCATTCACCTCTTTTGACAGATAAGTGATGAGTTCTACGTCAGAAGTGAAATCACTCTCTTAAGTTTGTGCAAATCAACGGGAAGACTGAAAATTCAGCCTTCGCTGCTCTTATATGCATTGCTCTGTTCAGCATTTTCTCTTTAGTAGCTGTTGCTATTATTATTATTATTATTATTATTATTATTATTAGTTACACAAGATTTGTTATTAGAAGACCAGTCTTTTATCTCTTCCATTAAGGCTGCTACTGAACACTCAGTACACTGTATGCTCCAGCATATCTATAGTTTCACCATTATTTCAAGGCAAATACTATCATAATGCATTACAGAATTAGGCAATGTTTCTTATCATACACACTACTTGCTCAATAAACTAACAATTTTTAAAATAAATTTGACAGGAATTACTGTGGCTCAGAAGCTTTACATTGAATCAGACACAAGCTGTTGTGTTCATCCAGAGTAAGTCACGACACAGATTGGCTTTTACCAGACTGCTAGCTTGGAATATTCTTTCTTTCATGAAATTTGCCACCACACAGAATTCCTGCCTTCTCACGGTAAAAAAAAAAAAAAAAGACATGCCATGTGTCACAGAAAAAAAAACAAAACAACAGAATAAGCTACCCTTTAGGGGTTTCTGTCCTGCAGCCTCCACTCAAAGCTTCTTGAGAAACATAGACAATGCAGCCTTTTATCATTCCAAAATGAATGCCATTTGCCACCTCAAGATCATCCTTTTCTTCAGGTACTTCAGCTGTTGAAAACTACAATACTAGGAAGCTTCACATACCCCACCTGGAATAGTTAAGCATTTGTTTCTTCCAAAATGACCCTTTCTTGTTTATATAGTCTTTATCTACTGGTTGTAGGGAAGATCAGTTAATCTTAAAAATATCTAGTCAGCCATGCATGAAGAGCAACAGTTCTGCCTAACCACAACAGATTAAGCCATGAAGGATGAGGTCTTTCTGCCTTCCTTTTTAGTATGTGTAACTACAAATGCTAACGCAAGCCATAAAATTAATCACCCTTTTTAATGACTTGTTGTATTGTACTTCTAATCCAAAATAACTTTCCAAAAGCAATACACAAGTGACATAGCACATATGTGATAGTACAATGCTTGCCCTTATAATGTGCTTTACTATTATCATTACTGTATATAGGACAGGATACAGCGGCTAATTTAATTTGCCTATCCCTTCCAAGATTAATGATTCAAATCAATTAAGTTAAACAGATATTACAATAAACCACATTTTTTTTCTGCCCTTTTTTGGGGGGTGAAAGATATACTAGCACAAAATGAATATCAAGACAGAGTAACTTTAAATATGCACCTCATCTAGAACCTTATCTAGAAGGTGTTACTTCATTGAAACACTGTACAATATGTTGCTGGAAGACTGTGTTCTAACTTTTCCCCCCGCCACATCAGCAATAAGTATTTACAAGCAGTAGTACATATGATGTTGCTAATGGTATTATCTCTGAAGAGATATTCTGAATGCATTCTTTTGTTACATCCAGGTGTACTCAAGGTATTTTGTTCTTATCATGATGATCATTTTCCTGGTAAAACTTGGAGGAAAAGGTGCCTGACGATTCAGACAATAATACATTATTTATTCTACATCAGACAGAAATTAAGAAACACAGAGAGATGCATCACTGTTTAGAATTACTGTATTTTTACACCAGAAGCAGAAAAAAAAAAAAAAGAATAACTTTAGTATGGCCATTGATGCCTAATATTAAAATCACATTTTTAGCAGTATGAGGCTGAACAAACCATACTGTAGAACTAACAAAATCTCCCTAGTGATGGTATCAAGATAGACAGCTTTTAGAGTAAATAAAACACTTTTTTTTTTTTTAACCAACACTTCCATCTGTCAGATTTTATATGATTTTTAGATTGTTCATAGCCTCTTCTAGAAAGCAGCTAAGTAAAAGATACTCTTATGATATATACAGTTATGGAAACAAAACTGGAGTCCTTGAAGAACATTTCATAGAAGAAAAAGATGTTTATAAAGCATTACCTGCTGCTGGCCATTGGAGGGGTATACACCTATCTTTTTGGACAGTGTCCTCAGGTAAGGAAATGAGTTTTTTGGCAAGCACTGCAGAAATTGGTTGTACTAACAATGTTGTGAGGTTCAGTCGATTTTGTCTGTAGCTTCCATCTTAAACAACAGAAAGAGAACAGCAATTTAATGAATGAAAATTAGAAGAATTTTCATTTGCATAAAGCAAACAAAAAAAGCAAGTACTTACAATACAACTTAAAACAGCTGATTTAGATAGATAGCTGTTATTTTGTACTTACCTTACCGGGAAAAATAATAAAAAAAAATCCCTAAAGAACATGTGCCACCAAATTACACATTATAGTATTTGGGGAATAGTTTCACAAGAAACAAATTGGCAGAGTCAAAGAAAATATTAGATGGTATGTGACTTAAGCACAACAAATTAAATTGGTGCATAGTTAAAGGAATCAGTGGAAAACAGAATTACTCTTTGGCAGTAACTTTCAAATTGAAGTAAGAACTGAACAGAGCCTTACAGACATTTAAGCAGCCTGAAATAACATATAAGTGTCTGTCTGTAGTGGATACTGCTACTACTGATAAGGGTTGTGAGATTTGCCAGGGATACCATGATGTTTAAATTCTTCAGTAGTGCTAGTTAGTACTAGAGCTAGGGGCGAGCTTCCACACAAACAAGCTTTTGTGAGAACTCTGACAAGGAACAAACCACACAGGTATGAAAAACCTGCAACTTGATGAGATGTGCTTCCTTGCATATACCAAAAGGGCTGATTATTTTTTTTTTAAAACTGCCCTCACTCTTTTTAAAGAATACAATATGATCACCTCATTGACTCAAAGCGGGTTCAGTGCAGCTAAGGAAACTACAATAAAATGCAGAGATATTTCCCTGTTGGAAGGTTGAAGGCCTCAGCTGAAGGAGGACTGGAGTAAGAGTACTGAACAGACATGTCAAGTGGAGGAAGGTACAGATCAGAAAGCATCACAGTACTTCATTTACAGACTTAAGATCTTCAGAAACCACAGCACAAAATCCAAAATGTTAGTTTCCTCACATGACTGTCCAGCATTTAAGCATGGGAAGGTTTCTGGTGAGATAATTTGATATTTTGGGAGACCAATTAATAGAACTCAATTAAAAAAAAAAAAGGCAAACTCTTCACATGGAAATGCTCTGAAGCACTTAAGGATAGCGTGCTGAACTATTTCAGCTGGCCTAATACAGGCATCATCTCTTTCCATGGAAAGCAAGTACTTGCAGACAAAATCCTACCTCAGAAAAGGAGCACAGGGCAGAAAACAGTCCCAGATCAACTGTTTTAGACTTTTTGATGCAAAAGTCTAAAAGCCTTCCAACACACCCACCCATACTGAATAACTTGCAAAATTCCAACTAGAGATTTAGAATACAATGCCTCTCTCTCCAAGACCTTTATAAAACAAATACCACGTTTTCTGTTGACATGGAGTTCTTTACAACCAGAAGGAATCCTTTACATTCTGTATGACTACAATGACAAAGCTCTCAGAAATCAGCAACACACATTCTAATAAATTTCTACAAAATTACTATCAGAAATGTTACTTAATCACAATATTAAAAAAATGCACACATATCTTTTTTTCTTTCTTATTTTTGTCCTGGTATTGCCTGAGACTTCTTACACTATGCCCTTACTCATAACGCAGAAACCAACCAAGGCTATGCCATTTAATTATAGAAAAAGTGTTGTTCAGCTTTTAAACGCAGTGGAAATATTATCAGTGCTCAGTTTGAGAGAATTAGACAAATTAGACAAAGTCGAAAGGTGAAACTTGCTCAAAACATAATTTAGAAAGTTTTGTCTGACTGAAGTTGGGCAGGGTTGCAAATCCCTCAATGTTGTTATTTGATTAAATTGATGGTAAAATCATCTTCCTCAAGCTTTGAGAGTCTGTTTCTGGAATCAAAAGGAATTCTAAAATGTCCATCAGACGTGTAGCAGACATTATTTTCTGTCCATTGCTTGTCAATCTGCAGACTCTATCACAGGAGTGATGAATCTCAAACTGTTGTAGATAAAAAACATCTCTCCTTTCTCCATTTACCCACAACTTGAACTTCAGATCTGAATAAACTGTAAAAAGTACACTTTCAAGAAAAATTTACCAGAGAAAATCTCCCATGTTTAAAAATTAATCACAATATAAGATGGAGTGCATGCAACAACAACCTCCCCCCCCCGCCACTAAAATATTTAAAATATAGAAATGGAAATTTAAAGTTATTTGGAAGAAAACTGTCTAAGAGAAGGAATTAACAAAGAAATGCATAGGCAGGTGGTAAAATATCTACGACTGATTTTTTTTTAAGAAAATATTAAACAAACATCTGTCAGCAATGATGTAGTTATGGTTGATTTCTTCCCTGAGGGAAGGTGCTAGATTAGATAACCTCTTGACATCTTTTTCAGGCCTGACTTATACAATTCTCTAGTAACTGAACTGGACTTCATATTAAAAAAATGCCTGGTGAAGGGGGAGGGGGGGGGGGGGAAAGGAGGACAAAAAAAAAAGAGTTCCTTTCCAGAAATTAATTAGTCGCCATAAGAGTACATTGTTTAAGAAGCTGAGTAAAGCTATATACATCATGATCAGGATTCAAAAAGGAAAGACGCAAGACTAATCTCTCCAGTAAAACACAATATAGACTGAAAAAACTGGAGACTTCCAGGGCTACCAGTTGAAGCAAAATCGTTCGTTAGCTTTTAAAAACCACTCATGGGCTTGGTGCTGTACCAAGTGCAAAGCAGTGAAGTGCAACATCATAAAGAAACCAATGTACTGGAAGAACTTTGCGAGATTCCTTCTTGGTCTTTCCCTGCTAGTTGAAAAAACTCCTTGGAGCACATAGTGCTTTCAGGATCTGCAAGCAAGAGAATAATTTAAATATGACATTTTCTTTGTAATGAAATTTAGTTTTATAGAATGAAAATCTTCTAAGAAAAAGAATTCCTTTGTCTGTGGAAGTCTAATAATATAACTGTGCCAGGCCTTTGTCTATGGAAGTCTAATGATCTAACTGTGCCAGGCCTAAAACTGCTATTGATTTAAGAAACCCTAGAGAATACCCTGGAATGCAAAAAGAAAAATATGCTAATCAATTACTAAGTTAATTTTAGTAGCACAGAAAGAGGCAATCTTTAGAAAGTTTCTGCACAGACATGACTACATTTCTACTTCTGCAGTGACTGTGTTTTGTGTTTTCTTTTTCAACGTAACAACATTAAGCATCAGTTTCCATACTGCTCAGTCAGCTTGTAACCAAGCATTTCACAGTGTTCTACGACTTAACTTACTGGTATTAGTAACCAGTTACCAACTGGTAATTGAGTAAAATGGGATTTCTGAAAAGTTTTCCTGGGAGAATTTAGCAGTAATACTTATGTAGCACATGCCATTCATTTCTGAGTTGAAGTCCAACTTTACCGTTGTTTCAGTGACTTTTGTTAAGGCTGAAAAATCAAAGCATATAGAACAGAAGAGAGTTAGTCACCATGTCATACTTCTCTAGTCAAAAGAATACTGCTTTAGGCACAGCTTCTTCAGTGTTATGCAATTAGACTTTATTTTTCTCTAAAAGGTTTGTGCTATAAGAACTAACTTTCTGTTAATTTTTATTTAAATTCCAGATTCAGAGAAAAATAAGAGAGAATCTGTTATGTGTAAGAGTCAGATAACAATATTTAAATTTAATATTTAATAGTCACCTTCACCCAGATCTGATAAAACAGAAAGTTTATGAACAAAACTGTCCAAAAAGTTAAATTCATTAAGATAATTCCTTCTATGACCTGAAACACTCTTTTAATGATGCTCCCCACAAACTACGGAAAAGTAAAGTCTGACTGAACACTGAACCATAATCGTACATACTCACAGCTTTGACTTTCTGCTGCATTAATAATATAGCAGCATTAGTTTTGAAATATCGGAATGGCTCATTAATTTTTCACCTTAAGCTTAACAGAAATTTGACAGTGTTATGCTGAGAACAGACAGTCCAAGTAGGATTTCTAAGCATACAATGAGAATAAAATAGAGCTTAAAAGACAGAATGAAGTGTATTTGGTTAATACACTTGATCTTGTATTAACCATGGCACAAACAAAGATGTATAAACGTCACAGACATTCAAATTATATGAGCTTTGAACTTTTATACCACTCCCCCCAACTTTGCTCACAGTCAGCTGCTCTTAGGCTTCCACTGGTTCTCATGAAGCTAGCCACAATGACTTCCTTAAACTATCCTGCAAAATCAGTTTATTTGTGGTCTTCCTGACTTACATCTCACCCCATGCCCAGACTGAAAGGGCCTCTGTGGTGTCTCGTGCCGGGAGACTCCACCCCTTCTAGTAGCTCTAGGTACTCTAGATAGGTAGTAGCTCTAGGTACTAAACCCGTATCTCTACTGTTAAACATCATAATGCTGCTGTGCAGCACCTATTTAGTTACATCTTCAGCTACAGCTGCTTACAATACTGTCTATGAGCATCATTTTCAAGACAGACATGACTCTTCCTACTCAAAAACCATTCTTCAATGAAGCATTCACACTATCAATTCATACTGATAGGCAGGGCTTTCATTTGTATTATGCATCAAGATTTGAGGGAGAAGAGCAGAACCTTCATTAGATACCTATGGAGTGGAAGTTGCCTTTTTTCAGTCCTCTATTAATTATCCACCAGACTTACCATGTGGAACATATGTCAGTTTTGAAGCACTTTGCTTCACTAGCCTCTAGTAGGAATTTGAAGGAAAACAAAAACATTTGCTTCTCTTTCGTTAAAAAAAAAAGAAAAAAAGAAAAAAAAGAAAAAAAGGACTTTGAAATTCTGCAACTAGGGATTTTAGCAGCAGCCCCGACTAAGGACTTTCAAAGCAGTTTTACACACAATGAAGCATGAGATGATGAACTGTTCTCCCAATTACAACTGTATAGTGGCAGCTTGCATTTCAGGTTGCATGATTCACAAATGGACAAGGGATGCTTAGAACTACGTATCGATTTCACATATGGGTGAGAAAGACATCCGTGCCTACAAAAGATTTACACACATTTACAGAAATTACAGAACTTAAAGGCAGTGAGGATCACCTAGAAAGAAACTAAGTTACTGAGATTACTCAGAAAGCATCTGAAAAAACATTTCCAAATTTTTCTTTGCACTTGTGACGAATCGACTTGCTCAAAACCACCTTTTTAAAAATTCCAAATTTTCATGTTGAGTGAATGAATTTAGAAGAAACCCAAAGGTATCACATCACCTGTGATAAATTTCCAGAGTTAAGATGACCATAAATTCATTGATATATAAAGAAATACATAAAACTATGGAGATACTATTTTGGATTACAAAGTATATTCACTGTATTTTGTTTACAACAGATTCTATCAATGGAGTAGATGCAACTCTGGGTACATAGCACTCTGACTTTCTCTTTAAATAGATTTGTCTTGCCCTTAAAACCAGAAATTCTATAGCTGATATGAGAAGAAAATATGACTCCAGAACTCAGTATCTTCTTCTCTCCCTCTCAAGGAAATGTGTTTAACCAATATGCAAGAGGAAAAAAAAAAGTCACTCTCCTGTATCTTAGTGCAAATCACTTTTGTCTTAATGCCTATTTAATGTGCTTTAAAAAAACCTGTCAGTCTTGTTTCTTTTTAAGATAAATAGAATAAAAAACAACACATTTATTTTGTAAAAGCAAAACTGCTTTGACACACCGATGCAAATTAATCCCCCTGTTCCCTTCTACAAATATTTAATAAAATAGCAAGAATAAAAAGAAAAGGAAAGAAAAAAAATACTCTGGAGGGAAGGGAGTATGTACGCATGTGTGCATGAGGGAACGCAAGTCAAACTGATGTATCACAGAGGTAGCTTTTAGAAGGGAAACTGAAATTATAGAATATTTTGAAAAAAATCTGCTTTAGTCTGTGTCTATGAGGTAGCTGCATTCATCCCATCTGCTTATATATGCTGGGTGCAGCCCTAGCAGAAGTATACTCCCCTGATGTTGGCTGTACTATGGATGAATTTGGTCTGCTCTTTTTAAATGGACACAGAAAATATCACTGGATCCAACATTCTGATAGGCTGGATCATTTCCTTAAATATTTTTTGAAATCAAGAATTTTGAAAATATCAGATTATGTAAGAGTACGTAACTATGTGTTTGATATGACACCTATTCCATTGTTCGTATTTTATATCATGGTTCACAGACATACATTTAGTCCTGAACATAAGTATTTTACATTTTCTTTCATAATGCTTTTTACCTCCAAGGTAATAAATGGCACTTCTTTTAAAAAATAAAGTTCTAATACTCAGATTTCATAACCACCTTTTCCAATCTGCAAGGCCATATTCCTGTCATACTTCACATCTTTTCTGATGCTGCTTTCCTTTTTCTATCTGATAGTAGCCCACAATGAGAAAAACAGCAACGATAACACAGCTGCTCTTGTACTCTGGGCATGCAGCTTTTCTCTAATTTATGGCTAGTTATAGTAATTGGCTGGCTATTGCATCTCCCATGCTTTCTGAAGAAGATAAAAGGATGAGAATGGACAAAAATTGGTATTATTGGTACTTTATGTTTGCATTGCAGAACCAAAGATTTATCTCCCTCCTGCAAAAAAAGATCCTCATAGCCACCAAGCACAGGGATTCAGCTCAACAGTGAGACTTTTAAGTCACTAACAATGCATAAAGAACCTCCTGTATGAATTACAGAATCATAGAATCATAGAATAGTTATGTTTCCTGTTAATCACTTCAAGAAATAACCGACTTCTGGCACATTCAAGAGTTAACGGGCTGTCTTATTGCTTGCTCCTTCATGAAATAAACCTTGGTTTTCTACACCGGTGATGGCCACTACAGACGAAACAAACAACAAACATGGAAATAAGACACTAACACAGATCTCCTTTCCTTCAGTGATGATCAAGAATACAAATAGTAAAATAACTGTCTTCCTTTAGGTGAAATATGCTTGCAGCAGCCAGAATATGCATCAGGTTACATATGCTGTCATTGATCTGGTTATGAACAAGCATGGTGTCCTGTTTACCCACTATAATGAGATTTATTGTTATTAAAAATAATAAAAGCCCTATAACACTCTACAAGGACTGGAATGGAAATAGAAAATCTCTAAGAAAACACTAAAAGTGACAGGTTTAGGATACCAATTATTTTGTTTATAGCATGTAGTGAACACTGGAACGACTCAGATCACGTTCTGTCTATATATTTGGTGGGCTACATGAAATAAAATTGCATACATTATCTATGGTTCACTGTGCTTTTCTTACAATAATATATATCTCTGATTTATTCCTCCATATTTGTTTGAAATCATGGAAAGGCACATTCTGGCTTCAGTTTGATGACATATGGGGTCACCCACGGGTTTGAAGTCTCACCCTTTTCCCACAGCTTGTTACTTATTCCTCTTCTCACACTGCAGTGCCATTAATTGTGCCAGCACAGTTGTTTCAGTGGCCATACTATGAACCAGAACAGTGAACTTTCCGGAAGTTCTTTAAGGCTAGATCAGTTCCCCAACCCATATCACAGCACTGCTCTTAACAGATAAATCAGCAGAATAGGAAGTAAGCTAGGACAAAGAGGTAAATGGTGTGGCAGGAATTCCTCCAATTCCCCCCAAATCCTTGTACTGTTAAAACACAACTACAAAGAATGCTCTTGTCCTCTAGGACATAAACTGGTGGCTCCTTGGCACAGAATGACATGTAAATATGCACATCAATTCAAAAGCTACTTATAGCTTTAATAAAAAAAAAAAATAATAAAAAAATTAGTTTCCATGTGCTCTAGGGCTCTTACAAAAAAAAAAAAAATAATCCCAAGCAAAATAAAATAAAAACCAATAAACCTACCAGCTTTGTATTTTGACTTGTAAGCGAGCACCAGCTCACCTTAGAATTTATATATCAGAGCCCGATAATCCAATTATCACAGAGAAAAAAATAAATAAATTGCTATTGGTTTAGAGTCTGGTTTATGAAGGGACTAACTGGCATATCTCTCACAGTCATTCAGTAGCTGAGTAGTGTCAGATCAGAAATGGGTCAGATCCTAACTGCATACACACAATGACATAATCGGAATCAAAAGCAACAAGAATTCCTTTGGAAGCCCAAGGACTAATTTAAATACTGCATCACAGCACATACATTGAATCGTATTTCTACATGTATTTCTGGTTCCTTCCTGCAAAGTTTGTAGCAAACAAATAGTATGTCTATATGGACTCTCTGTCCATATGTAAAAAATGCTGGTTTACATATGCTCATTCAGGCTTCAGATTCAGTGACTAAACCAGTGTGATGTCACAGCTATCTTAATAAAGTTTATTATGGCCTACAAATACATGCATGTGCATGCACACCCACTCACCTGAAACCTGTGTCACATGAAACAGAGAACCGTCCAGCTGCCATTGACAGTGACTGCTCTAGAACTAGAAGCAGCATAGTCATGTTTCTGGAGAGCACACTCAGGGCAAATAAATCTTAACCTATAAGATTTATTTATTAAAAAGCTCTTATGGGCTGTCATACTAACACATGATTCACCCAGGAGTTTTTCCACGGGAAAAAAACAGCATTACTCTCCTACACCACTTAATCATTAAAGTTCATCCAGCACTTATTTCAAAACACGTTTGCTAACCTAACCCTCAATGTTGCCTCTGTTCTGATTCTACTTTACCGTTACAATTCAGTTCCATGGATTTTTTGCCTGAAGTACACAAAGTTGGCAAGTTGTCACCACAACTTTACAACAGATAATAGATGCTCCATCACATTGACAGGCAAAAGTACAGGGGAACAAAAAATATGTCTCATTGAAAGAAACAAAGAAATATCAATAAAAAGAACATATGAACCATTATAACAACATGGGTTAAAGCAGTTATTTTTGTAAGAGGAATGTGTCACAAGTAGTCATCACTTTCATATTATTTCATCTCCTACTCAGTACTGGTAGAAATGAAATAGAAGCCACATTTGCAAAATCCATCAGCACTGCTCCATTAAACCGACACATGAAATATTACATGATTGCCTCTACAACATGTAGCATCATTCTTAATTGTCACAGGTACCGTATTTCATGCAAGTGTGCAAACTAGCACTTGCAATTTTATAATAAACTTTCCTGCTGATAGTATTGTAAGAAAGTTCCATTTGTCCTCAACTATGTTTTCTGCTCATAAAAAAATACTTACAGCCTCTCAAAGTTCAAATATTTTTCCATGCACTCACTGCAGATAACATTTCATTCTCACACATGGTATGCTGTAGGAGAACACATATGTCAGTGAGACAGACCTGACTGAACAACTTAGCTATCCACCACTGTTCACTATAAGACCAAAATTCAAGTACTTAGCATGATTTCAGGTTACTGCTTCATAAATTAATTTTAGCGCCTGCAGTTCTACTGCAGTAAACAAGTCTAATATATAACTAATAACTGACCAGAGGGCAAAACCCTTACTTTAGTCTGCAGATAGACCTGATCTTTTTTATTGTGTTTTTACTTTTTGGATGGCTTCTGCACAAACATCAAAAAAATAATCGTGTGGAAAAGATATTAAATGCTATAAAGAAAGCAAAATTTTACCACATGGAAAAGCACAAAGTATTATTTTTGTTACAACTCTATTTTAAGCAGAATTTAATTTTAGTCAGTTTTGGTTTAAGCTGGTACAACAATTCTAAGTCCTGCTAGCCTACATTTTCAATGTAGCTCAGGACCAAGCATGGGGAAGGCATCTGAAAGATGTTCCATTACCTTCTTGCCAGTCACAGTCATCTCAGACATCACTGCTGAGATCATAGTCACGAAGCTGGCTTCTGAGAAGATGCCAAATATATTTTAGTTAAATAGTTGTATATATAACATATATACATATATAACATATATATAGTTAAATAGTTGTAAATATTGTAGTGAGAGGAAAAGGGGTAATGAGTTAAACAGGGAAAGTTTAGATTAGATATAAGGAAGAAATTCTTTCCTGTTAGGGCAGTGAGGCACTAGAATAGGTTGCTCAAAGAAGTGGTAAATGCTCCATCCCTGGCAGTGTTCAAGACTAGGTTGGACAGAGCCTTGGGTGACATGGTTTAGTGGGAGGCGTCCCTGCCCATGGCAGGGGGGTTGGAACTAGATGATCTTAAGGTCCTTTCCAACCCTAACTATTCTATGATTCTATGATTCTATACAAGACTCTGCATACTGCTAAACCGATTTGATAGAAAACACAGACATTAAGAAAATAAGCCCTTTTTACAAAATCTGGCACCTTGATTCAGTTCTCACAAAAATCTAGTCTCAGGAGTGAAAGTTGAAAATGTGGGACTTACTCTTAAGAAGAGATAAAGGGCTAAGAGGAAACACAGAGAAAGCAAACTTAAACTACTCAATCACCCAAATTATTTAATACATTAATATAAATTTTCTACAGGCACTTATTTATCTCCCTTACAGAATTACTTTGTATATATAATTAGATTATACAGGACCTGTATTGATGAAACTTCAACTACTTATAAATCTATATAAGGTAAGAACAAAATTACATTTTGTTATATATGCAAACTAGTTTAAATAATAATTTTCCCATCAGAGCTTATTGATCAGAATAAGACATTGCCTGAGATAAATTTGCCTAATTATACTTCCTTTAAAATCTGTTCAATAATTTTGTCTCCTACTGTAAGTATTTCAAATTCTTTTTGTCAACCTCTAGCTTAAAACCCAAAGAAAAAAGGCCAAAACCAAATCTATTTAAAATCAAATGAAAAAAATTGTATGTTTCTACCACTGGTTGGGAGTGTGCTCATTAGTGTTGGTTCCCTAAATTTTGGCTGCTGAATTTTAAAATTAAACCATTTTTATTTCTGTTCCTAGAAAGATTTAGTTAACACCACACAACAACCACAAATATGAACTCTATTACTCCTGTGGAGGTTTTTTTTATCCTTCACCTAACCTGAAGTCCTTTGTATTGAAGTGCTATTCAGACTCTACATGTAATTGTATTTTTCCAGCAGTAACTGAAAATGTGTTTTCTTAAGAATATATATTCTTTGTCCAGGCTTGATATTATAAAGTCATTCCATTTAGATCATAAGCTTGAAATGGTCACTGGACTGTTTCTCACAGTTTTTTTGAAAACTTTTTTTTTAGAGAATTATTGGCCACATTCAGTGTGTGTGGTATTTACATTAGGTACCTCATCACTCAGAAGCTTGTGTTTTTCATTAAGTATTTGCAACCTCATCAGGCTGAAGAAGGAAATGAAACTGAGTCTGTTACACACTCTTACTCAACATTAGGCTTTAAGCTTTTCTTGCCTTTAAGATGACAGAGTTTAGATTTAGATATCAGGAGGAAGTTCTTCACTGTGAGAGTAGTGAGGCACTGGAACAGGTTTCCCAGAGAAGCTGTGTCTGCTCCATCCCTAGCAGTGTTCAAAGTCAGGTTCGACAGGGCTTTGAGCAACACGGTCTAGTGGAAGGTGTCCCTGCCCATAGCAGGCGGATTGGAACTAGATGATCTTAAAGGTCTCTTCCAATCCAAACCTTTCCATGACTCTAACTCTATACTCAAGGCAGCTCTTGAAAGATATGACTAATGTGAAAGAAATCCTGCATAGAAAGGACACACTCTATACTGAATCCCCCTTAATCCATTTCTGAGCCATGAACACACTGAGATACGCATATGCCACCTTTTGCACAAGCTTCTGCAATCCTGTATCACCTGTAATCCTATATCTTCTGCACAGGAAAAGCTTATTTTCTTACGGTCAGATAACTTGACACAATATAGTAACAACAATTGCCAACTACCTGAATTAGACCTTGCAGCCTACAGCTGGAAATCTCCTCAGATAAGAAAAGTAAATACGCCACTGAATAATCAAGAGACTGAAATAATTCAGACTAATTTCTCAAACTGTGTGTGCCTCTTCAAATCAACTTTTATAAATATAAATCAACTTTTATAAATATAAAACACTCATTAGCTTCGGTGTTGTTCCACTGATTTCTACACCAAGGATACTTTAATCTGTTGTGCTTCCTGTCTATATACAATTTAAAAAGAAAAGCTGTATCAGAGGTTTGCTTGAGGTTGACACATGCAGCCATTCTATATGCAACAAACCTACAATTAATAACCTGACAGTATTTGTCTAAAATGCAAAAACATTAGAACTACTCACACAGAAGCACTCAGAAGCACTACTGATAATCAAGACCTAATGCATTTCTAACATATACACTAAAATTAATTATGATTTTGATGGCAAAACTATTTGGCTTAGGTTATGTACAAAGTTAATCCTGCAATTACAATTGAATCGTTTGCCCTAAAATTTCACAGAAATACCTCTAATGAACAGTGTACATTTATCTTGTAATGGAAAGAGGAAATTAAGCTATAAGTACAGTAGAGATTAGTTATCGTGACATTAGCCTTCTTCAAAGCACTCCAGCAACATGTTAAAATGCACTTTCTTAAAAAAATAAGGAAAATAAATAAAATTATGTTAACAAGTTAAGCCACACTTTGGCTTTGTGAAAAGTAAAGATGTTTTTTTCTGAGCCATGTACTTGACATGAAACAAGTTCTGAGTAGTTTCTTGTCAAATCATAGGTTGATAAGGTGACCCTACCTCAGCTTTGTAAGTATTGATAACTGAGTATATAAATCGTAAGTTTAGTCAAATTAAAGCAATATGATGATGGTAAAACTTCTGAAAGCTACCAACAATGCTCTGTGCGTGCTAAGAGTAAAGCTGTGCCAATTTGCATTGGAAACTCACTCATTTACTTGACCTACCCACAGTTATGACAGTGACTTAGTTATGACAATGACAAAATGTTAAAGTGATAAAAAAACGTAGCTGCAAACTTTTAAATTTTCCTGAAAATATGCAAGAGATTGAATTCAGTAAAGCAACCTTGGAAATTCCTAACTTAAAAAAAAGCAATATATCTCTATTGCTCTGCTCCAGTTCATAATGTGTAAGTGGTATTATTAAAAACTGTAAGAAATGTGCAGGTTTCAGACTAAAATCTAGATGATACTTAATCTGGTCAAACAACTAAATATTTTACTGCTTGGGAATAATTCAGCAAACATTGAATTTCACTGAAATTAATGACAACCCTCAGTGAGTGCTTTCATGAAGAATCAGACTTCTAATTTTTTTTCATATCCAATAATGATGGGGTATATTTATTTCTTGTTCAATACTTACTTTTGCTAATCATACACTATTATTACTATCCAGAACTTTGAGATCTTCCAAAGGAAAACATAAGAAAACATTAATAAACTATATTAAAATATCCTGTACATTTCATGTTTACACACAATAAGATACTTTTCACCATAAGGATTTTGAAAATCTTTTGTAATTATGAATAGGCATATCCAGAACAAGACAGGAATTCTGGCACCCATCAATCCAGCACTTCCAGCTTAGAAACAGCTCATTCTAACTTCTAAACTAATCAAACCAACAAAAGGCACACAGTAAATTCAGTGGTCACTATATGAGATGCATTAAAGTACACACCAAGTGCGATGTGATCAAAAGAGAACAGAAAGGATGATCTGAACATGATTTAAAATCCAAGGGAAATCAGACTGGCCAAGGATTACTTCTCTTGAAAGTGGTCAAAAAGGAGATTTACATATACTAGACAAAAACGCCTTTTTACTAATGGTCAAATATATGCACGTTAACATCAAACCTTAACCTCAAACCATACTGTGGGCATTTGTAGCACCTTATAACTGGAATGTCCCTGGGAAAGAAGATGAAGCCTTACATATTCCTTGTTCTTGGACAAAAAAAAAAAAAAAAAAAAAAAAAAGGGAGGGGAGGGGGAACAGAAGAAACCTCAAAAACCAAAACCACTGACACCATCAACACCCCTCTCCCCCCTGAAATCCAACCTCTTTAGGCAAATTATCTGAAGAATGATCCATAATAAGGCCAGGACCATATATATCATCACAAATTTAATCACAGTGAATATTTTAAGTAAACAGTAGTTTAACAAAAAGAAAATCAAGAGGGTATCTATGGATCAATGTCATCAGAAGGCAAAGCTGGAAGCTGGAACTTGGCACTTTATCCAATTCACGCATGCTCTGCTTATACTATGGCTATATTACAAAGCTATGTAAGCAGCAAGAGGATCCCAAATGACTTGTGGCAACGTTTTCATAAATAATACTCCAGCAACTAGGGAGCTCAGACTTCATCAGAACTCTGCATTTAGAATCTAATACTAAGGATTAGTATAGAACTCACCCATATTAATTTGTAAATTAAGTTCTGGAAGGTGTCTGTAATCATACTTAGAACATTCAGATAAATCAGGTACACTAGGTCAGCTGTCACATTTGTTGAATAAGGATTAGAAATGCACTGTGGGAAGAGGGAGTTCTGTATTCCTTGGATCTGCAGCTAGGCCCTGTGTTAACATAAATGGACTGTCACACTCTACAGTTATATGAGCAAGTCCTTCAGTAAAATCCAGAGTTGAGCCAAGCTTATTTGACTCTGTCTTATTTGACAAACCATTGAATAGAACAATTAAGACTTTTCTACATATTTATGCCTTTTCCAGAGTAAAGTCTAATTTAAAAGCTCTCTGAAGAGCAATTTATTCAAGTAAAGAGGCTAGAAATTATTTTCAACACTTTAACAATGGCAAACATCGGTAGGAATGGAATTTGAGATTCCAAGTGCTACAGTTTTTCAACTAATTTCACTTCAAAAACAAGTCCCCCAGACCTACATTAAAACTGTGTAACAGACACCTTCCTCACTGCAATGTTTTCAATTCAGAAGGAACTTTTATTTAATTACAGTGAAGAGATCGCTTATGTAACCTCCAAGTAATATCTAAGATTTATTACATCTCACTTAAGAAATACTTTCCAGAGTTACCACATAGTAAGATTTCTTTCCCTTTCTCCCTGTCACAGTGGGAGGTGGTCATGCCCTCAGTTTCAAGCCAAAGTTGAATCCATGGTCCCTTGCTGACCTCAGAACAACTCAATAGCACATACATTTAAGACAGCTGTTACTGAGCATCTGACCCTAAACATTACACATTATGATAGTTACTCTTTCTTAACAAGGCAATACTCTAAAATGTTGTGTTACAAGAGCTATATAATCTGAATGTATGCTTACAGTCACAGGATCAGATTGTTTATAAGTACAAACTAACATGTTTTTACTGTAATCAGTTTATACCTGCTTATGACTGATTGAAGAAACATTAACATTCTCAGGTCAAGATCTTGGAAGAGTATAGTTTGTAGCCTAAAATAGTTTATTTTTTTATGAGGAATGCTCATTTAAAAAAAAAAAAAAGCAACAAAAATACACCACAACCCACAATTTAATCTTTAATGAAATGAGGAAATTAATATCTGGAAATGATGCTGAATAATTTCATCCTATTTCAAAACCTTGAGTTAAATATCTGTGTGCTGTTCAGTGTGTACGTAATTACTTCGAGGTTGATATTCAGACATGAACTTCACTATAATTTCAAAATAAATAACTCCAGACAACTATAATAGAATAACTACTTTCGATACTTCCAAAGCCCAATTTCTTCCCAGGCTGTTTTCAAACATCAAGTTAACTGAATAAAGCTGGATTTGTTAATTATTTTGCACTACTGTGTATAGTGGTGTGTTGGTATCATCTACAGTAACTATATGTGCTTTCTCAAGCAGGATTTCAAGCCATCAAGTGCTAATCTGCAATACTAAAATATTTGTGCTCGTTATCAAGATGAATTAAAACAACTTTGCTGTGTTCCTTTTGTTTGGGGTTTGGTTTTTGGTTTTGTTTTTTTTTCATTGTAAAGTTATGAAACGTACAGGACTCGGATAAAATAGAATCAATTTACATACATCATGTTGTGTTCAATGTTTCTTAAAGATTTTTATGGGCAAGCATGTTTTAAACTTCAAACACTCAGAAGAAGCTGAAGCATTCGTTATGCACTTATCAATTAATAGAAAATACCAAATGCTGGTGAAACTTCTTTTTGTTCCTAAGAGAAATGGCATAATGCTTCTTAGATACTAAAATTATTACATACTAATATCCTCATGTTCCTCTTTCATGGTCCAGAGCTATAACATATTTTTTCATAAATATGCAGTATTATTTAATTAATAGTTTACAGGTGATAAACAGTTGCAATGGCTAAAGGGGAACATGGCAAGGTCAGGTCTTCAAATACATCCCAAGATGACCCAACAATATTAATCTCTACAGCTGCTCCTTCCTAAAGTAAGGGATTCAGTATGTATTGCATGATCATAGCACCACTACTAGCTATAATATAACTGAAATTGGCAATAATGGTATTGCCAGTTGCACATACTTCAAAAGGCAGAGGTGATCCCCTTTGTTTCATTATCTTAGCTCATTATTGCAGAATAAAAACATTCAATTTACTACAAATCAACTGACAGATATTTTCTGTATTTAAGTATAAAACACAAGGTACACGGAGATTAACAAAAGAATTGCTGCTCTTGCATTAGAAAAACACCGAATTATATAAAAAATATCTTTTAATGCAAAATAAATATATATATTTTGAAAAAAAGTTTACCCCTAAAACAGCATTAGCTGTCCCTTCAAAACAGGATTAATATTAATTGAGCATAAAAGTAAATGTAAATTAAAGTAGCAGGCGCAGCAGGAAAAACTTACTAGCTCTACAGAACGTATTCCTATTGACAACTGAAGATTCTCTTTCAAATAACTGCAGGGCTTAGTCTACAATAAATAACATGTAATGGACAACAAATAGCAAAATGTTGTTTGTGATGATAGATATAAAATGAGCCTTTCTCTGCTAATGTCTTCAAAATGCTTACTGGAAAAAGTTTTAAATACAAACAAGCAAGCAGTATAAGGAAGGGCACAATTCAACTGACTTTCTGCCTGCTCAGAGACTAAGTTAGAAAGCAGTTTTGCTATTAACAAGACCAAGGCAGTTTAGCTAGGTTTTATAGGTTAGCATCCCTTTTTGAAGAAATATTGTAGACACCACCTAGAAATGGATGAATGGATAAATACAGTCTGAAATATTTTACACTACTAGTGGTGAAACATGCATCAAGAGTCAACTACAGACAAAAGCAAAATAGTATTTGAGTATTAGACTAAAAAAAAAACCTTCAGATACACTATAACAGCTATATTTATTAAAAACTTTCAAAGGAGAAATAGAGAAGAAAAAAGAAAAAAAAAAGCAAGCACAGGTAATGACAGCAGAGAAGGATGTGTGGACATACATTGGCAAATTGAATTAATTCCCAAACACCGAACTTCAAAACATTTTCTGAAATGCTGTTGTACCAGCTACATAGACGTGACATTTCTTATCTCAATTAACTTGACCTTGCAGTAACTGAGAGATGGAAAATTGTGACTGAATTCTGACCCTAATGTCAACTGAAACTCCTAAAAACTTTAAAATGGCCAGAATTTTAGACTGTATCTCCAGTCCTAGGCATCTCCAGTCCTAGGCACCTCTCCATTACTTTTTATCCTATAAGAGAAGAATGACAGGTATTTATTGACATTTTTACACTATGGATTAATTTTTTCATTTTCATTAAATACAATTATAGACTCCTGTAAAATACTGTTTACATGTAACCTTTTAAGGTACATATAGTTTCATGCCTATTTGGAATATAAGACTTCACTCTTCAGGATGCATTCGGGCTATTATAAAATGCAAAAGAGTTTCCCAGTGCAAATCTAAGGAATTTAATGTATCAGACAAATTCTGGTAAATACTTCACCCCATCTACAGTGGATTTTTTTTATTTTGAATTTAAACAATGTTTAACAAAAGTTAAGAAAATCCAGCATATAAAAATAACAGAACTAGCTAAAATTAGTAGATCTAGGTTCCTGGACAGAAGATCTGAAGGAGTCTACCCTGTTATCTTTTCAGTGATTCAGTAACGAACAAAGATTATGGTGTGGAACAAAAGAACTCCAATTGTCAATACTGTGTTGATACAAACATACGGAAAAACACATGCCACTGACATTTAACCAACAGAGTCAAACACGTAGGACCGAACCAGGTAATTAAAACATAAAGCACTTCAACAATGAAGAGATAAATTTTATTGTTGCCTAGATATTTCCTAACACGTATAACTTGAAGTTTGTCTAATTATCCATTCAATTCAAACAACATAATGTTGTAATGGTGTTGACATACTGATACCATCAAGATCTCTGTTGAGTGTTCTGCACACCGTACAAGAGACATACTGCTTTGCCCTCAAAAAGAAAAAATCACCAAGACGTTATTTTTACTTTTTAAGGCAGAATTTTCATCATAAACAATGACCACCAGATGAGAAAGGTCAAAATTGATAAGATTAAGTATTTTTAGGATTCTAAGAATATATAATAGGCTACTGAGAACTAAAGATGGAGAGGTAGGTCATTTAAAATAAGCGCTGCCCTGTTCTTAGAGTAAGAATACATTTAGCAATCAGTGTAAAACAAAGCAAGAACTTAATCCCTGGAGCTGTGAAGAATGGGCCTCATGCTACACCACTGAAGTGTACAGCAGGCTGGGATTTCTGTACCTGTTGCTCTGTAATGTCACACCCAATTAAAAGAGACCAGGGCACAGTTTGAGAGTGTGAGAAAAAGAAAATCTAAGTCATAGTAGCACCTTTCTTCTGAAGACACTGGAACATCTGTTTATGAAGAGCTGTATTTATTCTTTGTGGCCACTAAAGCCTCAATCAAAGAAATACTCAAAATTTCCAATTACAGTTTATCACCATAGAGTTGAAAGGAAAATAATACACTGATTTTGTTATTAAGACTACTGAAATTGTAAAAGAAATATTTCAAATACATGCAGAACTCTGGCATTTTATCTTTGTTTTCCATTCATCTGGGGAGACAGTATTATATCCGTAAATTAACTGAAAATAGTATTACTCATGTACTACTTCCTATATTGTAAAGATCATAATATTGCATACTGCAGAAAAATATACTATAATGAAATCTGGCTTTTTATCTTGAAGTTTGTATAATTGAAAGTTTTCAACTGTTTTTCTCCACTTGCCATTTAAGAATACATATTTAATTTTGAAGGCCTAGAATTATTGGGCATTGTCATAAAAATAATTATATGCATTTTCTGCAGTTACAAATATTTCAATGCATTTTCAACTTACTAAAAGGACCTTTGGTACATGAGGTAAGGATAGTCCAACTGTATACTTCAAAACCTACCACAGCAAAATAAAGAAGAAGCATATCTTGTGCACTGATAATACTACTTTTTTATTTATTGTTTTAGACCCTTATAATACTTCACTAGGATTAGAGGAATGTGGGCTAATATGTTGGAGTTAATACCATACCAATATCCACCATCAACAAAAAAAAAAAATTTTGAGAGACTATGCATCCATAAACGTAGTTAATTATTTAGAAATTATATATAAATCCCATAAGGCCAGAGCAGAAAGCTTAGAAAGGGATTTCATTTAATGAGCCAAAGTATAGGACCTCAAATTTTGACTTCATCAAAACAATTTCCCTTATGATAATTCAGCTGTTTATCCTGGAAAGAAAAATGTAACCTTCTTGGAGTACCATAGGTATTATGATGTAGGTGAAAGCCTACAGGGTGGACTATGAACTATTTTAACAGTAATATTGTTCACTAAGAGTTTCAGTGAGCATCTGCAAAAACAACAAGGTGCTTGGTGACAGCCAGCATGGCTTCACTAAGGGGAAATCCTGCCTGACCAACTTGGTGGCCACCTATGACGGGGCTACAGAACTGATGGACAGGGGTAGAGCAGTTGATGTCATCCACCTGGACTTGTGTAAAGCGTTTGACACTGTCCCACAAGACATCCTTGTCTCTAAATTAGAGAGACATCAATTTGATAGGTGGATCACTCAGTGGATACAGAACTGGCTGGATGGCCGCATACAAAGAGTTGTGGTCAATGGCTCCATGTCCAGCTGGAGATCAGTAACGAGTGGCGTCCCTCAGGTGTTGGAACCAGTCTTGTTCAACATCTTTGTCCCTGATATGGACAGTGGGATTGAGTGCGCCCTCAGCAAGTTTGCCGATGACACCAAGCTGTGTGGTTCGGTTGATACGCTGGAGGGAAGGAATGCCATCCAGAGGGACATTGACATGCTTGTGAGGTGAGCTGATGCCAACCTCATGAAGTTTAACCATGCCAAGTGCAAGGTCCTACACCTGGGTTGGAGCAATCCCAGGCACAGCTACAGGTGGGGCAGAGAAGAGATTCAGAGCAGCCCTGAGGAGAAGGACTTGGGGGTGTTGGTTGATGAGAAAATGAACATGAGCCGGCTTCAGTGTGCGCTTGCATCCCAGAAAGCCAACTGTATCATGGGCTGCATCAAAAGGAGCGTGACCAGCAGGTCGAAGGAGGTGATCCTGCCCCTCTACTCTGCTCTTGTGAGACCCCACTGGGAGTATTGTGTGCAGTTCTGGTGTCCTCAACATAAAAAGCACATGGAACTGTTGAAACAAGTCCAGAGAAGGGCCACGAGGATGATCAGGGGACTGGAGCACCTCCTGTATGAAGACAGGCTGAGAAAGTTGGGGCTGTTCAGCCTGGAGAAGAGAAGGCTGCATGGAGACCTCATAGCAGCCTTCCAGTATCCGAAGGGGGCCTATAGGGATGCTGGGGATGGACTCTTCATGAGGGACTGTAGTGACAGGACAAGAGGTAACAGGTTAAAACTTAAAGAGGGGAAGTTTAAATTGGATATAAAGAGGAAATTCTTTCCTGTTAGGGTGGTGAGGCACTGGAATGGGTTGCCCAGGGAGGTTGTGAATGCTCCATCCCTGGAAGTGTTCAAGGCCAGATTAGATGAAGCCTTGGGTGACATGGTTTAGTGTAAGGTGTCCCTGCCCACGGCAGGGGGGTTGGAACTAGACGATCTTAAGGTCCTTTCCAGCCCTAACTATTCTATGATTCTATGATTCTATAAATATCTCAGGCTTGCTTTAACAAATTTTGTCAACTTGCAATTTTCCTATTAGAATTTAATTTTATTATTTCAACTTCAAATACAGAAGTGCAAGGAAAGTTTTCTTTCTGAGAACCATCTTGGACACACTAAAAAACCTGCTGAACTTTGCTGTTCTGTTTAAACTTTTAATTGTTTAAACTAAACAACATTTAGATTTTACGTAAAAAAGAGTTCTGTGGAATAAATTTTAATATATGTAATGAAGTACAGCAAAAATGACACTGTAAGGTTAGATTTATGGATTTTCCATTTTAGGACTGTTAAAATATATACCTGGGAGGAAAAAAAAAAGAAAAAAGTATGTGGATGCTGGTACAAATAGCTTTTGCTTTTTGTAAAAAAAAAATATCTTGGAAGATGCATAAAATAGTAGAGAAAAGCCACAAGATATGTGCTTTTAATTTTTTAATTTTGTTTCTTCCGTGTAGAACGAAGGACGAAATTCTTTAAAGGATCTGTAAATCAGGACAGAAGGAGGAATCATTGCCCAGGATGAAGGAGATGATAAAGCAATGCACAGCCAAGAGGATTAACAAGATGAAAATGAAATACCATGGGGCATTGCCACATTGAGGTCATAAGAAAAATACAAAGTTAATCATGGAATAATGTAACTATTAAAAGTGGCTGAGCAGAAATCTGGCACTGGAAAATGTCACCTGAAAGATCCAAACTTTCAAATAAATTAGGCAGAAGTGATGGAGTTTAAGTTTAAATAATTTAAAATATTCTTCGATGAACTGCAACTTGGGTAGAGTCTGCCACTAACTAAAGTCACATATTTTGCAACTGATTCTGAAATTAGTTCTCCAGATTTAACATCATTAATTTAATCTAAATGATCTTAACCCTAAACTATCTTTCATAACTGGCATGACTGAACTGTAAATACATTTAGAAGCACCCATTAATTATCAAGCTTGCCAGTAAACTAAGACAGAACTTCCAGTACTGTCCAGTAATAACATCATGTTTGATAATATCCCAAAGAACTAGTCCACTAACTCTATTCTTTTATTAAATCTAGCAGAAACAAACATATGTAGACACGTTTTTGAAGGACATCTTTTAAACAGCACTAATGTTAAGAATGTAAAAGAAGTATCAAAGTATACATAAACCTCTGTTTTCTAAAGAGAATTTGAAACTGCACCCTCACATATACACAAATAAGTTTTTATCCTGAAAGCAACTATGCAGTATGAATCACCTGCATGGGGTACATTTGCAGCTGAGTTACTCAAACACACAAAAGTCTCAGCTGGAGTACTGTTCTAATAGCTAGCTCTCACGCTAAAAAATCTAGTAGTTGGGTAAAACATAACAGTCAAAGAAATTTAAAATGATGGTGAGGACTTAATCTGTAGCAAGGATTCAACAGTAGGTACATTAAACTTTACTTTACGAACACAAAAGATTTTAGATGATAATTCAAAGAAAATACTGATGGAAGCATAAGAGAAACATAGCATCAGTGGAACATAAAAATCATTGGCCCAATATTCTCGGCCCTGACATTTTGCCTGACATTTCTGAAACAACTGTAGCTTTCCTTCTACAGGTGTCAGGCATTTACTTCCCATCTTCAAAGTAAGTGACAGAGATGCCTTGAGAACTGAACTTTTCTTGATGAGCACAGTCAGTCTCTGATTAGAACATAACAGTTGCTAGTTGCAAACGATTTACAGAATAAAGCTTATATTTTGCAAATTACACATGCAAGATGTTGAACAGCCACCAAGCTGCATCAGATCAATGCACTGAAAAGTTGTCAGCATTTTTAGGAAGTATTCAATAACAGAGCTATATTTTCAATTTTGAGAAGACAATGTTAAAAGGTTTTTTAGAAGCTGCAACATGTATTTCCTTCAATACACTCATTTTAAAGTTGACTTTTACTAGAGAGTCTGATACAAACTGCAGTAACAAGAAAGGCAGAATATGAGACAGAAGTGGGCAAGTTTGCTATACACTACCTAAATAGGTCAGAACACCAACTATCTGTTTGTCAGGTTTCACAGTCAAATCAGCAGAGGCAGTGGTGCTCAAAGCAGCACCTGTGTCCAGTCAGAGATACAAGACATAGGCACTATCACAGCTAAAACAAGAAAGGTAATTCAGCTGCAAAAGTGTTACTTCTAGCCTTAAATCATACTGGATGTTGACTGGCATATCCTACAAATGCAGCTCAGTAGAAGTTTGAAGTACACAATCCATTCCCTCACTGAAATTTAAGACCACAAACTCGTTCTTCTATCTTATTTAAGACTAGATTTATTAAATAAATAAATCAATCCATCAGGTTCTAGCTAAAGGGTAATGAGCTCACATCAGAATCAAGTCCAGTTCACACTAGTTCCTCAGGACTGTATGCAAATGTTTTATAGGTATTTTAAAAACTCAGTTTCTTTTCTTCCCTGTGCTTTGTTATACTGTTGTGTTTTTTTTTTTTTGCAGGCCAGGAATTACAATGAGTTTAAATTTGGTCTCACAGATGACAGACACAAGACATGTTTGAGTTTCAGACAATTTCTATTGTAACAATTATTAACATAGTAAACCACACCAGTTTTGAAATTATAAATATTTTCAGTAAGCTATAACCAGCAAACTTGTAATGATATCCATGTCATGAGGACATCTTTCAGCCACCTAATTTACCTTTCCTATTAAGTGCTCAGATTCATATTGTAATATAAATTATCTATATTTTTCACTTTATATAATTAATTAGATAAAGCATTACTGTCATTTCAACTAAAAGTAAAATTTCCACTAGGACTGAAAAAAAAACCAAAACCAAACCCAAACTTCAAAGACCCTACAGAAGTCCTTTGCAACTGCTTGGTGCATAAGTATCACTAAGAGGCAGCTACACCATCCTAATAGCCAACTCTTACCATTCTTTGTCATACTGGATTTTCTGTGAAATGTAAAGATATAAGAAACAGACAAACAGAAAACAGACCCATTTATGAACTAAGGAAAAAATTATAAAAACCAAAAAAAATCCCCTTTAGAGTGAGAATTCTTAACATGCCAATCAGAATGCAATAATCAGCAATTATGCTGACATTTAAAAATCAGTTTTCCACTTAGTTCATCTCTATAACATCTTAATATCACAATGCTTTCTTTTAGTCATTGTTGATTAACAACACACTGAAGCACACAAAGCAAAACCTTGAAGAAAAATGAAATTATATATGCATAGAGAAAAATAATACACTATGTTTCCAGTATTATGCTGTAAATAAATGTAAATGCCAAAGATAAAACTTTCATAAGTACTAATAACCAAGATAGTATGGAGGTTAAAAGAGTACTACAGCACTTCTGGAGATGTTATCTCCAGCAAAGAGAGCTGTTCTTAGTATCTCCAAATGTGTCTTTCAGATATTTTTAGGTGCCTTTAGCCTCTTTCCACTGCAGATAGGATTCTCTGGTAGGAACACATTTGTAGTTCTGCTTTCTAAAGTACTAGCCAAAATAAAACCAGTTTCTTTGGATTAATTTTCATCTTGTATTCTGGTTATGAAAAGGACAGTGGAGAAGTAATTTTGCAGAGCACTGTTCTACAACACGAGTCTGGCAAAACACTGTATCGTTCTTGTATGTGATGAATGAAAGGATCAGATCATCTGGGTAGCCATCATATTCTTACAAAAAACAAGAAAACTTGTTTTCTTTTAGCTGATCACTGTGACCTTTATTTTGACATCACATTTTTTCACTTTTCAGAAGAGCAAACAAATTACATACAGATAAACTATAGATATAAAAAGTAAAGCATGTAAAATAAAGAAGCATTATTAGGAAATATAAAAGTTTTTTCCCCTTACAAAGAACCTCACAAATCCTTGAAGAAATATATAAGTACCAACATCAGCCTGAAACACCGGAAAAAGCCAAAATTCTTAGTATGATTCTAACTATCAGTATGAAATCTACTTGGAAACTTTTGTCAAAATGTGTCTTAGTAAAAATCACAAATTAACTGAAACACAAGAAAGGTAAACAAATAACTCTCCAAAAGAATCTCATGGGTTAAGTAACTTACTTTCAAAAAAAATTTTCTATACAATTTCCTGGGCTACAAGACTATGGGTTATTGGCTAGACAAAAGCCTCTTTTGCTTTCCCATAAACATTTCAAGAAGCATTTTTCATCACTAAATTAAATTCTTTCTTAAATGTTGGTATATTCTGAAATTACCATTACCAGCCCAACAGTAACGTCTATACTGTATTGTCTCCTATATCCTTTCAGTGATCACCTGATTATTCAAATCTAATGTAAAAAGCATAGAATATTACAATAATGTGTATTTAATTACAATAATGTGTAATAGAATCAGTATTTAAAAGTCGAAAAAAGGATGCAGTAATGTCCTTTTGAAAGAGGACTGGCTCTATGCAATACTATTAACAGGCTGCATGCGGGAATCATTCTTAAACATTAGAGCACTTAGCAATTCTTTTGCTGCCACACCAATAGGACCTGAACCCTATGTTGCTCAATTTTCCAAGTCCACAAAAACTTAACCAATTTTTGACGGAATGATCAGGACAGAGAAGCAGGTAAGTTCTCTGGTTAAATACCACTATCAAAGTCTTTTGACATTTCTCCTTCTAATTTATTTGTTTTTTTTTTCTCTGCCTTCCTTAAGCAGTAGGCATCTGGAGCCCTACTGCAAGACAGAAAATCTGGGTTATATCTACAAAGTAAAAGCCCGTTCATGTGAGGATACCCACCCCCTTATCACAACCAATTATTACAGGGATACCAGTGCAGTTGCACAGCTACTAGTAACTCAGTTCAGCTTTAATGGGCTATGAGAAACAGCTTAAGAAAAGAAGCAGTAAACATATGTGTATCTACAGATTTTGAGATACAGGCAGTAGAACTGACACATTATGCTACACAAGCAATCCCGTATTTCGGAAAACCCAACTGATGAATCTGACTGTCAGACAATACTTTACCCACAAGAATTTGTCTTAGCTAGAGCAATACAGGGGAAAGCAAAAGTTTCTGAAGCTTAAAATAGCTTTCTTGTGCCCAGAGTCTAGAGGAACAAAATTAACAATGCAAGTATTTCTCCCAGGAACAACAACCTCCATTTTTCCCAGGAGCAACAACTTGCTTTTATGTAGAAAAATTAGCTTTGAGCACCATGCAGTAACTGTGGTACCTACCAGAATAGTATGACGGTTTCTGTAATTGACCTTCCAGAAAACCTCCATATAGCTTTTCATAAATCCCACTGCACTGAAAGAATCATAAAAACTATTATGATGTTGCAGCAGCTAATATAAATACTATTGGACCTTGAGGTTTCTTTTGTCCTTTTCTCTGTCATCATTTCTTAGAACCCCTGGATATATCTCCTACTTAACAGTGCAATTCCTAATTCCTTTAGCACTCTCAAAGTGTAGTTCACTCCCATGAACTACCAAGACCATTTCTTGCAGTCAGAGAAAAAAAATAGTCTGATTAAGTGTTATGTTGTATAACTAATGCATTTCTCAAGAGGTCAAAAATTCCTTAATAAAAAGTTCTAAAATATATTTCTTCCTGTCATTTTCCTCACTGCACAGCACCCAGTACTGTTTGAGAAATCTTCTTTAATGCATGCAATCTACAGACTATAACAATGTAAGTACCCGCATTTCATCCATCTAATTCTCTCTTTAAATTTACAGCTCTCAGAAAATATTCACTGATTCTTCCAATTCAGACAATTACTGCTATTTTTATTCTTTATATTGAGTCATGAATACTTGCCATTGTGTTGAGATTGCATTAGATGGACATGTTGAAACAGGTGAATCAGTCTCTTTTTTTCCTTTGTCTGCCAGTTACAATAGGTGTCACTGAAGCTTTCACCTATTTTAATACCAGATCAAGATCAATGTAAATGGCTGCATACTACCAACATACACAGCACCTTGTTCTTTATCCTTAGAAAGACTGAAGTCCTTTAAACTAGTAATCAGGAATGAAGACCAAGAACTGAAATGTATGACGTAATTAATTCAAATAATAATTCCAGAGTAGTTAATAAAAAAAAAAAAAAAAAGAGTTCTAGTAAAAATGGAAAAATAAACTATAGTTCTGCCAAAATGACATTCCCACCCACATCTTATTTTGTTGATTAGTGTTTTGGGCCAGTATATCAACATGGAAAAGGAAGAGACTACCTGTTCAGGCCTGATTTCTTATGTTTGGTTCAGCATTTTGTTTCCCTTCCTATCTTACAGACATGCTTGACAAAATTGTTACAGAGAGACAGCTCTCATCAGCTGGATTATGAGCAAAAACACTATAAAGTATACTCTGGAGCTTTCTAGCTTCATGTCTCAGTTCCCAGGTTCTTTTAGGCCATGCTGTCCCAGATCACTTGTCTTACTATTTTTAATATTAGTGTCAACAAAAAAAAAACCAGCTGTCAGCCTGCATTGATTCTATGATTTGTCACTTATTCAAAGAATCACAGAATAGTTCAGGTTGGAAAAGATCTCTGGAAAATTGCCCTGTCCAACATCCCACTCAAAGCATCGTTTGTTAGATCAAGTTGCTCAGGTCCTTGTCCAGCCACATTTTGGATATCTTCTCTGGACACTGATGTGTTTGTGGAAACTGTTCCATTCTCTGGCTCCCCAAACAGTATTCACAGTACTAACGTATTCAAAACACAATAAATCCAAAGAGAAGGCAATACAAAAATTAAAGCTAGGACTTTTCTCGCCTTAAGGTGAGAAAAGACTGATCCACAGTGAGGCAAGCATACTATGAGACAAACACCTTATTAACAATACCTTTATGTAGGTTTCAGCCACCCATTAAGGCCCAGTTTTTGTAACAGCTTTTATGAATGGTAACTCCTCTCTCTGTTAGGAGGATAACGGTTTTAATTTCTTTATTCTATAAGCTGAAGGTGAAACTGAGAAATTTCTATTAAATGCAAATCCTATAGAAAAACAATCATAAAGAACCTGACCCAAAAAAGAACAGACATTAAAATTCAAGAATGATCTCCACTAGGACCACAGAGATTTTAACTTAGAAATGAGTATAGATTATATAGCTAAACATTATTGAGTTTTATGTTACAATTTCTAAATCTCTTTCAGTATTTCTACATATACTATAGGATTTGTAAATCTCTTATAGGATTTGCAATTCAATTTTTCATCTTACAACATAATGAAAGCTGTAACTAAATCCTACCTTAAGGCACCAATTCCTAAATCAGAGCTTCAGAGTTCAGAATCACAGGTCCATTGCATAAATCAGAGGATAAATCAGGACTCTAGCAACAGAGCTGTGTTTTGTCTAACAGGACAAAATTGTCAGAAAAACACACAAAAACTCCAAACCTTGATGCTGTACTTTCTAGAAAACATGGCTGGCCAGCTTAGAACTACTGCTCTTGACTAAGTGTTTTAATTCTAAGCTTTGACACGTTGTGATAGCAAACAAAAATTATTTAAAAGTCATGAATAATGCCTAACAGTTATGAAACCTATTTAAATTCTGTGGAGGTTTTCCTCATTTGCATTCTGTTTTGATATTTACTTTTTTTTTTTTTTTTAATTAGCACTTCCAGGTTTTCTCCACTATCCTGAAGCTCACAAGGTAATGCTTTTACTTAAAACAGAATGCTAGCATTTAAAAAATGGCAAGCATTGAAAGACCTAAGGCTAATATGACTACAGTGTAAAATTAACCAAACACAGTATCAATCTTTTCATACCTACATTTTTGGTATTACTGAATTTCTCATCTTCATATCCCTCCCCCTCCCCCGACCCCTTAAAAAACCAAAATAAAAACAAAAAACCAAAACAAAACGTTTTTATGAAATTATCTGTATAACCTTTATGTGACTCTCCTTACTCCTGAGTCACTTAATTTTAACTCAAGAAATATTCTACTCGTACTATCTTCAAAAAGCCTGTATTTCTGAGGATATTTTAAAACATTCCTCAAGGTAGTCCATGCCACGTATGTATTTTTATAAAGGATTAGCAGCACACAGTATTACTGCCCAGAGATATATTTTGCATCTTAGCAGAAAAACTCAAAGTCACTTGTAATACAGCAATTTTAAGAGGGAGCAGAGGTAACTGACAAGGGAATTCTTAGTTTTACCTCACCTTTACACTTCATATACCACTAAAAGAAGCTAAATGGATTTTATACTATGCAAATATTACTACTGCCAAAGTTTTAACTGCTGAAGGCTTAGAAATGTGTGGTACAGTTCTCTCAGAGTATGCAAAATACTGCTGAAAATCCCTTACAGACCTAGTTTTAAGTAGGCTTGGCAGAAATTGCAGTGAACTAGTTGAATGCTAATGTTTGGAAATCAAGAAAAAAACAAATAATTAGGCATTTTAAAACACGAGTAGGCCAGTTGTTCCAATATTAGTCACCTTGTTATGAGCACTATACCAGAAAGGAATAGATTGTCACCATGTGTCAGCTTTCGCTGACATCTGCTGTAAGAACAAAAAAATGAATGAAAGAATGGAGACCAGTAACAAGTGGCGTCCCTCAGGGATCGGTGTTGGGACCGGTCTTGTTTAACATCTTTGTCCCTGACATGGACGGAGGGACTGAGTGTGCCCTCAGCAAGTTTGCCGATGACACCAAGCTGTGTGGTTCGGTTGATATGCTGGAATGGAAGGACTGCCATCCAGAGAGCCCTTGACACACTTGTGAGGTGGGCAGATGCCAACCTCATGAAGTTTAACCATGCCAAGTGCAAGGTTCTACACCTGGGTCGGAGCAATCCCAGGCACAGCTACAGGCTGGGCAGAGAAGAGATTCAAAGCAGCCCTGAAGAGAAGGACTTGGGGGTGCTGGCTGATGAGAAAATGAACATGAGCCGGCTTCAGTGTGCGCTTGCATCCCAGAAAGCCAACCGTATCCTGGGCTGCATCAAAAGAAGCGTGACCAGCAGGTCGAAGGAGGTGATCCTGCCCCTCTACTCTGCTCTTGTGAGACCTCACCTGGAGTATTGTGTGCAGTTCTGGTGTCCTCAACATAAAAAGGACATGGAACTGTTGGAACAAGTGCAGAGAAGGGCCACGAGGATGATCAGGGGACTGGAGCACCTCCCGTATGAAGATAGGCTGAGGAAGTTGCGGCTGTTCAGCCTGGAGAAGAGAAGGCTGTGTGGAGACCTCATAGCAGCCTTCCAGTATCTGAAGGAGGCCTATAGGGATGCTGGAGAGGGACTCTTCATTAGAGACTGTAGTGACAGGACGAGAGGTAACGGGTTAAAACTTAAACAGGGGAAGTTTAAATTGGATATAAGAAGGAAATTCTTTCCTGTTAGGGTGGTGAGGCACTGGAATAGGTTGCCCAGGGAGGTTGTGAATGCTCCATCCCTGGCAGTGTTCAAGACCAGGCTGGATGAGGCCTTGGGTGATATGGTTTAGCGTAAAGTGTCCCTGCCCACGGCAGGGTGTTCGAACTAGATGATCTTAAGGTCCTTTCCAGCCCTAACGATTCTATGATTCTATGAAAAAAAAATTACCTCCCAAGTAGGCAGCACAAGCATTTGCTCATTACATATTTCATAAAGTGTGGCCCCTATAGCATCATACTTAAAACAAACATGCAAAGAAATTGTATCACTATTCTGAAAGATCTAGGAAGCTGCTTTTTTTTTTTTTTTTCCTCCACTGAGTAAGACCCTGTCAGCTATGTAAAGTTAGCATATAAGAGGTATCGGAAGTTGCACACATTTTGTGCATATATTTGTCCTAATCAGAATTGAAAGAGTTACCAGTTTCAAAGGTTTACTAAAATCATTCACATAGCCTAGTGTTGCACATGAAAAACATGTCAGATAAAAAAAGCATCTGGCAGCATTGTACAAATGGGTACAATAGCAAATATTGACCAGCCATCAGCACTGGCCACTCCAAAAGCACTGAAGAAAGAAGTTTTGTAAGCTGCAACTGCCTTTTTGTTACAGAAATTATTCTGCATTTGTGAAATTCTATTGTATTGCAGCTGGCCCTGACCATCTCTACACCCAAATACTTCTTCAAGTACTACTCCCTTCCCAAAATGAAGAAGTTCCATGTTTTCACGGAACAAACATCAAAGCATTTCATATTGGTTTAGTAGAAAAAAAGGAGAGAACAGCTTTGCATCAGGGCTGATGCAGTCTCTTGTATAAAGGAGTCTTGCAACTTTCTACCAGCAATTGTAAGTGAAACTAATGTCCCTTAATAGAAAGTAGTCACTACAGTCATACTGTGTGTAGTTAGGCAATATGTCTGCAGTGGTTCATAACATCACACCTGAAGACCAGCCAGTGGAGGATAGCCAGGCAGAGAAAGCTCACCTCATCCATGGCTCACCACTGGACATGACAACTCGCTTCTCTACTCCAAATGCATTTTGTTTGTGAGGTTACATTCTGCCATACCTAAGAAACCTCATCTACCATTATCTTTCAACATCCAAACTGCAGTAACAAGTGTAGCTTGTAGTCCTGAGAAGCATGACAGGGCGAACAAATAGCTGAAGAAAGCATCAGTTAGAGGAAGACGTAAATTGCAAATGTAAACTCTGATGGGCTGGTAACTTTGAGTGATGAGGAAGCTCATGGATTTCATTGCAAGGCCATAAAAATCTTAGAAGGTTCATGGTGATGGGAAAAGGTTTATGAGGAGACAATGAAAGCAAATATTACTTCTATCACCTTCAAGAAGGAGGATCTAGGATCAGCCATACATTAGTCCCTGAGAAGGTGATAGTGGAAATGACCTTGAAAATCACCCAAAAATATGAAGGACAAGAAAGTCACTGTGAGTGGTATGAATCAATTTACTAGGGGAAAATCATGTCTTATAAAACCAACAGCCCTCTACAGTGAGATAACTGGCAAGTCTGGAGAAGATGCAAATCTGGGAGGAAGGGCTGATAGACCAGACTGCACGTGCTGTCATTCAGAGGGACCTCAATAACCTGGAGAAAGAGACTGCTAGCATCTCATGAAGTTCAGCAAAGGGAAAGGCAATGTGCTGCACAGGGAAGAAATAAGCCATGCACCTTTTGGGGGACAACTGACTAGAATGCAACAAGACAGAAAATGATCTGTGGGTCCTGGTGAATAATAAGTCAAGCATGAGCCTACAGTGTGTCCTGGCAGCAAAGGTGGCCAATAGCATCCTGTCATGCATCAGGAAGAGGACAGTCATCAGGTAAAGGGAGGCAATTCTTCCCCTCCACTCAGCACTGGTGAAACAACACCTGGAGGCACAAACTGAACTACAGAAAATTCTGCCTTATGCATAAGGAAAGCTATTTTATGTAAGGGTGGTCAAGCATTAGAAGAGGTTGCCTAGAGAGGTTTTGGTGCGTGCTTGCAGATGCTCAGAACCCAGCTGGACAATGTCCCAGGCAACCTGCTCTAGTTAACTCTGCTTTGAGCAGGCAGCTTGTTCTTCAGCGATCTCCACAGGTCCCTTCTAAGCTCAACTATTCTGCAATTCTCTTCTCCTGTGAAAAGGGCTGTGACCCCTTTAATGACATCAGTATCAGAGCTCTGATCAGCCACTCCATAACACACCATGTTCTGGAGCACACTGTCACTGAAATCACACCCCCAATATGTTTAGATGGTTTTGACCACAATTAATGTGTATATACTGTTAACCTGCTGTCTCATAAGCTTACTTTACCACTCATGTCCTCAGCTAACCAACTAAACCATCATAAGAGCTTCCCCACTGCTCCTCCCGCCCCACCCAAGTCCCCCTAGGCAGAGTGTTCTTCTGTCTCTGAAGGGAAGGAAAGCAGTGCAAGTCTGAAAAAAACCTCTGAAAAGTATAAGCAAAATGTTTCTGAAAATTGGCCAAGCCCAAAATGTGATGAATTACTTATGTCTTTATGTGTTCTGCAGAACAGTACTATATAATATGATGGTACACATTTATGTAATGAAAAAGTATTTTCCACATCTCCATTTTAAGATGATTAGGTTTTCTGCTAGGGGATTTTCTACCTGTCTGAAAGTAGGAAGAGGTACTATTATCTTTTATATGCAGCTGCTGAAAATGGTAAGCAGTGGGCTGGAACAGAGATGAAGTCGAATTAAAGATGGTTTGGCTTATTCTGGCTTGCAGTACTCAAACTGCACTAGAAAAAAAATCAATTATAAAACTAATTACATCTTTAATTGCTTAAACAATCAGCCAGCTGACTTTATGGTTCTCTTGATACTATGCAGGTGCACTTGCAGGTGTTATCTCTGCAATATGTGAGAGTCACATTGTAGTATCCCAACTTGTGCACAGGAGCGCTAGGAGTATAAAATACCACTGTATTGCATACATGCACAAATACATAGGAAGGTTAACCAAACTTTATTACTAAACACAATTCCTTTATACATACATGTATAGCTGTTCGCTTTATCTTCCTGTGAGAGGTACCTAAAATGCATTACAATCATTCTGTTTCGGGCATTTTTTCCTCTAGCTTCCATGTGGCCAAAATTATTGGCTGAAAATAACCAAAATTTGTACTTTGAGATATCTGTATTTCTGGCAATTACATAAGCATTAATAACTAAAACTACCAGAAATGCCTGCCTTTGAGCCGTCATATTAGCAGTACACTAGAGTAAAACAGTCATCTCCAAAACAGGTATTGGCTTTGCCCAAAATAAATTAGGAAAAAGACACAACTAATAGGGAATAGGGCCCATTATTTTCAAAATGTTCAGTCACTTAACCTTTCTGTCTCTTGCCTATATTTCATCAACTTTCAAATAGAAGGGAAAAGTTTAATTTAAAAAAAAAATTAAAAAGGAAATAAATTAATGGCTTTTGAAAATCCCCTTTCTGTATACAAAACTAAATGCTAAATTTGGCCTAAATTCACAAACATATTCTGCCTGCAGGCATTTCTTTTAAACAAATTTAACTCTTCATTGAAAAATTAATAGCCAGTTTCAAATGTAAGCTGCCTGAACAGTCATTTTAAGATAGAAACTGTTAAATTTTTACAAGTATAATATATCACCTGAAATGAAAATGCTGACTCAAGTACTAGAAACAAAGGAAAACAGGCTAGGACACTGTGGTGATTTTACTATAATTCTATAACCAGCGTTTTGGAGCCCTCAAAAGAAGTCCACTCAAAAGGTTACCACACCTATTGTTCTAAGCCCTTTCTGGACCCCCAAACACCAGCAATACCACTGTTGCTTGCCTGACATGGGGAGGTATCATCACTGATTTGACATCGGTCTAAAGCAAGTGTTTCAACTGCAGTGAACAAAGAAATGTGCTTATAGGCTGCAATCAGCAGAAACCTGAAAGTGATTGTGTTGGCTTGTTATTTCTATGCACTTTTTTGCTATAAACTCAGACTTCATGTAAAAATACTGCTGAACTTTCCTGCCTACCTGCTAGACACTGCTGTACGAAAAAATCTCAAGTAACATCAGTGTAATTGGGTTCTGAAAGAAAACAACACAATGAAGCCACTGGAAAAGGCTATGAAAGATACAGGATTAGAAGAAACTACAGCAATGTGCATTAGGTAGCAAATGACTGGCAACAGAGTAAGTGGCCCATAAAACTGGTCTCTAGCTAACAGCTCAGAGCTTAGCTGGCTCCTAAAATGGATCATTATATATTGCTATGTGAGCAAATACACAACTATTCACCTCTCTACCTTGCAAACAAAAGCAATCCCTCCCTCAACTATTCACATAAATCTAGTAAAATATTTCCTTGATATCCTGTCTTGGGTCTCTCCTGCTTCTTAATATCATTCCCATATACAACCAGGAGTTGCGTAAGGGAGTTCTCATAACACTTCCTCATGTCACAAAAGCAGCACCTGTCCTGGATTCTCAGCCCACGCAAAGACAACTGATTTCAGCTAGATTCTGCAGGCACCCATGCTTTTGCAGTAGCAGATACCAATATACCAGCTAGCCTTACTGCCAAACAGTGATATTTGCTCTTATGTTAGCACATAATAAATTAGTTAATTTGCACAAATACATTGATCTGAAGTATCATGTCAGTAAAGCTAGAGCAGGATTATTTTCACTCATGACTGCACAAAAGATTTACATATGCTAAACTCACTTGCAAGTTGAGTAGCTTTAAAAATTTAATCTAGACACCATTTAAAATGCTATTTTTGCTGGATGAGGGACAAAGTGGCTTCACTGGGAAATGCTCTGTAGGGAGACAAGGCTATTTAGTTTGAAACTGAAACGTCAAAAATACTGAGAAGACCTCTCCAACTTCTAAAGTGTCAGGAAGTAATTAGGCAGTATGCTTTCCAAGGAGCTGATTCTGCAGCATAGAAAGTGTTTGTTTGTTGTTTTTCAAATAATTTACCACGTGTATGTTCTACTACTCTTTAAATTCACTTTTTATTATTTTCTTTCTGAAACTGAGAAAAGTTTTGACCATACGGTTCAGTATGCCATTTGCAAGAGGCAAATGATACAAACATTGCTAGCAAGCTATTACAGTACCATTCACAGTAACTTCTACGCTCCTCTTTTAATACTGAAATTGATAAAATCACTGCATTTTCAATGAAAATTTGTTGTATGTGTCCCCAGCATCCTGAGGTCCCTACACTCAAACCTGTGAGCCCAAAATACCTTGGAAATACAACTTCTTGTTTTTAAATACAGTTAAAGCATGCAATTTGGTACTTCAATATAAATTTAGTTGATTTATGGTATCCTGTGAAATCTGAAGAGGCAGATCATGGATTCAGATACCTTTTGAACCCTCAGTGCTAGAGGTATTATTGAAAATCTCTTAAGTTATTGCATACTGTGCTCACTATTTAAAAGCCAGTATTTTCCAAAGGTTTACATCTCTATTGCATTAGCACAGTTTTTTGTTTGTTTTTTTTTTCATACAGCAAATAACACAGGAAGTCGGAGCAGTGTAGTTGGCAATGATGATAAAGCATGGGGCTTTCTTACAGCAACCACTAAAATAATTTTTTTTTCATTATGACATAATCAAGAATACATGTAAAACATATATGAACATTTAAAACACACCTCTAAATTAAACTATGGCACTGTAAGCTTTTCTTTGTCCCCAGCTTCCATCTGCTCTTTAGGTAAATAAACCAAAACAAAATAACCCACCCAGAAGCCTGAATATAGACAGTTATTTTACACCAAGTTACCTACATATTTCATTTATGTTATTAGAAGAAGGTAAACACAAATTATTTTTTTGGAAAAAAGGAAAAAATCCCAGGATCACTTCCACAGCTGCAAAGGCAAGCATAGAAAAAACATCTTTGTAACTGTGCTTTGTTCTTTAAAAGAACAGACAAACCAGGGCTGAGGACATCTTGTAAAAGGTCATGATGATTTATAACAAAACATTTTGGAACATGTTGCATATGCATGGTTAAAACTTGCTAGACAACATTTTTGCTCAGCCAGTTGTTTCAGAGGAGTATAGGGCAGTAAGGAGAAACTCAGATACAAGGCAGGAAGCACAGAACATACAGAATCACAGGAGTGGCTAAAACTAAAGTAGGCTTACATTTCAATTACGGCATGTACTCACCCATATTCCAAGTGCTAGCAGTAGTTCCCTGTGTTCACTACAGAAGAAATGGCTAAGCTCAATTAAAGAATGACAGATGACTAAAGAGATAAATGCCATGGGCTTTTTATGATGCATATTTGGTGTTCTTAAACTTTTGCTATAATTTTGTTTTTAAGTATGGAGTATGCAGTGTGGTGGGTTAACCTTGGTCAGCTTCCAGACACCTACCCAGCAGCATTCTCACTCCTACTCAACAGGACAAGGGGTGGAAATAATATGGAAAAGCTTACTGGTCAAGATAAAGACAGGGAGATCACTTACCAGTTGCCATCATGGGGAAAACACTGTCAGCTATTGCCAAATAAAGCTGATTTGGATAGTGAAAAACTATCTCCAAAAGATTAAAACAGCACCTTCATGCTGCCTTTTTTGCAGCCTCAGTTTCACTCCCCTGCCTGCACAGAATTCTTGTCCTTTCTTCAATATGTTTTCACAGAGACACCACCAACTTCACTGATGGGCTCAGCTGTGGTCTGCAGTGGCTCAACACTCATCTTCCTTGTCCCTTCCTCTGAAATCAACTACTATTATCAGTGTTTGATGAATGCTCACATCAATTGCTCTGCCTGAATGGCATTCACTATTGATAATTCTAGGGACACTGTGCATTTCCCCTGTGCTAATGATTTTTCCCCCAAATCCCTGGACTATAGCTCATATGACTAGCTGTTAACAATGACCTGAATATGGACTACTTCCAAATATATTGCTTTGCCTTGCTGTTATAATCTCTGTGTAACAATTCTCTAAAACAACATTACATTTGAAGTTCCAGCTGATAGCATAAGGTTGTATTTTACAGATGTCGTATTTTGGCATTTTTAAGCTCACAGTATTTTCTACAGTGCTGCCTGAATTCTTCATGAAAAAAATTCTATTCTACCACTGCACAGATAGGGATTCTTATGATGTGCCTTATCCCAGGGGCAGGGTTCTTAATGCTTATCACAATGCCACTATCTTATTTACATACTAGGATCAACAAATAACTTGTACCCATATTTTTGTTTACTGAGACATAGTATGCCACTATCCTATTTACATACTAGGATCAACAAACAAGTTGTATCCATATTTGTGTTTACTGAGCCATTTCCTGTGGGGAAACAAATTTGATTTAAATTGGTTCTGAAGCCTAGCAATACAGCAGTCTGTGTTTGCCATACAATGGTAGTGCAGCATTAAAAAATGGGAGGGGAAAAAACGAAAAAGTACAGAGGGAAGTTATTCATATTTTATGCTATTCCTCTAAACTTTTCTTTTTCCCTTTTTTAAACAGAGATGAAAAATATAAAAATCATTCCACTCATAGGTAGTAGGCAACTCAGGCCAATCTCCTCAAGCTATTTCCTTACATTATAAAATAATTAGGTTGCAAAAGCACATCATTTAACCTTCATAAAACGGAAAATCTGAGTTAAAACCTCATGAGAACTCTAAAGTTCTCTCTAAACTATTACATAAACCCCAACTGAAAATGTTCTCAACTTTGAGGAGAGATCTGTAAATGGTATTTCCTGAAGATTTTTTTTTTTTTTTTCCCCTGGGAAAAAACCTGAAGCAGGACAATATTCTGACATTACAGATATTTTTTTTTCCTGTAAGAAACAGGCAGCAGTGTGAAAACACAAGTTTCCTACCTCTTATACACCTAGCACAAGACTAACCGTGGATCATGCATCTTACTAGGGATTTTGTAGTAAAAGGGAGAATGGTAGTTGGAGCAGTCACTGAGACTGTAGTTGTAACACTTCTTCTGGCAACACGTGATGTGCAGATGGTATCAAAGATATGCCAATAACTTAAGTAAGAGCCTCCAATAAAATCCTTTGTAGTGCATGCTATACTTTATGAATCAAAGTGACACAGGCTACCCTACTTATCTGGCACTTTTGTTGTACATGTAGTGAGTTTAACTACCTTATATGCAAGTGCATTTCTCAGGCAAAAGTCTGCGCTCCAGACATATTTATATTTGTGCCAGGTATCAGCTACCTCTAACCAAACTGATTCATAGTATCCAGAAAAGAAAACCATCATCGGAAACACAGATATTACTTCCATCTGATCTATTTGCCAGTGACAGAATCATAAAAAAAAACTAAAAAAAAAAATTCTTCAAGCATTCCTTTGGCTCTTTCCGGGTCATTATTGCAGTCTATGATCAAAACAAACTATTTTAGAAACAAGATAGCCTTTTCCTGTTTATGAATGGTCAGAGATTTAAAGCCACAAAAAAGTCACACTAACGGTTCTAGCAGAAACCACCAATGTACTTAGATCACCACTATCTCAGACTGGAAATTAGAATGCACATTGCCGATTAGATCATTTAGTGACAAAAAAACAATGCATGAGGTTTAGACATTGAAGTCGCATCTTCATGTTGGTGCATCTGCTTTAATTAGCTTAACTTTTCATGTAGGGTAAATAAAACATTAAGGAGTCAGCCAGACAGATAAGCGGCAAACTGTTTTTCAAACAGCTCCATGAAATGAGCAAGAATAAAGCTTCAAGAGTGTTATATTTACCTCTGTAGCTCTCAGGGCACTTTTAAGAACACTGGGTCAGGTACACTGAGACACTGAGAAAATGTGCAATTTCTTTCCCACTGTGCTGTCAAGGCATTCATGCTGTGAATAGCTAACACCCTTCTTTGGCAACCAGGCAAATATTTCTACTTTCTGTCATTCTAGTCATGAAGTATATATCAGCACTGCCTCAGCTGATTTAGTGCCAATTCAAGTCAGACTTTAGATACATGAGCTAGTAACTGGACAAAATATTCTTGATGAAGCCTTGTCACAAACTCAGACTGCTGCTTAATACATTTCAAAATGGTTAGATAGTAAAAAAGGCTGTAAAGCTGAAAAGGCAGCAAAGAAGAACACACATTCAGTGAACTGCCAGAATGTGGATTTAAAAAGTGCATACAAGTCAAATACGCTGCTGCTTCTATTTACTGATAACATTGTATAAAAAAAAAAACCCACCATCAACACCCCGCACCCAAAAAAAAACCAACAACCCCAACAACAAAAAAAAACAAACAAGCAAGCACAAGATTATAAAGGATTAGGTAAGTTCTTAAAAACCATTCTTATTTCCCATACTTCAAAAATACATGTATTTAGAGAAGCATAAGTGATAAGCAAGTCTACCGAGGCAGAACTGAGACAAGGCTAAATGAACATATCCTATTAAAGTGCTTACTGCACACAGATACAATAAACATTACTTTTTTCTTAAATCCTTTCAAATATAAATGTCTGACTACATTGTACTTGCAACTATTGACCAGAAGTTTCTATTGCCTATACCATGAAAGTGGAAGACAGAATGAAAAGTGCTTATTTCAGGGGGGACATATCCCCTGGAATCTGCTCAGAAACCGTTTGTTTTTTTTTTTTCCAATGGGGTAATAATAAGCAGGCAGGAATAATGGTTCAGTGTGTGAATACAAAAAGCAACAAAATAGATTATTTAGAGTGCAAACTTTGTGCTAAGAATTTAGAGCAAAATGACCTTTGAGACCAGATTCCAAACTTTGAGCCACACTGCATTAAATGGTGTTCCCTTACCCAGAGTTTCTATTTCAGACAGGATGTGGTTTAGTGTTTTATCTCCCATACTTACAATCTACATAGAATTAAAATATGCATTAACTGAATATGCCCTGAACAGTACTTACCAATACTGGCATAACCAGGTGTTGATGGATCTCCTCCACCATTCAAGGAAACCATAAATGCTTTATCCGTAAGATCTGTAGTCTTTGGTAAGTCACAAGGATCAACATAAAGGAGAACACCACCAAACCCTGCATCTTCTAACAGAGAAAGCTGAGGAAAAAAAACAACATAGGTGTCTATTAACAAAAACAATGTTAGAACACACTATTTAATTACTGTTGAGACAGAGACTTTATTATAACTCAGGCTCTTGCCATGCCATGTTCTGTACAAACTGAATAGACAGGCACAGCTCCAAACTGCTTATAATATGAAACCAGCAGCTATTCTCGAAAAGACAAAATCAAACCACCAAAAAACTATTTCAAAGTCATGATTCCCAATTCATGTCAAAAGCTACTTTCAAGCCTAATGACAGAAAGAACTCTTACTTACTTAACATATCACTTACACTACATCTATGCTATACAGTGTTAATGCTGCACCTGCATTTCAGATTTGCAACTGTTCCATCTTCACTTCTTTTAATAGTCAGATGAGGCTAGTGTGTTGGGAATTATATTCAGATGAGGTACTGACATGATTCCGCAGCGTACACAAACAGGTATGAAGGGAGTCACCCTTCTTCCTACTCATTAGACACTTGCTAGAAACACAACCCTAACATATTTTTGTGTGATTTAAATAGTAACTTGAAAATGTTTTACTTTTGAATCTAATCTCACTACAACATCCTAAGCAGATCTTCCATATTTCCCATATTATTAGCAGTATGGCATTTCTGCATATTTTACCTCTTCAAGAACATCGCTAAGGGTGTATAGCACATACTAGATATTTGCACACAGTGGTCTCAGCCCAGGACAGGATTTCTGGCACACCCACTCTTCAGTTAACAGAGAAAACAAAAGGAATTTACAGATTTAACCCCCCAAAAACAAGACAAAGAAAAAAACAAAAAAAAAACCCCAGAAAACAACAAACTACCCCCCAGAAAACCTCCCCACCCAAACACGAAACAAACAAACAAAAATCCACAAAGAAACAAACAAAACAATCAGCAGCCCAGCTTATCCAGCCCTGGCGTCTGCTTCCTGTCAGACAGACAGCTTTTTTTCTGTCTCATCAGAACATCACAGCTTGAGTTCGTAATGGCAGTTAGCCTTTCAAAAAGTCTATAGATCTGGGGTGCAAATCAGGGAAATGTCCCTCAAGTCAAGGGCAAAAATATCCAAGCACCCTGACTTGCAGCAGCCTACAGATCAGTTTTGTTTGGAAAGCCTCAGGTTTTCCCTTTCATAGAGAACTGAAAAGTAAGGCAATTTTATGCCAAATCAGAAGAAATCAAATTGTAATGTGGCAAATACTCCTGTGAAATGAGAAGACCTTTCTATATATTGCTCTGCATACTTGGAATAGACTGAAGACAACAACTATGACAGAAAACTAGATTAATTTTCAGACAGAAGTAATTCTGGTATTTTAGGATTATCTTACTATTTACTATACTCTATTTACGACTTTCGAAATGTCTCCAAATGGTCTGAGGAATGATTACAAGTATATGATGTTTCTGAAAGACACAACTCTGATTCTGTACGAACCCAAGAAGTTGTTACTATACCCCCGGTATCCACTTCAGTTGTCCTTTTCCTTCTGTCTTTTAGACCCTTCATTTTTTTCTGTGTGTATATATATATATATTCAATTTATCTCTTAGCTGTTGAGTTTAAGGAATGTTTATTCATAGTTCTTCCTGGCTTTACAAGCATGTAAATTACAGGAATATACATATCTAATACAGTGATTTGCCAAGAGTTTGACACCAGTCTGAATTCAGATAAACAGATACAAGTGAACCTGTGAATCACTTGTGTAATCTTACATATTCAAACAAGTAATTCCTAGATGAAAAGGGACAGTCCCTTTGAAAGAACTCTATTCAGATAAATATGTGTGCAGACTGAGAACATGATTAGCACGGACATTTAAAAATGTAAAAGGTTAACAATGTATTACATATCTTAAATGTAATGCAGGAATAACAATTTTATAATGGTAGGTTTGCTTAATATTGTTTGGTTCTGTTTCCAATTCATGTTCATATTCAGCTATGCACAATAAAAGGGATGGGGATGCTATAGGATCCTAGGTAAATGATACAACAGTCAGGATTTAAAGTGACAATTGTATTTCTTTTTCTGCATCCATATCCGGTATCTTTTGATGCATCTCTAGTCTTATTTAATAGCATAGAAAAGAAACACAGATGCGGTCTTCTTTTGTGAAGAGAGTTTTAAAAACTTTGTAAACATGGTAGCACTGGGTGCTGCACTTTGTGAGTAACAACAGTGTACTTACCCTTCTTTCAGAGAAATAGAGGAATTCAATAGTGGTTTTTGTTAAGTACAATCTTTAGTAAGAAGTTGTGTTGTGCATGTAAAATTATAAACCTGCTTTCTGATTTCAGCTATAATTACTGCTTTTTAACTTTCCAACAGTGACACCACAACTATGCCAATAAATGAGCATTGTTGAGTCCATTTTCATCTTAAGTCAACACAACAGCCATAAAGTGCCCTAGCACAAAGAATCTTAGCAATATATATAATAAAATACATATAATTAATATATAACCTATATATATATAAAATAAAAAGCATAATAAAAAACATGGTTTAAGATTCTAGATTAAGTCCTTCAGGTAAACTGGTACACATCTATTAAAATCAATGGATTACTTTAGACTGTAAAACCAACCAAAAGCGGGATCTGCTCCTTCTGCTTTTGAGTGTATGCCTCCTCCCTCTCCCAAAGACAAACATCTCAGACTAAAATGGAAATACCAGAACCCTTGACAAGAAAACTGATGCTGGTGCCCATTTTTAACTCTTACATTGTTTATGGCTGCTTAAACCCTCAAGTTTTAGAGTCACTTAAAAACTAGCAACACTTTCAATTCAGTATATTAAATCATCCCATAAAACATTCTGGATGTTTAATCTAAGACACTTGCTCCTTTACCAATGGCTCTGTCATGTAACCAGGGCCAATTAGCCTTTTAAATTCTACACACCTTATGGCACAACTAAATTGCCTTTTAAATATGATGTGTCTGAAACAGTGAAAACCCACACCTTTATTTTAAGGAGTGACTAGTAATTTTTGAAGCCTCTATTTTACTTGGGGAAGTTTCTATATAATAAGGTATTACTTGAATGTAAATGGCAATAACTATGACATCAATAGCTTTAGATACATTAAAACTCTAATAACACATTCAAGCTTCTGGACAAAGATAACTGATCTGAAAGAGAAAACAAAATCAGCTCTGCATACAGGCATATTGCAGTAGACTGAAGAACCTGCTTTTGTTCTAACAGGAAAACTCAAAGCTACTTCTCTATTTTAACTGCGCCATCTCTGAATATGGCAAAGGAAACGTGTTATCTTTTGAACCAGCACACAGCTAACAGAGACCAGGTCTGTATTCCACATTTGAGCCAAGTTCACTGTTGGGCTTTGGCCACAGACCTGTTGGCCTACAGGTATTAGATCCAAAAAACAGAAGTTGAGCATGACTCTTTACTGGGAAAAAGGATCAACAAGAAGCAGGGGCCGCTATTTCTCACAGCTGACTTAATGTGTTTTGTGTCATCTGAGGCTAGTGTGCACCTGAATGACTGTTTCATCAGAAGGAATACATTAGTGATCAGAACGCAGGAACAAACCTACCAAAGTGACTACAGTCCCTCTGTATGAAACTCCAGCTTAACGTGTAAGACCTGTCCTTAAATGACTGGCTATAACCAGAGAAGCAATGTAGCAAATACTGGACTTAAGCTCTACTTGTTATCTTTCAGCTTAAAGCAAAGTCTACCTTGATGAAGATCTTTTCCCTGGTCTCTTGCTCAGCTAAGAGTATCTTTGCACTTCTGGTAAATCAAAAAGCAAGAGAACAATCAGGTAATCAGGCTTCATTCTTATCCAGAGAGTACATGGGATTGGTTACCTGCTAACCACGGAGCCTCAGAAGTATTGAGAACATGCACACTGAAGCATGTAGCTGTTTAAGAAGTACTCTCACTTTCCAGCTGAAAATAAAACCTGACTGCCAGCACTACTCTGATGTTCTGCTCCTGGGATCCACATCTGGGTTTTAGTTTCAGCTGTCACTGCCTGTGCAGAAATCAGAAAATCACCTCACGCTTTGGTCTCATCTGGATTACAGCATGTAAGAATGCAAAAATAGCTAAGAAAGGGCTACTAAACTACTCTCTCAATGTAACACCTGATCTTCTCTGATCCAGCAAGACCCTATTGGCTTAAAGACAACTAAATGAGCATGACATCTTTTCTCTTCCTTTAGTTGATTCGCAGTAATAGTCCTGTTCACAAATTTTTTATCAAGTAGCAAAGTGTGATCAACTAATGTGGTGCATCACAACACAGTATATTCCTAAAAGTGATGGTTAGCAATGATTATGAATACATCAGAAAAAAAACAAAACCATGATGCAGGTAACTGGATTATATCAACATACTAGTTACATATTACAATAGTTTCTCATTATTACCAATTCTTCCCACTATATTTGCAAGTGGTCCCAAAAATATGGCCAAACCTTTTGAGAACCTTGCTGTTCCAGTCTAGGAAGTTGTCCATCTTTCTGAAACCTCTCTGCAATCAGTCTTGGTGTTACATGTGCAGAGAACTCCAGTATCAGCATCACTGTATGTCTTCCTCTCTCTCTTCTGCTGAAGGCCATTTCTTCTTCCTGCTCTCTGTCACTCCCCTAAAGTTGTAATGGCTATGTAATGGTTGTAATACCAGCCCCATTACTGATAAATATTGCCTTTGTCAGACTTCGTCAATCTTCTTTCTATGATCGTCCATTTATGTGTCTTGATCCACAATAATGACTGAACCATTGATTAGTCGGCACAGAAGATTTATTTCACAGGAGGATATATCTCAGTGTATTCAAGTTTAATGAAAATGGGATATTAAGTAGACACAGGCAGATCCAGTAACACCACACTGAGAAGGCATTAATAAAATCTGGAGAGTTTACCCCTTAATGCAAGGGGGAAAAAAAACCATGTAAGAAATTGTGATAGAAGAGACAGATGGAAAATAATACAGAACCTTAGACTAGAAATTATACACCACAAAATCCCACCTCAAGAACCAAAGCTGTGAAAAATCTGCTTATTAACCTATGAAACCATTACTTTATCAAACAATACATTATGTAAGATAACACAGGTCAGGACAGGACACAATAGCTTACAATTCTATCCAATAAGTGACTTTGTCATAATGGAAGGTTCAAAGCGAGTAGCACTTACACTGTTTTTAGAAAAGTTAATTTCCATATGCACTTCATAATTTGCATATACATCAACAAGAGTTTTTCAATACGTGAAAAATCAAACTCTAGTGTTGGAGAAAAAAAAAAGTAATTAAAAAAATAACCAGATCTCTTCACTTTACTATAGGTTCCCTTCATGTTATATTTTATTTCTCAATATCAGGTTCAATTCAAATGAATTCAGTGACATTTTCTAATCAGATCTAATTCTGTTTTCAACTATACTATATAAACCTTCAGACTTTTAATTATTAGATAATGGTCAAAATGTATCAATAAATATAATATAAACTACCTGCACAACGCTATTTAAGATTTCTCTTTTACCTCATTATAACGTATTTCAGTACTATGCTACTGTAATTTAAGTCTACATTGCAAAAAACCCTGTAGAACACCATTCTCTCTTAAGCCAAAAGTGCCTCAAAATGTGGTTTTCACTTTCAGAAGACATTCATATGCATGTATCTCACGCTACTGAAAGCGTGTTATCTGGGCTGCATCCTCATTCCTGTACACAGGATCTGACATGAATAGATACTATGAGGCTGTTCACTGAAACTACTCACAAGTCTTTGAAGGCCTTTCTACTGTGCCACCACAACATAGCAGAAGGCGCTCTTGTGTAAATCAGAATCAAAGCAATTATGCCATACACTAGGAGCTTCTGACTGATGTCACCATCATGAAGATGATATACCCAACCTCTGTGAATTTATTTATACAGAAACCTGAAAATTTCAGTCACAACTGAATGTCACAATGACAGAAAAGGAATTTAGATGCTCTTGAGAGGGGTGCCTTTGGTATACCAAGGCACCAAAGTGGTAAATTAAGTATGCATTTATCTTCTACTATCACCAATTCTGTAAGAAAAAGAATGTGTCTGCAGTGAAAAAGTGTGTAACAGAACCATAAACACATTAAACATGCTTTTGCTACAGACAGAAAAATGCTTAAGCATGGAATTTTTTTTAAGCTTAATAGGGTTGCGTGCACTCCTTAAATTCCATTAAATCTAAAAAAAAAAAAAAAAGGCAAAACAAAAAAAAAGCAATTTTACACAATGTCTGTGTTAGGGTAAATGACATCACAGTTCATTAGATGAAGGCTTTTAAGTGTCAGCTACTCTCAGTACAGCAAAATTCATACTGGGTTGTGTTATTCTAGCATATGACCTCTTCCATATTTGCAAGTGGTCCCAAAATATGGCCAACAGTCTTCCCCTTCTCCTAAATGCAGATTCACAGCTGCACTGTTTATTACAAGTCCAGTCAGGTGCTAACACAGTAAAACCGGGATGTAATGTATTCATAAAGTAAAAACTTAATTGATATTCCCACTTATATGTTGACTGCCTATATATCGTTATCATCCCCTTTTCTCTGTCCCTTCCACCCAAAAATGCATGCAGAATTTTATATTCAAAGTCATAATACATAGGGGGCATTGAGACAAAACAAACAAAACTAAAGAATTAAAAATAATTAGTAGAACAAACAATGCAATATACACAGCAGTATTTCAGAGAAAGAAAGAAAATATATCAAGGATATACGAAAAAATACATGCATCTACCTATTCTAATATTACTGTTTAAAATCAAACATATTAATAAAAATATAGAAGTTGTAACTTCTACTGTCATTACACTTCAGTGCAATGATCAACATGAATTAGACAAACAACAGTAACCAGCTTTTAGCAACTGCGTTTTTCAATTCATAGTGCAAAACGCAAAAGATAGTTTATTAATCTGAGACACATCTTTATGAGCTGGATAGGTTACAAGTTAATTATTACTCTTTTCTACTGAAGTTCCAATTAAAATCATGATGCTCTGAAAGGATCTGCCATCACATTTTACTAATTGGTAGTATGCAAAAGTAAGGGAAAAGTGCCATTGAAACAGTTGGAAGACCTCACTGACATAACATCTTTTTACTTCTGAAACTGTTTGCTTGAGTAGAAAAGTAAGACTTTGCATACTGCAGATTTTATCTGATGCCACTGCCCTTTCAATTACTTACTGTAATAGAGAGTACTTGGAAGATGCAGTGATAACACAAACAAGACTCAAGACAGAAAAAAAAACACCTAGATTTTTACCACTCTGCCAAGTTGAATATTTTTAACGAGTAAGATGGCAGAGGTCTCCTTTGGCTCCAGCTTAATTTTTTAATACCGCACTTAATGTTTAATCATGCTTCTATATCTGGGGACAGTGTTCAAAAGAATTCTGTGGCAAAACTGTATCTGAAGAGGCTTTGGCTTTTGCTGATCAATCCTCAAGGTACTGCATTAAGACAGTCAAAGAGATGGAGGACACAGGCAGTTTAATCGCTCACTACATGGGGATGATGAAAAGAAATCATCTTTCCTATTCAGCTCTAACACTCACCTTGTCTAGGGAATGACACTATTGCTATATTGAACAAACAGAACTGGGAAAAGGTTTAAGCTGCATAAAGCTTCAAAAAGCTTGAAATGCAGACAACGGTGATCTCATAAATGACAGGCTATTCCTATAAAGGTCTTAGAAGTTGGAAAACATACTGCACTGGAATTAAATAAATTATTCCTGACACACAGTGCCACATATATATACTTGCTCTGCATCATGCCCAGACCTTAAAACTTTGATGTACTTATTATCAGAGAAATGATAATATGAAGTGCATCTATTTGTGGAAGGAGTTTGACATGCATACCTAAGGTTTTTCAAGACATTTTTATTAATCACATTCTGAATTGAAACTGTCATTCACAATTTTAAATTTTCAGGATTTTTTTTTCCTTTACTTATCTAAAAGTGATTTACAAGTAGAGATTTCTCTCTTTTATTTCTTGGATGTCCTACAGAATGTAGGAGGAAAAGCAGGAGGGAAGGATAAGAAACCTTAGAATGTTAATCATAAAAATCTGCATATGAGTTATGGGGCTGTATGGTAGTAAGAGCTGTAAGAGCTACTTTGTACATAAATTTACCATCAGCTGTATTTTTACCTACATTCTTCTGTCAGATAAGAACTATTCAAGGGCAGCAGCCTTTTAAATTAGCACTAACCACAAGAAAACTGATTTGTGAAGGGTCATGAATATTTGATTTTAGAAGTAAAAGAATAAGGTAACTTGTTTTTCTTTAGTGTGACTATCTCAAAAAGAAACTACTAGAGGGAAGTAAGATAGGCTTCAGTGTTCCTAGTCCAACAACTTGAAGCAATATGACATCTCCATACTAGTTCAATCCCTTTACAGGCTAGATGTGGCCACAAGGAATCCTTGGAACCCTTCAGCCACCCCCTCCAACCCTCCCACCCTCCGGAAGTGCTCTTGCAGTAGGAAGAGGAGCAACTAAGATGTCATGCAATGAGATATACATACTCAGCCTTCCCACGGACATGGAATCAGAATCATAGAATAGCAAGGGCTGGAAAGGACCTTAGGATCAAGTTCCAACCCCCCTGCCATGGGCAGGGACACCTCCCACTAAACCATGTCACTCAAGGCTCTGTCAAACCTGGCCTTGAACACTGCCAGGGATGGCACGCTCACAGCTTCCCTGGGCAACCCATTCCAGTGCCTCACCACCCTTACAGTAAAGAACTTCTTCCTTGTATCCAATCTAAACTTCCCCTGTCTCTCATATATACCAGTTATCCATTACCACATGTAGAGCTGAAACACTTCATTCTCTGAGCAAACCAACAATCAAAATCCCCCAACACAACAACACAGAATCATGGTATAGTTAGGACCTTATGATCATCTAGTTCCAACCCCCCTGCCATGTGCAGGGACTCCTCACACTAAACCATGTTGCCCAAGACCTGTTCTTGAACAGGGATGGAGCATTTACCACTTCTTTGAACAACCTGTTCCAGTGCCTCACCGCCCTCACAGTAAAGAATATGTTCTAACATGTCCCACATGATCTCATGCTCTTGTGATGTTGGCCGGAATTGCTGCCGGAAATTATTTCCCATAGCACAGGATGATGTAACAGAGCCACATTTAAATTTCCTGTGACCAATGATACATTCAAAAGCCACAGTCTTTTGTCTAGCAATGATGTCTGAACATGGATAAGACAGTACATAACCACAAACAAAAAGGAAAGCCAAAAAAAAATGCAAGACAGGCAATCAGCACTGGGAATCACATCACACTTGCGAAGAGTAGCAGCTTCTATGCTGCAAATCTGAGAGAAACTCACACCAACTAAAGAAATAAAGCGCTCAATAAATTAGAGCTACCACAAATTGGCAAAACTGAACCTGGATTGAGAGTTTCCAAGTATTCATGTATAATGCTGAATCACAATTCAGCTTGTCTGCTAGTTTGTCTAGAAATCTAGGCACTAGCCTCTGGACAGCCATAGCAGTTGAGTTAAAAACTTGAGACTTCCCCTTCCCCCATCTCTAAACCAAAAAGCAGTGTGGTTTAATCCGGTAATCCTTGAACAGCAAAATTTTCAACTTCATGGTCCTGAATGTGGTATTAAGTTTACAAAGATCTGAATGGTTTTGTTCCATACTTTTCCCTGTTTGCTGTCTGCTCATCTTTCATCCAGTTTTATCAAAGAAAAGTAATTTGTTACACACCAGCAGTTTTTAAAAATGGAACTTTTCACAAAAGGGTACTTGGACAATTAAACATAAGCCAGATATATTGCCAGTTCCCTGCCACTAAATTTTAGGTACTTTTAATAAAAATTGTGTGCACGTTTTACTGCCAGATCTTGCTTACCACTGCTAAGAAATTCACAACCTTCAATCTAATTAAAAATGAAATTGAATTACAATTCCCTAGAAACAAGGGCTGATTGGACTCTGTAAGCTTTACTTAATTTATTTCAGAAACAAAATAATTGAATTGCTTACAGTCCAGGAAAAAATGCTTCGTTATTTGGAGAGTATATAATACAAAGCCTTTCATACAGCTATTGCATTCCTGCATCTTCAGGAAATACTACTCACTTTTAAATAAGCATGTGGAGGAGCACTGTGTGTACTAAGTATCATTAAATACTCAGTAAGCATTAAAAAGAAGAAACAAGCAGTCTGTATGAATGTCCAGATAAGCAACCTCCAAAAAGCCAGTAGCATTTACTTCATACTGAAACTGTTGTTTCTGATAATGTTTATGGTTATTTCAGTCTATGTTTAGACTCTATTACAGAGAGAACAAAGCTGAAGATCCAGCATACCAAAAACAATTACACAAAGATATAATTATAATCTTGGTAAATCATGAGGATTAGACGCTTAGCTGTATTTCATGCATTCCATCAATTCCAAACTCACCACACAGCCAATACAGTCACAGGCCTGAGTCAAATCTGACAATTTCCCCTTACTTTATATTTTTTAATTATTTATTTGTTTTCCTACCGCTAGAAAGATGAGGTAAGGTCAGTGGATGCACTCTACAAAGAGTCTTCCTAGCATGGGGCACTTCTTATAGAGAAAGCCATGGTGTTAGGTTCACGTCACCCTTCACATAGGGCAGAAAAACCACAGGTGATTTTCTCTGGCAAGGAGGCTCTAATTTTCACTGTTCCGGAAGCCATGCTATCTGCCACAAGCACTTAGGGAACCTAGTCTCAACTTCAGGGAAGTCTCAGATCTCTGCAGTCCATTTCTCCTCACAAGGACTGAACCCTGTGGCAAATTCCCAACCAGGAAATTACTTAGGGCAGATCAACTTGCAGTATCAGCTTGGTCGCACACCACAGTACGTGGATTCATTTCAGAACTTGCAAACACTGCTGAAATACCTAGTGGTTCACACTCCAGGAAGGACATGTGGAAGACCATGTCCTTCCTTTGACTTCATCTGGAGAGGGACTTTTTACATGGGCAAGTAGTGACATGGAAAGGGGTAATGGCTTTAAATTGCAAGAGGCTCATTTTAGATTAGTTACAAGGAAGAAATTCTTCACTGTGAGGGTAGTACAACACCGGAACAGCTTGCCCAAATGAAAAAAGAAGCTGTGGCTGTCCCAACCCTCAGGAGCTCTGAGCAACCAGGTCTAGTAGAAAGTGTCCCTGCACATGGCAGGGTGTTGGAACTAGATGAGCTTTAAGCTCCCTTCCAACCCAAACCGTTCTATGTTTCTGTGATATTGGATTTCAATACGGAAGGCAAACATGTTCAGAAACCAAAACCTTCACACTGCAACCTCCAGGTCCACAGAGAGCTCTGGCAGGTCACAAGAGTAAAATATGGTTTCCTTTGCACTAAATGGGCCATGCTCGCCCTGTGGATTTATCATGTGGCAGCCCACACTCAGAAGCGGTTCCCACCTTAACACACCCTCCTCACAGACTGACAGGCCTCACCTCCCTTCTGGAAACTTCTAAGCTGCCAGGCAGATTATCTGGGGCAGTGTGTGTGTGTCAGGGCTTGGCCAGCCCCACTCCTTCTGAGGGTGAAGTTTCCTGACTGGCCCACTTGGTTCCTGCTCCTCCTGGCCTGGCCAGGGGCTGTGGGGTCTCCGTCAGCTGAGGGTCACCATTCTGCTTGGTTTAGAAAAATATATTTAGCCTGTGGTGTTTTTCTCCTCCTTGTTTTCTGTTATCTATAGCAATAATAAACATACTAACTGAACACTTCATCAGGGAGAGGTTAGACTGTAGCACCCTAAGGTCCATTTAGTTGTGTGTTCTTTTGATTTGGTTTGGTGGTCTGGAGCCATTAAATGTCCAAAGCATACCTTGCTTGGACAATCGCTTATGAAAACCATTCATAAATGCTGTCAAAGGGGTTGAGTTAATAATGGTAATGACACCCAGAATCCCTAGGAGCAGTTGTAACAAACAACTAAGGTAAGCCAAATGCACAGAAGAGGACACATTCCTGACGTTTAAGTCCATGCAGCATGTAGATCTCTGCTGTTCAGTATGTCTAACAATGCATCTTGCATTAATTCTACAGGTTTTTTAGCCCACCTGCCACTTCTCATAGCAGATATAACATAAGAATTTGAAGATCCCTATGCTGAGTTTAACATACAAGTTGCTATCCTCCCCTATACTGCAAGTAAACGACTTGCACCACTACTTAATCGCAGGGGTTTCCCTTATATGCAGAGAACAGTGACTATGGCAATCTGAATGCCTTCAGAAGGCTGATGCTTGCAACATAAACTGAGACATAGCTGTTCCCTCCCTGTCAGAAGGGCTGCTTCTCACTTCACCTGAAAACATATACCCATGCTCCTGATTTGTTCTGCATATAACTGAGAAATAAAGAGTACTTGACTCAGTAGCTTAAAAGCAGAAAAACAAACCTGATGTGTACTCAAAGGCATAGAACGGTTTGCACTGGAAAGGACCTTAAAAAATATCTAGCTCCAACAGCCCTGCCATTACAGGGACACCTTCCATTAGACCAGGATGCCCAAAGCCCCTCAGTGGTGCTTTGATTGCTGACAGCACTTACGTAAGCCCTTCAGCTTTTTTTGTCTGTTTTTCTAAGACTAGTATGGCACTGCCTTAACTTTTTGTTTTGAGTATGGCCTTGACATACAAAAGACTTGACTCATAAATGTCAGAGTATAAGAATATCTCAGTCATTTAATCAGAGACAAGCATGCTCAAGTCAGATTTAGGTGAATATCTGATTTATAACTTCAGTTGAATGTATCTATGACCAATAAATAAATAAATTCAGTAAAATAACATTGTAATTTATGCGTTCTTAATCTCCAAATTTTCCTGCATGCTGGCAGGTTACCAGTGACTGTTCTGTGATGCACGGGTTATAGTCCCAATCTATGCCAAAGGGACAGCAGCTCATCACCAACATGAGAATATTTCCCCCGCTGCCACTTACAGTGGCATCATTAAACCTCTGTTAAGTCTCAGTTTGAATAACTGGCAGCATATCTTGAAGGCAAAACATGGAAATTGTGATTGAGATCTTCCCCAAAATCTCTTTTCTTTAAAGAACGGAGAATTCCACAAAATGAAAAAAAAAAAGGCAAAAAATCATCTTGGATGGAATGTAAAGGTTAAACAAACAGGCATCAATATTTTTAAACTGAACATGAGATATTTAATAGCTGTTACTGTAGTGACAGGTAGAATCCCTCTAATATACTTATTTCTGGTACTATTTACTGACTATAAAATATTACCACTCTTGAAAGTAATAACTTGTCTTTTGGATGACAGTTCAGGGTTTAATTTGTAACTAAAAAGCTAAAAATAGAGAGGTTTTGGACAGCTAATGGCTCCAGATCACCAAACCAAAGCAAAAGAATACACAATCATATGTAGACAACAATATGGAAAAAAAACAAACTAAAAAAAAAACCCTTCTTTTGTTTCTAAAGTTATTGATTCATATGCAGTGGAAACACAAAATCTTTGTCTGTCTCCACAATCTTTTCTCAACTAACATGTAGCCTGTAATTGCGATATCTTTAGGGTAACTTGAATTTATGTTTTCCAGTAGTAACACTGAAAGTTAGTAATGTTGAAATGCAATAGCCCTTCCATCTATAAGACAAAAATAGGATTATGACTTAACTACCTTGCCGACTAAAGATTTTTGTTGTGGTTTAAACTCAGTCAGCCACGCAGCTGCTCTCTCACTCCCCCACCTTCCTCCCCCCCCAGCTCCCAGAGGGATGGGGAGGAGAATCGAAAGAATGTAAATCCCACAGGCTGAGATAAGAGCAGTCCAGTAACTAAGGTATAAAACAAACCACTACTGCTACCACCAATAATAATAATGATAAGGGAAATAACAAGGGAAGAGAATACAGCCGCTCACCACCCGCCCATCAATACCCACCCCGACCCTGGCAGTGATCTAGCCCTTCCGGGTGACTGCTCCCAGTTCTACATCCTGGGCATGACATGCTGTGATATGGAATACCTCTTTGGTCAGTTTGGGTCAGGTGTCCTGTCTCTGCTTCCTCCTGGCTTCCACTCCTCCCTGGCAGAGCATGAAACTCAGAAAGCCCTTGGTCAGAGTAAACATTACTGAACAGCAACTAAAAACATCGGTGTTATCAGCACTGTTCCCAGGCTGCAAGTCAAAACCACAGCACTGCACCAGCTACTAAGGAGAAAAATGACTGCTACTGTTGAACCCAGGACAATTTTACACGTTCTCTATCAAGATATAAGCAGTTGATGATCTCACAACTTACATAACAATCAGTCATAGATTTTAGTTAAGGTACATTTGCTGCCTCAAGTAATGAATCTCAGGACATCCATCAGATTGTTAAAATACAATTGCCTTCATTGTATGCAAAATAATTCCCTTTCACTTTATTATTCTCACAATCTCATAAGATTTGATGAAAATCCAGCCTATTTCTTTTAAGGTACAAAAGCATATTATCTGCTCAACTCTTTTTTATAGTATTACACTGCATCCAGGTTTCCTGCTTTTAAAATAATGCCTTGAACATCATATTACAGTCTCTTTAGATACTGTATAACATTTTTATGCATTTTTAAATTTACATTTCGATTTATGTTTCTCAGTGGAACATATAATGATACGAATTATGCTATATGTGAGCCTCAGGCATATCTATATATCAACTAGGAAAAACGCACAGTATTAATTGGCTAATTAATATTTTACTTTCATTTGTGGAAAAGAGCAGTGTTTAACTACTTGGTTAGCATGCCTTTAAGTAAATCAATATTCAGAATGAACTTATTTATCTTCCTTATTAGAAAAAGTGTCACAAACCAGGAATGATAAAAGAAGTGATCATAAAGAATGTGCCTCAGTGTATAAAGTTATTTCAAAACCTATAAATATTAAAATAGTTATTAAAAACCTTAGCAATAAAAGTTCTTTATAAAGTATCAGTACTAATTTCCATTCCTAAGCTCCCCTAGAAATTCCAAAATTAAAAATTTGCCCGGTTGCCCTTTTGTTTCATGACTGACATTTCAGAACAAGATCTTATTCATGAACTGTGCTACACAAAGCATATCATGAGTATGTCCTTAATATTCAGTATCAGAGTCTATAGCGGAATATGTAATAAAGTGAAGAACCACTTCACGTGTAACTCCGGTAAAGCAAAACTGTAAGAAACCTACACGAAAGATACTACAACTGAAAAAGTCAACATTTGCAGCTTTTGTTTCTTTCTAGGTCCTTTCTTTTTCACTGCTTTCCACTCCGCACATCAGTAAAACAGAGCTTTGGCTCCTCCTGTGACCTACTAAATAGCCCATTTCACCAAAATGAAATAGAATATAGAGCTACACGAAGGAGGTCCAAGGTTGAAGTACTTGATGAGATCAGGGATGGCAGTTGCATTAACTTGGCAGTCACCAGTCACAAAGCCCTACAAAGTAATTAATTCACGACCAGTAAGAAAAAACATCAACAACAAACCACAACTAAACCACTCTAAACCACTAAACACAACTCCCAGGTCTTCTCCAACAACACTAATATACAATTAGTTCTAGAACATCAATCTAAAATTATGCCCTTGCCTTGTCATAAAAATGCAGTGAAAAATATAAAATGTGAAAAATATGTCCAACTTACTGTCATAAATATTTTTTTAAGGAGTGAATAGGAAACGAAGACCCAAATACCAGAACAAGGTCATACACAGATTGGTTAAGAAAGATGCACTAGCATCACCATTGCTCCCTGTCACTCTCCTCCTGAATTAAGTGAATGACAGCAGCCACAGTAAAGTCATTCTTGTCTTTCTCGGACAATTTCTTCGGGAAAGCAAGGAAAGCAAAAATATCATATGAAACACTGCATGATAAAAATAATTACAGTTTTTTCTAATGGGCCCACTGAAATGATTTAGCACCAGTTACAGCCCCTGGAACTCCACTGAATTTACTTATGACACATACAGAATACTGTAGTTTGCAGATGAATGAAAAAAAAAAAATACAATGAAACTCATAATCAGTCAATTTCTGTTACACCACTGTTTCTCTTGAGACAGAACTATCAGTAGAAGTCTAAAGCATACACAAATTTAGCTGGGAGGGGACGCAAACCAAACCACAAAAACACAAATAAAAGCTCAATCACAAAACAACGCTATAATGCAAGGCCATGCAATGAATGAATGGTCTGACTCACAAGACAATTCACATCCCCTGGCTTTTAGCTCAACATAGGGATCTACAGAAAAGCAGGGAATAGTTTCAAGTTCAGACAAGCATTTTCTTGTGCAACATCTTTGCAAGTGAGACAAGGACTGAAAAGAGCACAAACAGAAATTTCTGTTCACACCCATTATTTCCTTTTCTGTGGTGACGGATTGGCAGTGACAACTAATCTTTGTACTTACCATTGCTTACAACCGGTCAAAGAGTTGGTAAAGAAAGCCAGTTCAGGGTTACACAGCATCATTTATTAATGGAAAATGCAACTACCTCCATGATATTTAGAATATTAACTGTTATTGAAATCATTGTCTAAGTCTGCACATAATTGCACCAACTTTACACCAACATAACATGCACAATTTCAAAAAACTCAAAATTGGTAAGAAAATAGTAGTCAAGCTTTTTAACCTTTAATGTCTCGGTGTCTTTTCCCAAGTAACGAGTAGGATAAGACGAGATGGCTTCAACTTGCTCCAGGAGAGGTTTAGATTGGATACTTGGAAAAATTTCTTCACTGCAAGGGTTATCAAGCATTGGAAGGTCTGCTCAGGGATGTGATAGAGTCACCATCCCTGAAGGTATTTAAAAGACATGTAGATGTGACAGTAGAGAGCAGTGTAGGGGAGAGGGACCTAGTGGACGACAGGATGACCATGAGCCAACACTGTGCCCTTGTGGCTAAGAAGGCCAATGGCATCCTGGGGTGTATTAGAAGGGGGGTGGTTAGTAGGTCGAGAGAGGTCCTCCTTTCCCTCTACTCTGCCCTGGTGAGACCCCATCTGGAATACTGTGTCCAGTTCTGGGCCCCTCAGTTCAAGAAGGACAGGGACCTGCTGGAGAGAGTCCAGCGAAGGGCAACAAAGATGATTAGGGGAGTGGAGCATCTCCCTTATGAGGAAAGACTGAGGGAGCTGGGTCACTATAGTTTGGAGGAGACTGAGGGGTGACCTTATAAGTGTCTATAAATATATAAAGGGGGAGTGTCACGAGGACGGAGCCAGGCTCTACTCAGTGGCAAACAATGATAGGACAAGGGGTAATGGGGACAAACTGGAACACAAGAGGTTCCACTTAAACTTGAGAAGAAACTTCTTCTCAGTGAGGGTGACGGAACACTGGAACAGGCTGCCCAGGGAGGTTGTGGAGTCTCCTTCCCTGGACACATTCCTGTGTAACACTATCTAGGTGTTCCTGCTCGGGCAGGGGGATTGGACTAGATGATCTTTCGAGGTCCCTTCCAATCTCTAGCATACTGTGATACTGTGATACTGTGATGTGGACATGATGTAGTGGTGGGCTTGGCAGTGCCAGGTTAACAGTTGGACTTGATGATTTAAAGGTCTTTTGCAACCTAAATGATTTTATGTTTCTACATGCAATGAACTAATTCTCTCAGGAGATAGGAAAACATTTAATACACATATAAACATTAGGATTCTTTTTGGTAGTAAATACTAAAGATTAATCCTAAAACAGACAAAGTAAATACAGAATAGTGACTTGCAGAAGTAGAGACAACTTAGACTAACAGGGAAACTAATTAATTAATAACCATCTTTCCAACAATAGTCTGCAAGCCAATAAGAAACACCAAATAGCTAAGTAGATCTGTTAAGATACTTAAAGTAGGATGACAGGAGTTTAAAAATCTAATTTACCTTTCTGAGTTTTTGCCAGCACTTTCAGACAAGATTTCTAAAGAGAATGTGTTCATGTGACATTCCATGAAGATACTGAGTTTAGAAGGCAGCTCTGATAGTAAAAGCCTCTTCTAACAGAGCTCAACTCTAATAATCTTTCATTATTATAAAATAAGCTGAGTTTGAAGTCTGTCTTAGAAACATTTATATTAATTGCATCTCATAGTCATTGATGTTAAGTCCCAGGCTCACTATCTAAGATCTCTGGAATAAAATAGCTCTAACATTCCAGAAGACACTGTCAACTAATGATCAATCTTCTTGGATTAACCTATTTACTCTGCTGGCTCTTCCACTACAAAATAAAGTTATTTTTATTTGTCTGTTATACACTGAGGGGGGCTGTGTAATATGCTTTTTAGAAAAAAAAAAATTAAGTTTTGTATTATTCTTTGAAATGTTTTGACTCTGAGACACAAGGTTTTGAGAAAGGTACTTTGGATCACTGACTTCCCAGAACAGGAAGGCAGCAGAGGTACACACCTGAGATTAGAGATCAGGTGAAGGTAAAAAGTCTAAGAAATCCTCTGAAGCCACTTACTCAATTGCACTCACAGTTCTGAATTTAAGTACCTGTGATGGATATAGTTCTCTTCAATTGCTCTCACTCAGCCCCGCTTTTGAGACGGTTGCAAAAAAAAAGGTATGAACCAATATGGTCACACAGATAACTGTGCAGAAGTTAGACCTGAAATGTACTGATGCTGATGAAGTGCTAATAAGCAGATCCTTTGAAGCAATAAACAACACCCTCCCCCCTTTAATAATAGGATAACAGCTGCTTTATTTACCTCCAGAAGTAGCAGATGAAGTACATATTAGAAGATAAGAATTCAGAGAACATACTTATTTTTTACTTAAAAAATGTTTTGCCTATGACATTTCCTCCCTCTATGTATTTCCATTCTTTCAAAGCGCTGAAATTATGGTATATTGCTTATTTATTCAATGATTAACTTCCACAGCCATATGCTTTCTAGGTCTATATGCAGCTTGCGCTGTTCAACTTCATTTACAATACAGAAATTAACTAATAAGTGCAAGAATTCTATTTTGTAAAAATTTAAAGCCATATATTATTACACTTGTATTACTGACATTATCACTTCATATCATTCTTCTTCTAAATTTCATAAAGCAATAAACATCATGTATTATCCATCAGCATAAAGATGGCTTTAACTACTGTATTGACATATGCTCATTTTAAGATAAAAGATATATAGCTTTGCCCCAAAATAATTATTAGTAAACTGATTTCCAAAATGAAAGCATAACATCTGTAATCAAAGTGATTGAAACGTTTAACAAAGTGCCATTCCAAACACGTACGTCAACACTGGCAGATACAAAAGAAGTGTTGTTTCCTCTCTGAGGACAAGATACACATCCTTAAATATGTTTCTTCTGGGATTTTGGTTTGTTGATTTTTTTTTTTTTTTTGGATGAGTGTTGTTTTTTGTGCTTTGGGTCTTCTTGTTTGTTTGATTGTGTTGTTGTTGGTTTTTTTTTTGTTTTTTCCTCTTGGACTGCACTTATAGATTACGATAAATGCAATACTAAAGATGTCTTTTTTCCCAGTACTTATAAACATCTTCAAAGGCAAATGATCATGTAACACACCTTGGCCATGAGACACCAACTTCATTTCTGTCCTGGGTTCAGCAGTAGCAGTCATGTTTCTCCTTCTTGGTAGCTGGTGCAGAGCTGTCTTTTGACTTTCAGCCTCGAACAGTGCTGATAATAACGATGTTTTCAGTTGTTGCTAAGTAATGTTTACCCTGACCAAGGATTTTGTGAGGCTCATGCTCTGCCAGGGAGGAGTGGAAGCCAGGAGGAAGCAGAGACGGGGCGCCTGACCCAAGCTAACCAAAGAGGTATTCCATACCACAGCACGTCATGCCCGGGGTGGGGGATAACAGGGAGTTACCCGGAAGGACACGGGCTTCTGGGTCAGACTCATTTCTCGGCGGATGGTATTGTATTATCTTCCCTTGTTATTTTCTCTTATCATTGTTGTCATTAGTGGTAGCAGTGGTGATTTGTACTGTACATTGGTTGCTGGACTGTTCTTGTCTCAACCCATGGGAGGTGCACTCTTTCAATCCTCCTCCCCATCCCTCCCGGAGTGGGGAAGGGGAGAGCCCCGGGGGGGTGGGCCTTGATTGCTTCCAGCCCGGCACCACTCACTGGGAGTGAACAAGCTGTCTGGCTAGGGTTTAAACCACGACAGTTCTTTTTGGTGCCCAACGTGGGGCCCGAAGGGTTGAGATAACAATAGATCTGTCTGGATTAATAGTCACTCATCACAATGCTGATTTATTGGCTCTCAAAGTTGTTCCTCTTGATCTCACAGTTTCAGTATATCGTATCTTACTTCCATCCGGTATTTGCTGTATTAGTGTTTTTCAAGTGTGGGGCTTGGGCTAAGGTTTTTGTCTCATTGTACTTCATGGTAATGTGACTTGTAATACAATAGAATCATTGATCATGAAACTGATCTGGCTTGTGTTCCCAGTGTGGTCACCACCTTTATACTTTGGGAGGTATATAACAGAAGTGCTTAGCAATTACACATCTTTTTTCTCCTTCTTGGGTGGTCAACCTGTGAAGGAGACATTCTTTTACCCTCCTAGTCATCCCCCCAGACCATTTACAGCATCATTTAAGAGTTTCGAAGTTTTTGAATGGCCTTTTAATGCTGTTGAGACTTGTTTGCTGATTGTGATGGGGATCACCATGTTGGCATGCATACAGAGTGTATTTTGCCCACGACTGACTTCAAGAGTTAAGCAGAGTCAGGTTTGGGTCTTGTCTGGGGTCAAACGACGATGTAGGAGGACCGAGAGATTTTCCCTGAGGCTGGACAGTCATGAGTGGCAGGGTGTGTGGGATAGTATGGGTAAGTATCTAGGTCAGTGGGCCCCTACAGTACTTTGGAATTTCAGCACCAAACAACTGCAAAATCCAGAATTTAAATGAGGTGTGTGGCCATTCTGGCCATACCAGAGATGGACAAATCATGGCAACGTGCTGGGGCTTGGCCTACGCTTACAGGGCCTTGTTCAACACTATCCAGCACCTTCAAAAGGAAAAAAATGTCAGTAGATCTGAGGGCAAAGCAACAGTCAGCACAGCTACTCCAGCTCCAAGCACAGCAGCTTCACCACCCCCAGCGACAAGTACAGTCGCTACTCAAACTTTGGCTGCAATGAACAGCACAGCTACCCCAGCGGCAAGTACAGCAGCTACTCAAACTTCAACTGCAACAGACAGCGCGGCTACTCCAGCTCCAAGCACAGCAGCTGCACCACCCCCAGCAACAAGTACAGTCGCTACTCAAACCACAGTGATAATCACTGCAGCCAAACCAGAGGACCAATTCATACCAATATCAGTTGCCCCTGTACGCACGAGAAAAAGCAAAAAGGAGGCAAGAAGGGTGAAGCAAGATGAAGAAAGAATGTACTCACCACCAGGTCTAACATCTCATCAGGAGTCATCATCACATGACGAAGAAGAAGAAGAAGAGGCAACTTCTCAACCTCAAACCTCAACCAAGCTACGGAATACACGAAAAGATTTTACCCATCAGCCAGGGGAGCACATCATCACCTGGTTACTCCAATCCTGGGACAATGGGGCCGATGGTCACAAACTAGAAGGTACAGAAGCCAAGCAGCTGGGATCACTTGCTAGAGAAGGAGGAATTGACAAAGCAATTGCAAGAGAGAAAAAGTCCCTCAGCCTTTGGAGGCGGCTCTTGGCAGCTGTGAAAGAAAGGTTTCCGTACAAGGACGACGTTATGAGTCGTTCAGCCAAGTGGACTACTACAGACAAAGGCATCCAGTCTCTGAGGGAATCGGCCATTGTAGAGATGATCTATCACATCAAGCCGAATAACGGGGATACACCTATAGATCCAGATGAAGTTGAATGTACACGACCCATGTGGCGAAAACTTACACGGAATGCACCGTCATCATATGCCCATTCATTAGCAACAGTAATCTGGAATGACACAGTACCACTAACAGTGGATGAAACGGTTCATAAACTCCGAGAGTTTGAAGACAATCTCACCCCTTCCATCATCTCAGCTGTGGAAAAACTGTCCCAGGACCTCAAACAATTGAGGGACGATGTATCTGATTTATCCAGCTCCTCACGTGTACCAACACACGTCTCAGCTATTAACAAAAGGCGTCCTATTGCTTGAGAGAGGAGATACAGGAGGTATATGCCATGGGCTATCCTACGGTTTTACCTGCTGGATCACGGAGAAGACATGACAAAGTAGGATGGAAAACCTACTTCAGCTTTGGAGGAACGGGTGAGTGAATTGAAGAGGGGAGCAAGGGCCAAGACTGATCCTCCCATGAGAGCTACGGCTTCAGTCTCTGATGAGCAGTTTCCCAGATGGAGTGGAAGAGCTGATTTTACTCCAGCCCCTGTGATAACGAAGAATAATCCCTTTCACCACGACTTAAGTGTCCAACGCTGTGATGACCATTAGAGGGGCCATGCCTCCAGCCAGGTGGAGGTAGGGGACAATCGGATTTACTGGACTGTGTGGATCAGATGGCCTGGCACAGCAGTCCCACAGAAGTATAAAGCTCTAGTAGATACCGGTGCACAGTGTACCCTGATGCCATCAAGCTGTCAAGGGGTGGAACCCATCTATATTTCTGGAGTAACAGGAGGATCCCAAGAGTTGACTGTACTGGAGGCTGAAATCAGCCTGACTGGGAGGGAATGGCAAAGGCACCCTATTGTGACTGGTCCAGTGGCTCCATGCATCCTTGGCATAACTACCTCAAGAGAGGGTACTTCAAAGACCCAAAAGGGTACCAATGGGCTTTTGGTATTGCTGCTTTGGAAACTGAGGAAATTGAGCAGCTGTCCACCTTGCCTGGTCTCTCAGAGGATCCTTCTGTTGGTTGGACACGGGCTTCTGGGTCGGACTTGTTTCTCGGCAGGTGGTATTGTATTCTCTTCCCTTGTTATTTTCTCTTATCATTGCTGTCGGTGGTGGTAGCGGTGGTGATTTGTACTGTACATTGGTTGCTGGACTGTTCTTGTCTCAAGCCGTGGGAGTTGCACTCTTTCAGTCCTCCTCCCCATCCTTCCAGGAGTGGGGAAGGGGAGAGCCCCTGGGGGAGTGGGGAATGGGAGAGTCCCTGGGGGGGGGGGGGGCTCAATTGCTTCCAGCCCAGCACCACTCACTGGGAGTGAGTGAACAAGCTGTTTGGCTAGGATCTAAACCACGACAATTTCAAAAAAGCAGCTTAGAATTTAACTGGGTACTATTTAAGGAGCACAGATTTCATAAGCACTAATAGTTCTTACTACACCATCTGTTAATCTTGAGGCCAAGGGAGAAAGCACATCTCTTTCTGTGATCCTTTAAGGTGCAAAGGCTAAAGTTTAGCATGTAGCTGGTACTCTCAGAAATGTATCATTTACTCCAGTCTGTTCATGTGTAGACTGAAGCTGGAGTATTTTGTGGGTAGGTTGTTATATTAATTTTTGTTTTGTAATAAGTAATAAAGCATTACTAGAGTTTTAAACAGATGCTTTTCCAAATATGGAATTTTATATCAAAAATTTTAAGTATGCACATAGTGAAACTCATTGCCACAAGATACTGTAGAGGTAAGTATAAAAAAACTCAGTACTGAAATACACAAATTCATGGAATATTCATGATGATAATTAAATCAGCGCAGACACATTCTCTACTTCAGGACATCACAACAATAATAACTGCCGTTTTGGGGAAAGGTATACCAAAGTAAAAAGAACAAAACCAAAAAAAACAATACCCCCCCCTACTTTGTACTTGCTTTGTAAGTCTCTAAGCAGAAGCCATCTCAGGTGAGGTTATCAGCCTGACAGAGGACACTTCTTGTGTTACAGAATCATAGTAAAAGATAGACATTTTTTTTCTGGTCAATAAGAAACTTCTTGAGAGAAGACTAAGCAGCTGATCATTCTGGACAAGGAACTGTCTGTGCATTTCACTGTGACAGTGTATGGTAACAGTATTTCAACAATAACAGTAGGGTGTGATGGACACGGCCTTATCATTTTAGGGGAGTTTTACTCAAACAAAGTTCAGATATGGCTTCTTTTGCTAAAGGAGAATTGCTCCTCTAAAACAGACTAAGCAACATGCTTAAGTATGTTCTTTATATTAATTAAAGTGAGTTTTAATGTACTTAAAAAGATAAGTCTGTGTTTCTGTATTCTGAAGCAAGAATGCTAGAAACGTCACTGCATCAAGCTTATCTCTCTACTGAGAAATAAATTGTGTCATATTAACAATCAAGCTAGCTTTCACATTAAAGTATAGGTTTTCCTTAAATTAAATAATGTAATTAAAGTTTTATTCTGTCTGCTTGCTGAACAGAAAAAGAGAGAAATAGGACATTTAAGCTACTCTTGCCCTGTTACCACTGCTGCCACCAAAGCATTGAACAATTCTCACTTTGGTAGGTCAGAATCAAACCTTATTTTCTGAATCTGTATGCCTTGATGAAATGACTTACTCTTCAAAGAAAAAAAAAGCAATGCCAGATTTTGTCCTTGCAATGTTCAGCAGCCTCACATGCGTTTTGTAAGATCTCATACTGCTGTTACTAGCTAATCTGTAATGAATTGCCTACGCTGAAAAGTCGAAAAAAAAAAAAAAAGTAAATTAAGTACTCTGTAGTAAGAACATCTGTACTTTCTTTTTTCACTCTGTATCATCCTTCCAACCTTATTTTGTTGGCAAGGGCAACAGCTGTCTTTTAAAGAGGCTGGCCACAATGCAATGTGTGAAGCACTCTGCAAATAGGATAGTTAGTCTAATAGATCTTTCAATACATATAGTGTTTTGAATGGGTTGCTAAACACTGTTCTTAGGCAGAAAAGGAGGCGAGGTCACCATTCTCCTAATGCATTCCAAATGTCTTCCTTGTATGACATTTTTTAAGGTACATGCACAGCACCTTACCATGAAGAGAACTTCATTGCCAGATACAGTAAGAGCCCATAAACCCTGAGTAAGCCTCAAAATTTATCTGACACTGGAAACAGCAGATGCAATGTATCACACATTTATGTGATTCAACTGCAATGCTAGGAGGGAAAATTAAGAGGGTATACATGATTATTGCGAGAAAGTAATTTCTACAGCAGTAGAATGATACAGGCACAGGACTAATTAATTTCTAATCTGTCATAATGTTTTCCTAAACCTGGAATCCAAGAATGGCCTGAACTAGCAGATATGAACTTGCCATTTTTTCCTCATACTCTATAATATGATAAACAGGAATGGAACATAGGTGGTTAAGTGGATTAAACATTATTGTATTTCCTCTGAGATTAGAGTTGGAGGCCTAACTGAAATGAGTTGGCAGGTCAGCTCCTCGATGGACATATTATACCATAAAACCATCACATATAATTGAATACTGATATAAAAAGCCATACAGTCAATTCCCACACTAAGGAAAACCAATATTGACTTAGAAGTGAAAAATATGCTTCTTTCTTGTTGAAAGGTGGTCTCTCTAGGTCACCTCAAGGTCACCTCTGAGGCTGCATGGTAAGAGCTCTTATGATGCCTGCATAATAATTTACAGGAGGAAAACATAAATAACAGGTTTGACTGTCAGTGCAGGCACTCCTCCAACCTTCACAAACTGCAAATTCTCTGTCCTTTATCTAAAATATTACCTGTATCCAGCCACAACTGTATACTGTGCTGACAAATCTCAGCCCACACACATACTATGATTATTTAGAATTACAAGGCAATCATCAACAACATGAGGTTTTTGGTTTGTTCAGTTGGTGGGCTCTTTAATCTGATGAAGAACCTGATTTTTTAGAGAAATTTGAAATAGGTGATGTGAAATTTGGAACTATTAATGAAAACTGTTCTTACTTATTATATGCAACCTAAGCCATTCTAGGAAAGTAGACCACACCAATTTTAATTTAAGGTTCCAGCGACTGATCACACACCTTTTGTTTTGTCTCCCAGTAAACATCAGGTAGGTCAGGAATCTTTTTTGTATGCAATATCCTTGATAGACCATTTATATCAAAAAACATTAAAACCAACTTTAAAAAAAACAACAATCACCATGAATGACCAAAACTCTAACTTCAAATATGGAAAATTAACAGATCTCAGAAAATTGCTTAGAATAAATGTAATACTACAAAAAAAGGCACAACCAAACAAACAAACAAAAGAGTCTCAACACCACACATTCACATCCCCAAACAAAATAAATTCACAAAAAAAACACTCATAAACCTCAAACCCACTTAAACCCCATAAGAATATACTAGGATAACATATAAATTAAAGCAAGTTGCCATTAGAGCTAGATCTAGAGAAAACAAGACAGATATAACTTTGTGATGGGTGTTGGTGTCTGTGAACCATTCGCTTAGACCTAAAGATGAAATTAAAATACTTGAGCTCTCCTATTGCAATGCACAACCTTTCCATGTTAAGTGAAAATCTGTTCACTGTGGAAGAACTGCCTTCTGAACAGAAGGTCGGTTTAGTATTTTGGCAATTGAAACAAAATATTCCAAGCGGCTATTGCTGTACTTGCAAAAAGGACGCCAAGTATATTTGTAAGGATTTACTTATTTTTTTAATTTGCAAATTCATGCACAGGCATCGAGACACCCCAACAGCAAAAAGTGAAATTTTTACTTCGGTGTTCTTCTTCTTCAGCATTATACAAAGAAAGAGGAAACAGAAAAATGTAATGGTAAAAGCTCCTGAGATCCGAGACCCCTGAAAATCCTGAGGACAAGCAGTTATATGTTTTATCCACCCACGTTCCATAAAATCCAACTACAGAGGATCTGAAAAGAATGCATCAAATAACACCAAGGAAAATAATACAAAATTTCATAGGCTATAGAATGTAAAGTATAAAAAACTAGTTCCACTGATGCCAATGAAAATGTTGCCTATCAGCATTCAGGAAGACCACGTTTCAACTCAAAGTTCTGTCCACAATGCAAACTACGGGTACATTTGAAAGGGCAGAATTCAGATTTTCATACATAAATCACAAGTGCTGATTTTGCGAACCAGTACTCACACGAGTGTCTAAAGCCATGCAGAATAAATGCAAATCAAACCAATGTACAACCAGCTTCAATGTTGTTTCTGTCTGGGTATCTGAACCTTTTTTTTTTTTTTTTTCCCTTAACTCTGTTAACTTTGCTGCATTTTAAAGGACTGATGACAAAAAAAAAACAACAACAAACCCACAAAACAAAAAACCCAAAGACATTTGATACCTTTCAAATCAGTTCACAGACATGTAAACAAACTGATTAGTAAGAAGTATCTACTGTGAAAAGAAGAATTAAAAGAGCATTAAAAGGCCACACAATAGTCATAATTTCTTAATAAAATAATGCACCTAGAACATGCCATAGAACATGCCATAAATTCAAACCCACTACAGAATGAGGGAAGAATTTCTAAACCACTTGTTGCCTAAAGAAAGACGACCTTTCCTCTGTTCACTATTTCAGAAAATATAAAATAACCAGCATGTGCAGTACTGATCTTTATCCGTTGCAGAGCTGTTCAAGCAGGCAGCGCTGAAAATTAATGGCATGGACTGTATTGCTTCACCTCGTCCAGTTGATGGTGTTTTCAAAGCACCACAGGACAGATCTGTTCTGGCAAGACGAGATTTTATATATTCACTCTTCATCTCTACTCATAGCTCCTGTATCTTCCATTTGCTTTTTCACTTTCTTGGCTGTTGTTGAAATCAAACTACATGATGTGGGAAAAAATCCACCCAGATAATTTGTCTGTCAATGACTTTCTTTTGAAGTCCAAGTTCAACTAATTTGAAAGGGCAGCTCAATTAGCAGCTTGGGTAGAAAATTATGCCTATAATTTCCTATAAAAGCAGCAGAAAAAGTGCCAAGGCCACTTGAAGAAGTATGTGCAGAAAGAGCATATTTAAAATGTTTAGATTTTAGGATGGAAATTCAAAGTGTGTAAGATACCTCCTACTGCCCTGCACACAAGCAGCTGATCAGCTGTGTGGATTTAGGGCTCTGAGGTACAAATGAGGCAATGGATTTCTTCACTCAGCTATGCTTCAAAACAATTGCCTCCCAGTAAAGTCATTTCACTTAAGTTTGCACCATTGGTCAGGACATAGCACTTGGACAGTAAATTGGATGATCGCATTTACTACTCTTTTTAAGCTTGACAGAATAGAAAATTATGCTTGGGTTTCATACCTCTAAAATCTGACAAGTGTTTGAGAAGACCCCAGAATGAAATTTTTATGAGTCAGCCATCCTCCATTTTTGAATGGAAGCCACTTACTGTCTCACTCAATTTAAGCCTACTGTACTAAGAGACCTGCTATAAAATGGTCAGCCCTTCCATCAGGAAATAGCAATTCACAATGGGAGCTAGCCTAATTTTTCAAAGGATGAATTTAATATATGTAGAGAATGTGCAATTAAGCACCCAACTGAGTATATGAATATTTAGAATTATTTTCCCAAGAGAAAATTAAGTGTTCAGTGCTACTGGAGATAACAGGACTATGTACCCAGTCAAATAACTAAGAGTTCAGTGTTTGATTCAGGAGCAGGACTTCAGTAAAGAGATAACAGGAACTACAGTTGGGAATATACGTACGCCTGCAAAATGGCAATGACTTCTCAAACCATTCAGGGAAAATTCTGTGGCATCAGACATTTAGAATAAATAAGAAGTACTTGCTTTTGCTCATTAACTGGCATGTCCCCTTGTTTGCTAATAGCACATTTCTCCTTTCACTGAAACAAAGCCATCAAAAAGAAAATGAGTAATAACCAAAAGTCCTTTTACTGATGCAAACAAAAGGCTAATTACTTCAGAATATTGACAAGCTTTGCTATAATTACGCTTCCTTCCAGACATCAATTGCTTTTCTCCTACCCCACCCCTTACATATTCTTTTACTGCTTAGAAGAGCAACTTACTTTCTGCTATTTATACTACGTAGAGAAGGAATTCTCACTCTACTGTTATTTACTGCAGTGCATTTGACTAAAGGGATGAGAGCAAATTTTTGTCAAGTATTTCATATTCATCTGGACAGATACAGATTGGATTTATAAGTGCACTGGCATTGTTTCACTTTTAGGTGTTACAAATCCCAGTACATCATCCTTCAAATGCTGGATTAAGTATGAGCTAAATTGACATGCTCAGTTTAAATTATGTTGGGTAGTAATAGCCTTCTAGAAACTGAACAATAGAGCTCAGCATCATTTGGTTCCAATCAGCAATACAAAACCACTCTTCTGATTCTTTTTTTTTTTTTTTTTATTCATTAACAATAGATTTCTCAAGTCAATATCATTTTCATTCCTATAGTACCTCACACATGGGGAGGGGGGGAAGTATAATTGGTACTTTCATTTTTTTTTAATCTATGTTTTAAACTAGGTTTACCAATAAAAATTTAAAATATGACCTCAGGATGAAGCAATAAGTGATAAATCGGGTATGTGCACTCAATGGGCTGGGGGTGGATTTCTTAGTCACCCCAACACAGAATAGATTTATGATACCAAGGCAGGGTGTCTCCAGGCTTTTCTAATTAGCTCTTATGGCTCATTCCTTCTGTTCAAAGGGAAAAGAAAGCATTACTATTAGTCAAAGCAGGAGGAATATAAGTGAAAACTACATACACCAATCTCTTAAATTCGATACACTGTCAGAAGAGGGAAAACCTTTCATCAAAAACAAATACAAATTTTCTCTGTCACCACTGAAGAGCAAAACAGCCTGTGCATTATTCCAAGCATCATGAAATCAGGAAGAGGTGACTAAAGGAATAACTCAAAATACAGGATTGATGGCAGTGTGAAACATCAGTTACATAAACAGCTCTTTGATATAGACTACTGCCCACTAAATTTTTTTAAGGCCTTGGTACAGGATTGTTAATACATAGGAAGAAGAGGAAGAAATTAAAATGAAGGCTTTTGCAGGCTGAACAAATTAAAGCAGCTAGTTGATGAGGGAGAAGGTTAAGAACCCTAAATCTGATCTTTTCTGGGGAAAAAAAAAAAGGATAAAGGGTAGGAATAAAAGAAACTGACTTGAAGGAGTGAATCTATTCTCAATTCAGGGGAGACAATGCCAAGGGAAAAAGAAACACAAAGCAGCTAATAATTCCTTGGAGCCAAAGTAAGAACTAGTACATTTTTGTAGGAATATAATTTGGCTAAATAGCAGCCTCCACAGATATGACCATTTGTCCTGGGTTCAGCAGTAGCAGTTGTGTTTCGTGTTCTTGTCTCAGCCCGTGGGAGTTGCACTCTTTCAATCCTCCTCCCCGTTCCTCCGGGAGTGGGGAAGGGGAGACCCCTGGGAGGGCGGGGGGCCCTCGGTTGCTCTCAGCCTGGCACCACTCACTGGGAGTGAGTGAACAAGCTGTCTGGCTAGGGTTTAAACCACGACACCATTATCAATCAATCTGAACTCAGCTTGGGTAATTCAAGAGGAACTCTCCAGATTTTGGGAATCAAGATGAGATATTAAGAGGACAATAAATTAGAACCTGAGAAACAGGATGCTATTAAAGAGGGTGTTACTACATAATCTCCATCAGATCCAGATCCCCAAGTACTCTTCTATAGGCTTCTTAAACTTTTACACATACTACCTATACCTATGGCTCAAATTTTCAAGAAGGGACTTGAGAGGGGACATAATATCATTAAAAATCCCATATTACTCCCATGAAAAATGGTTATACAAAGACTCAGGGACCTTGGAAAAAATTCTAACCTAGAAAACCCCAAACCACAACAAACAAAACAATCAAAAAAAAATGAAACCAAACCAAACAAAAAAACCAAAAAAACAAAAAAAAACACACCAAAACTCACCAACCAAATGTCAGTGTCCTTAATAATAAAAAGTATAAAGTGTTGAACTTCCCTAAAAAATGTTGATTTTATACAGTATAATTTTTAATATCTATATGCTCATATTGTATATAAATATTCATATATATACACATATACACACACATACATGTGTGTATATATATAAAGAGGGATGAAGGGATGGAAGGAGAAAGTCACAGTTAAATGGAGATTTAAAATGCAATCTTCGCAGTTATATGGGATAGCCATAAAAAGTACCAGAGGGGAAGAAATAAACAATGTCGACAAGTAGAAAAGTGAAATTAATTACTCCTAAGTTAACTTTTTAAAACTAACACAGTTATTAAACAGAAGTCTCTTTGCAAGTTGCCTTTATTCTGGGAATCTTTAATATTTTTCATTTAGTAAATCCTTATCTGTAAGTGCCAATATGCCAATAACCTCTGTATAAACATCCAAGCATTCACATTTCTAAAGTTTATGACAGTTAAAAAGCAATTTTATGAATATTTATGAAGGCAGTAAATTATTAAAATAAATATAGATACTTACACAATAGAACAACATCTTCATTTAATGGACGTTAATATGTGAACATTTTAAAGATGAAGTGGTGTGGCCTTCAGGGCTTTTGTTACTCTATTAGAAGTTAATTTAGGATAGAAATTATGGCTTTTTCTTGAATCCCAACCCCAAGAGATTTAATCATGCTCAAGACTCGCATCATTTTTCAAAAAATGAATCTGGTGATGGTATTTCCAGACAGTGCAGATCTCCTCAGAACAGAAAAGCCTCCTCCCCAGAAATAAAGCCTTCTATGGCTTCTTTTATGTGCTTGCAGATACTCCAACAAGCTTTAGGGCAGAGAAGCTGAGTGCTAGCGAGGTAGTTACATCAATCTTTCTTTCTCCACATAGTTTATACTATAAGAATACATTTCTTGTCTACAAACACAGCAGACAATTCAAGTTGCTCTTTCTCAAGAAGGTGTTACACATCACGGAAATTTCATCACCTTTGCCCACATTTATAGATCCTCCTGATTCAAGGACACCAGGGAGCCTGCTTTGATATCCTGTACGTAACTGGCTACTGAATCTCCCCAGTGATCCCAATAACCCAAGTTCCACCAAAACACAAATTTTACTTATAGACAGAACACCAGGAGGCAGTTACTTTCAACAAGAAGGCATGAGGAAGCAAATATTCTACCTTTTTTATGGTAGGCCATTCTAAATGCTGTGCTTCACTTATGTTCTAGATTTGTCTCAATTCAGCTTTCTCCTCAAGTTTTTCTTCCTTAGTCCAGTGCCCTCTTTATTGAAAAACAACCCAGCTCTCTTAAGTGTCTCAGATTAGTTTTAAGATCCCTTTAGGAGTAGGCATAGTAGTTTAAAATTTCTCCTTCTGTCAGTTACTCAGCACTGTGAATTATTCTGGCTAAAGAGACAGAAATTACTAGCACCATGGCTATGCCAAGTTAATGTACAACATGAGTACTCCCTGTATGCTCCATTGCTCAGACTGCTGGTTTAGTTTGTATTCCTATAGGAAATTGTCACTCCAGGTGCTGGAAGCAGTGAATTCCTAAACCTTTTAGTTGCATTTGAAAAAGACTCTGCCCTTGCCATACTGTAACTTGTTCCAGCCCTTGAAGCATTTCTACCATTCTTTCGTCCCACCTTTAATATTAATTTTATAAGAGACAGTCTTGCTCCCTTACTGACCTTAAGAGTGCCGTATCAATGGTAAAAACCCTTTCTAAGCCTCTACTCCACTCTGATATATACATCGGTTAATACATATCCATTTTTATCCTTTTAATCACAGCAATGTAAGCTCTGCCTGTTCCTTTTCTTCCCCAAAGTCAACACTCTTTTGATACTTTGCTATAAAGGTAGTGTCCCTACTCTTTCTTTTTAGACAGGTAATTTATCATATCATAGAATTGTTTGGGTTGGAAGGGATCTTAAAGATCACCTAGTTTCAACCCCCTGCTGCAAGCAGAGACACTTTCCACTAGACCACGTTTCTCAAAGCCCCATCCAACCTGGCCTTGAACACTTCCAGGGATGGGGCATCTACCATGTGGCTGTAGTAACATATTCTTTATCTGAAAAGGTTCAGCTTAAGGGACCAAGACATGTCTGCGTGGCTCTGCCAATACTCTAGGAAATGTGCTCCCTGCCATTGCTGCTGCTCCTGTTATCCTTATCAGACACTACATTACATATGTGTCAGTGGAACAGAAACACAACACTCCCAACAAAATCTGAAAACATATTCAATTACAAAAATAACTAAAGGTCAGATTTCCACATATCTTATTCTTACAAAGCAGCTTAAATTTGTGATCCTTACCAAATTTAATCACAATTACTCGCATTAAGGATTCAACTGCATATTCTAACAGCACATTAACTTCAGGCTTTTCTGCTTCAAATTCCCTGATGTCGTGGTTTAAGCCCAGCTGGTAACTCAGAAACACACAGCTGCTCACTCACTCCCTGCCTTCTTGCTCTTCCACTTCCACATTACTCTGAACCCTGTCTGTTGTTTTCAGTGTGTCAGAAGGTATGAGAGATGGGCCCATTCTGACAGACTGAAAGTAGAAGCTCCAAATTATTTTCAACCTTGATGCTCTCCCTAATTTTGTACCCTATTCAATCTCCATAATACATCAAACTAAATCTCTACAGCAAAAAATATTGTCAATAATACAGTAACTATTTCAGATATTCAAATTTCCATCACTTGGGCTTGTTTCTACAAATTATCCCATTCAACATGAAGCTGTTTTCTATCAGCACATACTTCTTTCTGTTAATGTGATGTAAAGAAATGTTAACTTTTCAAGGTAAGTCTTCTGCCAGCAGCAGATAGTATTACTTTCAGGGTTTTTCCAATGGACTCAATATGGAGATTAAGAAGAGTTGAGATGAAAAAAAAGGCAAAGTAAAAACACAAAAGGGGAACATAGGGGAAACGTGAAAAACAAGCAGTAAAAGAAAGGCAAAAAACATACACATGCAAGGGAAAATGAAAGCTGAAACAGAGACAAGTTTAGAAACATGGTTATGAAGATGAAAGCTCATGCAGGATCTATAAAAATCAGACCCAAATAGAGAGTGAGATATTTGCATAATATAAAGTAATAACAAGAAATTAAAGGACATTAAAATGGGGAAAAAAAATACAAGTTAAATACACAAAATTAGAAAGAAAACCAGTAACAATATATAGTGACAGCTCTGTTATGAGCTACCACTCTGTTTTAATGTGATGTGAAACCAAACACGTGGAAGGAGGAGGTAAAGAAAATAAAGGGAGAGGGGTGTATTTGCTGGAACAGAAATCTGAGATTCAGTAAGTACAGGAACATAAACATTAGGGGGAAAATGATGCAAAACGTGGATTCAGTAGAGAGAGATTGTGTCCATTTAAACCAGCAGGTCTTGCTGTTTATGGCAATCTTTCTCTTTCACTTCTAATATTCTTTATGGTAAAATAACCTATTTCTCATATCTTACTGCATATTTTCTCATGAGAAAAGTAAAGCTTACAATTATTTCACAATTAAAGAGACACAGTTTATATCCTAAAAAAAAAAAACATTCCCCCCAAAAAACAAAACCAAAACAAAAAACCCACCAATCAATCATACAAACAAACAAACCAAGAAAACAAAACTGTTTACAACCTCAAATAGAAGAAATACTAAATAAAGGGAAAGCTTCCATACCTCAGTCTATGCTCTGGAAGGTGTGAGTAACAGAGTAGCAGAACATAAAACATAGGTCTGGGGAGTTGTATTTTTAGCTCAGTCCCTGAGCATGCATTCAAAAAATCAATCTCTTGAGCATATCACACTTTGGTTCATATTATGTAACAGACTGCGGATCCTTTTGGAATAGCAAATGAGCACCAAAAATGTGGCCATCACACCTAATCCACCGGTTTGCACTTACTTCCTGGGATGAGACTACAGCCAACCCAAACTAAACGTTCCTGAGGTGACCCTTGTCCTCAGCACCAATTGTTTTTCCCTACTATTCAGGTGGCATTACTTCCTAATTTAGACATAGCAAGTGCATAGAGAACACAAATTGGTAAAAAGTCCACCTCACAGACACTTCAGACAGTGCTATTACAGCAACCTTTGCATCTTTATCAAATTCCTACTATATAAGCCCTGATTGCTATTTCGTTGTCAGTGGTGAAATGCAGTGTGAGATCTATTGCTGGAAATAATGCACAACAGCCAAGTTCTAACAGTGACAGCTGACCTTTCATGGGTGTAATTAAATTGCATCTAAATAATTTAAATAAACAGCTAAAGCTACTCAGTTGAAAATGGCACTTTTATTAAGACAAATACTGTTATTATAGAACAAAATTTTAGGGGTTATTTTCTGAATCTGTGTCATCATCTCAACTGTGCTTTCTATGGCCAACAGAGCAGATCCTGATTCTTTTAATTCCAAGATCTGGAGTCACTTGTTGTTTTATAATTGCTTTCATGAATTGGGAATGAATTAATTAAATATTTATTGGACTAATATATTTTCTGAAAGGCAAAACAGCACTTTTGTTTATAAAATATTTTCAATAGTTGGCAGTTACTTGACACTGCAGTTGAAATGTGGTTTACACATTGAGCCTATGATGTCTAACATTCAAGTAGACTAGTGAGCTCCATCTCTGCACTCGCTGGAGTTGGAGGAGAAATTACAGACACATACACATAGCCATGGACATCCCTTCCCACACAACTGCAACCAAAGGAGAAGGAAGAAAAATATGTTTCTCGTTCTGAACTTGTTGTTATCTGAACACATTCATTATTCACATATTATTATTATCTGAACACATTCATAGACCAGTAAATCCTATTTACAGGACTGACTGACCATTAAAGGCAGGGGGAAAGCATGGCAGTCTGCTTACAGTTTACACAGCAGAAAACATCACAGAAGTTCATGTTCTTTTCCAACTCTTAGTCCCTTTTGTCCGTCTGAGGTGTTAAGGATAGCAGAAAGAACCAAGGTGTCAAAGGCAAATTCTCCACAGAGCAAGGCTGTATGTATTTATGTATTTATGTATTTATGTATGTCATGACTGTATCAAGTTACCTTTCAATTTCTTAAACAAATTCATAAACAATAGTGTTAGTCTTCCTGTAGTGTACACTTCTGGTTACTACCTCACAGTCTCAGTGCTGGCAGAAGCATACCCGCATCAAGGCCCAAAGTGCTGGGCTTTAGCCACAGCCTGATGGAACTGGAAAGACCTGCAAAAGCCTGAGGTTAACTCAACACATACTGTGCTCTGCCTCCTCTCACAGCATGCCCAAACTACAGCCAGCAGACTAAGCAATATAAACAATTATATGTACATTTTTAGCATACACAGATCAAACTATTCCTGACCTCAGCTGCCTCCCTCCCTCCTCCTCCCCACATTCCCCTCATCCTTTTTCCCTTCCCCTCTTCACCCTCCCACCCCCCATCTCATGTTATTTACTTCTTTTAGGGATTTCTTTATTTACCAAAAGGCTTACAGTACATCCAGAGAAAATACTACTGGGACACTCTTAAGATATGCAGCAAAATAAGTAACTGTAACACATAAAAGGCAGCACAGACCAAAGTGGCTAGTATTAAGGAAGAATCTGAATGCCAGTAAATCCTGACTTACTGGGATAGAATGGGAATGTCTTTGTTTTGGTATCTTGAAACTGAAAGTACAAATAAATAATTCAACTGAAGTGCAACAAGCATTCGACTAACCTTATAAAGCAAAGGTGATTGTCCTAGCTTCAAAAGTGCAATTTTTTTGGTCACATTTGTAATGGCTTGAATCCGGATCAAGTCTGCCACAGTCCCATACTGTACATCAACAAGCTCTGCCTGTAAAGAGAAGACAAAAGTAGGGCTAAACCTATAACCATGCATCACTGAGGGTGTTCATTCCACAGAAACTAAGCTGTATGCATAAGTACAAGCACCTGAGCAGAGTTCTATGATTACCTAACCCCCCCATTTCCTGATCAGAAAAAGCTGTCATAACAAAGGGCTTGAGAATTTGATCTCACAGATGAATTTGTATCTTTGCAGTTTTCATGCAAAATTCATCAGCTGTGACAAAAAAAAAACTTTTTTTTTTTTGCCAGTAGTTACAATAAGTGGCCCTGGTTTGGATGAGAATTCCCCCTCATTAGCTACAGGAATGTACTTTAAACCATGTAAGGGATACTAACTCACATCTGCTAACTTCCTTAATCAGACTCTTATAAAGCATTTCAGAAAATGAACAATTATACTGTTCACTTATCAAAACATATCGATAATATAAACTCTATCAATATGAAGTTTTATTATGTGGTCTCATGTAATTCCTGAACAGTCTTAACTACTGAAGTATCTTTGCATAATCCATCAGTTATCCAAGCATTATACTCAGATAATTATAGTGGTAAACAGACTGCACCTCTCTGACACGTAAGCTTCCCTATTTATATATATTTTGAAATTATTTACAGTCATTTCCAACTAAATGAAAAGCTTCTAGAGCATGAAGATCTTCAGCTCTTCAGTGAAGACACTGAAAGGATATGTAGTTAACGTCTAAGCTATTAGTAAATGTCGCGCATCAGCAGTGATGGAAAAACACATGAAAACTTGTTTTCAAGGATTTTTAAAAAATAAATAAATAAATATATATTTAATTTAAGAATTATCAAGGGCACATTTCTCACATTTTATAGCAATAAATTATGGTGAAAACCAAGTATAAGGATAATCAGGCTTGTACATTATTATTTTAGAATGTCATAACAACTCTCAGGACACCACCGAGGACATTCTGGAACATCTAAATCCCTCCACTGTGTTCACATAAAACACAGATATAAGAAGACACAATAACGCTGCATGAGTGTTCAAAAATTAAAATAACAGGAGCAATACAAAATGGAAAAGTTTCTCTTTCAGTTCAGCTTTGGTAACGAGTATGGATTCATTGCCAAAGGCAACAGTTCTGATTTTGGGCATCTCTACACAAACTGTTTAAATTCTAGCAACAGTTGTTCTGGATATGTAGGATGTGTGAAACTTTCCTAGATTCCTGAACACGGGTGTTGTAGGAAAGTATTTACCCTTATACAACTGTAGCTGAATATTTTGTATGAGTTTGCACCTCAACATTTAAGTTGAAATCATACAATTTTTTTGCCAAGGTTGCCTTCTTCTTAAATGTATTCTTTTAAATTTTCAAGTTAACAAGTTTCTAAGACTACAACGTGTCATAAGTACTGTATAAACAAAATATTTAGAAAAGGTCATCCAAAGTTATAAAACACTTCTTGAACAGGCAAGCATCAGATTTAACACCAAATACTGAAGTGTAAGAACAGAAAATCTTGTACTTCATAGAGTTTCTTCTGAAATATATAAAACATTTAAAGAACTTGAAAACCAGTTCTTAAGAAAACTGAAATTATGACTACAGGATGAAATAATTTCCCCCATGTGATCATACTATTTGAAAAGTATGAAAAAATCAAGTGAGGAAGTTTCTATACTAGAGGAAACTATTTTATATTTTATATTTTATATTTTATCTCATCTCATTCATCTGGTTAGAAAGAGCTCACCTCAGATGAGGAAAAGTGTATTAACCCGTATACTTCCTTGAAATACACACAAATTTTACTCATTCTCTAGGTCTCAGCTTTATTTTAATTTCTACCTCCAGATATTTCAGTAGATACACCTGAGTGCAATAATTATTAACATCTCAAAAGGCTTATGGCTTGAGAGGTTATATGCAGGCTGATTTCTTGGGAGACCTCTAATCTAATTCCTTTGGACCCAATGCCTTTCTCAATCTACCCTCAAGCAAAGCAAAAATCACAGCTTTCATCATTCATATGAGAGAAACTACATTGAATTTTCCTGAGGCAAAATCAATACACAAAGATGTAACATAATGAAGTATCAAACTATCCACTTCTACAGCATGCCTGTGTGAAAATGAGATCCCTGCCCATCTACATTCATGTGCTGCTTCACATCACTTTTGCTAGCTGCTCCTCCAGGGTGCTATCCACTGCTCTGTAAACAACAGGACTACATGTTTGCACAATTATTAATGCATTTATCAACCACCCTTGGATGTTCTTAGTTCATTTATGGACACAAACTGCATCTTCAAGAGCTATTCACTGGTCTTTCACAGGGAACATAGAAGCTCCATAAGAGCAGGCTGAATAAAAGGCCCTAAAAAAGCACAACTCCTTTTCTAATTATGGGAGAACCAGAACTTGACTCCCTGCTGCCCCAAACACTCTGTCAACCATGTTCTTTGCTCCAAATGTTAAAAGTAAGTCCCTTCATACATTCATACATTGAGAGTACATGTAAGAAGTCATTACACAATATAAAAAGCAGCTGGATATAATATAACAAAGAGTTATGCTTGCTTTCATTACACATCTTCCACATGAAGAGTATGTCAAAGCTCAATATATTAGAAGTCTTTCATTTGCACTTGCCTGAAAATGAGTATGACCTATGCATCTGTCCAACTCTGAGGGCACTTGCACACTGGTATTTCACTGTAACTTTGAAGCAGTTCTCTTCTCAGCAAAGGTCTTTGACCCTTAATTTTACCTTTTGTGGAATCATGGCTAAAAATATTGCACATATCTAGCAAAGTAAGTTATCACACCCCGGTAGCATCACATATAGCCCAGCAGCTGGAGGTTTGCACAGCTAATCTCAGATCTAACTTAAAATGACAAAAAAAAAAAGAGTAATATCTTTTCTTGACTAAAACTACACATGGCTTGTCCTCTGCCAAACAAAGTCAATAACCCACAGGAAGAGTTGAGAAGAAAGTCACAATATTCTGGCACTACAGTCCAGACCCTAATAGGTAAAAAATAATTTTAAGGATTATTTCTAACCCTTCATTTCTACTCGAATACATGAGTAAAATTTTCAACACAAAGCAAAATACTTTGCAGTACTTAAAACATCTGATCAAATACAGTACAGCAACGCTACCAAAAAAAAAAGCTTTAGAATAATGTTAAAGAATCCAAAGAGTGCTACCCTCTCAAAAATCAACTGACAACGGTCCATTTATGCTGCACAGTCCCATTTAAATTTCATAATGTTCCTAACACCTCCAAAAATGGAAATTAAATTCTCTCTTCTTTCTTTTTCAGAAATGTTTACGACATGATTTTACACATGCCAGTTTTTTAAAAAGCAAAATACTGCACCCCCAACTACCCATACTTGAGAAACTACTTTCTTTTGGTAGGATAATTCTGTCAAAAAACAGAAGAGAACTCATGCTTTTATCAGATGCTTGAAAAAGAGCACTTGTGTACTTGAGTTTAGATATGCAAGGGTAAATCCTCTTACCCTAGAATGGGGAAACTGCTAAAGAATGAGTTGTTTTATCCATTTGAATTAGGTACTTTTCAAATTGTTTCATTCTATGCTGTTTGAAAGATATGACTATTTAGGAATGAACTGTGAGCTGCAATATGGAGTTCAGTAATATTCTCCCATGCATGAAATAAAGTAGGGGTAGGTAATAAGCTAAACATTTTTAGAAAAAGTAATTATTTTATGTTAGACTTATCATGAGTTTCTAAGTCCCAAGATGCTTCTGAATGAGTTGTAAACATTCTGTCTTCAAAACTATGATAAAATCCCCCCAAAACAGAAAAGATACACAATCAAGACATTCAAGGATCTTTTCCCAATTTCTTCTACTTATCTCCAAAACAAAAGAGAATAAAACAGTGTACTTCATCCAGACATGGAAGAAAAAAAAAAGGGTAAGACATCTTGGAACAGGAAAGTGTGAAAAGCTGTAAGAAGCAAGTGGCAGCTGAGGTCTTGAAGATGTTGGATACTATTTTAAAACTTGCTTTCATTGCAAATGCTGAGGCAATTAAAACAAACAGACAAAAAGGATAAGTTAAACAGATCAAAAATAATAACAAGAATGTGTTTGTCGTATCATGTTGTTACCATTCAGTCCCCTTGAATGAGGAAAGGAATTTCTGAACTGCGTTATACATCTGTATCTAATACACTGGGAAATCCTACAGATCAATTAAAATTAATAATAATAATTATTATTATTAATAATCCCACACAAACAAACAAACAAAAAAACAAACAAAACAACCCACGCATAAGAAAATAACAGCAACAACAAAAAAACCACAAAATTTCAAAGCCAGTACAGCCGGATAGAGATGTTTCTTACAACCACCAAAAGCAGATAGAGTCAGTGCAAGTAAAAAGGTAGGTTTTAAATACATCCGCTCTAGCTATCAAGGCTGGGGATCACAGGATAGAAAAGCAAGTAGTTTAGTACTGTTTCTTAATAAGGTCAGTATTGAGCAACCTCAAATAAGTTTTATCTGAAAGGTGTAAACTTACATAGAAAACAAAATCAAAAGTAGCATACAGGCCTGCTATGGTAAAAAAATCTTCTTAATGTTACATGCTGTTAGTGCCACCTCAAATCGTGAATATACTATATCAATCTGTTGATTCATATTAATGAACAGCTTCTACACAAACTATTTGGGAGGTCTGTAAAAGCTGCAGCTATGAAAATGAGTGATATTTAGCAGCACAGACAAGCTCATATTCCTGCCAGTCCTGACCTACCCACCAAAGGAGTGTCAGAAATGGATGACCTAAAGACACTCCAAGTTATTGAAGAAAACTAAATATTAAATGTCATGTATACAATATATCTATGACTGCTTATTTCTCAAAATTAAGACTGCTACTCAAAAAACCCACATAACTACAAATATCAACCCCCAAGTTGTGTGATTGTCCAGGCTCACTACATCCCCCTCTTTCCTTCAAGTCAATGTTCTTCATTTATCCTTGAACACTAAGCTACTATTTTCAGGTTGTTCACAAAATACAGGTACCAGAAACATGCAAGGCATGATCAATCACAAGTAAATAACCTTACAAATAGTCATCCTACCTAAAGTAACAACACCAAAATATATTTGCAAATTCTATCCGAGAAGATGGCACTCTGCAATCAGGACATTAGGCTAACTTTAATTAAACACTTCACTATAATTTATTTCACAGCTCTGAAATTGAGGCTGAAGACAGTATTCAGCAGAGCATAAAAGTAAACTCAAGCTGGTTATAGATCAAAGCTGGACATCAACAAACACAAAGAAAGCTGCAAACATAAAACTACCTCTCCTCTAAAATTAGAGAAGAAGAAGAAAGAAAATGGGAGGTAATGAAGCTGTGCCTAAGTATGCTAAATCATTTGTTAGTGCACAATCCACTATGCTGACAGGAGCTGCTGCTCTCATTTTGGCCAAAAGCACTCTTCTGCTAAGCAGGGAAGGACAGCTGTTTCCCTGCGATTGCTACCACACAAGCTTTCTTCATCCTCCTACTGAACATGCCAGAGACAAAACAAACGGCCATAACCATCTTCTATATACTTACTGTATTTGTATAGGAAAGTTAATATACAAAGTTCACATTCTAACTTTGTCCTTTGTTTGGTTCCAGTCAGAAAGAGGGACAGAGAGTTCTGTGTTTGTAGGTTTTGTGGCATGCCCCCGATGGCTGTCTCCAGTTGAACTGAAGTGATGAAGGTTTAACTAAGAAAGCCATGAACCTATTTATTTCTTTTACAGTAATGACACATGGTATGTGTAGGATCAGTCAGTCTGTTCCTTCACGGTTAGGACTCACTGAAGACAAGTGCAAGCACAAGTAAGTTTTATTTACCATTTTATCATAAAATGGTTTGTGTTGGAAGGGTACTTAAAGATCATTTAGTCCCACCCCCCCCTGGAATGGGTGCGGGGAGGGGGTTGTAACATGAAAGGTTAATTTCTTGCAGAGCTGCTTTTGCTGTAAGAAAACCAATCCAAATCAAAACCTAAAACCAAATCCTTTCTTTGGAACTCAGTTTTCATGCAAACACCATACTCCAGTGCTTACAATAATTCAAAAAACCTACTAACTTTGAAATCTCCTGGTGAGCCTTCTACTCTCTTTATGAAAAATTTATAGGCCTCAAATTCCAAGCATACCGTCTTCCGGCAGTAAATATTGCCCATAGTATTTTGTGTGTCCTATGACACATGGCCATACCCAAACTGCCTGGGAAATCTTGTAGATCATCTGGGGGTAATTACACAGAAATGCAGCTGTGATATCCTACTAACAAATAAGCTGTACATTTGAAAGTAAAGTCCCCTACCTTCTTTGCCAAATGTGGACACTACTTATCCACACTCTATTTCTAATTGCACAGGATTCCTTATCCTTGAGTTTTGCGTGTCTCATTAAAAAAATGAACGAGAAAAATAATCTTATGCCTTGAAAAATAAACTGATATCTTTCCAAGCAACTGTGTGAGAAAAGCCAAAAAGAGACAATTTGTGCAGTTTGAATTTGAAAATGCTGTCTGAGCCCAAAAAGGCAAATCATTACATACTTGGAATAACTGAAGCTAATTTTGCTGTGTTACAGTACTAAGCAATGCACCTGAACAACAACATCCAGGCAGATTTAAATCACAGAACTTCAATACTGCTCTACAAAGCAAGATTTATGTGTCCTGGTTTCAGCTGTGATAAAATTAATTTTCTTCTTAGCAGCTGGTACAGTGTTGCGTGTTGGCTTTAGTCTCAGAACAGCACTGGTAACAACGCTTTAGTTGCTCAGTAGTGCTTACCCTGGTCAGCGACTTTTCAGTCTCTCATGCTCTGCCAGTGAGAAGGGGCAAAAGAAGCCATTAGGGAGCAGAGACAGGACACCTGACCCAAACTAGCCAAAGGGATATTCCATACCATAGAGCATCAATGCCCAGTATATAAACTGGGGCAGCTGGCTGGGACCCACTGATCACTGCTCAGGGATGGGCTGGGTCAGCGGGGCAATTGTACTGTGGATCACTTGTCTGTCTTGAGTTTTATTCCTCTCCTTTTCTATTATCAATATTATTATGTTTTATTTTATTTCAATTATTAAACTGTTCTCATCTCAACCTGCAAATTTTATCTTTTCCCAAATCTCTTCCCCATCCCACTGGGAGAGGGTGTTGGGGGGAGCAAGTAAGCAGCTGTCTGGTACTTGGTCATGGGCTGGGCTTAAGCAACATGTGCATGGGGTGATTAAATAACTAGCTGGTCATTAAATAACTAGTGGGTTTTACCCACAGGCACAACTTTTCAAACAGATCCATGACATTTTTGCTTCGTGGTTGTTAGCATTTTACTCTATAGAGGTTTTCCTTTTTTTTACTACAATAACCCTACTCATACAATAAAATTCCAGAGTAATTCTATATGAGGCACAGTGTCAGCTTTCAGTCAAAAAGTATTCTTTGTGTCTAGCTTTTATTCATAAAGTTGCACACTGCATTACAGTGGCAGCTAAAATTTTAATCTGTACCAAAACAGGAAGAAAAAAAGATCGCCCTTCACCTCGATTTGACAGTTTGCCCCTGAGACCAAATTCCATCACAGATAATTTTACACACACTCTGCTCCCTCTCATGCTGTCTGTCCAGCTAACACAGGTCCAGCAGAGGCAGGGCTCTGCTGAAGTTTCTCCTACACGCTATTTTTGCTGTTTCAGTATAATCTTTAGAAAGACAATGAGGTTTAACTTGTTTGTTTCCTTGCTTTTTGTGGCTTATAGCAGGGTGTTTTTTTTTCCTCTACCAACTCTCAGGGAGGCTGAATTAAGATCGAAGACTTTTTATAGCCTACAGAAAAGAACCTCTTCTTTTTTTTTTTATGGTTAGAGAGCTCCAGATAAATCTGAGCTGACTTAGCTCAGTTCCCTGTTCACAACACTTATCCCGTAGGCTCCTCCCTCTAGATCTATTTTTAACTTTATTCCTCCTTTTAATTCGTTCATACTGACCTGTTGCCCTCTGTCATACTCTTTGAGCTTCCCTTTAGCGGAAGGCAAAACTAACACTTGAATATGACTTCTTAATTCATGATATCCAGCAAGATATCCAAAAAACATTTTTTTCATCTTTTCTAATTAGATATAATGCAAATCTTGTTTTTCAAGGATTCTGAAACAAAATATTCTATTAAAGTACTATTAAATTTATGTTTATTTTAAAATCGCTAAGAATGTTGCTTTGGTTATGAAACAGTGAAAAACACAATATAATTTTATGCCTGAAAACCCCATCAGAACTATTATTATTTTGAGCTTTTATTAAGCAGTGCTGATTACTTGTTCACCTCCCTAGTGGAAAAAAAAAAATAAAAAATTCAATGATTCTTTCTTATATGTGTTTAGTATTATTCATATTCCCCTCTTTATAAGAGTTAACTGCAAGTATATTTAGTAGCATTAGTCCCTAAGCATAAAGTCACGTTGATCATACTTTCCAAAGAAGAAACAGCAATCTCTATTTGCCACCCTACTTCGTTAAGTTTGTTCAGGGGTAATTATTCATGCAAATATACATTCACAAATTACAGACTAAGGATAAACTAAACAGAACTGTTCAGCTGTGATATGACATCTTAAAAAAACAAATCATAAGCTACGTATGTACATAGTAAATTACATGCTGTGATTTAAACCTGGTTTTAAAAACATCAATGAAAAGGCTTTATGTCAGAATCCAGTCCCATTACGTCAGAACTCAAATTCTCAAGGCCGGACTGCAGTGAGCTGGAGGTTTTATTGGCTACTTTCAAACACAAAGAATGAAGGCAAAACATCCAGTGGCTACAGACTGTATGGCATTCTTATCATGCATCAAATAAACCTCAGGCATTCCATCCTATAGTAGCTACAACCAGTAAGTCTTTAAAAGGCTGCACCTTACAGAAGCTGCCTAAGAAGCCCTTAGCAAACAAGGCTGTCCAGGCTGCAGCATCAGCAGCCAGCTAGAGAAGTATTAAAGGATCAGCCCAACTGGGCAGGAGATGCTCCCAAATGGCACAGGGCATGCTCCCCACCACCAGTGGAAACGTGAAAAAACATGAAACAGAAGTTTGCAACCACACATCCAGAGAAGGAAAGCAACCTCCCCCATCCCAGGCACAGCTACAGGTTGGGCAGAGAAGAGATTCAGAGCAGCCCTGTGGAGAAGGACTTGGGGGTGTTGGTTGATGAGAAAATGAACATCAGCTGGCAGTGTGCGCTGGCAGCCCAGAAAACCAACCGTATCCTGGGCTGCATCAAAAGGAGCGTGACCAGCAGGTTGAAGGGGGTGATCCTGCCCCTCTACTCTGCTCTTGTGAGACCTCACCTGGAGTATTGTGTGCAGTTCTGGCATCCTCAACATAAAAAGCACATGGAACTGTTGGAACAAGTCCAGAGAAGGGCCACGAGGATGATCAGGGGACTGGAGCACCTCCTGTATGAAGACAGGCTGATGAAGGTGGGGCTGTTCAGCCTGGAGAAGAGAAGGCTGTGTGGAGACCTCATAGCAGCCTTCCAGTATCTGAAGGGGGGCTATAAGGATGCTAGAGAGGGACTCTTCATTAGAGACTGTAGTGATAGGACAAGGGGTAGCGGGTTAAAACTTAAACAGGGGAAGTTTAGGTTGGATATAAGGAGGAAATTCTTTCCTGTTAGGGTGGTGAGGCACTGGAATGGGCTGCCCAGGGAGGTTGTGAATGCTCCATCCCTGGCAGTGTTCAAGGCCAGGTTGGACGAGGCCTTGGGTGATATGGTTTAGCGTAAGGTGTCCCTGCCCATGGCAGGTGGGGTTGGAACTAGATGATCTTAAGGTCCTTTCCAACCCTAACAATTCTATGATTCTATGATTCTATAACCTCCTGTCTGAAATGACAGGTCATAAGAACAACATTCTGTGAATGCAAGCAATGCCTATGAAAGACAGAATGTGTATGAACTGCAGTGAAATGTTATATGGAAGTGCTTTTGAACAAAGTAAAATTTAAATATTTAATTTTATGATTATAATATATTCAATATTTTAATTTCCTCGCATGTAGTGTTTCAATCTTGTCCAATTGTTTCATTTTTAGAGTTAGTCTGGTTGTATCAAAACCAACAACACCTAGAAAATAGTCTTACAATATTCAGGCTTCCAATTTTTGCCATGATTCAGAACACATTTTATACCAGTGCAATTTTTGTAGGACTGGAAACCTGTTTCCCAATCAACTCTCATACCAGCGCAAGAACAGTGTACTGAAATATATAGGCTACGTGTATTTCTATGCATGCTTGTTATACAAACACCTGAAATATGTTATTGTTACTGCAAGTACATAGACACCTAAAGATAAAATAGACATCTACCTCAAAGATGCAGATAATCACGTATGTTCAAGAGGAGGTCATCCACTGCACCAAGAGAACACTCGAACTTCTGGAAATATCAGTGAGAACTCTATTTTTCAGAGTATAATAAATGCTCTTTCACAGAGTATTTATAGCCCTTGCTTGGCCAAACATTGTGCACTTGAACATAATCAGAGAGATGCGCAACCATGTAGTGCTGTAAACACAGACCTGAGTGTTAAAGCAGCATTTCATCAAACCTGGAGAAGCACCATGCAGCTGTGAAAAGCAAAACATCCTCTTTTCCATCTCACTTCAACTTTTCTTGTTTTGAGTCATTACAGAGATGTACAGGTTTCTAAATTACATCTGCTGAAAAAGGACTGGGGAAAAATATGTTCTAAAATTACAAATACATTTAGATGACAAAAAAGGACACCAATGAAAACAGGGAATATACACGAGCAATAACGAATTCCAGAGGCCAAAATGACTGACCAAGGCAAATATAAAGATGGCCATATGTGAGAACATCACAGCTCTAAGTGATTAAACAAGTACATATGTTTACCATTTTTGAATTATCTCAGATTTTGGAAAGGAGACTTACCTTACAAGAAACATGTAGTGCATGGTTCAGGTATCATACATAATAAAATCACGCCAGGAAGAAAATCAAGCTCTTTGTTGTTTCAGGCTTTCAAATTTTGGTGGTTTTTTTTGTTGTTGTTTTGTTTGCTTGTTTGTTTTAAAGCACTCAATATTTTGGAATTGCCATTTGGTCATTAACTGTGATACTGCATTTTGCATTGCTTAGTCATCTACAGGTTATTATGTAGCACCACCATTTGCCTCTTATTTCAGAAATAGCTAAACCTTAATTTTTAAAACATGTTATTTTGCTTTATAACAGCAATGGTTAAATGGGAGTTCAGGATAGGTCCCTTCCAGTTATCCTTGCTATAGCGTAATTAGCTCATCACTATGCTCAGCCTTCCCAAAGGTTAGGGTGAAGGTTTTCCTGAACTGTGCCAAATTTCACAGAGACATTTTGAGCATTCATCTCTGCTAAGTACTGGCAGAAACACCATGGAGAATTTGTGAACTTGGTTCTTGTGCTCTCAGCACAGATGGAAAATTCTGGAGAAAAAGAGGAAATCACGTGCAAAGGACAGAAACTGCCTCTTTTTGGAAAAGGCCCAGAATCATTTTCCTTGTACGGTGGCATCCAGTTAAACTGCATCTCAAAAGAAAAGCTACAAAAATGTACACATTAATCTAAAACATATGGGAAAGTCTGAAGAGATTCTGGAATCTGGACAACTTGGAGGGAGTAAGGAGTAATCTGACCTGACATTATATAATGGATTTCACTGGATAACTGAAAAGCTTTGCCATCACTGCAGACCATTCTAGATGTTGCTCTGGAGCTGGATCTAAACACAGTTTCCTTCATCTTCCACTCATCCTGGAATCCAGATCAGCCTCTTTCACAGCAGTACAGAAGTACTCAGTTTTATTGTAACACTAGTACTATATGGCATAGTTTTCAGTAAAAGCAGTTAAGAGCATTATTAGAGAACCATAAGTTACTATAAGAAATCTGTACTCAAGCCTTTATCTTCACCTATTATGATCCCTTCTGTGCAGGATGTTAAATAATCAACAAAAGTAAACTAGAAACATTTTGGGCTCTCATAAATTCTAATTCAACCACAAATTTACTTAATGGTCCATCTTTCAGCAAGAGGTGGTCCCGTTCCTTAATTCTAACAAACACAAGTGACTAAATTCAACAGATGACAAAATAACCCCAAAAGCACAACAGTCATCATTAAAAATATTCTCAAGTTATATTATCTACTAATGAGCTTCCCTCCATGTTTCTGCATTGTTCTTTAAATTTTTGTTACCTAATTTATAAACAGTATAAATCATGAAGAAATTACCTTCATTGTCTGCAGAGAAAACTGAAATATTATTTCAGGCAGAGCAATTGTACAGGCATGAAGAAAACAGCAATAAGATCATCAGGGAAAGATCTGAATTGAAAGACTCAGTCTTACTCATCAGATCCTGAGCCTAACGCTGTCTGCACTGATACAATTTCTCATTCTAGAATTTTAGTTCCCATCATTATGACTATAATATTTTCTTTTGGCTTAAGACATAAGAGTTTTATACATAAGAGGACAACATGGACAAAGATATGAGGAATTTTTTTTAATAGTTTTGTTTTGGGTTTTTTTTTGAAGATCGATGCAGTATATCTTTTGACAGTAATATAATCTTCAGCTTCTCATACTACTTCATCCTCTAAAATACTCCTCAAGTAAAGCTCATGCCTGGCAAGCACTGACCTGCAGTAGGAGGAAGATCCCTCCTGGGTGACAATGCAGGAGGAGCTTTCCTGCATATTTAAGCAGCTTTGTTCTCTAGTAGTTGAAGCCATTGCCAGACCTCTTCTATGCTTATTCACCTCTGTCTGTCCCTCAAAGACATCAATATGAAGCAGTGAATCTTACAGGAGAGAAGACTAACTCTGTATGGTAACATAATTCAGTGGAAGGTAAATTCCTTGGAGCATCTTCTTTCTTACACACACCTACTCTTGGGCCAGTCACAAGCTGGTGACTGATTGGTCACCTTCGCTTTGAACTGCAGAACACAGGAACATAAATAATTATGAGAACGGAACTGATGTATCTCACAATTAATTGACGTTAAGGCCCTCCTAATGAATAAACTAAACAGAGTAACTAATATTCATTACATGAGGTGTTAGACATGAGTTTTATTTGTATCTACTGAAAGAGACAGCATATCAGACAGAAAAAAATAGGAATGCCTAATTCTAGAAAAAAGGGAATCCAATGTATTTTCAGCTGTGATTGGTTTGCATTGGTTTTTATTTTATTTCTAAGCAGGCTTTTCTCTGCTGAGATTGTAACTGGTAGGCACAGGCAGAAGTGCTGTATTTCTAACCATCTTAAAAGTGAAATTCTGAACAAAAGTTTCTCCTCAGGACACTTTAGTCCAGCCAGTGACAGGCTCTGGCATTTTGACTACTAAACACCCAATGCAGTTCTGCCAACTGCACATGGATTCCTAACTTGGACTCGCCTGTGGTTAGCAGTTAGGTCTTTTTTGTTTGGGTTTTTTTTTTTTCATATTTTAAGAATTCAGTTCTTGCCTATTTTTTCAACTCTATCACACATTTTTTTCATCCTGCTCTGAAAGGTTTCAAAAGACATTTACTTCAAAGGGTTTTCTCTGAGAGAGTTTTTTGCTTTTCAGTCTTTCTTACTATTAAGGCTCTATACCCAGGTTTATAGCAGTCCCTAAAGCAGTCTCTAGGAAGGTACAGCCTTTGCTCTTTGATACCAAAATTCTTCAATACAGAAGTCAGACAAACTGCTAAAATCTGTCCATTCATATAATGGCAGCCTTATCCTCAACTAGTTTTGATTACATTTAAAACCTGTCATGAATATTGGTTTTTTTTCTGGGTTTTGTTGTGGTTTTGGTTGTTTTTTTTGTTTGGTTTTTTTTTGTGTTTTTTTTGGAGGGTGTTTTGGGTTTTGGTAAGAACTTCTTTCACTCGTTCAAGTGGTCACCTTAGGAGGTTGTATTTGGACTTCATCTCACCATCTCCTAACAGAGAGAGAGGAAATCTTACGACTTTTTGAGGAAAAAAAAAAAAAAAGAAAAGAAAAAAAGCAGAGTCCCATAGGAAAAGCATTCAATCAGCTGATATTATTACACTAGAAAAAAAATATTTTTATGATTTTGACAAAATGTTTACCAGTATTGACTGTAAAAAGTTGGAAATAACTTGGTTGGTAGGTGGAGATAACTCCTAAGATAAAATACATTGCTAAGGCTTCTATTGATAAGATTTCTGACAAAGAATCAAAGATTAAAATAGTTGCTCCTGATTCATTCCAGCTGCCAACTAATTCACAGGATAAAACACCATCATTTAGACTTTTCTTCCTTTTCAAAAATAACCAAGTGCAGTGTGTCAGTGTTCTGGGTTCAGGAGTAGCAGTCATTTTCATTATTACTAAAATGTTATTACTGATATTCCATTAATAAAACATCGGTATTGACTCTCAATTACAAAACACCAAAAGGTTTTGCCAAAGTAACCATTTGCGTTTTGAAATCCTGCCCTTCCATGATACAAAATTCTTGCAGCAATATTAACCAGGCTTTTGTGCATGATGAACTATTATTTTTAGGTAACTGTACAACTTTATTTATTAACGTTTATGTGATGCTTGCCAGAAAACTGACAGGATGTTCTCTAGGACATCTCTTCAATGATCATTTTTGTAGTCTTGACTGCAATTTTAAATTATATAACCTTCACATCGCATTTCACAGCTTTCTATATGTAATTATAATGGAGTGGCAGCTATGCTGCAGTTAATGTTAAATGTTGTTTTCCATTTAAAGGTCAAGTCTATTCTAAACCCCATATTCTTAGTGAGAATGTCTTGAAAATATGCTGTACCTACTTGGCATGCAGAGCAGTGGTCTAAATTACAATTATTTGTGGAAGAGGTTTTTGAGAAACTCTTCTATAAATAAAAGATAAATAAACCTCTTTTAAAACATCTAAATATTACAAAAAAATTATGATTTTTCTCGTTTGTATGTGTTATTCAGCCTATAGCCCCAACCATCTGCAAACCGGTATCAGTTGCTAGGGATTTATTTTAGCTAGTAAATGTCTCTTCAGAGACGACATTTTAGAAAATGTTAATAAAAATAATAATAAACTAAATTGGCGTGCTTAAAAGGATTAAATGCACGTCTCAAGATTCCCTCTAGCTTGATATTTTGCACCAGTGTGCCATCAAAAATGACTGAAAGACTTAGGGTGAGATGCTGTGATTATTTAATCTAAATTGTACGCACTCTCTGTCTTTGGAATTCAAGATGTGCAAGTGAGCAAGGTACAGAAGGCACATTTGGAAATTTTGCCTGGGGATAAAAATAACCTGGGAAGACTTAAAAAATTTCAAAAACCAACCTGCTAACACCAATCTTAATTCAGAAATATTGTTAAGGAAATTACCACTGCTTAGCTAGAGGGAACATAAAAGATAATACGGGTGCACTAATCACATTTCCAGTACAATGAAACCGAATGAAATGAAAGAAAGCTGTTGGGTCAAGAACTTCCTGACATATTATCCCATCAGAGGAACTCATCATTTGGTGCAGAGCTAGAAATACAGAAAGCTTCAAGTACTGCAAGGTAACAGTGCTGCAGTGCTTTAAAAAAGTAGCAGAGAGGGGAGGGGACTATAAGGCATGCAAGTGGGGAGTCTGCATGAGTGCAAAAGATAAATGGAACAGGCAGAAGAGGAGAGGAAGAGTCCCATCTTCCTGCACAGCGAAGGATGGATAGAGGGGAGACAGCACAGCGACAAGAAAACGGGTTATCTGATTAGAAGTGAGCAAGCCCTCCTCCTTGTGAAAGAAGATCTGACAGAAAGCAAGTCCTGCTTCCCTTATTCCCATCTTGCCAAGTCTGAAGAATGGTGGGAACATCAGCAAGTGAGCTTAACAGATGGGTTTGTACTTTTCGTATTGCTTCAGGTTGCATTAATCTCTGTGGTAGGTTCTCAGTAAGCTGAGAAAATGTCACCAAAACAAATGAACCAGAGCAGGCCGATATGCTATCAACAGATGCAGAGAATCCCTTCTGCATGCTGTAGATAGAGGCAAATAGTTGGCATTCTCGCTTGTCTGCTCCCTACAGCCCCTCCAAAACTAATCAAAGATACCACTGGCTGAAGTGGGAGAATTAATGGCTAAAATCAGCAGAGAAATACCTGGAGAAATAGGTGAAACATGGACGATGGCAGGGAAGTGAAGTGATGTAACAGAGGAGTTCAGGCAGTCAGGGAACAGGGACAGAGGAGGGGACAAAGAACAAAGGCGACAGGTGTTGGAAGAAATGTCTTGAAGACGGGCCTTATTTATTTCTGTCTGTCAAAACCCTGCCTGCACATGCATTACCATTTCAAGAATATTGCCAGTACTTTAACTTTTCTTGCACTCTCTCCTCGTTCCTACCTGATAAAGTCCTTTCAGTGTATGAGGTCCAGGAAAGAAAAGTGATGTTTTGCTGGGATTGCCAAGGGTGTCCTTGATGGACACAGGAAGGACACAGGTCCAGCAAAGGCACCTATAGGGATTTGGTGCATTCAGCAGAGGAGTGTAGCATAGCATGAGACAATGTTGTATAGAAGGGGCAGCTAAGGATCTCTGTTTAAAGTATCAGAGCAGAGTTAGGATTGCCAAAAGCTCTTTAACACTTCCATAAAGCAAAGAGTGAATAAATTTAAGGTGAAAAGAAGGTGAGGAAAAATCCAGATCACACGAACATAATTTCAGATAATCAGAGAATACAAAGCAAATAATATTCATTTTGCTTTAATTAGGCTGTCCTTGAATGTCGTTTCAACACACCATTGCAACTGCTAAGATTTTCTCTTTACATTTGCTAAAGGAAAAGGGAACAGAGCAGAAGAACACTGCAACACTTGTTTCTTCCTGAAGTTTGCTATACTCCATGGGCCTGCTTTAAATCAACTGCCTGGATGACCTGAGCACCTTGAAGCAGGCAAGTTGCATCTTTACTCACACTTCACTGCACTCGGGGGATCACTGCTATGTAGGTTAATAGACAGACTACAATACGCACCCATGCTGACACTACTTAACAATGTGGTACTGAGGGAAGGATGCTGGATCTTTGGGGGTTCACACACACACACGCCTCGCCTTGGCTCACACCAATGGTTCCTCAGCTCACCCCCCCACTGCTTTGCTAGTGAAAGCACATGTAGCCACAGCTCTAAGGTCACTGTGCACTGTGATGTCAGGGAGCAGCACATTTGGATTCACCACACTACACACTTGGAGACTGCCTAGATACTGTTTGACAACACATTTTGCTTTAATGCATAAGTTTGATGCAATGTAATTTTTCCTTATAGAGGTATTCTGTTGGCCTGTGTGGCTTTCCTGTTTTCATCAAGCAGACAAAAGGTTTAAACTCTATAAAAGGTGGTTGATATTTTAGCTCTAATCAAAATGTATTTCATGTGTCATTCTTTCCTTAGACTGACCTAGTCTGTGATACATTATTTACATAACTGTTGCAATACCTATTTCAAAATCAACTCGACAGCCCTCTCCAGTACCGTAGGCTGCCCTGCCTGTCACCATGATGGGTAAACGGTGTCACCTTTACAGGGCTCGATGAAATACAGAGTAGTAGTAAAGGGTACTATCCATCACAATGACACTAAGTGGGTTTTTCAAGTAGATTTCAGATCACAAATGCTCACATTTTTATTCACAAATGCTGTTTAGACTGCTACCAGAGAGCACAAATTGGATGGCTCACATACAATGGCCGTATGATGAATGGACATGACAGGTGGTCAAAGAAAATGATTCTTGCTATTCTACAAATAATCTTGTCAACATAAAGTAGAGCTGTAGCTTTACTGTTAGCCAGACTGCAGTTACTTAATGGTTTTATTTGCTTGAATTTCTGGCAAACCAAATATACAAATGAGACACAATGAAGTAGCAGCAGCATCAAAGCAGTATTAGCAATTCAACCTGATTATGTGACACAATAGAAATTTCCTACTAATGATGTGTCATATTTGAAAGAAAATTATTTGGATTATGAGTAGCTGTTACAAGAATACCTTTTCACAGGAAAACTCTCATGATTTTGCAATCACAATCCACTAAAAGATATTCAAAATATGCAAGCAATCAAGTCACCTTCTGATGGCTGATCGCAGCAACAGCCACAGACTGCTACTTCTCATTTAAAGTCTTCTTACTTCCATTAGTTTAAATAGTAGAAATTACTGTGTAGGATTGAAAGTCTGGAAGGTTAGAACACTATCAACTTATCTGCAGCCTAAACAAATAGGGAAATTTCCCTTTTAGGCAAAACTCTACATCTAAGGACAATTTGGGAAGACATTTTGAAGAATAAAAGATCTGAAGTTTTTTGAGGGTGCCAGGTAACTCCAAGGTCTGACTATAAAATTGTGCACAGTCATTCTTTGGCTCAAACACAAGCTGTAAGTTTTGGCAAAGTGAAGGTCCAACCCCAGTGTGTACAATGCAGTGTGTGTGGTCCTCATTTCTGCAGAACTCAGAGAAAACTGCCCTGAAATATAACTGAAGCTAGTATATGATTTTTTTTTTTGTGAGAACAGTGGGTTTCCTTTAATCTGATTAATTTGTTAGCAACACTTTGATTTTCATGGAAAAAAATCTCAAAGGCCGCAACTGTACTTTCACCTCATTACAAATCCTCTTACAAACTTACAGTGAGAAATCAATATTACATATCGAGTTTCTAAGTGATAAATGTGAGAAGCCAAACCTATTCATTAGTACTTTTTACTTGCTCGTGGAAAAGTTAAAGCATACATCATGCAGGTTAAGACCTGCCCCTGTGTGCTTCATTTCACTTCTTAACAACAAACACAAAGTTGTTGGGTTGACAAAGCCCCAGAACAGAGGCTGCGTGGAGACAACCACCATGAGACTCAATGCAAAAAGTAGGCGTGTAAGATAGACAAAAACAAGAAACGTTCTCCCAGAGGAGAACAAGAACTCCATTCCTTAACCTCTCTGGGATAAAACCCTTGGACCAAAAAGCTTCAGTGCTTCTAAGAAAGCTAAGCTGAAGCTTTTGAACTTCAGGGTGGGAAGCTAAAGGATCACCCTTTCTACCAGCCTTCGTATTTCCTACAGTTAAAAATTTAGAATTATGTTAATAGTCCATAAAACAGATTAGTTAGCAACATGCAACTTAACTCATTTTGACTCATTAAAGGATTTTCACAGTGCATTACTTGTTACCAATAAACCTTCACAAACAAAAGGCAAATACACAACAGTTACATTTTAGATATTCAGTAACTGATGTTACAAATATTAAAATATTCACAAAATATAAAGGTATTTTGGAAGAGGCCTCCAAGTGCAAAGCCCTGCACAATTTGTTCCTATATAGTCTATTAGTGCTCTAAGTCATTAAAAACATATGTTCTAAACAACAAAGAAACAAAGATGGAAAAGCTCCACCATCACTGGACTAACATACAATATTTTATTTTACAAAGGAGAAAGAAACAAGTAATATGGTTAGCAATGAAATTGCAACTTTAATATTTCAGAAATATTTATTGAGATTCATACTATCTCAGCTAGGAAAGTAAACAGAAATGACGACCCCTTTGTGTATCCCCAATATATTTGGAAAGCAAATATATGAAGGCGGCTAGCGAAGACAGTGAAGAGGATAAAACAAGATAATCTAAGATCTTATTTCATTTGGCAAGCAACAAATCCCAATAGGCAGATCTTTCCACTGACAAAACTTCCTAACAAAAGCTACAGTGAGATAAAATTACAAATTGTGTTTTTCAAGAGGAAACAGAGCAGATGTGTCAACTGAGCTGCCACAGAAGTAAGCAAGTGAGATCCACAACCATAACTCAGGAGCTCGAAGTATAAGCCCAGTACTCCCATGGTTTCACAGCAGAAAACCTCACCTTACCCTTCCTACAGGCATCCTTCAAACCAGTAGCACTTATATGTCAACAGGGATAAAATGTAGCTCTAGACACAGTTTTCAAATTTTTACACCCAAGGAAAAGATGCCCATTCATAAACTCAGATACTTAAAAAAAAATAAATAAAATAATACTAAAATCAACAACAACAACCCCCTCCCCCCATATATCATATTATGCGTTCGGGTCTGACTACTATTCAAGTTTGAATTGAGATTGGCCTCATCATATTTTACCTAAATATGACAATTTTAAGGCCAGGCATTTCACCACATGTACTTCCAACCAAGTTCAACAAAAGCTAATGTTGTCTAACTCCATTTCACCACAAATGACATAGACAAATGGTTATATTACCTCAAGAGTTCCTTTGGCAGAGTAAGCTGCATACGAGTACAGGAGGTCTTGGCTATGAAGTGTTTTGGTCTCTCTGTTGCACTGTTGTCCACTAGGATAAAAGCATTCACCGCTGTTTTTCAGAGTTACTGTGTTTGAAGAAGAGCCCGGTAGGTCAAGCAAAACAGAGTAATTTACCAGCCGGACATCTTCAAGACCTTGGGAACTCCACTGAACCAGAATTTTCATTGCAATGTCTACATCATCTTCTCTAGGGAACTGTAACAGATCTCTGGAAAAAAAAAACGTAAGTAAAAACTGTTTAATTTATTTCCCACCAAGACACTTGTACCTTAATATGCATCAGTCCATAATTTTATTAATAATGTACCACCAAATATGGGGGGGTGGGGAGGGAAATCACCCTTCATATTTGCAAATAATTTCTTAGCAACTATGAGACAAAAGCAACTGCTTTTTGTGAAATAAAAATAAGAAAAAACATTTAGAGAAAACATACTTAATTGAAACAAAGAATCCTCCAGAAATTATCACAGTAATTATTTCAAAATTGATCTCTCCGGTGCTGATTTTCTGATACAGCATCAGTTTAACCAAGCACTGAATATAACGAACACTGAAGTAGCACTTATGTGAAGTAGCATTTCAGGGACTTCAGGTAGGGCATGCTGCTGAATATTAACTGCAATTATATGTTTGGTTTAAATTCATTACGTAAAGCAAATTTGCTGAAGAGAATGGAACTGTTCCCCAAAATACTCTGCTGTCAGGAAGTTTTCCTCAGATTTCCTTCCTGCACTGAAGGATTACCTGAGCCAACAGCTTGGCAAGTGTATGAAATGAGTCTGGAAATAATTTTGGCAGTCTCTACCAGATGGCCCAACTGAGACTTCAGAAGGGTTTGCCTGGGCTCGTAGCACTGGGTTTGTACCACTGTTTAACACCTGCTACCAGATGGGCCATACAATGAAAGCAGTGACTGCACTGAAGGACCACACTACTGCCCAGGGGATGCCAAAAGATACAAGATGCAGAGAGTATTTTAAAGATAACTTTAGAGGATAGACATGCTGAGGGGACAACTAAAGACTCTCCCTACTTACCTAGGCAAGCAGGGCTCTCAGGACTCGGAAATAAGACTAAGGATTACAGAGGTATTGATTTCCAAATAAAAAAAAAAACAACTGATACTGCCTGAAACTCTTGCTTATAACCTTCTCTTCACAAAAATGTCAATTACATTTAGATGCTTTAGAGTTCTTAATAGAACCTTATAAAATACCTTGGCTGTCTTGCACAACCATCAAAAGCAATGGTTGAATAAAATGGTCTTTAAAAAAAAACATTATTACAAACGACAGGTTTTTTTTTGAGAATCCCACAAAGTGCTTTACAGGCACCCCTATGCTACTCAGAACCCAGCTGCAATGCTGCAAGCAGTATGGTCTCAGCTAAAGGTATGGGCACTGCTTCCATTAGGGTCTGCACAAACTCAAGGGTGATCTCCACCAAGGAAAGCTTATGACAGAAAGCAAGCACAAAGACTACCACCTTCTGTTTCAACAGACCTTTCAAAAAGTGAGTATTTACTGCCTAGATAAAACCTTAAAAAAGGTATAAAGAGAACAACACCCATTGTAGCCTAGAAAAAAAAGTTTACTACATTCAAATATCTAATGCCCATCATCACATTATCTGGGTAAAATAATTATTCCAACAGCCACAGGACTTTAAAAGTACAAAAAAATGTATCTGTTTAAAGAAGCATGTTGTATGCTAGGCTGCACTGCAACAGCAAGGTTATTCACACAGAAAGCTCAAAAACATTATAAGAATGCTGGATTTATGCTGAAGACTTCAGAGATCCTGTCAGGTGGAATTAAAGTATTGCAGAATTAATCTTTTTAAATTATCTAAAATAAGTCTTTAAGCAGTCTATACAAAACAGACAAGTTAATTCAATCTGTAGTATATTACAAGTCTCCAATTTCCTCTCCTGTGCCTGCTAATGTAATGATATAAACTTGGGCAATGCAGAAATAAAGTTTTTATTAACATAATCATTAACATAATATCTGCATTTCCCTCAGGAGATAGAAACATTAATAGAATAAACAGTTGAAGAAACTTATGCCAGGACAACAACATTATGGTCACTGCAACAAGAAGTATTCTATTTCAATAAAAAGAATTAAGCATTAAAAGAAGACGCAATAAGCAAGTTGCTCCCTTACTAACATAAGTTAATTTCCACTTCATAATTAAGCATGTCTTTGAAACTTTTGTGACAACATATCTGACTGAGTTAATGAGCACATTCACTATTTACTCCATAATGTCTTTATAGAATGTTAAAATCAAATTGCAAATTATAAGCACACATAATATTACATAAATCAGCACATATTAGACTACTTGGACAAATCTTACGAACATCATCTTAAAAGATATTTGTGGGTTTTCGGTTTTGGTGGTTTGTTTTTTTTTAGATTTCTCACAACCACTTTTCTTTGATATAGTTTTGCTGATTGCATGAATTTAAAGTCTGAGGTAATTTAATTCATTTTTATTATATACTAATTGGATATTAAGTATAATATGTAAAAACAGCATTTCCTAAACCCAATCAAATTCAGAAAACTGTAAAGTTCGGCAGTTTGTCCCGGAAAAATATGAAAAATTCACATGCATTTCATAGTCCTTCTCTGCAAATTGTGAATTAACATGCTTCCTAAAACTTGCAGGGCACCGAGACTCATAGTAATAAGATTTAAGCAGTGAAAAGAAACAGACCCTTGAGATGATTATGTTTCTCTCTTTTGCAAGCGGCTGCATACTCAGTAGAAATCAATAGCAATGCTGTTGCCAATCTCCATCTACAATACTGCCTTTAATAATGCCAGCCAAATTTTTGATTCCCTTGCATTAAAGAGATACTCTATTCAGCTCAGGTTCAGTCAACAGGAATAACCACAAGTTAATGGGCACATCCTAGTTGCTGTAAATCTGCATTATTTATTGAAATAGAACCATCGCAGACTTAAGATTTGATCTCAAGTTAGAATCAATGTTAATACAGCAGTAACAGTCTGGACAATACAATGCTTTTATCAGATACTCCCAAAGAGATTTCAAAAAATTACTGGCCTTTACCTTCTAATACAGATCAAATATTGAACTAATGTACATTTGTCGTGGTTTAAGCCCACGCCATAAATCAGAACCACACAGTCTACTCCCCCCTGCGCCCAACCGTTCTTCCCCCCGCTCCCGGAGGGATGGGAAGGAGAACTGAAAGAATGTAACTCCCATGGGTTGAGATAAGAACAGTCAGGTAACTAAGGTATAACACAAATCACTACTGCTACTACCAATAATAATAATGGTGAGGCAAATAACAAGGGAAGAGAATACAATACCACCCACCGACTGATAATACTCAGCCCAACCAAGCAATGAACTAGCCCTTCCAGGTAACTTTAAGTTAAATCCTGGGCATGATGTGCTGTGGTATGGAATACCTCTTTGGTCAGTTTGGGTCAGGTGTCCTGTCTCTGCTTCCTCCCGGCTTCCCCTCCTCCCTGGCAGAGCATGAAGCTCACAAAGTCCTTGGTCAGACTAAACATTTGAACAGTAACTAAAAACATTGGTGTTATCAGCGCTGCTCCCAGGCCAAAAGTCAAAACCACAGTGCTGCACCAGATACTAAGAAGGAGAAAAAATGACTGCTACTGCTGAACCCAGGACAACATTAGAACAGGACATAAATTTGTTCATGAGTATTCTGCTCCATCTCCAATAAGATGGTTCCTGAACTGAAAAAAACAAAACCAGGAAAAAAAATGGCAGTTAAAACTCAAAAAGCATACCCTACTTCACAGGTAAACTTTTCCTATGTCAATATGATGACAAGATCAAGAAAACATTTACGAAGACACCTTCTTAGATTTCCTGTGTAAACAAGAAGACTATTTTACTGCCTGGATGCCCTAGCCAGCAAAGAGCAGCAGACCATGAATGCTGAAGGTTTAAAGTTCTAAAACTAGGAAAATAATCTGAAATAAGGCAAAGATATTACTGTAATAAAGCCATGCTTTCTACAGCCTCTGTAGCTTGAGAAGACCAATCTCTAACAGTTGATTATAAAAGATAAATGAACACATGGGCATACACACAAAATACAGCAATTTTCATTTTCAAATTGGTGACCATGGGGAACATGGAGCCATAGCAGCTTAATGGAAAGTCATCTGCTAGAACAGCACTTCTTTTAACACAGCTTGGTAAAGAAGAGAACAAGGTTTGCAAATAAGTCAGCTGCTCAGTGCTGGTGATACACTGGGACACAGCAAAAAAAAAAAAACACACAAGGGACACCGAAAAATTACAGTAGGTCACTAACAATAAAAAAATCAGATAATTTAACTCTATGATGAAATTCCTTATCAGGCAATTTTATTAAACTGCTACAACTGCCCCCCAAACCAGATCTAAAACTGTAGCAGGATTCTACAGATATAATCTTAAAAATCTAAAGGCACAGCATTTTCCCTCAAAAATGAAGAAAATCAAGTGTGGTTGGTTGGGGGCAGATTTTTCGGCAAAGTACCTGTTTTCAGATTTGGGAAGCTGCAAGCTACATGAGATCAAAGTGTTATCTTGCTTAATACACAGTAGCTGGTAGCAAATAATCAAAAAAAGAAAGCAAGAAACACATCACATGGGGTTTTATAGACTTTATTTATAGACTTTCACGCATATGTCATTTTTCCTACCCGCAAACTTTGCCCAGGCCAAGTTTTAGAAATGTTTACATATGCTCAGGATTTCAGAACTGGTTTCAGCCCCATTAACAGCTGAAATGTGGTAGTATCCACAGTCCTGCGCAAGTACAGAACACTTACACGGACCAACTGCTCAGCATATGCACAAGTAGTTTTTGCAGTTGCATCCAGAGTGTTTATTTGTATTTATCACACATAGCATGTACACACAGCAAACAAACTGCATTCAGGAAATACCACCTGCCCAAGCCACATCTGCTTAAATTTTAATTACATGTTCCTGTTAATTGGGGCCATCAGCTGGCTGGTCTCCAACCTGCCTGGTTGGATCTCCCTGGTCTGAGCTGACTGCCACAAACCTGCTGATAACAAAATAAATTAAGAAAACAAACAAACAAACAAAACAACAAAGTTCAAGAGCGGACGAAAGTGAGGTTAGAACATGTAAGAGAAACTCTCAAGGTGTAAACACGTGTCTACATGCATCCTAGTGCAAGACAGGATCCAGAATCACTTCAGGCTCTTGAGGCTTCATTGCCACGCCTCCAGCAACTACTTCAGAGAGCACATCTGCAACATGTCCTTTGCCACATCTACCATCACTCTCTATGCATTCTGGGCATACTTTTAGCACAGATATTAACATTAATTTTCTAGCAGTCATGGGTCACAAGAAATCTGGTACTGTGCTCATTCTTGCCACACAACGACCGTTGCAATGGCTAAAACTAACAAACAAGTTTATTCATATATACCTCCTAAATCATGAACAAAAAAAAAAAAAAAATGCTGCTTTACAGCATGAAAGCAATGGAAAGTTCTGGACAAACATAACACTTGTACACTAAATATAGGTCAGCCTCTATGTGACATGATGCTGCTGCTTGTGTTTGCCTTGGTTTTGGCCAGCCAGGCTTATCACCCACGGTATCCCCTCCACTGGAGATGAACCTCTCATGGGAAGCAATGCTTTTTACCAGCCCTAAGCAGTCATTCAGTTCTTCCTGACAGAAGAACTTATACATGGCTCATCAGAACAAAGTAGTGAATTCATGGTCTATCCTAATGATGGAAAAGCTAAAGCCCTATTCATTCTTGGGTAACAACTTGTCATGAACCACTGCTATCAAAGGGAACATTTACAAATCTGCACCTGCATATTCTACAAATGCTACATAGTGCCTACAATACAGATATCATGCTATTAACACGAAGGAGTATGATTTATGACAGCTTTGACTTTTCACAGACACAGAATAAACGTAACTCATGAAACCACAAAAAAATACATAACTGCAGATAACAGAATGCCAGCTCTAGATTCGGTTGCACAGTTAGTTACCCAGCAGAAAAATGCTTTTGAAGTTTGTTTTTTTTTTTAAATGTGTATTATAGCTTTTGGATATTTCAGTTAAAAGGGACTTGAATCATCTGTTTTGAAAATCACAGAATTACAGAATCAGAGCACAGTTAGGGTTGGAAAGGACCTTTAGATCATCTAGTTCCAATCCTCCTACCACGGGCAGGAATACTTCACACTAAACCATGTCACCCAAGGCTCTGTCCAACCGGGCCTTGAACACTGCCAGGGGCAGAGCATTCACAACTTCCCCGGGCAACCCATTCCAGCACCTCACCACCCTCACAGCAAAGGGCTTCTCCCTTATATCCAATCTAAACTTCCCCTGTTTAAGTTTTAACCCGTTACCCCTTGTCCTATCGCTACAGCCCCAGTGAAGAGTCCCTCCCCAGCATCCCTATAGGCCCCCTCCAAATACTGGAAGGCTGCTATGTGGTCTCCACACAGCCTTCTCTTCTCCAGGCTGAACAGCCCCAACTTTCTCAGCCTGTCTTCATACAGGAGGTGCTCCAGTCCCCTGATCATCCTCGTGGCCCTTCTCTGGACTTGTTCCAACAGCTCCATGTCCTTTTTATGTTGAGGACACCAGAACTGCACACAATACTCCAGGTGAGGTCTCACAAGAGCAGAGTAGAGGGGCAGGATCACCTCCTTTGACCTGCTGGTCACGCTCCTTTTGATGCAGCCCAGGATACGGTTGGCTTTCTGGGCTGTGAGCACACACTGAAGCCAGCTCATGTTCATTTACTCATCAACCAACACCCCCAACTCCTTCTCCGCAGGGCTGCTCTGAATCTCTTCTCTGCCCAACCTGTAGCTCTGCCTGGGATTGCTCCGACCCAGGTGCAGGACCTTGCACTTGGCATGGTTAAACTTCATAAGGCTGGTATCAGCCCATCTCACAAGTGTGTCAAGGTCCCTCTGGATGGCATTCCTTCCCTCCAGCGTATCAACCGAACCACACAGCTTGGTGTCATCGGCAAACTTGCTGAGGGCACACTCAATTCCACTGTCCATGTCACCAACAAAGATGTTGGTCTCAACACCAATCTCTGACACCACTCGTTACTGGTCTCCAGCTGGACATTGAGCCATTGACCACCAACTCTTTGTGTGCAGCCATCCAGCCAGTTCTTTATTCACCAAGTGGTCCATCCATCAGATTGATGTCTCTCCAATTTAGAGACAAGGATGTCATGTGGGACAGTGTTGAACGCTTTGCACAAGTCCAGGTAGATGACATCAACTGCTCTACCCCTGTCCATCAGTTCTGTAGCCCCATCATAGAAGGTCACCAAATTGGTCAGGCAGAATTTCCCCTTAGTGAAGCCATGCTGGCTGTCACCAAGCACCTTGTTGTCTTTCATGTGCCTTAGCATGCCTTCCAGGAGAATCTGCTCCAAGATTTTGCCAGGCACAGAGGTGAGACTGACTGGTTTGTAATTCCCCGGGTCATCCATTTTCCCTTGCTTGAAAATGGGGGTTATATTTCCCTTTTTCCAGTCATTGGGAACTTCACCTGACTGCCATGATTTTTCAAATATGATGGACAGTGGCTCAGCAACTTCATTTGCCAGCTCCTTCAGGACCCGCTGGTGGGCCTCATCAGGACCCATGGACTTACGCATTTTCAGGTTTTTAAGGTGGTCTCAAACCAGATCCTCTCCTACAGTGGGCACAAGGTCTTCATTCTCACAGTCCCTGCATCTGCCTTCCAAGACTTAGGTGGTGTGGTCAGAGGATTTACCAGTGAAGACTGAGGCAAAGACGTCATTCAGAACCTCAGCCTTCTCCAAATCCAGGGCAGCCAGTTCTCCTGATACCTTCTGGAAAGGGCCCACATTGTCCTAGTCTGTTTTTTATTTGCTACGCACTTGTAGAATCCCTTCCTGGTATGTTTCACATCCCTAGCCAAGTTTAATTCTAACTGGGCCTTAGCTTTCCTAACCTGGTCCCTAGCTTCCCGGACAACATCCCTGTATTCATCCCAGGCCGCCTGTCCTTGCTTCCACCTTTTATAATCCTCCTTTTTCCTTTGAATTTTCCTCAGCAGCTCCTTATCCATCCAGGGAGGTCTCCTGGCCCTCCTGCTGCACTTCCTCCTAGTTGGGATGAAACACTCCTGAGCTTGTAGCAGGTGATCCTTGAATATCAACCAACAGTCTTGGGGCCCCCTGCCCTCTAGGGCTATATCCCATGGAGCCTTACTAAGCAGATTCCTGAAGAGGCCAAAGTATGCTCTCTTGAAGTTCAGGGCAGTGAGCTTGCTGCACATTCTTCTCACTGTCCTGAGGATCTCAAATTTAACCATCTCATAACTGCTACAGCCCAGGCTGCTCTGAAGCATTACATTTCCAACGAGTCCTTCCCTGTTGGTGAGCACGAGGTCAAGCATGGCACCTCTCCTTGTTGGCTCCTCTATTACTTGCAGACAGAAGTTGAAAATTATATCATGAAAATTATTTGAAAGTTTAAAATTATATGAAAGTTGAAATTATTTGAAATTGAAAATTATATCATGAGCAGGCATAAAAGTACTTTTAAACAAAACTTCATAGCATTTTTGTACTAAGTTAGGCCCACCCAGACTTTCTCACGGTTACCTGACCATAAGTACCTTCTCCTGTCATTGTATGAATCCATACACAAAAGCTTCAGGCCAAACCTTCCATTTTCCTGAGAAGTTCTTTGTCACAGGATTGAAGAACACCCTCAGATCATGCTGGCTTCCAAGATCGGCTACGTTTGCTATTACTGCGTCAGATAGTCCAATGCCTGATTTTTTTTTTTTTTTGATAAAACTAATGGGGTAGTTCAAATCCCCCTTGCCAACATCAGGATACAAGCCAAACTTGCGTTCAAGGCAGAGCTCTGGTGCAAAGCACTGAAAAATGACTGACTCTCTCACTCCGTGATTCAAGTTTACTGGAAAACAAGCAATTCATTGTTCCTCTACACTAAACATTACAAAGTCATAAAATGGCCATAGATGAGCTTTCTAAAGCTTTCTAAGAGATGCAGATGTCAGTTATGCTGACATCTAGCCAGCATCCAAATCTTCCAACTGCTTCAGAACATCAGAATGCCAATGAGTTCCAATAAGACTCTAGCAAATGATTGCCGAGGAGAGGGTAAAAACAGTGCAACCACACCAAATCCCTCAACTACTCTTCTAGCCTGTTTTAAACTTTGAGCATTTTTGACAAAAATCTATACCTCAAAATATCTGTGATTTCTTAGAGAGTGTTCAGTTCACCTTACTTCTCAGAAATAACATGCCATTCTAAACTAAAAAAGGCTCTTTCAGATCTATTTGTTTAATAAAGCAAATCTTCAAGTTACTCAATCTTTTATTGTGGAAACAAACACCTGTGGTTAAAGGCAATGACTTCCCTATTCTAGCATCACAGAAACAACATAACGGTATTTTAAAATAGTGTTAATGTAACAGCATGCTCTACATATTCACTCATAGTTCAAGAGCCCATCACATTTTAATGGTCTATTAATGGAAAACTACTAATTACACCTTCTTATTGACAGAGAAGGAAAACTGTTGAAAACTGTTACTGATGTATGTAAGTGCAGCAACTGATGAAGTCATATGATTTATGAGTTAATCTAATGAGTTAAACTCTGTCACAACACAGAGTATATGGCCAGATCCACCAACAAATCATCAACTGACATTTGTAGACATCACATCAATGAATCCAAGACATCCAAGTTTTGAAAGGTAAATATCTCTCAATAAGCAAGCCATCTGCAAATACATTACGTTCAAAAAAGAAATTCAGTACATGCGCACCACGTAAAAATTATGTAAGTTTATATCAGTTCTGAATCCCTTCACTCTGATTTTCAGTAATTCCTGATACTGTAAGTCACAATGTCAGAAGCAACTGTAAGTATAAATTGCATCCCAGCATAAGGAAGGTTCTTATTTCATTCTTCTGTGTATGTTCTTCTAAATCAATGTAGTGAATACTCAGTATCCCATGAATCAGCAGCATCTGCAAGTGTCAGTCATAAAATTCCTTCAACTAAGGTCCAAAAAACTGTTGCATATGCGCACCAGGGTTTGAGTCCAGAAACTGCTGGGCTAAGAAGTCTTTATTTAATTCAGATCCTTTTCAAGTCAGCCAAAAAGACCTTGAACATATGCAAAATATGTTATCTGGGTTGTAAATTTGATAGAAGCTGTCTTGAATACATCAGATTTTCAAAAATAAAGACCTTCTTAATACAGTTTTTATTTGCAGTATGGAAAATGGATGGAAAAAAAAATTAGATTACAGCACTTTATAATGAATTGGCTTATCAACAGAGCACAAAATACAGTAAAATGCATTGGCCAAAAGTAAAGGTTGTTCAAACATGTTAATTTGCAATGGACTATGAGCAAATGTAATCAGCTGTCTGTTGTCTTGAAGTAACTTGTTAAATTACTGCTTTCTGATCACTTACCATCATATAGGCAAAATGTGAAAGGCAGCTGACTTTGATATTAAACCAGATGCTCAAGAAATGAAACCCACAAAACTACAGAAGTTTTTAAAAATGTTTAGGATAAGCAAGTCACTCAGCGGCAGACCAGTACACAATAACAGACATAGGAACAGAGACCAGACTGTGGGTTTCAGTTATCAAAACATTTCTCCCCCACCGCTGTGGAGACACATTAAAAACTAAAGGATGATAACGGCTACCCATGTTCAGAATCACTAATGACCCACAGAAACCTTGGTATGGAGAACAACAGCTCAAGAACCTCAAATGGGCTGCTTTCAAAAATCTGAAGGACTCTTATTCCAGATGGAGATGAGACAGGAGATATCTTTTACATTGTATCCTTCAGTGCAAAAGAAGCCATTGCCATGTTCATGGTTCCTTTTGCTTACGAGGGTCTGCATTTAGGAAAGCAAGCAAATCTCTCTCCTTCCTAACACTGACCTCTCAGTCTTCAAACACCACAAACAGCACTGACCTAGTCCTTCATACATTTCTTGGTTTTAATAGAGTGAACTGTTTAACAGATGAACTGCCTGTAAAAAAACCCTTTCAATATATACATAATGTCTTCTTTTGCAAGAGGATGCCTCAAAATGATGCCATTTTCTGTCCAAATCATTAAGATCACAAAAACTTTTTTTCTTACTAACTTCCATAGTTGCTAAGTTTCAGTCACAAAATCAGGGTTTCCTCTATGGCATACAGGATTGTGTGTGTTTGTTTAACAACACAATCTGTGTCTCTGCACAATTCCATCTAAAGTATTTAAAATAAACTTGTGTTATGTCTGAAGATATAACAGCATTCTCTATGACTTAACCTAAGCCTTTGTTTTGTACACACAAGGGTATCTTAGCTTTCTGTTTTAAATACAGCAAAGGGAAACTAATTTTCTTCAGTTTATAGGTCTAATTGTTTAACAATAGCATTTACTATTATTTTCTCCTAATGCAAGAATAGAACAAGGTCCCAAGCTGAGGGCAGTGCAGCTGAAGCAGGACGGTAAAATGGCAATCCCCTACCTTGAAAGTGTTTGCATGTAGCCCTGCATTCACAGGCAGAGCACTGACCCAGCAAAACTTCACAATGATATTATCTTCTTTTCTTCCCAGACCACAGGGGATATGTCAGTGTCTCAATAAAATGCGACCAGCTGCATAATCAAGTCCAAGGGGTACCTTTTACTGTCAAAGACAATTACGTTTACTTACAGCAAGAGAGCATTTCTGCATGTATGTGAATAGCAGTTTTTATATAGAAAATGTATTGATCAAAAACCCCCTTGAATCCTTACTTTTTATATAGAAAATCTGATTTAAAAAAAAATTAAAAAATCTCAATACTGCCCAACTGACAGCACTTGAATCCCTTTCAATTACCAAACGTTAGGTTACACTGGGAACTGAAATGCAATTACATTGAATGCCAGGTGATATTCTGATGGCACTGGACATCTTTATTTGAACTGTATGATTTAACTTTTGAATAATATCCCAGTTCCCAAAGGGCAATGAAGAATTAAGAGGGTATGCTAACTCAAAATCCTAGAAAGTCAGCAATGCTTAGAAAAGCTAGCTATTATTTGAAGATTTAGGATTATTTGGAATTAACTAAATCCCCAAATAAATGTTTAATTTTTAAAATTAAAAAAGGTAAAACCTTCATTTTTATCTCATGAATCTCAAGAAGTTAACCCTATACACAGGAAAGCCTGAGGCAGGCACAAGACAATGCTATGTAACCTTTGTGTTACCAGCCTCATTTTCACATCAGTATATGTTAAATCGCCAGTACAATTCTAATGGAACTGGAGAGATTTCTAGCTGATATGTCAGCTTGGAAGTTTTATGAAAATATTTAAAAGTTTAGTCAGGTGTATTAGCTAAAATGAAAAGTGAAGATAAAAAAAAAAGGAGAAAGGATAGAATACCATTTCTACCTATTTATGCACAGAAAATGTTATCATGAAAGCCATATCACATGGCTTAGTTAAGATAATTTCCATCTCACTCACTGAGAACTGCTTTTCAGGTGAATTTGTTTTTATCTGAAAATCCTGACACCTTTGAACTGACCCTTCAGTTCTAATATACAACCAAGGAAATCAACACTGATAACTAAAACAGTGTCCTGGAGTTATTTATGCTGTACTGCAAATCAAATTGCTTGTGGATGTACAGAAAGCTCTCTCCAAAGGAGCAAGCATAAAATCTTGCAAAGAGAGGCTTGGGAAAAGGCCAAAGGAGATCATTTGGTTGAAGGCAGGCTTAGCTCAGCCGACTGCCATCCCAGACAGATGCTCTCCTGCCCTGTTCCAAATTTAGAAACTCCTTGTCCATCTTAAATAATCACCATACACACTGCTGCATTCAAGCACACTTCATTTTCTCCTTTCTACCACCGATGTTGAGAACAGACTAATCTTTTTCTCTCTGCAATTGTTTTTTATTACATACTTAAGGATTGCTCTTATGGTCTTCCCTCATCTAATCTTGTCTTAAGCCAAATGTCCTCAGTCTTTTGATCCATTTCCTCTGAGCTCCTGCTCCTGAAATCTCCAACTGCCCTCCCCAATCTCTTCTAGCCCTCTTCCAGCCTGCCCCCACTCCTCCTGAAACTGAGTTCCAACAAATGGGACACTGTGAATATGCCATTTGCGCTAAAAATGAATTATTAGTACTCAATCACTGTTTGCCTCCATAAAAGGCAATTATTATTATTCCTCTGCTGTCTTTATTCTTATTGCACCTCTGTACCTCTCCAGAAAGTTCACTAAGTCCTTTAGCACCTCAGAGGCCTCCTCATTTCACCACTTACCTGCTGCAAGAAGGAACGGTCCTGAAAACAGGTCCGTATAAAATAGGTCAGATTTTGAAAGTGCTGAGAATCCACTGTCAAGGACGGATTCTCCCCTTCCCCCAAAACAAACACAACAAAAAAACAGCCAATGCAAGACTTCAAGATTTGCTATGCAGTCTGCCTCACGAGAATTTGTCAAACACCCGTGTTTGCAGTCAGCAACCCAGCCTGGCCAGAGCTGTGCATTTTCATTGAAGGGAGTCCCCCCAAAACCCCAAATGGGCTCAAAAAGTAACTTTTACAAGGATTTAAACTACACTGATAAACTTTTTAAAGTAGGCAAAATTCAAAGTATTTGCTTGCTCAGTTTTAAGCCTCTACAAATCTCAACTTGGAGCTGCTATGAGATTTGGCTTCCAAAGTCATGTTTGCTCTTAGTCCAGCCATCTTGCAGTCACTCTCCCTGTCACAACCACCTGCTCAGTCCACTTTGGGTCCATACAAAAAATTCTGTCACTTTGAAGGCTGAACTACCTACTTCATCTCCTCTCAGCAATCTTTGTGCCACAGAATCCAAACCAGTTGCTGTTTGAAGTCCACGTATCTCCCATAAAGGATATCCTCAAGTGGCACTTACAACGCCTGGGTGTGCAGGGCAAATTGTAGGCATCACAGGGCAGACTCTTCTAGGAGTAGGGTCCAGGAAAGGGACCCTACTCACTCCTCCACCACCTTCTCCTTTCACACTTTTTGGAATACAACATTCCCTGCTTTCACTTTGCACTTCCAAAAGTGTCATTTACTTCACGGAAAGCAATCTCTTTACCTGTATTTTCTTGCCTCTTCTAGACTTCTGGCCCTTCTTTTTCTGAAAATGATTTAAACCACACAAATTGCCCCAGAAACAGTGGGGGGTGGTTTCATGGTGTAATACTTAAATGGTCTAATTCATTTTCAGTTTCTCACAATCTAACTAAAATTTCAAATCCCATTTTGAAGAAAATAAAGCACAAAAAAAGACAAAACCAACAGCAATATGCAGATGTTCAGGAACTGGAATCAAGGCTGAAAAATGTCCCCCAGTATTCAACACACTTTAATGTGCAATCACCTGAATTGCTTACTGCAAGTACAAATGGGCTATTGTAGTACAGTGATGTTTCAACTTGAAGGCCAGAGGGGGGTAGCTGTTGCTAGGCAGTAAGGAGGAAGTGCTCTATTCCAAAGCTGCACTATCAATTAAAGCTGGGGGAAAGAGAAGGGGAGAAGAAAAAAATAAAGTAGAATATCATTACTTATTAACTGTAAATTTTGGTATGCTTTGTTGTCTCTCTTCCTGCAAAGATATTATTACCTGAGTCTGAATTTGCTCTTAATGTGGTGTTAAGGAAGATATGGACAGACACAAGGACACAAAACAGGATTCAGCAGTGGAGCAGATCTTCACTGGTTATGCATGTACAGAACACGGTCATCATAGCTACACTGCAGAAAATGAAAATATTGGCATGGTCATCCTGCACTGCTTTTTACATCCACTCTAAGGACAAAGTCATCTATTAAACTAGCTACCAAGTAGAGGAATGCTGGGAGGCAGATGGTCTATCTTTTATTAACATGACATGAATACTCACACTCGGTAAAAAACTACCTATGTGGATTATGCAGACACAATGTTTCATCGCACATTTCTGAAAAATCTGTGACATCAACATATGTGACACAAAAAGGATTAATATCAAAATGAAAAAACTAATAAGGGGTGGAATGCCTAAATACATTTAAGAAAGCTGAATCATACAGAGCAGCTTCAGATTTTTTAATCTGGAGACAAAGAAGTAAATCCACAGCTTTAGCAGTATAGCCACAGTCTAAAATGTATAAACAAACAGGAAAAGTAAAAAATTTACAATTGTAACTATACCTGAAGCAACAGTCACTAAAGCACAAATAATCTGTAAAGTCTGTGGTTTGGGAAAACTAAAGATAAATGGAACTGAGTTTTACTGGAAATCTTGGGGGGGAGGGGGGGAGGGAAGAGGAGACGAATTAAATAAATTATACCTTACTTAGTAAATCCGGGAACACAGTTCCACTGCAGTCCAACGTGCATCATGCCCATTCTTCAACTTCCTCCACCCACCCCTAAATGGCTCAGATTAATGGCCCATATTGCTGTGTACTCACGCTTTTCACTGCAAACAGAATGCAGCCAAAAAGGGAAAAACACAGCCACAAAAGACTCAACAATTCCTGGGCATTTATTCCTCAGAGCAACACATGCAACTGCAAGTTACAGGTTTTGCATGCAGCTATTTTAATACACTGGTCTAAATCATACAAGTGCAAATCCATATGTAGACATTACTTTAAAGTAGTTGTTCTGTTTAATGAGAAATCATTGGAAGCTTTTACTACCCTGCATTTTCTCCTGGCTGGAAGTATGCCCACAAACAGTTTCCATAATTCCACTGCCAGAAAGCTTTAACACCTTACCCCGGCACAAACTGCAAGCTCCCCTCTACCCAACCCCAATTAAAACTATACCCAAATAAACTCCTTTCAAACAAACATGTAAACTGAAATTTAGATCAACCCCTTTAATTTCTTCCCAGGCAAAGACAAAGACAACTAAGATAGGGTTTACTGACTTCTGAATTTTGGCTAGATGCTTAATCAAGTTACTTTTAATTAAAACTTCACTTTAAGTATAAGCAACAATTACTACGAGACCTGAGCAATTTGGGGCATGTTAGAAAGCAAAAAGGAGTAGGAAAACTACATTACTGTGAGCCTTGCTACTGAACAAAATAATGATCTCGAAATGCATGCAATATTGAGTGAAACAAACTGTGGATTTTATTCAATCTGATCACCAATTAAAATTAATATCACATGTGGTTAAGCTTAGAAATTCACTTTATCTGAAATCATTGTAACACAGAACACAAGGGAAGATGCTAAGCATATTTTCAGTGAAGTTAATAGTTTTGCCAACAAAATGCAATATTAGCTGTGATATTTATGTAAGCAATATCTTCCAAAGTGCTTACAGGATTTAGGAAACCAAGAAGACTTAAGCTTCTGTTTTGAATTACATATAGGAGCATTTTCTCTCTACAGTGTTTCAAATTGCAAATTTCCTAAGCTAACACAGTAACACTACATAAATGCAGTCTTGGTATAAACCATGTGAGCGCAAAAAGGCTACAGTTACCCAAATGTGCCAGTCACTGTGAATTAAGAGTAAGTCCTTAAAAATGGTGATTTCAAAGAGAAAATTCTTTGTTGCTTCATCTTTCTCAATGAAATCTACACTGTCAAAACTGTCACATCCTGCCTATAACTCCTCTTCTTTCTGAGGTTTTGTGATTTGCTTTGGTTTGGGGTTAGGTGTGGATGTGGGTGTAACCTCATATCAAGGGGTTGTTTTTTTTTTTTACCATTCTTTGTTGGAGTTTTTCTACCAGCTCTCCTCCCTATCCTCCTCTTCCCACTTCAAACTGTCCCTTGGTAACCCATCTTTGACAGCTTCACAACTGCTCTCTTCCGTTACCACATTTCACCCCTGAAATGCCCCTTGTCAGTTTCAGCCCACTATTCCACCATAACGTGTTACTCTATGTACTAAGCTGATAGGATCTGCAAATAAATACTAACATGTATTTGTGTCTTGGTACCAAATAAATGACTGATGAGGCAAACAGACCTTGAGTGGAGAAAGGAAAAAAAATTAAAATAGAATGCAGCTTGCCAGGGGAGCTGGACCACGTACACCTCTCTCAGACCTTCATCCTGCACATCATGGAAGAGGAAACACTCGAGAAGCATGGGCTTATAAATATAACTTACAATATCCATACGGTGAGTGGGGAGAGGAATAGCCTAGCTGCTGGAATTGTTCTCCAACCTTGTACTCAAGTTTTAAAATTTTAGATAAAATTTTTAGATAAAAGTGGTGTCACCTGAGCTGACTTGTCAATCTGTGTCCACAAGTTTGCCCTCCAGGCTAGCAAAAGGCACAGTTCCCTATCAAAATAGGTGAAATCTTTTTCCATGTTGATAATTAGGTTGCAAATTTTATTTAACAATATTACTCATACTTTTCATGACTAATAGGACACCTCTTTCTGGGAGGAACAAAAGAGCAGCTTATTTAAGGAGGGTTTTTTTATGAAAAAAGGAAAAAAAAAAATCACTGTAAGACTCTGTATAACCCTGTTAGCCAAAATATGTATGAACATTTACAGAGGTGAGAAACAGGAAATGAAAAGAATCTTGCTCTGCATTATCTTCAGTTCACCTTAGCCACTAAATTAGGATATGTGGTTTAATGACACATTTATATGAAGACAACAATAGCTTTATAGCTTGCTATTTCCTACATTGCTAGGATGCATTTCTTAAATCATCAACAAAATTACCACCTCTAACTACGTATTTAGTATACTTATGAGCAATTGAAAAAACTGAATTAATCAAATTACACAGGAACAAGATTTTTTTTTTTTTTTTAATGGACGGTTAACATTAGAATCCCAGAACCATATTTAGACTTATAAATAAATAAAATCTTTAATTAAAAATTATGAGCACTGAAAATTAGGTCACATATGTAGGAGTTTTCTTAAAAAGTTAAGTACCCAATATAGAAGACTAATTCCGCCTCAGTTATAAAATGTTCCCAATGAAGACTGGCAAGTATGCAGTACTGTGTGTTTTTAAGGCACAACAAGTCATGCCACTTAGTACCCAAATGGTTTATGAAGTTACCCACATGCCAGCCTCAGGACTTGTCTTGTTTCATGTATTTGTGAATGACCCAAAAAAGTAGAAGAGCAACATTCAGATGGGTGAATGAGGCAGAGCTGAGGGGGTATCAACAGCACAGGAAGTTATTCTATAGGAAGATGTTGCTGCCCCATTCCTGGAAGTGTTCAAGGCCAGGATGCATGGGGCTTTGAGCAAGACAGTCTAGTGGAAGGCATCCCTGCCTGTAGCAGGAGGTTGGAACTAGATGATCTTTAAGGTCCCTTCCAACCCAAACCAGTCTGTGATTCTGTGATCCTCTTCTACCTGTTCAGAATTCAGCCCTAAAACTCAGGAGACACTCCAAATGTTCTGCTTTCAAATATGGTGCTATGTTATCAGTAATGGCAATTCCCTGGTCAACTCATGCATCTCCAGCTGAATCTGTTTCCACTAAAGGGATTATTGTCCCAAGCTCTCCCCTACCTCTTTGCTGATAAAACAATGAACCCACCTCAATCAAAATAGTCTGGGTTTATTTACATGTTTTAAACATTATACGTTTGTTAATCCAGCTCATCAACTAGCTACCAAAATATTTTTCTGCAGGAAGTCTCCCTAAAACTAATTGCAATCTTTCAGCCAGCCACCATCCAACAAGTCCACTTCCAGTATTTCTCTAGCACCCACAGCAGGCACCAGCAATTCTATTTCCTGAAATGAAATCATCACATCAAAATCTCCTAGGAGAATGGGCCTGACCTTTTAAAAGGTGTGCTATTATTAAGATAAAATAAACTGCAGGACTCCACCAACTAAGTTAAAAGCTCAGAAAGTCAACGGATGACATGAATTGAGACCAAGTGGTCTCTACTTAATGAAGTATACTATCTACTACAACTAAAGCAGCTTTCAATATCTGACATATGCTTTTACAACAGAAGGATACATCTTCATCAGTGAATGACAGAAAAAAACCCCACCATAGTTAAAGGCATTGAAAGGCACATTGTTCCTATCCATTCATATTTCCAGAACAATGATGCGTGAAATAATGATTCTTAACACACAGGTTTCCACATGATGCCAAATTAAGAATAAACACCAAACCAGACTAATCGTAAGAGGAAAATACCTACTCTTCATCCTATCAAAATGCAAGTCTCTTAGATGAACATGTAATTTGAAAGCAAATTTTAACAATTGTGGGGTTTTTTTGTTCAAAAGTCAGAGATATGTAGAGCATACATATATAAACTCACAGGCATAACTGGTAAGCCATGCATGCACATGTGTGAGAGTGAGTATACGCACACAGCACAAACTGCTGTGACTGGAAGAAGCCTGACAACTGCTTAAGCTACAGCCATTATTTTCCAATTTAAGGCTGATTGCAGAAACACTTAAAAGATTTCAGTGCAACTCCTGAAAACAGCAAGCAAACAAGATGTTTGGAACACAATCTGCCTTCTCTACCCTTGGACTCTTCTAGCTACAGTTCAACTTGTCTCCTGCCAGATGAATCACAAACCCGAGACACAGCTACAACCGGCTGCTCCTTCCACCAGGCAGCATCATTCACGAAAGCCTTGGAGAAAGCCCCACAACAGCTTCCAGCTGCTGTTAGTTCCCATTTTAGAGGGAAAAAAAACCCACATATTAGGCTGTCCTGCTGGGTAAACATATTCAGCTGTTTCTCTGGCTTTCTTTGTAAAATGCCCCTTTAACTCTGCAGGGTCACAGCTGACAAAAACATAAGACTGAAAGGGAGAAAGAGAGACATGTTGTTACCAGCTAAAAAGTTAAAGTAAACAAAAGCAACACCTGTTTTTCCCATTTGCAATTATTCTTTCTTGTGTATTTGGATTTTAACACACTTTAGACCACCTGTATTTTCCAAGACACAAAGAAACTACCAAGCCTACTCAGGATAATTTATGGCTCCTTAGTATCTTTTGGAAATAAGACAATTACAGGAGCACTTTCAGAGCCACCAAAAAAAACCAACCCTACTATCAAACGAGGTCAAAGATTTAATGTAAGCTCTTGTGATAAGAAAAATCACAGGATCACCACGCATATACTGAACTCTGTCTATTTGGGTTAATTACAGAGCAAAGCTGTGCCATGTATTCAAGCCCAGAAAGTTACAATACCACATAAAGGATAAAGTTTAGATTAATCAAAGCTTTTCTATGTATTATTGTCACATTCATCGTTCTGCAATGTGACGAAGGCACTCATATTACAAAATCCTATCAGATGTGAGCACTTAGAGAAAGCATTATTCACATTATGTTTCAAAAATCTTCTAATGCCAAAATCAACTGTAATTCTCTCTTGCACTACTCTGAGGAAGTGCTCAATTCAAAGACACCTGTTTCTACCAGAAAATCCATTTGTGAACCTTCATTGTACAAAATTGTTTTCAGCAATGAAACCAGTATTTTGCCCACTCTCCTAAAACAGGTGGACCAATGATGTACAAAATATTTTCTTCTAGTAGCCTCCCTCAGCAGGTAACTACTGAATTTTTATAAACCTCCCCAATATAAATGAAAACATAAAAAGATACACCCAAACCCATAGAAGTCACTTACATAAGAAGCTTTAAAAAGCCTGAAATAGACAGATGAACATAATCTGATTACCAACCTCCAAAAGCAAGTATTTCCAATTATTTCAGCTCAGATTATCAAATAATTCCTGCTAAGCATAGTATTAGAAACATTATTAAAATGAAAATGGCTGCAGTTGTCAGATGATGAATGCATAATAAATATGGCATCATACATGATCATAAGGAGACAATATGTAATGATTTATTTTTGAGAGACTATCAATAACACATGAATTTTAACACGGTAATTTTTTTAATCCCCTAACACAGGCACACTCAGGAAGAAGGGGTAACTGAAAAAAATCAGAAGAGTTTTGGTATTCTTGACTATATTAATTTTATTCTTCCTTACAATACCCAGAATATATTTGGCATATCCCCAAGAAGGTCCAGTCAGTGTTTCAAATACATAAAATACTTAATTGCTTAAAGCAATTTCATAAACATACGCTGGAGCAGAGGAGCAAAAGCGCAAGACACAACAACCTGCCAAGATACCACTGTCTATTAATAACTCTCATTTTAGGCACATCAGTGACAAACTATCAGCAAGATTTTTACAGAATAGAATTGCTATTACTGAGACAAGCACATGGTACTTGCAACATCATGCCTGGTTCATGCTGGAGCCTTCCCCCCCCAGCTTTAGTCTCAAATTCCTATGGAAATGCCTACAGCTACAAATAAAAAGTTTCTAGCCATGCAAATCTACTTTGCATTTATCTCAAGTCTTAGCTCCTGGAATACTGTGATGATGACAGATTTTCAGCTTTCATTAAAAATCATTTAGCTCTCAGGATTCCAAAAGAGAATGTGACAGAAATGACCCAAGAACACTCAGCACTCAGAAAAGTATTCCTATTTGATATAGTAACTTTCATTGCTTAAGCAAGTTATAATAGAGAATAGATGAATCATTCTGCTATGTGGAGGCAATTCTGCTTTATGTGATATTAAAAAGAATAAGGCAGTGACACAGTTGCACAGAGGGACAGTGGTCTCATGCTCCTTTGATCTGACGCTTCGCAAGCTGCCACGGTCTGATCCAGTCCTACCTGCGCTGCCAGAGAAGGGCAGGTTTGGGGCGACCACTGCAGGGCCCTGTCAGAAATGTCACTTGCTGCTGGCCACCTCTGCAGCCTTTGGGGTCCCTTCTCTTGTGGGAGCCTGGTGGCAGCCTAGAGGATTTGGCATGCACAGACGCACTAGAAGACATTCAACACACATGGGGTTTTGGATGCTGCCAGGAATGGTGGCACTCCTCTAGTGTAGGCATGTAATCACAGTTACAATAAATAAGAGGTACACGTAATAGAAATACTCCTCCTGCTCACTGGATAGCCACACCACAGGATCTATGTTTCTGTATGGAGATGGAGAAAACTGAGAGTCTGGGGTACTGCAAACGTTAAGCCAAACCCCACTTTGATTTACACTGATGAGAGGAAAAGGACATAATAAGACATGTGTAAGGCCCACTCGCTATAATGTAAAGAAAACTACTCTAAACAACAAGAAGCCTATTCTGGAAAACCCCCAGGCTAAGAATTTCATTTCTGACTGCAGAGATATTACCTTGGTAAATCAACAGTCAGTGAAAAGCTTTTACCACTTCCTGTAAATGTATTCCTAATCCTTTCCTTTTCCTCTGTAATCCTGACACCAGATGGAGGGCACATCGTTTGGCATTCACAGGGGAAAGAAAAAGCAAAGCCACAAGCCCAGTACAGATTTTGACTCATTCCAAGCAAATAAATAAGAGTTTAAAGTAACTGTCTTCACTTAAACTGAAGGGAGTATTTGGCATAGCAACATAAAGAACTAGCTGGCAGTCCCTCACAAGCCCTTACTGATGAAAAAGACATACAGTAACGGTTTAAGAGCAATAATTACTTTATAACTGCTGAGAATGTAACAGTAATTTATGTAGCTACCAGTTAACATTCTTTAGATTATAAGACGATACCCAGCCAATATAAGATTTACTCTTTTAAATGGTATTTCTTCCTTGCAACACAGTGACCCAAGGATGGTATAATTTTGTTGTAAACTCTGTATATGTTGTGAATAAATGTGCTATAGCAATAAGGGAGACAAATATAACTCTTCAACCATCTCCTATAGTGTGACCATTCTAATTTAAGAGATACTCAAGCAATTTTGATGAAAGCAGAAATTTGGAGCTTGTTCAAAGAAGCGAAACAAAGCTTGTAAAGGGCCTGGAGCACAAGTCTTATGAGCAACAGCTGAGGAAACTGGGGTTGTTTAGCCTGGAGGTTCAGGAGAGACCTTATCACTCTCTACAACTCCCTGAAAGGAGGATGGAGTAAGCTAGAGGCCGGTGTCTTCTCCCAGGTAACAAGCAACAGGACAAGAGGAAATGGCCTCAAGTTGTGTCACGGAGGTTTAGATTGGAGTCACTATCCTTGGAGGGATTTAAAAGATGTGTAGATGTGGCACTTAGGGACATAGTTTAGTGGTGGACTTCGCAGTGCTAGGGCAATGATCGGACTCAATAATCCTAAAGGTCTTTTTCCACCTAAATGGTTCTATGATTCTAGTTATACCAACTTCAGTGAGAAGTCTGAACACAGGAGTGAGAAAGCTCCTATTTATGTCTGGAAAACTCTCATCTATTCCTTATTCACCCAGTCCTCTGAATACAGACGGATTTTTTTATTTATTTTTTTTTCTCTTGTTGCTTCTGACAGGTTATGTAATCCCAGAGCTGTCCATAATCAGTTTTGGTACAAAGGTTACTATCCTTGCACAATCTGGCAGACAAATGAAATGCCAGAGATAGGCACCCCAGAGTAATGTGTTTCTTGCCTTACCTATGAGAAATAGTTATAACTTTTTTAACAGGTATGATAGGACAGCACAAGATAGTGAATCACCACTAGTCAGTTAATTGTAGAATAGTTAGGGTAATGTAAAGATAAGATAAATACTTTAACTACTAAGTAAAGGGTACAGAGAAAGATAGAACTCAACTAATAAAACAAAACAATTTGACTCCCTGCCCACTGAAATCCACAAACAGTCCTTAGGTGAGTATCACACATCCCAGCTACTCAGTAGGCTTACGATCTGCAATGAAGCAGCCAAGAAAATCTCCTGATAAAGGAGCAGATGAACAGCCACCTGAGACCTGCAAGAGGAACCATCCTCCACCCCAGAATTTCAAATAGGTACCTGGAGTGCAGATGCCACTTGTGTCACTGTCCCATATGGTTCTGCCTCAGAGCTCAAGCTATCAAACCAGCTCCAGCACTGGTGCTACAGTCCAAAGCAAGTCAGGATCAAACAAGTATCAGATGATGAAAAGGTTTTGTTTTTATAACCACCATAAGATAGTGCCTGCTTAAGATACCAGCACATCTTCTGTGTCTCTTGACTTCGAAAAGGTAAGAGAGCCTCATCAGAGACCTGCATGCAAGGTTAAGCCGCAGAGCATCAGGGATGAACAATAGGGATGAACAATGCAGATGACCAAAAGGCCCACCCTTGTTGCCCTTCCCCGGAACACAAGGTGGCAGAAGAATGAAAAGCCACTAACAGGAACAAAGCCATACAGGCACAGGCTGGCTCCAAGGATGTCACTACAGGATTAGCAACACATACTTTGCTTTCTTAGGTAGGACGTTATTTATTAACACTCTAAGTAAAAACCTGTCATCCCAAGCCCGCTTTTCTTGTTTACCTCACCACTCCTCTATCATCTTAAATCCTGCTATTCTCTCTCTTTTCTCAATTTAAGATTACTTCTGGTCGTCTTATCAGTATCTTCCAGACTGATAAGTTTCAAAAGCAGATATATTCTCCACACACATGTCTGACAAGTTTGGCCTCACTTTTTTATGTCACCTGTACTGACAGCACATCACAAACAGCACGTTGCAACCGCAGATACACACAACTGCTCCTGAACATGCCCAAGGACTCTGGAACCAGAAAGTTTTCTTACTTTTACATGAAAATTTCCATTTTGACCTTTCCACTAGATATTAGTTATTAACCTAATGAATCACCACTATTGAGTCATCAGTACAGATCCAAAAGTTGGCTGAAAGTCTTAATTTCAGTCAATAACTGAAAAAATATGAACTATTATTAAAAGAACATTACGCTTTTCTTATCTCCAAAATGTAGAGTTTGAAAATTTCCATCAGCTTTTCCACAAGCAGAAAAATAAGGGAAAACTGTTGTTTCCCCTCTCTCTCAAAATCACTTGGAAATCAGGATCAATTTCATCAACACTCACACATAGTGTCATTATTCTTGAACCCAATGAAAGAGGTGTCTTCCTACCAGACACTATGGCAAAATCCAGAATCTAACTGAAAAACCCAGGAGATCAAAGAGGAGCTGAAAAATAAATGCCTGTTCCAATTTCAGCAGCTGTGAGTTGCAGTGCTCTTCCATCCAAATTCTGTTCCTAATTCAAATATAGTCTTACACTCAATTAAATTCAGTATCACCTGAACACAAGTGGTCTTAGGAAGGAAATAGTAAAACAAAACAAGAAACACACAAACAACAAAAACAACAGCAAAACAAAAAACAGCCCAAACATTTTTAATTCACAAGGTCACAAATTCACCATGCTAACTTGAAATTTCTGTATAACGATGATAATGTATCAACTGCTTACCATGCACGTGTTTTGCTGGCAAGTTATTCACCTGAACACAGCCAATTTTATTGTTGTTGGTTTTGTTGTGGTGTTGTTGGGTTTTTGGCATTTTTTGGTGGTTTGTTTTGGCTTTGGTTTGTTTGTTTGCTTTAATAATGTCAATAATACTAATGGCAGAAAAAGGAGATAACAGATTTCTGGTTTTCAGATTTATTGATCACCAGTATAGCAGTTACATTATCAGCTACAAAATAAAATAAAATCCCTCAGAAATCCATAAAAATCTCATGTATGTTGATAAAAGAAAATATGTCAACAGAAAATTTCAAAATAAAGGTTGTTTCTGTCAAAACAAGCAGTGTCTTGGACTTTGCCTGTGCAAGCATTTGAAATTACATTTGCCCCAAATACAGATGCTCTTGTATACCAAACACTATTTCTGAAGAAAAAGTTTTGTGCCTCTATGGACCACATGCTATCATGCACCTTTTAACAGCGTAACGCCGTTTCAGACAGAGTAGGATTTCTGCTATGGATCTCCCTAGCAAGAATTAACTCAAAAGCAGAGAACACTCCCCAGTGCTTCACTGTATGAGGAGAATATGCAATAAATAACCTCTCATCTTCTTTTTAAGTAATCTGTTTGAATTTAAACTGTAGTCATATTTAAAAAGTATGAAGATATATTTGTCATCTTTTCAAATCAGCAGTAATAAACTTATCACTACAAATTCAAAAGGGAACAGCTGCTTACTAATGGAATAGCACAATAGGTCAGCAATTAAAAAAGTTTGTTTTATTAAATAATGTTCCTTATTAAATAATGATTCTACATAATCTGCAATTCAAACTTCATTTGCAAAGTAGAGGGAAATGGAAACACTAGTCACATTAATAAAGCCTGAAACAACATCTGGAAAGAAAAACTTGTGAGACCTATCTGCATTAGACCTTAGAATGGTTTGGGTGGGAAGGGAACTTAAAGATCACTTCTTTCCAACCCCCTTGCCATGGGCAGGGACACCTTCCACTAGACCAGGATGCTCAAAGCTCTGTCCAACCTGGCCTTGAACACTGCCAGGGATGTGGCAGCCACAGCTTCTATGGGCAACCTGTACCAGTGCCTCACTATCCTCATAGCGAAGATCTTTCATGAAACCTGTTGCTTGTATTAGGGTATCCCAGGAGGAAATCACTGTTTCACTTGCTGCAACAAGTGTGAGTCTCTGCAGGCAGTCCAACACAAACAGCTCTTCAGGGGAATGCAACAGCTTACATGCACACCTTTTCCTCTGATCAACTGATAACTTATTACCTACACAGTTCACCTTTTTCCTGGTTAACTGTGCAGATTTGACATGCCTTGTTTGAGAGCCACATTATGATTTGTAACTGCCATTGCAGGCACAGCTCAACTGTTACTGCTTCCAAAACCACCCATGACACATGCAAGTTTGGCTTTGTCTCTGAAAAATTCAACAAGGGAAAAAAAAAAAAAAAATTGGTGATTTAAATGAAATATTGGATTATTCAAGTGGCAAAATGTCTTTATGACAGGAGGCCAAATGTTGTATCTGAAGGAAACATCTCCAAGGTTTCCTATGCCCCGGTTAGATGCTATTGAAAATGACTACTTGCCCAAGAGATGTCACATCTGCCACCACAAGCTGCTATACACTTTTTCCCCTCTCCACCCAATCTTTTACGCGGAATTACCACAAAAACGATGGAGGAGAGCTTCTTTTTTTTTTTTCTTTTTAATAAAAATATGGTAAAGAGCAGCCAGGCAACACTGAAGAAGGAAGGATGGATTTAGATGGTTAATGAAAGCATGCATTTTCCTTACGAAATTAAAAAATTGCAGAAGAGTCGGAAACAGTTTACCTCAAGGCATAATATAACCATTAACTGAGCCATAATTATTGACTGTGAATTCTTACAGTATGCTCTGATGCATTTGGCACTGGCACAGAAAAGGAGGCAGTTTCAATTACATGCCTGATCTGTGAAGTTTATTGATCTTCAGAAGTGGGGCTAGCTTGCACAGTCTTAACTGTGAAAGTTACGATGATGCTGAAAATGTCTACTGCTTATCTTCTTGCCTTTTCTTTGCTGTTGTTTTTAATTAATTAACAGTGTTATGGGTTGCTGAACTGCAGTCCACACCTTTTTATATTATTGGACAGAGTCAAATTATGAAATATGCGTTTCAAATTTTTTGCTAATTCTATATTTTCTTCACTTCTCATGTAAAAAAGCACAATATTTTGAAAATGTTTGATATGGACATCTTTTAATCTGGTATTATATTTTAAACTTTAAGATTCTCATGCAATCTGTCACTGAAATCAGAACACTCTAAGTGAGAAACAATTTAAAAATTGGCTTCGTAAGATCTTGCTCTGCTATCTCACTCTCAGAACCCACCTCCCATAATTGAGGTGGAAATTCCGTGTATAATAAACAGCAGCCTAACATTTATCTTAGACATAACTCCAATATTAATGCTCATTGGGCAGAATTTAGCATGTTACCCAATATATTGCTGCTGTTGAAATGTAAGTTTCCATTTTCTCAAATGGAATGTTTTGCATCATCAGAGTGATAAGTGCGAAATTTTATGACTATATAAGTAGGTAGCAATATTGTTAGCACTTGGAAAACTTAATTTTTCTTCACTAGCTTGTTTTTTGGGGGGATTTGTTTGTTTTCCCATAGAAGACCACTGCAATCAAGATGTCCCATGTCATAGCCACTGCATTTCTTAGGGCTGACAACAGGCTTTTCCCCCCCTATTTAAAGTAGCCGCATTATGGTTCTCCTTTATGGAGTTTATAAGGATGTTGATTCCAGTTTAATGAACATCAGAGAGCATCTGGCAATCATACCCATAAAGGAGGCTACCTATTAGACCCACTGTGGCCAAGGCTGGCAAAATCTAGTCTTTAAAAACAGCTCTCAAATACTCTCCAGCATAGATGAAAAGGTTTACAAATAAGCAACTCCTATTTTATTTTAAAAAACATTACTAATGAGGTAAGTGCCATCCTAGAACAGAAACTCTGCCCAGTTCTGGTTCTTTTCTAAATCAGATTTTCCAGGTTGCAGAGCTCCTCATGGATATGTGGGTGTCCAGCACCCACGTACTCATGCCAGCAGAAAAGTCAAGATCACAAGATTCACACTAAATGTTAAGCTCATAAAGTGTATCTGATAATAGTCCAAGAGTTTAGTATCTTGACTACAGTGAAGCAGCAAAACAACTCAAGAAGGAAACTGAAGAACAGCCTCATAGACCAACAGCTTCAGATTCATATATCCGTTGGTCTGCCCAGGGAAACAGGAAACATACCCAAGAGCCACACAACAAAGAGTGCCAGAGCACTCTTTCAGTTCACTAGTGAGATGTTTGCTGTATTGCCCTGTTCTGATGCTCCATCCACCATAGAAAAACTTTTTCAAGCACAAACTCAGACATTAAGAACAAACTTAAGGAGCAAGCAAACAGGAAACTAGGAAATACTTATCTCAAACATGCTATCACAAGAAAGTTTCCAATGTAACCAAATGGACCAGTTATTCACAAAACCACATTGTTTTGATTTCATCCACTTTTAAAACGTAATTTATTTGTTATTACTACAATACAGATCTGCAATAATATATAAACATGCAAATAGTTTCAGGTATGTCTGCAATAGCGCAATATTTTCAAATAGATTAGAATAGTAATAAGAAAAACAGATTATTTCAATATCTTCATAATATATTAATAGATCATTTCAAATAGATTAGAATAGGAATAAGGGAGTAAAAATGGGCCACCATACTTTCCAGGAGAAAAAGCTGGTAGAGAATGTGAGGAATGACTGGCATAAGAAAATTGTTGCACAAGGGCATTGAGAAGTCAGCTAGCAAGATGGCATGGGAATTCACCTGGTTACATGCAGTTATGCAATCAAGGGAAAAGTGTTCCATGGAAGATGTGAAAATGACGCAAGTTTTTTCCCAGGGTTAACTGATGCAGTTCAATGAGGGCAACTGAGAAACATCTGAAATAAAAGCTGACCCAGTGCACTGTGTAAGTACAGTTCAACGACAAGGTGCTCGACACGTAAAAAAGGAGAATAAAACTATATAGACTTTTTCATCCAGCAGCAGTAAAACTGGAGGGCAGAAAATGATGTTAAATAGCTTAAGCTTGTTGCATCAACAAACCATACCAGAAAGTTAAAAATATGCGTCTCATGGTAACCATTCCTATGCAACGCACAACAAAACAATAAAGCACTCGCATCAAAGTCAAGTTGATCCCACATAATGACTCACCCTGGGAAACTTCGGCACTGGCGGTGTGCAAGGGAGGAAGTGATTACACAAAGAATGCAAAGCCACTAGAAAGTAAAGCAATTTACAGCTCCTACAGTGGAAAAGTGATAAACCACAGAGGGCTTGGAGCACTCATTCAGTAATAAAGCAGGTGAAAAGCCATCTTAACTTAATAAAAGTATCACCCCAGAAGACGAAGGGCATTCCATTATTTTAGTGGTTGTCGAGCAGTCTGCAGCCCCCTGCGTTCATTGAGCAGCAAGCACAGCCTAAAATGTAAATGTAAACCGAGGACAACAGCAAATGGAAAGTACAGATGTCTGGACAGTACAGAATTACCTGTTTGTGATTTCACTTCCCCCTTGGCCACCTGAGCACTTGTGGAGCTACATGGATAGGAGAGACTGAAAAAATGCTAACACACTTTAAGTAACTTCACGCAAACGATTCACACATTCAAATAAAGTTGAACACTAATTTTTAGTAAACTGTGCTTAAAGTTGTGTCAAAAAAATCCCAAACATTTCTAATGCTGACTGAATTTAGATTATTATAAATTTGTTCCTCCTACTAATTTCAGATTTAGGCAGAATAAGACATTAGAGGAACTTCATGGTACTTACAAACTTAGCTTGGGACTCTTACCAGTATTTGGGCTGGGCCCACTTACTCAAATTATTTTCATATAGATCCTATGAAGATACAAGGTTAAAAAAAAAAAAAAATCAAACCAAAACAACACAATTTTGTCCCAGATCATGCAAAGATTTTTAAGTACATTTGATTAGGCTCCTGAGAGAACCTAGGGAGCAGGGAGATTTCGCTAGTCCCTGCAGTTTGTTCCTAGCCACTTTAAAAACTTAACTTGTCTAAGAAATGTTTAAATGTTATCACTGCAAACATAAGCTTTGAAAAACATGTTAAAACATTCCTGTGCATCTGACTAGACTTGAGAAATTTCACAAGATGCTCATTTCCACGTTTTCAGACATACAAATACAAAGCTTTAAGATGAAAACTCAATAGTTACTGTCAAAAAAGAAAAAAATAATCAGGAAGTAGTAAGTTCTTCCTGTTTCAATGAAAAGTGGTTCTTATAAAAATCACAGATGGATGCTAATTCCTGATATCAAGTTGGTCAACTAAAGCTTCCAGAATTATTCTATTAAAAGAGTTTGTATCTCCCTCTTGGTAGAGAATCAAATACTTGTTCCATAATACCCCTGTAAATACATAAATTCCCAACATCTCAACTGTCTTATTCCTTCCAGTAATACTGTGCTTGAAAATGATTCAGGGAGTTTAAATTACAAAGCAATCACCCCCCCAAAAAAACTAAAATCAGACAGAAAGCAAACTCAAACTCCTAACACCTGAGATGAACAGAGCTAAGGCACTTCTCTTCCACTGGTACAAAATCTAACAGTTATTTATGAGGGACTCTAGGGCACAGAGTGAAGCATATTTTGGCAGCAATCACAACTGCAATGGAACTGGTAGTCTAAAGAAACAAAACACTTTGCATTTACAGTCTCTTTGCTCTTCTTTAACCTTCAAGCTGCTTAAAAAAAGAAAACAAGCTAGGTAACTGAATCTGCATATTGCATGGCATCAAAATAGCACATCTCCAAAGCTGAGAAAACATATGCTGTCAGCAAAGAACAAAATGATCTCTTTGATTTTAATACCTGTGATAGTAGCATGATAATAACTACGTGTGACAACTTCTCCCCACTCTCAAAATAATTACGGCTCTCTAGAATTCAACATCTGCGTTACCAGATGTTACTGTCAACCACATAAGCAGAAGCACTGCAGAAACCTGGCCAGCCTCCAGAGTATTTGTCTCAATACCTCAGCAGATGCAGGTGGTTTTCAGTAGTCCAATATTCATTCTGTAGTGCAAATCAACTTACGTAAACAGGAAGATGACATCAGTAAATAATGCATCATACCCAACCACGTTCAGAGTAGTCAGAGACCGATATTTCTACAAACCTATTGAGAACTCAGATCAGTTTTAGTATTTCTGACACAAAAAAAATAGTATTCATAGCATCACAGAATGGGTTGGAAGGGACATTAAAGATCATTCAGTTCCACCCCCCCTGCCATGGACAGGGACACCTTCCACTAGACCAGATTGCTCAAAGCCCCATCCAACCTGGCCTTGAATATTTACAGGGATGGAGCAGACACAGCTTCTCTGGGCAACCTGTGCCAGTGCCTCACCACCCTCACAGTGAAGAGCTTCTTCCTAATACCTAATCTAAATCCACCATCTTTCAGTTTAAAGCCTTTTCGCTTTATCCTATTCTTCACACACCCTTGTAGAATTCCCTCTCCACCTTTCTGCAGGCCATCCTTAGGTATTGGAAGGCTGCTATAATGTCACATGTTTCTGAAAGGCCATTTTCATTAAGTCATCTTTAACTTCAACATTCACTTTCATACATACACAAAATATGTGCAACTGGATGACACATAAGCTATTAAAAACAGGCATGCTCAGCAGAATTTTAAACTATTATGTCAAAACCATAAATCATTCATGTTTAAGACATAACTTGTAACTTTGTGTTAACACAAACTCCTTGCCTGAAAAGCATGATTTACATACAGTGCAGATTTTATGGAAGAATTTTTCTTCTATCTTTATACTTCTGAACCGCTGCAACCTGAAATCAAATTATCTTCCACAGGGAAGCAATCCAAACTGTAGCTGAACTTTCTAAGTGAAAATAAACATATTTAAAACAGAATTAACTGTAGCCAAAGGGTAACAGTCTTTCAAAAATGTGTCTGAAATACTTCTGAAGCAGAATGTTTTCCATGTTGCACTCCTTAACTATTAAACTAACAAGTTTAATACATAACCAAAAACAAAAAACAAGTATTTCTACTAATGACTCCTTTGTTATTTTCTCTCCCTTTGTTTCCCAGGACAGACTGAGACGTCCCTTTCCCAAAAGACGCAACACGGCATTTTGGAGGGTAACTCCAAGCTGCTGCAGCACCTTTCCAGTCTGTCCTGGGTTCAGCAGTAGCAGTCATGTTTTCTTCCTTTGTGTTAACTGGTGCAGTGCTGTGTTTTGACTTCTAGTTTGAGAACAGTGTTGGTGAAGCCGATGTTGTCGGTTGTTGCTAAGTGATGTTTACCCTGACCAAGGACTCTGTGAGGCTCATGCTCTGCCAGGGAGGAGGGGAAGCTGTGAGGAGGCAGAGACGGGGCGCCTGACCCGGGCTAGCCGGGGAGGTATTCCATACCACAGCACGTCATGCCCAGGGTGGGGGGTAACTGGGAGTTACCCGGAAGGACACGGGCTTCCGGGTGGAACTCGCTTTCTTGGCCAGCGGTATCGTATTCTCTTCTCTTGTTATTTTCCCTTATCATTGTTTTAGCTGATAGTAGCGGTGGTGATTTGTTGCTGGACTGTTCTTGTCTCAACCCGTAGGAGTTGCACTCTCTCGATCCTCCTCCCCGTTCCTCCGGGAGCGGGGAAGGGGAGAGCCCCGGTGCAGGGGGGGGGGGAGACGGACACGGACCTTGATTGTTGTCAGCTCGGCACCACTCACTGGGAGTGAGTGAACAAGTTACCTGACTGGGTTTAAACCACGACACAGTCCCAGCACTGCTCTCCTGCAATCTAAGGAGATACCTCATTGAAAAGTTCAGCCCCTCTCTTCCTCCACAGTAAGGCACTGTGGATCCTCAGTGGTGCAAAAGTATTTTAGGAACCACTTGACTAACACACTTGACAGGCACACAGAAAAGATGTTGCTACAAATACAGAAGAGCTTTTCCCAACAGTTGCCCCAAAGCATTTTATATAATCAGCAAATGAGGTCTAATTTGCTTACGTCATTTATTTGTAAATTAAGAAGACATGTCTGGGAGGCTTTTACTTAGATGTGGAAGACTACCAAGAAGATAACTCAATTTCCTAGATCTTAGTAGAGCTGTGCAGCCGAAGAGGTAAAGCGGGTTTCATAGCAAAAGAGGACATCCAGTATTTGGTACTTAGACATGAGTCTCTAAAGGGTAGTTTATCAGCCTACATGTTCAGATACATAATTAAGTCAGAAATGATTAGGGCCTTTATGACAACTCTACAATATTATAGGTCAAGGTTTCCACTATACAACTTTTTTCATGCACATAAAAATTAGCTGTCAGAATTATTTCTAGGTTCGAATAAACTTTCTAAGCTCTCCACCTTCAAGCAAATTAAACTGAAGTGCCCGATCATTTTTAAATGGCACCAGTAGCAAGTATGAGGGAGTTTGCAGCCTCTGAATATTCAGCCTTTAACCTCAACAATTAAGGTTTCATTAGCAGTAGTAGCTTCACCCTCTTCACTTCCTCAAGTGTGGGTTCAAAATTTAAGTAGCATAAGCCACACGTGCAGGCATTAATTTTAGGAAGACAAAGACAGTGTTACTACTTATTACTGCCATTCCAATGGATCAAAACAGTCATTTGAGTTCAAAACTCCACTCCAGAGCACTGGCCACTGTATGCATATACAGCTAATGAAAGCATCTGCCACCCCAGTTTCCAGCCTATATACCTGCTGAAGCAGATTTTAAAAATCCTGACAAGATTTTAAAAATCTATACTATCATGATCTTAGTTATTTAGTTCCTTCTGTGCACAGAACTATTCTTTAAAATTATTTCTTAAAAAACAAGTGTGTATGAGTGTTACAAGCAACCTGATTTGATCTTCCCAGGACTTCCCTTAAAATTTAGGATTGCCATGGTTATTTTTTAAGTGAAAAAATAAATCCCAGTGTCTTACTCCCATTGCTCAGGTGTGCCAAGACATGACAGACATCTCACCTAACAAAAAGAAAACGTTAAAATGGCCACATTGTTAACCATAAATAATTAAAATTTAAATAAAAGACTCTGAACTTAGTTATACAATTGTAAATTCAGAACTCCGGGAAATTCAGGAAAATAATACTAGTAAACAGGAAATTGGAATCAAAACCAAATGTTTAAGTCTACTTTGAAAGAGAACTAAATTAGATTTATGCTACTTAGTTACCTATTTAGACCATCTCAAAGAGAGTTGCAAACTTGTGGGATGGATACCTTTCAGTGGTATCAATGGAAATTGTATCAAGAGCATTTAAAAATAATATCATTTGCCTTAGTTCATCATGTGCTTTTCTACTCAGAACCACAGCTCCATTTTCAGGATCTCCTGTATACTGCTTAAAATGATACTTTTAAATTTCATTTTAATTCACAATTCATCTTTATTATGTTTTTGAAGTTCGTTCTATCTATAACTGGAATCATAATAACTTAAAACCCATCCATGGCCGAATTTCGTTGACCACTCCTTTCTGCTCAAATTGAAGATACACAAGAAAATGAGAAAAATTCTACATGATATTGGGGGGGGGGGAGAGACGAGGGGAGCAAGGAATTTAAAGAAGTGGCCAAACAAGCATGAACTCACACTTCTTTTCTGACTCCCAGTGCATAATTATGGTCAAGTAGCAATTCACGTCTGTCTTTTTTTTTTTTGTCAAATCAAATAAAGGTAATCATTCTGAAATCAAAACATGATCATGGTACATGCATTCTGACAGGAATGCAAGTAGAATACCATCAAGGAGTCTTTCTTGACTTCACCCAGTCTTCATTTTCCCTAAATACTTAAGCCTCCTCTGAAAATTCAAATTTCACCTCAAGAGATAACTATTTTGTGAAGCTGTACTTTTGTACTTTAACATTTCCATGCATTCTAGGCTGGCTAGATGTAATATTCCAGTAGGTCTGAAACTCTTCTGGTAAACAGGGAAAAGCAACCAAAAATTTTGCTGCATTGCCTTCAAGAACAAATAAGGTCTTCTCCACAGAGCTTTCCTCCATTACATACAATCAGAGCCATATAATCACCTGTAAGCAAATAGTCACTTTAATTTTCCATACCTAGTAGAATATAGTCTCTCTCAAAGTCAGTGCTCACATAATACTGTAAGTAAAAATAATTTGATTTGACTATGTATTCTCAAATATTCCCAGGGCAGTTTAAATACTGTCTCAAAAATATGCTAACAGAGATGGATTATCTCCCTCTTAGCTATAACAATAATACACAAGTCCCGAATACGTTCTAATGTTTCCATGAATTGAAATACTGGTGGGGCAAGGAAAAATAAGAGTTTTTTGGCAAAGTTTTATAGCATTTGCAATTGAAAAAGAAACTCATACATTGTTTGCATTACAAAAAAGCATAAAGATACATAGTCTAGCTGGAGGTGAATCTAGAAAAAAACAGTACTTTTCCATTACTATAACATCATCTAATTAAGGGTTTACAAATAGTCAGTACCATAATATGCTTTTGCTGCTTCTGGAATAGCTGCCTTGCTATTCTTGCGAAGGTCACACTTTTTCCTTGAAGTGATCTTTTTACTGTTTTTATGACACTATTTACATGCTGTATCATAGTCTGGCCTAAGAAACTAGGAAACTGTTTGTGTACAACTACAGTAACCCTTACAACAATTATTACCATCCTTTACCGCATGGAATTATTTTTTCCCTCATTCTAGAAAAAGTAAAAATTTCTCCTTTGAGGGAACTGATCTTGAATTACTGGTGGAATATCACTGTTCTCATCCCAAAATCTCTCTTCATGAATGGCACAACAGCACGTAACAAATACTTAAGACTCATCTTTAGATAATTGTTTTCTATCATTTTCAGGAATGTCCCTAAAGAGTTTCTCACTTACTTAAAACTCTAGTTTGGTATAGGATAATTTGATTTTTAGTATCCATCTTCATTACGTTAACTAAGGGGAAGGAATCCAGTCAGCGCTTGTGAGACCACACCTGTTCAGATTTGGTTCCCACTACACAAAAAAAGATGTGGACAGCCTGGAGAGTGCAGAGACAAAGGCCATAAAGATGATTCAAGGGCTGGGAAGCCTGCTACGTGAGGAAAGGCTGAGAGAATGGGGTTTGTTCAGCCTAGAGAAAAGGCGGCTCAGGGGAGACCTGACCACCATGTTCCAGTATTTAAAGGGTGGTTACAAAGACAATGGAGATTCCAAGTAGTCACTTGGAAAAGACGAGGGCTAATGGATACAAGTGACACCTGAGAAGATTCTGACTGGACACAAGAGCAAAATTTTTCACAAAGAGAACAATCAGTCATCGGAATCATCTCCCCACAGAACTGATGGATTCCCCAACACTGGACACTTTTAAAATTCGGATGGACAGGGACCTGGGCCATCTAGTCTAGGTCATGCTTTGCCTATAAAGGCTGGACCAGATGTTCCTTGTTCCAGGACCCTTCCAACCTGGTATGCTATGAGTCTATGACTCAATCATGCTACCGGCATTTAACCATGGTTATGACTCCTTCTGATTCACTTGACTGCTTCCTGAACAGCAAGACTTTTTTAACTTCAAGACATACTAAATCAGGAGAAAATGAGAGAGATGAAAGTGAGCCCTCACCTCTACAAGCCTTATTCTTCCACTGGGACCCACTGATCACTGCTGCCACTGCAATCGGTACGCAAGTTCTGCAGCAGCAGCACTGACAAAACTGTAAAAAGAGAGTTAGATTCATCCAGCCAGGATGAGACAAAAGCATGTAAAACCAATTTCCAAATCCATAAGACTAAAGTAGGATTTAATTTGTTTAGCTTTGCATTTCTAAAATAAAAACAAATCATTCTTGTTTTAAGAGTGTTGGGGAAAAAAAAAAAAAAAAATTTGCTACCGGAGAGCTGCAAATCCCAGATAATGCCCAACTGCCTTGCAGTGCTATAAACAACTCCATGTGCCTTCTAGCAGCCTCGCGATGATGCCTGGTTCCGCCTCAGCTCCTGCAACCACCAGAGCTGAAATCCTCTGTTCTAGTTTGGTTTATTAATCAAAAGAGAGTATCAAGCCCTCTTAATCACCCAAGCTAAAACAACTCAATAACAATAGAATCATAGAATGGTAAGTTCATCTAGTTCCAAGGTTTTTTTACAGTTGCTGCAGGACACACGTAAAAATCACCTCTTGTGCTCCTCTGGCTGTTGTCTCCTGCTCCAGGTACTAAGGGCTACAGACACCAAAACACAGCAAGCTATATATTAACTTGCAGTTCAGAGCTACCAGTTGTAAGTTTTAAAATGTGGTAAAAAATTCAGAATTATCTTTCCTTCATACTGTCCTTGCACTTACCATAAGGAAAAAGAGCAGTACTATCTCATGAGGAACTGATTCAACATCCAAACTACTAACGTTTTTTTAAACTTGCACTCCAAGGTCTTTTCCGTACATGAAATAAATCTTGCTGATTTCAGTATGCTTCAATAAAATCTTTGAAAAGACTTATAAAGCACATAGATTGGGGAAAAAAAAAACAGAGAAACCACTAAATCACCTTGCCTTTTCTATGCCACATACATAGATTTTGCATTGTGTTGAACAGTAAAATGCTAGTTTGGCTATAGAACACCCAACAAAATAAAGCCATTAAGAAGTTTCTTCCACCCATCACCTTATCTGTGCGGTGTATAGTTTTTTTGTTAACTTAATGTTTGATCTTTCAGCCACTGGCTCTTCTTAATTTCCTCCCTGCCCTATCCCCTACACCACCACACCCGCAACCCTCCCCTGACTAAGAAGCCCAGGTATCTATTTTCATGCAGAAACATTTCTCCACTGTGATCAACTAACTTAATTTTTTATTCTACATTATACTTATTTCAATATGAATAAGCCCCCCAACCTATATTTGTCTCTCATAAGTAACAAGTAACTATATTAAGAGCTGACACCCATCCTCCAGTGTAGAACTGTGCCCTTAATATCTCTGGGCATTTATAAGAGTCATCATTTTTTTTTGAGTTCTTACAGTTTCAAAGGATCTATGAATACAGGAAGCACTTTTGGCCCTGGGATTAGATGGCAATCAGGCTTCAGGCACAAACACAGGAAGAAGCAATACTGAGCACTAGAACATATGACAGTTTTGATAAGGGTACTGTAAATGACAGAACTTCAGCTACTACGCAAAATCACATCTATGCATGTGCACAAAACTCCATATATAAGTGGACAGCTGAATAAATATGTATTCTGTCTACAGGAAAATGTATTTACGAAAAAAAGTTTTCAATGTGAACAAGAGGAATAGCTGTATTAACTTTCAAAACACAACGTCTCATGTATCTTTTTAGCATATAGGCTAGGTAATTCACAAATTAAAACCCCCACAGGGTCTGTGCTAGGAACTATGCAAACTTAACTATTTTTCATCACAGGGTATAATTTTCTTTAATAGTTTCTAGACATATTAACAAAGAAAAACAAGCATGATATCACAGAAGAAAACCATTTGTATTTTTTAAGTCAGTATTTGCGCTGCTAGCAACACAGCAGCAGGTTTCATTTGCCTTGCACTAAGGATATCATGAATAATTCAGTTTCTTGCTTTGCTCCCTAAATAGCTGACAGGGAACAGAAGCATTATTCATGACCACATGGCCTTTTTCGAAGCTTGTCTATTTATTTAATAATTCACATCACAGGGACTATCACCTAGGTTGGCATTTATTAAAAGTAAAGCATTCAATGACTATTACTAACAAATGGCCATGAAACAGGCAACTTCTCAGAGCAACCACCTTTTGTTCACAAATAGCACTCACACAGCTATTTAAATAATTAAATGCTCTCAGTCTGCACTGCATCAGCCTGGGCTCACGTAGCCTTTGTCAGGAAACAGATTCCAGAACCGCTGGGAACATGTTCCTGCCTCAGCCACAATCATAACTGTAAACATGTAGGCTGTCTGCTAAATCGCATCTGCCCTCATAGAACAGAGAAAACAATTTCCATCAAAGGCGTACTGACATCTTCATGGTCTTCTTACCCATTTTTAACTATTTAACCTTCTTTCTGCTGTCTCCTCTCTTCATGTTTTGAAGAAGTCCTGGGTTCCTCCAGTCTACAGGTTCCAGTTTGCCACTTGAGCAGAAGCAAAATGAATTACTGCCACTTAAGCATAACACAAATATTGGATAGTTGAGTCCAGGTAGAATGCTTCAAAACTTTGGTCAATTGGTCAATTCTGTGTTATAGATCAATCTTCAGCCATGCCCTAAACTTCAAAATGAAAGCTATCCCAAATTATTTCCTTTCTCTAGTCCCAGATCTCAGCAAAAATGCCACGATTCACACAAACTCCGCTCTGAAGAGCTTTCTAAAATCTGCTGGAGAGAAGTCAATCTTTGATGGGGTCCTAACCCCTGCAGCAATAGAGACCTTTTTCCTTAAGCCTCACATAACCCACTTAATTAGACTACTCGCTAACAAAGTTTGACACACATTAGAAAAGGTAAAATGAACAAACCCCTCAAATGTTATCTGCTCACTTCTGTTAATGTTATCTTCTTCATTCTGTTAAGTAACCAGCTTTAACAAAGACATTAAGCTGGCTGAGGACCAGACATTGCTGTGGAAGGAATTGTCACAACACACACAAAAGTCCCCAGTTAGGAATAAAAATCCTGATGCTTCCAAGAAACAAGATTTCCATATATTTTTATTTCTGAGCCATTTGAACACTTCATTTTCATAGAAACATTTCAATTCACTTCTAAACTTTTCTATCTCACTAAAAGAAAAAAAATGGATAGAGAAAATTTTATTAAACTGGAATATTACCACCTTTTCACCCTTGAAAAAATACTCATACGGTAAGTGTATTTTATGCGTATTTTAACTTGGACATCAACTAATTCAATAGGAAATCATATATACGTAAATCTGTGTCAATTGTTTGTCCAAGGGAATCATCAACTTACACAAAGGATGAGACTTCTCCAATGTTTAAAGATTACCCATTGAGACTGAGAAAAAGATGAGACACATAGAAACCTCCTACATTATTTAACCTGTTGTCCATAGAGGGTACTCTAAAAATTCAAACACAGTCAGCTTGTTTAATTTTGAGAAGTTTAAGACTGCACAAGTTCCAGTATTACTGGGAAAAAACCCAAACTTTTCACATTTGCTTCAGTGTGGCATCTACTACTTCAGAAACTCATCAGCTTTGAAAGAGAACTGAAATGAGAATAGAAGCCCCTTAATGCAAGAATACTGTAAAATACTATTATTAAAATGGATTATTATTCAGACTATCGATTTCATTATCCCTGATCGATTCCTAGCAATCCTTCTTAGTAGCCTTCAGTTACAAATGCTGCATGAACAGGAACTTAACACTGCACTACAAATTGCGGTCCTGCTGCTCCCAGTATATTTGGTAACAGTCTGACTTATTAGCAGGCTTCTGGTAAATGGCTGTCATAGGTGCTGACTGTAGGGAACTGTATGTCAAAACACCACCAAAGAGGGTAGAGAAAATTCTTTCCCTTGAGGCTTTGTTAATTTGATTTATGTGTACAGGCAGAAAACTAATTGCTAATTGTTGCAGTGCATAAGATGGAATTGCAGCACTCCACTCAAACGCCGTATCTCAAGAGTACCAACAGACTCAGTTTTACACTCTGCTGATGAGAGATGCATCCTAAATAGGAATTTGAGAGTGTTTGGTGCTTGAGAAATTTTACAAGAGAAGTCTTTGCAATGCCCTGCGCCACCATCTCCTCAGAGATAACAGCCACCTCTGAGCATACTATACTGTATTGCTAAGAACTTGGGAGCCAATACAGTTAACTCGGCAGAAGCAAACTCTTGCAGTTGTTCAGGTAATTAGTAGATAGTCCACATATCTACCACCACTAATAAAATTGTTAAGGGGTTTTGTTCTGAAAGGTTCGTTTCTCAGGATCTTTATAAGTATGTCCCTGGGACCGCTAGGCAAAATTGCTGATCCTCCTGCAAGGACTGGACAGTGAAGGACAACATGGTCTAATTTCTGCATCCTCTGATATTTCCCCATTGGAAGCAATTGTCTTAAAATCAAAAGCTGGATGTCATCTCAGCAGGAAGTGTAGTTTTTTCTTTTGCAATCTTTCTGTTAGAAGAAATATGGTTTGGTTACATCTGTGAAGCTGATGGATGGCAACATAAATAAGTTTTTTGCCTCTAAATACTGCCTTTTAGCCAGCATTAGTGTCAGAAATGCTCGGGAATGTCAATAATTTCTCTTTTTCAGGTAAAGTCAAGTACAGGGCTTAATACTCAATAAAAGTTTCTTAAAATGTATGCATTTTTAAAATCCATGCACATTTGACCATTTGTTTGTTTGTCAGACTGAAACAGAAACAACCCCTGAAAATCTGAGCTTTCCAAACAGCAACAAACATGTACAGGCAAAGGGGAGAACAAGATGTCCTGGGGGCATCCCAGACAAATAGGAAGACTCAAGGTATCATCAGTCCCTTCATTTCCCCAAGCAGGCAGGAAGGAGGTGTGCTAGACTCCTCAACCCCATGCTAGCACAACTCAGTTCATCACATATCAGGAAAACGAGTACTTGTCCCCATTCAGAATTGCCTGTTCTAAATTGCCCCACAGATTTCAGCAATCATGATAAAGAAGTAGATGGCTAATGGTCATGGAAATTGGTTCCCTTAACTAAATCCTAACCAAACTTTTGCTACAAGTTTAAGGCAATTTTAGCAAGATAAACTTTAATTTTAAAATAAGTAAGTTTATGCAATCTGAAAATAAGTGACTAGAGCAAAATTTATTCATACTTTATAGCCTATCAAAAACTAGTGTTACTCTTTCTTAGGAAACATGAGGTGCCGTACCAACACGCAGATGTGTAGGAAAGCACTGCAATGGGAGAAGTTCTGTTGTCAGGTCCTGTTCCACTTAATGCAGAACAGGACCATGACTCCCCTCCCAAGACCTCTGTTTCGTGTAACCTCTCAGCAGTACTGAGCTGTTCCCATCTTCCCCTCTCAAATTTCGAAGCTGAGCTTGTGAATGTTGCACTGAAACAGACACTGTACCACAAAAAACGCAGATTTATGGGAGGCAGGGGAATCGTCCTCAAAAATTGCCAATAAGCTTATTATACATTTTTCTAGCCCACAAAATCCACTTCTTGGAATGGTATTATTTCTGAGAAAATACTCAGAAGCCTCATTCTCAGTTTTCACACAAATGACGCACGATGTCCAGCCACAACATCACATAAGACTAATCTTCCTGCTTCTCTTGAGAGAAAGTCTCAGAGGTTTGGCAAACATTTGTTTATTTCTTACATCTCACCTAAAAAAGTCCACTGCACAGACTGGAAGGGCTTACTCTCACTTGTCTTAATGGACAGGCGAGGGTCTAAATGGTAGGTGGCAAGGTGCATGGAAAGCTGCAGATCCAACCTTGCATGTGGGCGGACCAGCGCATGGGTAGCTCGAGATTGCTCAGGAGATGACAGTCCCGGTCAGACTCCTCCTGATTGCCTAAGCACCCTTTTTTCTAACCAGATTTGCATATCCCACATGCCCTTGGTCATCGTGCTTGTAGTAAGAGTGGTTAAAGCCCTTCACAAGTCTTTGCTCGCGAAGCCAAGCCATCAATCAATCAATCAATCAAGACAACTAAAATACTTCTTTTAAGAGTTTCCTAACTGTTAAGTTCACCCAATCATGATTTTCTTTTTATTCTCCCTAGCAGAGACTGTATGCTGTTTTTATGAAAGGAGGAGTAAGACAGAAGCCATACTCATGGGCTCTGACTACATGACTCTGGTGTATCGCTTAGAAAAAAATATTTTAAGGTAACAGTGTGTACTTCATTTACAAATGACAGAAAAAATAAAATTAAAAAAAAACACTGAACAAACAAACAAACAAAAAAAAAAAAACAAAACAGATTTCACTGTGAATGACTTCCCAAACCAAACATCTGACAGTAAATGTATTTTTATGGTTACCATTAAAAAAATTATCAACCAAGAGGAAAAACTCTTCTCAGTGAACCATATGGTGGATTTGAAACATGAAATATGTCCTTTGAATGTTAAAATAACCATAAGCTATGACATTTATTCAAAAAGGAAGGGGAATTTTATAAGCATATGAGCATATGCTGTAACTGACCTTAACGGGAATAAACGTACATCTCCTTGTCAAACATTATGTGAACATAATGCTTCATTCTTTCTTCTACAGAAACAAATGAAAGAGCTATGTCTATCGTGGGGGGTGGGAGGAAGGAGAGGAGGTAAGAGAAATAATATAAAAAGAAAAAAGAAAACGAATATTGAACGAAGCTATAAAAGAGACGAGACTTTCAACTTTTTATTAAGATCTCTGAAGTACACATATAACCTAGTTTTTGCTTAGGAAAAAAAAAAACGTATTTGATAGAAGTGGCTATCTGTAGCCTAAATTTATCAAGCCGCTGTTCCACAAATACCACTCAGGTCATGTGGGGCATCTTTTTTCCACAAAAGACACATACCCATGTTCTCGGAGCCATTCTTCCCTGGGCAGGCAGCAGGAACATAAGTGAGAACTTTCACTTGTTTGACATTACTCTTATCTCCTTTCAAAAGGGACTTTGTACTTATAAATACACATCCAAACTATCATGTGAATAAAGACAACCCCAAGTCATTACACAGTGGAAATGAAACAGAATGCTTCCTTAGCTCCCAGTTACCCAGGCATGTGCCAACATCCATTTCTAAAGATGTAGTAGGCAGAAATAAAGACTCATTCTAATTATATTTAATACTTGTAATTTTTATGGCAATGTAATAAATATGTAACGCTGATATACAGGAGCAAACAGGATGAGTTCCCGCTAAGATTTGTTTTTTGCAATGCATTCTTCAACTGCTGTCATGACAAAAAAAGAGAAAAAATAGAATTTGCTTGCATACAGGGGACACCAAGACAACTGCTCAGATCACAGATAAAGTGAGCAGTGGTCTAGGGCAAAAGACTGCTACCATCAGCCACGTAGATGTCAGTAGGTAGCTACTAATTAACAGTAGCTGTTAACAGGAGTAGGGACAAAATGGGTTTTTCCTAAGGGAAGCAGTGACCAGAGCTCTCTTTTCTTTCCTCATACTCTTCCTTTGGAAGCAGAGACTCTGCTCCTGCCACGATTTCTCATTCCTAGGACAGCAACAGCAATTTTGCCGAGCAGCTCTCTGTAAATCTAATTCAGTCCAAATCTCCAGAAATGAAATCTTCCAAGAACTTCTAGGCACTCTTTACTCATCAGGTCTGTGTTTCACAGACTTTATCCGATAAAAAGGTTTGAAACTCTACAGTTTCAACAGTATCAATTATAACTGATCAGGGATAAGAAACACTTGAATGTGGAAGTTTCTTCCTTCACTTTCAGAAAAAACAAGAAAACTCCTTTTCTCACTGCATAGGCACTTTTGTTTCTTTGGCCTTGAGCATGTAGGAGAGCTGATGCTGCCTCTCAAAACCCTTTGAAGAATTAAGTTATGGATGGCACCAGGCACCAGTGACAAATCAATTCTTGCCAGAGATGGATTTGGAAGATTCTGCAGGTGATATTACCAGCTGGAAGGAGGAACAGATATGCCTCCAAAGGACAGTTAGTTACAACTAGACATATTACAAAGGGATTTAAACCTCCCTATTGCTCGAGGGGGTGGGGGAAACGATAGTAAAGAAAGCATTTGAGTGAGAATACACATGATGAAAAGCAGCATTGAAATGTAGGAGCTGTCCTATAAGCGCGATGAAGAGCAAAGACTCCATCTGTGCCACCCCTACCCCCAAGTCTTAATCCTAGAAAAAAATTATCCAAGAGGACTGTGAATCTGATAGCAGCCAAGCTATATGATTGTTGAAAGGAATTACAGAGTAAAGCAGAATAACGTTTTAAGAATTTTAAAAATCATGCTTGTGAGAATTAACTAATCTGACAAATAAGGTACAGCTAGAGTTATCATCAACATCAACACAACTGATCATTTGTTTTTACCCTTACTATAACATGAATCTTTTGTTTATTGGTTCAATTTACAGAAGTCAACACCAAAATTAAAACTTCCTAAAAAATTACAATAGCCCCATATTTTCCAAACATATTAGGATTGTTTCATTTTTATCTGTTGTTAGAGTAACAAAGTTGAAATAATTCTGTATAAAATACAAATACCACTTTTCATATTTTCCCTATTGAAGTGTTCAGCACTGTTAAACATGCAACACAATATATTTTCTTTAAGAAAAAGATGCCCAATTGGACAGCAGTAGTTATTATGATCTTAGAGGTCTTTGACAGGACTGCATTTCTGCTACTTTTAGTGCTTTCATTGCCTTGGCCCTTTAGATTTTGTTAAAAATATTCAATGCAAGCTTTAACTGAAAATATTCACCAAAGTTCAGTTTAAACAAAAATTAAATGTTTACTATTCTAAAATATAAAATCTTAGCAAGATATGAGATAAGCAAAATCTGGGCATCGTCAATTAGGCAACTTGGCCAAGGCCAGTAATTACAACCATGCTAAACTGCACTCAATTTCTGCAGCAGTGGCATTTCACAGAAAGGAAGGTGCAAAGCTGAAGGAATAAAAGTCAACATAGTGACTTTTCTTACCAGCAGTTTCTAGTATGTCTGCTGGGAAAAATGCTTAACATGCACCTAGGTGATGCAGCCAGCCAGTATGGGACTGACAGAAGAGCAGTGCACGAGCTCTTACCAAGAGCTTCAACAAAGAAGCTGGACAGGAACATCTGCATATCCCACTGCAGCAACCCATGCAGACAAACTGCTATTATCCTATATGATCCTACATTTTCAATGCAAATTGGCAGAGAAGCTTCATTTGGCTCAAACAGAATACAGTCCAAAACACAACAAAATCATCACAAGTCCCCTGATGCACTTTTGCAACCTCTTGCCCAGAGGGTTCCAGTCCTCAAAGCTTCATCTGACCACACCAGATTTCATTCCAATAGGAAGTTCCTACTCCATACCTCCAAGCACATTAAGGTGATGTCAGCTTGGGCGATATGACTGAGTGTCTTTTGCACATTCTTTTCTCTCCTAAGTCCTTTATCAGGACTGTTAGCAAAATCCCTTGCCATTATTGAGTCTGATCTAAGTAGTAAGCTAAGAAAATCAAATTAATGTCATTCTCAGTCATATTTAGAAACTGCAAGCTAAGAATCTGCCACTTATTCCCAGTAACTCAAAGCATATTATATTGAAAGAAGTTTTACAATAAAATATATTGATTTTGTCAGGTTTGGCCTTCCCCTCCCCCCAACCAACATACGTTGCGTGTTCTATATTTGTGGGACTACATATATGCAAGTTTCATTGCAGTAACTCTGACTTGCCAAACAGATGTTGAGAGAAAGCAATTTAACATGGGATAAAATCTGTCTCAGATCAAAATACTGGGTCAAGAAAAATCTTGTGAGTAATGCGGTATAATAAAAGCATTGATTGTATATTTATATACAGAACTGATAGGTAGCTGCATGCTTGAATAAATTTGTTGAAATCATTGTATTACAGAGGGGAAAAACTACCAAATGCCAAGAATTACACTAATTAAAGTATAGCAGCTATGTAAGTTTTTTAGGTTCCAAAATATTTATATAATTCATTTTACCTAAAGTCCAGATTCTCACTAATACCCCAATAGCTAGCTGAAATTGTTTGAAAAGCGATAAAGAGTTTGAAAAGGGATGTTTTCAAAGCAGACTTTGAAATAATAAAAAGGCAAGAAATTCTCTGTCCCCAAACACAAAGTATTGGAGCATTACCCTGAGACTGACAGGCTTCTCTGCAATTTACTGTAATTTGTGTAATACCCAGTCAGTAGGGCTTAGCTTATGCCAATGCTTTGCTCACAACTAAGCCTAATGACAGAATCCATTTCAATTTACTCTCTGAGAAGACAAAACGGTCAATTTCTTACCATTCAGAATCAACACTTTTCATCACCTATACCCTTTCTCATTATGAAAATAATTAGATTGCTACAGAGTCAGTTCAGCATATGAAAAATGACATGAAATCCTTCATAGCTGTTTTTTTCTCCTTGAATTTAGTAACAGTGTTGGCTCAAAATACGGTGCTAACTGCTTTAGGTTTTTAGGTTTGGTTTAGCAAATATAATAAAAGACATACTATCTTAGAAGGCTTCTATGGTTACTTTCAATGCACTTCTGATGCACTCAAGAAGGACTCTTTGGACATCCGTGACAATATTTCTAACCTCAGGTATGTAATTTCTGCTCCTCCTGAGCTGGTACTGATCAAAAAAAAAAAAAAAAATCTACGATGCATTTTCCTTTATCATGAAAAAGGAACTTGCAGCTCCAGAAGCCAGAAATAAGCTCATCTCTCCTCTCACACAGAAATAACTTTCAAAGTTGGCAGGAAAACCTAGTTTTCTCCACATTCACTGCTACAGAAAAGTGATTATACTCTCATATGAACATGTTATATAAACTTTTAAACCAGTAAAAAGGTTCCACATGGAGGAAAAAAAAACAAAAAAAATTCCAACCCAGTCAGTAAATATTTTACAATATTTTATACTCGTGAAACAGGTGCTAAAAAAAAAAAAACCACAAAAAAAAAACTATAAAAAAACCAAACAAAACCCAGACACACAAAGAAAAAAACAAACAAAAAAAAAATCCAGTCCTTCAGAGTTCAGAGGTCAATTTTCCATCCTAAACCCATGCAGACTAAAGGCTTACTTTACCATATGGATTGAAAAACAAAATACAGGATTCACTTATTTGCCAGAGATTAAATGGGGCTTTCTTAAAGCAACTGCTATTAATAAACTTAGCAATAGAACATTATTAAAGCAAAAACAAAAATAACACAAGTTCATACTGCTAAAAATTACACAAGTTTCACAGATATATATATGAGCTTCTCAAGTATCATGAGAAAACTGAACATGAAGAAAGAGTCAAAGTTTGTAAATAAGATTTCATATAAAGCAAATCACAAGAAGTCTTAACATTGGCACCTGACTGCATTTAGACAAAAACATGTGAAGGTACATACCTGTAAATCTGCTGAATATGTTCAGCTTTGATTTCCTTGAGAATTTCATGGTAGGTATGAGCGTTATTTGGTTCTTGAGATGGTGAGGGAGAAGGACATTTCTTGCGTGCATAATATCCTATCAGAATTCCAAAAATAAATAAAATCAAAGCAGTGCAAAATACTTTCAGTATCTGAAAAAAACTGCAGCGGTTACTCTTTGGTGCCTGTCTCGTATAGTGCGAGATATAGTCGGGGTCTTCCTGAAGACGCTGGAATCTTCCTTTTGGAGAAGATGAAGGCTGGATGGGCTCAAGATCAAGGTCAGGGCTCTGTGAGTTTCCCAGGTGATGCTGCACTGCACCATCCAGTCGGAAATGGTCAAAGCCAGGCTCCTCCAGCTCTTTTTCCATGTCCCATTCCAGTTCCAGTGCTGTAGCTTGGAGCTCATCGTTGTCAAGGTATGGAGAATGACCCTGTGCTCTCTGGTCTGCATTTACTTTGTGATAGGCCATCTTTTTATCTATTAAAACAAAATTTAAAAATATTTGTTTCCTTCTGTATGAACAATCTATTCTTTGTAAACCCAGGAGAACTAAACATACATAATACAAAGCACAAACAGGGTTCTTAGTATTTCACTTTCTCCATTTCCATTGTCCTGCCTTCTTTTGTAGGATCAGAAGTCCCATGAACCTTGTCAGAGAGAAAATATGATATTTAAGGGAATATAATATATTGTAAGAATATGAATAAAGAGAATTTACAAGTGCCAAAGGCAAAGCACAAAAGTTAGCCTATTATATTGTCAGTTCCCAAGATAATAATAATAACAAAATGAAAAAAGAAATCAAGTGAAGGCACAGTTTCCCAAACAATTATTTATGGCCTTAAAGTAATTTTAAAGCTTAACAACTGTGTGCATCAACTTCATTTCACACCATACAAAATAATGCTGTTAAAGTTTAAAAAGTAGAATTAAGAGAACTTGCCTGATCTGATTCTAAACACAAGGAAATAGTAAGTTAAAAAAGAAATTTCAGGGTGACACTGTACTTACACATCAATAAAAGGCTTTCATTTAGATGGAGCATTCTATTATTTATAGGTATTTTAAATGCATATTTCCTGAATGACTGATGAATTTACTTAGAAATTGTCCCAGCTGTTTTGCTCCACTTATTTTTCCCATTTTAATGAATCAAAAGCACTGCCAGGTAAGTATTTATATCAAAATCATTCCCTTAATAGCAAGGCATATCTGTGGTACTTCTAGGTATTTCTGTGGAAGTATGAGCTCCCCAAAGGGAACTCTGACCTCCAGTACAAACATTCAAAGTCAATTTTCAACAAATCATTTCTAACAGACTGCAACAATAGGGTGCCATTTTCCTCCATACTTTGACAATAGCTATTCCAACACATAAAGCATCTGTAATTTAGGGCTTTTCAAACATGAGATTCACTTATCAATTAGACTAAATGAAGATAAAGATATTAAACCTCTCACAGTGATGGATACTGGACTGACACATACAACACTACATTATCCCTCCATTTTTACATTTTAAGGCTTTTTCTTTCTCTAAGACTTACCTCCAGAAAACAGTACTGAGGCCACATAATAGATGAACCTCCTCTAATGGCAAAGAATTTAGCTTTTGAAGCTCTCTTCAGAGACCAGACTGTTAGAAATCACTGATATAATGAAACAGCCTATTGTCCACTGAAAGACTGTCCAGCTCTGTACAATGCCAACTTGGTCCTTGAACAGCTACTTAATATCCCTTGCCTACATATCTTGCCAGGTAGTCTAGAAACAGTCAAGAGAGCCCATAAATGAGGTATACTTTTTAAGTGCAGCTATTGTATACACTTTACAAATGAGTTCTCTGTCTGCAGTCCAAATTTTTTCATATGAAGTAAAAGCAACAGAGTTTAAAATCAGTGTGAAAATCTGCATTATTTAAATAATGATAAAAGAAAGTCTCTAAATTGAGGTTGAGTCAACAAATAATTTATGCAACCAAAGCCATTCTGGCTGAAGTTTATGGACTTTGTTAGCCCAACCCTCAGGCTTGTGAAGGTCTCTCTGAACTTGCAGTGCTACAATTTCACACTCCAGTATGTAAAGGATAGCCACAAAGAAGATGAAGACTCCCTTACTATACGAGTCACAAGGAGAAGATGAGGGGTAATGGGTACAAGTTACTCCTGGGGAGATTCCGACTGGACGAAAGAGGAGAATTCTTCACCACAAGATGAGCCATTGGAATAAACTCCCCAGTGAAGTGGTGGACTCCCCAGTGTTGGACACTTAAGATTCAGCTGTACAGGGAGTTGGGCCACCCTGACTAGATGGTACTTTTTCCAAGAACGGTTGGGCCAGATGATCCTTGAGGTCCCTTCCAACCTGGTATTCTATGATTTTTTGATTATATGATCGTATCCAGCAGGTCCACCTCTTCCCCCACAGTTTTGTGTCACAACAGGTGCCCAACAACCTCATTTTTCCAAATCCATTGCATACTGTTCATCAGAAATTAAAGGCAAGTGTTTTTTCCTTTAAAAGCTAAACCACCCATCACCATATTACAAAAATACATAATTTTGATTCTAGAGTTACTATAGTCATTTAACAATATCACACATAAAACAGGAATTAAGGCAGTTTATCATATGCAATTGCATGGTAAATACCAATTTTGCTGAGGTTATAAATGTTGACCATTGCATATATGTGGCAGTAAGCTTTTCTCTGTGACATTTTAAAATTGTATGCTATTGTGCAATACAGTGTATTGATAAAGGTTATTTAAGTCTATACATAAAAGAAAGATGCTATGATTTTTTTAAATGGTTGTTTACATAGATGAGTAGTAATCACATCCCACAGCTTAGTATCTCAACAATCCAAGTTTCATATAAAGCACCCAAATCAGTTATCTCACTCTGGGAGGAAAACAACACAAAAATCAAAAATAAAACAGAAAGCCAAAACCAACACAATTGAGCCTCCCCTCCCCCCGCTATGTAAACTAAAATAAAAAATTAGTATTCAATTCAGTTTTATACTTGACACCAGTCTTTGGAGTACGGGGTCTTCTCATCAACACATGTTAAAGAATGCAAGAGTAGCTCCAGTGAATTTGTTCACTTTTCTGCTCATATTGCCAAGTTCATTATTTGAGTGTAAGGACATAGCACAATTTACCACTTACCACAAAGTACCTGAGATTAGGGCCTGCATTGTATTTAGCCATGCCAATAGCGATTTTATAAAGGGGTCTTCTTGTTTGCAATGCACAAGTCATTTGTGCCATGTAATCTATACTATCAGTTTGATTTAGTAATTGGCTAATTAAAGAAGTACGTGTGACTTACAGATCCAGTATTAAATTTAATTTTAGGCAGGAATTAGAAGGATAAGGAAAACACTACATAGAGAATCATAAAAAACAGAGGACTGCAGTATGGATAAACTATATGAAGTCAAGGAGAAAAAAAAACAAACAAACCCCACTATAATAGTCCCGTTCGGTCTTCTCTATGGTACAGACCATAAAATGAACATATTTTTGAAAGACACTTTTTGAAGTTTCAGGAGATAGAAAAATTCATCCCATATGCCAGCAAGCTGTTTCAGCATTTAATTGTTGTTAAGTACCTGTTTTATTATTAAGATAAAAAAGCAACTGCAAAATGCCAGAAGTCTGTATGAACACTAAGTGAGCTTTAAAGCCATTCTATAGGGACAGCAAAGGGGATCATAAACTCTGCAATACTGGACAGAGCCATGCTGATGACCAATAAAGTTGATATGCATTTCTACACTCCCACATATCTGTGGGGAGAATGTTTATAGAAAGTTACCAAATCAATGCTAAATATCCTTTCAATTAACTGTACACAAGAAATCAGGAGAGTCAGCTTTATCAGACTGTTATTGCCCATTTCAAAACTATCTACCAGTTCTTTGATCTTAAAAATAATGCATTTATGCATCTACGCATCTACACCCTGATAGGTACATCTTGTTAAAAAAAAAAAACAAAAAACAAACAAAAAAAAACACATAAACTTTTTTTTGGGATACCTTTCCTGCTTAAATGCTTTATCAATGAAGCCTTTGAAAACTATATAATAAGGACTATGTGAAACGTGTTGCATCTGTTACCACTGCCACTCTCCGATACCTCCACAACAGGAAGGTCAGCTTATATGAACCATGAAACCAAGGAAAGACCAATATGAATATATTATAGTAAATTATTTGTGACTGGTGCTATAGTTGTTAAATCCAGTTCATAAATAGCTGAGACAATTAGCAGGCTCATTCACAGCAAGAAAACCAGCAAGTGTTAACATGTTGCCCACAGCGAATACCTTCTTGGGCCATTTACTGTTCACTACTGAAAAGACAAATTTTACCCAGGAACTGTACTACAGACATGGCCTCTTCCGATAATCATAAAACCAGAAATCCAGGGTTGTTCATTAATCTCAATTTTAAAGGTTCTTTAATTTTCATTTTCTTCTCAGTATCTTCTATAAAGAGTGCTTTTGCTTAGTCCTTGAAATCATTCTTTATCTAGGCAAACCCCCAAAGCAAATATAATGTCACCTGTTTGAAGGGGAAATAGCTGTAGTTATCATAGAAATCAACACCCACTCACATACAAGTCTTTAAAGTGTATCCGACAATAATTTAGTACTTAGTTAAATGAGATGATGCCAAGTTTCAGGCCTAGACAAATTTCTTCAGTTATAAATCCCTGACAAAAGCTGTTTGCAGAAGAGATTACAATGTCCTTGTCAACAGCAACATTACACTACACTGTAATTCAAGAAATAAAGTCATACCTTCCATCATCAGTTCCTTAATTTTCTGCATTAACGGCTTATGCCTCACGTTTGGGATATGGGCTTGGCAACCAGATCAGTTACAGTAGGGAAATTAAGTTCCTTGTCACCATTCACAACCACCATATAAAAACAAATGACAAAGCTACTTGATCACATTTCAGTAGCTGACTTAAGACAAACACAATACGAAGAGTGTGCAGTGCTGTAGAAGAAGACAACAGAGAAGTCAGACTTGAAAAAAGTGGTGTGTAGAACACAGCTAAATTGAGTCCAAGTTGTCTTTTCATGCAACACTACTGATTACTTTCTGGCATACATAAGTGACATAGAATATTTAACTTCTTCAAAATCTCTCACCAATTTTATTATATTGTTAACAGCAGCATGGACCAGGACACTATTAATAACAACACAAAGAATGACTATATGACAAGAACAGGGTCTATAATGCACCCTGACTGATATGACTTATGAACAATGATGCCCAGTTGTAAACAAGATTGAACTTGCCTGTCAAAGCAGTGATCAAATGTGTCAGCTGCTTGAGCTGTAGCAGCCTGGGCCATCCAGGTGTGCACAGGTACACATGTATGTATTTTCCTGCTGATTTTTCAGAACCTTTGAAGTCCTGGGACTCAGAGAAAGAACTGATAGGAAGCTCCTTCTCATCCAACAGACAACTATCACAAAGATAAGGCAGACTCAGCTGGTCTCTGTGAGCTGGGCATGTATTACTAACATGGATCTTCTCCATCCTCAGATACGTTTAGTTTGCAAATACCTATCTACCTGAAACAAAACTCAGAAATATTTACTGAACTTAGAGTAGCTAACAGCATCCGTGATATATGCTTAGCCTAATCAGGAGGTTTAGTACCAACCTGATTATGCTGTGGTTTTAACAATGGCTCTTACAGAGCCTGTGAATTTCCTGTGGTACATGCTGGGCTGCTGCTTTTCCTTTGCTTCCATTTTCAGAAAGAGCATTTCCCTCCAGTCTGGGTGGTTAACAGCTGTTTTCTAGTTGCTCACTCTTTACCACACTCCTTTTCAAATATCAGAACAACAGTCTCAAACAAGAAGGGAGAAGCCCCTCACACACACTGGTTCCTTAGACAATGAATTAATCACTCATCTTTATGCTCAACACAAATCCTGCTGTTCTTCCTTGGGAAGGGCATTAGATAGGATTGCAGTGTTTCTAAAAGCACAAAGGGGGATGGAGAAACAGAAATGTGAGTGCTAGGAGGGATGCGCTCTGTATGTCTGTTTAGTCACTGTTCCAGACTAGGTCTAATGAACGAAATTATGTTCTACATATTTGTTCCTGCCTCAATCACCCCTCCACCATTTGCCTCCCCACAGCTCTGCCTGTCCATCCCCATTTCCCACTGGGTCCTGCTCCTTCAGAGCAACCTTATCCTTCCCCACCTCTGTCCCAAAGGCCCTTGCTCCTACCTTCCTGGTGCTGGAACTGCCACCAAGTTCTGGCATCTCTTCTTTGGGAGCCACAAGAGCCAATGGGTGGGGAAAGCCCACCTTACACCAAGGATCCCTCAGAAAACAAGTGCTGGATTTCAGGGACTTGGAGACATTATACAATTATAACAAACAAAATTAATTCAGAGGGGATGCGATTGCAAGAAATAAGAATACATTTCATTCAAAGGAAGAAATTTTAGCCATGTGTTTCATCCAGTTCCTGCCATAGTTTGGTTTGAACTGCAGCCATCCCTGGATCCCCTCTGCCCCCTCAAGCTCAATGCAATTTGGGATAGTTAGTAGCAACCACCTCTTCTTACAGAGCAATCAACCCACCCAAAACTATTCTTTGAACACATTTCTCTTTTCCCATTTTTTCCTCATACCAATTGCCTGCATGCTAACCTAGTAACATACAGTTTGCCTGCATCTGTATTTTTTTCCAAATTCACAGTTTCATCAATAATACATTTTGCATTAAATTTCCCAGACATTATAACTGCCTCTGAAATAAATAAACCACAAAGGCTTACCAAGAAGAACACTATTATTGGGGCATTTGCATTTAAGCTTAAGGTTGAATTTGATGTGATATAAAATTACTGTAAATGGTGGTTAATTTGAAAATGATAACAATGATCGCTGCGGTAACAGGCCCTAGCAGTTCTTAAGAAAGTTAATTTTAATTGACGCATTAATGCCTTGGAAATTTCTACATTGCCAGTCCTTTGGTTTTGGCACATTTCACTGATTTTTTTCTTTTTCTTTTTTTTTTTAATCTCTATTTTCTTGTTAATTGCTCCAGTCACTCACACTTAAATTAGTGTTAGAAAATTAAGTTAACTTTAAAAATTTGAAAGCTGTACACTTGCAAGCTACTACACTCTAAAAAACTGAGCTAATGGGAGTCTACTATACTTGAAAAGGTGCAAACCAACATTAAAATATACTATGTGATTTCAACCCATGTATTTAATAAAATAAAATAAAATAGAAATAAAAGTGAAATAAAATGTCAAGTCCAAAAAACCTGATGACTCCAGAACAACTGGGATGCAAGATTATCTACCCTTAGTCTATGCCAAAGAAGATAAGAGATGGACAAGAGTTGGCCCTGTAATTTCAGTCTATTCCCTGAGAGAATGTGCCCCCTGACAAAAGGACACAGCATACAGCAGACCTGCAAGCATCACACACACTCAGGACCTAAGAACAAGTTTCAGTAAAATACAGATTGCAGACAATAAGCCTAGTAAGTCACACTCACATCTCTTCTAAAAGGCAAACAGCTTGTAAATGACTTAGACACTTAAGGGCATGTCACTTCCAAGCAGAATAAACTCAGATATATGAATGACTATACATGAAATAAGGCAATTTAAAAAGAGACAATATTTCAAATCTGCTTTTAAAAATAACAGATCTACAGACAAAGCCTTCCTCTATAAATCCTGCATGTGTGACTGACCTGAGCCCAATTTATTTTCCCACAGGAGCGCTAAGCATCCAGCTGGTGATGTCAAGCGCTCACAAAAACCTGTTTCTATGACTTCTGTTGAGGAGACCAGAATGGAGGGTGGTGAGGCAGAGATCAGATGACCTAAACTCATCTGCAGAGCTTAGGATCAATTTGACACCTTTATGTGGTTACAGAAGACAAATCTTACTAAGATTTCACATGGAAATCAGAAATACACATGACATACAAAGACCTAATGTCTCATGATGAGTAACTTTTTTGGATAAACCACGACTTCAAATGATATATATAAAATACTGATACACATGAACAAAATGTTTCTGTTGTTACCATCCAGCAGTCTTCTAACTTGCTGTAGAAAAATAGGTCAGTACTTACAAAGGAAAAAAAAAAAAAATCATTATTTCAGAGTACAATTTCTAGAATTTTTTTTTTTCCTTCATTTCTTGCTTAGTGGACCAGTTTCATCAAATTCAACAATAACATGAAGCCCTTAAAAATAATACATTATAGAATCATAGAATCTTAGAATAGTCAGGGTTGGAAAGGACCTTAAGATCATCTAGTTCCAACCCCCATGCCATGGGCAGGGACACCTCACACTAAACCATGCCACCCAAGGCTCTGTCCAACCTGGCCTTGAACACCGCCAGGGATGGAGCATTCACAACTTCTCTGGGCAACCCATTCTAGTGCCTCACCACCCTAACAGGAAAGAATTTCTTCCTTATAGCCAATCTAAACTTCCCCCATTTAAGTTTTAACCTGTTACCCCTTGTCCTATCACTACAGTCCCTAATGAATAGTCCATCCCCAGCATCCCTATAGCCCCCTTTCAGATACTGTAAGGCATTATAGATCTGAAGATGGCAACATTTACAATTCAGCTTTATTAGAATTTTACTATATTTTGACAGATGGCAGCTTTGATGATTCTGCGCATGGTTTATAGCGGAAAACAAGAATAAGGCAGTAATACAATTTTCTGCTTTTCTCAACTATCTGTATCCAAAGAATTCAGAAAACAAGCAAGTGTACTTCATAATCACACCAGATTTATTTTCTGGGTGAACTCTCAAATGTTAAAGCTCAAGTACACAGAGTGGTGTTGCTATGGCAACCACTACTGCAACCCAAGATGGGAACATGTTTATGAAAGCACATTTATATACCCACATACACATGCCGAGGCACACCGATGCTCCAGACCCTGTCAGAAGGCAATCAAGCTATTCATGCATTACCAATCCTGATTCTGCTCCTGGCAAGGCAAAGGGGGACATCTGATGAAGCCATTTAGCTGCAGCAACCCCGCTTATAATCACAGAATTGTGTCAGTTGGAAAAGACCTTTAAGATCATCGAGTCCAACCATAAACTCAACACTGCCAAGCCCACCAGTAAACCATGACCCTAAGTGGCACATCTACACATCTTTTAAATCCCTCCAGGGATGGTGACTCCACCAGTTTCCCAGGCAGCCTGACCACCCTTTTGGGGAAAGAATTTTTTCCCAATATCCAACCTAAACCTCCCCTGGCACAACTTGAAACCATTTCCTTTTGTCCTATTTCTTTTTACCTGGGAGAACAGACTGACCCCCACCTCATTACAGCCTCCTTTCAGGCAGTTCTAGCAAATGAAGAGGTCTCTTCTGAACCTCTTTTTCTCCAGGCTAAACAACCCCGGTTCCCTCTGCTACTCCTCATAAGATTTGTTTACTCCTGGTTTCTAGGACCTAAACAAGGAAACCTTAATTTGCCACAAGATGTAATATTAGAAGATTTAGTGTTCCTATAGCTATAGGCAAAGAGTGGAGTGGTAATATGTTTGGTGTCCGTTAACCTTTTTTTTTCTAAATCTCCACTGAAATAAGCTGTCAAGTTTGAGAAATGCCAGAGTTTGGTCATTTGCGTCTGCCTGGAGGTATAATTTTGCATGGTGTACAATTCCTATGAATTTATCACAACACGTTATTTCACACATACTCAACATGCTGTGACATTCGGCATGCTGAATCCACCAACGTCTATATGCTAAAATAAGTTTATGATTTCTTTTTAGAAGAAAATCCAAGATGTGTTTAGTTTAGGTTACCAGAGGAACCCTCACTTGATTTCTGGGGATAAAAGTTGAAGGAAGCGTCCCTTCTTTCCGCTGCTTTGTCTACATATCTATCTATTAAGGAGTTCCACAACCCTTGACAGAGCCTTTCCACATAAGCCAGCATTGAAATCAGTGTAGACACATCTTAAACTTGTTCCTTTAGTTATCACTCACACTGCAAACACATTTAAGATCTGTGCTAAAGTAACTCTATATCTAAAGCTCTGTATACCAGTAATATATATGCTTTCAGTAGCTTTCCAGGATAATTTTACACCTTGATGTTAGTCCTTTGAGAATTAAATCACAAAAAGTAGCTAGATATGACACTGTTTTCAGCCAATTGTGACCACAGCCTTGGGAGAAGAAGCACAGTTGCTTAGCCTATGATTTTATCTTCAGCCTGTATTTGATGGTGTCTTAATCTCACTTATGGACATGTCTCAGCCCGGCTGAGATGTATGAAGATGGGGCTATTACACTAAATGAACCAGAGAGGCCCATTATCCTGAAGACTCCCTCAATTCTCAATTGTCTATCTCAGCCTGTAGTTGCTTTTGACACTTGTAACTCTATAGTTACACAGAATTTATAATAGAATTCTATTAGGCTGAACTCTGAGTAGTTCTACTAACTTCTTAAGCAACAATTTCTCACAAAGTAAAAATAATGCTTCTTGATCATGAACAGAACGGCCTTAGAGAGCAGCATGACACATCACAATCTAAATAAACAGATCAGCTGCTTTAGAGGAAAAAGAAATAATAAACCCTCTTGTTCTTTTAGACTAGGCCAGGGTTTGTGCATAACTTTTAGAGCTTAAATTGCTTTATGCTATAGCACTTTTTGATTTAGAGACATCAGCAACATAAGTCTGCATTACAACAAGAACAAAGAGGACATATTCAAGAAACATATAGCTTAGCATACTGAGTTAAAGTAGGCTATAAATTATATTACTGATTCTTAGAGGTGTTTCAGCACAGCCCATCTTAAGCAAGAATGTGCAGGAACAGAAGGACTGACGGTTTGTGCTAATTTAGCTTTATATCATCAGCTAAATGGGTATTGATGATCTTGTGAGATGTTGGATACTCACATTCAGGTACACATTCTTTTACAAGACAGCTAGTGATGTTTGGGAACTTATCAACAAAGTAATAATAACCAGAAAACTAGAATCTGCTTAGACCAAAACCCTTAAATAGCAAGGGCCACAGAACAGCAGCTGTGGATGACCAGTCATGGAGCACAATTTGCATATCAGCTAACGTTTTATTACTTCTTCTCTCCAATCACCTTTAAAAAGCAACATTAATCCAAAAACACTCCAAGCAACAGCTCTGTGAGAAGACTTAGACCCCTCTTCCCTGCTTTCAGCTATGAAGCTGAACAGTATTCATGTCACAGTAGAATGTGTTCCAGCTTCTTAAAAAAATGGGATGGTCCGGTGGAAGGTATCCCTGTCCATGCCAGGGGGGCTGGAACAAGAATATCTTTAAGATCCCTTCCAACCCAAACCATTCTACTACGCTATGATACATCTATTATACTAACCATCTTAATTCTGGAAAGTTATACTGAAAAGTTGACAATTCACAGGATCACAGAAGTGTTGGCTGGCAAGGACCCAGAGGTCACCTGCTCCAACCTCCCGCTCAAAGCAGAAATGCTGCCAGGAACAGATCGAGTCGCCTCATCCATAAACCGAGCTCATCAAGCATTCAATCAGAGCTAAAGGGTTCAATATGAACACAAGTGTATGACATTTCACACACACACACCCTTTTTTAACTGCTGCTGATACATCTGTTTCTTAGCAAAAATAACATCAGTATGAAAAAATAAAATAAAATCACAAACCTGTAATGTAACCAGTCATTAAAACTCATACTAATATTTCTACTTTAAAAAATAATACTAAAACACAGAAAACAGAAAGAAATGAAAAAAGAAATGAAAGTCTTAACACACAGACATAGCAGCCATGGCATGAAAAATTCATTTCCATTAATGAGTCATGGTAGTCCCCAGGCCAGTGCCCTTTGTATGTGAACCATGTTAATCAGATTGTATGAGCATTTGCTGGAAACTCCTGGGATAGCAAGCAACTATAACTATATAGCAAGCATAGCAGATTAGCAGCTTGCTAAAAACTGCTTGACTTGTAACCCTTGAAGCACAAGAATGATGCAGATTTCCTGAATCACTGATAAATAAAGCATTTCATTTTCATGGCTCATATTTGTTGCAGTCTTTGATGCAATTTGCATATCACCAGAACGTGTACAAAATATCACTCTGAGTGCCAACTTTATGTAAGTACAGAATAAACACACAAATAACGGCTGTGTCTATTCAGACTCAGTCACATTTACTTCCTAAACAATGCCTTTCTGTTGCTACCCCACATCCCCAAAGAACCCTTCAGTAACTTCAGCTGAGTTGAAGTGAGGTTAGAAGCATTCTCACCAGGACCCATGAAATTCTGCAAATTCCTATATAAGCATTTTCAATACTGTACAAATATTTTTGACTGGAATGCAACTTACACTTCCATTGTGTTCCTTCTTTTGTACTAGAATACTTTGTCTCCTTGAAGGAAGAAGAAAAGAGTTCATAAAATAAACAAATGCATTATTATTCACATGCTGTTTCTGTCTTTCTGCAGGTCTCTGGCAAAACTGCAAATATTACTGTAGCAACTATCAATATGTCCCTGATCTATCCTAACTTTCTTTACCTTTCAAATCATCAAACTAACAAAGATTATAGAAATAGAGATACAGATCCTCAACTCTATGCAGATTTTCTTTAGCTTCAAAAATGGAAACCTATTTTTTCCACAATTTCCCCAGAAACTTTCCACACTCAAAACTGAACATCTTCTGCTTTTTTTTTTTACCTGCTAATTATTCCTCTCAAAAATAAACAGTTCCTCACTGAAAATGTGATTTTTTATTAAATTTAGGTTTTTACTGGGAATATTTCCCTCACAACTTAATCAGCTTTATTTATCCTTGACCTAATTTCAAGCTCAGAAGTTAAAAAAGAAAAAAAAAGTCAAAAGATGCCCATGAGATTCCACAGGAAGAGGATCAGGCCATGTAATTTAAAAAAGCAGAAGTGTTTTCTTCACCTCTACTGCTTTTTACAGAGAAACATCTTCCACTAACCTTCATAGTACAATTTTTTTTCATGATTTACAGCATGGAAACAGAGGCAAATAAGTCTCTAGTGAAAAGTCACCCAAGCTCATAAAAGATTTAGAGTGACTAAATTTATAATTAAGATGAATCAAGAAACTGCACTAGGAAAGAGTTTAACAGAAATTCAAGACTAAAAATTTGAATGCAATTTTTTATTTCCAACAGCAAACACACATATTTCCTGCATTTTAGATACTCATGCGTACCTATAATTTCTGTATGTATTAAAGGTATATAGAAACACAGTGAACTCTTTTAAGTATACATCTCATAGCTTTTATAACTTATTTATGAACAGGGACATTATTAAAAATAAATGATCTTCAATGGCACTTAAAAGTAATGCTGTTTTGAAACGAAATGTCAGGCAAATGGCATGAAAATGCAAACGCAGTAAGTCATAAAACACTGCTTTATTACAGAATATTTACACTGCCAACATACAGCCTGAAACAACTAGGTTTAATATAGTAACACAAACAAAATTATTACAATTGCATTGCATTTAATGATTTAATGTGCAATCACTACATTACTTAAATACTCAATTTTTCATTCTCTTTAAAAAAAAAAAATCAAGCTATGAGTCTCCTTTATACTGACACTTTAGCTAAACCTCTATATATTTCAAAGGGTATGGTCAGAATACACATGATCAAAAGTAATCAGTTCTGTTACCTATTTTCATAACTTTGCATGCAACCAGTAAAAAGTTATGCCCAAAACCTACCACACTTAACATAAAGAGAACAACCCAAAATTGCCATTATGTCACATCTCTATTTAAGTAATACATAAACGTTCCATAGATGTGTTTGGAGCTGTAATCCATTTCCATTTTTCCTTACTTTTAGATCCTGGAAATAACTGAGCTTACAGCTAAACCAATTAAATACTGTGTGTCGTTACAAAACCATTCTGGATTTTCATCTTCCATCGCTAAACTTAGTCTAAAATAATTACAGTGAATACAATTATCTGCCACAGTTACCATCTGTGACATGAAAACAAATATTTTAATTATTGCCATTGTAAATTGGGAGCCACAAAGACCAGTACTTGGGCTACATATGGGATTTATTGTTACGGATTAATGTCAAAACAGGCGGATGCAATACTTCAAAAGACAGTTGGCTAAGTGCCATAAACTTTGCTATGTGGTGCAAACTACTGCAAATAGTAGAGAACTAAATTTTATATCCAGGCTGGTTGTTAAGCTGCTAGGTGATCTCAAAAACAAAATCAACACCATTCTAAAGTACTTTCATGTATCATTGAAGTAGTTACGATTGAAGTAAAGAGATGACTTTCTCATTAGAGATGTAGATTATCAAAATCTCATCGTACTTTTACTAACTGCATTGGGAACTCTGTATGTGAGGAAAGCAGAATACTTCAGGCACTTTTATTTGAGTAGATACCTATGAGCATGCACATCTAGCATTAGGCATAAAAGTTAAAATGCGTATGTCCTGCAGAGCAATTTCTCAGTAAAGAGCAAAGGAAGACTGCAATCTAACTAAATTAATGAGAATCAGAAAAATAAATATGTAGAGTATGAAATACAGAGAGGGTATTACCTTCAGAGTTTTTGAATATAGCACTGAAAAAAGCTACTGAAATGCCTTTGAAGACAGTTTGAATCTGTTTTACCAAGGTCAAAATGACTTCAAAATGAGTAAGAAATTGGAAAAGTTATATAACATCTTACAGGCCTATCACAGCTTAGACTTCACACAGCTGAATAAAAGCAGACTAAACTTTCATTTAATGATCCCATTAAGACTTCCAGTTTCTGACTAAGGTCTAAGATTATTAACACCTGTACAACAGTCTATGAAATTCCTAGCCTAAGTGTGTTTTGTTTAAGAGCAACACTTTTTGACACATAATGAACTGCTCCTGCGGACTGCTCAGAATCCTTAACTCTCATTCAGTATTAGAGGAAATTAGTTTGCTCAGTTTCTTCATAGTATAAAAAAAAAAAAAAAATCCAGCAGAACAAAGCCAGCATGCACATTTATTGCAGCAAAAACCTTATTATTGAATAATCCAATTGTTTTGAATAACATGATACCATAATGTTTGAAAATAAACATGTATCTGAAGCTTTGAGCACTGAAATACAAATTTTACTTTTTGGCAGGTCCACTATGAGCATCAAGATCTATTTGTTCATTTTAAGATTTACCCATGTCATACTGTAGTGCAAGAATTGAGTTGAAGCATATTTACTTAAAGATAATGATACAACTATTTACCTAAGAAATAATAGTGTATGACCATAACAAGAAAATACATACTATTTATCTACAGCCATCATCTCAAGCAGGTCTTCATCCCAGAAAGAATACTTTACTATCACAACTACAGAAGTCTCCCTGCCAGGTTTTGAAACTAAATAATTAGATTTAGAGAAAATATGCTTAATTATACCCAGTACAATCAAGACTGACTGCTTGGAGGTGTAAGTCACTCAGTCCATCTGCTGAGTACGTTCAGTGTTTTTCTGGCACTTCCTTGAAGTCATGAAGTCTATACAGACACAGAGGTTAGAAACATTTCAAAACCATGTAAGCAGATGGTGATACAGCAGGTAGTAATTTAATTACATAACTCCTAGAATATGTTTCAAAAAAATAGAAAGAGGGATGGAATAAACCATGTCCAGTCTGATCTTTTAATTGCAGTGTAATAGGTTTTGTTGAATTGGCAATGATTTTCCACCCATCTATACCGCAGTTGGAAACAGCAGTAAACAAAAAGTTGCATACCATGTTTTATTCCTAATGAAATGTTCAAGATATAAAAAAAAAAAAAAGGCAACATAAACTACAAGTTGCCCAAGACAAGAACTATAATTATGTAACACTTAACAAGAAAATTTATCATTAGTTTTGCGGGTAGAGACCTGCTCAGGTACACGCCTGCTCATCAGCACAGAATATTGATACTGCTAAAGTATGAAAGCAATAAAGAAATGTTAGTCTGATGCATTCTTCATTTTATGCAGCAGCACAGAATCACATGGAAGTGGAGACATCACGCCAGAGGTAAAGAAGAAACTACGATTTTAATGAAACTGAGAGACTAATAATAATAATTTATTTTTTTTTTTAAGGTAAGGTTGTGTTGGTCTATTTAACATACCACATATACCAATGAAAGCTGAAGGCAAGAAAAGGGTCTCCTTTGAATGCTATTATTGTGCAACTTCACTCTTTGGAAAAGGAACTGCTACCTCCAAAGAAATTGAAGATGCTGTGATACATATTAAAGTACAAAGACTGGCATTCTGCTAAGTCACTGGGACTCACCTTAACCTATAGAATTGAGAATTACATCAGAGATGTGTTAACCTTTGCATTATGTTCAGAAATTGAAGCATAAAGGAGTAAAGAAGTAAATGCAAATTAACTGGAATAATCAGTAAACTTTCACTATGAGACTTGGGATAGTACGTGCCAGTCACTGCTGACTTTATGGAATGTCTTCTACATTACGTCTGAGTGTCTGAGACGTTAAGGTACAGGCAAAAAAAAGAAGGGGGTGGGTATATGGTAGAATTAATGGTTAGAATTAATGGTTATAAAATGCTTATATCTCACAATAATACAAGTGCACATATAGTATTTTAATTTTGTCATAGAACAATATGCTGTCTTCGTTTAAAGGTCAAATAGATTCAAGGGTGACTACAACTGAGTCACAAAATATAAGCAGTATGCATATAGACATATATAAAGGAAACATTCTACAAATAACTAGTTGAATTTATTAGATTATTTTAATTCTGGCTACAAATGCCATAACTGGTTGCCTAATTAGTAGGAAAAAACCTAGTCCTATGATTTAAGCAGCTCATAATGCAAACTTTCATTGGTTACTATTATTATTATCATTATTAATTATATGTATTTCTCAGGAAACTCCAGTACAGTAATGGATTATGGAAGCTGGGTTCTGGATTTTATTATACTATAAAATAACATATGAAACACTTTCTATTTAATGTTAAATATAATAAACAAAGAAGATAACTTTTCTCCAAATTGTATGCCAGATCAGTTACAACTTGGGGTCAGTTTCTCTGAATGCACAGAAGAAAAACAGCAGCAAAGGTGGTTGGTGGCTGTCTTTGTAATATACTTATTTTTTCCTAGCTTTTATTGGGCAAATAAGTGGCATAAAGAATTGAGATGAAGAATTTACAACTGTTTCCTTTATTTTTATTTTTTTATTTTCACAATTTATTCCCCCAATATTTAAAAAAACAGAATTAAAACCTTACAAAAGGTCACTTTGATGTAGAAACATCAAAATCCCCAGGTTCATGACCTGTAGCTCAAAACACCATATAATCCGAGAAAAACATATTAAAATAAACCTCATAATAAAAACAACACACAAATATCGTATAATTTTCTGCTGTGCTTGTCACCTGAAAAAGAAGTGAAAATCAAATTTTAATAAATATGACATACTAGTTCAGAGTGTAATGGTGCATTTACCACAGAAGACAATTAGCCTTTTTTTTTTTTTCAATTGAATGCTGTTTAATGAACCTTTAACTTACATTGCCGTCTGCCTACATCAATGTTGTGAAAAGTCAGAGTGTAATTAGAATCCTCTATATGTCCTATTGCATTTACGCTACTCTTGTTTCATGGTTTTTTTTTTTCTTGGGTTTTTCTGTTGTCCTTTTTTTTTGCTGTTGGCTTTGTTTGGGTTAGTGGGGTTTTTTTTGGTGTTTTTTTCAGGAATGGCAGCTATTTTGTACATAAATTACTTAAGTTCACAAATATACATACACAACTATGTATGTGTATGCATTTTCTATGGCTATATACAGAATAAATGTAAATTAGTATTTGATATTTACTTACAGAACTACATTACTGCTGACCTATTCTTGTGGCACAGATAACTTACTCAAACATTGAAGTGACAGTAGCAACTGTCATGTTTAAATATTGACTGCCAGAGTATTAGGCTTCTAACTATGAAATGACCCTAAACAGCCTTAAAGCTGCTATAGCTAGACAGCTGAGGAATGCAGTAAGGATGCAGTAACAGAAGCCCTTGCTTGCTGTGGCTGTAATGACAGCTGCAAGGGCCCCTATCCTTGTCTGAAGGCCAAAATGAGTTAGCTTGCCTCAGAAAGGGAGCCGAAAACAAGCCAATCTATTTAATCCATCAACAGTGGCGGATCTAATAGATATGGAATCTAGACAGATCTAATACAAATGGATGTCTTGAAGTGCTGTTTCAGCTGGTGATGTTTTTTGATTAATTTCACCATCCAAAAGTTATTCCATAATAGTGAATAGCAGTAAGTAGGCATGAGAAAGCTCAGAGGTTCAACTCTGTCAGTGAATGAAATGGCAATGAAGTGTTAATGCTACCCTAAACAAAGAAAAGAAAGAAAAACTAAAAGCAAATCCTATCACCCCGAGGTATAAAGTTGTCCTCTCTAATGCATCCATGCACTGTTGCCTGATGATAAACACTATTATTCAGCCTTCCTCTCTCCCTCCCTAACTGCAATAATCTGATGAGCTGTTATACTGACAAATGAGATATCTGACATATCCTGACTGAGCCCATCATCACAGCATCAGCCATTCCACAAGAACGAAAGATGGCAGGGACCAGTAAGTTGATGGAGCAGATGATACAGCAGCACAGTAATCGCTTCATTCCCACTAGGGTTGGTTATGTGCTGAGTAAACATTACAAGTGAAACCCAGCCATCTTTATGCAGCTTTGGAGTAAACCGATGTAGCAGATTCTAGCATAGGCCTCAGAATGCACGCACCAAATGAAATAGCACTGCTGATGCTTTGAAAAACACTTTGACGAAGTACATTGGAGCTTTGATGTTATTTCTCCTGGTAAAATAATGTCAGATGCCAAGATTACAATGGGAGCCATGTAAGAGAGAACTACCATGCCTGCCTGTTTGGGACAGGTAATATGATTTGCCTTAAAATACCAACATTTAGGGAAAAAATACTTGTGAAAAGATGAAGATACTGAACAAGCTACTATAATAAAGCTTAACAGCCCAGACCCGCACCTGATATAACTCCCCTTAGCCCAGCCAAGGCATGCAAAAGAAGAGTCTGGCTCAGTATTTGACACCAACAGCAATGACAATCCCAAACTCTAATTGTCTTTTAAATGATGCCAGGTTGATTGATGTATCCCTCCTGATTTACTACACACGTTTTTTTGGCTCAGCGAAGAGAAGTTAAACATGCAGAAAAGCATAATGTGTCAACTAGGAGATTAGTTTTATAATCTATATGTTAAAGCGCATAAATTGTACTTTCATTAACAGAACTAGGCCACACACTGAAAAAGGCATCGGAATCGCTTCACTGGTGAACTGGAGCAACAATATACCATTAGAAAGCCTCAGCAGTTCTTTAAAGGCAGGTCCAGTGGTTATACAATTAATTTTTAATGATACTGTTCCATCTGGGAGATTCACTTGAAGTGCCAAATGGGTTTCTAGCTGAAGTATTAGCTTTAACAAACTCGATACATCTACAATATGTCTAGTATCTGTTTAAAGTATTAATAAAAGGTTTATGGGAATAAGCTAGCATTATTTCTGCTTATTTCTTCTCCAACTCTTTTTAAGGTCCTACAATACATCTATAATAGTAAACATTTACAGCTAAGAGATTTTAAAACATTAGGAAAAACTAAGGTTTTCATTCCCACTGGATTATGCAAAAAACTTTCCTCTGTGAAAAAAAAACCACAAAAATTAAAGGTTGCTGATTTCAGAAATGAAAAGCAAACTGTATCAAAAATTGTATCAAAAATAATCCCTGTAAGATGGACCCTTTTGTAAGTTTTCACAGTTGTAAAGTTAAAGGGGGCTTAGAAAATAAATTTCTTTCTCTTTGAATCTTTACAAAATATTGTAAAGTGCCAGTAAAACTTTCTTCTCTTCAAAAAAAAAAAAAAAAGACTCAAGCAGATCCAACTTCCAAATTTTAGGCACAAAATTAATTATTTCCTTCTTTGTCTCACAAATGTTTAATATATGTAATATTTTTCAAATTTTAACCCAGTATTTTATTCAGTTAACCAAACACAGTAAAAATGATGAGATTTTAGATGAAGATGTCAGAATGGTATCTACATGTATACTTACAGATACTTGTAAGTATTTAAAAGTTACGATTTTCATACAATTACAACAAAAAATAATGTAACATTGCTCCACAAAAATATGGTTTTTTTTAAACAGGCAGCTTCTATTTGGAAGATACTTTTGTCTCCAGTAAATGTCAACATTTCTTCAACTTTCTGTAAAAAAACTTGACACACGAAGCTACACAGTATTTTGCTATTGTATTTCTACTCCATTTAGACTTGTCACAACAATGAGGTTGAAAAAACAATCAACATACCTCTAGTTCATATTCTGAGCAGAAGGATGTTTTTATATTACTATAGCCCTCATGAGATGAAAGCAAAGAGAACAACTGCTGAAAACCAGCATGGTTATCAAGTTAAGAACCCAGCAGGATAGAAAGCTTTCAGCTAACTCTTTTGGTAGTTTTAAAACAAAACAAACAACACACTCCACCAAACTCCACTTCTGAAACATAATTATGCAAACATAGAAGCCTTTTTCCTTGACTTAAAGCGTATTGCATAACTTGAAGTGAGAAGATGGCAAAGAGACCAAGTTGAACCTCTGATTCAGCGAGTGCTTAAATAAGGACTGACTGAGGACAAAATTTTGAAGCTGGGCATCTCCTAAAAACGCATGCTGGGAATTTAGTGCGCAAAAAATTCTAGCAGATAGTATTGCTAGTATTTAAATCAAATCCACATATCTAACCCAGAGCTGGTCTCATATTCTCTTTTTAAACAATCATTGTTCCAGCACAGTGGTTTTCTGTTCCTTCAACAGACAAGCTTGCACAAAGCTCAAAGGGCAATTTTTGTCTACTTTTTTTCCATAGAAGCCATTAGAAAGCAGTTGATACCTATTATTACATCAGTTTTTTCCTTTATAAAATATGTAAAGGCTTACCAAATTTACATTTCAGAACATTTTTGAAATTTATATTTTACAGTCAGCAAACAGAAGTTTTTCATGAACAAAATGACACCTGTGCCATTTATGAAGAAAAACATACAGCTGAGAGGAAATAACTCATACACTTCCATGTTGTGTTATTTCTACTTCATCAAAAAGCATTAAGAATTAGAGTTTCACAGTACCACGGAGAGAGTAAAGGACTGAAAGATGATTATTCTAAAGGTCACATTATCTAACAAAGTGCCACTTTCTGACAGTGTGACACTTGATACAGAAGTAATATACTCTATCTACTAGAAACTGCTATATGAGATCCAGGCCCCTACACTCTAAACAAAGAAATTTGTGATTTTCTTCAAAGGTCACCTGGCAAGTGTGTTATTTCTCAGTCGCTGAGGTGAGCAGCTCTGGTGCCAGCATGACTGGCAGCACAGCGCTTCAGCGCAGTGCACAGGCAGCGGTCACAAACCAGGGACCTCAGGAGGAGCCAAGAGAGTTGCTGCTGACAGGAGCTGGGTAGGACTAGGACCAATGGCGGCCAATCCCCGACTCATACAGAAGTACTCAGGGAGCACCAGGTACCAGGAACGCCGGCAGCAGGGCAGGTCAGTGGTGCATGGTGCATCAGAAAGTGGCAGCTGGTGCAGACAGGCATGCAGGAAGGGCCCTGCAGCTCTGCTAGCTCAACCAGAGAGCAATGGTATGCACCCAGCTGAAAGCCATGGCCACTCTGAGCTCTGCGCCCACCGTGACTGATGCAGTCGCCCAGACATAGCTCCAGTGTGGACACACTGCCATCCAGGCGCCAGGCTGCAGTACCAGATGGCAGGAGTGAGCCCAGGGCGTGTCCAGGTAGAGTGACTTCTCCATTTTAGTGACAGAGCTCTGAGAGCAAGTGGGTAGGTTGGGGAATATTGGGGATGTGAAAGAAAGACTAGTGGAATCACACCCTGCCTTCCCTGGGACAGGCCTGACAGGCAGAGAGGACACATTATACAGAGGACTCCCTGTCCTCTCTCCACCTGAACACAGTGACTTAAAGGCAGTGGTGACAAGTTCCTGTCTGGAAATACACTAACTCAAGGAGGGTAGTTTTATTGTAATCATTGTATACATTGTGAATAAATTTACTAAAGCAAAAAGGGAGAAGAGTTTAGATCTTCAACCATCTCCTATAGTGTGAACCTGCTAATTTAAGAGACAGCCAAGCAATTTTGATGAAAGCAGAAATCTGGAGCGTGTCCAAAGAAGGACCACAAAGATGGTGAAAGGTCTGGAGCACCAGCCTTACGAGGAGTGGCTGAGGGGACTGGGGTTGTTTAGCTTGGAGAAAAGGAGGCTCAGGGGAGACCTTACCGCTCCCTACAACTACCTAAAAGGAGGCTGTAGCAAGATGGAGGTCAGTGTCTTCTCCCAGGTAACAAACTATAGGACAAGAAATGTACCGGGGGAGGTTTAGACTGGATATTAGAAAAAAAGAAAAATTCACCAACGTGGTTGTCAAGTATTGGACCAAGCTGCCCAGGGAGGCAATGGAGCCACCATAACTCTGAGGCATTCACTAATGGCAGTAGGTGTCTAAGAAACATCTCATCTGGGCCCTGAAGTCAGTCTTAGAAATGCCACCAAAACTGAAACAAACTCTCCAGACTGCATGGTTTTGTCTGTTTTTTCTTTTGTGCCACAGTACAAATGTTTTATGTCTTGCAGGGTAGCAGGCTATGGCATTTCAGTTACAGATCCAAAATTTCTTACTCTTTTCAGAACATGCTTATGTTGAAGAAACACTATCCCCTTTTAGCGGCACGAAAAGCAATGGGCTCTGCTTTCTAAATGCTACTTATCTTTGTGCATTAAAAAAAAAAGACGTAACGGTAGAAATGAAGAGTCAGCTACATCTCTGCCTGGCTCCACATGTGAAATCCTGTACATCAGCCCAAAGATAGGCTTGTTACATAAGGCACACCCAATGCTAGTTCACGGGAACTGTTCCATAACAACAGACCATGACAGCCTAACACTTAATGCGCCACTGAGCTGATGCAACTCAGATAACACCACACAGGGAAATCAAACACTGCCCAGAACACACTACTCTTTCTAAAAGAGTTCCTTTTCAGATGCTCATGTCAAAGTAACTGGTCTACCAGCAAGAAGTGGACCTCTATTTAAAGGTTATTAAAAGAGCAAGAATCAAGAAAACAGTAAAAATCAGATCTGCAAAGCTCAGTATTTAAAAAAAAAATCTTGACATTTCTATGTAAAATGTGAAACTCTAACATGAAGATAAAAAGATGAACAGAAATGCAGTCAAAGAAGTAGATGCATTTTTTGTGAATAAGACACGTTCTCAGCAGTCATTCACTACTCTGACCTTATCAAGCTTTTCAACTTCTCCGGATCTGTTAGAGCTGTTTAACACCAAACAAACCAGCCAACTGCAGAATTGTGAAAGCAGAGCATCTCTAGCGAACTCTATGAATTTGCTAGAAAAACTTATTTTCACGAAAAAGTTTATTAAAATGACACTCCCTTGAATATCTCCTCTCTCTAAGCTTACTGGGATATTTCTTTCTGCATTTTAATGAAGATCTTTGGGAAAAAGAAATTCAACAGTATTCAGGAATATTATTTTGGTGAAATGGTATTAATCACATTTGTACACACAAAGAAAAAACTAACACTGACATAAGATTGTCTTTGTATAATACAAACCACAATTTCTTGCTGTTCTGCTGTTCAGGATTAGACCAAAATTTTACTGGACTATATTCATCCTTCCACTTGTACACTATGAAAATTGGTGGAAACAGAGGAAATAAGTAAATTTGACAGGGCAGGATGAACATGCAAGAGCTACTAAAGAGAAAACAGGGGTATGCCAGATGTTGCATGGAAGAACTTTAGGACTGATTTGTCTCTTGCAGTCTTTCCATTTTTTCTCAACCTAAGCAGAAGCTCATGAAGTTCAGCAATTTCTACAGAGCCTCCTGATCCTGAGACAATTCAAATGAAAACAACCTCTCAGAATAACGACCTACTATATTTAAACCTGCTGCCACAGCCTTGATCCTGACTCACATTTCTTCACACTCCACTTCCACTCCTTTGTTATAGCTGTTCAACTCTGTGCAGAGTACAGAAGTATTTGGGGGTCAAAAGGGAAAACAGGAAGAATAAGTATTTCCCTGCAAGCTTCAAAGTATGTTCTCCCTCAGAGGGATGAGCTTCTGTTTCAAAGGCTGCATATGCATTTTGCACTGAGTTGTGATTGTATAAAATTGCAGAGTGAAGTACCTAAACACTACCTGAGGTATGTCATGGTGAACCCAGGACAAGGTATCAGCAAACACCTACCTCTACACCTTTTGTTGAGCTAAACAAATTTAAGCACCTAAAAGTAAAGGCCTTTTTAATGGATACAGACTACTTATAAGCCTCAGCTTCTTTTTTCTTCTTCAAAATTAAGCTGCTAATACTTATGTACCATTAAAATGAGGACAAATTGATTAGCAGTTGTAAAGTAATTAATTTGAAATAATCAAATAGAACAAAGTAGGTAAATCCAAAAAGCATGCAGAACTTAGAGATCAGATACTGATAAAATAAATGTATTCCTCTTTAATGAGTAGTACTAATAGTTTTTTGCCAAATCAAGAGGGTATTATTTTTCTGAAAAATTTCTACACCTTATTACTGTGATCACTTTCTTAATTTCATGCTTCCCTAACTTTATTACTGTTAATTTTACTCACTTAATTCTGGTCATTTTCTACCCTTTACTGGGAAAACAGAAGTTCACTGTGTTCTGATAAATAAAAGTTAAATGGCCTTGTGAAAAAGGTCATCTATGTACAGTATGTGCTTTCAACTGTTGGAAGCCCTCTGACATCCTACAATATTCTTTAGCTATTTAAGCAATCCCCATCAAAAATCCTACAGGCTCAGAGCAGAGGCCTAGGCAGAAGGAAAGCAGCAGCGTGCAATACAAGACGCCCAAATGGCTGTGCCTCAAAGAGCAGTCCCACCCACCTCAGTGACATTTTGGATCACGTCTGGCAGATCTTTAGTTTTTATATTCTCTTGCTTAAGCCTTCTGTCACTGCCAACTGAAGACCAAGCAAAAATTAACATAATATTAGCACAGTTGATCAATATCTTGTACTTAATTGTTTTTGAGAAAATTATTCTTCCCCTCCAATAATAGTTTTTAAGTGAGAAAAGGATCAACTTGGAATTAGTCAAATACTCATGTGATTTTGCAGTCAGCTAGTTATTTTAAATATATGTTTAGTAAACGTGAATTTTATTATGTTTGGGTTTAAGTTTAGCACTTTCTTTTCCCAAGAGAGCCAAATGCTTTAAGATGTATATCAAAATCTACACCTCTATTCTTAAAGGTGTTATATTAGAGAAGAATGACGCATCACACTACTACTTTTTTAGATGGTCAGGATACAACTGGTTATCTGGCTACAACATTATTATAAACAAATAATGCTGGAGTCACACTTTAGAGCAAACATAAAAAAAAAAAAAAAAAAGAATCACATCAGCCAAAAACATACACCTCTAAATGAAAGTGAAACACGAACATATTCATGTAAAATTCTCAGTACACTTTCCTTGTACTTCTCCCTTAATATTTGCAAAGTGAGGGTATAGAATAGCTATTTATCAGTACAATTTCAATACCCTAATATAGAAAGCTTTCTTGTACGTTTTGTGCCTAATAGTCTGCTACACAATGAAAGTCTAATGCCTATAACTGAAAAGATATATATATATTCATAATGTAGAAGAACTGGAGAATAGTCTTTAGCACACTGTAGCTTTCAGTCATCTTGGCTTTAACTCCTGAATTAGTGCTGGGTTATTAGAAGAGAAAAGCTGCATTACCCTCTTTCATTCTGTATTAGCATGACAGTGGAAATAATACACTAAGGAACTTGAAATATGTTACTACACCGAGTTTTTATGGGTGGATTGTGGTTTATATGTTAATCTTTTCAATACCTGAAACTCTATTTGATAGCATTTTACAAGCTTCTCTAGTACAAGCATTTCTCTAAAACAGCCAAACTCAATGTTCAATATTATCTTGCACTGATTCCCAGTTCTAATTATGAATGATAGTCCCTACAAGCAAGCAAGATTATAAGTATTTCAAACTAAATGGGTGTGATGAGACATCTTTCCAGTTTCATTTGTTCTTATATAATGAAATTAAATGCCATAACCACAGCTCTCTGAGGTAGCACACGCCAGGTTATGCTCACTGTATTTATCATCTCTTTCAGAAATAAACACATTTAAAGGAAAAAAGCCAACTGACAAAAAAAACCAAAGAAGAATATTTTAAGATTTGTTTCATTGAAAGAGATAATTCCCTAGTAATAAGATGACTTTGTGAAGATTTTGTTGTGGCTAAAAATGCATTTTTTTGTAAAAGCATCCTGGGTTAATAATGCGATCCACTGGAGTTGAGAATTTAGATTTAGTGTTGCTTTGAACTCTTCCAATATTCAAAAAGAAGTTCAGCAGTATGAATTTACACATTAGCAAGAATCTCTTTGGAGCAACAACTGAATTTTTCAAAACGCTTTAAAATATCTATTACCAGACTTGAAAATTAAAGCCAGTTGTGATCAGCTTTCTTCACATAGAAGTTTCAAACTTTTCAGCTGCTCTACCCCTCCCCACCCCCTCCCCTTATTAAAAGCAGATTTTGCTTTCAATAACACATCAAAAAGACTTTATGGACTAAACCACCATGATCCCAAACAATGCAAGAGATGAAAATAATAGAGTAACAGAGTACCAGGTTTTAAGGGACCTCAAAGATCCTCTGGTCCAACCTTAAGGTAAAGATTTAGGTCCAACATGAAGAAAAAGGTCCAACCTTAAATAAAGAAACTGTTTCTCCAGCCATGGCCAGTTGATAACCGTCCGCTGTGTGGCTTTGCCTCCCAGACAGCAACAACCACAGCCCCCACCCATCCCCCCAAAGCACTGCATGCTGCCTTTCATTTCAGCATCCTATAATGTCATTTTATTATTCCATATTATTGTATGATTCAATTGCCAGAAGTCAGGTTCTAAATATTCTCCCCCCTCTTGTCTTGTTTTCATACCACACAAATATATGCATCCTCTCAGAAATGAAGCAAGCTACCAAGTATACCTGGATAATTGATGATAATATTTTAATTTGCTGGAAGTGAAAGAAATGGATGCACAGAGAGCATTACCTAAACCTACTAACTGTGACAGAATGTGAAGAACCCTGCGTCCCTAAAGGCTCACCACTGCATCAGAGACAAGCAGAGCAACAAACATCTTATTAAACAAGTGCAGAGAAGCAAAAGGCAGAAGCCTCCAGGGCCATGTTAATTATCTCAGGGTCGAAGTCGCTTGGAAGGCTGTCTCACAGACTCCAAGGCAGTCAGATGGCAATGCCAACGCACTGAAGTCCCCAAGGTCCTGCAGTTAGAGCACTGTCATATTTCAAATGACAGGTAATACTTACGAGCATGCCGACACTAACCTCCTCAATTATATTCAATGTCAAGGTTTTCATGCTGAAGGAACTGCTAATTTTCAACATACACACTTGCTGACAAAAGGTGCTTTATCAAAGAAGGGAGTTTAGGGTACCTGCTGCAAGACACTGAATATCCTTTTGAAATAAATATTGCCCTTAGCCAAGCATACAAAAATCACAATATACTATATTTGCTTTGCTGACAGACAGTGCCTTTAAATGGAAATCTCACTCTGTAATTAACTGAAGTATGGCCAAATATTCTCTGGGTGTTTATTTAAACTTCCTCTAAAGAAAAAGGCCCAAGTGGACATAGGCTAATTGCGATGCCTCAAGTACTCCAAGAAGCAAGACTAAAAAGACAGAGTGCCTTCCATCAGCCCCCCAAAAGCAGCCATACATACTATGGAACAATTTCAGTGCTATCACCAAGAAAAAGGTAAGCACTGAATTTAAAGCGAAAAACATTTGAACATGCAAATATGATTCCTTATTTATTCTCATATTGTGTCTTTGCAGAATTTAACTGAAAACACAATTAAATGAACTTGATTTGAAAGTTAGTATAGAAAAGAGATTAGGTGGCACAGATACAGCTATGGATGAAGGAACATGGTCTCATTACAGCCTTCTATCCGTTCAGGCAGCTTCTCCCACATGCAGTCATTAATATGAAGTGGAGACAGATTCTGCTGTGAGTTGCACCAATTTAAATCCAGAACAACTCTTATCTGGCCTCCAATTTGCATTAATGGTCAGAGGTGGCACACTGAGATTAAGCACAATGAAGACAGACCCCATGCTTGGAAGGGGAAGAAGCATTACACAGAGGGGCTCTGAATTTAAAGGGACACAATGCAATCTAAAGGACACTTGTGGAAACACAAAAAACCTGCTAAATTAAAAATAACCTTTGAAAAAAAGAATTAAAGTCTTACTTCTTTTAGTTGACTAAAAGCAGTTTCAATGTTTCATTATTATTTTTAAAAGTTACAGTGCAGTAACACAAACATCTGAAAATACCATATTCCTCCAGAACATGCCTTTCTAGCATTTAACACTTTACCAGTTACTTGTTAAAATGCTCAGATAAGAACAGTATTAGATCTCTCCTATTTTCTCTTCTTGCACTGCAAAAAAGGCAAATTACTTAGTAGCTGAGTAGCAGCATCGGCAACCCCGTTTGTAACCAACGTAAATAGGAACTGTGGAAATACTATGCAAGCGCTTCAGGCTACTCTTACCCATCTCATGTTCATACAGCAATTTCTGCACAGCTCTGAGAGGAAAGCCATTACCTTCCTGCATGTTGTGATCCAAGAATTCCTTTATAATTATGCCTACATCACCCATGTTAACACTGAACTAGCAACCAGAACATGCTGAGGTATTAAAATAATGAAGAGTTCATTAGTCCTCTACTTTATTAATTGGGAGTGGAAGAGTTAAAGAAAACATAGGTAAACATGAGATATATACACCTGGACACGCCTTTCCAGCTCTACACAGGCATTTCCAATTGATCTGACTGATCCTCTTCAAAAGAGCTGCTGGAGTAATAAACCAATATCACTTTCATGAAAGGGAATACTTCAGCAACAGGAGTAGCGATTCTTGGCAGTTTGACTACAGATCTAGAGCTTGGAACTTTTGCTGAGCCGGCAGATGAATCTCATAAAGCACTATGCTCTTGTTAAACAAAACAAAAACAAACAAAATTCCCTAACCAAACAGCAACACACCAAAAAACATCTGCTCCCTCAACGCACAATGTCATTCCTGTCACTAGCCCAAGAAGAAATTTAAGGGTCTGAGATGTCATGAGGATATAACAGTTAGCTTCCTCTGAGCATCTGGTATCTGCCCAGCCCTTCTTTCCTCCATGAATTGCCCAAGCTCTGAAACCAAAACACATCACATCTGCAAGGGGATGCACAGGAAACCAGTTCCAAACAGGGCCATGTCCCTCTGCAGGGGCAGCACGCAGAGAAGGGCAGTTCCCAGATTTCCAGTTCCTCCAAGGCAGTGACTTGGGCTATGATTTCAAAAGCACAAAAGCACTACATATGTGTAATATCCATTCTTACAAAGTTGACTGTAAACTTTAAAAATATATATCAGAAATATATACATGTAAATACATATATACATACCCATATATATACATATATATATATAAGATTTACATATGCTCCCAAAAGTTAAGTAAGCCAAGATGCTGCATTTTCAGGTTTCAATGTGCTAGACTCTGCCTATTCAGGACCTATTGTTGGGACTCTGGGGTTTGTTTGGAGTGAGGTTTCTCCTGAGAAGGCAGCAATTTTATTCTTCTGCACTTTTACCTGCATATTACCATCACTAAAGTTCAGCACCACTCGGGTGCTAAAATTTGAAACGACTGTTTTCTCGTAAGGTAATAGACTTAAACATTATTTAGGGAGAAACAGATTATTTCCTCCACAAATGTGATGGAAATAATCTGCAAGTACTTTCATTTAGAACCATTTATGATGAAATTTCTTTCAGACTGCAGCTCCATTCTAGCATGGTATAAAAATTTATATTAAAGCTGACTCTGAAATATTTGCATGCTGTAATACCATTCCAGTACTTAATTGAAAGAAATCAAACCCACTGCAAAAGAGACTGTTGGCTGATTATGCATGTAAGTAGCAAGCCATGAAAAGTATTGTTGATCTCTTACAGCCAGAGTTGTATAAAATACTTGCAACAGATGGAAAAAGATATCCTGCATGCAAACAGCTTCACTTTTCCTTATTACAAAGGCACAAAAAGTTCTCCATGTTTTACAGACATTTTCCTCTTATAAATATATCCCTTTTCCAGGAGGAAAAAAAAAAAAAAAAAGGCCTGTTATAGAAAGCCTCAACATGGCAGTTAAGACTAGTTTAACATTATTCCTTAAATATTTATTATGCAGCCACTTAACTGAATATCCACATACCTAACAGGCATCACAACAGACATTTTAAGAATCACAATTAACCAGTTTAACTCTTTCACCCATTCAATAACATCACATTTTTAATTCATGAAGGGAACCTCAAAAATAAGATGCCTTTAAATCTGCTTTTAACATTGTTTCACACTCAACATGCACACAAGAAGTCCCATATTTTTGCCACCACAATGGAAATACAGTTTGTATAAACCTTGTGGTCTGACTTGAGCAGAAGACAGTAGTCCCTCCTTGAGGACACTGGAGGACATAAATTTATATAGTCAATTCAGGCCCAATTAGGTTTATTGCATTTACACTTCATAAATTATCTGGAAAATGCCCAAAACAGCCTAAGAACGTGGGCAGTACTACCCTAGTGTGGTGTGGGAAGCAGAGTGAGCAAAGACTATGTCCTTACAATCTGCCTTTTCAGCATATAAAGACATGGAGAAAAATGGGACTCTATGAAGGACTCCTGTTGGCTGGCTGGAAAAATGAGGAAATTGCTCTGAGTTTGTTGTTTGGATTTTTATTTTTAAATAAGTAAAAGAAATATTCAGTAAGTCATTCCATTTTGACATTTTGAAGCATGTTTCAGGTCCTTGAGAAGGTGGAACGCCGGCAGGGACTGCACAGCAGGAGAGCAGCAGGCAGAGGTACAGTGTGACAGCCTCAGCAAGCCAGAGCACAGCGAACAGACATGACAGCATGAACACTGACCAGGATGTGCAACAAGCAACTCAACACAAACTGGAGCAGCTCGTAGCAGATCTGCCTACTCAGAATTAAGACCTACCCTGCAAATCAGCAGCCCAGGCTGTGTGGAGAAGTGACCTCTTAACATGTGGGAAGGGCTGGATGGGCCACAGAGCAACAGACATATTTAAGGCCACCCAATGGGCTCCACACTACAAGAAAGGAAGTTATCTGTAGAGGAGAGTTGGTAGCTACCTCAAGCAGTCCTTCCTTCAAAGAAGGAGTGCACTCTTCAGGGCTGATAGTCTCATTCACGTTACCATGATATTACCATGTTTCCTTTTATTCCTCTTGCCAGTCTGTTTACCCACTTGTTGGGGATTTGACAGATGACCTCATTGAGTACATAGCCATTACAATTTATTCTTCCTGGTTTCTAGGAAAAACTTTGACTGGTGGAGGCTTTGCGTTTGGTTTTTGGTTGTTGTGATTTTTTTGTTGGTTTTTTTTATTGTTTGGGTTTGGTTCTTTTTTTTTTATTTTTTTTTTTTTTAGGGGTTTTGTTTTTTTGGTTTGGGATGTTTGTTTTTTTTTTATTTTATTTTCGTTGTAATTGACTCCTTGCTGTCAACTGATGTCAGCAGAGGATCGGCAAGACATGTTTGAGCATGTGACACACATCACATGCTGACAGGGGCTGGGAGATACAAGCTTTTTATGAATGCCAGAATTATGTTCCAGCAGAGAACTTAAACTTTTATATCTTCTAGTAATTTCACAAAAGGAGTGATACTTATATAAAATGAAACAGCTGCCCACACAAAAATTAAAGCCACAATTGCCAGCACATTTTACTGGATCTATAAAGGCACATAAGGTAGCAAAAAGTTTTGTACTTATAGTTCTCAGGCAAATAAAGTCAGTCAGAAAGCAGGTTTCTGACTTCTGAAGACACTTACTGTTCACGGAAAGCAAACATCAGGCTTTACAGCTTTCAAAGGAAACCACATTATGTCCCTGGAAGCCAACACAGTGTCAGACAACTGATCCTGTGGGATTCCTGGGGGAGTATAAGAAGAAAACAACAAAAATCTACTAACCAGGAGCACTGGATTTTGACAGAGACAGCACAACTTCCTCCCACTAGTGACGCTGATGGATGTTTTCTATACCAAAACTGACAGTGACAAAAGAGGCTTTAATATAAAGGAGCATTTCTGGTCCTTCTTCTGCATCTGGAAAGGCTGGTGCTGACTGACAAGCAAGTCAAATATTACAAATGATTGACATCCCTAAAACAAATACGGAGGTAGGTTATCTTCAAAGAGCAAATGCCGGTATGGTTTTTTTTTAACTACTTGCTGTGGTGACTGGTTTTGCTGCATCTGGCTGACAGGAAAACTTTATTTGCCTGGTCTTTTTCACTGCCTGTACCAGCCCTGCCCTCGCATTTCAGCCCAAAGAAACCAAAAATAGGTACACGGGGATTCCTCAAGTAATGAACAAACTTTCCTGATCTGGGATGTTGTTCACTACATATATTAGCATTACAGAAAAGAAAAACAAGTTGGGAAAAGATAAAAATCAGTGTGAAGCCAGAGGCAGAACAGAGAAAGCAACAAATTGTCAGGGACTTTTTATCCTTCTCAGTCCCCATTTCCATCACTGCCTGGTAAACACAGTTACTGTCTCCAGTCCTTTTCTCCACTTTTTTCAGCAAGCTTGGCTTTGTCTTCTCATGGGAAAACAGAAAAACAAGAGATGAGGAAAAAATATTTTATACCTTTTATGTACCTCTTAATTTCAAGTGATGGTCCAACAGTGTTTGAGAATCTATCTGAAGAGCCCCAATTCCTAATTGTGGCACTGACTGCACCATCGCACAGCTAACCTGCCAGCAAGAGCTTAGCTTTTCCACACATTTCAGCTCAATCTAGAGGCAGAGCCCGTTCATTGCACAGTCAGCATGTGGCAAAGTTGCATTTCTTGGGAAAAGAGCATAGTAAGGATGCGTATTTAGAGCAAGATTAGCACCTCCTGCAAATAAAAGTGAGATTTAAACTCGGTATGGATGCAGTCACCAAGGAATAGAATTTAATATTCAAATTAAGGAAACAAGAACTTAATTTCAATACAGATGAGGATCATGATGTAAAACATAGCATCCTACAATGTATCATGGTTAGCATGATTTTAATGGAACATTAGAAATGCTTATGGAGTCTATGAGTTTCTGGGCACTAATTTGGGATCAGTAGTAAAAAAAAAATTCATTCTCTAGTTACCTCCTAAAGCAACTTAGCATACCATAGATGATGAAGAACTACAGTCTACTGGAGAAAAGATACTTAACTCTTAACAACGCAGCAATAAAAGATACCTGATCAGAGAAAAAATTTGACGGGTGTTGAGAATACCCCTCTGTAAAAGTACTATATTTTATATGTTTTTTTTCTTTCTTTTCAAATTGACTTTTTCTGCAGGCTTCTTAATATGAGCACAAAAGCAGAAAAAAGTCAGTATGTCTTTTCAGTTATGTAAAATGTTAACTATTTATTATAGTGCAGAACCCTGGATAAAACAGCAAGCTCTGTCCACACCTTAAGAATTTAAGTATGTCCAGAATCAGACACAAAGAAGAGTGCTCATGAATGTATGTTTTTGGAATCAACACGCATCTGCTGCAGTCACTTGTATCCACTTCCTTTCTCCTTGCATAGACGCAATCCTTCCTACTCTGCTGCTTTAATATCTTCTCATATTTACTATGCTCTGAAGAATTTTAATAAATATTCTATGTGGTATCCATAAAGCAAATAAAAATGATTAACTAACAGTCAGCACAAATGCCTCTAAAGCAGCATGCACTCCTCTTTCATGCAGGATCATCAAGTTCAATACCATGATAAAGGTTAAGTTTATTAAGCATTAGAGAGAACTGAGTTCTCATAACTCAACCCCTCCTTTCCCCCCTCTTTTTCTTTTTTTTCAGAAAGTGTAATAACTGGAGGTACACAGCTAAATGGTAACCTTTAGCAGCACTGTGTGCTCCTATGCAAGGAAGTGTGCTGTATTTAATTGTTAGTTTTTATAAGATTAATTAGTCTGGTATGCTAATTGGTATTTTTTGGTAGATGAGAACAATGAAATAATTTGTTTCCTTTTAAAGGAATTCCATAATAAATGCAACACACAGATGAACAACTGCACTTCTTCATCACAGCAGTGCATTTTTAAACATAAAAACAAATGCCCCCATTTGGTAGGCTATCTGAAAGCATTATGTAGCACAGTTTTTTTCAGACAGCAAGTCCTTCACGGATTTAAATCACCAAACCAGACAGATAATAAAGGTCTCCTATTTAACAGGATGACAGATGTCATCAACAGAAAGCCTTGACATTAGCAAGCCAGCACATCTCAGTTCAGGATTATTGCCTGTCTACAATATCTATTGCAATGGAACTTCCATGCACACAAAAATCATTTAGTTTGTAAAAAGTCAGCACTGTTAAAATTGCTTGTGTTGCTTACCTTTTACTTGTACTAGTATCTATGCTCACAGGCATAATAATCTGTCACAAATCTGACCTTCAGAAGTCACACATTAGTATGCAAGTATGTATAGTACAGTGCAAATACTAATGATATTTACACAGCATAGTCAGACCTCAGGCAGATTAATATATTGCCGATATCAACCGAGTCACAGTAACTCTCTTATCACTTGGTCTTGGCTCATAAAATGCAAGGTAAAGAAGTAACCTGCATTAGCAAAGCCCTCTTTCGCATCAGGTTAAGCCAAGTCAGGTAAGTTTTGTCCGAACATCATCTGTCACTGTGTTTCTGCTAACCCACAGTAACCGAACAGCTCTTGGTATGTTGATCATGTATATAAACCTGTTAGATGCACTGCTGCTCTCTCAGGAATTGTTTCACACATATGCTAAAGTAAGAGATGAATCACATATTCAGTACCTTCTTCCTATGGTACCAGAAATGTCTTGCATGCACCTTGGCCAGTCCTTCGACAGACTACATCAAGACTTACTTGCCTAGCAGCTAAGTGAGCAGTGACACTCCAAGTCTAAGCACATCTGTCATGAAGCTACCACAATATTAGACCTCTTAATTTTTAAGCCTTTGTGGCAAAACTTCAGCCTACACAAACCACCCCAGCACAGCCTTGTAACTAAATATAAATTAGGTGTTAGAAAGATGACATACTTCTATACTTAGATGATGAAGCTTCTAACACTCCAGTAGATGCTATTTTTCTCAGCAAATCAGCAATTCTTGTAATGACTGCAGGAGGCTCAGCCCAGATGCACACAAGCATCCATCTCCCGAATTGGGACTGGAAGTGGGGAGTTTAAACAGACATGAAAAACCTGCCTACCTCAGTGAATCTGGCCTAAATGGAGACAGTTCATTACTCATTAATTGGAAATTGGGAAAAGAGACCAACCAGCCTAACGTCCCAGTCCTGAGAAAAGGAGGAGAAATAAGCATGGCAAATACAAAGGTTTAACTGTACATTAGGCAACATCTGATCTTGCTGGAAGCAGGAAATACAAATTCAATTTGATGAGCTTTATCAGACACCATGTGACCATGGGACTTCTGCTAGCAAAGGTAACTATAAATTCTGGCTGGACTCTGTTAAGGTTCCTCTAACAGAGTCGTCGACAGTTTTGGGAAAGATGGCGTTGAAATCTGTAACCTCACAGTCCCTATTTTGGTGTTGCAAAATAAAGAAGGCACTAACAGATTTTTAGTTCAGAGGCTGAACTAATTTGTGCTGGTTTTGGCAGTTAGAAACATTTTGCTATGAATCAGAAATGAATTCTTTATTAAATGAGAATGCAAGTGCTATCAAGCAAGTGCTCTCTCTCAATGACTCCCACCCAGACAAAACAAAACCCCAAAGCTACTTTTTTAACATTGCAAAGAGTATTAAATACAACATACAAGAGCATCCACAGAAGAGTCAAGTTCCCCAAGTAATTCTTTTAGCCATGATTTATGGCAATCAGAGGGAAAGGAACAAGGGGAAAAGTCAACCTGAGTTCAAGTCCAAACGATCTGAATGTCCAGACTAGAATCCTGGCAGGAGAGCAAAACAACCATGCACAATTTGAGGTTTTTTTGCATTTCTTTCAGGAAACAGCTCCCAGACTATGTCTGCTCTGTCATTACTGCTAAAGACTATAAACCAACTGGGAAAGACACATTCCCTTCTTTGTGAAATTTTGTTCTAAGCAGGCTTTTGACTGCTGGGATCTCACTTCCTTACCTTTGGAAAGCTAAATCTGGAGTGCTTTCTTGATCAGGAATGTCAAAGAGCATGCAACATGACAGAGGAGAAGGACATTTTGTGAAGCATGCTTGCTTCAGGTACAAAGGAGAAAAAGGTATACTGATGACTTTTACACTAGTATTTTACTGACATTATTTTACCCTGCTTATAACCGCAAATGGGGAATAATATTAATTTTACAGCAGCAGATTTTCCCCATGAATTCAACAGTATTAGATTTAAGTAATGTTTCAGTTGTGCTTAATCTAAATTTCTGTCTTCTAATCTGGTTTCTGGTTTCTAATCACTATTTCTGTACCATCTGATGTTAAAAGTACATCGACTTTGTTTTCCACCAATATGATTAAACTCTTTCTCAGGTAAGAAAACACTGTTAGTGAGTAAATAAATGTCTTTTAAAACTATCTTGTACTACTAGTTAATAGCTTCTTCAACCAAACCAGTAAAAGTACACTGGCCTTGGACTTATTTTCTAGCTATATGCTGAGCCGTGAGCGTACAATGTTTCTCCACTCTAATTCTGCCTGTACCAGATTAGCAACATACAGAACATAAATTTGAATTTCCCTCTACACAACTCTTTAAAAAGAAAAGACTGTTAGAATCCTGAACAGCCAAATAGTGTGATTCTTAACTTACTTAATGAAGGACAGAATGGATTTCTGCTTTATAAAATATAATTCTAATTAATACCAAGAATAAAACACACTGCGCTATTATCAAAAAGTCATAAACCATCTGGGTTTAACAATAATCTGTCTGAAGAGTACAATACATAACAGAAGTAAAACTCCTTATTGCTGTTCATCATCATCTGTCTTTAAAATGATACTGCGCTTACACATTAATTACAGATATTAGATAAGTAAATTGTATCACAATGCCTGAAAGGCTGGCACACCAACAGCTGGAAGAGCATAAAACCATTAAATCAGCGAGATCCTTGCTCTGTCAGGTGTGCCAGCAAGCACAATTTCACGACATAACAGTCCATCATTTACCTTCAGCTGTACTTGTGAAATCTACCTTCCCATAAACACTGTATGCATTACAACTTGGTCTAATAGGTGAAAAAGCCTTTTCCAGGTCACGAAGGGGGAATTACAGGGTTCCTGATACTGTTTTCAAATAAATGAGTAATTATCACACCACCAGCACAAGGAAGAGTGAACTCTGCCATTTTGAGATTTTTCAGTTTGTTGTACAGATACAGAATCACAGAATCATAGAATAGTTAGGGTTGGAGAGGACCTTAAGATCATTTAGTTCCAACCCGCCTGCCATGGGCAGGGACACCTCACACTAAACCATGTCACTCAAGGATCTGTCCAGCCTGGCCTTGAACACCGCCAGGGATGGAGCATTCACAACTTCCCTGGTCAACCCATTCCAGTGCCTCACTGTCTGTTTAACATATGATAAACATACTGTGCTGTTTATCATATGATACATGTGTTATCATATGATAAACATGCTGAAGGACAAAATTGGACTGTTACCTTAATCCATCTACAATTTAGAGTAAGTGCATAGTGTAAGCTTCAGCATTTTAATGAGATGACGAGGCCTAAGCACCACCACAGGTATGCAGGCACTACTACTGCACAATCCCTCTCAGAAGAAGCCCTTTTCGGAAAAAACAAACCACTACAGAATTTCAACCCCAACTATCAGCCCTGATGCAGTACCACTGCTCTTGGGGACTTTTCCCAGCACTGGACTGCAAAAGGCCCAGATACATTTGGTTTATGAAGCAAACAAGAAGGATGTGCTCTCCTCCTTCCCTTACCCCAACTCCTCTGCAGTTGATGCCTTCTACCTCGTTAACAATCACATCCTTAGAACACAGCATAGCTTTGGTGAAGGCAGTTTCTCAGCTGGCCCTCATTTTAGTTAGCTGGCTCCACTGAGTCAAGCCCTGAGTAGGAAGGAGAGAGATACACATCTCTCCAGCCAGTACACTCACTGTCTCTTCTGCACCCCTGAAAGGGCAAGGATGACTTGTGCTGCCTTGTGCTCCCCTAGGCAAGAAGAGCCACCTTTGTGCTTTGTACAAACACCTGCAAAGACAAAGGCATTTATTCACAAAACGATAATCCACACTGTCTTGCTTAGCAACAGTTTTCCTCTTCCACAAAGCGTTAATACTGCATTTTTATCTACTTTCAACATCACTCTTATATGGTAAAGTGTTTCACTCCATGGAAAAATAAACTCTGCCTTTAGCAATGAGAACTTCTGTAGTACCACCAAACATAGGGGTTTGACAGCTGACTGGTCATAAACAATAAAAGGTTTGAACAAGATAAAACACTTGTGTGGGCTACCATTTATGACAAGAATTTCAACAGAAAGTGAGGAGCAGCGAAGACAGACAATAAAATATCACGGAATTGAAGCAAAAGAAGTCTGCAGAAAACACTGGCCTGGAAGGAAGGAAAAACTAACAAAATATACCACTAGACATAATTAACAGCTGCGTGACAAACAAACCAACCAACCACATTTCAGAGGAAAACCTCCTCCTGTACAGGTTTAAGGGTAACAGTAAAGCTTAAACTGTCACAAGCACTTGATTAGTACATTACAGATGGAATTTTAAACTGGCAGATTAATCATCAAGAACTCCCCAGGGGATCAGGCTCCCATTAATGCATCTCCTCCTTCACCGGGTCCAATCAACCTACACTGATACTTTCCCAACACCTGAGAAAATACATCTGCTGGTTAAGAAAAAAAAAAGAAGAAAAGCTTTTCCTGGAAACAGATTAAATATTTAAACCATGTGATTATCGATGTAAACTCTACTGCACAATTTTTAGATATAGATCTGTACCTTCACTGCAAAACTTAATCATGCACTGTTCCCTGAAAACTGCTCAAAATATGTTTTAGAAACTGTTCACAGAAGGTAATAAAACATACTTAAAGTCACATAAAACTTATAATCATTGTTCCGGCCATTTTACTACTGGAAAACAACTGTGTTTGGAAGTTGAACAGCCCTCGCTAACAGTACGTATGCCCTCCCAGCACCTAATTAGCTGATAATACTCTGGGTGCCTGTAATGCACAATTCAAATGCCTTGGTTACCAATGTGTTTAGTATTCTGCAAATAAGTCTTTGCACCAATTAAATCCCTTGTTATTATGAAAATGCTTCCATACTGTTGTAATAACATGGGATAACACAGTCAATGCTACTCTAATCATGAGGCTATTCTTTGAATAATTGCAGGATTTATGAGTAATCATTACCAAGGATATGCTACTATTCAGTACGGAGTATAGAAAACCTAATAACACCTTTCAAATAAATCTGATTAATGTTATAGTATTCTTTAAGTGAAGCATGTACATAAAAAAAAACTTCCTGAACCACTGAGAAGAAGTATTATACAGTGCAGTAATTCACTGTAGCAACTCTAAGCAATTTACAAGCACAGGAACTTAGAAGTATATGCAGACAACAAAAAATCTGTTCTCTCTATATCTTAAAATATTGCTAAATATCAGGTGTGATCCGAGGGAAGAGTATTACCTCCATTTCCCCTGGTAAAGGCAAATTCAGAGAGACTATTTGCACACAGGAAACTTACGGGGCAAATTATGGTTTAGTGTGAGGTGTCCCTGCCCATGGCAGGGGGGGTGGAACTTGACAATCTTAAGGTCCTTTCCAACCCTAACTATTCTATGATTCTATGATTCAGGAATAAGAGCAAGTCAAGAACCTGCAATATCACCACAGAAATATTTAATGATACTGGCTTAAAAGTTTCTACTGAAATCGCATACAGCAGGAGAAATACATCATTCATCATCAAAACAATCAAACACATTACTTATAACGCATAAACTCATCTTACTACTTAATAAGTTACCTTACTGTTACCTAAAAACAAAACTATGGGGCTGCACAGCAAGGAAGTCCTACCATCAAAAAGATTACACCACTAAGATTTAGAACTAGTAGGAGCTTACTGAAAGCTTACTGATTTTCTTCAAGTAACTAAACATAAACACCTACAAAATAAAACTAAAGAATGAAATTAAAAGCCAGGAAGTACTAAAATTTTTCAATGCAATACAAGATTGTAAATATTTAGAGAATTATTAAATTAGTAACTTACATATATGAAGACATTTAAAATCATTTTCACACACACAACTAACAAAAACTGAAAAAGTCAGTGTGGCAGAGGAGAAATACACAGAGATATCACTTCTTCAAGGGTGAATTAGTCCCAAAGTTCCTCCACCTGCACCTGATAGAACAACTGAATTTAAAGTGCCCTACCAAACCCAATTCTTTCCAATCTTTGACCATTCACTCCCAGGAACAGCCAAGAACAGCCAGGGGTCAAGCAGACCTGCATGTGTGCAACCTCCTCACCTTCCCTAAATGGGCATGCAAGGACCAGCAAAGCTGGCCAATGGTGTGATATGAATTATGCTTCAAGGCAGCAGGCAGTATTAGCAATCACTGGGGTACAGAAAGTGAAGAAATAAAGGCCCAAGTATTTAAATGAGCACGTGAAAGAACCCCCTATCTTGCAGATGAGTTGCCTGCAGAACTTTCTGACACAGCCTATCTATCAACAATGCAAATACTACCCTTGGATTCTCCTCATCTTTCACATTTCCGGATTGCCTGTATTGCTTTACAAACACAATATCCATACCCTCTTGCAAGAAAATTAATCTTTAAACTGAATCTGCTGCAATGTTCATTTAGAAGTCAAAAGGAAAATGTGAGGATGTCTGCTAAATAGTATAGTATCATTCAGCCAAAAAGTGGACACAGACAACTTCAAGTTCATTAGAAGCATTTATTTGTAATATTTACACACTAAGATATTAGTAATAATATATTGCAAAATATAATAAATTCATACAGAGAGAAAGTGAAAAATATCAACAACTTGCTACAGATCAATAAATCTGTTTATTTTTCCCACAGAAGACATTAGTTACTCAGGCAAACCACTCTATTAGCAAATCTCTCCAAACAGAGAATATTAAATATTCCACAGAGTAATAGTAGGCAAACTGTTGCTTCTGGTCTCCTGCCCAGCAAATGCTTTTCTAAAGGAATGAAAATGTTTCATGCCAGCCATCACCACACAACACTGGACTCTACCTCTTCCTTTTATAAAAAGCAAATTACCCACACAGAATAAAATAAAAAAAAAATAAATCTACTGATTTATTATGTTTCAGTCAGATGGACAAAGCTCACCCAAAAGGCATTGGTATGACCAAGTCAAGCCAGGTAATTCCATATGAACAACAGTATCTAGCAGCATCCTACATAAAGTTATTACGGAAAAGAAACAGGAATCTTTGTACATAAATACTGCACTAGACAATTAAAAAAGTGAGATAAGAACCTCTGTGAAAAGTTCTTCAGAAAGAGAGCTATTCTCAACAAGTCTTTAACTGCAATGGCAAAAAATTCAGTTTTTTTTTTTTTTTTTAAATGCACCCAAATCACATCTCTAAATGTATTTTACATGAACTTACACTGTGCCTTCAGGGGCTGCAGGCCAATTCTAAATAACTACAAAGAGATTTCTATCTAGGACAAGGTCCTCTGATTATATATTAAGTATCAAATCATGGATCTACCTTAGTTCAACAGGTGTCTCAGAATGGGGAAGGAAAAAAAAGTAAATCTTCACTGTCCTGTACTGCTGAAATTTTGATCCTAAAGATTTGTTTTCTGCCTTTGTTCAGAAGCTTTCTCACTTATACATGCCACATACTGTACAAGCAATTTGTGGCAATATACCAGTTCATGGCAGCATTCTTCCAAAATTATAGCATACTAAATGATTTTTTTTCCCAAAATATCTAAATTTTGCCTAAAGTGTACACGTACTTTACATGCATGGAAAGAATTTGTTTTAGCAAAGCAAATATCTGAAAACATTAGATTCAAACCCATTTCATTATATTCATGTAGCTGTGGAATTGTATAAGGTTTTCTTTCTTTTGTTTTATTACATAGATTCTTTAGTATGTGAAGGAAGCAATAACAATTTCATTAAACTAAGCTACAGAAGAGAAATACAGAGGCACCGAATTGGTACAGTTTGAAAGCTAAGATTAATAATATGTGACAGGCAATCTAACCTTATAATGGTAAAGCAAGTAAAAAAGGATTGTATGACTGAACTTTTTACCAATGTTTCATTAATCTACTTGCTTACGTATATATAAAGTGCACTGTCAGCATTTGCCACATGCCTAGACAGGTGAATATGGAGCAGCTCTACCTTTGCATCCACAAAAAAAAGCTCCACAGTGTTTGAAAGGGATCCCTGTCAATGAAAAATTCCTTGACAGCCATTTTTACCAAGCACACATCAGTCGGTGTCACCACCAGCACCTCTGCCTGTGCACACATTTACCTTCTCATCCTGAAGTTCAAAGATAAACAGCCTTTCTCTGCCTCCAAAGCTATCACTCTGAAAGCCACCCATGGTTAAAATCACAGCCACAGCAGGAAGTCGTTAAATAAATGAAATGCATGACTTAACCAATCACTTGAACCCATGTATATAAAACATGCAACAAATAATACAATGACCCACGTGAACATCTTTATCCTAAGTTACATTAACTTGTCTAGTATTTAATTATTTTTTTGCAGCACCTGGCAGTAATCACCAGTACAACAATTAAATCGTATATGCATTACAGTATCATCCAGAAACAAAAGGTGAAGGAGCAATACACCAAATACAATGCCTTGAAAAATTTCAACATTAATTTAACTGCACAGGTTTTCTGGATTTCATGTACACCTTTACTAGGTACCAATGCGCAATTCACTTCAATGAACAGCTTCATATAAAAGCAACCCACTTTATGTAGATAAAATACCCAAACACAGAAGAGTCTGAGAACATATAAAATTCTCCTTTGAGTTTTGATCAGTTTTGCTTTAATCAATGTACTTGATAATGATTAAGCCCCAAAACCTGCATGCCCAAATGACATACTGCAATTTATTTTGATTACAGGTTGTTTTGTCAGTTGTAGCTTGCCATTTAATAGGCAAACACAAAATCACACGCCCTCTTTGTAACAAAGTGAGACCAGCTCGATGTGCAAAAGTCCTTCTGACCCCTTAGGTGGGCAGGGAAGTCCCTTTTGTACCCTCTGGACAGCAGCTAAAAGGCCCTGGCCCCCACCACCCACCAGTTCCCTTCTGCAGATAGGTAACCATCTCCAAGCCAGTGAAGGTGACAGCAAAGACTTCCTGGATGGAGTTATCAAATACTTTTTTACTGTCAGGCCTGTAAACCTGCACTGACAGATCTGTGTCTTTGTTCCGCTGCCCTAATTCCACTGGGGTTCGGGACAACCCACATTCCAACCACTCCAAGGCCTGTACAAAGGACAGTTCCCAGTGTCCCACTTTTTCCCTGATACGTCTGGTATTAGTTGCTTGTGCTCTATGTAGTGAGTGATAGCTGATGAATATCTCTCTAACTGCACTATGTGAAACTGCATCTTGGAAGGAATCTGTTATTAATGGCACAATACATTATAATGGAATTTTATATAGATCTTATGGATTTCTTCCCCCTTTACCTACCAGCATTATTTCAGAGAGAGGTTTAAGCAAGAGTCAACCTGACTTTTGTTTTAATCTCTCAAGTATGACAATATAATTAAGCTGTGAATGATATATCAAAGTCCCATACACAAAGACGAATTGACAGGAGTAATTTTTACTACTCAAATGCCTTCAGTTTCATATATCATGATATCCTGTAAAACAAGGCTACTGACATCTGCTTGACTGTAAAAGCAATAGCTCGGTATAAACCTCAGCTCATCCTTCAAAAAGGCATATGTGCTCCCCGCTTATTACTAGCACTATGTGCATTACTACCATTGAAACCTGCATCTTTCATTATTTCATTTCTTTATTAACTGCTTAGCACAAATCAGAGGGCAAAACTTCATATTCTTGCATGAGTGTTCTGACAGATACTTTGCTTCTCTCAAATGTACTGAAGAACAGAATTTGGCATATCTGGTTGGGATCCAAAGAGGCAACGAGGTCTCCTTTTCTTTTTTCTTTTTTTTTTTTAATCTTTTTTTAATTAAAAGAGAAGGAAGGGAGGATTTGTTGTATTCAAGCTCTCAGTGTTTCTCATTTTACTTCTAGTTTTGAAGGCTTTCAGGGCGGGAGAGTATCGTAGTTTTGTACCTACAAGAATGAGAACCTCATTTACAGCTAGGATCCTAAGGCACTACCGCAATGCAATTATTATCATCATCACCATCAGTATCCATCCAATCAATCTGAATATGTGCTTCTAATGAGTTTATATCCTGAGGCGGCTAATGTTCAGACTGATCTGGGGGGTGCTGTCAAATGACCATTCTCTGAAGCAAATAAATTGAAAGCTTTATCAAACTAAAATTATTATTTAGAGAGCAACTATGAAATACCTGATTACAGCAAAAAAATATCAAAACTAGCAGATTAACCTAGCTCCTCTGGGGGAAGGAAGAGGTATATTTGCTGGGTTAAGAGATACGGCTTGGCCAAGAGGTAATTTGCTTATATATCTTTGGGTTCTTCTGAGGAAAAATAAAATAATTTCCTTGAAGTAAATGAATTATACAGAAAAGATTCAACACTCTCCCAGACAGACCACATGCAGAAAGAATACATGCTATTTAAACAGCTGTTTTGGTAAAACAGAAATTCAGGAAATTTGTTTTCTGCACATGCTTGTGTGATTCATTAATTTCCCCACCATCCTCAGAGAACATCAGGGACAATTCTTTCTTGACCATCAGATGCCAGAAAACTTCCAACATGAAATAAGAAAAAAAGCAAATAATAAAACCACCTTAACTTGCTCTTGTCTGATAAAACACTCTGCTACAGAAGCCCCAGTTGTGAATAATTACCATTTATTCAAACATATGAATCAGTCTTCTGCATATAACTGGATTTACAGTGATAGACTCATTTTCAGCTGTGTATTTGCAGGCATTTGTATTAGAAAGACACCATTTCCAAGGCAAGCATATAAAGAAAAGTGAAGGTGAAAACTTTTTCATTATCTGAAAAGAGAGTCTATTACCTATATCACTTTCTCAGATATCCATCCATCCACACCTAATGAGTCCTATGATTTAGTCAGAACGCATTCATAAAGATGATTCATAGCTGTTGTGCAGCCACTTGATGTTAATAGTGAAGATGATGTCTTAAATCACAGCTGTTTCCCTATGATAGCCAAGGGGCAAAGCAACGCTTTGGAAAACACAGGGAAGAATTTATTAGGGCAAGTCTACCAAAGTAACATCTACAAGAAAAATGGAAAGCAAAACATCAGGGTCAAAGATGCTATAACCAAATCACTAGATAGTATTAGATGCCATATAGTAATCTGCATAGCTAAGAAGTTAGCAGTTATTGGTTCTCCCTCTGCATGCCTTAATATCGCCAAAACATTTACTGTATGTAGCTTGAAAAATTTTATATTTATATTATACATCTACAATCTGTTCTCAGTGTTCTGTAAAGATGCATAATAACCTGTATATACTTACTATTCTAATATTCTTTCCTATACTAACAAGCATTTAATCACAAATGAGTAAATTTTGACCAAAAAAAAAGTCTTATATTTAGCAGTTGAACATTGTTGAATTTTAATTATATCGATTTAGGGACAGATAATACAGTATGTTAAGAGTACCAGTACTAAGCCAGTAACAAACACCAAATAACACAGTGTCTTCAGGAAAGCTATTTACATCCTTCAATTTTAGCTTGTTAATGAGTTCTGTTAGATCACAGAGCATACAGGGGTTTACAAGGCTGAATACTCTCTACATATTTGCACTCAGATGCAATTTAATCCAGAAACAATTTATGTAGATTGAAAACTAGAGCTTTAAATAATATTGCAGCTTTACAGCCAGGAAGGAAGAAACACAAGTAAATTTGGCACCACACAACAGATAACAACTAGGCACAAGATAGCCATCACCTCTTGGAAGTATCCTAGTAGATTCATAGATAAAAAGATGTTTCAGCATGAAGCTCTGGTGAGAAACGGGTGCATTTTTAACTAGAATCAACAATCCCTGACATTTCACTTGCTTTCAGCAGGACTCCGTTTGCCTTACTCATCGCTATTAAAAACATTTGAATTAATCCAGCAGGGTTTCTGAGAAGGCAGTGAAAGAGCTGTGATTCTGCAAAGCGGTAGCCTGATTTCTGCCTCCATTCTTCTGGCCAGTAATTTTAACAAAAGAAATATTGAACTTAAGTTCCCATTACCAACCATATGATATTTTTAAAAAAGAATGACTGCCAAGCTGGGAAAAAAAAAAAAACAGAGACAAGAACAACTTGTGCACACATCCTACAAAGTGGAATAACTGCATAGATTAAGTAGGTCAACTACAGGTATAGATTTCTTTTAAGACGATCCAGAAAGGTATGAAAAGTTGCATGTGAAGACACGTTCCAAAAGAATTCAGAACTGCAAACAGGCTTGTCTTACTTAAATCAAGCAAGGCAAAACTGAAACCACCTACCCTAAAGGAGCTTCTGCTGGAAAGCCGGTTTTACTTCCCAACTTGCTCACTGGAAAGCTGCTGTGGAATAACTGGAGTGACAGAGGAGGGCATGTCACAACTACTTCTTTATGGTATTTCTGTCAGGTGATTTGTAACCAGGAGGCTGGATTGGATAGGAAATTATCTTCTTTACATTTGCCATGTAGTATTTTGCATTATTAGAAATTGCTATTCAAAGCACATGAATAAGGCAACTGATGCCTTCCTTGAACCTTTTTTCTTTTTATTAGAGAGAGCTCTGAAGTTTTCTGAAAGTATTCAGATTTGCAATGTGATTTTCAGTACAGAGCTATTCCTGCGTACCTAAACTAAAGAAGGTGAAAGGAGGTCAAGAACCACCGTGTTGAAAAAAAAAAACAAAGTCTTTCATTTGGTTGGGATTGGGAATACCATTAAGAGGAAAAAAATTCACTGGAGAAGAAATTGCTGACAGCTCTTGGGGATCTGTGGATCAGTTCATGGGGTTTTGGACATAGGAAAAGACATGCACATGCATGCAGATTTCCTCCAGCTGCTAAACACACCTGAAGATTTTTAAATTATAGACATTTTGACTCTTCTGGTAACAGGAGTCTTTTAATCTTCTGAAAAACATTTTCTTCCTAATTTAAAAAAAAATAATTTGGGAACAGAAGAACTAGAATCAGAATCTACAAGGCTTGAACAGACCATCAGGAGAACCTCACATTTCTGTAAGCAATGAAACATTAGGTTTATAAATGAGAAACTGATGTCAATCCTAAAGAAATCTGAGGTTTTTCCCTTTAACTACAGACACAGCTCAAAAAGAAGGTGCTTCAGCACACAAATTCAATAAAGTGTCTGGAAATCTCCCTTTCCAATGCACAGGAGCACAAACAAATCCACAGAACTCATGCCAGAAACCCAGGGAAAGGTCAGCAGGAAGTCCGGACACTGGGACACCCTGTTATAAGCCATCATTTATCTGCCATGCGAACCCCAGAGTAGGAAAATCCAGACTTACAAAGGCAACTGCCCTCCAGAAAGAAAAGATACAAAAAATTCAGAGCTGGGGAAAACCTCTCACTTCTACACTACACTTTATCATACGTCACCTCCTCTCTGAAGTAAAGCCAGAGATAGATGCAGTTGTCACATCTTTAGCAGACTGAAAATTCAGTCTCCCTACCTGGCAGAAGCATCAATGAGACGTCACTGTGCACAGTATTTCTTATTTAGAAGTAAGAGTGGCAATGCTCATAACTGTTGCGTCACACTGGGGTAGGAGTCTCCATACACACAAAATCTTGCATGTGCTGGCAATCCTGGCTCTGAGCCTCCAGATGAATGAAAAGACATGATCATGCTGATAAGAATATGTAAAAAAATAAAAATGTACAACTTCCCATGGCTGCTAAATTCTCTACTCCCTTCTCCACCCAAATATAAAAATCTATTCATAGTAAGTAACTGTAAACATGGTTAGATTTCACTGCATGCATTCTTCTCCTAGGCTGCTTATCTGGGCTTAACTACAGCACTTTTAGTGCAGGAGGAAAAAAAAACAAAAACAAACAAACAAAAGAGTGAAACAAAACAAAGCAAACTACTGGAGAACAACGTGTTTCAATTAATGGGAGTTTTGGGAGAATCCAGAAGAGTTCCTTAAGTTTCATCCCCATCTTTATAACATCATGCTTCTAATTTACTTCATTTATATTAATAAACATTGGTTTACACATCTATTAATCTAGTTGAGAACTGCACTAAAGCTCACTAAATCTTTCTCTAATTACGATGATTAATGGTCCAAAATGATCAGCTTCTCAAATTAATAACCTAAAGCAACTGGTACAGAATAAAGAACATTTCTCCTGGTAAACAGGGTATTCAGTCTTTTTTAGTTACTAAGATCCTGAGCAGTCCATTCAGTAATACTACATTCTAATTCACCATAACTATTTACATAGATCTGCATCAATTATGCTGCCACTATGCTTTTATTTGAGATTGTTTTTAAATTGTACCAAAGCTTAGTCTCCTGTTTATTTTAATGCTACAGCAATGGATCTTCAAGAGCTGACTACCCTGTTTTTTTTCTCACTGCTTCCAAAGCATGTACAATACCAAGTTTTTCGTATTACTACACTTACTATACACCAATACTCATTTTTAAAGGACAAGTTCTCCATCTCATACCTGAGGTTTGTAAAACACAATCTGAACACTACAAAGATATATTGACAAATTAAAAAATGCAACAGCTAAAATAATTACAGTTCCCCATTACTTCTGTAATTACTACTCCAAAGTCTCTATATTTTACAGTGATTTTTAAAGAATATTAGAGCAAGCTGGTCAAATAACCTGAGTTAATTGTATAGTTGACAAGCAAGAGAGACTATAAAGAGGGTCTTAGGAAATTAACAATGAAAATATCAAGTATTTTCAGTTCTAATACCCTTAGATTTAAGTTTCTACATTGGCAGTTTTACCGAACAATGACTTAACACAGCTGTAAGTTTTGAGCCAAAGGCAACTCATAAACATGATTAGAGCAAAGTAGCAGAAAGAATCTTCCATCGTCCTTAGGATTTTCAAACTGTAAAAAATCTTCTCCCTTGAATGCAAGGCATCTAGTAAGGACCACACCGATTTTCAAAGAGGAGGACCACACGCTCCCAAGCATCAAAACACAATCATATGGGTTAAGAGGAATAGAAAGCCCCTTGATAACATTCAGATGAATGGCAGTTTCCTTTGCCATCTAAGACACACCGAAACTTTAGTGTCTACTCTTCTAAACAAGGATTGATAGTTTTTGCTCAGTGTATCTTCACCAGCAATCTTTGTTTCTCCAACACCTTTCATTTATTTCTCTTTCTCTTTTCTTCTGGCATTATAGTTTGCCATATAGTTGTGGAGTTGGGCATCTACTATAAGCCTCACATTTCTAATGTGAACTTTTTGTGGCTTATAGCATTATAACACATGGGTGCATGTGCAGTACCTATTTAGCAGACACTCTCAGACCGATGGCCTACTGCATTCCTCCATACCAGTTTCCCTAGGTAGATATACTTTGTCGTCCCTGTTTCCCTATCTGTAGGAGGTTACATGCAACAGCTTTTATATAAATTCACAGAAGCCACTCTCTGACACAAGACTGAAAAGAAAATATAAAGGTGGTGCGTTCAAATATGGATTGAAAAGCTAACAGAACCTCCAACACTACTGGTGAAAAACTTGCTTTCACTTGAAGATTCCCTTTATAAATTTCAAATTACATACCCAGTTTAAACAAGTTTGTGTTCAGTACTTCTGTCATCATCCGAGTTAATAACATTCATTCTTTAGTAAATGTGAATAACCAAGACAGCAAAGATTAAAAGGGAAAGTCGATAGCTAAAACAACTGGTTTGGCAACTGCACAGAAGAAACAGGAGTGGTTCAACCACTGAATTCTCACACTTCAGTCTGGGAATGCCCTGCAGAGGACTACTGCAGGATACACTACTGGCTGGTGTGGGAAACCTAAGTACGAGATTGTTTCAACATGAGAGGTACATTTGAATGCTCTTCAAAGCAATTGTGAAAGCTATGCAAAACCTACTCGAATCTATTTGGAAAGTTATTGGGAAATGGCAAATTACTCATAGCTGCATGGTTTTGCTTCTGTTGTCATTGCTTGAAATGCCAGAGCTTGGAACTAACCTGAAAAATCTAAAAAGTACTTTTGACACTTGAAAAAATCACCAATTGCATCCCAGACATGATTGAACTCTGATCACACCTCTGTGTGATGAAATGGGAAGATGGAAAGTGAACAAAAACTCCTTTAAGAGAAAAAAAAATGCACTATATCCATATCTAGAAGACATAACTACAATTAAAAATGACGCGACACTGTGTTTTGTAGGTTCCTGAGTTGCAGTGGTAGGAGGAGGGCACATGGGACATTGCCGCTAATGCTGAAAAGCATCAAATATATAATGCTGTAATTAAGCCTCATCTAACCAACTTAAATATTTCACTCTTTTTTCTTTTTCAAGCAATGCATTACACAGACCAAGATTCTAACAACTTTTCTGTGGGGAAAGAGGTAAAAAAGAAAATGCCAGTTTTACTCTGAGGTAATTTGGCTTACTTTTCTCTTTCTAATACTATGGTTTCCTTCCTTTTTTGTAACAGCAGAGTCTGGAAGAACATTTTAATCACTTCTGTGACACTTCAACTAGTCCTTTCACTTACTTTTCCCAAACGAGTAAGAAATTCACATCATACTGAAAAGTAAAACCACCTGAATTTCATCTGCTTTCAAGCCTCAACAAGAAATTTTATAAAATTCTATCTGTCTGAAGTGACCTTGCAAAGTCTAAAGCTTTACTGCTGTATTTCTCCACTCAACAGGCAAGAAAAGACCCACTTGCAGATACCCTGAAGACTAAAAAATCGTAGTTTGCTCCTATGCACATACAAGATAATTTGTGAAAGCATTCATGTGTACAAGATTTCCCAAGGCTTAATGTGACAAGTTCATAAAACATATTTGTACCTGATGGTATATCTTTTATATCACCTCTGCTCACCTCTTCTGTTATGATGAATTTTCACTAAGGGGAGAAGGTTTAAATATGTAGGGAGAGTTTTAGTAGTAGCTGATTGGATGAAGGTGATCTTGAGGTAGAAGTGCATTTGCCCCGTTAAGACAACTACACTAAAAACACTGTGAAAAGACAGTAGTATCACATATCACTGTTGGAACTGCATTCTTGTTAATGACAGCTACTAAAAAATGTTCCAAGAGCTGTATTTAACATTAATAATTAAATGAAGGGCATTTGGAATATGAGGATTGGGTTTTGTTTGGGTTTGGTTTTTTTTTACTATTTAGATATATACACTTTAGTGTCATTAATTTAGTAACACCAGAACCCCTTTCTTTTTATTTTGCAGTCTTTTATAAAGGTTGCCCTCATTTAGGTTCCACACAAAAAAAAAAAAAAAAATCAACAGACAACAATACATCATACATTCATTGCTGCTGTTAGCACCGTTAGATCTGACTCCTCATTCTGTAATGCCATGAATTCAGGAAAAATACACCTTTCTGCAAACACAAAGTCATGCTGGGTTTTACATCTCTGACTGAATAGGAAATACATATCCATACCAGATCCCCGAACTCTTCCATGTAAAATTCTCACCAATCGTAAAAAAGGAAGCCTTGCTATAAAAAAGAAATAGTCTATAGGGTTCGCAACCAATACACTCAAACAATGTAATTGCGTACGTCCATGTTTTCTACAGATCACTGAAAAACAGGTGTATTTTGTTCTTACATCTGGGAGCCAATTAAGCCACATGAAAGACACTAGAAACTGCTGTGACATACAAAGTCTAGGGACAACAAAACCTTGCAGAGTTTTTAGTCTTATTCACACTGAGAAAAGTATGTGTAAAGTTTCTTAAAAAAGGAAAACAAAAAAAAAATATATACTGCAAAATTTATATTACACAACTGTACCATATGTCTACCACTGAACAATGAGTACTGACAAATGCTCAGTGCTTCTGCAACCTTCATCACTTCACAAATATGATTTATTTTTGAAGAGGCAGTCTTCAGTTCCCCACCTTCAACATCATATTCAGTCTTACAGGTTAAGACCACCCGAGTTACTCCAACGTATGTATCCCTAAGCCAGAACAAAACGAAGCGATACCAGAACAGTCAAAAAACAAAGACCTTGCAAATGGACAAGGTTTGCAATTTTCCACGATGACATGGTACTACAAAAATTACAATCCTTAAAATAGAAATTGGTTAGATAAAGGATGCAAATAAGGCAGGATTAAAAAGCCTAGTAAAGAATCATTTTCAGGTTGGAGACCATAACCTGCATTTTATAGGATCGCATGCCATTCCTTGTATGAAGGGAGCTGTTCCTTAGAGATGTTCACTTTAAGTCTCCCTCAAAGAGAGGGACTGTTTTTTTGAGAAACCAGATTATCAAGTTATGTACTATATTTTAAAAGAATGCTAAATAATTTTAAATCACCTTATGTAATCTGATAGATTCTTACCTATTAGAAAAATCTGGCAAACTGACACTCACATAAACACAAAGCTTCCCTACTTGCAGATGTCCCCACACCGAACTCTCTTCAGGTTCTCAATTTACAGAAACAGCATCATGATTTGAAATTAAGTTGCATGTTCCACCTTGAGCTGCAGGGAAAGATGATGGTACACCTGCAACATAGTTCGTAATGTAACTTCTCATCCAGTTCATGAGGAATAAAAATTCATCAAAAAAGGTCAATTATTTATTTTTAAAGTGGTGAGGGGTTTTGGTTTTGGGCGTGTTTTTGTGGGGGTTTTTTGGTGTTTTTTTGTTGTTGGTTGTTTTGGGTTTTTTTTTGGTGGGGAGAGGGGATTATTTTATTAATTTTTTCATAGACTGCTGATACAATAGAGTAGAAGTCCTGCTGTATCACTATGGCTACACTTTCTCATCATAGGTACTCAAGTCACTGGATGGGGCACTTTGCATACCTTCTCCACCACCACAAATAGCGCATTATTGAGATTTGCTAAGAGAACCCATTTTCCTTCACAAAGCACCAGTTAAGAAAAACAAGCCAATTCACAGAAATGCATTCTAAAAACTTCACTATAAGATTTCATATTCTTGGGAAACTGGTGAAGTTTCCCATGTGACCACTACAATGCTTGAGCATTTAGCTCTTGAGGTCAGTGCTTTCTCCCTTCACTTTCCATCATCTTGTGTGAGAAAAAAGGTGGGGAGTGGCGGGGAGCGAGAGAGAAACATTTCCTTAGCGTCTCTAATTACAAGCACCACTATCCTCAAAGAGAGGTTTAATTGGCCTGATTCTCATTTTAGCCTAGTCAGTTCGCTCATATTTAACAACTACTGAAAGACATTAAACTGTTGTTCTTGAAATTATTTTTAGACACCATTAGGAGCCTGGCCTTAGAAAAAATTCTAAATTTAATTTGTCATAAACAGAGTAATGAACATACTTGAGAAAGAAAGGCTCCACACTGACAAAAACAGAGGGAAAAGCAGAAGCTCATCAAGTCACAGTCTAAGTATGAAAAGCTCATAGAAAACTCCCAACAATGAGAAGATGCACAGGGAATACAGCTCAGACAACTCAGATCCGCCATGTCACTCTTGCAATAATACAAGGCTATTACATATCAGGGTGGGAAGAAATTGCAAATCTGATCTAATTACTGACTCTTTTGTAGTATATTGCTCCTAGGCTGCTCTCCACAATACTGGATAAATCCAAAACAGCAGTTGTTAAAACAAACTGTAACACTGTAAAGTATTTCTAAGAGAAGTTATGTTGGTTTTGAAGCATCAGGTATGGCCAGCATGGACAATGAAACCAACCTTCTATAAAGTACAAGTAAGCTACTCTAAAAGTTGTAACTGATACAGAAAGCTAACTACATACACACAAATCTCACCATCATATGCGTAAAGATGATAACCTATCATAATGGCTAAAGATGAAAGACTCAAGCAGAACATAAAAACTGGAAAGCACAAAGCCCTGTGCAGCATCCTGAAATGTTGTACTTCACAGGTGTATTAGGAAAATGCTTATTTATAGTAAAAGCCTTATGCGCTGCAAAATGCTGCTATAATGGACAGTGATAGAACTGAATGTTATAAAGCTGAAAAATTCTAAGAGGCAGCTTTTTTGGTTTAAATCATAAAATTTCTTCCCCACATCCAGCCTGAATCTCCCCTCTTTCAGCTTAAAACCATAACCCTTCATCCTATTGAAACAGGCCCTGCTAAAAAGTTTCTCCCTATCTTTCTTATAGGCTCCTTTTAAGAACTGAAAGGCTGCAATAAGGTCTCCCCAGAGACTTCTCTTCTCTGGGCTGGACAACCCCAACTGTCTCAGCCTTTCCTTGTAAGAAAGGTGCTCCATCCCTCTGATCATTCTTGCAGCTCTCCTCTGGACCCTTTCCAATAGGTCCATGTCTTTCCTGTACTAAGGACTCCAGAGCTGGACACAGCACTCCAGGTGAGGTCTAACCAGAGTAGAGGGGCAGGATCACCTCCCTCAACCTGCTGGCCACACTCCTCTGAATGCAGCCCAGGATACTATTAGCCTTCTGGGCTGCAAGCGCACATTGCCGGCTCATGTTCAAATGGAGTCAATACCTTAGTAGAAATATTTGGGGTTATTTTTCTGCTCTCAAAATTAGGACTAAAATCTAGAGGCAAATGAAAAATATTCATAGGTCATAAGAAGAAAGAAGTTCAACCCTGCAGAGACATAAAGGCATTTTTCTAATTGAACTTAAAAGGAAAAAAACACAAACAAATGACAACACTACTTTAGAGCAACAAAAGACATAGATGCTGCATCACATTGTAAAAACTTGAATTTTCCAAAATATGGCTTAGATATTTCAAAATTATTTAGAAAGGTTGCACAACAAAAGTATCTATTAAGTCAATAATAAGCTTTCATAATAGGAATTAAAAATTTAGTTGGGAGGGTTCTTTTAAAAGAAAAACGATAATGAAAATATGAATAGCAGAAGAAAAATAAACCCAACAACTTTTCAGTTGTCTGCTATTAAGCTTCCAGGTTTATTTTATTTTTGAGGTACAGTCCCACTGGAAATTTATAAAAACTGGACACTTATCATTTGTCCAAATATTTATGATACTCAATGGCAAGGCAGGTTATAATCTAAGTCTAGAGTTTCTGTTGCATTTCAAGACTCAGACTTGTCTCTCAAATGACAAAAAAATAATCTCTGAAACCTGAAGTTGTTACAACTATGTGGAAGCTGGACCAATTTCCTGGCAATGTGTGAGTGAAAGATGCAAACACAGTAAACTGGATTCAGGTCAGCATGCAGTACGACTGATCTTACCTCTGCTTAAGCATCTTTGAGATCTTTTAACATAAAAACACCACAGAGTTTTTGAAGTAGGGTTTTACTTGGTAACACTGATAGGGGCTTTCTGAATCTTTAATTTTCCTGCTGCTTTCCCTCCATATTGTTATCATCAGCCTTCCTTTTTTCTATTTTTTTTTTATTTACTTGCACTGATCAAACCATGTTGCTCCTTCCACTGATGTTACCTCAGATGCTCCAAAGTGAAAAACAAACCCACTGACTTTTCTAAGCCTAGTGGTTGTCCCTTAATGTGTGTGAATAAAACCACTGAGAATACTGTTGTATTTTGCATAAAAATTCCAACAGAGCTGAAGGGGTGAGATTTTTAACCAGATTTTTTTATAGTTTACTGCATATAAGGCAGTATTTAGTCCCTCGTTGGAAGGAGATAGCTGAAATGACAGCGCTCTCCAAGCACAGGGGACACATCTCCTCAAACACACACTTCTCAATACCATTAACTGTGAACAAAGCAGCTGTATTTGAGGGATATGTGCTTAAGGAAGAGCAGAGGAGAATGAAAGAGACAAAAATGTCAAATCAAAAACAGAAGCAAAAAGTCAAGGATCCAGCCTGAATCAGCCCACAAAGAAAGTGCATTCTGGTTAAGCACACTGAAGAAGGGTTTGAACTGTGAGCAAATAAATTCTGCTTAAATTCTACAAAAGAACAGAAGAAATGCTACACATTATTTCTTACAAACACAAGACATCTCACAGGATAAAAAAAAAAAAAACACCTTCTTCCCTTTAGAAAACCTGAATTGTTGGACGGATTTTTGATCAAGCCAGATGAAAACACTTACTTGGCCTGTGCTACCTAGGCCCTTTCTGAGAACTCAAATCAAATCAAAACTTCTAAATGAGTTAACAGACAAAGCCGTATCAATCTCTAAGCAAGACAAGAAAAAACAGAAACTGTATTATACAACATTAAAATTAATCATCAGTACAGAGTAACATTTAATACATTTCCTTTGAAGTCTGGCAGTATGGGAAAACCCTAGGAATGGAAAGCCTCAGGTAATTGCAGCTAGCAGGTGGTTTAGCCCGAGGAGCTGGAATCAGGAAGACCTTTGTAATTTCATTATTATTTCTTTGTAAAAGATCAGAAGACAACATCTTGAGTTAGCGTGATGAAACTTCAAAGTAAAAGTACGGCTATGCTAAGGAGGAAAAACAGTGCGGAGTACCTCAACAACAACAGATTGGTAGATGCTGGAGCAATCAGCTGGGAGGATGCTATTAAAGGAAAGCTCTCAGGAGGCATTCAAAGACAGTTAGGCCCCAAAACACAAGGTGATTAAACAAATTATTTTTTCATATGAATAATGCTACTTCTCTGTACATGACTGGAAAATACCCACAAGTTTTATGCCACCTGAAGTGTTTTCTATAACATTATGAATATTTGTGAATAATACATATACTTCAAAGTAATTGCAGGATTTGTCAACTGACTGAATGAATTATAAAATGAGTTACAGAAGATCACATGACACACAACACAGATTTCTTGACATTTGAACATAGTTGCATTCCTCCAGAACAGTGAGCTACTGTATGAATAACAAACGAGCTCTCAGCTAATGAACAGAAAGATCTGACTGAATTTCCATATCTTACATGAAGTATTTCATTAATATTTATCTCTGTGACAAAAAAAAATAACAATCACTGTTATTTCCTCAGCTTCTAGTTTAAAAGGAAATTGTTTCAAACAGTATCAAGCTCAGAAAAAAAATCCTATACAGGCTATGATGTGTCATAAATTAAAATAAATCATTAAATGTAGTTCCATATAACATTTTCACATTTAAGGAGAAGTTCCTGTCTTTGGAGGAAATTCTCAGGAATTTGATGGTTCTGGATGCTCCAGCCAACCCCTGTCCAGCAGCAAAAGTGCAGCCTACTCCTAAGCCACAAGTTTGCAGTTCACACCTCTAAGGGGCAACATTAGGAGGTTAAGAAGAACATTTAAGTATTTTGTTAAAATAACTTCTCTCTGCTTCCAAACATTTTTCAGCTGTACAGTCATTGAAATTTAGAAACTAATACCAGTGCTTACACAACTTTAATTTCAATGGTTTGAGGAAAGAAAAAAAGTATAATTTATCATACAACAATCTTACTTTTACATGGTCATGCTGTCTTTTCTTTCACAAAATCACCCTTTGGTTAAGGAACATTGTAATTCAGCCACCCTATTTGGAGCTGCTGCCATGACATCTCGTGAAGCACATTTCGCAGAAGTGATGATGGTGGGATTGCGATGAAAAATTGAGTCAGAGGTTGAACAGCTGTTCATTTTAATGTGCATCTGCGCAGTGACCCAGCAGCAGTCAACCATCTTAGCTTTCATGCACGTAACAGCAAAAAAAAACCAACCCCAAAACAAAGGGATGAACAAAAAATGCTACACACAACCCACACTAAATAGTAAAGAGCTGGAATTTTAATAGCTACTTGCCATCTGGATTAAATTTGTCCTTTATAAATTTTTCAAATAAAAATGGTAGCCCACTGGATATTGCTGGTGACAGCACAACACAAGACCAAACCAAGACAGACAGTACTTTCTGTGGGCAGAAGAAGATTTTTATGTTAGTTTAACCTCTGTTGCTAACAACCAGGAAAATGCCTGTCAGCACACCAGAAAGCTGATACCCAGCTAGGCGATCCTATGCAATTCTCCATAGTTCAGTGATCTGCCAGTGATGTGGCCTTCACATGAGGAAGCTGCAGCAAAGCTGAAATGTAGTCATATACAGGCCCCAGTGTAAAATTCAAAAGAAATACCAGGACACTTTCAGGAATAAAAGATGACCGGGAATCATTAAAAGTAAATCCAGATTTCATTGAAAGAACAACATAGCTTACATAAATGCAAAAAAAAATCAGTAATTTTACAAGACAAACAAGCACAATAGCAATCACAGGTGAGAACAAAAACCTGAACCGCAGACAGCATATGAAACATTTCAGGATTCCTCTGCAAGTGGATTAGGAATTACTGTTTCATGAAGTTCCCCACTAGCTCTCCTGTAAATCTCTTCTTTTGCTTCTTTGTATTTTCCCTCTACTCCTTCTAGTAGCAGTAGCTATTTATCTACATATAGCTAACACACAGAATCACAAAAGCACTATGCTAGGCCAACAATGCTTTTTCCTCATGTTGTGTATAAAAGTAGAGTCCCTTTTATTCACAATGGCATTACAAAGCAATCTCGCATTTAGCTACTCTCTTACCAGTCCTTTTGTCATTATAACTTCAAACATGCTGGCTGACGCTATCGGCTTTAAAGATCCCGCTCCCCAGGTCATCTACGTGAAGTTTATAAATCTGCTTTGGATTATATTGATTTGCTAATTGAGCAAAACATTGGATTATACACTCTGCTGGCCACTTTATGCATTAAGCAAAGTAACTGATAAAGAAAGGATGCTCTTTGGGCTGATTTTTCTAAGGTTTGATCTTTTCTAAGAACATACATCATTTCAAGTCAGTCCCTAATAGCACAAAGAAATAACATGGAATAGGAGAAACAGGGCAAAACAGTCTTTGTTATATTTTACTGGAAGAAGATTGACAGAAGGAGCAGCACAAGTAGGGACTTGACTGGCAACAGAGGCCTGATCAATGTTCACTATCATGGAATCAATGAAAATTCATTATATAACACCCTCTGCTGCCTAACATAGGCGCCTGCAGTGCTCCCTGAGAAACTGGGAAGCAAGCACCCAATCTATCAAATCCCTGGAAAGAGCAGTTTACCTTCCATCCCACTGAATACACATCTGTTATTAATCAATAGGTGTTAGATTTTGTGTCCCTTCGCCTCCCATTTTTACAAGATCTGGCAACTTTCCTGTGACTGAAATTACCCAATTAATCATCCAAACAGAAAGGCAAAGTTGTTGGGGTTTTTTTTGACATGCAGGTATTTGACAATTGATCCGAACAGCCTGAGGATAAGGAGATGGAGCTAGTACAAAATAAAAAAAAAAAAACAAACACATGTAGTATCAGAATACAGCAATGTAAATAGTTCATTGCTCCATCTGCTGTTGGACTCCTTTTTTCTTCTTACAAACTGCGTGTTCTCTATTGCCAATGCTAAACACAAAAACACATACCTGCAGACAGTCTCATCACGCAAATAGAGTTTATTAAGAAGTCTGGTCTAAAAATGTACAAATCTAAGGGAAGCCAGTCTGAGACAATATTAACTGACCTATTAAGTCTCTTTGATTGGGATCTAGAAATATAAAATACAGATAAGCAAGGATTGCCAGACTGGCTTACATACGCCTTTGAAGGAGATCGGTATTGTCCAGAGAACAATTAAAAAAATATAATAAACTAATAAAAATGCAAGCTACGATGCCACTATTTCTCACTTGGATCAGTATTTAAAAAGGAATTGCTACTCCTACCAGAAGGCCATATTCAGCTTATCCTTATACATGTTGCAGGAGAACAACTAAACCAATCCAACTTTGCTTTTCCTGTAAGTTCCTTAAATTCTCTTGTGCAGCAGGTGGGTTCGCCTGACTAACATACAACTGTGTGCCCTGCTGCACTTCAGCACACACCGATGCTGTCTGACATTAGTTTTCACCCTGGAACCTGGCAAAAGGACCACAGCAGAAAGAGGGAAAGAATGTGTGTCACCAAATACTCCTCTCACCTGTTACACACAGTGCCACCTAACTCAGGATGCTCCCATCCTCTGCATCAGTCAATTATCCTCTTTAAGCACTCTCAAGAGATCCAACACATTCAATTCATGTGGTCAAAGGTGCCGGTTTAGGTGAGCAACAAACAGTAACTTCAATAGTGAAATTACATGTTGCACTGTGGCTAATAAAGTCTGCATTTCATTAATCTTTTCAGTAGGCCACCAGTAACTGAATGTTTGATTAGAAAGGAGCTGTGCTTCAGGTTGTGGTATGAAGGTATTAATATGAATAGGTGATGTAGTTTCAAATGTACTGTAAAACTGCTTCTGAATATAATGGCTCAGCCACTGACAGTTGTTAAAACAGTGGAAGGTCAAAAGGCTTCTCTGAATTTTCAGCAGTAAGAGGAGATCCTGAATTTAATAAAGCATTTTGGCATTTTAAATAATGAGATACCCTTTTATACTAAATTTTTTGTCCTTTATTTTATCATCCATAGTGTTTTTTTTTCCTTTAAAATGCTATTCTCTTTGTATAACCATATGTATAGTTTATCAAGTATATGTGCTAGATATCCTAACAGTTAATGCTCTCTTCCCATCAAATTTCTTGGGCCTCTACTATCAAACAAAAGCTCCCTGAACTTGGTAATACCCCTCAATATCAGACATATTAGACATTAACACATGTAGCACCACAGTTACATCTTAAAGCTGTCATACCCTCCTCACAAGGGCCTTGCAGTCCTATTCTGTTCTACATTTAGCTCTGGACTTTTAGCTTTTCAGCTAGTGATTCAGAGGTATAAGAATAGTTTTAAAATCCCAGTACTATATATACACAAATAGAAGCTCCGTAAGAGAGTGGGTTCATGACCCTTGGATCTACAGTATCTCCGCTTTTGACCTTTTAGTCATTCTGTTTGACTCTAATCTTAACAGCACACTACACATATTTGCACAACAAATCTTCAACACATGCCCACAATAACAATTAGTCTACAAGAACTTATTCTCAAACACGAGACTACTGCCTTCACAGCACACATTAACCTGAATCTAGCTTCAGATTCATAGTTCAATATTCACAAGATACAGTAAGCAAGAAAGCTAATCCCTGTTTTCAAACACTTACATCCTCTGGACAATTATTTCAGTTATGACAGTTATTATTTGTACAAATTACTTGGCTACTCTTTAAACATACCTCATCAACATACCTCTGACTGAGAATATCAGCCTGTAAATAACTCAGTACTACCAAGTTATTCCTATTTTCTGATTATTCCAGGGAATCCAATGTACTTACTAATGTCACTCCAGAAACAGAACATGTCCTTGCTTTTAATGCCTGTGAACTTACTTATGGAAAGAGATGTTCATGCACTCTGATGTAACACTAACTAGCAGTCAATTCAGGTATCAACAGCATCCCTTTTGCAGTACATTATATTCAAATACATATTCAACTTTCTCCATGCTTCAACCCTTTAAAAACACTATGTCTCCATCTAAAATAGTAATTCTTTCCTAGCTACATATGAAATTACAGTTTCTGTTAAATCTTCCAAAATCCTGCCCACCTCCCATATTACAATGCACTTCTTTCTCGAGTATTACATTCTTAATTATAGCGATCATGCAATATACCATACTGTTTTTTCTATACATTGGTACAGAATGAAATTTTAACCTTTTTATTGTTAGAAAGTAATACATATTAGAAGCATATTTTAGAGATTTGTGATTTTCAACCAGATGATTGCCTTGGACAAACCTATGTGATTCACAATACATTTATCACTGCAGCAAAACTCCTTATAATCACTGTTATGAGTGTCAGAAATAAAGGTAATGTAGATTTTTTTCTCCAGAATTTGTTCCATTTGTAGGCAATGCAAACTGCCTCTTGAATTACTTTTCCTGTTTGTCAAAACAAGCCATGATTCTCATTGTGGTTTAAATCTACAACTGTTTATCTGAATTCTCTTATAATTGATATCTTTTCCATTTGCTACTATGATTATCATGTCTCTGTTTATCGAACAGATTTTTTTTCCCTTTTCTATTTTACTGTCTACAAGAAAAAAAAAAAAAAAATCTGTCTGAACCAAAGAACATGAAGGCAGTTCACAAGTTACGATCTTCTACGCAGGAAGAAGAAATCACACTTGGAGTAGTTTAGGGAACTGTGTACAACATGAACAGATACATACTTCTGTCATTCTTTCTTCCTTTCTGTCCTGTCACAGCCCCTTGTCATCAAGCATGGAAACACCTTCCTTTTCCATTCATCGTATGCTCACGCATTTTATATTTACCTCCACAGTCTAAGATCATTCTGTCACACTTTCAGTGGCAGTGGGTTTTCTCCACCTGTCTTTCCTCTGGTCCAGTAAACTACTGAATTACCAGCAAAGCAGATGAAAAACATAATATAGGTTTTACCCATCATGTCTGAACTCCTCAACTCCTCCTGACAGATCACAAACAGACTTGACTGTAAGGCTGAAAATTAAAAAAGGAAATTCTTATTTTAGTTTTACCTTCTAGGTCCAACTCTCCTGAATAAAATTTGCTGCCTATAGATAGGAGGGTTTTTTAACATGTAAAATCATACATCTTGTGTAACAGGCCAAAAGTGCATTTTCTGGATAGGCTCCAAATGCATTTCAGGCTGTCAGCTATTAACAGTCTGGATCTTCCTGTTAGAGGCCAATAACAGCAGTTTTCCAGTACAACTTTGAGATTGTTCTGAGAAATAACCACCACTCACCCAAAAGGTGACAGAAATTATGCAGGTGTCAACACTTGCCATGAACTGACAGCATTTACCTTCTTGAAAGGCTTTGATGGAATTGTAAAATAATTAAAGGCTCGTGACTTTTAATTAAGAGATCTCTGAAAGTAAACTGAGGAATTATTAACAGCAAAACAACTGGGGTAAGCAAGGTAGGGACTGAAAAGAAAGAAAACTTTCGCTGTTAAAGGAGGAGAAATCAATGTTCTAGCTGGGAGAGGAGATATATCATGAAAGCAAATTCTCCAGATAAATGTGTTTTAAAAGAGAAAGCAAGTAATAATATATTTATAATGATCTATACTTTATTAATACACTTATCTCCCCACTCTGATAGTGCTATTTGGAAGGGTACACTAGAAAGCACAGAGTGTATGGGGAGTGTGATTTTGAAGTGTATATAATAAGCATTTACCACCTAACATAACAAAACACAATAGCCACAGAAAACTGGGTTTGTTTCTTTATCTGCCTGTATTTCTAATATAGTGCCCAATGTCCTACCCTCCACAGGAGAGCTCTCAGCATCTCTTCTTCTCTTTTGGGAAAGTGAGGATGAAAAATGATGGGGCTGCATGAGGCCCCATCCTAGTAACTTATTCCTTTTCATATGGTCTCAAATCTTACTGTAAGAAGCAATCCTGATTGCAAGAAGCTTGAAGAGACACGAAAACTTAGTTAGGCGAAGTGGAAAACACCATGGGAATGGATGAAAGCAGTGTCAGACCAATGTAATTGTCACTTTTATAAAATCTTAAAGAATCCCATGATCCAATTCTGAGCACAGGTGGCTGGATTCAAAAGTGTCTCCAAAATGAGATTCTGGTAATCACTGAGCTAGAAGAAATGAAATGGAGATTTCTGAGCTGGGAACAATAGATTTACTTCATCTTAAAGGCCAAATAATTCTGTGTAAAATGGCACCTGCCTAATTTTAAAACATATTTCTTTCTTTCTATGCAGATGCTCTCTGAAAAATATTTTAAATCCTGTGTACAGACCAGCAAACCATGTAATTCTGTCTATGCCTTATTTCCCAATTCAAAGTTAACTTGTATTTATTCCTAACTCCTGAAGAAATTAAACAGATTCAACAAGTAACATCCTACAGCACAAAGTCTTCTTATTGAAGGTTAATTTACATTATCAAATACAAAACCTAATCGCTAAATTTTTCATATGCTTAAAAATTACTTGTTAAAACTACTCAGTAACAGCAATTGCAAGAGTTTACTTAATAATAAATAAAAGCTGTATTTATCTGGTAAGTACTGTCATGAAGTTACTTCACACTTACTTAAATCTGACCCACTAGCTCTAAAGCATGTGCTGCATCATATAATGACCATCTACTAAATAAAGATATTGTGTGTTCCAGCTGGGCTAAATCTAACCCAAAACAGGTGGAGCTTTACTGGTCACTGGTACCTACTAGCCCCTCTGTCAGGAACAGTGAAATCTCTTGAGAAGCTGAGTGCAAGTCTCACAAAGAAGTTGTTTCCCATGATGAGCCATGGGGCTGGTTTTGGTGCAGGAGCTACAGCTTATTCAAAACAAATAGTTTTGGGCGGAAACAGTTCAGCTGGAGCTCCCAGCACTAGCATGTCTGAGTTGCCTTCAAATCAATCTGGGTGACCTTCAACAAACGCGGTCTTGACAAGACTGCCTGCAGAGCCCCCTCCCCATCTCTGTTCTCCCAGGTGGGCAGCTGTGTGCTCTCTGACTTCGTTTGAGAGTGTGCTTTAAAGGATGAGAGGACATAGTTCACAACACTTGGGTGTTTCCCCCTCACCTCCCATTCCACATAACGATAATGAATTTTATTCTTGTAAATAACTAACATTGGAAACTAACCATACAAAGCTTTGCCTCCACATTTCAAATTATTCTGACCCCATAACCTCACTGCTCCACTCTTATGCAGAAACCCTAATCCTGTTATGGCATGCCAAATTCAATTTGTGGAAGCCAAGGCAGAAATGTCAAGGGTAGGAAACAAAGATCTTTTTTAATCCCAGAGATAGACACTCAGAAATACGGGCACATAAAATCACAAGACATAGGCATACTAGGATTTTACTATTCTTTACTGCTCTCATTTTTAGTCTTTAGCCTCTGGTATGCCAGAAGAAATTCAGTAGGCTTCTCCTCCCAAATAAAATCATATCTACCTCTGTGTAGATACAGGCCAGATTTTGACTGGAGTTGCAAGCCACCGCTCTTTAAAGTAATCAGACAACAGCATCAGGTTTTCATCCTGTAAAACTCACATTTCAGACCTTTACAAAACATGTCCTTCTGTTCACCAGTGGTTGGCAAAGAGGTAGCTGATTACGTCCATAAAACAGCTGGTAATAACACCTAGGCTTCATCTACTTAAACCTGTCAAAGCATGAAGTTAAGCACAGGTAATTATATATGCACTCAGCTACTATGTGTTCTCAGAGATTGGACATACGGGGGTGAGACACAGCCTCTACAGGTATCTCTCCAAAGGACCAAGTTTGCATTTCCCTTTTTTAGTAGCACACTCAACCAAGAACCACCTTCAGTGTAAGCTGAAAGAGAGAACTGGCCATCCCTGATACAGGACTCAGCGGGCACACACCAGTCCTGATGCAGCCAGGTATGACAAGAATGTGGCCCTTTGAAGACCCACCACTACCACAACCCTAACCTCTGCTTCCCAGGGAGAGGCGACAGCATTCACTGAAGTACCAGCTCAACAGAGAGCTCAGCATGACCGTTCGACTTCCATGTTCCTCAGCTTTGTTAGCAGGTCTGAAGAGGTTAATTTCTTCAGCTTAAGGGCAGCTCTAACATCCATATTGACAATATACAGATGTTTTGCTCACCTAATTTGTTCCGCTATTCACAAAAACATGCAGTTACCTTAGCAACTACTACATTACATATTATCTCCAAGCTGCAGAGCTTTTTCTTTTCTAAAAACAAACCCCACAAGCCTACTGATACTGCGTGTTACCTTTGATATTAGTTCTAACCATTTCAGAAAACACAAAAATAGGCACAAATGTAATGAAAATAAGTCTCTTTTCTAAAACCTATTTAAGTTTTCTGTTTATGAACAGATTTTCTTTGTAGATTTGTTTTATTCAACTCTTCTGTATGTCTTCTATTCTTCCATGGGTTACAATTTGCATAAGGGAAATTAAGAGGACAAGCATAAAGACTGGTTTTAATATAAGAAGCTAGCTGGAATCAGGGCAGAAGACATGTTAGAGAATTTGTACCTCAAAAAGAAGAAAAGTCAGGAATCAAGGAAATATCTGAAAATCAACTGCAAGAAGAAACATATGCCTTTAGGCCACTGATTTCAAAGTGTCCTTACTCAACAGACATCTAGAACAAAAACATATCTATTTTTAAACAGTAAATCAACAGAACACAAACCTTTTCTAAAGTGAAAGACATCCTCCTCTAAGAACATACCTAGAAGACAAAATAATTGTATTGGAAAATATTTGCAATGTATCAGCATTGCTCCTAGGCTCCACTGCTTCCTGCACTACATAAATTTGCTTTCAGTTGAAATAAATTTGGTTTGAAAGGCATGTTGACATCATGTAATGTGAAATGATGTGGACACATGTAAACAAACCATCAGTAACTGCATACTGCAAGATGAACCAACCTCAGTTCTAGACACGACTTTCACTTCAAGAAATGTTCATTGCTACTTAATAGTGCATTGCACAGGGTGGATGGGAGGAAATTGATAGTTTTTTCTTCAAAAGGAATACATTTGGGGAGATATTTTTGTTTTGCTTAAATCAAGAGAAAATCACAGATAGGAATTTTCTCAGGGCTATGAAAAACTGTAAAGGTTTATCACTGACTAAAGTGTGAACTTGTTGAGGGCTCTGATTTCAGCAAGTTACTGATTCAAATCCATAGATCAGTACTTTGATTCAATTTCTAATAAATTAGTTTAAGTACCTTTGAAATTAGCAATGATCTCAATACTGTCTTAATACTGAAATAACTTCTGAAAAGGTGTTGTACAACATCTGTCTGATATTCTTTTATAGCTGTGACATGGTGTTTGGTTTTCAACTACCTGCTCTACAGTGCCCAACTGTACATGCTCAAATACACTAGAGAATCGAGATTCTGCTTTTCACAAAAGTTAGGTACCTTTCATAAGCCAATCCTTCCATTAAATATGGCTAAAATGAAAAGTAGCTGGGCATAGAATTTTTTTTCTGGTCTTTCTTTCTAACAGGAAGACACATTTTTAATTAAACAAGCACAGCATTTTTTTAAAGTGATAAAACTTTGCACGAAGCCATCAGTAAAAAGTGCAATCCAAACTTAAAATTTTAATTGCAGTTAACTAAAGTGTTGGTAGGGAAGCAATCTAGTGTCCAATTAGTTATTTGCAATGAATCTTCCCACAAATGTAAGTGAAGATGGGTCTGGGCACTTAAGTTCTAACTCAGGAGTTTTCCAGTTTATTGGACCCTTGAAGTTTTCTACTGCCAGTTCAGACTCCTGCATAGCAACTTCAGGCCAGCTGACAATTTTTGGGTTTCTTCATTACCCTCATAGATACTTAGAAGAGAGTCCACTGACACTGAGTCTGCTGCTGCCAGGCTGAAAATACCTCTGCTAGCATTAAGTCATTGCCTCATTTCTACTTATATTCCGTTCTACTTTCTCCCCTACAAGAACCTATCTGCCTGAAGCTCAGCATGACTCTGCTTTGAACATGGTTTTTCTACACTGCTAAAGAAAGTCACTGAAGCTGACCAGTAATAATTACTTCTGCAGTTCAGCACATAGTTCTTTTTGTAGCCTTCTGACTATTTCTGAAACCACAGCTACATTGAATGATGGTTTATAAGTATTTTTAACAGATATGACTGTAACCTTTCCATCTGAAATACATGCCTGCCTATACCCACCATCCTAGTCTGTCCTTGAACATCACAACTCACTGATCATATATTTTAGAGGAAGAAACAAAATTCCTGTTCACTGGTGTCTATTACAAAATTATGTAACACACTTCCATTATCCATTAATTCACCCTGTGATCACATACAATGCTCCACCTGTACCACCAATGTAAAAAAATAACTATATAAAGCAATAACTTCACTTTATCAAATACATTTAGATTTCTTTCAACAAGGGAGATGCAAAATGAAACATATACAGTTAACATGGTTACCTTCTACATTTACATTTATTTAAATGAAAAATTTCATGTAGTTTAAAGGTAGTAGGAAACCACAATAATGCCAATATTAAAATGTGTCAGCATTTCTCATTACATCTTTTCTCTTACATTGCTTAACAGACACAGGAAATGTTCCCTTCTCAACCTCTCCAAAACAGTGCTGGAGTTTTGATTAGCCCTAGTAAAAATGCTGCCATGTTTCAGCTTAGTAATGGATGAGTTTCAGCATTGTGGCAAAAGATTCACAATGTGTGTGACGACTTGTCTAGATGCGACTAATACATGAAATGAGTTACAGGAAAATTATATGAATTAATACAGTACTGTAATTTATGCCATTCATTTCCTTTTCATAATGCTGCACCATACCCATCCATTAAAATTCATAAATACAATTCATTGCTTTTTAATTTCTACATATTTACAAGCACTCATTTGAAATGAAAATTGGTTTCTTACTGACACATTCTTCCATCTTGACAAACAAAAGAAAATTCTCAACACTAAAAACTAATTACTTCAGTATTTTTTGCTGATATTAATCATACCTGGAATACCACAGAGATGAAGAGACATTTACTCAAATCCAAAATACATCAATCAATCAATCAAGATACCTAATCCAGAGCCAATAAATTATATTCCAAACAGCAAATGTGGTGATGTAATTATAACTGTTTAGCATCTTTGCCTATAAAGGTTACTTAAACAACAAAATAAAAATTACTGGCAGTCCTAGATACTATCAAAAACAGAAACAGTACTTTCATTTTAAAAGCAAGCAGATGTATTTTTTTAGTTTCAGAATGAATATAGCATTTTCTGTAATATCCACATTCATTTTATTTAGTGCAAATGACTTTACTGTATATGAGAGAGTAGATGTGCCTGTTTAATGAAGTAGAAAGCAACTAAGAATGACTAGAAACTGAATATGAGCCGGCAGTGTGCGCTCGCAGTCCGGAAAGCCAACAGTACCTTGGGTGGCATCAAAAGCAGTATGACCAGCCACAGAGGGGCAGAGGTGATCCTGCCCCTCTACTCTGCTCTCAAGAGACCCCACTTGGAGTATTGTGTACAGTTCTGGTATCCTCAACAGAAGAGGAACATGGAGCTGTTGGAGTAAATCCAGAGGAGTGCCAGAGGATGATCAGTTGACTGGAGCACCTCCTGTATGAATACAGGCTGAGAAAGTTGGGGCTGTTCAGCCTGGAAAAGAGAAGACTGCACGAAGAACCCTTCCAGTATCTGAAGGGGGCCTACAAGGACACAGGAGACAGACTCTTCACCAGGGATTGTAGTGATAATGGTAAACTTAAACAGGGGAAGTTCAGGTTAGACACAAGGAAGAAGACCTTTACTGTGAGGGAGGCGAGGCACTAGAAGAGGCGGCCCAAAGAACTAGTAAATGCTCCAGCCCTGGCAGCGTTCAAGGCCAGGCTGGACAGAGCCTTGGTCATCATGGTCTAGGGCTGAGAGTTCCCTGCCTGTGCTGGGGGGTTGGAACCACACGATCTTAAGGTCTCTTCCAACCGAAATCATTCTATGAGTCGATGACTGAACTTCTCAAGCCACTCCAACCAACTGATAAACACAGAGGGGAAAAACTATCCTCTGTCTTGAAAACAAAGTTGCAACATAAAAACTGTGAGAGATTCTCCATCTTTACAGCACATGGAAAGACACTGAAGATAACAGGAGCACTCTGACAGGGTAAATTACTTGTATAGTAACATCCATCTGATTTTATCCAGCATGACTTCTGGATGTGTAGGCTCTGCCTTTCCTGCTCGTCATTACATGAAGGTGACGAGATGGGTGCTGGGAATGTAGCTTTGCAGACAGCAAGCTGACCCTCACCTTTTTTTCCAGGGAGGAAGGGAGGAAGGAAGGAGGCACCAACAGACATTTGATATACAAAGTAAGTACTTCTGCAGATACTTTAAAAAACAGAACAGTTAATTTGTCATCAACTCCTTTAATGAAAAGAGCAAGACCAGCCTGATTATCAAGATTTCAAATCACCGCCAGTGTTCATCAGCATTCCCCTCAAGCTTTGCAACTGTGTTTTGTTATAATGCACTAGACAGAGCCTAATAATCACAACAATTCAGAAAAAACAGTCCAAACCTATCTCCCTTTGCTCACTCTGTGGCAGAACATGGTAATCTGCAGGCCCCTGTCATGTCTTCACACCAGCAGCATGCTCACACTCCTTTCAAGCCCATCAGGCTCACAAGAAGCTGGGCCTGGGAAAGAGCCACAGTGCCCAGAATCCCCAGGCCTGTCCAGATACATGTACAGGTTTCTTCTTCTCCACCCACCAGTTTGCAGCATGTATACCCGGTTCCGCTTTACCCTGAATAACTAAATTTATTGTATATCATGTATAAGCTGATTCTGCTCTACTCTAATTAAATACTTATGTAGCAAGGAAGCTCACCAAAGCCAGGATTATTTCTTATTACAGCAGCATGGGGATTTTAAGTAGACTCAGCACACAATTTAAGGGTTCTAAAATATGCTATTACATAAATACAGGTGGTCAAAGTTTCAACATAAAGTATATGATAAAAATTCATTGTACATTTTGTAAAATATTCACATTTCCACCCCCAGGATTTGTAAAGCACTTTGAAGCCTCCATAGCTACTGCAAAGCTGGGAAAAAACAGACAACACCAAAAGCAAACAATTTTTATTCATTGTACTGGCTTCAAATAAATATACATACTGTCAGATTGAGTCTGAAATGTTAATCTCTGATCAACGCCTTTAAAAAGTTGTCTATGTAAAAATAGTTTAATTCCAATCAGCAAAACAAGCATCTAAAAGGAGACTTTTAGACATAAAGTTATTACTAGGATTGCCAGGAGAACAAATCTTTATTTTCAGAGTTATTGTGCATGTTCCCCTTTGTGCATGTTCCTTCCTCTTCGAGAAAAAGAGGATCATTAACATTTAAATTGAAGTAAATTAGACCAATTTCTACACAGAAGGGCCTGCAAAGCAGGAAACATGATCTAGCATCAAGCAAACTGGCAAATCAAGTCTGTTATCAGCACCCTCTAAATAAAACTCTGTAATGTTTACCAAGCACACATTTCTCAAGAGAGGAACAACCCATAAGGACCTCTGAACAGCCAAATAGACATTAGAATATCAACAGCCTACAGACGCTGGACTCTGCAGAGTCTTTACATCTGCAACATGCACATCAGCACTTACTATGCTTTAAGAGTCTTAATATATTACTGCATTGTTAAAATAACATGGAATGTTTCACTATTAACAGTATAATTACAGCAGCTGTAATAATCTCAAACCTGGTTGAAAATACAACTCAAGGAAAATAGTGGAGAAGGGTGAAAGAAAGCGTTTTCACTTTTACAGATTTGCCTTGTTTCAATACAGTCACAAATATACAACAAGCACAGACCTGTCAGAGCACCATTTCCGGGCCTTAATGCACTCATGGATTACTAACATGACATCCCAGTTAGAATCCAGGTATGCCACTTGAGGCTCCTCACTTAGGAAAAAAATCCTTTAGATCATGCACCTGCCCTTCCTACTGACACATGCCACTCAGCTGCAACTTCTTATAGCCTCACCAGGTAACACATGGTGTCACATTAACTCTGTGCTGTAACTTCAGGTTGAGTCCCTGTGGTACAATTTCTTCCATGAGCACTTTAAAAGGTAGGATTAGCTTTGTGTCTTTTAACGGGAAAAGAGAGAAAAAAAAATTTTTTTTGGCAAAGGCAAAGGACAATAAAATACTGATTTTTTTTTGTTTGTTTTTTAGTTCTTGTTATTTTTGCACTTAGGAACTTCCTACTCCACATTCACACTTTTATTACTGCATCAAACCAAAACACTAAAGGTAAAAGTTGTATGCCAACTATAGCCAGGTTCATAACTGCTAAGACTTCAGAGCCCTAATGAGTGTTTAATGCTTTCCTAATACAGGCAGGGTAAAATAATAATATTTATGATCAGGTCATAAAGGTTCTTTGCTCTGAGGTCACAAAGCCCCTTACTTCTTCCCAACCTCTAACATAAAGCCAACCTGGCCTAAAAAGTTGGGAAAGAAATGCCACAGCAACATCCCTATCACATAGATTTAATAAATACATTTCAAACTGCAAATATTGCTAAAGATCTGCTACTTACAAATGAAAAACAAACAAACAAAAAAATCCAAAAGACTGCAATATGCTTTTATATTTTTTAAGCTCTGACATTACTAACAGCAAAATTAAACTACAAGAAATAACGACAAATTAAGGCTTTATTATTTGTGAAATATGTGCAAAACTGGAAATGCTAAAAGGAGTCATTTTTCTTCCTATGCTACCATTGTCTACGAATTAGTTAAGAGAGTATAACCAGATGGGAGAAACTCATCTGATTCTGAATTTATTTCTTTATTGGTGGTATGATAAGCAGAGACCTGGTACAGAGAAACGGGAATAGACACCATCATATCATTCAAATGCTTCTATCTTTCTTTCCCAGGTATTTCATTTTCCAACTGAAAATTAAAGATTCAGTTTGGGAACACAAGTACTTAAAAGAAAACAAAACAAACAAGGATTAGCCAATTCTTCCTTGTAGTATTGTAAAACTTCAGACTTTTCCAAATATTTATTATCTAGCATAGTTTGCAGATATAGGAGACAACGGGACAGCAAATAACATGCAATCACACAGAAAATATGGCTACCATCATTTTAAACAGCAAACAAAGAATTATGAGAATGACTTATTTGTTCTCTTTTTACCAGTCATTAAGTCTTCCATTCATTATCAGAAATGCCCTTCCATCCTTTATCAGAAATGCCAAGGGTGGAAATCTTTACTTTTGAAAAAATCATTTTATTGCTGTTTCTTCTAGAATATTTAATTAATTTTTCTAAGATTAAGGATCAATTATTGGTTTAAACCTCAATTTAATTACTGCGGTAATATGAAGACTGAATCATCCCTTTAACTTGAGTATAGTCTCTGGGCTTCCATTAAAAAAAAAAAAAAAAACACAAACCCTAACACAAACCTTCAACTTTAGCTTCAAATTTTATTATTTTTTGTGCATGAACCATTATTAATGTTAAAGAATCTTTGGCACCATAACTACAGCAATAAAGTTAAGAGTATACGATTTCACCATTGGTATTTTGCCTAATATGTAACTCTGAACAACTGTAAAATTTTTGTAAGCAGCAAGTTCTTACCTAAGGAAGTAAGTGCCTGATTATCAATTGTTTTTCTGGTTTTGTTTGGGTTTTATTGGTTTTTTTTCAGAACTAGTTCAAAACTTCTATTTTGCAGTCAACCATGCCAAGGACTTCAACTCACCTCACAGCTTTCTGTTGATACAGTAAATGTAAACCAACAATATAAACCCGGACATTTCTGTAAACAATTCCTACCAAAATAAACATATTTCTGCTGCTTACTGGTAGACAGCAAAATAAGAAGCGCATACTAAACCAGACAGAAAGCAGGTGGCTTCCTAGATAAGCACAATGTCCCGTACCAGAGCTGGGTTACTGTATCTTCTAGTTGAAAATTTTGAGATGCCAGTCACTGTGTTTCTGACAAGAGATGAAATCCCCAGTGGACTGAGCCCATCAGTTCCAGTGAATTTCCATACCCTGTCAGCAGTTGCAACACTAGATAGATACTTCTGAAAGATTCCTGGTGTTACATTAACTTGTTACTCTTGCTGATTAAATGCAAGGCAGCCAGACAACAATGCAAATTATTAAGACAGAAGAATAATTAGAAATTTGATTCGTTATGGGAAAGAGGAAAATAATTTCAAATAAGACTATTAAAATAGTTAAAACCTCATTTTCACTATGCCCTAATTTCAGTTAGTTATAAAAAGACAACAAGCTATTTAGAAACACTGCATTTTGATTTGAGAAAGGAAAACTTTAATAATGGGTGAACAAAAATCTGAAGGAGCTTTTTTCAAAGAATGACCTGATTAAGGAAAAACTGTATTTTAATTCACATGTAATTTAAAATCTGTCCTTAATGATTTAAGGCTAAAAGCTAATGGGAACAAACCTGGGTATATAATATACAATAGTTATACAATTATGATGATACATAAAATGCCTAATATGATAATGCTTGGGTTTAATAAGGCAATACGGGATACATTGTCCAATGGCATTAGTAAATCAACCATACGCTATTCAAAATCATTTTTTTAAATTTCTTCTCCCTTACCAACTAACAGCTCTGCAGATGCCACAGCATCACTGACTGCATCTGAAAACATCAGTTACTCTTGCATGAAATTGAACGTTACAAAGAATAGGAAGTTACTGATGATCTTCAAATTAGAAATGTTTATCTTTACATTTGGCATAATTTAAACATTTATACACTAGTAATTTAAAATGGCTGAAATGCCTCACGGTTGCAGGGTTTACAAATGATAACTGAACAACTCAGTAACATTTCAACTGCTGCTTTTTTGAATTCCTATCTCAGCATTCTGCTCCTATTCTATTCCACAGAATATAGGATTTTAATTTTCTCCTATTGCAGTCAGCAATCATGCCTCTATCAGTTTTCCTTCTTTACAACAGATGTGCATATTCGAAGAAAAATGCTAACTTCCTGAAGCAAATACCGAAACAAAACCAACTAACACAAAATGAAAAATCTAGGCAAATACAACTTTTTAGACCATAAATGCCAAAATAAAACCCCAGAAAACAAGAAAAAATATTTGCTAAAAATAGTCCATCAAACAGAGGCATACTAACAGGATAAATTGTAATTATTTCTGTCATATACAATCAACTGCAGTTTTTTATTTCAAATGAATGTTCCAGATCTAAAGTCAGGAAGTTTTGGCTTCGGTTTTTTTAGTTTGTTTTTTTTTTTTAGGATTGTAATAGTCAGTACATTACTTATTTCTTTTTTTGTTTCCCTGAAAAGCCAGACACAGGTCACCGGATAGACTGAGTGCTCCCTCTTTCTATTCTGAATAAGAAATATACACAAGATAAAGTTAATTAAATGAAATGCAGACTTTTTTTGCAGTCTTTAAGAGGAAGAATTAAAATCAACTATGCTAGGTAAGACAAACCAGGTAAGTAGTAAAACTAGACTTATGTTTGTGCTTACAATGTCAGTAATTTCCTGAAGTACATGACTACAATTCAGAAAATGTTTTAAAGCTTAGGTTTGGTTCATAACCTGAAATATTTGTGTTTGCTTATTAGGTAAGAATTTCTGTACAGAAAAACAAGATGACTATCATAAAATTCCAGATACTTGACATATGGTCAAAAATTATTTAAAGATACAGCTGTAGCTCATCTCCTCCACTTAAGACCCCTCTACACTCAGCCGCAGTGCATACGAAATGCCTGAACATAGCCAAGGGTACGGATTCCACAACCAGAAAAAACTACACAAAAATCACTTTTAAAAGTCTGAGTTTTGAAGATTAAGATTTTATTTGGCCAAACTCAATTACTCAGATTTAAGTGGAGATGTACTGCAAACTGAGATTACCGCAGTTTTTAAACCCTGACAAATATCTATATACATGATCTTGCTTCGTCAGCAATTTTGTTCCTTTTCCTGGGATGCTTAACTCTGCTGAAAGAAGCCCCATTTCAAGTCTGCAATATATAGAAAACTCCTATTCACTTGCTCCTGAGGCAGTTTATTTAGACAAGACTGGTACAGAATTAAACAATAAATTAAATCTGAGTACAAGTTCATGATTGGGTTTAATCAAACATCTGTTTCAAGACAACAGAAAACCAATTTTATTTTACTTTTTTCAACAGTCATGTCAGAAATATGGTGATTTTTCTTTCTTGCATCTCCTAGTTTTACTACAATTGTAATACAAGATTCAATCCAGTTCAAACAGCTGCAGCTGACACCAAGCTAGCAAGAAAAAAAACAACAAAACAATCCAAGCTTCTTAAAACAAACAGCTGACTTTTACACAGAGACAAAAGCCAGGTTTTATCAGGCCGTATCCTTATTTAGTCACCCTACATGCTATGAACTAGTAAACAGGCATTTAATTCAGTAAAATATTTTCTTTTGGTCTGCACTGAAGAGAAAGCAACAGATAGAAATAAGTTGACAATGAACTCTCCTCCTTACCTAAATAAAACAAAGCATAGAACACAATACCCTAAGGCTATGTACATCCTGACTCTAGGACTCCTTTTGGGTTTAGAAGCAATTTGATATTTCTTTTGCTCTCAGGTAGATCTAAAGAAGAAAACTCATCTCTTCCACCTTCACAGACTCTGCTCTTGAAAGTTTTCTTGAATGAGGTAGATGACTGGTGAAATAATGTGATTATTGTCTGAGAATGTCCCACTAACTTCTCAGGTTAGGAGTACAACCACGTATTGGAAGGGCAAGAAATGTAATCTCTCTAAGTTTTTTTTAAAGCCATATTTATTAACAAGCTAAGTGTAACAATTGTGAACTTTAACCACTGCCTTTCTCTGTGTAACACAGAACATGTACAACAAGGTGTTGTACAAGCTTCCCTCACCGCTCGTCCCATTTGTCTCCGTTATGCTCAGTGGGAAGGTGAAAATTTAACAAAATAAAATGACATATCCCAGGTGGGCAGACAATGTGCTTTGCATGCTATTGATTCATGAAAAAACGGCTGTAGGCAAAACAAGATGACTGCACTGCATGTGTATACGCACATACTCACCAACCACTTGACAGATTTCACGCTACAGATCAATTAACTACTGTTCTTGTAAAAGCTCGCAGCTCTGTGACATGATTTACAGATATGTAACCGGCAATCTCTAATCTTCAACTGAAGAGTGCAATAGTAAGACTGGTTTATGGACCCTTGAGATGTCCCTTAAGGATGTGAAGAACCAACTTCAGCAGAGCCAGAATTTCAGTACCTACTGTTTCCTGACTCTAAGACATCCATGTCAATACTGGAGGATACAGTTTACCCTTAAACATTGTCGTGGTTTAAACCCAGTCAGGTAATTCGTTTGCTCACTTCCCACCCTTTCTTGCCCTCCCCCTGCTCTCGGAGGGACGGAGAGGAGAATCAAAAGAATGCAACTCCCACGGGTTGAGATAAGAACAGTTTAGTAACTAAGGTATAACACAAATCACTACTGCTACCACCAATGATAATAATGATAAAGGAAATAACAAGGGAACAGAATACAACACCTCACCACCCGCTGACCGATAACTCGCCCCCAAGCCCGACCAAGCTCCGACCGATACCTCCTCCAACCCTGCAGTCTCCCAGCCCTTCCGGCTAACTCCCAGTTACATCCTGGGCATGACGTGCTGTGGTATGGAATACTTCTTTGGTCAGTTTGGGTCAGGTGTCCTGTCTCTGCTTCCTCCCAGCCTCCCCTCCTCCCTGGCAGAGCATGAGGCTCACAAAGTCCTTGGCCAAACCAAAACATCGCTATCAGCTCTGTTCCCACAGCACTACACCAGCTACCAAGAAGGAGAAAAATGACTGCTACTGCTGAACCCAGGACAAACATACAAAACGCAGTGGTACCAGAATAAACAAAACAACACAATGCATTTATAAGCCAAATCTCAGCTTTCACATTTAAGAAAGACTACATTTGGGATAATATTTGACTAACGTAAATTTAGGGGGATAGATTTTTCTCCCAACATTTTTGATGTCTTGGAAGATTTAGCATTTCTATTAGTCAACTAAAAATCAAATCAATGTGCTAGATAAAGGTCTATTTTCAACCACTTAAAAAACAAAAACAAAAAAACAACCAACTTGAGAATGCTTTATGTAGCAAATAGGTATCTGCATTATAAAATGACTTGAAAATTTCATAAGCAGATTAAAAAAAAACACTGATGTACAGGGAACCCATCACTTCCAGATCACTTCTGGAGAGTGCTTAGAGATGTTAGGCTGACACAGAGCTTTAAAGTACAAGATAAAAGGAAAACTGTTCACTTATATGCTGTACACACGGCACTGAACTAAACCCTCTTTCACTCAGAAACCTGTCCTGAATCTTCTATATGACACAGGAAGGAGATACACGAATAATTACATCAAGACTCACATTTAGACCTGGTTTATAACAGTGTTACTAGTAAGCACAGTGCCTACAGCATTTCAGATAGAGAGGCCACAGGGTGTTTGAAAGGTCTGCCTTGAAACAAGAAACATTCTCAGGAAGGTGGAAACTTACTCCATGTTTTTAGGTTCCCTCCAGTGCAAAGGAAGGCTAGTGACACCAGCCTGCGTAACAGACCATGACTGCAGCAGAAGTGCTTCCTGAACAAATTATCATATTCTTCATTTTGTTCATCTTTCTCTCCCAAGCTTTCAGTTCCCAAACTTCATTTTTAATAGCTCAGCACGTTCTAACCTCACATCTTAGGAAAGTGTCCTTTTGCATAGAAGACTTGGGCTTTTTCCATTTCCTTTGAACACTCTCCTCTGTTAGAAATGAGCCAATTAAAACCACAAAGATGCTTCCAAGTAAGCCTTAAGGCACTTGAGAATTATTGGCAGATTTGAACCCCACAGAGCTCAGGCAGTCCCCATCTGCCCATCTCAAATGAGAGTCTAAGGTAAAAAAATGAAACAAGTGATTTGCACAAAACAAGATAAGGGGACAACCCAAACCCATACTGAAAATCCGTTTTTCAATCAAAAATCAGAACAAGTCCTGTTCTGTTTTAAACGATCCACAGCTTTAAGTCTTCAGACTACAACTTCGTACCTACATTTAATACGTGAAAGCTACCACTTTCTTCTTTCACACAAAAAAGAAGCCTACCTCCCTACATGTAAACATCAGAACATTTAGTGGTAGTTATCTATTGTTAGGGCAGAAACCGTGTCTTGGCAAACACCAGACACACACCCCTCCAAAGCAAAAGCTATGTAATTGTATGTCTTATATAACCAAATTGCTGAAATAAAGAATTACCTTCATTTTAATACAAAATATTTACACCTTTTGCAGATAACTAGATTATTTCACAGTTTATTATAAATTCTGTTATTATCAACTTAAAGTTAACAGTTTTCTGGTGTGGAGGCTTGAAAGTAGTAACTGCAGTGATACACCAACACGAATTTTAAGTTGCTGCATATGGCGTCAGTACAAATCTGACCTGCCAGCCAGAAACAATATATAAAAAAAATTGGAGTATATAAAAACTCAGAGCTTGCATTTCTCAAGGTAGTTAGCTTCCCTTTGTCACCAAAATGAATGGCTCAATACATAAATGGCAGAACTTTTCAGCAGTACAAGGCCCAAATTAAATGTCTAAAGGATAACTGCAGAGGAGCAAAACACCAAGGCAGGTCTGGGTTCTCAAACTGTTGGAAGGTTTTAGAAAGAGAACCAGGCATTCAATGAGTTTTTGTTTGTTTGCTTTGTTTTTTTTTTTCCCCCGTGCATACATTTAACACCATTTACTTTTTCTTCCCAGAAAATGAAAGACAAAAAGGTATCACTCAAGTAGCACTAGGGCTCCTTGGAGAAGACAAAATTGGAGATGGTGAGGTGTTTCTAATTTTACAGACGGCTCTGCAGTCAGATAGAGATGCCACCTTAATCCTGCTCCAAAAAGAGAATTCAGATGCATGTTTTGATATAGATTTTTAGTCTTGTAAGAAAATATTTAAGTCAGAACTTGCTATAGAAAACCTTCAGAAACTGCATCATTGCACTGTGCCCTTGAAACGGCCACAGCTGCCTTCCTCACCAAGGCTGATCCCAACAAAACACTCGACACTCACACGACACACTTTATCTCTGTGTGTTCTTAATAGGAATCCGTTTACCTGCTGGAGCGCAACCTGTCAGTTTGGCCACCTCAAATGCCTGCAAGCCTCTATGATATTTTTCCTACCCCTTTTGTTCAAGGCTAGGCAGACTAAAGTCAGCCAGAAAGTTTCAAACATCAATAGGCCACTGGCAGATACTCTTACAAGGGAGCAATTTCCTGCCGAAGAGTTGGCAACAGCTACTACAAGCTGCCTCTCTGAAGTCGTCTTTGTCCTACTTTGCTTAGTTTACTTATTCAATAAGAGGTCACAGCATCGCTGCAATGTGCAAAAAGTTTGAGAAACTTGAGATGCTGCTTGGTATCAGCACTCACCACAGGGTGCAGGAAGATAAAAAGATGAGACTCTAAGTAAAACTAACAAGCAAAAAGGGATATAGGTGTATCTATGGAGAAAAGCGCAGTATTTCTCAAGGATGTTCTGGGAGTTCAGAGCACAACACAGCGCACCCCCACGCTACAGCTTTAAAAACATTCTTCCTTTTTAATGTAGATGCATCAACATAGTATTTGGCACTAAAATTAGGTTCACTGTATCTTGGTATTGAGCCAACTAAAATAGCACTAATTTGGCACAATACTTGGGACCACACAAACTACCTTCTTGCTTTACACAATGCAGACTTTAGGAGAGAAAAAAGCAAGCACTTTTTGGTTCCACAGGCACCTACTCAGGAGTCAGAGTCTCCATCAGTCTTTGCCATCACGGAGAGTTGCCCTCAGTCATTCTTCCAGGGACCAGTTATTTAGATCTCTCTAAGCCATTTTTCTCTATGTAGCTTCACTTCTCCTGTATAGGAACAACTATCTTTCCTCCATTTAAATCAGGAGGAGAGCACCAAATAACATCTCCTCAAAGAGCATTTTGGATGGGGAAAAAGAAAAGGGCCTTTATCCTAATCTGCCTATAGGGATCTTTGTACTGAAATTTTAATAAGAGTATAGCCCGTGCATTCACCTAAAATGACTGGTTTTGGGGATCACCTAAGGTCTCCCTCTTCTTCCACCTACAGTCAAACATCTCGAACCATAAGCAGACATGACATGAAATAACACATTTGGCTCTAGGCCTTATTATGATTAGAAAGGTAGTCTGCATTTCAAATTCTGCCCTCATTACACGCTGCTGTGAAATTCAAACACGTTAAAAAGCTCTTCCCCCTACTCTGCAACATCTCAATAAGAGCTCACTGTGCTGAAGAGTAATAACTTTGCTGCTGATATAATACCAGACCAGAATTTCAGTGCTACTATTTTAAGCCAGACTTTTTTTTTTTTTCTTTTCCACTGACAGTCATTGTCTAACAGCCCAGATTTAAGGTAAGTACAGAAATAAGGTTCCGTCCTTTGTCTCATCTGGCCCTTGAAATTACCATTTTTCCACAACAGAGAAGAGCCAACTGAAGTTTTAAATGTACCTGTAAGACAAGAAACATACTGCATACATTACAATATCACATATTTACAATATCACAATATTACAATTTAGATTGGATATAAGAAGGAAATTCTTTCCTGTTAGGGTGGTGAGGCACTGGAATGGGTTGCCCAGGGAGGCTGTGAATGCTCCATCCCTGGCAGTGTTCAAGGCCAGGTTGGACAGAGGCTTGGGTGACATTGTTTAGTGTGAGGTGTCCCTGCCCATGGCAGGGGGCTTGGAACTAGATGATCTTAAGGTCCCTTCCAACCCTAACTATTCTATGATTCTATGATCCCATGGTGAGACAGGGTCTCTGACAGAATCAGAATTTGCTTTCTTGCATCTCAAATGCAAATTTCTCTGAAGATAGCTAAAAAAATATGGTAAGAAACAAAATCTTTAGCAATATAGTATTTTTAGAACATAAACAAACCAAAATATTCTCATTCGCATATGGTACATCTTCATCTCATGTGACATTTGTTATTTTTATCCTGTATGACAATGCTACTCACAAATTAAATAACCAAAAAAGAGCAGACAACATTTCTGATGCCAGATGCTGAAGATCAATAGCTATTTCCCAAAGTTTATGGCATAATTAAAATTTTAACAGGAATAATCTTCCTTTCAACCCCTCAGGCTAAACCTAGAATTACTAAGTCAAAGTTACGATGGGTAGCATTTTTATTATGTTTATGGAGATATAAAGGATTTTATAGTTTTTCCATATAATCTGGTAAGTATAGAAACAGTAAATAGGGGAAATTATCTGCATCAGCAAAGCAACAGTTACAAACATTTTGTTGTTTAGGTATGTAGAGGACATGAGTTTACATAATTATGTGCTAGTTAACCATCAACTACTCTGCATTTTACAGGTGGATGACCAGAATGATCATGAATTAACAGAGAACTGAATTTACAGTCCTTTAGAGATGTCGGAGCCTTTGTCACACAGAGGGAACATCCTAGGGACGTCACGCAACGTACCAGAGCCATCAACACTGGTGGAGTAATATGGTATCTGTAACTTAATTTAATGGCATATTGGAATGTCTTTGTCTATATATTTCAAACTGTCCACCTATACTTTCTTTCAACCAAGGCATACCAAGAAGAGATATGAAGAGAAAAAAAAAAGCAAACAAGAAGAGAGTGCAGCTGATCAAGGACATCTAAACATCACCTCTATGAGGAGAGAGAAAAAGATTATTCTGCTGTACAACCACCATTGCCATGATTTGGGTTTATGGTAACTCTCAAACTTTCAGGTCAAATATACTAAGTTTAGAAGTGAAAAGATGCATATTTGTTTCCTGTCAGCCCTAAAACTCAGCCTTTGGCAATGGAAGTTAAATAAATTATTTCTTGCTCATACGTCTCAAACAATGCTAATAACAACACAAGCCAAACTAGACCCTCTAATACCAGTGCAACCCCATTACTTTCATTGTGTTTTTACAAATAAAATATAACTAAAAAGCTGGTAAACATTTCTGATGATGAAGCACAAGAACAAATACAGTCTGACTCAGCCCCTCTTTGCAGCTCTAGCAGGAATAAAATGTGGTAAACTTAATTGTGTTATGCAGGCATATAAAATCTGAGCTTACACAGACAGCAGAAATGCCACTTTCATACTAGCACTATTTGAAGAAAAAGATGAATGTATATACAAATTGACAAAGCCAGCTATTATAAAACTATGCCTGGTGCTATAGATTCACCGTAACATTCAGGTTAAAAAACCTCAGCTCTGTTCCCCATGACTGTTTCCACAGGGACAGACTTAGTTAGCTTTAGGTTATACTTTTTATTCTCCTGAATGCTAAGAAGGGCTTCAGCATATGATCCAAATTTAACTGGAAGCATGAAACTGGAAAAGGGCAGAAGCAGCAGCAGTAAGAGTCTGCAAGAATGGACCCCCAGCACCAGTGCTGGTCCAAAGGTACCCCGCAGCTATGCACCAGTTGAAATACCAACTTGAGGTAGATGTGACTGTAGAGACAATGGACTCGGAAGAAACAAAAGTTTAAAAATTCAGCAAAAAGCTCCAGTACTATTACATAGAACACAAACATCTTTCTTGAGAAGGAAGAATATGAAAAAGTATCCTTGAAGCTAACCATTTGTTTCTAATGGTTTCTAGTTATTCTCCTGGTGTAGATCAAGTAAATCTTTCTTGCTTCTCTGAGAGATGACTAAATGCAAAAGGAAGAGATTGTCAGTTATTGTTCCTAGTTCTATATTTTCCAAAACCATGAGATTCCTAAAAATTACCACAACTATGATATAGACATTAAAACCAGCCAAACTACATCCTTACAGAGCGCTTGGTTTGTTTGTTGTTGGGGTTTTTTTCCTCTGAAATAATAGGAGCTAGAACATACCAAAACAGGTATTGAAATCGCAATGTTTCTGGCAAACATGTGCCCTTCTTTAGCATATCAGGCAATATTTTGTTCTGTAAGTGTGAACATGTCCACACTTCCCCAGGGTTGCACAGCTTTCTGTGTAATTAAAAATTAATCTTGGGATATGAAGATCTGAAGTCACAGAAAAGTAATTAAACTTGTTTGCATTCCACAAACCCCATACCTAAGACATATATTCAGCTACATTTGCTGCTGCGTAAAGCAACAGATCACCAATATAATCTTTTGGAATAACACTCTTTCAAAAGAACACCCAAAATACCCAAAAATTGCCTGAATATTTTCATATTCATCTGACAAAGATAGCATACGCCTCATTTCCTTTGTAAATAGGGTTAAAATATCCAAAATCCCCCAATGTTGTACACATGCTAAATTTTAACTACTTGTCATGAATATGGACGCTTGCAATATCTGTTGAAACCTATATGACAACAACAACATCACTATGAAAGCACAGAAGTCTTCACATAGTGCACTTAACCTCTTTTCAAGGCATGTGCAAATGACGTGACATAACATTTTCTGTGTCTATCATATTCTGTTTGACAGCCTTCACAGTGTACTCTTAATTCAACAATTCACAAATAGTTTCAGAAGGGTGAATTCAAGCAGTATGCCTTCTACCCCCAGCAGCCTGGTTGGCCTTATGATTAGAAACATGAGAGAGATGGAAAATGATTCAACTGCTTGCTAGAAATTTCTTACCACTATTACAGAGTTGCTTCGTATACCTCTGGGTTTACAGTACAAAACAACGTATATACATTACGACAATCTGGAAATGAAGATAATCACCCCAAACCACTAGGAATTAGCAGAAGAACTAAGAAAAACATTTGAAACAGACCTCCAACGACCTGTTTCAAAGTTTTCAAACCTCAATACATACTACATTGGAGAGCATTACTGTACAGGTATTGTGCCAGTACTCTTTTTTTACCTAGATGTCCTAAGTAACTGATGTTTCTCGTATTGGCTTGAATCCAACTTAAGTACCCATGACAGTGGTATAGAAAAAACAACTCGAGAGCAAAAGCTATCCACATATAATAATTAAAAAGTAGTTTTTTTTCCAGTGAAGTCTACTTTACCCTACTTTTTCATCATTACTTAAAGCATGCTATATACTGCAATGTAACATCACTACATTTAGTCAGACAATGTCCATAAATCAAATGGAATAGTAGAAATATTGTGGGAGTGAAGGGACTAATCAAGAGACCAGACCCTGGGGGAGAACAAAAAAACAAAAAAAAACAAAAAAAAAAAAACCAAACCCAAAGAAATACACACATCGGGGGGGGGGGGGGGGGATAAAATCTGAATACCTTGATTACAGTGATATTGCAGTGAAGAAAACACCTTGCTTGCCTTTAGAAAGAACATCTCAATAACCCACAGCAAGACAGAATGCTCTTTAAGATACTGTCCTAGGATTATACCACCTTCTTAGTGATGGAGATTAGTGAAGATGCTGTTTTTCAAGCAAAGGAAAAAGACAAAGCCCCTCACCACCACCACCTTTTCCAACAGGACAATGGAATAAAATCCCTGTATTCCATTCCAGCCACTGCCAGAAAACTTCCAGTACTTGAAGGAGAAAGAAAAAGAGACCTTGTCAGGACCTGCTACGAATGCAAAGTACTCTTACGATTATGAACTTGTGTCATACTTGAAGAAGTAGTTTACATAAACTTTGGTTTCTTTTGCCTGAACTGCTGAAACCACATTGATATTCCTTCTATGTCAATCTCAGCTCTTTACTTTTTTCCAGCAAGTGACATACTTTAAGAGAAAAGAGGTATGGGAGTGGCCAAAATAAACATAACACTTCTTACCATACACACTGAAGAATGATGTACTGGGGGAAAAAACAACAACTTCCTTTGGATTGCTTCCCTGAGTGGCAAACACTGAATCTAATAGACTCTTCTGCTGACAAGAGCTTATTTGTACATTTGGTAGAATTTCAAAGCTTAAAGTAGCTTTATGGTCAAGATTATGAGGAAAAGTTTTGGGACTCCTTGCAAACATCATCCTTTTACTAGATATCCACTATATTCAATTTCAGTTCTATTTATTACAGCAAGATGTTGCTATCTTGTTTCATTTTCAAGCATATATATTGCGATGCAATCATCTGCAACATACCTCTAAGAACTGGAAAAGATTATAACAGCAAAACAACAATAATATGAAGCAGATTGGGAGCTGGGCTTGACACCCAGTTCTGCAGTGGATTCTCACCTGTATTCTCACCAGTTGAAAGATTCACTGTTACCATGCTTCAGCTTATGCGGTTTTCTCAGTTTCAATAGGTTTATGTTACTGAGGATATTTCTGTAGAACTGAAACCTCAAATACTTATTCATAAGCGCACATAAACTTGGAAATTAAAGATTTTTCTTTTTAAAAAAAAAAAGGTATATCTGTGATAAAAGTGTTAAAAGTGCCCTGAAAATGTTCAAATATCTTCAGCTGAAGTCAAAAGAGTGCTCTGTGCTGATCCAGCTGCTGATGGCTCTGCAGGACTATTTGAATCTCATATTCTTCACAGCACCAGGATAGTGATCAGAACATACTTCTCCAGCTCTCTAGATTCACCACTTTGAAATGAAAGTCAAAACTCTACAGGAGGCAGCAAAAAAATGTATTATTTTAAATTACCTATTGTTACTGTACCTGGTTGGGGAATAGAGCCAATCTGCGTGAGAAATGAGGAAACCCTCACTATTATCATTCAAAACGAGTCAAGAAGGGACCCAAAGGTGTTCTGCTAACACCAAATGGGGGGGGAGGGTGCAATTCTGAGAAATGAGGTCATTGAACACAAAGGGGAAGGAAGCGTTTTTACAATGGTCCTTCAGAGCTACCACATCTTGTTAGAGAACCCCACAGCTAATAACTGCAGCTGATTACAGTATTCATTAGCATTATTCAGAGTCCTGCTCAAAATAAAATCAAAAAAACCTGGAAAAAAAAAAAACAACTCTTCAGAGCCTAGCAAGCAGCACAGACCTGGTGGCCAAGAAGCCCTCTCATTACAAAAAGGGGAACTTGAGACTGAAAGGCATTTTAAATTCGCTTTCTAAGACATTCCCTTTTTAATTCCCAGTGCAAGCATGCCATTCCCCCCCCCCCGCCATGCAAGTATGCCATGCTCTTCGTGTAGGCTCTTGATATTTTCCTATCATCTTTTTCACCAAAAAACTAGTAGTTGCTACTTTTAGACCCAGTCTGTAAATGTTTCATGAGACTACATATATATTGATCTAAAAATCAACATCGGAACACAAGAACAAACCCTAAGGAACACACGCTTCAGACCTGATCCAAAGCCCAAGTTAATTACAGAAGGGAGCTGAACTTGCTAGAAATTATTTTAAGAATTATTATGCTTATTTAATCATACATTTTTATTACTGATATGTATAATTAAGTCATTTATAGAAATGCCTTAGATATGCTAATAAACAGCACATAAGGGAGCTCTGACAAAAAAACAACCAACAGATTTTTCAGGATGGTATATTAGTAACGGTCATACAACTCCTCTCATTCTTGCTCACTTACTGTGCCTCCTGAGAACTGAAAGAACAAGCTGCTTTAACTTGAACTTCTCAATTTAACTCCATCCTCTGTGGGCCAGAGAGGCAAGCATGGTTTACACACACTTAGCACGTGAGCAAAACTACTATGATTACCTAACAACACACTACAGTGTAAAATCAATTACAACTTACATACAGTGTCATAAAATTAACATTTACATTAATTGCATCTCGGGGGGCAGTAAACAGCACTTAGTTCACTGGAAGATTGAAAATAACAACTCTTGAATCTAAAAGCAAAGAACACAGCAACAAAGCAAAAAACCCATACCACCACAAAAACACAAGGTATTCTCAGTTGCAGTGCATTTTTGAAGGGCTCTAAGTGTGCTTCACTGAATGAGGAATCAATTTATGGCTGGCAGTCAAAGCCCTGTTGTTCTGGGCTTTGCCCTTTTCAGTTGTCCCACCCAGGCTGCAAGCCTCTGCAGAAATGGAGGTCTGAAGCATTTACAGAAATAGCAGAATAACAACAGAACAGAATCAAGAGCTAATTTATTCTCTGTGCTTACTGTACTTGGTGCAAAATAAAAATGCTGTAACAGCAGAGTGACCTTACATTTACTGATTGACCAGATGGTGAGAATTACTGACTTATGTAAGCCCCAAGCCTTCTTCACCATCTGACGGCTGTTTGGTAAAATCAAATAAAGGTCTCTGTTATAGTCTTTAGCACATAAACCCAATCATCACAAAACCATTAGAAGAAAATGCTGCAGGGAAGAGCAAGGAGTGAACAGGACTGAAACCTCTGGATCCTCAGAAAGAGAGGGTTTATTTTCGACATCAGAACTGAGACACGGGTATAGCACACAGAGCAAGTAGGTTTATGCACCTGCTGCCCAGGTGGTATCTCTTTTGCTAATGAGTAAGTGAAGTCAGCCTCCAGGGCTGTCAATCTGGCACCCTTAGTAATTCATAGAAGTGCAAAGTTCCCTAAAAATAAATAAAATGAAAAGAAATGCAAGTTGTCTCACTAGCAGTGATTTTGACAGGTATCTTGAGTTATGTTAATTTTTCCACCTTTTTTCCTTAAAAAAATATCAGTTGAATCACCAATTATTTTGGAGTTTCTAAAAACACGCACGCATGGAAATAACCCAGTACATCAGATTGATGGCAACAGAAAAAAATTACACTGGGCATGTATGTGTATGTTTGCATGTGTGTACACACTGAACATTTTTATTTACTCTGCAGACATAATTCTTGTTCCATTTCCACTAATGTAAATCAAGAGCAATCTCTTTGACTAAACTAACTTAAACTAATGAAGAAACGGCACAAATTAAGTCAGAATCACAATCGCGGTTACCAAACTACCTGCATAAAATACATTGGGCCTGAAAACATTTCACATCATTTTTATCAATATAATTATGTTAGTAGCAATGAAATAGCTCCCCATTTAAAATATGAAAACTAAGATAAGAATTAGGCTGGATATATTTCTGAACCACATACCCCTGTTACCTCAAGTCAGATCCTGAATGAAGAAAGAAACAATACCAATTCTTTCATTACCATCCCAGAAACCGTGTTTAGACCCAGACACTTCTGAACATTATTGTTGATTTTTCAAAATTAAAATCTAGATGAAAATTTAATTTGCTATTGTATGTTTGCTGCAGTATGTACGTACTCACTGACACACACAAAAAAAAAGAAGGAAAAAAAGCACTGAAATAAGTTTGTGGTGAACAAAATCTTTTCAGTCTTCTCTGGCATTCTACGGAGTTACTCCCTTCTAACATAGGTCCGACATGTATTTGAGTCCCAGTATAACACGCATGCATGTACATAAAGAATAACTTCAAGGGAAAAAACAGTAGCATATCTTCTCATTGATTATAAAAGTTACCATATTAGCTCTCGGAAAATCATTTGCAAATTTTACAATGGCTTGTGGTTTCTTGCAAAACACAAAGCAGATACTAAGCTTTCCTCCTTATTGGTATGCAAAGCATGAGAAAGAGGCCAGGAAGAAACTGGTAAAGTCAAGCAAAAGAAAAGCATGGGTTGTACGTCAGGGTTAAAAAAAACAATGAATGTTAAGAAGATAAAATAATGGAGTAATTCCTCAGGAAGATAATATTTCCTGGGACATTAAAACTGTCTGTTGAAAGAAAAAGAGATACTGGGAAAATGTTATTTCTAAAACCAAAACTTGACATTAATGTTGCAAAAGAAGGGCCAATAAAGATTTATGAACTGTTGTGCTCAGGCTTCTACTGAAAATTTAAAACACCTAGGACAAAATACTCTGTTCTAACAGTTAGTCACACAAGTGCTTACAAAGGTTGTTTTGCATGCGTGTGCTGGTGCTACCTTAGCATAGCCCGCCCACAGAAGGAGAAAGAAATAAAAATAAAAAAGAAAGGAAAAGGCAACAACCTGAAATAAGCCAAGAATGCAAAACAGAAAGAATATCCTTCATCTTTACGCATCTGCCATGCCCCGCTCACATGCAATAGGTACTCAATTTGTGCAAAGCAGTTGTGTAAAGCATTTCCTATCCAAAAAGTATTTGCAGAAAACTGAACTAAGCTACAGAACAGTAACCTCAACATCCACAGCTCACCTTCAGTTTAATGCAACCTTTGTTGACAATACAGAGCCAGATGCTTACACAAATCTTATCAGACCTTCCCTTACTCTCCTAAATTTATGCAGTGTTTTTTTAAGAGGAGCATGTTGCAGAGATGAGAGATGAGGGTTTCCTGCTTTCTCCAAAACACATGCAAAAACACATCCCCTCGTGCAGACATGCAGCACACGCTACAACAGCCAACAGCTAAACAAGCTCCCACATGAGAGACTAACAGTGCCTCAAACCTCCACAAAGGACAGCATTTCACAGGTTGCGTTGCTTACCTTGTTGGGATGGACTCGGTACACTAGATTCATTCTCTCCCATTTAAAGAAAACAATAAACTCCCCTGTAAGGAGCCAAGCCTTGTTAACCAAGTTGACTTGGTTGCTGTGCAAGTGTTGACCTCCTGACTTCCAACTGTACCACAGTAACCATATACCCGACTTTCTTCTGTGAATAATTAGTATCCTGCTTCCTGAGCTACCTGGACTTGCCTGACCTGTTTCTCTATAAACTGACATCATATCCTTTGATCTCCTTTGATTAACATGTGCTTCAGGCAAGGCTGCTTTGTCTCCTCTTGGACTCTCCCCCTTACTTGCTCCCCACCCTTTCCTTTCACTTTCACACAGACAACAATCTGAAGAGTATTTCACTTTCCCAGCAGGTGTTTTAGTCAAGATGCCAAAGCCTGCAGAAATTTTGCAGCTGGTTTTAAAGATCCTTTGAATTTACATTTCATATGAAAACTAAATCATAACCATCCCACCAATTTCTGTGGGATGGGAACTTGGCAGCCACAGCTCTCCACCACGGAGGATGATCATGCAGATGCAATGCCCCTTGGCAAAAGCTTTGCAAAGAACCCAAAACCTAAAAATCAGAACCACCCTTCCTCTGTCTTTCATGAAAATTACCTCTAAGGAAAATGCTTTACTTGAACACTGTAATTTTGAGATTGTTACAACTCTGTAACAGAAAGGGCTTCTAAACAAAAGGTTATTTTGCTTTACTCCCCCTCCTTCTCCAGCACAAGGACACAAACTTTTACTATAAACTTATCCAGCCAAACTTCAAGCTGAGTTCTAAGAAAATATTTGTTCTTTTCTACTGTGGAAATCAAATAACAGGTGTCTGATATATTTCTAATCAATTTGTTGAAAAAGTACACCTGTCCCTGCCTACAAAGTTAGCTTTATTTTAACATTTACATTTGCAACTGCCAATGGCAAAAAAGAAAGAAAACAAAAATCACTATTTTCAAGGAACAGACAGTGACAAATAAAAAGAGGTAAGTAGCTCTAAAAATGTTAACCTCTGTCTGGATTACACTCAAAACACTCTAATCAATGCTGCTGGACATTCTTTTAATCCAGTAGAAAAAAAGATTATTTAAAAAACTAAACGTTATTGTCTTCTTCTTCCCTATTTAAAGTACTGAAATAATTCTTTATTAAAGGAGCAATATGGTGAAGAGGAGGAAATAGAGACGTTTTTTCAAGGTAATTCAGGCTATGAAAAACATACCTTTAAAGGCAGAATTTCTGAAACAAAATCTGCTAATTCAAACAAAACTACAGAATACCCCCACAGACAGTAATACTCCTATCGTGGTTTAGGCCAAGCCCGTCAATTCAGCGAAGCAGCCCTCACTCAATCCCTCCACTTCCTCCCCCCACTCCCGGATGGATGGGGAGGAGAATCGAAAGAATGTAACTCCCACGGGTTGAGATAAGAACAGTCCAGTGACTAAGGTAGAAAACAAACCACTACTGCTACCACCAATAATAATAATGATAAGGGAAATAACAAGGGAAGAGAATACAACCACTCGCCACCCCACCGATCAATACCCAGCCCGACCCCGGCAGTGATCTAGCCCTTCCAGGTAACTTTCCCCAGTTCTACATCCCGGGCATGATGTGCTGTGCCACAGAATATCTCTTTGGCTAGTTTGGGTCAGGTGCCCTCTGGCCAGTCCATGATGACCTCTAGAATGCCTGGACGACTGGGATTTCCTATTCGAGCTCCTTGTGTAATTAGTGCAGTCCACTTACTCCATGTAGCATCGGCTGCATGATGCGCAAAGGACACCCTGCCTTTGAACATCCAACACAGCACGCGCAACTGGGGTGCCAGCAAGAGCATTGGTGGTTCAGTGGTAGAATTCTCGCCTGCCACGCGGGAGGCCCGGGTTCAATTCCCGGCCAATGCAAAGCTTTGTTTTTATACTGTCCTGGGTCCAGCAGTAGCAGCCATTTTTCTCCTTCTTAGTAGCTGGTGCAATGCTGTGTTTGGAGCTGGAGTAGCTGCGCTGCCATCAGATCCAGGGACATTTTCTTTCCTTTTGGAGGTGCTGGACAGTGTTGAACAGGGCTCTGTAGGCGTAGCCAAGCCCCAGCACGTTGCCATGATTTGTCCCTCTCTGGTATGACCAGAATGACAACACACCTCATTTAAGTGTTTTACTAATTTTTCTGGATTTTGCACTTCTTCGGAGGTGAAATTCCAAAGCACTGGAGGGGCCCACTGACCTAGATACTTGCTCACGCTATCCCACACACCCTGCCACTCATAACTGTCCAGCCTCGGGGAAAATCTCCTGGTCCTCCCATATCGGTGTCTAACCCTAGACAAGGCCCAAACCCGACCCTGCTCAGCTCTTGGTATCAGGCTGTCGTGGTTTAAACCCAGTCAGGTAACTCGTTCACTCCCCCCCCCCCCCCTTCTTTCCCTCCCCCTACTCCCAGAGGGATGGAGAGGAGAATCGAAAAGAATGCAACTCCCACGGGTTGAGATAAGAACAGTTTAGTAACTAAGGTATAACACAGATCACTACTGCTACCACCAATGATAATAATGATAAAGGAAATAACAAGGGAAGAGAATACAACACCTCAGCACCAGCTGACCGATAACTCGCCCCCCAAGCCTGACCAAGCTCCGACCGATACCTCCTCCAGCCCGGCAGTCTGCCAGCCCTCCCGGCTAACTCCCAGTTACCTCCTGGGCATGACGTGCTGTGGTATGGAATACCTCTTTGGTCAGTTTGGGTCAGGTGTCCTGTCTCTGCTTCCTCCTGGCTTCCCCTCCTCCCTGGCAGAGCATGAGCCTCACAAAGTCCTTGGCCAAACCAAAACATCTCTATCAGCTCTGTTCCCAGGCCGAAAGTCAAAACACAGCACTGCACCAGCCACCAATAAGAAGAAACATGACTGCTACTGCTGAACCCAGGACACAGGCAAAACGGTCCGGGGTAAAACACAATCTTTATGCGTGCCAACATGCTGATCCCCATCACAGTCAGCAGGCAGGTCTCAAGGGTACCAAAAGGCCATTCAAAACCTTCAGAACTCTCAAACGATGCTGTAAACGGTCTGGTATGGGGGCTGGGAGCGTAAGAGAATGTCTCCTTCACAGGTTGACCACCCGAGGAGAAAAAAGATGTGCAATTATTACACACTTCTATTATATACCACCCCAAGTATAAAGGTGGTGACCACACTGGGAACAAGCCAGATCAGTTTCATGATCAATGATTCTATTGTATTACAAGTCATTACCATATAGCACAATGAAACAAGAACTTCAGCCCAACGCCCACACCCCATAAACACTAACACAGCAAAAGCTGGCTGTAAGTAAGGTACGACATGCTGAAACTGTGAGCTTAAGAGCACCAACTTTGAGAGCCAATAAATCAGCATTGTGACGAGTGACTATTAATCCAAAAGAATAAATGCTTATCACAAATAAGATTAGGCACACTCCAGTCAGATCTGTCATTACCTCAACCCTTCATGCCCCACGTTGGGCACCAAAACAAACTGTCGGGGTTTAAGCCCAGCCCGTCAATTCAGCCAAGCAGCCCTCGCTCAATCCCTCCACTTCCTCCCCCCACTCCCGGATGGATGGGGAGGAGAATCGAAAGAATGTAACTCCCACGGGTTGAGATAAGAACAGTCCAGTGACTAAGGTAGAAAACAAACCACTACTGCTACCACCAATAATAATAATGATAAGGGAAATAACAAGGGAAGAGAATACAACCACTCGCCACCCCACCGATCAATACCCAGCCCGACCCCGGCAGTGATCTAGCCCTTCCAGGTAACTTTCCCCAGTTCTACATCCCGGGCATGATGTGCTGTGCCACAGAATATCTCTTTGGCTAGTTTGGGTCAGGTGCCCTCTGGCCAGTCCATGATGACCTCTAGAATGCCTGGACGACTGGGATTTCCTATTCGAGCTCCTTGTGTAATTAGTGCAGTCCACTTACTCCATGTAGCATCGGCTGCATGATGCGCAAAGGACACCCTGCCTTTGAACATCCAACACAGCACGCGCAACTGGGGTGCCAGCAAGAGCATTGGTGGTTCAGTGGTAGAATTCTCGCCTGCCACGCGGGAGGCCCGGGTTCAATTCCCGGCCAATGCAAAGCTTTGTTTTTATACTGTCCTGGGTCCAGCAGTAGCAGCCATTTTTCTCCTTCTTAGTAGCTGGTGCAGTGCTGTGTTTGGAGCTGGAGTAGCTGCGCTGCCATCAGATCCAGGGACATTTTCTTTCCTTTTGGAGGTGCTGGACAGTGTTGAACAGGGCTCTGTAGGCGTAGCCAAGCCCCAGCACGTTGCCATGATTTGTCCCTCTCTGGTATGACCAGAATGACAACACACCTCATTTAAGTGTTTTACTAATTTTTCTGGATTTTGCACTTCTTCGGAGGTGAAATTCCAAAGCACTGGAGGGGCCCACTGACCTAGATACTTGCTCACGCTATCCCACACACCCTGCCACTCATAACTGTCCAGCCTCGGGGAAAATCTCCTGGTCCTCCCATATCGGTGTCTAACCCTAGACAAGGCCCAAACCCGACCCTGCTCAGCTCTTGGTATCAGGCTGTCGTGGTTTAAACCCAGTCAGGTAACTCGTTCACTCCCCCCCCCCCCCCCCTTCTTTCCCTCCCCCTACTCCCAGAGGGATGGAGAGGAGAATCGAAAAGAATGCAACTCCCACGGGTTGAGATAAGAACAGTTTAGTAACTAAGGTATAACACAAATCACTACTGCTACCACCAATGATAATAATGATAAAGGAAATAACAAGGGAAGAGAATACAACACCTCAGCACCAGCTGACCGATAACTCGCCCCCCAAGCCTGACCAAGCTCCGACCGATACCTCCTCCAGCCCGGCAGTCTGCCAGCCCTCCCGGCTAACTCCCAGTTACCTCCTGGGCATGACGTGCTGTGGTATGGAATACCTCTTTGGTCAGTTTGGGTCAGGTGTCCTGTCTCTGCTTCCTCCTGGCTTCCCCTCCTCCCTGGCAGAGCATGAGCCTCACAAAGTCCTTGGCCAAACCAAAACATCTCTATCAGTTCTGTTCCCAGGCCAAAAGTCAAAACACAGCACTGCACCAGCCACCAATAAGAAGAAACATGACTGCTACTGCTGAACCCAGGACACAGGCAAAACGGTCCTGGGTAAAACACAATCTTTATGCGTGCCAACATGCTGATCCCCATCACAGTCAGCAGGCAGGTCTCAAGGGTACCAAAAGGCCATTCAAAACCTTCAGAACTCTCAAACTTTCCCCAGTTCTACATCCCGGGCATGATGTGCTGTGCCACAGAATATCTCTTTGGCTAGTTTGGGTCAGGTGCCCTCTGGCCAGTCCATGATGACCTCTAGAATGCCTGGACGACTGGGATTTCCTATTCGAGCTCCTTGTGTAATTAGTGCAGTCCACTTACTCCATGTAGCATCGGCTGCATGATGCGCAAAGGACACCCTGCCTTTGAACATCCAACACAGCACGCGCAACTGGGGTGCCAGCAAGAGCATTGGTGGTTCAGTGGTAGAATTCTTGCCTGCCACGCGGGAGGCCCGGGTTCAATTCCCGGCCAATGCAAAGCTTTGTTTTTTATACTGTCCTGGGTCCAGCAGTAGCAGCCATTTTTCTCCTTCTTAGTAGCTGGTGCAGTGCTGTGTTTGGAGCTGGAGTAGCTGCGCTGCCATCAGATCCAGGGACATTTTCTTTCCTTTTGGAGGTGCTGGACAGTGTTGAACAGGGCTCTGTAGGCATAGCCAAGCCCCAGCACGTTGCCATGATTTGTCCCTCTCTGGTATGACCAGAATGACAACACACCTCATTTAAGTGTTTTACTAATTTTTCTGGATTTTGCACTTCTTCGGAGGTGAAATTCTGTAAGCGGCGAGGAGAAGCAGACAGGCCAACCCAATATGGGTGATAAAGAACTTCTACTTTATTTGTGATGCAGTTCACACATATATAGGAGTGGTATTCAGCCACTCCTTCTTGGCACAACAGTATTGGTTAGCCCCACACAGCTTCCTCCACATTCTCCTCCCATGTCTGGTCTCCGGTTACCTGTGGGGGCCACCCCCTGCCTTGCTCGCACAGTCCTCCAGGGCTCTATGGTCCTGCTCTTAGAGTCATTCTGCAACAATTCCCCCCTTTTTCTTTGTGCGAGCAAGGCATTGTGGGTTATTCTGTTCACCTGTTGTATCACACAACTATAAGCAAGTCTAATAGCTACGATGATTAACCTAACAATGATACATAAGTGCAATACTTTAAACCGCAGTGTTTGACTCAACCTGTAATGCCCCATGAAGACAACCATCTAGTTATTCTTAGGATATTGCTCATTTACTATTGCTGGGAAAGCTGAGCCAGGGTTCTCAGCTGTGCGTGCATCGAATTAGCATAATCAGAGAGACTCATACAACACATTCCATCAAACTCTTCACATCCATGTCCCTGTTCCAACAACAAAAGGTTCTGCAGTGTTGCATGTCTTACAGAGTCAACATTAAAACAAATCAGGAATTGCCTTCGATGTAGAACTGTCTGCTTAGCAACTCAGCAACCCAGTCTGCTTAGTTGAGCCAAGGCCCCGGCTGAAGCACTTACAGTGATTTGGCATATTATGATTGGATACATGTTTTGAAGACCCTTAGTGACTAACATATAATTGGTTAAACACAGGTGTGAGAACTCAACCTTGAAAGCTTGCCAACAGTCCACAATTCTCATTAACTTGGTGAATTCCAGCCTCTTATCTTGCTTGCTTAAGCTTCTTCGGGCCTCCCATGGCCTTGCTGTATCTTTCAGGACTATTCAAAGTTTATGTACCACTTATGCATTCTCCTGTGAGAACACTGTCTCCACATCTTCCCCCTTTATGTTTTATATATGGTTTGGGTGGCCCTACTTGAGCAGGGGATCTGGGTTAGATTGTATTTCCAACATATGCCAACTAGAGGCTGCCTAGGCCTGCCCCTTTTTTTCTGCTGTATGGCTCTCTGATAACAGGCTGTATAGCTCTCTGATCCTTCACATCAAGGTCTGGCACGGCATGTGTCCCCACCGCTCCACGCCTGCTGGGTTGCAGCCAACAGCAGAGCTAAAGGTTCTTCTTGGTGGCAAACACAGAAGCCAACCCAGTCTTGCCCTTGATTGTGGTAGCAGGCATTTGGTCAGCCTCAGTCCTTGCACCTTGTTGTCAATGCACAGTTTCACCTGCTTCATCCAGTAACAAGTCGCTGCTACAGCAAGGCACACACAAATTTACATTAGCAGAGTAACTATTACAGGGTGCAACAGCATGTCGAAGATGCTGATGGCAGCGAAGGACTAGCCAAAGAAATTTCTTACCAGTGGAATTCTCCCCCCCTCTTAAATTTGTTCCATCACCTGCTTTATAACACTACCATTGTATTAAAATTTTTCTAGCTTTTGCCTTAGCATTTTCTAGCAGCTACTGCAAATTTCCATACTCTAACATCTCTTTTACAAGTGACAAATCTATACAATACAAGGTGCAGTTTCTTATTAGCAACTAGCTAGTAAATACAGGTGGTTTTATACACAAAATCACAACCTCTAATAATAGCTACTTTACAAGCACACCTATTGAGGATGTTACTTTTCAGTTGCCCCCAAGTGATGTTTTGCAGTTATTTTTTTCTTTCTCTTTCTCTATCTCATTCTGCTTGAGGTAATCACGGTCAGCTCCTGTAGCTGAGGCATCAGGTTTATCCATTCGTCTGTCCAGCTCATGGCAAGGCTTGACAAACTTTGCAGGCAGTCACCATGGACCTGTAGGCAGGAGGACACAATATACCCCCTCCCCCAGGTTATCAGTTCTTCAGTTCTTGAGAAGTAGACAGGTTAAACAGGTTAAGTGCAGCATCATTACTCTCTCTCCCCCACCTTTTTTTTTTTTTTTCGTACAGAACATGGCACAAGGACCCTGTGGAGACTAACAGCAAACCAGCTCCGAGATGCATCATTGCAGTGCGAGGTGGCAGGCTCAACCTTAGCGGGCGTCCCCGCAGAGGCTCTGCCTCCCCCACATCGTATGAGGCTTGGGCTTTTATACTGACCAAAATGCACACTCATTCCTACACAGGTGGCCAGCCTGTGCTGGAAGAAGTGGCCAGCAGTATCTACAGAGGTCTCCAAGGGTTGACAGAAACCTGGACATACTTATATTTACCAACTTCTAGTACATGAGTATCACAGAGAAACTGTATGGGCTCCCCCTGTCAATTGCAAGAAAAAATCATAACATATACAGCTTGAGTATAAGAGGATTTTAACCCAGACTGGTCACTGTTTGTCAGGCCTCCTTAACTATTTTGAGATCAAGAGCTTCCCACTCTTTTAGCCCCCTGCTGTGTAGTAAACACAGGATATGCAAAGATGCCCATTGCAGAAAATTCCCCAGTAATGTTCGCATCCTTGGTTACCCATTGTTACAACTGAGCGTCTCCATGGCCAGTGAGTCTGAGCAGACCGACCCGGGAGGCGAAGTCAGGGTCTGGAAGCAGAGGATATAAATCTGGCTCGGATTCAGGGGATTCGGGGGCTGATCCTGCGCCAAACTCGGGGTCTCCGTTGCTCACAGCTGTGTCTTTCTTATCAGATGTATCTCGTTCGGTATGTGGCCATCTGCAGACCTGGCTCCTCCGTGACTGAGTTAAAAATTTTTTCACTCTAGGGCATAGTGGGTTGGAGAGGCTCGCGGTTCCTTTAAATCTCCCGCTAGTGCATGATCCCTATTTTCTACTGCGTGCTTCAAAACGGCGCCGCAATCGCTCCGGCGCCGAGGCACCGCCCTCTTTCTTTCGGATTCCTAGACATTTATCATGCGTATACCTTCTAATATACTTTCTCTGTCCTTTTCAAAGTCCCTACTTTCGGAACTGGGGTGGTGGGGGAGCAGGGGGAGAAAAGGAAGGGGGGGGGGGGGGGACGGACCCTGTGCTGGGGGAAATGAGTTGTAATCTTCCCCCGGTTTCAACCGATCGGGGACGTCTGTTCCTAGTTTCTCCGTTGCTACTGCGGCAGTTTTCTTTGCTGCCTTGTATCTTTTTATACAGTTTATTACTTCTCTCTGTGGTTTACCGAGTTTCTTTGCTGTTTTATCATCATTAAGCATTGAGTCAAATAGTTCTTCACCAAACTTTCGCCACTCACTCTCCTCAAAAACTGTATTAGGATCTGCAAAAGAAATCCCTTAGCCTTCCCTACAGCCACTAACCTGCTAGCTGCTTTAGAGTCTCAGGCTCAATTCCCCGCTTTTATAAAAAGCACTGTAAAAAGTTCAGGGCTCAGTTCCCCGGTTTTATAAAAAGCACTGTAATAAGTCCAGGGCTACCTCTCGGTCCATTTTCATGGCCAGCCTTTTCCGGATCGTCTTCTTCTGGGTCGTCCTGTAACCTCGGTCTCCGGATCAGCCTCCCAACGCAGCAGTGTCTGGTTCGCCCCAGCGGCGGATTCCTTTCGGTCAGTCCAAGTACCCAGGTCTGTCACGCCACCGCAGCAGCATTGCCCGCGCTTCCCGGCCGCTGCCGCCAGCGCCGATCACTCGCCGTTCCAGGTCCCCGTTAGCTGGGGCCCTGTATCCGGGTCCCCGTCTACCGGGGCCCTGTATCCGTGTCCCCGTTAAACCGGGGCCCTGTATCCGGGTCCCCGCTGACCAGGGACCTGTATCCGGGTCCCCGCTAGTCGGAGCCCTGTAATCCGGGTCCCCAGTGGCCGGGGCCCTGTATCCGGGTCCCCGCTAGTCAGGGCCCTGTATCCCGGGTCCCCCCTAGTCGGAGCCCTGTAATCCAGGTCAGCCAACATGCTGATCCCCATCACAGTCAGCAGGCAGGTCTCAAGGGTACCTAAAGGCCATTCAAAACCTTCAGAACTCTCAAACGATGCTGTAAACGGTCTGGTATGGGGGCTGGGAGCGTAAGAGAATGTCTCCTTCACAGGTTGACCACCCGAGGAGAAAAAAGATGTGCAATTATTACACACTTCTATTATATACCACCCCAAGTATAAAGGTGGTGACCACACTGGGAACAAGCCAGATCAGTTTCATGATCAATGATTCTATTGTATTACAAGTCATTACCATATAGCACAATGAAACAAAAACCTCAGCCCAACGCCCACACCCCATGAACACTAACACAGCAAAAGCTGGCTGTAAGTAAGGTACGACATGCTGAAACTGTGAGCTTAAGAGCACCAACTTTGAGAGCCAATAAATCAGCATTGTGACGAATGACTATTAATCCAAAAGAATAAATGCTTATCACAAATAAGATTAGGCACACTCCAGTCAGATCTGTCATTACCTCAACCCTTCATGCCCCACGTTGGGTACCAAAACAAACTGTCGGGGTTTAAGCCCAGCCCATCAATTCAGCCAAGCAGCCCTCGCTCAATCCCTTCACTTCCTAACCCTAAACCTAACACGCCGTTTCCTCCGCCCACTCCCGGAGGGATGGGGAGGAGAATCGAAAGAATGTAACTCCCACGGGTTGAGATAAGAACAGTCCAGTAACTAAGGTATAACACAAATCACTACTGCTCCCACCAATAATAATAATTATAAGGGAAATAACAAGGGAAGAGAATACAACCGCTTGCCACCCGCCGATCAATACCCAGCCTCATCCCAGCAGTGATCTAGCCCTTCCAGGTAACTTTCCCCAGTTCTACATCCTGAGCATGTCGTGCTGTCATATGGAATACCTCTTTGGCTAGTTTGGGTCAGGTTTACTGTCTCTGCTTCCTCACGGCTTCCCCTTCTCCCTGCAAAGCATGAAACTCACAAAGCCCTTGGTCAGACTAAATATTCCTCTGGAAACAACTAAAGACATTGGTGTTATCAGCACTGTTCCCAGGTTGAAAGTCAGAAACACAGCACTGCACCAGCTACTAAGAAGGGGAAAAATGACTGCTACTGCTGAACCCAGGACAGCTCCTCAAGTTAATTATCACATAAACAGAAGCTAAAAAAACAAATATTTATGTCCTTTAGTGATTCACTCTCAACTTTTTCTGTATACCTTAAGCACCTTCGTCTTCCACTCATGCAACTAGCTTTTAGCCATACTGAATACCTGAGTATTGCTAGAGAAGGTAAATCAGACATCGCATACCCTAATCATTTGAATAGTGAATTCCAAAAGAACTTCTCACTTGGTTCAGCAAATTTAAGGACATCACAAGAAAAAACTCAAGCTTTATTCTTGCCCAATTATCAAATTAGTTGGGCTAAATCAACCATTCTGCAGTCAGAAAAGGCTCTTTAACCAATAAAGCAAAGAGAAAAGCAAAATGAACTTATGTTTGAAAAATGAGCCTTTCATTATTATATTTCTGTTAGCATAGCTGAGCTTTTGCTAGGTTTTCTTTTCCCAGAATCCTCAGTCTTAGCTCATGGTCCAAAATTTGTAGTCAGTGGTTCCTATATTTCATCACGCTTATCCCTCCTACAGTACCAATTTACTGTCAATGGTCTGAAGCCAGCCCAGAGTCGGTGCAGGAAATAAGACTTCAGCAGACACCTGGAGAATCTCTCCAATCACACAGCAGACACCTGGCTACTTCCAATTCCAGCACTGAGCATAATCTTGAATTAGTTTACTAAGCTTCCATTTGAATATATGAGTGAAACATCTAACTGAAACATACATTTAGTGAATGAAGGACTTTTTCACCTCAGTTCTAAAGCAGCTTCCTCTACTTAAAGTCAGAGACTAAATTAAGGGTTTTTTTTGTGTGCACAGAGATGCATAAATATGATCTTTACTGGCTTTGTGATTCCTTTAAGAGTGACAAGCAAAAGTGGCCTTTCCTGAAAGTATTCAGCAGTACAGTTAATGACATAAGCATGCAAGAGTGGATACTGGGACCTTATTAAGAGGTCTGACTATGTTTAATCCTGTCTTTTAAACAAGTCCCTAATACGAAACATTTGCACCACCTTCCTGAAGCTCAAAGCTTCAGGACAGGATAAGGAAAAATATTTGGGCACTGACTTGTCTTTGTTTCAGCTCTCAAAGACGCTATGGCAAACAGCACCATCTATTATTAGTTTGATTTGGGAACCAATATTTAGGTTGCATATATCCTTTCCTGGGTACAGCAGAGGAGCCCATACAGAAACTCTTCCTTGACCATAAAACTTGGGAAAGTAAGAGATCTAGTGCTGAGCTTTTATATTCAAGCAAGTTTGAGTTGTTCTATATTTAGAAGGCATATTTAAGAAAAACAAGTCTATTTATCAGTGAAGTTCTGTAGTGCAAAGCAAGATACATTTGGTAATTAACTGATGAGACAAACATTTGAAGCATTTCTGCCCTCTCCAAACACAAACTGTCCGTATCTTTAAAGAGAGAAAACCTTAGATACCCTGTAATTTCTAAATAAGAGAGAAATCATAATGATCAGGTTTCACCTTCAATAATGCATGCTGTGAGGTCCTCCCCCTTATAAAGGGATCTACTAGCTCCAAAGACAACAAAAATCTAAGATAACAGAAAGTCTTCTAAACCACTGAGTACCAACACTTCCCTTAGGAGTGAGATTCTGATCTGGGGCTTTTAGCACCTACAAGTATTTTATAGTTTACGTTTTAGCATTTTATCACACCATCTTCTGTTAACTCTTAAATATTTTTAAGAATTCAAGAGATGACAGTGATACTACTGAAAATACTTCCTTCTTTGATATTAAGCCTACAAGTGGGAATAGCCCAAAAAGGACTGAAGCTCAAGATTTTTTCGTATTTCCTCTTCCAACAATGACTGACAGTGAGAAATGGCTAGGTTGTATTTTTGTTCTCTCAAAACTGTTGGTTGTGCTTACTTGTGTGCAATGATTTAAAAAGACTGATTTCCAAAGGAGGAACTCTTTAATTCAGTCACTCTCTCTAGAAAGACACAAATGTGAAAACGTAGTGGGTTTGTTCTACTCCCATAAGAAAGGATACAGTTATTCTTTATATTTACAGTACAGCAACTACAATATTTGTCAATTCTAAGGAGTGCATTTAACAGACAATGAACAGAAATATGATTTTATTATGATAGCAATCAGGGCTACAAAAGAGAAAAGCTAGATCTTATACTGCACATACAGACATGCCAAACAGATTACTGAATCATACTGCCAATGTCATGGATGACTTTAAGCCTAAACTCTATGTCATTAGAAACAAAGCACTCTCTCCCAACAATGATAAGGGCTGCCAGAGGATATGAAAGAAGACAGAGACTCTCTTTTCAGAAGGAACCAAATGGAGAAGAGGAGGGGTTAATGGGTACAAGTTACTCCCAGGGACTTCTGACTGCACTCTTGTGCAGTCTTATCATAGTCAGACCTTTTAATAAGGAAAATTTTTCACAATGAGAACAATCAGCCATTGGAATAATCCCCCCAGGGAAGTGGTGGTTTCCTCAGTGTTGGACACTTTTAAGATATGTCTGGACAGGGAGCTGGACCATCAAATTTAGACCACACTTTGCCAAGAAAGGTTGGAACAGATGATCCTTGAGGTCTCTTCTAACCTGGGATTCTATGATTCTGTATTGTCACATGTTCTTTAAACTCTGCAAACCTCACAACTGAAAGCCTTCAGAAAAGCAAATGTTTCCTGTAAGTGCTGCCCAAATTGCTTTCAGGACTCTCATTTCTACTCAAGAATCTAGGTATTATATAGAATTAATGCGAAGTAATATCATCAACAGCTAACACATCTGCTGTCCTTCATTATTGGTAACGTGTTTCAAACTCCCAGACATATGCTACATATTCTACAAATGTAATAGAAAGACATGGGTGAAGGAGGGTGTGGGGTGTGTGTTCCTAAACAATATAATTTCAATGTTTCAGAAACACGAATAATGAGGCACATTTACTAGATGTGAAATTGCATAAATAACACAAATCATATCTAGAACTGAAATGTAAGCACTGTGAATGTGCAGAGTTCAAATTGCTAAGGTTACTCTCTGATCCAGTCTCTATGAAAACTTGCTATAAAACTTGATAACCAAGTGCTTTAAAGGGTATGACAGGAAAGAAGCAGTCCACAAGGTCTCTTGTAGTAACTACCTGTCTGGCACTACAGACATTTTTCACAAGAAAAAACAACAAATATTTCACCTCCAGAAATGGTGGGATTGAAAGGAGAAAAGGGACAGTGCCAATCCCATCTCCCTCACCCATGTTCAGGTTTTTATACTGCTGGTGTTTGCAGGCTTTTTTTTGGCGGTGGTGGTGATTTGTTTCTTTGTCTTTTTTAAGAGCAGCATAGCTATTTTATTTGTTCCATGGAAAATGGTACAGTAAAATGAACAGCACTATTTGGTTAACCTCCAAATTACAAGCAGTTGTTAAGCCCACAACCTCAATTAAAATAGGAGATGGAAGACAAAAAAAATCTCTTCTTCCACAATTAAAACGGATTAAGTACATAAGCAAGGATAACCAGTCTCAAAATCCACAGTGAAATAGGTTTTCAATGTTTATACAAATGTTGCACTAAAAACAAGAGTGACTGAGTGCCAATAGGCAGAAGCAGTGTACAGAGCTGAGCAGTGGGCAAAACCCAAGAAAGACTTGCTCCGTCATCAATGAGATTTTTATTCCTCTTATCTGAGTTTTATTTCCAAGTCTAGATTCACCAGTTACAAGAAGGCTGTGGTATAAAACTCCATAGAGATGCAAAACATCACCAATTTGGATCTTAGAGGGAAACAAAGTGTATTTGTTCTCACTTACTTCTAAGCACTAATTACAGCTCATACAGCTTTTTGTCAGAAAACTATTTGCTGCCAGAAAAATATCACTCCATTGAAACAACTATTTTCATGGTGAAATGATCCAGTTTTAACAAGTATTCCATAGATCAAGTTTCTTTGGCTCAGAAATACTTTCAGGTTTTTTGCTAAGGATTTTTTTTTTTTTTTTTTTTTTTTTTAAGACCAGAAAAGGCTCCAAAACACCACTGTAACCTGCAACTTGCTGATGGGGACTGGACAGAAGTAAGATTTAGGTCTTCCAGACTGAACAGGGTTTTTTCCCTCTTGGCCATTTTGTTTGATGATGGCTGTACAGAGGAAGAGTCTCCTTTTTCGAAAGTGCAACCAGCAAAATGACTATCAAGTAGCTCAAGCTTTCCCTGATCGCCTGCTGAGTGAGAAAATAACATGCCAAGGGAATATCTTAGTATGCACAAGAAAAGAGGGTTCAAAACATCCATGGAGTTTTCATTATTTTTGTTTTGTTAACAATGCATACATTACTTTTCACAATACCTCAATTATGGGTGTTTTCTCCCCAAGACCTATAAGTCCTGACATGATTGACAAATGACTACAGTTCAATTTGTGACCCCATTTGCTAGCTTTATGACCATAACAGAACTCAGCATCTCTCCACTCTCAAAGTCCTGATCTGGAAAGCTGAAACAAGAGCACTTTGACAGCTTTCCCCAACAGAGGTATTTTTCCCTTCACAGAAAAAAGGTGCTTTGTCAAAATGTCCTTTCTGAAGCTTCTTTAAATATCTTTTACTAATCAGTTCCTGTTCCTCAGCATTCATACGGCTTTAGCAACCAAACCTCAAACAAATGTTAGCAATCAAATCAGCAATGGCCTCCTGATTCACTTCTAGTGCTTTTACTTTCTATTTAATGAAAATATAGATGAGTCTGCAGAAAATAACTCAAGCTGCCTTCAACAGCTGAAAGATGAGTGTACAGAAAACAAAGCTATAGACACATTACTATGAAGTCAGTTTGTAGAAGAAAGAAAGAAGAATTAGCTTCTTTTTCCCTTTGAATTTGGTCTTTTTGGTATTAAACAAAATAAAATTATGCAAGTGAGTATAAAGATATAATGCACAGAAGATGATACTTCATAATCTGGACCTGCAAATGATAGTAATGCAGAGTATGTAAATGTAGTAAAAAGGGTAACAATTCCACTACCCTTCAACCCACATAACTATTTATAAAAGCAGTGGAATTAACAAGTACTTTTTACATATGTTTACTGTTTTCCTTAAAAACCTCTGCACAATTTATTTCTACCACTCCTACTTTTAATTAATCTTGAAGTTATAATTGAAAGCAAAGGATAAATTGGATGATGAAAGTAAGTAGCTTTAAAAAAGGAGAGCAAAACAGTGAGGGAATGAAAAATGGTTTTCTAATATTTGTCAGCAAGAGAGCTAATGCTGTAAATGCTAACTAATACTGAACTCCATCTTGCACAAGCAGTAAATCTTACTATTCTAAATTCATATTTGGAAGCACAGCCTAAAAACCTGAAATAGGGAATCAAAAGCTGATCAGCTTTAAAAAAAAAAAAACAAAAAAAAAACCTCACTATTTTATCGTTGCTTTAGCCTTTTAAGAGAAAGCACAGCTGGGAAGAGTTGTGGTTTAAGTAGGTCAGCTTGCACTCCAACCACATATGTAAGCTTTTATAACAAATATACTGTATAGAATACAGCAATTTAATATGGAGATAGATTTTCAAGCCAATGAAGACTTGGATTCAGACGTATCTTCTACCCCAGCAAATACAAAAGAGCCAGGAAGAATCTTCAGTGTAAATCTTCTATCACTAAAGACTGTTCCAACAGAAGAGCTGTTAGATACATATATCTATATATAAAGATATATGTATGTATGTATATCTTATAGAGAAGCAATACTATGGTATAAAATTACCTCACTTGATGGGACTGAGGCTCAGATCCCATCCTAGAACATCCTCTTTGGCAGCAGGGCACACACATCACATCTGAATTGTGTTTCAGACTGAATACATTCTTCCTTTTTTTCCAGACTAGTTAGTTTAACTATTTACTACAAGTATCTACTTATATAAAGCATTTCTAGTATGGAATAACACTTTTCATTGTTGTTTGCATCTCCTAATTGTCTACACAATACTCTATTAAATGAGCTGTATTCCTCCTGAGAGAATAAAGGCAGCAAAATCTTACTCTCCACAAGTGGGGGCGGAAGGAGGGAGGGGAAGGAATGGGGAATATAGATTAGTATTAGCATTGTTTTCCGTTTCTCCTCAAATCTGCAGTAAAGTCTTATTTTTCCCAATTCCAGTAGTGGTGGTGCACTCTTCGAAAACACAGCTGTTGGCTTTATATTTACTAGTATGCAGCTATTGCGCTGCTTAATATATTTTCACATTTTTATTTTAATACATAAGCAACATATTTGAGACCTAAAATACATTAACCTGCCCCTTTTTCCTCGTTTACACACCATGCACTTGTTTCATATTATTTAATCAATAAAATGCTTTCCTATTTCAGAGTATTATGTAAGGCAAACAAACTACCACAGAAGCCAAAATGAGGGATGAGAAGTTAATTCTGTGTCCATAATTAGGAAAAGGAATCAGAATTTCACTTTCAAGCAGTGCTTGAAACACAAAAACAAACAACAAAAAAAAAAAGCCAAAATCTTTACTTCGTCTGTTCTGCATTAATTTTTCTATGACTTTATGTTTCAGTGCCGTAAGAAAAGCAAAAGCCCAACAGAAACTACTACAGTATGAGGCAGTAGATGAAAATTAAAGAAAATCCATGCAAAAAACAGGTTTGAGAAGTCAAAATTGGCTGACTTAAAGCATCATTGTAAAATACAATTTACATAGTTTAAGGTTTTTTTTTTAATGTGTTTTTTTACACTGGTTCCAATGTAACCAGTGTCTTTAGTTTAGTAGTACTGAAATTTTGTAAGATACCAGCAGGTATTCCAACAGAATGCTGAAAACATTTAATATATTCCACTTGCATTCCTTACAGCTACAAAACCTGTCCAACATTTACTTAAAGTATAAAATGATATAATTTGGTTTTAAATAAAAGATCATTTCTGGTAACATCACAGAAGTTGGCCAGACTTTTTTTTAACAGCACTGCATTGTACAGACAAAGAAATAGCAATATTATTATTTTTTTTAATCTTATTGATCCTTACTTATTGTCTTCATTCAGTTATAATAATTTTAAGGTACTTTGCTGTCTTAAAGTCTAAAAATCTATGAATCTAGGAGTCTAATTACTCCCCTAGTAATTTTAGGGGAGTAAACGGCCAACAATTCAGAGATCTTGGACATGAACACAGATTCATAAATCTTAAATTTGTAATCTTTTCATTCAACAACATAGTAGATTAAAGTCCAACTTCAAATACTTGGATACAAAGTTTCTGTAATAGTAATTCAGTATGCAGTTCCTTTAGTCATGGTGGATATGTTTAAGTTATACTGTAATAGCAGACCCTTAAACATGCAGTTGCTGGGAAAGAGCAATCTTACTTAAGGACCAAAGCTGCCCTTTGGAATACAAGTTACCATGAAATACAGGCCTGAGCAGTTTATCCAAACTTTCTCATGAATCATAATAAGCTACAAAACATTTCTCAATACCCTGTAGCAAACTTAAGGCTTGTAATATAAGTATAAACCATTAAAACAATAAATAGTAAGTCAGAAGCTACAGCTTACAACATGAATGGAGAAAGACCATCCTGTTAATGACAACTGCCTTAAGGCTTCGACTATATAAAATGAAACATTTCAAACCTTTCAACTGTTTTTCAGAGTATCTCCAGTTACAAGGAAGTAACTCTACGCAGTTGGCTGCTGTTATTTTGCCTCTGCGTTTACATGGGGACAGAGAGAATAGACTGTTCAGAAAAAAAATAAGTTACATGAAAGCACTAATTTTCACCTAGATTATTCAAAGTTTGATAATTACAAAGTTTCCAGAAAACATAATGGATTTCTTTGCAGCTTCCATCAAAACATTTCCATACAAACACTCTATTTTGACAGCTGTGCCAAATGCTCTAAAAAAGTTTCACCCTTAACAACAACCATCAACAAAAACACTGAACCCAACAAGAAAAAATGGAAGTGACCATTTTGCATATGATAACTGCTCTTACTAGCAGGAGGAGATGATTTTTTTCTTTTAAGAATCCTCAAGGTAACAGAATGGCAGATGTATACACATTAACCATGTTTCTCCCCTGTAGAAGAAACGGGCACAAAATGGACAGGTAGATCTCCTGCCCAACAATTCAAAACAAGAACCCAACCTGTTCCTACAGCTTTGGCATTATCATTAGGCATCAAAGTTGATCTTGAGAGCAAAAAGTGCTAAGAAAATTGTGTCCTCTGGCAATATCAGAACTACACACCCCACTAGACTGTGAAACCTGGGTCTGCAAGCCAGTTGCAACTTCTTCCTTAATAATTACCTCCATAGAAAAGAAAAAAGTTGCTCGTTCAAGGTTCACTTAATCATAACCATCTTAACGTGCTAACATCCACCTACTTTTCTACGAAGCCCTTCCTGAGAACACCAAACTAACAAAGGCCATCCCCCCAATCTCCCTAACGAAGTACCAAATATGCACAACTATACTGCAGCAGAAAGATAGATCTGTATACAGTTCACAATGACATCCATATCCAAAATTCATTTGAACTCTTGTAAGAACAACTTTTACAAGGTCAAGTCTGTCATACTGCTCACTTTACACACTTTGTTTGCAGCCTGGTATTATTCCATTCTAAGACAGGAAACAAAGTAGATGTGCCACTTCATAACTGTGTTTCAACCACACACGTGCAAAAAAAAAAAACAAAAACAAAAACAAAACAACAAACCCAAAACAAAACAAAAGGGAATGTTCGCAAGGTTTCAATTGTAACACAAACCCCAGCTTTCAGCACTGAATGTACTGATGGTCATTTTCAGAGGGCTCTCAGACTAAGAAAACATAGCTTCACCTGAAATTAGATCTAACAGCTTGCAATTCAGCCAAGTCTCTTTAGAAATATGGCTATCATCTTGAAAGCATAACAACTGCACGGGACAGAATTCACAGTATGCTCCGTTCTTTTAACTAAAATGCTTGATTTGATTCAATTCTTGCATTTCTATTTCAAAGAATGAAATACATAGACACAAAACATGTAATACAAAAACCTAGCCCAGCTATGATACCTGTTGAGAATAAAGTATGCAAAAATGCCAAAGTCAGTCTTTATAAGCTGAAGAGATGAGCCAATTCTCAGCTCCTCTGCGCTGACAAGGGACCTTAGCCCACCGTCCCCACGTTGCCAGGCAACCATCCCTGTATCCTCAGCTGTATTCATTAGCCATTAACTACCATCAGGCTCCTTTTCTCTTCTCCCTCACACAAGCTCCCACTCTCAGATTTATGAAGGGGAGGGGGAAGTTAAACAAGATGACTTTCTTTCTGATCAGAATAACATTCTGAGTTTTAATAGCTCATAGATTTTAGCCAATTCACACAATTCATATAACTGCTTTGTAGTGAAAGATACAGCATGATTACAAGGTACAGTTCTTTTAGTAAGAGGACTCCGTTAAAAGTTGACATTAATAGAAATCTTCTAAAAAGCCTATTATTAAGCAGTGATGATCTACTGACAGTATTGAAGTGTCCTTTGAATTTATACACAGATGACAGCTTTTTAACTCCAGAAGAATGGCATTTGACATGAGGAAATGCTGTTCTAAAACTTGTCAAGATAAATAAAAATCAATCGATCTCAGAAGTAGAAATGTGTTATCTTCAAAGTATTCCATGGAAATAAAGCAAAACTTCAACCACTCGAGGTAGTGATCCACTGTCCTCAATATCAACAAAAATATGCACCACCTCCAATGCAGCAGTTTCCCTGCCTGCCATCACCAAGGCACAGGTTAACACCCACTCAGAGGTACTAGTAGGTAAGTCACGCAGCCATAAGCATAGTTAGACAATGCAAATGAAGATGAAAACTCTTTCCCCACCCCCAGCCACAGGTTTGCTTCAGGCAGAGCAATTCTCATCCAGCTCCTCACATTGCAGCCCAACTATCAATGGTGTCACAGGCGAAGTGGCAGGGCCACGGCTTCCCACAAAGGGGAAGATAAAGTTCTTTCAGCAGAAGTTCATGCTTGTATCAACTTAATGCTACCATCAAACAAGCCTGTTACACATTCTTGGTACTTCAGAATCTTGCTAGTTTCCTTGAGACTGAAGTTTACTAGAACTCCTCAAGTGAACTATTAAAATGTTGGAAAATTTATTGCAAAGCACTAAAAACCACTGAACATTGCAAACCCCACAATCCTACAACAGGGAAACACAAGATTCCCAGCATAACGCTGTGCAGAGATTTCTCTTGAGCAGAGAACAGAGAAGTTGCACTGTCTCTCTATCCTTTTTTATTTTTGAGACCGGCATGTGAACATGTTTTCAGGTCTGTTAACCATCACTGGAGAAGGTGCTTGGCTAGCGATTATTAGGACAGAGACCTTGAACAAGTCTGGAGAACATCCTTACAAAGGCTAAGAGAGCTTAGTCCAATATTTAATTCAAAGTTGGGGTGCAACTAACTAGCAGTCAAAATAACAAAGCCAGGATCAGAAGTGTGATAACATAAGCTCGTGCTGGTGAGCAGAAAGAAAGAAAAAGTAGTGCTATTTTCAATGCTTCAAGCTGATTCGGATATATTCAAGAAATAAAAAAGGCAAATGTTTTCTAGCAGTGTAATCTGTTGGGCAGTTTTTCAAGAATCATTAGAGTTTTTCCATCACCAGAATCTTCAAGATTGGAGGCTTTTGCTTTGTTTTAAGTGCAGCTACAGAACACACAGAAGTAATTATACCAAGGAAGGCCTATTGCCTTCAGACAGGACAACCACATCAGCTGCTCCAGTTTTCAATTTTTCCATGGTCTGTATATAGCAACTACCAAAGGAGAAAACACACACCACAACGCAATTATATTTGACATGAAGAATTGATAAGAGAAGGAACAGTGCTATCACCTAGGAAGACCACTCTCCCACAATTCCTTAACAAGGCTCCTGGGTATTTTGTTATATACTTCATGAAACAAGACATGAAAATGAATGAAATTTAGCAAAGCATATGGAAAACACAGAAACAACTCTTGATGTCAAAAAACTAGATGACAGAGACAATTCTACAGCATGGAAGGAAATACCCTAACCTCTACTGTTTGCTCCTCAGAGAACAAAACCATTTTTACAGACTCATGTTTCACAAAACTTCCTTCTGGTTGCATCCACATAGGTCAAAATTGAAGATCCTCCTCTCATTTTCAGATGAAACTTCTGTAATTTGCACCCAAAGTAGACAGCACAAGAAAAAGTATTTTAGCTGGCCCATTTATAATCACTTCAGTATAACACACAGTCACACCTATTTGCTACTTAGGCAAATACACTATTGATCAATCTCTACACTGACAGATTTCTTAAAATATTTTCTTCTGATGCCAGACTAAAGGAATTGTTGAATTTGTTTGGTATTACCAAACAGCACAGACACAGCATGAGAATCTGAAACCATTCTTGCTGCAACTGCATGGCCCAGAGGGCACTGGGAGAGATCCCATCTTCATGGACAGCAGCCTCTCCATAAGCACAGCTCTCCATCTATTGTGCCAAGGTATCTGTTCATTGTGCTTATGGGAAATATTTGAAGTATAGAGTGGAAACGGCTATCCTGGCCAGACAGAGCTACTTCTCCGAACTACTGGGAAATGCAATTTTGCTTTTTTTATTTATTGTGACTGTCTAAATTCTGTTAGGCTGTTTTTACAAATTCTAAAGTTACATAACTTCTTCATTGCAAGCCTGTCATCTGTAACTTTACTAAAGCTTCATTTCATTAACACTTTACCAGTACCATGACAGTAATTTAGATGTGTTAAATACTTGCAAAGAATAAGACATTCTCACTACCTGTGAGTCGTTGGGTATTTCCCAAATATCTCAAATATTAAGTTTAAATATACACTTAACTGGAGCCTTACCACAGGAATATCTGTATTTAAATATTGTTCAAATCAGAAAATTATTAATAGCAAATTATTTAAATAACTCCATAATCCTTAAAGAAAACTTCCAATTCTCATTAAGCCCTAAGAGAAGGATTATAATCCCACCTGAAAGGGGATACAACCAAGCCTGTGATAGAGTGTCATTAAGTAGGACAAAATTATAAAACAAAGCAAAACTCTTATCCTGGTGTGGGTTGCTGTCCTACCCCACTGGCAGCTGGGCAGGCTCACTGAAGGCCTGGCTGTCTGGAGCTCGGTTTTATGGCAAGTCCAGTATCACAACCCCTAATACTAGTGATATGAAGCAGCATATGGCTTCTGTCTAATAGCATTGGTTAAACATGAAGAAAGTTTCACTTGAAAGTAATGGTTTTTGAGTACAGCAATCTCACTGACCAATTCAACTACACACACAGCAGGGCAAATAGATCCAAAAAGCTTCAAACACTGAAAATTACCCATTTTCATTGATTTCAGTGAACAAACAAAAGTTACTAAACAGTCAAATGAGGCATAGCCATGACATTTAGTGGAGATTGAGAATATTTAAATAAAGTCACAAGTAATTAACTGTCCATAAAGTTATTAAAAGAATTATTTACGCAATATTTTTACAAATAAAACAAGCTTCCTGCATCCTACCACATAACACAGCAAGTTAAACAATTCAGGAGGAGAAATACTAAATAATGCAGTGTTAGAGGATACACCTTCCATATAAATGAGAAATCAAAGCATACATATATAATGAAAGCTATAGAGTGCTGAGAATTAGTCTCTCATTTGGCTCTTACTTTCCTACAGATATTTAATTACCCCTTAGTCATTTTCACTGCCTTACTCTCTATACCAGGAGTATGGTACCATGACAGTAAAATTAAAATGAACAAAAATGTGAATCCTCATTCTAGCAATTTTGTTTGCAACTGAGCTCATGAAATACAGAAGCCAGAGTTGCAACCTGATTTTTAATTATTTATACTTTGCTGCCTTCATAATTTCATATTTTCCATTCAATTATAGTGATCTCTCCTTCATATGCATATTACATTTTTAGACAAAAACAGACACTTGCTAAGGCAGTACTGTAAGACACATAAGCATTCATGCTACTGACTTTTTGTTTTATTACTGAAGCCTACCCCAAATTCATGCTTATATTTTGACAAAACAAAGTTTTGCAGCTTAACTCCTTAAAATGCATACTTTCTTTGTTCTGAGCACATCATATCCTCACATTTCTTTCAAACAGAACAATTCTGATGTTAGAACAGGTGTTTGATACATTTTTTTCATTTACCTTACAGCCAAAGTGGGATCAGTTTTTTCAAGACTTTTTCACGAAGACATATTTTCAATCTGGCCTCAACATTAACACTCTGAAAAAAAGGAACACATCATATTTTATAAAACACCAGTCACTGAAACAGAAAACTAAGCATTTTCAATGATGTAACCTGTAAATATTAAGACACTTTCCTAACACAGCAGCAGTAGAACATGTTCTTAAATATACTGGTACTTATGAAGTATTTTTCACATTTAAAGAAATAAAGTGAAGGCGGTTTCTTTTCCAAGGTGTTCCATAGACACCCACAATGTGGAACTCACCAAGCTATTCCACTGCCCCACTTCATTTTACAGGACCTCAAGCAGCAGTAATCCCAATAAAAAAATAAAAAAAATGCACTGAAGTAGCAGGAGAGCAGTGCCCATCTCTCAGACACCAGGCTTTCATATAAATTTTACTGAGCCAACATAATGGCTGTAGCAGCCACTTAAAAACTGGCTTCCCCTTGTGCAGATTAAGAAGGTGGGAAAGAGCAGCTGGAAGATGGACAGGCTTCAGATGGGAGATAAACTTTTACATCTTTTCTTAGGTATGCATTCAAAGATCTGATCAAAGTTATCCTTTCAATAATCGGAAGAATAAAAGCTGGAAAGAAAAATTTAAAAGCCATGTTTGAATTAATCATCAGGAGATGAAGCATCTTAAAAAAAAAAAACAAAACAAAAAAAAAAAAAAACCACAACTGATGGTACTTTAACTATTCATGCTTCAGCTGTTACTGTAATTGCCTTCAAGGTAATCCTGCAGAGTCACAGTTCATAAAAACAGAAGAACAATAGGGAGAGAGTCCCCTTATCTTTGTAGATTTGAACTCTGTCAGAGATGCATGAAGCAATTTCGGCTAGGAGAACACTAAGTCATCACCTGGTTCAACAGCCCATTTAAAGCAGGAATTACATCAACATTACATCAGGATGCTCAGAGCCATGTACAGTCATGTAAAACTAGGATGAAAATACTAGCCCTAAAGTGGATTCACACTTTGCCCTTCAAAGACCTGGTCCCATTTTCACTAAGACAGATGAAAATGGACTGCAGCAAAGCATCAAAAATTTAAAATGAAGTAAGGATGGACTTAACCCAGTTCCAAAAAGCACATTTCCTTGAGTCATAAATACAATAGAATTCTACTTTTCTGCAAAACAACACATTTAAATTATAGAAGACCATGTTAGCACACATTTCAGTTACGGTTTTAGTGAACAAGATAATACGGAGGGGGGATAAAAGGGAAAAAAAAAGAAAAAAATCAGTTCTTCCCCTGGACCAGGAAAAGACTTATTTGCTCACAGGTCTCAGATAAAAGCTTCACGTTAGAACACTTTACCTGTCTTACAGTTATACTGCTCAAAAGATGAACTGTGAGATCAAATCCAGCTTTCTATTAAGCTCTAGAGATAGCCACATGCCATGCAACTCATGGGACTTCAGGTTTGGACATTAGTAGTAGACACGGCATATGTGAGGAAAGCATTTCAAAAGGGCATGAAAACTAATAGGTCTTACGCATACATGTAACAAAGGAAAAAAAGCTGCTACTAATGATACTACTCAGTCAGGATTCAGAACTACAGAAAGACGACAACTGTACAATTCCAGAGAATTCTGAGAGATTCTCCCAAAGCTGCCCACTTAGAAGAACCTTGGATTTCTTCCAAGCGGGGGGGGATCAAATCTAGTCAAACTAAATATAAACTAATCAAAGTTTTTTGTGTTGTACGAGGCTGAAGAACAACTGCAAGGGCAAATTTAAGACAGAGAATGTTTTGGTTTTTTTAAGTCTAATCGAAAACCAGAGAAAAAAGAACACAGTGAACTGTCATTAGGTTATAGTTTTCTCCAGTCTTTTGCGTTTAGATAGTATAGTTTTCTCCAGTCTTTTGCGTTTAGATAGTCACAGCATTATTTAAAACATGGAGAACATTTTAAGGTTTTGCTGTCACTATCACTCATACCTGCAGAATCTTACAGCCCTGCGTCTTCTAGATATGCAGTTAAAGAGGGGACAATGTGATTTGTCCATTTACAAAGTAATGAGATTCAGGACTTGGAACTAAAGGTTTTGTTTCAGTTTTCCCCTTTACCATGCAGACACACCTTCTTCATAACTGACAACCTTCCTGTGCAGGGTTGACTATGTTCATATATACTTCACGTCCATGCCCCCTGTACCTTTATCTTCTAAGCAACTAGCAAAAGTACAGATAATGACACTGAAGCAATTTAGGCAGGCAAGCATTAACTCAAGGAAAAAATTCCTGGTCACAAATCCTGAAGAAATTATTCTCTCCTCAGCAAAGTTTTTATTTGAAAGATAAATATTTTTGCTGGGAGAGAACATTGCAAATTAGAGCAGAAATCCCATCTGACTTAGAATTATAATTCTTGCATTTTGCATGAGTTTCAGAATGCAATGGGTAGAGAAGGTAGGGAGAGGAGGGAGGAATACAACAGCTAACAGATTAGATGTTGTCACTTACGATCCATCATCACATTTTCTCAGATTATGAAAATAAAATTTCCCCAGTAGTACATTTTATGCTTGACAGATTACAGATTTGTTTACACTTTTAAAATTGGAGCACTTGGATTTTACAGAAGTTCAGGTCTCCTGACACCAGCCTTTATTATACAGTTTGACATGAGTCAAGAGAAACATTCAACAAGACAATGCCACACACACTTTCAGGCAATGAAATGGGCGAAGTCACAAACTCCTTAATGATCACTTCAGCAAGTCTAAATTTCACACTTTTTCCTTGACTATACAGCTGGCTCAGAAAGGTCATTAGACTATTATATTCACTGTTATGTAGAGCAGCACTATACACATGCAAAGTTTCTATAGCAACACTTTCTTAATTCACTCTTTAAGCAAAACACCAATTAGCTTTTTATTACAGCCAATTAAAAAAGTCTGCACGCTAATTGACAACCTCTCTACTCAGAATTTAAGCTTCTGCAAAAGAAAATTGCTGTGAAATTTTGTGTGGTAATAGCTTACTTCCTATTCTTCCTTCTTAACAGAACAGTGAATTATTCTTGGTACAGGCTGAATGTTTATTTTCAATCCAAAATGTTTAGACACAAAGAAGTAACCTATCCTCATATGACTTAAATCTTCATAGACCCTGAAGATCAAAAGCTTCAGAAAGGCAAGAGAAATGTAATCAACAGACTTATTTCTGCATGACAGGAAACTGGGCATAGGCCTATGCACTTGGAGATCATGCAAGAAGCAGCCACCAACTTGTTTATCTCAGAGTATTTAAGCATGTTGAGCCAAGGAAGAAAAATGGCAAAAAACAGTAAAAGTCAAATTCAGTAAGGCAGCAGAGATATTTTCATTTGCTTCTAAGTACTTATTGATGGTTTTCTCAGTTGTCTTCTACACAGCTGGTGATGACAGCTTCTCTGTATGGCACTTCAAGTACCAAATACCAAGATACATTAGTCAGAAAACAGTCAGCAAGCACAATATAAAAAGAAACACATCACGATTCAGAGTAACAGGAGAAGTAATAAACAGCAAAAGCTAAATTGTCCTTCTGAGTAAGATGTTGGGCAGGAAGCTGAATAAAAAACATTGTTCTCCTTACAGTTCTTCCATGTGAGATGTCAGTATTCACATTACTAATAAATAAATACACACAGAATAAAGCAGCAGAGGGCTACTTTGATGGGCTTGGCATGCCCCAATCAGGAATTAGAGGTACATGAGTATTTCAGGTCTGCAGGTTCTTAAGGACAATCTACAGAAACTATTTCTATTGTCACCACCTTATAATTACTTATGCTGCCTTATACTGCAGTATTAGTATACAAACTTAAGACATCTGACAAGTTATGTGGGGACACAATAAGCAGTAAACAAAATATTCTTTTAAAAGGCTGATGAAAAGAAATAGGAGTTACAGTCATCTTCCAATCTTACCACTGTAGAGAACAGACCCACGCATCCTGACATGTGGAAGAGATCACTATGTATAAACTTGGAGATGAAGAAGTGTCTGCAGCATGAGAAGACCATCGGCTGCAAAGTCAATAGAGTCTGGAGTGCAACACTGGGCTACGCAGTAAGCAAGGACACCTTACCTCTACAAGGGACTAGGATTAAGCAACACAGCTACAGGCTTTTATACTTGGTTCTTTAAAGAGATAAACTAAAACACAACTCCTTGAATGGACGGAAAGTGTTAAAACATTGGAGCTTAAAGCCTTCCAAGTGCAAAGTCTCCACTACCAGATGCACAGCTCCACCTCCTGCAGAGAGACTGTATCACTCCAAGACACAGTACACACTGTTACACGCAGAGTAAGTACTAATTGAAACTAATGTTGTTATTTGTGGTCCAATGACTTTGAAAACTTCTCTTCTAGTAAACCCCTGCTACCAGCACCTCACCTCACTGACAGATCACGCAGCTCTGCGGTGTACATCTCTCCCTTCTCTGCCATTGAAAGAAGGGGACCAACCAATGTCCCAGGATAAAACCTATCCATCAGTCACAGCAATACAGCAGTGAATACTTGAGAGTGCCAAAACAAACAAATTAGCTTTTTTCCTCCCTTTTTTATTCTTTTAAGCTTTCTGCATTGGTATTTCAAGCAATTTAATATTTCAGTTAGTGTGGGTCTACCCTGTCAGTTAAATATTACACACCAACAGAGTGTATCTGAGGAGAAGACTTAGGGCAAAATTTAAAGGTAATGGCAGAGCTACTTATTGGTAGCAGCCAGGATCACCTTCAGCTGCTCTCAGGGAACTTACATTCCCCGTACCAGAAACACTCCAATCCATAACAGTCACTTTTCAAATACATGACCACTAGGTATGTCTTTCCTACTTTCTTCTCTGATTTGCTCTTTGCCCAATCAGAATGAACTGAACAGTCACATCCATGCAGTCAGGCAGGTGGTGTGTGATGTGAAAAGCCATGTGGGAGTAAAACAATAGGTATGATTTCTGGCCATCTCATTCCTGCCAAGAAAACACCTTCAGTGGCCTAAAATATGAACCCAAGCCATCTGTGCAGCCATCCCAGGTCTTTGTAAAAGCAGACAGTTCACAAATAAACATGATCAGGTAGATACAGGCTTCTGCTCTATATTTCCTCCTATTATGACTGGCATTCAAAACATCTTCATTAAAAGAACAATTTGCACGTTCAGTAACAGGTAAGAAATAAAGTGCTATATTCCACTTTAAGACTCCAGAAGCAACATTTTTTACTTTGGTTGACTTTTTTTTTACTGTTTCGCAGTAGGGCTCACTGCAATTAAATTGTCTTTGTCCAAGTATAAAAGCTCAAAATATTCTGTTATTTCCAAGAAGTAATGGGATGGTTTTCTGCATATCTAAATTACCCACTGTTATGACCTGCCCTAGAATTAAAGCAGATTAGAACAACAGTCTAAACAATATTGAGAGCATGGATTTTCAACAGTTCTGAAACATCCTTCTTACTCCTTTCGTTTACTTTTCTGATTTTGAAACACGTAAAACACAGAAGCATGACTGCAGTAAATTCCGGTAACTACCATGGACTTCTCCCATTCTCTCAATGAAGGAAGTATTTCCGAAAACCTTCCCCCCAAATATACCTTTCCAATTCCTACACAAGCCTGTGAAGGCAATAATATGATCCTCTAACAATGGATGATGTAAAGAAGAATTCAAAGAAAACCTTATATTTTACAACAACATTGTTCAACAAAGAACTCAGAACACAGAACCTGAAAATAAAATAACTGTTCAAAAAAAACTTTTATTTCTTCACATCTTGGTGAAGAAAGAAAAGTATTAACTTCATGAACTTCTACACTTCTGTTGTGGTTTAAGCTCAGCCATGCACCGTCTCTCTCACTCCCTCCCTTCCTCCCCCTGCTCCCTTGAGGAATGGGGAGGAGAACTGAAAGAATGTAACTCCCGCGGGTTGAGATAAGAGCAGTCCAGTAACTAAGGTATAACACAAATCACTACTGCTACCACCAGTAATAATAATGATAAGGGAAATAACAAGGGGAGAGAATACAATCACTCACCACCCGCCAACCAATACCCAGCCTGACCGAGCAGTGATCTAACCCTTCCGGGTAAGTGCCCCCATTTAGATCCTGGGCATGATGTGCTGTGGTATGGTCTGACCTCTTTGGTCAGTTTGGGTCAGGTGTCCTGTCTCTGCTTCCTCCTGGCTTCCCCTCCTCCCTGGCAGAGCATGAGACTCACAAAGTCCTTGGTCAGAGTAAACATGACTTAGCAACAACTAAACACATCAGTGTTATCAGTGCTGTTCCCAGGCTGAAAGTCAAAACCATAGCACTGCACCAGCTACTAAGGAGAAAAAAATGACTGCTACTGCTGAACCCAGGACAACTTCAATAATCTGAAGTTACTACCCCTAAACCTAAGAAAACTCAGTTTTAACTACAATGTTTGAAGTAATTAAAATGCTACCCAAGCAATGCTACTTTCAACACTGTCCTAATTCTTGGTACCCTTTTAAGGATGTACAGCAAGATCTCTGACTTGCAGTCAGATCAAACAGTAAATCCTCTCCTTCCTTTGTGCCATTGTTACTTTATCAACTAGAAGGCTGAAAGTTACTGGTAGATTCAGTACTTGTTACAAAACTTCAACCTTGTATACACAATTGCTGTATCTGTAAGTTCTGGAATCAGAAACCGTGAGCAAATAGAACAAGAGAAAGCTATAATCACTACCAAGTTCTGGCATAACAGAGGAATTATTGCATCTTTTTAATTTCCATAAGGTCTCCCAAAAATCGTGCTTCTTTATCAGGCAAAATAAATACACTAAATCTCCAGTCTTGCTACTGGTATCTACAGCTCGTATCTACAGGTGATGATACATATTTTCCTATTTTATCATTTCAAAATTAAGTTCAAAGACCTAAAGACACAGAATCATGATAGATTAAGCCAGGAAAAGAAGCAAGAATCTACAAGGATCCCTCCAGCTCACAGTCAGGAAAATCTGGCCAATTTTAAAAAATACTTAAACATCGCGGAAACTACAATTAAAAGTTTTTATGGAGGAATAACACTGTTAAAAGAACCCAACGTATCTCCCTTATCCTTATTTTTCCTCCTGAAACTTCCAGAAAGCACCTAGTTACAGTATTTTTTATATCTTTTTATATTACATGCAAAGCAGCATCTATAAATCGATGGGTCCGGATGGAATACACCCGTGGGTGCTGAGGGAGATGGCGGAGGTCATTGCTGGGCCACTCTCCATCATCTTTGGTAAGTCGGGGGAAACAGGAGAGGTGCCCGAGGATTGGAGGATGGCAAATGTCACACCAGCCTACAAGAAGGGCAAGGAGGACCCGGGTAATTACAGACTGGTCAGCCTTACCTCCATCCCTGGAAAGGTGATGAAACAACTTATTCTTGACACCATCACTAGACATATCAAGGATAAGGGGGTCATTAAGAGCAGCCAACATGGCTTTACCAAGGGGAAGTCATGTTTGACCAACCTTATAGCCTTCTGTGAGGAAGTAACTAGGTGGCTGGATGATGGTAGAGCAGTAGATGTGTTTTTTCTTGATTTCAGTAAGGCATTTGATACTGTCTCCCACAGCATCCTCACAGATAAGCTAAGGAAGCGTGGGCTTGATGATCAGGTAGTGAGGTGGATCAAGAACTGGTTGAAAGGAAGAAGGCAGAGAGTTGTAGTCAATGGGGCAGAATCTAGCTGGAGCCCTGTGACTAATGGAGTTCCTCAGGGGTTGGTGCTGGGACCAGTGCTGTTTAATATTTTCATCAATGACCTGAATGAGGGAACTGAGTGTATCCTCAGCAAGTTCGCTGATGATACTAAACTGGGAGGAGTGGCTGACACACCAGAGGGCTGTGTTGCCATTCAGTGAGACCTTGACAGGCTGGAGAGTTGGGCGGAGAGGAACTTGATGAAATTCAACAAGAGCAAGTGTAGAGTCTTGCATCTGGGGAAGAACAACCCCATGTGCCAGTACAGGCTGGGGGCTGACCTGCTGGACAGTAGTGAAGGGGAAAGGGACCCGGGGGTCCTGATGGACAGGACGATGACCATGAGCCAGCAATGTGCCCTTGTGGCCAAGAAGGCCAATGGCATGCTAGGGTGCATTAGAAAGAGTGTGCTTAGTAGGTCAAGAGAGGTTCTCCTCCCCCTCTACTCTGCCTTGGTGAGGCCTCATCTGGAATACTGTGTCCAGTTCTGGGCCCCTCAGTTCAAGAAGGACAGGGAATTGCTTGAAAGAGTCCAGCGCAGAGCTACAAAGATGATTAAGGGAGTGGAGCATCTCCCTTAAGAGGAGAGGCTGAGGGAGCTGGGACTCTTTAGCTTGGAGAAGAGGAGACTGAGGGGTGACCTCATCAATATTTACAAATATGTAAAGGGTGAGTGTCAGGACGATGGAGCTAGGTTTTTTTCAGTGATGTCCAGTGATAGGACAAGGGACAACTGGTGTAAACTGGAGCATAGGAGGTTCCATGTGAATATCAGGAAAAATTTCTTTACTGTGAGAGTGACAGAGCACTGGAACAGGTTGCCCAGGGGGGTTGTGGAGTCTCCTACGTTGGAGATATTCAAGGCCCACCTGGACAAGTTCCTGTGTGCTGTACTCTAGGTTACCCTGCTCTTGCAGGGGGGGTGGACTAGATGATCTTTTGAGGTCCCTTCCACTGCTTGGGATTCTGTGATTCTGTGATTCTGTGATATATATATTATACCCATAAGAAAAATCAATACATGCAATTCAAATCTCAGCAACACGTGCAGTTGGGTGGATACACTGCTCTAGCTAATGCCAGGTTGCAGCTGTGAATCGACAAGCAACTTCAGTGCTACCACCAACTCTCACAGCACCTGATGGATTCACTCTGCATCTTTGCTCCTCAACAAAGGACTGGAAGAAGGAAGAGCCTGTGCAACTCTCTACACGGAAAGAAACAGGGAACCTATGTTGGTATAACACTTTGTCTTAGAGATAAGAACTCCAACAGTTTGCCTTTATATATTCAGAGAAAAATAATTAAGCATCTACCACATAAAAGACAAATATGGCTGCTTTGAATTGAAAGAGAAGGCAAAGAAACTGTGTTTAGTTACAGAGTCCCCTAACAACAAGCAGCAGAATGCTGTTATCTTTTCTGGGGGGAACAAACTGTTATCTACCTTCCCTGCTCCTAATGGGATTCCCTGGGGGCTCTTTTTTACCAGTTTCAAAAGGCCAGTCCCTGTTTCCAAGCACTTGTTACCAATGCTAAAGACACAGTCTCGTCCTTGATACAGAAATAAGTATTTGCCGGTTCAGACCACCATAAACTGAGAACAAGGTCCACAGCAGTACTTAAGTACATTGCAGTACAAAGTAGCAAGGGCATAACACACGATGACCAAAGTAGGGTAATATTCTGAAGAACAAAGTAATTTGTAATTATGTATTCAGTGATGTATTTCACTTCCAGCCTGGTTCAAAGTGCCCTGAAGTTTGCAGAACTTCCGTTGATTTTAACAGAGTTTAGAATATGTCCCTTATACCCTCTGAAATTGTATCAGGAAAGTAGTATCAGTTTATCAGGTTTAGTGGGTACACATACCATATTTTCTATCTAAGCTTCTCCCCTTTAAGGAGAAGGAATATTCATATATTCAGCAAATTCAAACACAAGAAATAAAACAAAGGAGAAGGCAGATTTCTAGATGATACAATAAAGACAAAAGGTTCATCTTCAAAATGGTTTGTATTTTCTCCCTTAACAAAAAAAAAAACCCTGATAATACATATTACGTTTTTACTTCTATTCTCACCAAGATTCATTCCAATTGTGAAAAGCAGGTACGTCTCTCGAAATAGACTACATCATAAAAAATAGCAAAAAGTCAAATTTCCAGACTTTACACCTATTTTCATCTAATAATTTGTTGCATTTTGCAACTGCTTATTAACCTCACCAAAACAGGGTTTATTATAGCACAACTATAGATAATCCTCTGTCAGCATTTTTATCAAATTCCTTACCTCTGCAGTTCATAAACGGGCAATAAAAATTACAAAAAAAAAAAAAAACATTCCAATGGAAACATGTCAGACTGGGGGTCTAGGCTGTTTTTAAGTCAGGAGAAAAAACAAGACCATACCTCTCCCATCCTGCCACATCACACAGACAGCCAAATTTAACAAAAAAACACAATTTTTAGCCCAGTGGCAAAGGCTGAGCTGCCCTTTAACATGTGCTCATTAAAAATACTCATTCTTGATGCTACGGTTCTGTGCCCTGCCAGGACACACAGAGCTCAGGGATGCCGGCACCAGCTGTAGGGGCCATAGAGGCAATGACAACTTTGGGCATCCAATGAGTTCAAAATCTCCTCCTGTGTCCACGGAATCACAGAAGGCTAAGAAGCCCAGGAAAAGGTGATTCAGCCTCAGTGCTGACAAGGCACATGGAGACAGTTTTCAGTACCTTTTAACACAGCAAAATGTTTTTTGGTGTTGAGATGCACGAAGTAGTAATCAATGAGCTCACTCAGGCATGTTACATACAGTACAGTAACTCAGAGCTGTGTGCTAATGAAACTAGACCGCACTCAAGCTAGCTTATCCTGAATTATATTAGGTATTTCTGCACAGCCCTAAATTGCACTACCTCACCTAATCCTTCAGAAGACACCACATTCAAGTCATCCCATGTTTTTGGAAAGGGGATAGGCAGGGAAAAGAGCCTCTTCACTGCCTTCATCACAACTAATGAAGCCCCCCTCCAGAGAGACAGCTCCATCAGGGGGTCACCCTCTCCTTCCTCTACTACTTGGGATCAGGAGCACACAACGGCCCTGATTCAACAGGAGAGAAGATACATGATTCCCACCTGATTCTGCCTTTAGCTGCATGGTTAGTGCTTGCCATGGATGAGGGACCTACATTTGCCCTGCCCAGAGAGGAGCTCTAAGTTTCTGCTGGCATCTGCTGGTTTTCATCTTCCCTGGACAAGCCCGGCACAGGGATATTCACCTGGTGAATTGCAGCACTAGCGGCCTACCATCTGTCCTAGATTAGAGCTAAACTTACAGCTGATTCCTTCTGAACCGTTCAGCCACAGTCAGTTTTGCTGACTTACTATTGGTCAGCATTATTTGTTATACTAGATATAAATAAAACATTAAACATTTTACCCAAAGTGTCCGAAATAGCCTGCAATTCTCCTGCTTCCTGAGCAAATTTAAATGAATTTTCTCTCCAATGGCTTTTTTTTTATTATTATTATTAAGGAATCAACACAAGGAAAAGCCATGACTAACTATGCCTTTTTTTTTTTTTAACACTAATAATTAAACAGAAGGAATAGCCAGGAGACAATACAGCCAAACTTAATCTGCTGCTCTAAGCCAAATTTTGTGCTTTTGTTCCTGCTGCATTATTTTGGTAGTCCAATTAACTTCTGATGTTGTCAAATGCAAAATCAGATAACTAAGAACCAGCTTGCACAATGGGTACTTACACAGAATACTGATCATAACACAATTCTAATTTCTATTAGCCTACGCTATCAACTAAATAGTCTTAAAAGCAAATGATAAAATACCTGTTTCACAGCAGCAATTATTAATTCCTGTAGTTCAGGAGACAAGTATTGCCTATTGTGTCAAACGGCAATAACTAATCCTGAAAACTCTTTTTATTTGTTTTTTAATTAAAACCACTGCACTACTGCAATGTATGTTTGCAGTTAGCTGCTGCCAGACTTAACTATGTCACCAGCAAATATCAATAAAGATCACATTGATTTAAGAGCATACATTGCTAAAAATCAATGTTCCAATAGGTGGAACAGAGGTGACTTCAGAATCACAAAGTCCTGCTTAGTTCAGCATCCAAAACAAAAATCCCATCCTAAGCCATTCTACATAAAAGACTTATAAATAAGAACAAAGACTAAACAGGGCAGAACACAAAATTTGACTAATAATGCAAAACCAACATTCTTGCTCACGCTGAAAGAAAAAATATCTAAGATCTGTAGTGATTTTATTTTGAGGGAAAAAAAAAGAAAATTAAATAACAAAACGCAGATGTATCTTGCCTTGTTGAAAGGCCAAAGAACGGTAACTTTAAAATGGTTCCGAACACAAAGCCTGATTCTCTGTTGGGTAAATCAGGAATAGTCCCAGTGGAAATAAAAGCTACTCCAGTGTTGGTGGAGGGCAGGTCAGACACAACCACTAGTAGCACTGTGATTTAAGACTCTCGTTGACAGTATGTCTGTGAAAAGATCAGGAAAGCTCTGATTGTCTATTATGCATTATTAAGCAACAGATCAATACAGAAATCTCCAGGGGGTACTAACATGCATCGCATGTGTGATTTAACCTTCTGCAGACACATCAAGCAAGCAACGAAAGCCGCTTTCCTGCAGTCCCACAGTCAGAGTCTGCTGCACCATGCAGCTTGAGCCATAACTGAAAATCTTCCCTCAGGTAGAACACATGTGGCATCTCTCCTCTTCTACCTCACCTTCTTCCTCCCACCCTGTTGGAATTTTTTGTGTGTCTATAGGAAGTTCAAGCTTTGGCTTTTTCTAATGGGATATCAAACTGCCTCTTTTTTACCCAGCTCTCTGTTTTCTGGAGAGTTCTAGGACAGTACTTGCACTCACAACTCCATCCAGCAGGAAGGGTTCTGCTGCTGACACATCTGTCAGCAGGACCTCAAGGTCCCACCTCAGGGCAATACACTGTAAATCTGTTTACTTAATGCACCACTTTTCAGCCACCCTGTGCCTCTGCCTCACCCCATTGTTTCTCAGAAGCCGTAATATAATATGGGAATGGAGGTATACACAACTGCATGGAAGTCTGCCCCAGACTATAATGCCCAGTGAACACTTGATGATGGATAAAGGACCTGTTGACTTCTGCTCACTGTGACAGGCACAGCTACTCCACATTAACTTGTGCTTCTCCAGCTACACCCACTGCCATCAAATTTTATTTTAAACTCTTTGGGGCAAAGAGCTGAATTGGGAGATGGGGTTGTTTGTATGCAGCAACCAAATGCAAAAGATGCCAGACTCCAGCTGGAGCCTCTAAATGTTACTGTAGAGTGTAACCTGTTCTTTCTACATGTTTTTCAGCTGAAAGATTGATTTTAAGGATCAGAGAACAGAAACAGTTCCTTTTTGAAAGATAAAAAGTAAAATATTAGGAACTCCATATGCTCAACAATTTTCTTCACAAGATAGGAATACTACTCAAAATTATCCTCTCCACCAGACAGTATTCTTTTTTCGCAAAAGCATGAAAATAAAGTTATTTTCTGAACAGTAGCATATGTCACAAATATATGTACCAGTACCACCCTGTGAGCCTCACACCACTTTGCTAGCAGAACTGGGCAGATTTGTGTGATTTACAGTAAGCATAGTTAATAACTTAAAATAACAATGTTTAGCATCCAGCTCAGAAGGAGCTGCTGCCAAACTGATAAATGTGGCTATGAAAATTGATAGCTTTGAAATTTGTTTCCAGGTTCATATACAGAAAACCTTGCCAGCAGACATACAGAAATCAGAACACTTTTAGGAACACGAGTATTCTGCATACGACTGAATTAGTTATTTGAAAATCACCCACTTAGAAGAAAATAGGCCTTCAGATTTGGTGACTGCCTGTTTATTTCCAACACAGAAATAATTTTATTCATTGCTGAAAACAAGGATACCTGACTGCTTCCATCTTTTCAAGAGTAAAGTATGTAAAGATAAAATATCACTCATTCTATCAGAACAGGTCTTCAGCCCTTAAACATTTTCAATTAGAATACCAACACAACTCCCATATTATTCTCCTTCTGCCCAAAGTTAGGTAACCCTTACTATTAATTCAAACATTAACCTACTACAGTGTCCTGGGTTCAGCAGTAGCAGTCATGTTTCTCCTCCTTGGTAGCTGGTGCAGTGCAGTGTTTTGACTTTCGGCTCGGGAACAGAGCTGATAGAGATGTTTTGGTTTGGCCAAGGACTTTGTGAGCCTCATGCTCTGCCAGGGAGGAGGGGAAGCCAGGAGGAAGCAGAGACAGGACACCTGACCCAAACTGACCAAAGAGGTATTCCATACCACAGCACGTCATGCCCAGGATGTAACTGGGAGTTAGCCGGAAGGGCTGGGAGACTGCGGGGTTGGAGGAGGTATCGGTCGGAGCTTGGTCGGGCTTGGGGGCCGAGTTATCGGTCAGTGGGTGGTGAGGTGTTGTATTCTGTTCCCTTGTTATTTCCTTTATCATTATTATCATTGGTGGTAGCAGTAGTGATTTGTGTTATACCTTAGTTACTAAACTGTTCTTAGCTCAACCCGTGGGAGTTGCATTCTTTTGATTCTCCTCTCCGTCCCTCCGAGAGCAGGGGGAGGGCAAGAAAGGGTGGGAAGTGAGCGAACGAATTACCTGACTGGGTTTAAACCACGACATACAGAAAGGAGTCTCTTACTCTCCTAGACAGGATAATGTGCATTATAAACACTTTGCCTCATAATCATATCAGAAATAAAATAAAAATTTCAAAGCAATGCAGGTTCTGAGCACTGGACACTAAAAGAAGACTGGCAACAAGACAGAATGTAAAAGAGTGGAAAAAAGTAACAGTTTTCACATAATTTACATGGTTAACAGTCATACAAGATAGTACTGTCTGTATGTTGTACTGCCGACTTAACACTCTATGGCACCTGGTTCCACAAGCCTATAACTGCCAGATTTTTATATCTGATTTTCTCAACTGAAGAGCAAAAGTTTCTATAGGTTTCTGAAATGTTATTTCATTACTTCACCTATAAGAGACATGGCAACTTACCACAGCATGCCTGCTTTTAGAGAGTTCACAACACAACAAAAGCAGACCAGAAGGGTTGGGATGCATAGAAAACAAAGGCCAAAGAGAGCAGAAATGGTCAGAGAGCAGTGAGACTCATGGACAACAATGCTATCCAGAACTCTTACTGCAGAGCCTAAAATACTCCAGACTATAAATTTCTCATCTGGAAGCATATGTGAACCATGCTAACAAGCTGTGTGTCCCCCTCATCCTTATCCAGACAAACCACTAGTGGTCTTCCTCTTTCACAGATAGCAAGCAGTGTCTAATTATAGATCTGTAGCTTCCAGGAACACAGTTAGATGTTGGTCAACTCTATGGCCACTACTATGATCCTGTATTTCATGACTGATTAAAATTATTCAGCCTACCTAGAAAACTGAAAAATTACAAAAATATATTAATATTGCAAAGTAAAGCACTGAACTAGCTACGTATTTCAAACAGATATGTATTTATTATTATTTAATTAATGCATAATTCTGTGTCCTAAATTGACATCACTGGGGTAAACTGGAAGCTGCTGTTGCCTTGTTCTGTATTTACCTTGTCAGAACTCTCTGGTGAGAAAGAGACAGAAAATCTGATCAAACAGGAAAGCAGTTGAATGAAAGCTTTAAGAGAACATATTGAACCAGAAGAAAAAAGTATACTATCTTATATTTACCCCGCATATATACCACAGAAAGCTGAATCAATATCAAAGATGAAGTGTTTCTGACTTGAGTAGCTGATAATTGAAACTTCAAATGGAAACATTTGTTTTGAAACACTTGGGAGTTCCAAGTATTGGAATGGGAAAATGAGTGTGAGTGAGGACGTGGAGGAGAAAGAGAAGTGTGAAGGACAGCAGGAAACAAAATCAACTTGAAAGTTAAAAACCAATACAGGAGAGACAATGGCTGCCAAATACAGCAGCCAGTCCCATGAAAAAAGTCTTCAACTGAAAACATTCATTACAGATAAGAGAGACTGCACAGGAGGAATGTTATGTGTAATCAGATGCAGTAAAAAAGCATCAGTAGCATGTGGTTGTGTATGAACATTCAGTAATACAGCATCATCTGAAAATCCTAGCTTCACAGGTGACACTTTCATACAAAGTTTTCATTGCGAACAGGGCAATTTATTGCCTGTCTTCTATGGCTTGAAACTGCTGATGCTGTTTAACCAACCTCTGTGCCTCAAAATATTTCTCAATTTTTCCATAAAATATTTATATTAAGTTTCTAGCACGGGTTTCTGCTCAAGGTCCTATTAAGCTGTTAAGAGGAGCTGAGTCAACATGTCACATGCTCAACATTTTAAACTCGCTGTTTCTTTCAGATTACATAAAAATGGAAGAAAACTGGAAGACATGGTTTCACTTTTCTGTTCTCATTAATGAATACCTAACTGTAATTAAAGAACAACAAAAGAAGTAACATGCATGCATCAAAAAGTTCTTTTAAAAATGCTGTTCATCTCCTCAACTAAATAAAGCTCTAGATAATGGAAGGTATGACTCCAGCATGCTCTTATCCTAGCCATCTCCTTCTTTCCTACACATGATTCAACTTCTTTGCCAAGTAAGATCATTCTACTATAGCCCACACCTGCTGAATAATTGATTGTTTTGACATTAAAATATTCATGCACAGCGGCAAACATCACATCATCTCTGCAACCATGGGAATGTGATCCTTTGAGTCACCACACTGCCAAAACTTCCACAAAAAACAACGGCAGTTGTGTTTACATAAAGCATGCTGAGTGTTTGTAGTTTAAATTGACTCTAGAACACCATGGTCTTCAAGAAACATTCTCTGAAATTCCTCATGAGGACCCCATATCCCTTGAAGGGAAATATATACAAGGATTTGTGTGATTGAGATCACTCAACATAACCTCATGTTTTTACTGACATTTGGCTATCCTCACCTCCAGGCAAAACAGGAAAGAAATTTATATGTAAATTATTTAGTAGGTAAAAAATCTGCTTAGAAACCCCACCCGCAATACGAAAAAATACTTAAATGATTAGAGGCATCTTGACTAGTTATTAAATTATACTTCCTGGATCTTAGGCTAATCATGAAGATTAAAGCAGTCTTGGTGATTTATCTGAGAGGAGACAACTGAGAGGAATTTGGTTTTACTCTCCCTGAATTTATATATATATACACACTTGTGATAGTACTACTGCGATGCTCAGGAAAGGAATACACATTTGCAGCTGAGGCCTCCCAGAAGTACCCGTAGCAGAGCAAAGTCTAGGTTGTTTTGTCTTTTTTTTTCCTCTTGATTATTGAGCAAGGCTAGAACAACTCAACTTCCAAGGCCGAGTCCCAGTTAATCAACATGTTAGCTGTCGTAGCACAAATCACAAATCAGTTACTAAAATTTGACAAAGACGCTTCAGAACAAAACTCCCTCCCTCTTCCTTTTCTACCTGATGTTTAGAGGCTATACAAGTATCTTACCAGGCTATACAAGTATCTTACCCTAAATCCTATAATCATTATTAGTCAAATAGCACTTGATTTCACAGCAATCTGGATGCTACCAGAGAAGTCATTTGCTGTTCAAGCACTGAATATCACTCGCTATATGGCACAGAACTTCAAAATATATACAGATACTCCATCCAGAGCTCTCCCATTGTGACACACTGTAAACCCTGCTAAAACACACAGCACGATTAAAGAATAATAGATTAGAAAAATTATAGTTTTAAATAAAATTTGTCAAACTTCAATACTGGTGGAGGATTCAATAAAATGGCTTACCACAAGAGAGCATACTTGCATATAGAAACTGCTCAACGGTTCCGTCATTCCAGCATACGATTTTTTTTTGTTTTTGTTTAATTAAAAGATGAGTCGGACCTGCGTATCACCATTGAAACCAAGGACTTTATCAAAGTGAAAAGCCCAATTAGCATCAGTCCTCTCTGGACGTATAGGCTAACATATCCCTCATCAGCTTAATAAAAACCCAAGGGTGCCTCTGTTCTCCAGAACTGCAAAAGTAATAAACAATTTCATTTCATTTGAAACAAACTACATTGAAACCCAGCTTACCTCAGAGTAACAGCAGATTGCATGCTTTTCTCCAAGGCATGTGTGGAAAAGGAAGTACAAAAAAGCTAATGCATAGAAAAGTACACTGAAAAGTCTTCTATTTACAGAGGAAGGAGAGTACCAATTTTATCCAGTCTTATAATCACACGCTCAAAATCTCTTATGAAATACATTGAAACATGTTTCTACAGAAGTAGAAACTACTTTTGAAGTAACTTTCAAAGCTGAATTAAAATGGTACCCAAAAAGGTTTTTTTTTTATTATTATTTTTAAGAAGTTATTATAAAGTGCCATAGCTTCCTCTGCTAACACTATTATATTCTGGTTGTTTTCATCACCACAAAATGCACTGTCCAGTGTGAAACTAAACAACAAACTGGGAAGACGCTTCACTATTTTGTAGGGGAGTCTTTCATCAATTACAATGCTATTTCCATTGCTGTGCTTCACTTACAGTGCTCATTACTATAAAACACAATAATAAAGGCATTTGCTCCATGTTAGTTCAACCAGATATATTTTCAATGCATCCTTAATGGTTACATAAATCAAAATCCACACAATATTCTTCCTTTAACAGGAGAAAAAAAGAAAGCAAATAAGAATATAAATTAAACACAACCACCACCACCCTCCCAAAAAAAAAAAAAAACAACAAAAAAAAAAAAACAAAAAACCACCCCAACTTAGAGACTACCTCATTGTACGGCAGGAAAGCACCAAAATGTCATTGTAATTGGCAAGAATAAACTCAATAGGAAACATGGTTTGGGTGCACTCTGCAACTTTTAGTCTAACAGACTTACAGTCAAATAAGTGGTAATAATAGTATTTTTCTCTACAGGTTAGTCCTTATTTCTGCAGCCTTTAAGCCTGCACTAAGAACTAACAACTTTTTGCTAATACTGCCCCATAGGAAAATTTGGTTTCAAAATTTGGCCCTAAACACTTTAAGATTAAGAGTATCATTAGATACTCTTACATCCTAACACCTGAGTTAATGCTGAGAAGTCAGGATCAGGACAAGCAGCTGGGAAACTGCAGCCAGGAACAACTGGACAAAATGAGGCTCTATTCCACAGAGAAACATAAGACTTTGAAAAGTGAGCAAGAACAAGGTCTCTTTTCCTGTTCTACATGAGTGTAGAATGGACAAGAGCAAGGGAGGGAGAAGGGACTGCAAATCCTTGCTTTGCAGCAACCAAGCTACATCTGGTAACCACCAGAATATTCCGGAAGAGCAACCTCATTCCAGATCACTCCCACAGCATTTATGTTGGTATTTCCTCAAAATTTCTGCATCTCATTAAAACATAAAAACCCAACCACCATCAAACCCAACCACCATCAAACCCAGAACGCAATTTCTTTCAACAGTTTTGACCAGCTCTAATTAAGATAAATTCAACCCTTAGAGTCTCATACTACTTTGGTGTTTATTTGAACAACTTACATATTTAATAGACACCTTCACTTTTAATTACCATAAATGTCAAGAGCTTCCTGTAGGGTAAGAGCTCCCCAAATGTTTCAATGATTTCTGAGCTTTATCTGAAGTGGTTAACTTTAGGATTTTGTAATGAAAACAACCCTACAACATTTCAAAAACTAACCACCTTCATGCCTACCTGGTTTTATTCTAAAACATATCCAAGGACTTTCATTGAATAATAGTGCCTCTTCTTGCACTTGACATTTATTAGTCATGATTTTAAAGAGAGGAGTATTTAATTACAAATAAAGGATCCCTGCCTTTGATAACTCTCAAGAAACTGCTAACCATTAAATAAAATATGATGCTAGAGCCTCCCCTTTGACTTTGCCATGTATAAGTCTTTCTTTTGATAAATGTAATAAAATAGGCTGATTGTCACAGTCTAATTTAAGACTTAATGAAGCAGTAAAGGTTGGGGTGATGTAAAAGAAGCCGGAACAATGACAGTAAAAACATAGTCATAGACTGTGACAGTTCAACAAAAATTTTCTGGCCAATTACATTTGATTGTGTTAAACAGTGACAAACTACAGAAGTAATTAGAAACCACATACATTATTAGCAAGTGACTAAGCACTGGTGCTGGTTAACTGCGTTTTATGCTTCCTAAAGACTGCCATATCCTTCTACCACATCTGTTCTAAAGAAGAATCCAATTTAATCGTCAGAATTGTACTTTCACCTCCCATTTAATTGTGACAAAATTCTTTCCTGAATTTTATTTTCCTGCTGGTTTTACTATTACAAAACACTATTCACATTAAAAGGATATTATATGGAAATTTTGTTCACATATAGTCTGACACTGACAGTGACTCAAGAAATTATTAAGAAAGGTCATTGACTTAAGTCAGGTATGTACTTCTGTAATAAACATATACAGTTATTTTGTGTCTATATATATACAAATAAATAGGATATTCATGGAACTGTTAAGGTCCATAGATATCCACCCCCAAAATGAATCACACAACCAAGATTTTCACATGCCATTTTCGCAGGCCCAAACAAAGCAAAACTGCTCTGTTGGTTTCGAGTAGCTAAAAGCCCAGTTGCTTTCACATTTTAAAATACACCAAAGGCTTCAAAACACTCACATCATATACAGACAAAAAAAGTGCTTTATGCCAGTGTTCAGAACTGAGGGTAGTTCACAATGGCTCAGCTGAACACTATGGCAGAGAGTCCTTCTTGATGCAAAATTAAATACAGGCAGCCTTTACATTTCATAAGCATCTTTGTATTCACAAAGGGTGTATAATACCGTAGCAGTGAATACACTGAAAAATGTGGAGACAGAACAATGATCAATATAAATGCTCACAGGCAATTTCCTTAGTGCCCCAAAATAATAACTAACTACAATCTGACTGCTTACACCACAAGCAAATCCAAATTATTACTGTATTTTTAATCAGTACTCCCAATTTTAACGTATCTGTGAAAATAAAGAGGCAGGAGAAGGGAGAATTTTCAGAAGGCACAAGCATGAGTTACCAGCTTAATGGACTTTTTAAATTTTAACATTCTCCTCCAGGTGATGCAATGCTCATGAAGAATTTCTCTTAACTCACCCACTCAAGCTTTCAGGCAATTAATTACCAAGAAAAATTAATTCACAGGACATCTTTCAGCAACATTTATGCTGGCACATCACTGAATACAAACAGTGTGCATCTGTACCACTGCATCTGATTAAAAATCAAATGTTATAGAGTTTTTTCTTGAGAACGTAGCAAGTCATATGTCAGGCTGTCTAACAGAAAATCTCTTTCAGCCACGATTCCCATGGTCATAGTGTAATAATGAGTGCCCATACAAGGCAGATCTTGTTCTACTGACAGCCATATGACACATCATAATGTCCCAAGGTTTAAATTCAGAGACATTTTTCTTACATTGTAAGAGGTACAGCAAGCTCTTACCTGTTGTTCATTTTGAGTTTTCAAGCTCAGATTCCTTAAAGACTTAAAAATGAGGAAATAAAAAGAATAATGAAAAAGAATTTTCTTTTCAATTGTCTTTCCACACAAGTACAATCATCACATGAAAGTAACCCAGTCAAGTTCACTCATTGTGCAGCAAGGAAAATAAGAACAAAAAAAACAGGACTATAGCTAGACTGCTCTTCTGTAGAGGCTTTGTGCAGTGTATGATACTTCAAACCCTGAAACAGATGCAGTAATTACAGTTCAAGCTTAACATAGTCCCTTTTACCCACCCTCACCTTCAAGCAAATTTATTTTTAACTGAGGGCTAGGTTCATCTTTCATCTCTCCCATCCCCACAATGCTCAGAGATAAGAGGTTTTATCAGAGGGTAACAAAGACACATTACATTTAGTGTTTGCTCAAAGCAAGCTCTCCAAGTTTCTCTTTTTCTCACCTTAGTCTTTTTTCTAAATTACATATTCATCCACCAAAGGACTGCATTAATCCTGACTCATTGATTAGGATAAGACTGGAATAAACTGAGAATGGGAGATGATTCCCTTTGCACAGACCAATTTTAATTTTCAGACTAAAATCTTATAACGATGAAGAAACAACAGGAATGTATTCAATCTAAAATACTGCTAGCCACTACAGTGACACTAATGGCTCTGGCTAAACACCAGAGCAAAACTGGTTTTCCGCATCACTACAAAGATCATAGAATCACAGAATCACAGAATGGGTTGGAAGGGACCTTAAAGGTCATCTAGTTCACACACACACATAGCCCCGACACAGGCAGGGACACTTTCCACTAGACGAGGTTGCTCAAAGCCTGATCCAGACCGGCCTTGAACACTTCCAGGGATGGGGCAGCCACAACTTCATATACTACCATCTTAAAACTTGACAATAATGAGAGTGGAAGCATTCCAAAACCAAGAAAGCTATTTGTTTCACTATGTCTCATAATAGTTCAATCCAAATAACTGATTAATACAGACATCAAAGAGATGCAAGCACATGAATATGGAGAGCAGCATCTTGAGCAGTGCTCCTTTTCATAGGTAACAGAAATTACCCTGGTTGCCTGATAAGAGTTTGTAGAGAAGCAATTTTGACCAGAGGTAGCTTTCAGTCTCTGACAGTTGTTTCAAGAGTTTGGCTGTGATAAGGAAAAGGAAATTAGCCAACAGCCAAGAGCTGATTTAGTCTCAGCTTTAAGATCCATTTTATCCTTAAAAGGCCAGCCAACTATTCTTGAGCAGGTCAGCCTTGTTCTGTAAATCACATCATGTAACTACTGTCTCATTCTTGTTTCTGACTTGAAATAGTAGTTCTGCTTCCCTGCAGTGCCACTGCTTTGCATAAACATTGTATAAATTTTAAAAACTAGGTATCACAACTACATCCTCTCAGTGCCATTCTGAATCTTTAATTACTAACAAACACAAATCAACTCTTGAAAATAATGCTATATGTCTGGTTGGTTAAATATTTAATAATTATTTAAATTCAATACTTTCTTGTGTTGGAAACACTGAAATTAATCAAGTAAAAATGGCTTTAAACTCAAGCACTAGAAATGCACATTTTGTACATTTCATTTCATTTTATAGTCTCCAAGAACTATTACAATTTTTAATAAACTTGTATCTGGGATTTAAAGCCAAACAGTTATGCTCAAAAGGCACCAATTTATTAACTAAAAAGACACCCAAAGTGGTAATAAAATGTATTCCCCAGTGGTATCTTGCAAATGGGCTGTAAAAATTACATTTTATTAATCCAGCTGCAATTAAAGAATAACAGCTGTATCATTTGCATTGCAATGCCCCACTTTCAGGGAGATGACAAATACTGTTCATTATTCATTATATATTGCTGATTGGCAAACATTTTTCTTAGTCCAGTAGTGATGTCTCTTGGGCATGACTGCCTCTCTTTATGATTGCAAACTGAGTCCTCCTGGTACCATGGGGTTTGCAAAATGCTAAGAGTTTGTCTTTCTTTCCTCTAAGATGTTCCACATTTCAAAGAGAATGATAAATTTCTGCTGAAGCCAACAAAACTAAGCAGCACTTATATAGAGAGAAGTATCTGGCTAACAAGTTTTTAAAGTGTTATTGGCAGTTACTTTTCTAATAAGCCAGTATCACAGCCTCCACTTCTTTATTGGGATAACACATTCAACTGTTTGGCAGGTAGAAAATGCAAAGTAAGGAGAAATGGTAGCTAAAATTAAGCTAAGAAATGTACAGAACTACACTTTTTTTTTTTTTTTACTTTTTTACAATCAAAAATAACAATGAAATCATCTTTCTTTGGAATTAATTAATAGTGCATATAATAGATAAAATATGCTTCCACAGTTTGCCATGTTCTTACTTTACAGCTAGAGTACATAATACTGCTCTGTAATCATTACGGGAGCTAGAAAAACATTACAGCAAGATAAATCTTGTATGATTTCTGAAAACAGAAACAAAGCTACAGTAGGTCAAACAAGTATGGTACATAACAATGAAATATTGGCATCCTTCTGAGTACCTCAGAAAAATCTTACCTAGCTCATCTCAGATCCTGATGGCTTTACCTCCAAGACAGCTTTAGAATTCTGCATTTAAAATTAATTTTAACTGAAATGTTGCCTGCAACAGACAACATTTTTTTTTATTAATATTTACTCAATTTCTGGCAGGCTTTCTAACCATACAATAAAGAGAGCATCAACCCCTACCCCAATATCATATTGAACTCTTCAGTCTTGTTTACACTGCTGACGGCAAAATACTCATTAGCTGGTTAATCATTTGCAAACCCAGTGATTCTAAATGCAACAAGCAATAAATACCTCTGTTTTCACACACAGAGACTAGCAAAGTAAAATATTTCAGCATACCAGACATCACAAGCAGTATTTGAAAGTTACATTTGACAAAAAGTTAAGACTTATAAAAGTTTGTTATGAATATATCTCCCAACAAATAAGAACGCAGAGCCTGGTTTATCACTGTATGTACTTTAGGAAATTAGATACACGTATACAAGCAGATAAATTAAGAATGCTGACAAATTACAAATCCTTTGTAAAGGTAAAAGCAACTACACAAACAGCAGCAGAAGGTCAGGTTACAGGCTATGCATCTCCACTGCACCAAATGTTTTTTGCTCAAAGCTTCTCTAACCCAGAACACAGTAAAATTTCTATTGACTTCACTAGACTGAGATGGAGCAACAGGGATGAGGTTTTCATGGGATTTCATTGAGCCTGCAGATAAAGGCAGGATGCAGTTGGTGAAAACAAGTCACTCTGTGGTGAAAACACTGCCAGGTATCACATTTCAAGTACAAAGATCCAACTATCCTCCCAGCTACCAAGGTCAGTATAGCTAAAAGGAGATCCCTTGCTTCTTCGTACCAGGGACTCCTTCTGACCAGTCATTATCAAGGCTGGGTACAAAGAAAGAACAGGCTGAGAAATCCATTTATCCCAGCTTTAATACCTTACTCCTAGGGCCCCTCTTCCTGCCCCCCCCCGCCCCAAGGGAAAAAAAAACAAAACAAACAAACACAAAACCACAAACCACAGTCTTTGTGAGAAAGCAAAAGTTTACAAAGAAAATTAATGTCTGCCAACTCAAAAGGCTGCAGTACAGATTAGGTATCTTCTGCATAAAGGTTATTGACTAAGAGCAGTAAAAGATTATTAGATGAGCAGCAAAATAGAAATAATGTGGAATTTGCTTAAGGATTCCTTATGAGCAAGATTTTTTTCCTTTCCATTTTCCCGATTAGGCAAACAAAAGGCAGTCTGTCATTTCTCCCTTGCTATTCACTGCATTTTGCTTTGCTTCTGTAAATGGAGTCTCTCGAGTGCATCGACGACATTATCAACTTTCTGGGATACCTACATCATCTCAGATATTCAGTGATGTTCACCAGTAAGTGGCAAAACATAAACATCTATTTTTAAAAGCATACAGCAAGCTAATAACATGGAAGGCTGTCTTCTCCTTGTTACAGACTTACTGATGGAGTAGGAATTATCATTCTTTCTGTTATAAAAATGCAACCTAAGTAGCTACAATAGTGGTGTTTACTTATAAAGTATTAGTAAGCCTTATTTCTTTTCATATCATATTTTCTAGGTAAAAGTTTTAGACTGACAGTTCATAATTACAGGAACAACTTCAGAGTGTTCCCTCTGCGATGATAAGCCTTGACTTGGATACACAAGGACTGGGTCATGAATATACTTTCATCCAAAATATTCCACCACCTCACACTGAATATCTAGATCTGTAAAAGTCTGTATATAGACCTGATAGAGGACCTCTTCTCCTAATGAAATGCCTCTCCCTCTCTTTGCTGAAATCCATCAAAAAGTCTATACAGATGTGACAGTCTCTATTAAGCTTGCTGCCGTCTTCAAATCTCATGCACACTGCAGCATCTTCAAGACCTGAAAGGCATGTTACGAAGGTTTCCTGTTGACCCAAAGCAGCTTTCACAGCATGGGCCTTCTGAGAACTGGGAAGAGAACAGCACAGGCTGCCTATTTGCAAAGCTTCTGACGGAAAAAGGAGGAGACTTTACAGACAGATCTCTAAAGTCTGAATCACAAAGAGAAAAAAAGGAGCAAGGAAAAAGCATTTAAGAAAAAAAAAAATCAAGACAAAACATTGTCTTTTGTTCTCTTCAGTGAATTAATTAACTGAATTAATTTCATTAATTCACTGAAATACAAATGGTCATCCAGAACATTACATGGATGCACAGTCCCGACTTTACCACTGTTTGAGTTCCTCAACAATGCAGTTACTTGCCATGCAAGCTCCATTTCCTAATAACCTTATTTCTAATATGTTCTAGTATGATCAAATATTTTCTTTGTAAGCAGAAGGCTGGTAGTTGGGGTGGGGGGTGATGTTCAGTTTTGTGGGTTTGGGGATTGTTTTGTTTTAATAAAGAAATACCAGAGTAGTCATGAATTGCCACTTTCAGGCCTCAATACTGAACCTACCTACTTGAAGGATTTTTTTTTAGTTTGGGAATTTTTAGGGGTTTGCTGGGTTTTTTTTCCTGGAATTTCCTGTTCAACCCTAAACTAATTTCAGCGCAGAGTACAACAAAGCTTCATAGACTTACAATACAGAATCTATATAAAAAAGTTGTGCTTTTTAAATTTGAAATCATATGAGGAAAATGAACAGAAATCCCACTTCTTGTGCCCTGTCAGCAGGTGGTAAGGGGGAAATTAGTACATCTCATTTCACTCTTAATTTTCCAAGAAAGCAAATATCTCCTCAAAATGGGAACCATCTTTGCTTGAAGAAGTGGTTTACAGCTTATGCAGATCATAATACAATCCTACCTTACAGAACAAAGCACAGACGCACTGCCCGTCAGAAGAGCCTTCAAGTTCCCATGCCATGTTTGCTGTTCTAGGCTACACCAAAAGGCAGAGACTACCCCAAACTGCATACTCTTTCCAAAACTGATTGCTGCACAGAACTTTTACTTTCACCACATGAAGTTTAGCATTACTTTGGTTGCTTCTCAGTGAAATATTCTGAAAGGACCTGAAGCATTACAGTTACTTTCCATTAAGTGAAACGTTTGGAAACTTCAGATAAGCTCAGGAAAAAAAAAAAAAATAAAGAAATGTAGGGTCTAAATGTAAGAAAGCCCAGCAGGCTCTCACACATTAGAGCAGTGTCGGTTCCTGAATTCAACTCTCAAAGAACCCAAATACAACAATAATGATCTTGGCACAGAGCATTTCCTGCAGATTAATGACCAGCTGGGAGGAGTCGATGGCCCACAGTGCAGCCAAGGGCCATTAACCCCAGCCAGTCATTAATCCTTAGGAAATGCCCTGTGCCAAGATCATTTTCTTATTTCAAAATGAAAAGCAGCAGAAACTATGTAGGTTGTTTTGTTTTAATGAATGATGCTATTCGATTGATATCTCCAGGGTATAACACCTATGTAAGTTAACTTGTGGTAGGTTAACTAAGAGACCACAAGTGCAGAGGATGGGCAAAGCACACGACCCAAGCAGAAAACACTCGTCGCATACAAGGCTGACAGCAATTAGGGGATGGCTACAGCCCTGTTGCTTGCTCAGAAACATGAAGAACTGCTGAATCACTGTATTATGAGCAAAGATGTTGCTGTGGGCTGCATTAATCATTCCCAACTGTGCTAATGAGCACACACTCATTAATTAGAGGCATGCATCTGCATCATCCAAGGAAAAACTAGTATGTTGCTCTACAACAGACACTGCCATGGATTTCATCTAATATCTCATGGAAGGAAAAGGACAGTTACCATGCTCATTACCATTCCTGTCACTTAAACCTGTTGGAAAGTCATGCTTCCCAAAAATCACATCAAAAAATAAAACCCTAGCAAAATAATCACTGTGGGATAATAATCCAGCACGTGTGGAGAATTTCATAGAAGCTCTGAGTTCATAGCAAGTAGGCATGGATTGGCATCAGAACAGCCTTCAAGTTCCCATGCCAAGTATACAGGATAAGACAGAACAGTAAACCCATGTTTAGAAGCTGACCTGCCACCATATACTTCAGTTTTCTGTTAACAGGCAATCTGAGTGCTTCACTATGGTGTTTCTTCAGCAGTCACAGAACACAGGGCTGGAGGGTTACCACTGAAGCTCATGAGTGAAGCCAACCTGCAGGTACTGCTGGCATTTGCTACAGACTCTTGATGGATTTATTCACATAGTATCCTTGAAGATAAATATTTTGAAGGCAGGAAACATGTATATGGGTAGGAATTTTTCAAAGGGCATCAGATGAATGACCATCTTTGAGATACTGAACCTTATCAAGATTCTGAAACTCATACAGCATATCGCAAAAGTGGCTGGCAAAGGAGTTCAAAGGGGCAAGCACAAACTCCGATGAAGTACATGCTTTTAGAAACACTCTTATCATATTGAAAATATGTGGATGCAGAGAAGAGGAAGTCTTAGCTTTAGAGTTCAGCATATCACCAGGTTATGATGACTGTATGTTGGTGAGCCTAATCTGGCTGGTCTATGATCATATAATTAAAGCTTCTTGCTAACAGCATTATCACTGATTTAAACACCAATACATAATCAGACTTCAGGTTAAGAGCTTTTGTGCTATAAATACCATCCTAGTATTAAAAAATTATTCTAAGAAACTAATCCTCAAGAAATTTCACTGTATTATCTGTAAATTATCCAAAGTCTAACAAAACTACTCAAATAGTCCTAAATGAACAAATAGTTCTCTTTTCTTAGAATCATGTCTTATTTCCCTTCTACACTGGCAGTCATAAACTTATCTGCTAACTTAGTGCCAGTGAAAGACACTTGCTATGTCTCAGTTTTAAAATTAGCTTACTGTATGGAGTATCTCCCATACACAGTCCTTTTCTAATCTTCTGCAAAGTACTCTTGTCAAAGATGAATCCATAAAAATGGATTTTTTTCTGTACTAGGGAAAGAACTTACATGTGTTTTCTATTTATCAGTAAACCGCTGTGCATGGTTACCTGCTCTTACATTCCTAATCTTACAGAAGGCTAATAAGTATCCTCACACCCCCAAGGAAAGAAGCACATATAGTACTTTGGAGCATCAGGCTCTCATCAAGATTATACACGAGCAAAGAGGAATGATGCCAGCATTCTTTTACCAAGTGCTTGCTGTTTTCTGGTTATATAATTTAGTGGAATAAAAATAATTAACGAAAACAATCCAGGAGGGAACGAGTAAATCCAGCAATGCTTTCCAGGAATTTGTTGCCCAGCTGCTACAAAGGTCAGCTCTTCCACCTCAGTATGAAAAACTGCATGTGTTGCAATGCAATCCCAACACTAGCAGCTCTTTCCTGCAAAAGAGCAATCAGGAAGGGAAAGAAACTGCAAATCACCGATGGCGTGTGCATTTCCAAGCTCATCTTCACCACTGAATGAAAGATACTACATTATGTATCACACAGGACTGTATTTCAAAAGCAGTACAAAACTGTAGCAAAGAACTAACTTCTTAAATACTCAAGCAGCTGCTCAGAGTTTTCCAGCCCAAAACCAGCCCTGTACAACAGAAAAGACCTTGTCAACCTGTCCAGGGAAAGGTAGGAAAGATGATGAGCTATCAATACGTTAAGATGAAAGTGGCCAGTATAATAAAACAGAGTGCAAAATTCTATATACTTATTTTGACAGAAATCTAGCAAAGCCCCATTGACATTATGACAAAATCATTAACCACAAAAATGCTGTTTGCTCATACACAGACAGAATAGACTATCCTAAAGTGAACTGTATTATTTTAAATTTAAAATTGAAACCTTAGTGTTAAACTGACTTTAATACCTACTCCAATACAGTATATGATAACACAGACACGCAATGTACAATAACCAACCCTTATTTAGTATGAATTTTGTTTTAATCAGTACTCTTATCCTTCAAGAGAAATAGCTCTTTTTTTATATAAAATACTATGGTCCCAAGTAAGAACAGTTATTACCCTGATACAGTAGTTGAACAGACACCCCCTTGGTGTGCATCTGTGACACTCTAATTCTGTGAGGCCAATATATTGAGTTCCGAGCCAAAATTAGGGAACACATCAGTAATCTCAGTAGTTGACAGAACAGTGGACAGAGCAAGTTTAAATATTTATTTTTTTCATTGAAATATGTGAATGTTAGTGCAAAAGTCTTTTCAACAGAAAAACAATTTTTCCTTTGCTGTGATAACTTTAATGGCTGACAATGTTTATTTGTGCTACAGTATTCCACAGTACATGAAGGTTTTAAAAATTAGTGAAAAACAGTTTTTAAATGTGGTCAAGAATTCAGAAGCACAATTTCCACATTAAATTTGCCAAGAACAGTATATAAATTCCCCTGAAGTCCCTCTTGCAGCTCCTCTGACAGGAGATTAAATAAGTAAGAAGGAACCTAACAGACAACTCTACTAGGTGCACTTGCCCCTCTACTGAGCATCTTCCTCGAGTCATCCTCAGATTAATGAAAGCTTACATATTTTTGCTAGTTGGCAAGTACACTTCAACACAAGTGAAAGCCAGGCCTGCAACTGCTTGGGGTATACCCACCTTGTAGACAAGTTTGTCATCCACACATTATACACATTTTCCTTTACCTTCAAGTTGAGGGGCAACAATTGAATGTTTGCAGGAAGAAGAAAATGTAAAAGTTACTGTACATCTTACATAGAAAAGAGAAGAAACTTGATTCATAGAATGGTTTAGGTTGGAAAGGACCTTAAGGTCATCTATTTCCAACCTGCCTGCAATGTGCAGGGACACCACAACCTAAACCATGACACCCAAGACTCTGCCCTTATACAGCTCTGAAGCAGCTTTTAATTATGTGAGCTTTTCAAAGAAGGATGTTTTCTTAAACACCACCTCTTCTCCACTATTGGTAACTTAGTTGCAAGACTGAATGGGACTAGCCAGCTCAATAAGGACCACTGCAATTTACAGAAAAGTGAAAGACGCACACACAAAAAAACAAACCTCTACACAACTGTTAGAAAGGCAAATTGCACTGCCTGTGGCTTTTACTTTGAAGGTCAAATATTCTCCAAGTCATCACAGAAATTTCTCTTCAAAAGGTGAGAATATCAGTTCCTGTATACAGAAATATTCTGACCAGCTATTTTGTGCAGAGAGGACCAGTGACAGCCTTCTTCATTCCTAGCTGGGAGCTGCAGGCCAAATGCCATGCTAAGATAATAACAGGCTGACTTCAGAATATTGAGAAGCAGCTTGAAAGTGAAAAAAAAAAAAAAAAACCTCACAAAATGAAGAAATGGCAGCATTTGCTTACAACTGTAGCCCAAGATGATTTAGGGGAACAATCAAATTAGTTTCAACATCTTTGCTCCTCTAATTTATCTATCTACAATTACTGTCATTGTCATAATTTGTATCACTTATAATTTATGCAATTAAGAAAGAGGCAGATGCTAAAACCCAAATTACATAATTACACGTAGGAAGGTTATTGACATTGTGTGTCTCCAGTTAGTCATAGCCCTTAGAGTGGACAGCTTCTGTTCATCTGCATGCCAGCAGAATTCCACATCCTCCTAATTTTTTTTTCCTAGTAAATGAACAGTAATCAACATGCACAAATCTCCCAGCTACAGACACCACTCCATTGTACCAATATTAACAATGCTAAGTCTTAGTATATAACTGACGTTCTTGGGCAGTTAAAAAGTCAAATTCAAAAGAAAAGAAAATGTATATAAAAAAAAAAAATAGAACTATACTGACCCATGTATTTCCACTAAGAACACAGTTTTTAGAGACTAATTTTCCTGACTGAATGTGGAACTTAGTTTCTGCATCTGCTTTGAGCCATGGCTCTCAAGAATGGCTCTTGACACTGGGCACCTCTACACAGAGGTGAAGGTTTTTCACGGGAACACAATGAGAAGCTTAAAAGTCTACTCCTCAACATTTTCCTTCCAAATCAACATTGCCACAACCCACTTACCTAAGAACTCGCATCTCTTTGTTGATTAACATCCTCCATTTTGCACCTACTGGTTTGGCTTTATTTAGCACAAATAAATGAAGGCACAAATGAGCTCTGCTTGACATTACACCACTGCTGACATCAGGAGTGCAAAACATTGGTCATCTTTTCATTTTCCAAACCTTGTTATGAAAAGCAGCAAAGGTCAAAGATTGTTTTGCCTTTCAATCTCACATTATTATTATGCACACAGAAAAATGCTGGAGCTAATCACTCTTGTTTACAACTTACAGTTCTCTAAAAATATTAGAGATGTTCTTTTCCTTTCTCCACCCACAAACAAAAAGGAATCACTGAAATTTACCTCATTCATCCCGTATTTCCACAGTAAAATGACTCATCTGTGAACATAATGTGTCTCCAAACCAGATCATGCAGAAGAGGAATGCTGTTTTCCCAGTGCTGCTGTTAGAGATTGAAAAAGGACTAAAGGACTTGCCTGTGGCCACAGGATTATTGTATTATTGCCGTTTACATCATTCTTGGCTGCTCTTTCTAAACACCTTGTTTAAAATGTCACATCCTAACACATACACACACACAAATTAAATATATAAATAACTCCATCCTACAAAACCAAAATGTAGACTTTTGAAAATTCATGGATACTTCCATATCTTAATACTCCCTTTTTACAGTGTATGGAAAATGTCATCACAGATTTTGGCTTGGGATCTTTTCATTACATGTCCACTTTATTTCATAAGTAACACAGTAAAAGAAACTTGCAGGCGGACATCACTGTCTTTATTTACTTTCTTATTTATTCTGCAGCAGCCAGCATACATGTCTGTCTGCACTGTTCCTGAAAGCCCTTACTGCTTTCTCATTGAGCCATAGCCTTCAACACATCAAGCAGATGCCCATAAATAATGCAAAGCTGCTGAACTTAGTGGACCTATCACAAAAACAATTCACACCACTAAGTCCAACTTGTTAGAACATCTTTAGGCCAAGTCACACTATACACATCTTTACAACTAACTCATTCGCCAATGTATCAAATCCTTTGTCCATCTGTAAAGTAAATAGAGTGAGTACTTGTAAATCCCCTTAAAGTTCTGTTTCTGTTTAAACTGCTTTCAGAAACTTGTGCTGAACAGGTAAACTGGTAAGTATTGGACACTAAAAAAGAAAAACACCAACCCCAACAGCTGAACCTGTGCATTTGCTATGCTACAGATCATCACATGGATGTTCAGATAATGAGAATTTAATATTTTTTTTAAGAGTATCAAGCACAGAAGAGTATGATATGGAAAAGGGGTCATTTACTTCACTGTTAACTTTCCAACCTACTGTCTCTGTCATTGGATTATTAGGCTGAAATTTTGGATTCTCTGGGGTTTTTTTCTGTTAAAAAAAAAAAAAAGAAGAAAAGGGATGACAATATCAAAATTGGGACTTTTATTTTTCTGCCTTAAGTAATAAGATGGCATGGCGGTTTATATTCTCATTTCCTTTACCACCCTCTTCTCCTATTAGTGTACATGTGTGTCTCTGTAGCACACTGAGAGCAGCAAACACTCCCACAAAATTTAGCTAGCGTGTCAGACTAACTTCTGCAACTTATCTTTAAATAGATTTCAACAGCAATCTTTTCATCTGAATAAAAGCTTGCTTAGCTTTTTCTGCAGAGAAAGAATTAAACATCCGTCTCAACTTGCAAAAGACTTGATAAGCACATAAGGACAGTCCATTTCTAAAAAAGAAACACTTTAAGAATCATTTTGAACCATTTTGCCACTTTTCAAAATGTATGTTTTCATAATCTGCTGCTTGTACAGAAAGCTTACCCGCAAAAGAAAGTGGAAATTCATGTCATAAACATCAAGTATTTCAGGTTTTCACCAACTACAGAACAAAAATAGCTTTAAGTAGTTAACCACTACTTACCCCCAGTTGCTGGCTTATATTTTAAAGGAAGTTTGGGGATTCATACTTTCAGTAAACTTGAGCACTAATCATCTCAAAGAAAAACTTCAAATAAATACATTAAGCAGGCTTCATCTCTAACCTCTAGCCTCCAGCAGAAGCAAACAGTCAGCAGTATACCTCAGGGAGAAGGGTATTATTCTACCTCTCAGTTTCAAGCAAGCCTGGAAAAAAAACACACGATTTAAGAGAGCTGGGAAAGCATTGACAGGAAAGATTAGCAGGAATGGTAATACTAGGAAAAACAACACAGGAGATAAAGATAGTTGGTTCAAGTCAGTCTTTCTTTTACAAAGTAAGAGAAGTTTCTAATCAGCTTCCGATTTCAGGATTTGGGGCAAAGAGCAAATATTTTTATTTCTCAGCTTTATTTGTCTTGGCTTTTTCCTTTTTTACTCAAAAACAAATTTGTCACTACCCCTTTTTTTTTTTGGAAATTATGGACACTATGTTGCCATTTGGGAGCAGTACTAACATTATTTCACCATCTGGGAAATAACCCATTGAAATAATCAGCCCACATCACTTTCAAATGATGTAAAACAGATCTCCACTGTAGCCAAATTATCTTGCCGAACGAAGCAGCACCATGCTCTCTTTGTACATTCACTATAAAGCATCACAAAGTGTCACTCCAAGCAAGGTAAGGTGAGAAATGTTACTACTGTAAACCTATTCATATTTACTTTTATTTATACATTAATGTATTATGTACATATTGCATTTTTTAAAGAATGCAAAGTGGCATGGAATAAGTAGGAACATGGGAAAATTAAATAACATGACTGTCTCCAGAATGCCCACCATCTTTACTAGTGGAAATAATCTGCATATTGATTAAGCCATGACTGAAGTTAAGCCCATTAACTTTGTAGGAATAGAGAATGAGCTGCCATAGATGGCTTCCCCAGTAACTGGTTTGTACTTGCTTTCCCTGCCATTAGCTATTTACCTATGCTGCTGTAAGTTACATTGTGACTAAATGGAAACCTACTTAAGGGGAAGAATGGCAAGTGCTTTGCTTTCAGAGAAAAAAAAAAGCTTTGGAAAAAACTTTCTGTACTTCATTTTGCCCCTCAGCTTTCTTCTTCTTCTGGAAGTAATAAATGTAGATATTTTAAACACAGAATGTTCATGCAACAATTATCAACAAAACATTTTTTCATCTACTTCTAATAGGTCTTATTCATTTCCTTCTGTACAGTCTGTCTAGCAGAGGCGTTTTTTTGTTAGGAAGGTTTCTCTCTCTCTAGAAGAGCCTACCTCCATTAAAGAATTAAGAAATCGGTACTTCCTAATTCACCAAAATGAAAATTTTCTAATGCACAATTCTTTCATCTGCATGAAAACAAATGGATGGGTACACTCGAAAGCCATGTCTTAAAACTCTTAACACAACCAGAAATCCTACCTTAATGAATGCACACAGTATGAAATGAAAAGCCACTATGATTCAGCTGGGTGCTATGACCCTGGGGGGATGCCTGAACACAACATCATTCTAAAAGAACAAGCTCTCTTAGAGGAAAACTTTAAACTGCTATCAAACTGAGGAGGGCTTAATCAAACTTCCAACATTCACCATATATTTATGTGCTTCCCCAAACACGACCATATAGTTTCCAGCAATTTAGTTTGATGATCAAACTTTTAAAACATGCTTACCAAAGTGTTTATTCATTTTATTTCTTACAGTGATACATGAGTCTTCTCAGAGTTTTTTGTCACAGTTTTCACACATTATCAAGTTCTGGCAGTCATATGAACTCTGCTAATAGTTAGCTATGAATTCACAACATAATATGATTTCACTATGAATCATACCTTAGCACGCTCTGTAAACATCCCTAATGTTTCACATTTGCATCCTGTATTCGTGACTCTTAGGTTGCCAAGCATATGGTTTTAGACAGTATTAGAGACAGATTTAGAGAAATACAGGCTACATCTACCTAACACTACGTAACACTGATATTACTTAATACCATAACCATTAAAGAAAATAAACATAAAGCTTTAGCTAGAAAAAGAATATGCCCTAAAGAGGATTACAACCCTCACCACCAACCCCTTTGAGGTTGTTCAGGTATCTACAAGTAGCAACACACAAACTCCATTAAGTGATATGCAAGGAAAACAGCACCCTGGAATGGCCTCTCCAGCACCTGTAGCTGGCCAAGTTCAGCACTGCAGCTCCTTCCATTACCCCTTCCATGGGGAGAAAGTATGCTGGGTACTGCCATTTCCTCAAAAAAAATTGCCAGATGTGGCAAAGAGCCATGAGCTACTGTCCCTTCCTCTGTAAAACACAAGGCTTATCCTCAAGAGTGGCAACTAGGTCAGCTATGTTTGGGAATTCCCAACCTAGACGAGGCTTCCTACCTGCATGCCCTGCCTGCAAAATACTGACAGATGCTCACAGGTATGACACTGAATAAATGGAACTTCAGGTAAACCTTTGAAGACATCACGAATCTGCAGACTGGCTGGCATCTCCATTCAACGTACCTTCTAACTATTTCAAAAGATACTGCTTCTATTAAAATACAAGTCCAGTAACTCTCAGTTCCACATAGTGAGTAGGAAAAGCTCTCCTCGAGCCATGACAAAGAGTAGTTACAGCTTCTCCCGCTTGGGTCACATATCTGCCTGCCGGATGCTAAACAAGTGGTCTGACACCGTCTCCTCAACCTTTGCCTGGAACAGGTCTCCTGAATACAGCAGCAGTGGCTTAAGTCCTCAGACAGCAGCTCTTGTAGGTAAGCAATCATTTCCACGTAGACAAGCTTGGGTTTCCCCCACAAATTTTGTCTTTCTTGAGGAGCCAAAGCAAACCTGACACTGTTTCAACTGCTCCTTTCCCTGTGTTCCAGTATCCTCTAAGTTGATGGTTATTTATAGAAGCAAAACTAGCAGCAAAAGCAGGAAAAAAAGAATTGTGTTTCTATGGTACATTACATATTGAGTAAAGAGAGGATCCTAAGAAAGACATTTACAAATAATTGCATGCACAGTTCAAGCAGACCATGATATTTCAACCCACCAAGAGTTTTCACTTATTTAGACTTGAAAAGCCATGTACTGGCATGAAGTCCTGCTGACCTCTGTGGCCACACTCCAACCATTCCCTGGGCTAAGTTTCTGTCAATGCTAAGTCCTCTCCCCTATTGTACTGCCAAGCATATCTGGATTTTAAAACCCTGGACAAGCAGCGAAGTAAAGCCAAGCAGCCTTTGCACTGCTTACAGAGTAGAAGATAAAAAATACTGTGATGGTGAAGTTCTCAACAAATCATCACAAATTCAAGTATCTTCAATACATGCAGAAAACATGGAACTACCGTAACACAAAAACTAGCAGTTCCTTCGATGACCACACAGAAAATAACAGTCATTAGATAAGCAGGCATTACCCAAAGTCCTCATCATCCCTGCGAACAGGTAGCCGTATGTAAGTCTCGGTGAGCTATTTCAGCTCGGTTATTATTTTATTCCCCTTGAGCCTTCTCAGCGGCAGTTCAACAGTGTTTAAGAGAGATGGGGCACACAATTTCCAGAACAGTACACTCTGAATCTGTCCTGAAATGAATAACTGCATGGAAGTTTAGAAAATGAAAAACATCAAGCTGGCCTCATAGATCCATAATTGAATGCCCCATGATGGCACAAGTTGGCCAAGTCAGCCATAAATTTTTACACCTTAAACTTTCAAGTGGCAGAATGGAGACTTGGGAGATATTTCTGTTTCCAGCTATCTGTCACACAGTTAAAATTTGCATTAGTTAGCATGCCTAACACCAGACAAGACTCAATCCAGAGAGACAGTAAATTGATGATACTCTAAAACTTTGAAGTAAGCACCAGAATCTACATTGTATCATGCACAGTACCAAATACTTCCCTTGCTGAATCCTGAGCTTTCAGCACTCTTTCCTACCACAGTTAAGTATCTAATGAGCTGTCAGAGCACACAGAGCAGCACTCCTGGTGTGCAAAATAAAACATTTCATTATCTTCAACTGAAAATTTATGAAAATCAATGTCACAGTGTCACTGCAAAATGTCTTCTTCATTTCCCGTTTCCCCACCTCTGTATCCTCGGATACCACATGCAGTTACCCAAAGCATTTTGGGTTTGCTTTCCTTTTACCATTTCCCCGTTGCCCAGCCTTTCAGAAGAGGCACACTGTACTCTACAGTATTCTCTGCCAATCAGAAGGTTTTGTCATGGATCTCCTTACACTACCAAACAGCATCTACTTCTAATGATGATAGTAACGACCAGGGCAACCACATTTCAATACTGATTTTCCTGACAACCCTAAATAATGTTGTCCTATTAAATTACAAACTCGTGAGATAAGGCTAAACACATCTTCTTTAGAGTAGTATTACAATGATTACTACTATGTACAAATCTGTAGCCCAATGCCATTTTATTTAACCCAGCAGGTTATTATATATGCGCCTGTGTTTAGAGAAAGAAAATTATTCTTTTTTTTTTTTTTTAATCCTCTGCCTTCTCACATGTAGATTTTCTTTTATACATTCTCACCTACATACAAATCAAGGAGCTGGCACACTGGCCTAAGAAAGTCTAAAACTGAGTTACTTTATAACAAAATTAAAAAATAACATAAGCTTAGTAGGAATTGGTGGCTTTTGGCACCTTGATGTTACCAGTTGATGGCTTGTAACAGCTTGCAAAATCTAAGTTAAACACATTATTTTATAATTATCTGAGGCATGAACTACACTAATTCGCTCCCCCTCCCCCCTCCCCTCCAGATAGATAATGATTTACACAAGCACAGATTGTGATGCTCACGAAGAGCACATCCTCATCTGCTTAGAAATTTTCAGAGTCAACTTCATCCAAAAATCTATGGACCACCTGTGCCCCACTGCAGAATATACTTAATGCCATGTTCTCTTATGTTTAAACGTTCTGCTAATCAGGCACTTAAGAGTTATGTACAGGTTGATTGCAGGTCATTAACTAACATGAATTGCATTCAAGCTAACAAGAGGTAAGTTATTGAACTCCAGTAAAATCAGTATTACTGCTAGAACAGATCTGTCCTTCAACAAGGGCAGATGCCACAGTGTCATCTCTTTAAACTATAAAATCTTTTAGATATTTTCACCTCTTAGGCAGCTATCTTCACATATAATAGCATGTGAAAGAGCCAAACCCAGTACCAGATATCATCCAGTTTTATTCAATAATGCAATTTTACAAATAGCCTCTTTTTAAATCTCAAATGCATTCCTCAATGATTTTTTTTTTCACTCTGAAGTAGATTCAATTATTACATCAAAGAGAGAGCTAATGTGAAAATTAATACATAAAAACTAATTTAAACTGAAAACTGGCATAAAAAAAATGTAGGTGGTAATGGATTACATTCCATTTGTTTCCTCTAAAAGAAAATGGGGAGAACTCAAATAAAAAAAAGAGCATATACATTGAGTGGCTTATGGTCATCGGACCATAATCAACCTTTTGCTCTAATGCTCTGCTGATAATCAGGAATGTTAGAAGCTCATTCAGTCATGAGCTGCAGTAAAGGCAAAAGCTTTGATATGTAGAGCTAGAAACATTAATATCATTCCCACTGGAGTCAGCATTACAATATCCATGAGCATGCTGTAGCCTGGCTTGCTGCGGAACACCCAGACTGTTAGATAAGGAGCTCCAGAGAGCAGGAAGAACCAAGTATGCCTGCACCATTCAACTGGCTGTGTATTCACACCATGACATTTTGAACAACTAATATTTTCTTAATGATTTTTATTTCTGAAGAACAGCATAGAAGTGGATTGACATTCTCAAGTTTTCAAAAATAAGATGACTGCAATAGTTTCATAAATGCTAAAATAAATAAATAAATATAGGAGAAAAAAAAATAATCCTATATGCCCAACATTTTACAGAAGGCTCAGCAGGGGGTCAGCAGAGCATAGGGGCCACCAGTCCCACTGCAATTACAGTCACTGCCAGAGTCCAATCAGCATAAACACTCCAGAGTGTTTCATGACATGCAATGTCATTTATTGTCCAACGCTGAGCAAGTCAGAAACGGTAATAAAAAAACTTCAAAAATCAGTATTACATCTCTAAAGTAAGAAAAATTAAAAGGTAGAGGCAAACTGCACACTTTGTAAATCCACCCTGCATTCTGAAGAGTATGTAATGTTTTATGATGCTTAAGTGTTAACTTCACATCAACAGTAAATACAGAGCTGGGGGTAACCTTTATGTACTGTCATGCTCATAATAGTGACTAACTGCTGAGAGGAGACTGTGTTTTTTTTTTCCCCCAGATACCTAAGTATTAGTAGTATATCAATACGCATGTGTTATACATGTATATGCTCTTATGTATGTGACAAGCTTTTTTTTGGACAAAGCCTTTTTAAATTGCTCTCTGGTCATTTAGACATGCAAAATTATTTACTACTCCACAGCCTTTGAAATCTCAGAAGTTTTGAAAATATTAGGTCCTTGAATAAAGAATAAATGGTGATACTTGATTACATTAGGGAGAAAGCCAATCATAAACAGTAGCTGAATCTGATGGCTCAATTCTACAAACTTTCTGGTTCAGGCTAGTCATTAATCAGAATACACCTACTGTCACATTCATAGGATTCTAACAGAGATCAAAATAAAAAAAGGGCGTGAAGGGTCCTGATTAACATTTTCACTGACAGTTGCTCCAACATAAATTCTACCTGATGCCTCCTACCATAGCCCTTCATCAGCACGACAGCTTTATCATTCTCGTATCTTCTGTGCAGTTTCTCAGTAAAATGACTATAATGTCTTTAATTTAGTTTTCCTCCAACAAACTGCACAGCAGCAGAGTGATGCACAGTGGCTTTAACACCATCATCACAACACAACTAAAACTCCCTTGATGGTGCAAGCATTTAAACAGACACTACTGTCAACATGAACTGGTTTTATTTGGAAGCAATGCTACACTGAATGCTGCCAAAGCTTATGGTCACCGCCTGAGGAACACTCAGCTCTACCATTTGAGCCTTCTCAGAATTGGTTGAGTTCACACAATTTTTTTCTTGAAAACATTTTTCTTTACAGCCAAAGTTATTTTTGTAAGTTTCATGAACTGCGATGTTGGCAAATATCTCTATGTATCCTGCTTATCTGAAATATTCTATTAAAATTAAAGATTAACAGGAAGGGTTTGTGTGTTTGATTCTGAGGTTCTTTTGTTCTTTTTTAATTATTATTATTAAAGTAGCCTAAAATTTAGAATGTCAGGAATAAGTAAAGTCAATCTTTCTCTTCAGTTTCAAAATGAATATTCAACAGGCTTTCTTAAGGAAATTAGTCTTATTAATCAATATCTTAAGAATATTTGGAGATATTTCAATCATATTGATGGCTTTTGTACAAATTACTGGGATACAGGTCAGTTCTTTGGATTCGCTTTGACACAGGCAATTAAAAATGTTTACCTCATTCTATAGCAAGATCTTCATTATTCAACATCAGACTAGAGCAGATTTTGTACATATCAGTACATTCACAGCACTCAACCACATAAGATCTAAGCTCTTCAGGAAGTAAAACCAACTACTTGATAATGAGCAATGAGGTGCTCAAACTATGTTCCATAACCATTTTTCTAGGTCTGTTTCTGGAATGTGACAAAATTTGATCTTCTTGTGAGGACCTGAGCCAACAGCAGAGCAACTTCTGTGGGAAGGATGGTCATAGTGATGATCATGTTTTTGACATCAAAAAGCAGCATAAATATTCAAAATTATGACTGTCCTTTACTTTAGAGAAAAGCACTATATTAGTAATGCTTCTAACATAAGACCAGACAGCCCAAGCAGCACAAGCATAGCCCCAGCTTGGATAAACGAGACTTTACTTAAGCAAGACAAGGACTGAACTGCCACAGATTAAGGAAAGCAGAGCAAGAGATTCTGGCACAGGTGTCTATTGGGCACAGAAGAATGGATACTGGCTATAGATCCTACAGCGGCTTTTGTCAGGGACTGATTCAACTTCTAACCTGCAACTTCTGTACCCGCTCAATATTTTGCCTTGCTGTTCAAGCCATGATGAATCAACAAGCTGAGAAGTCTACTTTTGAACACACAGGCAAACTCCATTACAAGGAATTGGAAGAATGACACACATTAAATTTCCTTTTGAGACAGAACATCTTAATGTTTATCATCCCAACACCATGCAGAAAATCACCGGTCTCACTTCCCTATTTCTCAAAAAAATCCCCAAAAAAAACATACAGCAATGATGCATATTTACAATGTTTTGGGGGGGGGGGGGGGTTGTTTTGGTTTTTTTTCCCTGGCTTTTGTCCAATGCCCAAAGTTCAAACACTTCCTCTTGCATTTGACTTCATTTAGGAAGTCAAAGAAAAATTTTCCCATCTTCCAACTTCTAACATCAGTTTTCACAGTAGTTTGCTCAGTCCTTAGAAAAATTACTACTTTGCCTAAGCTTACCAGCCTACTACATATCATAAATTCTATTTTTAATACCCAATTACAGATGATGTGACAAGGAAGTCTATAAAACTGTGTGGAATCAGGTATTGCACAACCCTTCACAAACACCACTCAAAGTGTACTGGACATTAAGCAGGAAAATAGTTCCGGTGACAACCGCAAGGATTATTGTGCTCAAAATTCAGCATTGCTTAAGAGCTTTTCTTATTGAAGCTAAATACAAGTTAATATCATGACCAATAAAGCATCCACAGCCTCCTGGTTCCCTCCTCATACACAACTTTATTCTATAAAATTAAATAAAATCGCTCCAACTTCACAGAAGTTTCACATGCTTAAGAACAAATTGATGTCACTGGGGAAAAAAATCTCACAATGCAAGTATTTCACAAAGACCTATCAGTCAGTAATTTTTAGTATAACACCACTTCAGAAGCCAATTCCTCTAACTTAAAATTTGCACAAACAAATAATTTCACAGAATCACAGAAAGCTTTGGGTTGAAAGGGACCTTAAAGATCATCTAGTTCAAATACCGTGCCATGGGCAGGGACATCTATCAGACCAGGCTGCTCAAAGCTCTGTCCAACCTGGCCTTGAACACTTACAGGGATGGAGAAGCCACAGCTTCTCTGGGATACCTCTTCCAGTGCATCACCACCCTCACACTGAAGAGCTTCTTTCTTATATCTAATGTAAATCTATCCCCTTTCAGCCTAAAGCCATTCCCCCATGTCTTATCCCTACATGCTCTTATAAAAAGCTCCTCTATAGATTTCTTGCAGGCCCCCTTGAGCCTGGAAGGCTGCTATAAGGTCTTCCCAGAGCCTTCTCTTCTTCAGGCTGAACAAACCCAATTGTCTCGGCCTGCCTCCATAGCAGAGGTGCTCCAGCCCTCTGATCATTAGTTGCTTTCCTCCAGACCTGCTTCAACAGTTTCAGGTCCTTGCGTTGGAGGCCCCGGAACTGAATGCAGTACTGTAGGTGGGGGCTCACAAGAGCAGAGTAGAGGGGAGAATCACCCCCCTCAACCTGTTGGACACACTCCTTTAGATGTAAGCCAGGATACAGCTGGCTTTCTGGGTTACAAAGCGCACACTGCCAGGCTTCTCATCAACCAACACCCCTAAGTACTGTTCCTCAGGGCTGCTCTCAATCCATTCCCTGTTCAGCCCGTATTTGTGTTTGGGATTCCCCTGACGCAGGTGCAGGACCTGGCAAGAAGCTTTTCTTGTTGTCCTTGATGTCCCTGGCAAGATTTAATGCTATCAAGGCTTTAGCTTCCCTAAGCTGATCCATTCAGCCTTCCTCGTCAGGTGGCCTGCAGCAGATCTCCACTATAATGTCACCTGTCCTTGCCCTCCCTTTAATCCTGACCCATAAACTCTCAGTCATCTCCTCATCCATCCTCAGGTGGAGCCTTGTCCACTCCAGCTGGTCACTGACATAGAGGGCAACATCCCTTCCTCGTCTTCCCTGCCCAACCTTTCTAAAGTACCTGCACCTCAGAAGTCTGCCTGAAGCTGACAGCTTTCGATATCAGTCACTTGTTAACGCATACTGCATTTTATCACACTCTTTTTTTTTTAATGTAAAAACGTACAGAAGTTTTTCACCTTATTCCTGGGTAAACAGGTCACTGCTCTTAAATGGTTTGCAAAAGTAATTCTGAATGCAACCATAATCATGAAGAATTTAGGCGATGAGTTGAACTGCCTGATAAACTTGATGGAACAACTGACACAGATAACAGCAATGTTATTTTCGTCAGTGGCATAAGTTCAAGGAAACTGTCAAACAAATTAATCAACCCAACATATCTACTGGGAGAACTATGCTGCGTTCTTGTTTTCACGTATCTGCCTTTATATCCTGTCATTTATTTCTTGAAGCAAGCTGTAGGCTAAAATTCCAGGTCAGGAAGAAGCCAAGACACCTCAACCAACACCTATAGGAGGAATGTAAAGCCTGTCTTTGGTGACTTTAACCTGAAGACTACAGGCAACATCTGTGCCAGCTGTGCAGTACCTGTACATAAGCCAAAGAAATCATTTGCAGAGATTGCAAAGAAATAATTTGACTGCTACATGCAAAATATCCCTAGACTCCTCTCTTCAGATCACCAGGAAAACTTAATGTCAGCAGCAACACTGAATTCAGTGACATACATCTGTTGCTTTGTCATTTCAATCATGCTGCTAGAAAATAGACAGATAGATACTAGTTTCATGATCTAATAACCACGGTCCTGATTATCCAAACTTGTTGTTTTCTATTTTCAAACACTGAACAATTCAATTTGTTCCATTTGGCAGGACAGATGCACACTTCTCCTCCAGTCAAAGCCAAAGCAGAGCAGTGCCATCCATGAAAATCCTTCTGAGGTCCCTTCTCAGCAGACGAAACCTCTCTGTTCAGCTCTCCTCCACATCTTCTCATGAGTGACAAATACAGAACTGTATTACCGGTAACCACTGAGCTTCTAGTGACAGCCACATAAACACAGTATATTCAGCGGGAAAAAAGCAGCTGCAAAAACAATGACCTGTTACAGGAAGGGCACAATGATTTGTTCCCGTAACAGAACTAGTCTCCACCCTCCATCCAAGCACCTTCAAGTAATGCACAGCACATTCCCCCCCCCCCCCCCGTAAGAATGATAGACGTATAATGTGGTAAGAACTATTTTCTGCTGCTCTAGCTGCACTTTTGTTTCTTACCTCACACAACACTTTGTCTGGAAGAGATGGATAAATATTTGACATGGCACCATTCCCACTGCTTCTCACGACATTTTTTTTAATTGCTTTGTTTTCCTGTGTAATAATTAATGACAAAGGTTTTTTTCTGGTATTATATATATACATATATATATATAATTTCACACACACATAAAAACCCTCTGACATTATTTTACTTGTTCTGCCAGCTAGGATTTGAATAAGAACAGGATCACAGCTAATGAAGTAAGTACTAAAACCCTAACATAGTATTTCTGAATACCCAAGAACTTCCATATGGAGGAAAAATAAATCATTTTTATGACTGCTTTCTGACATGGTTAGGAGGAATATAAAAGAAGACAAACTAAAAAAAAAAAAAAAAAAACCACACAAGAATTAGGAAAATATGTCAAACATATGATGTGAAGCAGCCAGTCAGAAATGAATACAGTGTAAAAACATACCTTTGAGTTTATTAGTGGGAAAGTTTGTAGAGTGTACTTAAAGATAGTTATAAAACTAAGTAGTACTGAAATAAAGATTTAAAATCTGCTGTGAATACACCTGTCATGGGCTGAACTTCAGACGAAACATTTGTAGCTTTTTCTTTCCTTTGACAGTCCATTAGTAATGCACCAAAGAATAAAAATGCCTAAGTGAAAAAAAGATTTTTTTTTTAAGCAAATAATTCTATTGTGGCTCAGTATAATGCATTTTCTTGCTTTCAGTCTATAGAAAGAAATAAACAGACTCAGTTTAACAGCGCATTTCATCTTGCAAATGGAGACATCCAAGAGACACAGGAACACCCCACACCCCAAGATCACACGGGTACCTACTACACACCCCAAGTAACAGCTATTACCAGAAGTCTCCTCAACACACAGCAGCTGACCAGACACTATTCCTCCAAGTTCTTGGCAATTGTTTTACAGCTAACTACTTTCACTCATCTTACCACAATATTCACAAATAAATACAAATATTCTTATCATTTATCACGGGCCGTAGTTTGTTCCACCCTCATTGGTTTGCAAGATAATTTGTTTCAAATACTAACCAATATATAATTTTAAAGATTAAACTCTGTATCACAAAAACAACAGGCAGGACTACATGTGCCACCTCTGAACTTTTGAGACGTGATCTCTTTTTTTTATTTTTTGCACTGATTCTGTTCTTTGAGAGCAGACACATGCATGAAGCTCCTTCTGATCAGAAAAGTCTGTTTAAGAAAAAATAATAACCACATCTTTTCCTCCTCCCAACTCCCCTTCCTTTAGAAAGGGGACAACTTAGCCCTCAGCTGGCTGCATAACTTCCAGAGACCTCCAAGAAGTATACTGTGGTTTTGAACCACATATCTAGAAGCAAGAATAAAACTTGGATGGCCAAGCACGTCACTAACCCACACTTGTTATCATTTGATCATGCCATCATCAATAAAACTATTTTATAATAATCTCACAGTCCTAAATTCTAACTTTGTACTATAGGGCAAAATAACTGACATGTTTTGATACAGGAAAAGGTTGCATAACCAAGCATAAAAAGTCCCCTTGGAAATCCAAAAGGCAGACAAGTCCTTTAACTCCCACCATCTGGGTTAAGAACAATACCCAATTCATCCAAACAGCAATTCTGACCCAGAGCATGCTGCACAAGGAAGCACAGAACAGGCATGAACACTAACAATCATGTCAGTCAAAGCAGGAACTTCAGGTCAGCCCTTGGAACACATCTCTGGGCTGCACACTGAGCAGCAGCACACATGCCCAGCTACAACATAATCCAGCTCTCATCTACAGCTCTGGAGCATTAGGAAGAACATGGATATTGTGAACACAGTGAGGATGAAACACCTGTGGGGAAAGAATATCGTGTCACCATGCAGGATGCTTCCACAGCAACTTGATACTTCTGTTACCTACATGTCTGTCTATTTAGATGAGATGTTAAGAGGAAGATCTTTACTTTGAGGGTGGTGAGGCACTGGCACAGGTTGCCCAGAGATGTCGTGGATGCCCCATCCCTGGCAGTGTTCAAGGCCAGGTTGGACAAAGCTTTGAGCAATCTGATCTCGTGGGAGGTGCCCCTGTCCCATGGCAGGGGGTTGGAACTATGGGATCTCTAAGGTCCCTTCCAACCCAAACCATTCTATGACTCTATAAATACTCAAATCTTCTGCCAGAAGACCTAAGAAAGCAAAGCTATGGGTTCTCCCCTACTCCTACACTTGCCTTTCCTTCTTCCCCACCCATAGGCATACAACTCGTGTCACCATTGTGTGGCAGGGGCTTGGCTTAACAGGGAACAGTGTTAACAATTCCCACAGATAGACTACAGGATGTCAATACATGTGGGATTAAGTCCCCCAACATGTAGAACTAGCTATAAAATAAGTAGTTAAGAAGGTATATTCAGGCTTCTTTTGCATACTATCATTGTTCTTGTTAGCCACCTGAGGACTATACTAGGATATTTTTTCCTGAAATGGTTTTAGGCTTTACCCTGGAATTAACTGTTTCTATAAAAAAAGAGAACATTAAAAAGTATTTAACAGCTGGATACAACATCTGCCTTTCCCAAGTCATTAGTATTTAAGAACAATTTATGAGATTATAAGGTTACAGAGAGACTGCCAATTAAAAGAATCACACCTCATTCTAGTTTTAGCCTTGTCTGCTGAGTGTTCTAGCTAAATAAACTGTCATCTTTTTCCTTTTTTAAAATGCAAGTTATGTCAAAACAGAAACAACCATTAGCTCTTCAATATTCCAGTGACTTTGTCACAATGGGTCATTTTCCTTCAGACTCCATTTCATGGTGCCATATGATTATATTTATATACATATATATATATATATATATATAACTTTCACATCTCAGATTCATACTTGCAAAGTTTAACATACAAACTTGGAAGGTTAGAAAAAGTAAATAACAAGCACAAATAAACACGTCTCATGTAATACGCACGTGACCTCCTTCCTAAACACCAGAATTTAAGTTACTCTATGGATTTCTTTGGGATATGGTACATAATCCTAAATACGTGTGTGATGCAGGGAGGACTTAGTCACCTCCACTGCTTTTCCTGCTTTGATCACCAGGACCCTGATCACATAGTAACGCCAAGCTTTCATTACCAGGGCTTAACACTTTCGTAGTTTTGTATTTTCTTTTTCACCTCTAATATGCAGTGGATGAGAGAAGCATATATACATGAAGTAAAAGGATTATTGGGGGGGGGGGGGGGGGGGGGGAAGAAAAAATAAATCACAAACTACCTGGCAACTCAGCAATGTGTTTAGAAGTACAAACTGATTTTTAACTCATTAACAGACTTTCAATAGTCACAATCTATTTTCAGATTAAAAATACAAACATACTTCATAAGTCAACCTAAGAAATTAACATGATTTTTACTTTCAAAAATAAACACAACTAAAGAATAAGAAACCAAGCCTGAAAGGACAATTTAAGAATACAGAAGAAAAAAATCTTTTTGAAATAGTCCAATTATACACGCAATAGGGAAGCACTGCTTCCAATTTATAATTAAGCATTTTTAAACATCTCTGTTGTCAAGCTCATTATATTATTCACTCTTGCCAAAAGTAAGAAATCCAAGTCTTTTAATTTCATGGTTTGACATCTAAGTTTAAAAGCATCCTTTTTTCCTTAATCACAGTTCTAATTACACTGATGTGGGCCTGTACCTTGTACACGTATGCCAGTACTTCCACTATCAGAGTTTGGTAAGAAAAATATTCTTTCAAGGAGGATATTGGCATACAAATATATCAGCATTAACAAAATCAGATTTTACTAAATCTGGCATCAAAAGTTACTTTTGCAGAAAGGGAAGGAGATCAAAACCTAACTCGCACACCCACACTAATACAAACAGTCACTTTAGAAGTCGATGAAAGAAAAAGGGCACCAACTACATAAAGGATAATTGACTACAAATTAATACTCGGAGGGATATAGAGGAGACAGGGATTCAGATACGGCCCTCTCTGTTCTCTCTCCGTCACCACAACTTGTGTCCCAAACTAAATGGCCATAGGTCGAGTGAGTTTTCTCACGCTCAGATTTCAGTGCAGACCTAGAACCTACATCTGTTCTAAATTATGGCTATAACCTAAGACTTCATGCTACCATTAGCCAAAGCAAAGCCTTTATTGTTTCATATAACAACAGCACGTTATTACACCAGTACTGCCAGAGTAGCACAGCCTTTTGGTAGCATATGCATGTATGCCATGAGAGCTTCACAAATACATACTGGAATGAGAAACAAAACAAAACCTGCCCCCAGACATGGGGCATCCATATTACACACCTGGGCTGCAACAAAACTCATCCAATAACTTCAGCTAAGAAGTTTTGTTCTGCTTTTTCTAACCTCTGGCAGACTTTGAATTATCGGGCTTAGCTTCAATGCCAGTTCTTCTCCTGAACCTGCTGCAACTCATCATATTATAATCCCATCTTCAATTGCTCAATCCATCCTTTTCAGTGCACATTTCCCTGTGCTAAACCAGTTATTGGCCTGTGGCTCCCCATTCTTTGAGACTCTCCGAAGACTTGCTCTTCCTACATTCCATATGTGCTTCTTCCACAAACGGCACATTAAATAAATTGGTTCCATCACTCCTAATATTTTAAAAAAGAAAACACATACATGTGGCCCAAGGTGCATGTTTGAACCCACATATTACACTGTAAGTCTGTGAAGTTCCATTTTGCAACCACCAAAGGGGAAAGGGAAAAAAAGTGTTAAATCAGATGTCAAAAATATATATATATTCTATGGTGAGAAGTTTCATGCCAAAATTTAAAACAGGATTAAGTTACAAAATAAATTCTTTCCTGATGGAGATACTGAAACACCTCAGGTGCAATATAGTATATACTGACCATCTTGAAATCCTCATACCTGTTTTTTTAGCATGCCAGCTAAAAAATAGTACCATACACAGTTATATAAATCACATCCTACATCAACGTATATAATATCAATATACACTACATAGCTATGTAAGAATGAGTGTAGCAAAATAAAATATAGATTAAGATTTATAAGGAAACAGAATTCAGAATTTCTATCTGGACTCCCACCTTTTTCACTTCCCCTCTATATTCCTGCTCTTCTGTTAACAAGCAATACTCTAATTGCAAATTCTTGCAACGCCCTAGTAGAAAATAACAGACATGATGCAGTGAATAAGAAATATTGACTGAAGTCATACGTACAACTCAAACATCAGGTAGAATTTTTAAAGTTTCCAAATGCTTATTTCTGATTTTACTATTAACATTTTATGGGATAATTGTTTCAAAACCAAATGCAGGATTCAGAAGTTAAGTCTCTACTGATTTTAGTATAATATTCAATAAACTGTTGAGTATAACTGGTATGCTTACATGAGCATGCATGACTGCATATTTACATCTAGAAAATGCCTTTAAATACAGACTTTAAAGAATACTTTCCTAATAGAAAAATTGCCATACAGACTTTAAAGAATACTTTCCTAACAGAAAAATTGACATTCTACTATTCTGTGAAGTAGTGGTTATTCACATTTCACCTTTGGGAAGGGAACATAAATTAAAACTTCTCCAACAGAATTGCTACTCCAACAGAGAGACTCTAGCAAACTAAGCCATATATCCGGAGGCCCAGGCATTGCAATTGCATCACTGAAGAAACTGTAATGCTAACTCATCTGCTATAGCCAGAAGCTCAACCACAGCAACATGCAGTGCCTTGACACAGTAGAGCCTCCAAGGAGGGAAATCTCAGTATCTTCCATAAATTTAATAAAGAATTCAATAATGGACCTTGAATTAAATTTATCATCAGGCTATACATGGCTAGATTCATAATTATAGATATAACTCAACTCTAACATTTCTGTTCCACAAAAATAAAATTCCCAGCTCCAAAAGTCATTGTATTTATAAACTTATCTAGCATGATGTAGGTGGTATACAGAGCAATAGCACCACAAGATTTAAGTGATACACAGACTTCATCTCTATGTCTCCATACAGCCATACCTTCTACTTCCTTGCATATGGCCAGTGCTTGCGTACCAAAACCTGATACTTTCTTATCTGTTTTCTTTTCAGAGAAGTTGGCTGTCTTCCCCAATATACTTTGACCATCATTCAAAACACCCACTATCAGTAAAATCCCATTGTCTAAAGTAATATTATGCCCTGAAGACTACACTAAGAACGTCCAGACTCGCTACCCGTCGGGTAGCTGAAGGCACTCAATCAGGCAGCCGGCAGCTGGAGGGGATTATAGTTCACAAATGCTGCCAGTATCAGCGAGACAGCAAGCAGCAGACAGTTCATTTTACAAAAACTTAATGGAGTGTATGGCCCTGGCTGCTTAGTACAAACACTGTCAAGGCACCTAAGCAAAAAGTCTCAGCTGTCACTCCTGACAAGCTGAGCAGAATTATTTGTCACACTAGAATAGATAAAAGACCATAGAGTGGTGTATGGTAAGATTCCCATACATCTCTATGCTGCAGTCTCAGACAGCGGGCATATGGTTTCCTCCAATACACTGGAAGTATAATGTAATCCTTACTGCAGGGCAGTACGGTTATTCTTTCATCTCTGTATTTTCACTACATTAGATTGCTTTTTACTCAGTGTTTTACATCTTCTAATTAAGTGGTCTCTGATTTCCCCTTCATATTTTCTGAAAAGGACAGCATGCAAACCCCCTGAATAATCTCCAGGTCATTAGCTGGTGTAACCCATGTCATCAATACACCAAGTTATACCAGTTTAAAAAGTAACCTGATGCATCTGTTCTAGAATATAAAAGCTTTCATCTGGATGTTTCTTCTAACCCCACCAAAAAGGCTATAATCTATTATCTTTCAGCATGTGTGCACTCATTAACAGAGACTTCCAAACAGCTCATTCTTTCCCTGCTAGTGTTTACACACCAAAGCTCTCATTATCCACAGTACTGAATGTGCTGAGCTTAGTTCTTTAGGAGGTATACTGTCCTCCTATACACAAAAGCATGGCCTTAAAAATCTGATATTCCTCACAATTAAATAGAAATTAATGTTTTCATTTATCAGCATTTACCCTGCAAAACCAAGTTGACAGTAACACTGAAGAACTGTAACCAAAAAAGTGAATATTCCTCTACAAACTCATCAATTACCTAAAACTCAAATAAAAGTTGTTCAGTCAAAAACTATGAAACAAACTACTTTGGCCAGAAGCCAGATAGCTGTATCTCATGCACAGCTCTTGATCTAGTCCTAATATCTATTATAATGTATTTAAGTTGCATAACGACTACTATATTGCACTACCACAGCCTTCATAACATTGTTTTCTATTCCATCAGCCCGCTACAGCCCATCAAATCTAATATAAGTGTTATTTTGGACAAAGGACTTTTTACAGAATGATTCTTGGCAATAAAGCACAGTAGAGATCAGGTTCTCGATAAAGGCCTCCTGATGTTAACACATACAGCAGCATTACCGCCAAACTAAGTCACATCCAGTGCCCTGCCACACAAACGTAGGTGGGTCTGTATTCTCCAGGCTTCTGACCATACCCTTTATCTAACTGGTGTACATCAAAAATAAGTTCTACAGGTGATGGAACTGCTCTAACATTTATACAACACCTTGTAAAAACAGGGGTCTGAACTGGACTATAGCCGAGTACTCCAAATTTTCCTGTATTACCAACAAATATTCAAGCCTTTATTAAGACAGAATATGCTGTCAAGGAGTGTTTTTCAGAGTGTAAATAACTAGGCTACAGATCTGTTATCATTTAGAATCATTGCAATCTATTCATTGTCAGATATGGAGAGCAATACAGTAGCTAGAAATGTTACTATTTGGGAATATTTTTATTTTTTAATCATTTTAACACATTGAGTATATAAATGAAAATGGGGAAGGTATGCCCATCTGAACTTTAGAGAAGGTTGCTGTATTTGAGAATACAGTTTTACTTGGAGTTTACTTCAAAACAAAATGTTATATCAAAATCAAATTTCAAATGTCTGTGAATATATTGTAAAAACTAGTATAATGAATGTTGTTTATGAATTCTAGTCTCAACAATCAATAATCATACAAGAAAAATGCCTGCAAGACAGTGCTGTGTATTCAGCAAAGGGTTCATCCAGGACCAACAGTTAGTTTGGTGTATCCAGAAGGTGAACTACTTGTGTTAAAAACTTTGTTACTGCACCTCTGCTTTTAATCCATGCAGATTGTCCATGCTGATTCACTCAAGACTAAGTCATAGGAGACTGGGAAGGAGTGAGGACCACCTAAAACCGTGCTCATTTGGGGATGAAGTAACTAAAGGCAGCAGCACTACCAAGGATATATGCTCACAATATCATCCCAAAATTCTATATGAACATTTTCTAAAATTATTTTAAAACAGGTCAAGCACTGATATATGCATGATTTTCTGCAAGTAGCATTGAGTAACCAATTTGTCATTAACAAAAGGGTTGATGCCAAGCCTGAAAATAAGCACCAAAAAGAATGGATTTTAAAGCCACTCTCTCAACCCACTCTTAACTCATTAACACTGGCAACCATTATCACATGCAGATACACAACCTTAAGATCTATGCAAATTGCAAAGGAACCATTGAACAGATTGGATCCCAAGATCACTGCAAGAGAAATATAACAGCGTAAGTTTCAAGTTACAAATCTCCTTCTAGTCAACACAAAACCCATCCCTTCACAGATTTCTTACTCTAAGTTTTAAGAAAAGAATCTCAAGGAAGAATGAAGTGATAGAAAGAAATGAAAGCAGTAATAGAGACTGAGTCAAGTCATTAAGGGTTGTCAGACAAGGATGAGAAGAAAACTGTGTAACTGACATGAAATATGCGAATAGAGGCATAGCTGCCTACATTGTACAAACGCTAGTTTTGCTTGCTTGTTCCTGCCACATCTTGCTTTCCATCTAGGGCCCACTACTAAACTATCAGATGGCACGAAGCAGTGCTACTTCTTGCATGCAATCTGAAAAACACTACGAGGCAGGGGGATTGGACTAGATGATCTTTCGAGGTCCCTTCCAATCTCTAGCATACTGTGATACTGTGATACTGTGTTATCACTGGATGTGACCTTATAACCACATTTCAGTATTTAACAGATGCTTGGCCTATGCTTACAGGGCCTTGTTCAACACTATCCAGCACCTTCAAAAGGAAAAAAACGTCAGTGGATCCGAGGGCAAAGCAACAGTCAGCACAGCTACTCCAGCTCCAAGCACAGCAGCTTCACCACCCCCAGCGACAAGTACAGTCGCTACTCAAACTTTGGCTGCAATGAACAGCACAGCTACCCCAGCGGCAAGTAAAGCAGCTACTCAAACTTCGACTGCAACAGACAGCGTGGCTACTCCAGCTCCAAGCACAGCAGCTGCACCACCCCCAGCAACAAGTACAGTCGCTACTCAAACCACAGCGATAATCACTGCAGCCAAACCAGAGGACCAATTCGTACCAATATCGGTTGCCCCTGTACGCAAGAGAAAAAGCAAAAAAGAGGCAAGAAGGGTGAAGCAAGATGAAGAAACAATGAATTCACCACCAGGTCTAGCATCTCATCAGGAGTCATCATCACATGACGAAGAAGAAGAAGAAGAAGAAGAAGAAGAGGCAACTTCTCAACCTCGGACCTCAACCGAGCTGCGGAATACACGAAAATATTTTACCCATCAGCCAGGGGAGCACACCATCACCTGGTTACTCCGATCCTGGGACAATGGGGCCGATGGTCACAAACTAGAAGGTACAGAAGCCAAGCAGCTGGGATCACTTGCTAGAGAAGGGGGAATTGACAAAGCAATTGCAAGAGAGAAAAAGTCCCTCAGCCTTTGGAGGCGGCTCTTGGAAGCTGTGAAAGAAAGGTTTCCATAGAAGGACGATGTTATGAGTCGTTCGGCCAAGTGGACTACTTTAGACAAACGCACCCAGTCTCTGAGGGAATCAGCCATCGTAGAGATGATCTATCGCATCAAGCCGAATAACGGGGATACACCTATAGATCCAGATGAAGTTGAATGTACATGACCCATGTGGCGAAAACTTACACCAAATGCACCATCATCATGTGCCCATTCATTAGCAACAGTAACCTGGAATGACATAGTACCACTAACAGTGGATGAAACAGTTCATAAACTCCGAGAGTTTGAAGATAATCTCACCCTTTCAATCATGTCAGCTGTGGAAAAACTGTCCCAGGATCTCAAACAATTGAGGGACGATCTATCTGATTTATCCAGCTCCTCACGTGTACCAACACACGTCTCAGCTATTAACAAAAGGCGTCCTATTGCTTGAGAGAGGAGATACAGGAGGTATATGCCACGGGGTACCCTACAGTTTTACCTGCGGGATCACGGAGAAAACATGACAAAGTGAGATGGAAAAACCTACTTCAGCTTTGGAGGAACGGGTGAGTGAATTGAAGAGGGGAGCAAGGGCCAAGACTGATCCTCCCATGAGAGCTACGGCTTCAGTCTCTGGTGAGCAGTTTCCCAGATGGAATGGAAGAGCTGATTTTATTCCAGCCCCTGTGATAACGAAGAATAACCCCTTTACCACGACTTAAGTGTCCAACACTGTAATGACCATTAGAGGGGCCCTGCCTCCAGCCAGGTGGAGGTAGGGGACAATCGGATTTACTGGTCTGTGTGGATCAGATGGCCTGGCACAGCAGTCCCACAGAAGTATAAAGCTCTAGTAGATACCGGTGCACAGTGTACCCTGATGCCATCAAGCTGTCAAGGGGTGGAACCCATCTATATTTCTGGAGTAACAGGAGGATCCCAAGAGTTGACTGTGCTGGAGGCTGAAATCAGCCTGACTGGGAGGGAATGGCAAAAGCACCCTATTGTGACTGGTCCAGAGGCTCCATGCATCCTCGGCATAGACTACCTCAAGAGAGGGTACTTCAAAGACCCAAAAGGGTACCGATGGGCTTTTGGTATTGCTGCTTTGGAGACTGAGGAAATTGAGCAGCTGTCCACCTTGCCTGGTCTCTCAGAAGATCCCTCTGCTGTGGGGTTGCTGAAAGTTGAAGAACAACAAGTGCCAATTGCGACCACAACAGTGCATCGGCGGCAATATCGCACCAACTGAGACTCCCTGATTCCCACCCATCAGCTGATCCGTAGACTGGAGAGTCAGGGGGTGATCAGCAGCACCCGCTCACCCTTCAATAGCCCCATATGGCCAGTGCGAAAGTCTAATGGAGAATGGAGACTAACAGTAGACTAGCGCGGCCTGAATGAAGTCACACCACCATTGAGTGCTGCCATACCGGACATGCTAGAACTTCAGTATGAACTAGAGTCAAAGGCAGCCAAGTGGTATGCCACGACTGATATTGCCAATGCATTTTTCTCAATTCCTTTGGCAGCAGAGTGCAGGCCACAGTTTGCTTTTACTTGGAGGGGTGTCCAGTTCACTTGGAACCGACTGCCCCAGGGGTGGAAACACAGCCCCACCATTTACCACGGACTGATCCAGACTGCACTGGAACAGGGGCAAGCTCCAGAACACCTGCAATACATTGATGACATTATTGTGTGGGGCGATACAGCGGAAGAAGTCTTTGAGAAAGGGAGGAAAATAATCCAAACCCTGCTGAAAGCTGGTTTTGCCATAAAACGGAATAAGGTCAAGGGACCTGCACAGGAGATTCAATTTTGGGGAATAAAATGGCAAGATGGACGTAGACAGATCCCCACAGATGTGATCAACAAGATAACAGCAATGTCTCCACCAACTAATAAGAAAGAAACGCAAGCTTTCTTGGGTGCAGTGGGGTTCTGGAGAATGCACATCCCAAATTACAGTTCGATTGTAAGCCCTCTCTATCATGTGACCCGGAAGAAGAATGATTTTAAATGGGGTGCTGAGCAGCAACAAGCCTTTGAGCAAATTAAACGCGAGATAGTTCACGCAGTAGCCCTTGGACCAGTCCGGACCGGACCAGATGTAAAAAATGTGCTGTACACTGCAGCTGGGGAGAACGGTCCTACCTGGAGCCTCTGGCAGAAAGCTCCAGGGGAGACTCGAGGTCGACCCCTCAGCTTTTGGAGTCGGGGATATAAAGGATCTGAGGCCAGCTATACCCCAACTGAGAAAGAGATACTGGCAGCCTATGAAGGGGTACGAGCTGCTTCGGAAGTGATTGGCACTGAAGCACAGCTCCTCCTGGCACCCCGGTTGCCCGTGCTGGGCTGGATGTTCAAAGGCAGGGTCTCCTCTACACATCATACAACTGATGCTACATGGAGTAAATGGGCTGCACTAATTACACAATGAACTCGAATAGGAAATCTCAGTCGTCCAGGCATTCTAGAAGTCATCATGGACTGGCCAGAGGGCAAAGATTTTGGAACGTTACCAGAGGAGGAGGTGATGCATGCTGAAGAGGCCCCACCATATAATAAACTGTCAGAAAGTGAAAAGCAGTATGCCTTGTTTACTGATGGCTCTTGCCGTATTGTGGGAAAGCATCGGAGATGGAAGGCAGCTGTATGGAGTCCTGGACGACAAGTTGCAGAAACTGCTGAAGGAGAGGGTGAATCGAGTCAGTTTGCCGAGGTGAAAGCCATCCAGCTGGCCCTGGACATTGCTGAACGAGAAAAGTGGCCAGTACTTTACCTCTATACTGACTCATGGATGGTGGCAAATGCCCTGTGGGGGTGGTTGAAGCAATGGAAGCAGAGCAACTGGCAACGCAGAGGTAAACCCATCTGGGCTGCTGCACTGTGGAAAGATATTGCTGCCAGGGTGCAGAACCTGGTGGTGAAGGTACGTCATGTAGATGCCCATGTACCCAAGAGTCGGGCCACTGAGGAACACCAGAACAACCAACAAGTGGATAAAGCGGCTAAGATTGAAGTGGCTCAGATGGACTTAGATTGGCAACATAAAGGCGAATTATTTTTGGCCCGGTGGGCCCATGACACTTCAGGCCATCAGGGCAGAGATGCAACATATAGATGGGCCCGTGACCGAGGGGTGGACTTAACAATGGACACTACTGCCCAGGTTATTCATGAGTGTGAAACATGTGCTGCAATTAAACAAGCCAAGTGGTTAAAGCCTCTTTGGTATGGAAGACGATGGTTGAAGTATAAATATGGGGAGGCCTGGCAGATTGACTATATCACACTGCCACCAACCCGCCAAGGCAAGCGCCATGTGCTTACCGTGGTGGAAGGAACCACTGGGTGGCTGGAAACATACGCTGTGCCCCATGCCACTGCCCGGAACACCATCCTGGGCCTTGAGAAACAGATTTTGTGGCGACACGGCACCCCAGAGAGAACTGAGTCAGACAATGGGACTCATTTCCAGAATAACCTTATAGATATTTGGGCCAAAGAGCATGGCATTGAGTGGGTATATCACATCCCCTACCACGCACCAGCCTCTGGGAAAATCGAACGGTACAATGGGCTGTTAAAAACTACACTGAGAGCGATGGGTGGGGGAACTTTCAAGCATTGGGATACACACTTACCAAAGGCCACCTGGTTGGCCAACACCAGAGGATCTGCCAACAGGGCCGGCACAGCCCAGTCAGAACTTTTACATATTGTAGAGGGGGACAAAGTTCCCGTGGTGCATATGAAGAATTTGCTGGGGAAGACAGTCTGGGTTATTCCTGCTTCAGGTAAAGGCAAACCCACTCATGGGATTGCTTTTGCTCAGGGACCTGGATATACTTGGTGGGTAATGCGGGAAGATGGGGAAGTCCGATGTATACCTCAAGGGGATTTGATTTTAGGGGAAAACAGCCAATGAACTTAATTGTATGCTGTTGCCTGCTGTGTAATACTTTTATAGCCCATCAACTAGATGTCTTCAAGTCACCAGCGACTAGCCCTGACTTCCCTCCAACCATCAACCCAACAGAGAATGAACTTTGATAGAACTGGATGAGTTCTGCAGTAAAGGAACGATCAGAATCAGCAGGCAGCAATCCAATATTGCACACAGCCTTTCCTGCCCTGAAAATTATTACAAGAGATGGAACCTGACATCATCGACCAAATGGACTTGGCAGCATTATAGGGATTGGTCCATGCACTAAGAAAATGATCTCTTTCTCTTGGTTTGTGTGTATATGGATGTATATATGTGGGATCTGAGCATGACGTGAATGGTATGGAATAAGGGGTGGATACTGTCCTGGGTTTAGCAGTAGCAGTCAATTTTTCTCCTTCTTGGTAGCTGGTGCAGTGCTGTGTTTTGACTTCCAGCCTGGGAACAGTGCTGATAATAACAATGTTTTCAGTTGTTGCTAAGTAATGTTTACCCTGACCAAGGACTTTGTGAGGTTCATGCTCTAGCAGGGAGGAGGGGAAGCCGTGAGGAAGCAGAGACGGGGCGCCTGACCCGAGCTAGCCAAAGAGGTATTCCATACCACAGCACGTCATGCCTGGGGTGGAGGGTAACTGCGGGTTACCCGGAAGGACAGGGGCTTCTGGGTTGGACTCATTTCTCGGTGGGTGGTATTCTAGTCTCTTCCTTTGTTATTTTCTCTTATCATCATTGTCATTGGTGGTAGCAGTGGTGATTTGTGTTGTACATTGGCTGCTGGACTGTTCTTGTTTCAACCTGTGGGAGTTGCACTCTTTCAATCCTCCTCCCCATCCCTCCTGGAGCTGGGAAGGGGAGAGCCCCAAGGGGGGGGCTCAATTGCTTCCAGCCCAGCACCACTCATTGGGAGTGAATGAACAAGCTGTCTGGCTAGGGTTTGAACCATGACAGCTACAAAGATGATGGGGACTCCATTTTTACAAGGGGTTACATGGAGAAGATGAGAGGGGTAATGGGTACAAGTTACTGCTTGGGAGATTCCAGTTGAACACCTGAAGAAAATTTTTCACCATGAGAACAATCAGCCATTGGCATAGTCTCCCCAGGGAAGTGGTGGACTTCCCAATGTTGGACACTTAAGATTCAGCTAGGCAGGAAGCTGGGACATCTTGTCTAGAAGGTGCTTTTGCTAAAAAGGGTTGGACCAGATGACCCTTGAGGTCCCTTCCAATGTGGTATTCTAGAACTCTATGAAGTACTTTGCCACACTATTCCTAGACAATAAAACAGTTCCTTTACCCCCAAGGCAGTTCTTTTCACACTAGTTTTCAAGGAAAAACATATACATTTGTTGAAATGTTTTTCCTGGCAAAAGCACTAGAAACTTTCACTTCATCTGCAGTAAGGAATCTACATGTTACAGAGATGAAGCCTGACAGAACAATTGCTTGGTACTACTCTTCCACACACAAATATACCTACATTACACACAAATGTACGCATATCTACAAAAAACAGGCCAAGAATTTTCCTTAAGGAAAAAAGCACAAAGGAAGAAAACGTGTCACCTTCATTCAAGGAAGAAAATGTGTCAGCTGAGAGCCATTTACCATGGCTGAAATTCATTCATCCCAACCAATCCCTCAAAAGACAGTCACACACTCACATTGATCTTGCACAGAGTTAATTTTGCTTCCCAGCTCCCATCAGATTGCTCCAACAAAATCAGCTCCTTCCTTACTAAAGAACTGAAAGGTGCACTGGGCTTCAGAATGCAAGCTTGAACATTCATGACCAAGAAACATACTCTACTGACGATGAGGAAGTAAAACCTAACGGTGTACTAAGTTTTGGCATCACAAAATTGGTATTCTGAATTTGCAGAATCAAGGCATGGAGGCAGGAGGAGAAAAAAACTAATCAGGAATAAAAATTAGAATGAATATAAGCAATAGGTGCATTCAGTAAAGGCAGATGCTTTCTAATTCACTGTTGGAAGTGCTTAACAAGTGAGCAGCTAACCGATTTAATGGGTGCTCAAAAGATCTATAAAAGCCAGCACAGACAGCACTACATTTCATTAACTCACACTTCAAAAAAGCCCTGTCACTATAGGATCAGCAAATTATCAGAAAATCAGCCATACAGTAAGAACAAAGAGGGATAACAATAAAAATAAATGCAAGTATTTCAAAAGTGTTTCAATGTAATGCTAATTTTGGAAAAGACCTAGGCTTCAATTTTACTCACTGATAAGTGAACCCCTCCCTACCAATTTAGGCAATCAGTTAACAATGTTATATCATACTTCCTAAGCAGATATCATTTAACTCAATCTCACAGACCAGGAAAAAAAGATTACAACACCATAATTACATAGAAATGCATACCATCAAATAGGCAAAGATAATCACATAACACAATAGAAAATTAAGAAGGTTAAACCAGTAGCAATCAAAGCCAAAGTAACAAAATAAGCACAAAGTTACAAATTACAAGATGTTAATTCAACTTCTAAACATAAACACAAACTGATTTTTGTCTTCTATAAACACAAAAGACCAATTAAGACATGCTTTGTCAGTAAATAACCTGCATCAAGAATCAATGCACATTCATAAACCTTCTGATCCACCCATATTTCCCTTTTCCCCAACAGCTTCAAAATAAGGATTTTGAGGCATCTACTCAGAACCACTTAGTAAGCTTGTACTGCAAGATTTCAGGAACTATATACGTTGGAATAAGTGAAGTGCAACATACTGACTGTATCATAAAAATGGCAAGACTGACATTCACAGTTGTAGCAATTCATCTAGATAGCACTATAGTATATCTTCACTTTGACATGTTAAGATATATTGTGTGTGTATATATATATATATATATTGTTCAGACCTTGTTCTAAACAATAAAGAGTTGAAAATTCTAAAAACTTGCTGCATGCTGGTGAAATAGTTCCACAATTTCGTTTATACAGTGAAAGGAGAACATTCAACCTTAAGCTCCTTGATTCCATGCTGAAATATATATAAGGGTTTGCTGGTTGCTTTGGAGTCAGAAATGAGTAAGCCTCTTTTGACCAAGAAAGAATGTCAAATTGCAGCAGCAGTGCCATTTACATGGCTGCATTATCCCATCCTAAGGATCCTGTCACTAACTCTGCTCAGCCTGACATACACAAAAGGGCAGTGAGCCCAGAGCGAGTTCTTCTCATCACTTGACTGACAGCTGGTGAAGACTGCAAGGCAGTCTGTTGGAAAACTGCACTGGGGATAAAAAAGGTAAGCAGAACACATCACTGAAATGACTACTCTGTCCCACACCTCATCCCAAATTTCACAAATTCATAATTACTAGAGCTTCGGGAGACAAGAGAAAGAAGAAAATAGAATGGGTTACCTGGAAAATGAGAAAGCAGTAACTAAAGCAGAAAATTTCTTCCACTTTTCAATATCCTAACTATTTCCGAGCTTTAATCAGCCATCTCCTCCCCTAAAATCTGCCATGCAAAGAAAGGCATACCCCAGAAAGGCATTTTTAACTCCGGCTCCTAGTGGACCAAACTGATACATTTTAGCCCATTTCTTTTTAATAAATGCAGTGATTTTAATCACATTTTTTCAGAGAACAGAAGATTAAATAAAAGAAGTAAATGAAACATTAAGGTATCACTGGGAATTGAAAATGTAATTTTATGTTATTACCAGTGGTATATTATGAATAAAGAATACGCTATATGTAATTAATATGCAGCACAATATGAACAGCATTTTGAGAAAAATTAATTTCGTATGTAGGACAGAAAGGTCATGAATTCTTAAACCCAATTCAATTTGCTTTATTCTGTTTAATTTTCCCACTGGCATCTGTTTAAATATTTCCAGGTATGGAAAAAGTCACTACTAGATTCTGACACATTTTAAGGCAACAAGGGTTTATAACAGTCAACCCAGTGTATTTCCTATACAAATCAAGACACTGCTCCTGTAACTCTGTTTTCATTTGAGCAGCTGCTGCCTACATACAGCTACATGGAAAGCAGAAGGACAAAGACCAGCAGTTCATAAGAATAAGTCAAACAGTAAAATTATATCACTAATTTCAAAAGTTGAAATATTCTTAAAACTTAAAACACCCATATTATCTAAGATTAGAATTTATTATTCAGAGTCACTAACAAATGTACATTTTCATAAACCACTAACTGTTCTGTTCAAAGATATTTTGAAGTAGAGGATAGGAGGCAATGTCTTATCAGACTAGCAGTATATTTCACCTTTAAGTATCACCAAGGGGAACAGCAAAAGTAGCCAGAAAAAATAAGACAAATATGGTGCATCCTAAAAAAAAGCCCATTGATGCAAAAGCATTTGCATTTACACTTACTTGAAATTCTGTTTTCATGATCAATATACCAGAGAAACTGCCACTTTGCCTGACTTCAGCGTTTTTTGTGTAACGCTGATATGTGACCAGCAGTCCAGGAAAGTGACTCTCCCCTGCTACTCTGCTCTTGTGAGACCCCACCTACAGTACTGCATCCAGCTCTGAGGCCAAGAGGGCTGTGGAACACAAGAGGGATGTGGAACTGTCAGAGCAAGTCCAGAGGAGCACCAAGACAATGCTCAGAGGGCTGAAGCACCTGTCCTATAGAGACAGGCTGAGGGAGTTGGGCTTGCTCAGCCTGCAGAAGAGAACGCCGCGTGGAAATCTTAGAGCAGCCTTCCAGTATCTGAAGGGGGCCTGCAAGAAGTCTAAAGAAGGACTATTTACAAGGGCATGTAGTGACAGGATACTGGGGAATGGCTTTAAGCTGAAAGAGGATAGAAATAGGAAGAAATTCCTTACTGTAAGGGTGGTTACACACTGGTACAGGTTTCCCAGAGAGTTTCTGAGGTGTTCAAGGCCAGGCTGGATGGAGCTTTGGGAAACTGGTCTCGTGGAAGGTGCTCTGTCCCATGGCAAGGAAGGTTGGTACTAGATTGTCCTTAAGGTCCCTTCCAACCCAAACCATTCTGTGATTCTATGAATATCACTAAGGATTTAATCATGCTCCTTCTGAACACTAAAAGTTTTCCTTAGCTCACTAAAGTACATCCAAAAAATTACCACTTAAGTTTTGAATTCATAGATATATCTGAAAGTCTTCAGAAAACAAATAGCTATCATAAAGGTATCTTTTATTGCCACTTGACTCCACTCAGGTGCAACAGTACTTAAACTAAGTGCAGGTGCATATACTGCCACGTTCAAACATCGTGGTATGCACTTGGGAGCCCATTTCAGATTCCTTAACCTTCTCTTTCCTAGTCATACCCTTTTCCTCTTGTCCAGGCAACCAGGTTCTTTAAGCAGACTGGAACTCAAAAACTGTATGCATGGAGTCCTGCTTTGTATACTAAACACATATGGAAGGAAAAGGACAGACATTAGTTTTTCAAATCTCATTGCCATAATTGCAACAATCAACTCTATGTGTTAGAAAAGGGGGAGGGGCAGGGGGATGTGGAGGGTGTTTTCAAAAAGATAAATCCATGTAACTTTCATGTTTACATGAAAACAGAATTTTTTTCATAGGTTGCCTAAAGCTACCCATTTTATCCATCCAGTCTAATTGCACAGATTCACATGTAATCTATGGACATCTCATTTCTAATACATCACATTTCATGCTGCTTCATATGTACTCAACTGAATGTTAGGCTTTGACAGCATTTATCGAGGGCAACTGGAATCAGCTAGACTGACTCTTTACACTGAACAGGCTGAAGAATTTAACTCAGTAGTGTCTGCAGTGAGCCTACATGCATCTAGCCGAGATAGATCTCATCTTCCAGAGTGATATACAACCTTCATTTAAATATTTAAAACCAATAGCAATACCATAATTTGGTTAATTTAGTGTTTTCGCTTTCTCTCTCTGTAACTGTGGCCCTCAGATTCACAAAACTAGTGGACTAATTTCTTCCATACACTGTGGACATAGGTCAAATTTGCAACTCGATACCCAAGGTTCACATTTGATAAATGCTCTCAATTTCAGAGGACAATTATAACTTCCTGTTAGCTTTAAGACTCAATATTAGACCCAAATTTTCCTTCTGTGCAAAAAGAAAGAGATGCTTACAGCTATCAAACAAGTTCTATAAAGACAGCTAATTTATCCATGAATAAATAATATACAGCAAAACCAGTAAATGTTGAATACTAACTACCAAAGATAAACTGGGAGATTCCCTACACACAAGTATTATTTGCAGCTCTGAGATCAATAATTCTGTGTTTAAGTTTGTCAGGTTATAACATTACACCTCATGAATCAAACTTCTTAACACAGATACCAAAGAACATGCAGTTTCAAGAGTCTCATGAAGGGGGGTTTGTGAAGTACTTTTTCAGGGGCCAGCTCTATTATACATTTAAATACACTATTTTTTTCTAAAAAAAAAACCATCACTGATACATTTGCAAAATTCCAAGCGCAGGAATTTGATGTTAAAGTTACAAAATCAGTTGCATGTTCTGACATATAACTACAGACGCCATATTTATGCTATGCAATTGCACAGCTGAGAAAAAAATATTACGCTTAAAAATTTATCTGGGACCAAGGTGACACTAACCTCATATAGCGAGAATTACTTACATGGTTCTGTTCATTAACTTCCAAATACAGTAGTTTTGAGCAATTATCTGTTTCACAGTTCACATGAAGAGGACCACCTCACCATCTCTCTCATTTTGGATGTTTACTGAGCCATGAACTAAGTGTCCTCAGTCTGCCACATATCTCCATATGTTCTAGTTTCACTCATCACAGTAAGAGATGATCTAACCAAGCATGAGAGCAAGAAACTAAGATAATACTTAAACTATATTACTAAATGTATTTCCTGGATCAGAAACAACTAAGTTAACATTCAAAGGAAACCTTTAACAAGTAGACAAAAGAATTTACCTGAACACATTTCCTTTATTTTGCTGCTGTAAGCCTCTTTTTCATTATGTTATAGGCATTAACATATCTATGTACAATATCTCTGCTTCACATGTTGATTATTCCAATGCATTCTTGGTTAAAACATATTACTCCTATTCAGAAAAGATAAATAGTTCTGCTTTTTTAAAACTAAGGGTGACTGCATGCTAAAGAGATTTTCTTGAGGAAATTAGATGGTTCTGAACATTCTGAATGCAAATTTTAAGTCGCAAAGCTTTTATTTTTCAAAGCATTTAGCTATAACTTGCCTTTACCTTATTCCTTACTTATTACTGCAATTACTTTAGATTATCAAGTTTAGGAGAAAAAAAAAAAAAGCAGTACCATAAAACTGCAAGCAAAAGGCAGTAAAATATTTTCAGTGATTAAGCTTTGTGTTTGAAATTCATATTCACATTTCATTCAACAACTTAAGAGCAAACAGGAAATCTGCAGATTAACAATACTTTTCCAGGTGAAGCACATTTTAACAAATAGGTGTCTTGTAAGATATTTACTTACTGCTTGCCTTTTTAATTTTTCACTCCTGCAGAGAGCTATAAAGAAACACAGTGCATTTAACTGACCAAAGATATCTGCTTACTCAGCCTAAATACAGTTTAAAATTTTTCCTTAAACCAACTCTTACGACTCAAGGATTCTCAGATAAAAACTAGTGAATATATTATTATTTGATAATAAATCCATATATGGAAACTATTTAACTACTGAAAATAATATTAATTGGTGTCACATTCACAGTCGAGGTGTGCTACCAGAATTTACACAAGCACAAATTATTTGGAGCAGAGGATAAGCAGTGATTTTGAAATGCTGATACACCAGGGATATGAGACAGCAGAGGGAAAAAAAACCAAACAATATGCTGATTGTGAAAAAGAGAGAAATCTTTCAGACCAAAGCATACAGAATAACACTTTCAGTAAAAACAGAAATAAGCAGTTAGCAGAATAAAGTGTGTGAATCTAAGGTGCCTTAAAGAAAACCTTATTTTTCAGTCGTGCAGTGCACTGAACATCAAGCCAGCTTTCTACAACACAGTACCTACAGACTCACATGGTTTACTACAGGCCAACTAAGTGCATCTCTCATAGAATCATAGAATAGTTAGGGTTGGAGAGGACCTTAAGATCGTCTAGTTCCAACCCCCCTGCCATGGGCAGGGACACCTCACACTAAAGCATATCACCCAAGGCCTCGTCCAACCTGGCCTAGAACACCACCAGGGATGGAGCATTCACAACCTCCCTGGGCAAACCCAGTCCAGTGCCTCACCACCCTAACAGGAAAGAATTTCTTCCTTAAATCCAATCTAAACTTCCTCTGTTTAAGTTAACCCGTTACCCCTTGTCCTATCACTACAATCTCTAATGAAGAGTCCCTCTCCAGCATCCCTATAGGCCCCCTTCAGATACTGGAAGGCTGCTATGAGGTCTCCACGCAGCCTTCTCTTCTCCAGGCTGAACAGTCCCAACTTTACCAGCCTATCTTCATACGGGAGGTGCTCCAGTCCCCTGATCATCCTCGTGGCCCTCCTCTGGACTTGTTCCAACAGCTCCATGTCCTTATGTTGAGGACACCAGAACTGCACACAATACTCCAGGTGAGGTCTCACAAGAGCAGAGTAGAGGGGCAGGATCACCTCCTTCAACCTGCTGGTCACTCTCCTTTTGATGCAGCCCAGGATACGGTTGGCTTTCCGAGCTGCAAGTGCACACTGAAGCCGGCTCATGTTCATTTTCTCATCGACCAACACTCCCAAGTCCTTCTCCGCAGGGCTGCTCTGAATCTCTTCTCTGCCCAACCTGTAGCTTTGCCTGGGATTGCTCTGACCCTGGGGTAGGACCTTGCACTTGGCATGGTTAAACTTCATGAGGTTGGCATTGGCCCACCTCACAAGCATGTCACGGCCCTCTGGATGGCATTCCTTCCCTCCAGCGTATCAACCGAACCACACAGCTTGGTGTCATCGGCAAACTTGCTGAGGGCGCACTCAATCCCACTGTCCACGTCAGCAATGAAGATGTTAAACAAGACAGGTCCCAACACCGATCCCTGAGGGACACCACTCATTACTGGTCTCCAGCCAGACATTGAGCCATTGACCACAACTCTTTGTGTGCAGCCATCCAGCCAGTTCTTTATCCACCAAGTGGTCCATCCATCAAATTGATGTCTCTTCAGTTTAGAGACAAGGATGTCGTGTGGGACAGTGTCAAATGCTTTGCACAAGTCCAGGTAGATGACATCAACTGCTCTACCCCTGTCCATTAGTTCTGTAGCCCCATCATAGAAGGCCACCAAATTGGTCAGGCAGAATTTCCCCTTAGTGAAGCCATGCTGGCTGTCACCAAGCACCTTGTTGTTTTTCATGTGCCTCAGCATGCCTTCCAGGGGAATCTGCTCCAAGATTTTGCCAGGCACAGAGGTGAGACTGACTGCTCTGTAATTCCCCGGGTTATCCATTTTCCCCTTCTTGAAAATGGGGGTTATATTTCCCTTTTTCCAGTTGTCGGGAACATCACCTGACAAATGTGATGGCCAGCGGCTCAGCAACTTCATTCGCCAGCTCCTTCAGGACCCATGGATGGATTTAATCAGGTCCCATGGACTTGTGCACATTCAGATTTTTAAGATGGTCTCAAACCAGATCCTCTCCTACAGTGGGTGCAAGGTCTTCATTCTCACAGTCCCTGCATCCGCCTTCCAAGACTTGGTCAGAGCCTTTGCCAGTGAAGACTGAGGCAAAGAAGTCATTCAGAACCTCAGCCTTCTCCAAATCTTGTGTAGCCAGTTCTCCCGAGACCTTCCTGAGGGGGCCTACGTCCTCCCTAGTCTGTTTTTTATTTGCGATGTACCTGTAGAATCCCTTCCTGTTATCCTTAATATCCCTAGCCAAGTTTAATTCTAACTGGGCCTTAGCTTTCCCAGTATGATCCCTAGCTTCCCAGACAACACCCCTGTACTCTTCCAAGGCTGCCTGTCCTTGCTTCCACCTCTCATAAGCCTCTTTTTCCATCTGAATTTTCCTCAGGAGCTCCTTATCCATCCAAGGAGGTCTCCTGGCCCTCCTGCTGCCCTTCCTTCTAGTTGGGATGCAACACTCCTGAGCTTGTAAAATCAATAAGCATTTTGTCACTGGACTGGGTGGTCATGGAAAGCAATACCAAATAATACAACAGTTTTATTCAGATAAATTGTGCAATTCTTGTTAAACTAGAAGTTAAATTATAAGTTAGTTAACATTCACAGCAGTAATAACACCACAAGTAGCTTTTGCTATCTGGAGTTTGGAGACAGATGCAAACCAACATTTTAATTTGAAATATTTAAGATAAAGGAGATACTATAAAGTAACAGTTTGAACTTCAAAGTCACAAAAGCTTCAATTCAAATTTCACTTTTCTGCTAATATTTTCCATGCACCATCTATTGTGATGCGTCCTTTCAAGCTTCACTCAAACTGTAAAACAAATAACAAAAAAACAAACCAAACCAAATTTAGAAATCAACTGCAAATGAACTCAATTCTAATGCAAATTACCACAAATTATAATATCCATTTATTCCCCTAAGATTAACGAAATGCAACATCAAAAGTGACATGTATCAGAAACTTCTGCCTGTGTCATCACGTGGAGGTCTGTGTAAAAGGGAAGTTGAGTGAAGAATAAAACTAAATTTTTTCCCATTTTCTACTGTGCCACAGCACAGACAGGTCTAAAGCATTTTGTCATGGAAAGAACCAACAACAGGAAGAAAGAGGCAACCAAGGATACAAGGGTGGTTTTCCACAAAATACAAATTCAGAAACTCACACATAGACAGGAAAAGTTATCATTTTAAAATGTTAAGCCTGCTTTAGATAGCAGTATCAAAACACTACAGGCATTACAACGATAATGCACATGCAGCTATATCATCTATTTATTTTTGCTGTACTGTCCTCTCTGAAACTGGGGCAAGGGTTGGTCCTGGTTTCTCTCCCACCCATGTGCAGACTTAAGGCTGGAGAAAAGATCTTGCAGTTTAACTACCATGACTGAGCAGAAGCAATACTAAAATTAATATACCTATTTCTTTACAAAGAGAACCTGCTTAGGGACCTGATCTTTTTGTTATACTGATCCAAGTTAGAAATAAACTCATTAGAGGTAAACACCTACTCTGTAAATAAGAGAAGATTTAAAGTAGTATCATAGTAATTCCCTGCTGTTGCAGGATGAGGCAGATCATTTCATATAAATTTACACTGATTTGTTTGAATGCAAACCACTAATGCAATATAGCAGCAACAAAAGGAGCTGTTCCGAAATAAGATCTATTAAACTAAACATATATAGGATTTTGCTGATACTAATTTTTTTAAGACACCAGTTTTTTTACATTAGCAAATAAGATAGTTTAAGACCAGAACCTAAGGATTACACACTTATGGCAAATAAAGTTAGTCTTTTAGAATTCAGGATATAAGTTCTGTTCATAGACAATTCCATCTATTATAATTAATGGATCATAGAAGAGTAGTTACTAAACACATTAATGACATTTTTATACAGTCATGAAAATTATATTGTCACAGGAGTCTTACATACAAAACCAATGGACTATAAAGCTTCATTGTTTCAGTACGTAATACTGGAATTAGATCATTTCTTTCCTAAATAGATTATTCCAGACTGACCTTCACAGAAACAGAAAAGGGATTTCTACCCATAGGTACATGAAAAATACACCTGTGTATACCTATATACACACATTAGTAAAGCCATCCATATTTCTAGGAGCTGTTAATTGTTTCATCTTCATTCAGCCACCATTCTTCCTTACAAAAGAGGAAGACAACAATTTTTTTTTTACTAGCTTTCTTTTAGAAAAGGAATTAAAAGGTACCACACAAAATCTGACCTGCATTTCCTTTATTTCACATCAGGGTAGTTTCTACATTTGGGTGCAACATAGAAGCTGTCAATTTAGGTTCCAGCTTGGGAGTTCCTAGTTAACGATGCCTGCCTGGATTGCTGAATAGAGCACTCTTCAACAGTCTGCTCTCATTTAAAGCCAATGAGACTACTGATTCCAGTTTACTTCTTTTTGAACAGGAGACACTACAAAAGAAGAACCAACAGCCCTAAGAAAAAATATACCTGTAAAGCTAAAAGTTTTTATTAGGATAACAGAATGGTTTGGGTTGGAAAGAACTTAAAGACCATACAGTTCCAACCCCCTTGCCACAGGCAGGGACACTTTTCACTAGACCAGTTCGCTCAAAGCCCCATCCAACCTGGCCTTGAACACTTTCAGGGATGGGGAAGCCACAGCTTCTATGGGAAACCTGTTCCAGTGTCTAACCACCCTCACAGTGAATTTCTTTTGCATGTCTAATCTAAATCTATCCTCTGTCAGTTTAAAGCCAATCCCCCATGTCCTGTCACTACACACCCTTGTAAAAAAGTACCTCTCCAGATCCTTGCAGGCCCCTTCAGATACTGGAAGGCTGCTCTAAGGTCTCCACACAGCCTTCTCCTCTGCAGACTGAACCAGCCCAACTGCCTCAGCCTGTCTCTATAGGAGAGATGCTCCAGCCCTTTGAGCACTGTCGTGGCCATCTTCTGGACTTGCTCCAATAGTTCCACATCCCTCTTCTGTCAGGGGCCTCAGAGCTGGATGCAGTACTGTAGGTGAGGTCTCACAAGAGAAGAGTAGTAGGGTATAATCACCTTCCTCGACCTGCTGAACACTCTCCTTTAGATTCAACCAAAGATACAGTCAGCTTTCTGGGCCACAAGCACACACTGCCAGGTCATGTTGAGCTTCTCCCCAGCCAACACCCCCAGGTCTTTCTCCTCAGGGCTGTTCTCAACAAGTTCTCCACACAGCCTCTATTTGTGTCTGGGATTGCACCAACCCAGTGTCATGGTTTAAATCCAGCCAGGCAACTCATTCACTCACTCCCCCGCTTCTTTCCCTCTCCCTACTCCCAGAGGGACGGAGAGGAGAATCAAAAGAATGCAACTCCCACAGGTTGAGATAAGAACAGTTTAGTAACTAAGGTATAACATAAATCACTACTGCTACTACCAATGATAATAGTGATAAAGGAAATAACAAGGGAAGAGAATACAACACCTCAGCACCAGCCGACTGATAACTTGCCCCCCAGCCCGACCAAGTACCGACCGATACCTACTCCTACCTCTGAAGGGCATCCCTTCCCCCAGTGTGTGGACTGCACCACACAGATTGGTGTCATCAGCAAACTTGCTGAGGGTCTACTCAATCCCACCACATCGCTGACAAAGATTGATCTGGCCAGGAAGAAGGCAGAAACTGAGCACAGCATGCCTGCTCACTGTCTGCTCCCGAGCTCATGCTAAATGCACAAACCTTGACTGCCAGAAGAGGCAACATTTTTAAATTTAAGTTATCTGAGCCCCTTGTTGCACTCGGTCACCATTTCCTTCATGTGCTTGGCTAATAATGAGGTACCTTAATGTCTTCAATATGACTTAAGTTTTGACAAATTTAGACTGACTGGAACTTGCATGCATCACAATCTCTACACTAATACTCTTCATTCTGTGCTTTACTCAGATGTTAAATATGTTTCATTAACATTAGGATTTTTCCTCTATTTTTTTAAACAAATATTATGAAATTCTATCTTCAATTATGAGGTAATAGAGCCTGTGAAGACAGCTTTGTCACCCTTTGCCTTTTATTTCTTGAGCCAAGCCCATAACACACTATTTTAAAAAGGTATATCTGGTAATTTAATATCTAACACAGCAAAGCAACCTGGCAGCATCACGTTCTTGCATATATACATACATACAGACTGACCCAGAAGATGCTACCCAGCATGGGTCCCTGAATCACAGAGGTGTTTCAAGCAATATTGTAGGTACACCTTTTCTGACAAGCCAGAATTGTTTGTAGTAGAAGGCATTCACAAATTCTGAGAAAGGATTGTAATAAATACCACACAGATTAACAAGCAAAAATAATAGGAATCACTTGAAACACCCAAGAACTGCTGTGTCCCCTCCACTTCCTTCAAATCCTAGAAGACCAGTGTTAGGACTCCATCATGTATGCACATACGTTCATGTGGGCAAGGAATAAAAACCTCAAGACCGCAAGTGGCTTCAGTAGCTTTGCGAACCTTAACCTGCCATGAAATCAAGGCCAAGAACATAACCCTATTTGACTGCTGTTTTAGTTCAGTGGTGATTTTACATTTAGCATGTCAAAATCTAACACAGGCAGCCCAGAAAATGTTCACAAGGTCTTTTCCACAGCAGGTAAAAAATCCTGGGATTCCATTCTAAAGAGTTTACAGCATAAACTGATCTCAACATCACAACACACTGAAGATGATGCATCAAGGACAAAAGTAAGCTAAGCAACTTTAAAATGTTTTATGATGTTACCTATATTCCAGGTTAATATGAGATTTTTATACTGGTACATTACTGTGTCTGAGACCACTGGAGTTACGCTGCAGCTTCCTTACCAGACTGCACTATATTTCTTCACAGTTCCTATCTACTTTCAAACTTAAGCAAACCCCAGGGAATGCTGCCATTCCGCATTTTTGTTGATAGCTTAGCTGCTTTGCCACCATCTCTCTCAAGAGAGCTTGTTAGGTGTAATACCACTAAGAAAAGGTTTAAGTAACAGTTTGTTCCAAGTCCTGAGAAAAGTAAAAATAATTTTAATTATGTTCTCATTTCAATGCCAGGCCATCTTCTTTACTATGACAACCAACTACATTCTGTACTACAACAGATTTTGAGAAATAAATGAAAAAACATCTCAGCCTCCTTAAGCTAGGAAGGCAGTTTTATTTATTCAGCAGTAGGTATCTGAAATGCCTATCATAAAGAAACTACAACATTTGAACAGGTATTTCTTATTGCAAAGGGAGGCGAGAGTAAAATCTGAAGTACAGCTTGAAGACAAGTTGTAAGAACACCTGCATTTGTCAAGCTTCAGCTGATCTTAAGGTATAGGAAAAACATGAATTAAAAACACCAGGAAAAAGAAAGGTAGCAAGCTTTTCCCTTTTAGCTGAAGGAACTAGTATCACTGCAAAAGCTACAAAACAAGGTGCTCTCTCTTTTTATTGCAAATGTATTCTTACAAACACTGCAGAACCACCAAACTGTTCAAAACTAAAACGCCATGGACCATGTCCTCCGTCATTTTCTCAGTCTCTGATAATCACTTTAGTTCTGCCCCAACCCCTTCCTTTATTTCTACTCACATCTCAAAATGTGTCTAGTAGGTGGATTTTTCTGTGTTTATCCATCAGTTCTCTCCCTCTTAAGATGCGAGAACAGACATAGAAAAGCAAAGAAAATGGAGTGAAGAAGTTTTAGGAGACCCAAAAAGGAATAGAAGGTGTTTATTACCTTCGCCATAAAGGGAAGGACGCAAAGGAAAAAAAAAGTGAATTTAGGTTTTTCTGTACAGTACTTCATACATGGGAGCATGTGGAGAAACGTCATCTTACGTTTTAAAGGAAATATTCTGAAGTGATGCACCAATAAAACTGTATTTAAGATGAAGTAAACTGAGCTCATAAAACTGTATTTCTGAAATACAATCTATCCTTTTCTGAAAGATATTCATCATACAGCTGTCGACTAAAATACTGATAGTACTGTCTAGGATGAAAGATCCTACTTAACTGAAAAAGTCATACTTTGTAAAAGTAACTGCTAATACAAAGCTCATAGTAAATGTTACACAGTGAACTCAAAAGAAATCCATAAGGTCTGCAGTAGCAAAGTCAGTTACAACCAGTGCAGTTTTTTAAGAAGACAACAGGCATAGCTGATTTTGATAGAAACAGGTGGACTTGGGGAAGCAGAGGTGAAAACAACAGGAATACTTAACCATGAAAGAGAAGCTTCCCAAAAAGTTGGGCCTGTCTACCTTCCAGTCCCTCCATCCTGTCTTTAAACAATTAATTGAGATCTCAGGCTTTTAAGTTTCATTTTCTGCAAGCCTCATTTATTAGATATTCTCCTTCTTGAAGCTGAAACCTCCGGTAATTTAATTAGAATATTATTTATTTGCTGGGCAGGTGTTTTGCTGGGGGAGGGAAGCTGGGTGATTTGATTTTTTAATCAAAAATTGGGTCATCATTTCTTGATTATGGCTTTAGCTTTTCTGAAAATAAAACCATTGCAAAATATTTCTCTTGGTGGAGACAAGCTCTTTTCCATAATCACTGAGATGCCTTAGAGCACTGAAAGTGTTCATATTAGGACTGTGAAATGTTTTGCTTTGAGCAGTACTGCATCTATGCATATAAACTGCATCTCCAGCAGACAGATTCATAATGCTACTGAAATCCATCAGAGCTTGGTTATCAACATCAATAGGATAAGGATGGTTTATTCATACAGGTATAGCTATATTCTTCCAAATAAAATTTTAAATTTGAATACATAATAATTAAAAAAAAAAACAGAAAAATACACAGAACTGAGAATACATTACAAAAAGGAGAATCTTAGCAGCTTCAATAGTTCGATTCACTGATCAGTACTGCTAACCAATTTTAAATGTCACGCTAACCCAGCATTCATGCTTGATCCTCCTTCCATTAAAACAAATGTCAAAACTCTCCCTAGATGATTATCTCCTTTGTAGGTCTTAAGACATAGGAAATACTCACTTTTGAACTTAGATATAGTACATCTGGAAGAGCACAGTTTTAAAGAATAAAGTATACTGAGAAGACCATGGGATGCTAAATACTACACTTCTTCCCTGAACAACAGCAGGGTCAGAAGGATCTATTTAAGCTTCCATATTTTCTTTAATTTTCCAATATTCATGTGAGAAATAATGGTCATATACCTTGGCTGCTTTGAAAATTCATTCTGCACAGTACTCTAGACTAATTTATCAATTAATCAAATAGCGATTATGCTACCTTGCCTGCAACCAAAGGCTGACTATAGTGTCACACAAATGAGTCATTCGTTCTAATTCACATGTATGGAGCCACTACTGCCCTTCTTCGTGCTAAGGCATGCAACCTCCTACAAGAACACAGAAGTATCAACCTGATCAAGGTAGTCAAGGCTGAGCTTAATTTCAGTGTTTCCTTAGACTTCTGATCTTTTGTTGCACATTCCCAAAGCCTCTGCCATCGCTAACTACACCTCAAGGTCTAGTTTATTCTTAAAGGAAACGGCTTTATATCAGGACGTAACAGGCAAGGGCCTTGTTAACAACTTCCACCACTGCTGATGAAAATATTAATTAAGGAAGGATTAATGCCCAAATTAATTAAAATGCTAAGTATAAACTGAAACACAGCACAAACACACAAGTCTTCGAGGCTGGAAAGAACCTTTCAAGTGTGATACACTTCATAATGCAACCAGAAGGACACCCTATATGGGCTCAATAAAAAGACAACAAAATAATGTAATCATTGGTTTCAGAATTTCTGCTGTGAGCAGGGGAACAACTCTGTCAGCTCACAGTTTCTTTAAGGCAAAGTACACATCATTCCATGCCAACTTTTAATTTTAAAACCAATACTTTCACTTCCTGTTTGTTTCACACAAAAATCACTAGAAATATGAGCCATTTAGAAAGTTTTATAAAATAAATACGCTAGCCTAGAAAAACTAGACTTTGTGTTACAGGTCATTTTATAGTTCTATAGTATTTCCATGCTCAGTCATACACTATTGCAATCAGAAAAGATTAATTCATCCCTCTATGGAATTAATATGCAATAGAGAAGGATTATGTTATGGTCTATTATTTGATGGCACCTCTAAAGATGATCAACTTTAAACAACAAAATTTTCAGCTGATGAAAACATTCTCTACTTATGTGTCATTTTAGTATAGCACAGGTTATCACAATCTACCTCCTGCATGCAAGTCAAGTTTATACAAATGTTAAAAAACTTAATCATGTCTCTGTAACTAATTCAAGAATATTGAACTGAATTCTTCCTCAAGACAGTGGAAAATAAGGGAAAACCCCTAACTCATAGGTGTTCAACTATCATTAACTATAGCTATAATTTTCAAAGAAGCCCAAGGACTTGCTTATCAAATAGAGCCAATACTATTAACTCAATGGCAATTCATTGACTTTCTTAAGACTAATGTAAATCTATATGTAGGCATATTTACTCGGGAACAATAACAATTATCATTATTTGTTACTTACACAAACACTACCATTTCATAGGGAAAAAAATAAAATGCATTAGGTTCCGCTGATGTTTTGAGCTTTGGAAATATTCCCAAGATGCTCTTGCTAAAATAAGGACTTGAGGAAATGTAGTCAAAGACACTTCCCTCCACACTCACATATACTACGCATAGATGAACATACTACCTGCATTTGGAGTCACTGTTTTGACTAAAGACTCTTTTGGAACCCAGGGGTCAGCATATGAACTTCCTTCCCTGCCCTTGCCCTGCTGATTAAGCAGCAATTAAAGTATTTCACCATTAAGCTACTTCATGGTATTTTCCTGTACAGTTCGGGGGATTTCTGATGGTTAATCTCTCTGACCATCATTAACTCGTTACAACTAGAAGCAAACGTGGAAGAATGATAAATTAAGCAAGCAATTAGCCATTTTCTTTGCCCTGTCCAAACCCCTAAAATTAAGTGGTTCAACCTTGACTACCATGCCACAACAACAAGTAAACCACATTTTACCTCATTATTCCTTTCTGGGTATCAAATCACCTAAAACCAACTTGTTCAGCCACGGCAATGAGGAACTGTACTAATGAAATCAAATGGGCAGTGGAGCTTTGGGGGTGCATACAGCTGAGAGTGTTGAGCTCTACTTCATTTTCATCTAGGTTTTCCTTCCTTTCTTTACTCTTTATTTACAGTAACAATAATAATTACACAAATATAACAACCCTGAACTGTTTGGTTTAGTCACTGAAATTATATTATCATTTTTTACACTGCCAGAACTCATCTTCTGTCTCTGTACTAGATTCGCATCTCAGATTTTTTTCTAATACAAACAGAAGTAAAGCAAGGCTGGGCAGCTCACTGCTGATAACTCAGTATTAGGGACTGCCTTCGAAAGCTTTGGCCCAAAGTTTGTACTAACATGTAAACAAGAGAGAGAGTCCAAAGTACAAATTGTGTACTATAGTATAGAAATAACAAGTTATGATTTCTAGTTAAAAGAATAAAAATAAAAATTCAAGACTTTCAGGAAAGTTAACAGATATTTTAGATATTAATTTTAAAACTCCTAAAAAAAAAACAACTAACGCATTTAGTTTTAAGACACAGGTATACTAGAACTGTAAAAGCTGGCTGTGTGTGTAACACTGAAAACGCTCAAACAGCTAATAAATAAGCATACACTAATGCAAAGACATTTCTGCTGCAGTAGGAGTAAAGCTAATCCAGGTACATTATAACCCCAGATGAAAGAGAAATAGAAACCTGTATACAGGGCAGGTGACACCGTAAACTGTTCTTGTTTTCCCTCAAAGTCCAACTCATTCCTGGGTTTCCTGGGAGTTTCCAAAGTACAGAAATGACACCACTGTGTTTTTCTTCAGTTCTTATCTTTCTCTCAAAATCTTATTAGCAATAACGATAAAATGAAGCAACTTTTTAAAATACACTATGAAAAAAATAACGTGCACTGAAACAGACTTCATGCTGTTTGCCAGATTGTAAAATGTGTGTTGAATCATTGTTGAAGAATCCCTTCAGAAATACTGACGCAAAACATCACAAAATACTTCTATATAGTGCAAATTTATTTTTTTAACATAGTGGAAAATGGTAAACACTTGTCCTATTACTATATGAAGGTTACACTTCCTGGCCATCACATAAAATGCAAAAAAGACAAAAACTACTCAAGTGTAGCACTAGGTCTGTCACTAAAAACCTCTAACTCCTATTTAAAGGATCATGGGCATTTCCATACAAGTTAATGAAGTTTCTTTCACAGCAGATTTATTCTAACACTCCAGGTATTTTTGATTGCTATCGCAAAACTGAAGTTCAAGGAGAAATAACTAAGACTTTTTTTTTTCTTAGAAGTGATAGTAGTTGAGATATTTTTCTGTATCTCAGCTATCTCAAGTATTTCTTATAATGACATATACAGATACCCATTCTTATGCTAACACTTTAGCACTAAAAGTGGTTTACTGATATAGCCCATTAGGCCCATTTACCCAGCCAGCAAATACGTAAGAAAAACAGCTTACCTTTCTATATGTTAACAAGCAGCAATATGCTCGATAATAACCATATAGCATACATTGAAAGAGATTGAGAAATTATAAATATTGAAGAAAATAACACTATCAATTTAGAAGCATATATTCTACAGAAACAAACAAAACCACACAGCTATATATATTTTATGTGGCTACTACCGCCACATGCAACACCAGCGAAGTAATTACCATAATTCACAAATACTTCTGTGGAAGAAAGTAAGGAATAAATCTGTTATGTTAGTTGCATTCTCCAGTGTGGACCGTGTTATGCAGCTTTGATACACATTCATCAGATAATTGGTAAGAGTTTCTAGCATTTTAATCCTTTATAAGCACGGAAAAGTCAATCATATTTTACTGTTGCACAAATGTTAACAAAAAATCATAATTCGGGGAACTTACCCTGGGTCAACAGGAAGAAGCCCACAACCAAAGCTATTTCCAATGTCCAGACAACAGATCTGAAAAAGAGAATAACAAAGGGTTTGTGACAAAGCTGACATAGAGTACTCTGAAAGGAGCAAAATCAATTGTGACATTTTTCATTTATTTGTAAATGCCTCTTTGGCAGTATGCTCACTCAAAACGACAGTTGACTCTTACAGAATAGGGGAGGTGATGGTAAAATAGAGGAATCATGACAGTTGCTTTAATGAGATTCTGCATTAGGACCACTCTACCACTTTCCCTCAACAAGGAGTATGCCCTTCACTTTCAATCTTACATCCTCCAATTTGAAAAGCATTAACCCTATGAAAAACTCTACTTAGCCTCCTCTAATCAGCATCACAGCTCTTCTTTCTATCTTCTTCGCTATCTGACATTTATGGAGCCCACCACAATTTTAAATATGTATAAGTAGCATAGAGCAAATTAAACTTCGACTTGATACTATTACTTTAATCAAAGTCTAGCTGCAGTGTGTGATGAGGGGAGGAGAAGACTCTCAGCACAGACCTTAACTCATAATAGGAAAAAGCACAAGCCCACAGAGCATCCCTTCCTACTCTAGGAAGCAGACAGGTAATTTTACAAACTGTAACAACATGCAGCATGATACCAAATATTTCAGAAAGATTCCACTGGAGGAGGATCTAATGCCTGAGTGCGCTTATTCTGAAATACCTCCAACGTGGTCCATTTTATTCTCAAGTTTTCCAACAATAACACTTTGTTGTTGTTTAAATTTATTTTCTAGTAATATATCACATATCTTTCAACTGAACCAGATAACAGTACTGAATATATCATGGTAGCCTCAGGCTGCACTGAAATTAGTATTTTATCCTCTGTTAACATCATTAAAACTTTTGTTATTACAACAGTCAGATTTGTGGTGGGAGTGAGGGGAAAGGAAAACAACAACAAAAAAAAAAAAAAAAAACAAAAAAAAAGCAAGCAAGACCACCTCGAATCCTAGCTCTTTGCATGCAATCCCAACTTTTCTGAGCAACAAAGCTGATGAAGGGTCTGGAGCCCAAGCCTTAAGAAGAACGGCTGAGGGAACTGGGGTTGTTTAGCCTGGAGAAAAGGAGGCTGAGGGGAGACCTTATTCCTCGCTACAACTACCTGAAAGGAGTCTGTAGCAAGGCAGGGGGTGGTCTCTTCTCCCAAGTAAGAGGATGTCCTGGGTTCAGCAGTAGCAGTCATGTTTCTCCTTCTTGGTAGCTGGTGCAGTGCAGCGTTTTAACTTTCAGCCTGGGAACAGAGCTGATAACAATGATGTTTTGGTTTGGCCAAGGACTTTGTGAGCCTCATGCTCTGCTAGGGAGGAGGGGAAGCTGGGAGGAAGCAGAGACAGGACACCTGACCCAAACTGACCAAAGAGGTATTCCATACCACAGCACGTCATGCCCAGGAGGTAACTGGGAGTCACCCGGAAGGGCTGGGACTGTGGGGATGGAGGAGGTATCGGTCGGCGCTTGGTTGGGTTGGGGGGGGGCGAGTTATCGGTCAGCTGGTGATGAGGTGTTGTATTCTCTTCCCTTGTTATTTCCTTTATCATTATTATCATTGGTGGTAGCAGTAGTGATTTGTGTTATACCTTAGTTACTAAACTGTTCTTATCTCAACCCGTGGGAGTTGCATTCTTTTGATTCTCCTCTCCCTCCCTCCGGGAGTAGGGGGAGGGGGGGGGGGGGGGGGTAGAGTGAGTGAATGAGTTTCCTGACTGGGTTTAAACCACGACACAGGACAAGAGGAAAGGGCCTCAAGGTGTGAAGGGGAGGTTTAGATCGGGTATTAGAAAAAATGTCTTGATTTATTTCCTTCAAAAAAGCTCACAACTTTTTATAGTATGACAAACCATGGCAAAAGAAACATCTCTTACCGATGATTCACTTTTTATGGAAACATTTTAAAATTAGCCTAACAAAGCCTAGCACAACATTAAATCACATACTGAGCATTCCAATCTAAGTTAACAAAAAAAATATAGTACACTTCAAAACAAATTCTGTCAGTTTCTTCTGACTGGTACCAAATCTCTGAGATAAAAGACCCTTCATATTTCATTCTTAGAAATACACAGTACCTCATGGCAACGTTTTCTTATTTGGACAGAAAGCAGAAAAGGCCAGATTCTGACCTCTGCTCCAGTATGGGAGCACCAATGAAAAATAATGAAGTCCACATGCATTTCCTCTAGCAAGGAAAAAAAAAATACTATTTAGCTCCAAGGAAGGCTGTTTTATAATTCAGACAGGTGATCTGGAGTCACAGCTGAGCAATAATGGCTAACATCACATACTAAAGGGAGCATAAATTTTAATGATACCACTCATAAAACCCACATTTTAAAGGTTACAAAACAGAAACAAGCTTACGAAGAAAACCCATAAATCATTCAAGGTGTTTGGTTCCTATTCCTTAGCTAGTTTAAGAATTAACAGCCTGTCCATCACTGAACTAGAATATGCTGTACTTATTTAGGCAGGACTGAAAAGGACTGTGGCATTAGAGTCCAGCAAGCATGTTGCTTCTTTTAGAAACACAATACGCATAATCCTTTATACCTTCACTGATTTATTCGATGCTCAATTGAATTAAAACAGCCACTTGGCCAAGATCACTTACATCTAGACGAGATCACAACACATAATTAGCACTATAAAGGCCAGGTAAGTTACATGGGCTTCTTACCCAGTCACATTGAATGCACCGAACCATTTCCTCATCTGCATTTCAGTGTAGTCCATGGAATACCTTTAATGAGGCATTCACATCAACAGACTAGATGACCTGAACGTTCAAAGACAGTTACATACCAGGGAACACTGCAGTCCATAAAAACACTGGAGAACTTAATGCATTTTGTTCTTGATTTTTCAACCTTAATTTCAGAAAATAACTGCCTTGAATACAAAATTAAAGTTCACCCAATAAACTGTTGTACCATTTATCAAAGAATTCAGACTTCTGAACAAATAACAACACATAAGCACAACACTCCTGGTTATCTGTACGACAAACAGACCTGAGCTATTAGGACCTTAAGATCATCTAGTTCCAACACCCCTGCCATGGGCAGGGACACCTCACACTAAAGCATATCACCCAAGGCTTCATCCAACCTGGCCTTGAACACTGCCAGGGATGGAACATTCACAACCTCCCTGGGCAACCTATTCCAGTGCCTCACCACCCTAACAGGAAAAAATTTCCTCCTTACATCCAGTCTAAACATCCCCTGTTTAAGTTTTAACCCATTACCACTTGTCCTATCACTACAATCTCTAATGAAGAGTCCCTCTCCAGCATCCCTATAGGCCCCCTCTTCAGATACTGGAAGGCTGCTATGAGGTCTCCACACAGCCTTCTCTTCTCCAGGCTGAACAGTCCCAACTTCCTCAGCCTATCTTCATACAGGAGGTGCTCCAGTCCCCTGATCATCCTCGTGGCCCTCCTCTGGACTTGTTCCAAGAGTTCCATGTGCTTTTTATGTTGAGGACACCAGAACTGCACACAATACTCCAGGTGAGGTCTCACAAGAGCAGAATAAAGGGGCAGGATCACCTCCTTCGACCTGCTGGTCACTCTCCTTTTGATGCAGCCCAGGATACGGTTGGCTTTCTGGGCTGCAAGCACACACTGCCAGCTCATGTTCATTTTCCCATCAACCAACACTCCCAAATCCTTCTCCGCAGGGCTGCTCTGAATCTCTTCTTTGCCCAAACTGTAGCTCTGCCTGGGATTGCTTCGACCCAGGTGTAGGACCTTGCACTTGGCATGGTTAAACTTCATGAGGTTGGCATTGGCCCACCTCACAAGCGTGTCACGGCCCTCTGGATGGCATTCCTTCCCTCCAGCGTATCAACCGAACCACACAGCTTGGTGTCATCGGCAAACTTGCTGAGGGCTCACTCAATCCCACTGTCCATGTCAGCGACGAAGATGTTAAACAAGAGTGGTCCCAACACCAATTCCTGAGGGACACCACTCATTACTGGTCTCCAGCCACACACTGAGCCATTGACCACAACTCTTTGTGTGCAGCCATCCAGCCAGTTCTTTATTCACCAAGTGGTCCATCCATCAAATTGATGTCTCTTCAATTTAGAGACAAGGATGTCGTGTGGGACAGTGTCGAACGCTTTACACAAGTCCAGGTAGATGACATCAACTGCTCTACCCCTGTCCATCAGTTCTGTAGCCCCATCATAGAAGGCCACCAAATTGGTCAGGCAGGATTTCCCCTTAGTGAAGCCATGCTGGCTGTCACCAAGCACCTTGCTGTCTTTCACATTCCTTAGTATGCCTTCCAGGAGAATCTGCTCCAAGATTTTGGCAGGCACAGAGGTGAGACTGACTGGTCTGTAATTCCCTGGGTCATCCGTTTTCCCCTTCTTGCAAATGGAGATTATATTTCCCTTTTTCCAGTCATCATGAACTTCACCTGACTGCCATGATTTTTCAAATATGATGGACAGTGGCTCAGCAACTTCATTTGCCAGCTCCTTCAGGACCTGCAGACGGATTTCATCAGGACCCATGGACTTATGCACTTTCAGGTTCTTAAGATGGTCTCAAATCAGATCCTCTCCTACTGTGGGCCTTAGCTGTCTTTTATTTGCAATGCACCTATGGAATCCCTTCCTGTTATCTTTCACATCCCTAGCCATGTTTCATTCTAACTGGGCCTTAGCTTTCCTAACCTGATCCATAGCTTCCCAGACAACATTATTCTTCCCAGGCTCACGGTCCTTGCTTCCACCTCTCATAAGCCTCTTTTTTCTTTTGAATTTTCCTCAGGAGCTCCTTATCCATCCAAGGAGGTCTCCTGGCCCTCCTGCTGCACTTTCTTCTAGTTGGGATGCAACACTCCTGAGCTTGTAGCAGGTGATCCTTGAATATCAACCAAGAGTCTTGGGGCCCCTGTCCTCTAGGGCTATATCCCATGGAACTTATTAAGCAGGTTCCTGAAGAGGCCAAAGCCTGCTCTCTTGAAGTCCAGGGCAGTGAGCTTGCTGCACGCTCTTCTCACTGTCCTGAGGATCTCGAACTCAACCATCTCATTATCGCTACAGCCAAGGCTGCCCTGAAGTGTCACATTTCCAACAAACCCTTCCCTGTTGGTGAGAACGAGGTCAAGCATGGCACTTCTCCTTGTTGGCTCCTCTATTACTTGCAGAAGGAAGTTGTCTTCCACACAATCAAGGAACCTCCTGGATTGCTTTTGCCTGGCCATACCGTCATTCCAACAGATACCAGGGTGGTTGAAGTCCCCCATGAGGACAAAGGTCTGAGAGCATGAGGCTGTTCCCATCTATTTATACAGCGCTTCATCCACAGAGTCTTCTTTATCAGGCGGTCTGTAACAGATCCCCACAGTAATGTCCCCCATAGCTGTTCTTCCTTTAACCCTGAAAAGAGCTCACATCCATCTGTTACTAGACGCTGCTAAATCAAGCATTAATTGTACACAAACTGAAATAAGTAATACCCTTCCAAACAAAAAATCATCCTACTGTCCCTCCCCAACCCAACCTTCATCCTATCTGTTCTTCGCAAATTCTGATCATAACCTCAAGCACTGAATTTCACCATCATAATGGCTCAGTCAAATTTAGACTAACCTATACTAACCTCCTTGAAACAACAGGGTGGCTTTGAGGGTAAATTAGGAGACAAACAAGCCCCTCTGGGTGCTGGAAATGTGTAAACTTATCTTGTTTTCCATACTGGGAAACATCCTCTGCACATGCTCATGTGGCCTGCAATGAGACTACTGCTGTCCAAACTCCATGATTTTCACAGGAGAAATAGGGTCCAGCACTGATATAGCATACCTGTTATATCAAATGGTCTGAAGCACACACCACTTCTGCTTGTAGTAACAGGGAATAAGCGCACTCTGAAAACATAAAACATTTTCTTCATCTTGTCTTCCATACTGATGGACAAGAGTGTTGCAAAGCAACTTCTATCAACAGAGGACATTTTAAATGGCTAGTCATTAAAACAGTGATCTAGGGCTAATAAGGCACTATTAGCGTTGAATTTTGACAGACTCATCTTTCAAATCCACAAACCATCATTAGAGCTGAACTGGATTTTGCAGAAATCACGTGTAGTTTTGCTCAACGATCTTTTCTCTAAACCATAGAAACTGGTATCTCCATTTCACTGTAAGGAACTTTCACCTCCACAATACAAATGTACTCCAGGCTCCCTTCTGGAAGCAATACGCCAAGAGCCAGGGCTTACTGTGAAAAGCTTTCGCTGTCTCAGGCTTTCTGCATACTGGCCTTCACTTTTGGTTTTGAAAGCTAGCTCAGTTTTAATATCACTTTTCATAATATCCTTCTATGTTTGGACTGTTTAATGGGTAACTCAAAATTGACTTTTCTTTTTTTCCTAGGTAGACAAACCTTAAAAGACACTTGAATAAGGTCATTTTGCCTTGTTGCAAAGTCCAACAGGACTATCAGATAAGGCCTCACCCAAAATCATTCCACATCAAAGAGAATATTTCCACTGCCTAGACTTCAATATTGAATGTAGATTTGGGATGGAGTCTCCATTCAAATGGGATTGCAGCCATCAACCACACAACTACACAGCTCTCAGTGGAAACATTCACTGGATTTAAAACTGCAACCTTGCAATCAAAATTCCTGCATCCAATTACCAGTTATCAGAAGCAACCAACCTCTTAAAACTGCACTGGTTGAAGAAAACTCAGTATCTAGTTTACAACAGCAATAAACACCTAAATATTTTCAATAAGCTGTTTCCTTATGCCATGTCTTTAATTCTAGATTCTCTTCCTGTAACTCTAAGGGAACTTTAAGTAAACTGCTAACCTGTTATTTTTCCAGTCTTTGTTTTCTTTAGGAAATTATTTAAGAAGAAAAACCTTGAACAGTGATCTCAGCATTCATACAGCAGAGAACTTCAGTACAGTAACTGCATTGCTGAGAGCTATGACAACTTTCCCATGAGGGAGAAATGACCTGGTAATTCAAGACTGACAAAGTCAAAAGCAAGGTAAACTGGGGGAGGGAAAGGATTTCCCCCCTAGGATGAGATAAATATAATTTCTCATGGCAGTGTATATCTCTTTTAAGCCTCAGGTGGTTTTAAGTTAATGAGATTAGTTCCAGCAGGCAGTGAAATCCCAGGATATAGGATTTATATTTCAGCAGTTTACACTTCATCCAGCAAGCACAGTGAAGTCAATCTTTGTGTCATTTTGTTATTGTCCTGGTTTGGGTCTCATTCTCAGACTCAAGCCTGACAAAAGCACCTCGTAACTTTGACTTGAAAGCTTAAGCATCATGTAGAGTGTGTTTAAAAGGTAGGAGAAAGGCACAAGTCTTAATCTGCCAGAAAGGATTTTTATTAAACTTTAAAATGTACTTTTATGTAGTGAAATTTGATCATGTACGTTTTTTCCTTTTTTTTAACCAAGGTCACACATTTTTTTATTCTGAACACACAATAAAAATAAATAAATAAATAAAAAGTAGCATATATTACTGGAAGAAGATTTCTTTTTTTAGAATTTAGTCCCTAAAAAGACATATACTAACACCTTAGGAAGACTGGCTAGTTCAGCAGCTTCTACTTGCTGAACAATTACCGCCCAGCTTGGTAACAATCAAAATGAGTTCCTATCCAGTGACTACCCACTGGATGTACAAACTGGAGTTTCACTCCAGTCCCCAGTTCTGCTCATACAACAAAACCTTCACTCCAGTTGTAGCCATACCACAAGTTAAACTGGTGTAGCCTCACACAGTGCTCAGAGAGGGCAGCATTTTATCTATCTGATGACAAGGCACAGCAGAAGGATTCAGAAGTGTACAAAACAAGTACCTGGAGCTATCTGAAATGTAAATCACTATACAGAGCTGTTAAGCAGAAGGCTTTTAGACAATAACATAATGGGAAAAAATGAGGTCACATGGTAACACTGATTTCACATGGTAATACTGATTTCCATATGCTAAGAATTCTTCCACACCCAGTCTGATTTCAACTTAAGCTCACTGCATATTTATAACTGCTAATTTAACAATTGTTGCACACTCTGGACAGTATTTTTAGCTCTTGAGTTTAAGTTTAAAAATAATAATCATTAACCTCAATAACATTACAGGGTAAATAAAGTGCAGAAAAATCTAGTATTAACAACATGCTTTAGGTAGTTCCTTCCCATTTGGTAGAATGACCACAGTCCTTTTCTCCGCACTTGTGAAACAAAGAAAATGTACATGTTTGTCCCAGGCTTCTTTCCAAGACAGCCGGACTAAACTACATATCCAGAAAGCACACAAATTGTTTTCAATGGGGTAATTTAACCTCAAAATACAAGCTGAGGTCTATTCAAAAGACCTTTTAAAATGCCCATGTTCACCACAGGAAAAGCTGTGCTTATTCTAGTTCATCACTATCTGAACTTTGTTGTTGGGTGGTTGTTTTTTTTAACTTTACTAATGAATCTGATTTTTCATTCTGTGCCAACGTACCACCCCATTATCTTTATTCTTCATCCTCCACAGATGTGTCCATCCTACTTCAGGCTTTGGCACTTCATTAACCAGGTGTCTTCAGTTACATATGAAAAGTTCAACCATCTCTTTGCCAAAGGAATGGGTATGTTCGGTAATTTCAGGGTGAAGAATAGCAAAACCTAAGTAAAGGGCAACTGTTCAAAGTTGTGAGATATATTTTCTTTTTCTAGTACTGAGCTAGAACTTCACCTGGTACAAAAGTAATTTAACTGAAGAGAGGCAACATCAGCGAATGAATCTGAGGACACAGACGCCAAAACCTGACCACGAACTGGTTTCTGGCACAATTCAAAACTTCACATCCATTGGAATCTGGTATATTGGATAAACACCTAAGTATTCAATATCCACTACTACTTCGACTTGCTGTAACTTGGAAAGATGCAGTTGTATAGGGATGTAGCATCACATGCAAGTGATATTAAAATGCATTCTCCTTTCAGATGGCTAAATGTTTGCTTATCTATGAGGTAAATATACATTTGCTCTCAAGTTAAACCCAAGGAGTATTTCCAGATGTGCACAGAGCAAAGTATGCCTTTTTCAATTAAATATAACACGCAAATATGATTTCTAACAATACGAAAATTAACTACCAGGGTAATTATTCTGTAAGTACTACAAGTGTCACCAGAATGCCTTGTGTCTTCTGCTGGCAGAAGAATTATTTTGTAATGGGTCAGGGAACTCCTTTTGCACACTTTAATAATCTGAAGTACAGAAGCTTCAAAAAGGAAATCTATTTTAAATCTCTCCCATCATTTCACTATCAGCTTCTGAAAACAGCAGGCCTACCAGAAAAAACAGAAGTACAATCAAAGGGCAAGCTGCCTTAAAACAATGTTTTCAGAAGAAAACAAAACAAAAAAAAAAACAACAGCCTGCAAACATTTACATTCATTTTAAGGTCAAAGGGTCAATTAAAATGAACAATTTGGATCTCTCACACAATACAAGTCAAGAACCCTCACACAGAAATACCTGCCATGAGAGAGGCTTTAAAATAAGTGTTTCTCAATTGATGCTTGTGTTCTAGATTTCTGCAGGAAAAAAAGTGCAGCTTTGTTACTCTTGAACAAAGTGTTAATTTGTGCTCAGTGGCCTTAATCTACTCTGACTGGCTTAAAAAAAAAACCTTACCTTTAACCTTACCTTTTTCTTGGTAAAGTCCACTTTTGCTACATCCAATTTCTTTGCTAAATCAATCATTGCACAAAAGTTCCCTTTATAGAACCTATTACCAACATTTGTCTGAAGACAGCCCAAAAGCATTAAGCTCCCTGAAAGGCAAAGAGGAGAATCAAGCTCTACCTTTTCACAACAGCAACCAAAAATGGCCTGATTTAGAGTACAGCCTGCTGCACCCCCTCTTAGCTGGCAAAGATCTGCAATTTTATGACTGGTTATAAGCTACAGATGCTGTCTCCTCCATCCACAAAGTACTAAGCATCCATATAGATGGTCATATGTATATAAGCACAAGAAGTTGTGTTCTCTCATTTCAATCCCATGTAGGAGGAGCAGAATAAAGCATCTGAAACAACACTGCTGACATAAACAGTAGAATGGGACTAGTCCAGTTCTGTCCTGCAAGGGATGAAGAAAAACTCATGCCGAGGCATGCACAGGTATTTATCTTCTCCATGCTTTGTTCTTTCTGCTTACCTGTATGTTTCTCTGTTAATATTTGCAACATTAAAAGAAAACCATTACCAGAGAAATTTCACTAGAGGTATGTTTTACAGAAAAGGAGAGGAATTTAATCTTGACTAGGACTCCTTTACAGTGCCATAAAAATGGTAGAAAGGGTGTATATATGAGACCATACATACTTAGAAATATTACGCATAGGTACACACTTTCCTGCATAAACAGAAAGCAGCCATACTATAAACAGGGAAAATATCACATAGTTCAGTGGAGAAATTTCACTTCATACGTGAACATAACCCAACAGCTGCTGCTTTGTGTGGCCTGAGACAGAGCACACGCTGTCAGAGTCTGGATATTAGACATCACATAACACTACATGGTAAGACTAAGCGATGCTAGAGAATGGCAATACTAAAGTGTCACTGCTTTGCCTGCATTGCAAATATCCTAAAGCAATATTACTTTTGAGGAATAAAACTAACACAGCAATAAAGTATCAAGTTTGAAGTCTCATATCCCCTTAAATTTTTGCTCCTAGGTCCAGAGGTCTGCCTGCCACAGCTGCCTGGATATGTCAGGAAAGATCCAGCTTCCTTCTACTGGAGGAATGCAGCAGATTAACCTAATGCAACAGATGGAAGTAGCCTTGTTCGGGAGAGGATAGAGCTGTTGGCATCAGCCTGATGTATATGAAAGCAGACAGGCTACAAAGTTTAAAGAAGTGTGCAAACTTTAAGAGACAGTTCTGTGATTAAAAAAGAGATAACAAAATGGACAGCAGTTATCAAAAGAATTTTCATTTTGCTTTGCACTCACTGAAATAAGTATTGATTGATACATTCACAGTTTCATTTAGCAAGTGCTAGATTAAGGCTACTGAACTAACTCAATATGATGCATTGCATGACAGTGAGAAAAATCTAACAGTTCAAGATGCGATTTTGTCAGATCTCAGAAGCCAGACAGGACATGAGTGATCCAACAGTGAACTTCCACAGGAGGATGGGAAATACAGCAGGAATTCAGCTCCAATTCCTACTGAGCAAATGCCCAGAAGACTTGGTTCTAGAGGCCAAGACTTCAACCCAGGTTTCTGAACACAGTGATCATTACTAATGGCCAGTAACACCTTTTTCAAGTTAATCCTCTTGTTCTGGAAAAGCACTCTAGCAACACTTCCAGCCATCTCAACAAAGAACAGCCCTAGCTTACAAAGCCCTCAAGTACAGGAATAAAAAAGAATGCTTTCAAAGAGTCCTTGAATGGAGCTGCTTGACTATTTTTATCATTTTAATGACAGAGAAGACCTATTTGGTTAGAAAACAGGGCAGCTACAAATAGGATACTCCATCAATCTCTCAGTAAGAAGTGCTCTTCACTTTCTATGCCAGGCAGAAGCACTGCACTCTTTTATGCACAGCAACAACTCAGTGGCTGAAAAACAATTACCTACAGACAAGATTTTCGAACCAACAGACCACAAAATCTCCCTAGAATCACTGTGTATGCTTCAGCATATCAGGATGTTGCATATCCTTCATTAAAAGGACCACAGAACCACATCAAAACAACAGATCAGAGGGTTTTCCCCTGCAAACCCTGCAATGCAAGCTAGGAGCACGAGTTTCCGCAAACCAACAACACATTTTATTTGTTGAAGAATGGTCTGTTTTAAATACGTGACCGTGTGCCAATGCTTTGCAAATGTTGTAGCAAGGTTCACTCTGTAACATTAAAATGACTGTGTAGACTGCACTGGAGGAAATTAAGTGTTGTTACAGTCCACTAATGATTTTCATATCCTGAATTCCAGTAATGTAGTTTGGTTATTTCACACGATAACACTTACAGTATGTCTCATGTATTAGCTTGCAATAAGTTCACATTCCTTAAGAAACCCTGAAAATGTGCAATGCAACACCTTTTAACACTATTATGTAAAAGTCATCAAGTGAACATTAGCATGATTCTCTTCCAGAAGAAATGGCCAACTTTTACTTTCTCATACTTTCAACACCTTTGCCTACCTCACTCCACTGTAAGCTTTCCTGTTATGCTGACTTTATTGCTGCCATAAAGGACAGCATAGATGTCCCATTTCACTACAATGGAAATAATTTCTGTGCCCAGTCTCAAGCAAATAAGCCAGGAACCTGATTTACTTCTGATCTGAAGAGATTGATAACCTTGAGCCTTAAATTGTACCTGGCATTTCCCTGATCTTCACTTGCTGTAAGAAAGGTAGAAAGCCCTCATCTGCAAATTACTAAAAATAATCAGCTGCAAGATGTGACCTTGGATAAAGCAATGTTAAATTGGCCAGCAATTTTTTTGAGGCATCACTGTTATTAACTTACAATTTTTTCATTTCAGTTTGCCACTGATGCTTGGCAGGTTATAATTTTTCATTTTCTCACTTGGCTGCTGCTCACTCAAGTAGAGATTAAGGAGACAGTGGTGGAGAATTTTTACAAAGAGGTGGGTTTTTTTTTCCCCTTTCACTCTATCATGTCAGGATACAAATACAAATTGTCTTTATGCAGTGGGTTACCTTCTACATATAATAGGATTATTGTTAGAAAAGATCCTTTCAGTACTCCAATGGTAGGAACAGTTCTTTTCATATTCGGAATTCATGAGCATTCCAGTGTGTTAATGGACAGTTGTACAACTAATACCCGTGTAGTGCATTCCCATCAGACATGATATGACCTAACTGCACTTCCATTTTATGGTTAATATACAATCAAAGTTTTACATTTCTGATGAATTTGTCCTTTCCCTTGAAGTGACCACTCTTTTTTCTTTTTTTAATAATGTATATAAAAAAAAACCCACTGCTGATCACTTTCTACTTAATAAAAAAAAACAACACATATGAAGCGTCTGAGGTGGAGTTTTGTTTGGTTTGTTGAGTTGTTTTGTTTTTTTTTTCCTTTTCTAAATATCCTCTGTTCACAAGGAAAATGCCTAGAATACAAATATCTAACTGAACACAAACAGATCCAAAAACATGATTTCATTTAAGTTGTTCTGCCTCTGGTGATGAACCAAAGCATCCTTCTGCCAGAAGATCCATCCTGTGACATTTATCTTTGACTAAAAATAGCTGCCCCCCAAGCAAGCGGCAGTGATGAAAGAATTGTACGTGATATGCTGTGAAAATTTGCAGACCTTTCCTCATTACAAAAAAATAATTTTCTATTACTATTATTCTAGTTAGAGCTTATGCTAGAAAATATGTCATGAGGGAAAGTCAAAGAACACATTAAAGACTGGTACGTGAAAAGCATAAATCATGGTGGAATGCATTATCATCGATCAGAAACTACGGTTCACATGAAGCTGGAGACACTATGATGTTGTTACTACTAGATCAGCATTAAGTTACAGCCCGAAGGATCTTAACACAGCCTGACAAAATATGTCATTGCCTTCATAATTACCCATTTTTAGCCTTCCTATTCAAACCATGAATATTCAGTACAAAGTATAGGCCTATTGCAATCATTGACCTGAGTGCACAAGAAAACAAGCTCACATTTATTCATTTATATGCATGTTATTTTTATATATATATATATATATATATATTCCTTCACTTTGTCTTTTTTAATTGTATTTTCAAGTACTTACTATCCTAGCAACTGTCTTGCAACATGTATCATTCTTGATACACTGATTGCCATTGAGGGTAAACGTCATGATTCACTCAATGAGATTACAATTCTGGCTGATAAACAGTGAAATAATAAGCTTTTTCAAGTCATATCAATACACAAAACCATAATTCTTAGACCTAATTTGCCACTTTTTATTGCAATTTCTGAAATTTTATAGATAGGGAAGTAAAAGCACAGGAAACAAAAGCAGTTTTGGCCAAGGCCATGCAGGTGAACAATGGCTGCATCTGAATATTGGCCAAGTCTTCCAAACCAAAGTTCATTCCCACTTGTGCTTAGATATCCACATCCTGGAATATCCCTTGTGAACAGAGGATATTAAAAAAAAAAAAAAAACAGCAAAAAACAACAAACAAACAAACAAGAAACCCACAACAAACAACATTTCAGTTAAAAAAAGGATTGAGATAATTGCCTTAAAGTTCATTACTACATTTCCAACAGCCACATGGTGTAGAGAACAACAGATTATGTCAGCTGAGGAAGTCCCCACAAACCCTGGGGACAGACAGCTGAGTTCAGTCCCCAGCTTTGACAGAGCTACTAGTTTTCTATTTCCTGGCTGGAAAGCTGCTTTTAGCATCTCCTGGTCCTATTAATACATCCAGCAACACCATGAAATCAGCACACAGGGAGCACAGGGAACTCCACACCTCTTGCAGCCGCAGTGCACCAAGCAGTCTCCTAGGTAGCTCCAGCAGGTAAGAACACAGCTGCAAGGCACTGATCCTACTTCACATTATGTAGATGTAATGCTAGTTTGACCATTGCAGAATTGTGTAACTTCTATGGAGATAATACATTAGCTCTGCTGTTCATGTTTTAATTCTGTTTCTAGTAAAATATTTCTTCAACTAAATTGGAACTAGGTTGGAGAAACTCTGGTTCAGTAATATATATTGTTAGAAACTACTTTATAAATAGGTTTTGGGAGGGGGTGTGTTACATTTTTTCATTTGGCATCAAATTGGACTAATTCTATAAGCTGATTAACATTAGTTTACCTCTGTTAGAGACTACTTGTTCCAGTCAAAGTGTATCGTGATATAAGGGGACGGGGAGGGAAGGAGGATCTGACACAGAAACAAAAAAGCACCCAACTAACTTGCATTAGTCAAAGTCTGCATTAGTCAAAACAGCAGGACAAAATGCTCAGTCTGTTCATACATTTCTTTCCACCAAATTAATTGGCCTCAAGCTACCAAATTTGCAGCAGGTCTGACCTTAAGTCTACTGACGTCTAACAGACACATTCGGATAAGAACAGGCATGAGTTACAGATGTGTGAAGCTGCGGCTCTCCAGCAATCTCTGCTAAGTAAGGTCTCTGCTTGTTAAAAAGAAACAAAATTTGATAGTACTGCAAGTTGAATTTTAGGGACAAAATAAATAAATAAATAAATGAAACCACAAAAAAAAAATAATTGCTTGACTCCTTACAGGCTTGCCTAAAGCTAATAAATTCACAGACAGATCAGGAAAAAGATAGTCAAAATGAATAAACTATTCATTAATGTGTCACGCAAAAAAAAAAATCACAAATTCTCACTAGGAAACCAATTCAGAAAGTTACTTTTGAAGCAGAGAAAGCAATAAAACTGCATTCCAACTTTATTTGTTGTAAAATTGTTGGGGTATTTTACTGAATCACACCCTAGCTTCACAATATGGACAAGTGTCAATAATTCAGACTTTTCTTAGGTACTTTTTAGTGTAGCCCAACCTTTACAATAGTCTGTTCTGTATATATTCTACTCTGTGTAACGCAACAACAAAGACCCCACTCTCTCCTCCTCATAGCATCTGTTACTACTGACTAAGAAGATTCCTTTGATACCCGCTGAGGAAAGATGCAAGTTTTGTACTCTCAGATTAGCATGGTACACTCATCTCAAGAATCCAACTACTGCTCCTATGCAAGCACTGCTCTTATGCCAACCTATGTGCACAAGGAGCACGTGGAAGGGACCCTGCAGTGTGAGAAATGGGGTTGTTCCCATGAGCTGTTGACCTTCAATTAAGTGAGACCAGACTGTTAAAGCATTCAAAGCAATAAAGAGACAACCCTGACTATCCTATTATTTTGATTTAGCTATTTGTGAATCATTTAGTCATCCCAGTTTGCCAGTAACCACAGACCTTTATTCATGAAACAAGTAATTATCTCGTCACGAAGAAGTGAAGTCAGTGAGATTTCAGCACACATTCTTCATTAAGTTGTTGAGGGAAACATATAATCTCAAATATGAACACTCTGCCAAGCATGAGTGCTGACTTGAGCACCGAGTGGTCAACCTGTAAATCCAGACAGCCAAGCTTCATTGCCCCCAAACTGGCGTGACCAAAGCAGTCACTACAAAAGCCTAGCACTTCAGGTATCAGATACCTCAGGTTCGTTTCAGATTGGTATATACTCCAGGTAAAGTCTCTTATTTTGCCTAACACACTCACACATCCCCAGCCTGGAAATCTGGATTTAAAATAAGGTCAGAAGAAGCCTGAAGAGAAACAAAGGTAAGCGGCTGGAGGGAGGATTTAATCTTGTCCAGATTTTCACATCTAAATAATGGAAAGACACTAGGCTCTTACTGAAAATATTTAAAAATTTTACAAACTAAGGCATGTATTTTAGTAGCAGGCTATTTTAAAAACAAAATTATTTACAATATTAATCTACAATCCATTAAAGGAAGACTGCGCATATTTATTTTGTTCAAGTCTGACCTGCTGTTCAGTCCATCTGACACAGCCAAGGGAGTACATAAAAAACCCACAAGTACTACAAAAATGCTAACAGCCTTCAAAAATGCAACCTGGAAAAAATCCAGTAACTTCTCATCTTAACAGTATCTTAGGTAAGCATCAAATCACTACTTACTATTGCTGTTCTTATCATGAAGGCCTGATAAACCAGACTGAGCACTGAGACTGCAGAAAGTACTAATGATTAAATTAATTTTCCTGAACACTTCCTTTTAATTTTTAACTTGCTACAATACCTAACAAAATACAGACCTCTGAAGACCAGAGGTGAATACACTGATTAGTATATCACAACAGTAAGGATCAGAAAATGCTCTGAACAGAGATCACACACACAACACTACATGTCATGGTACAGTCAGTGCCTATAGCACTATCTGAAATGAAGTCTTAAGAAAAGCCCTGATTTGAAAAAGATTACCAGGAAAGACTGAGGTAGTATTTACATTAGGCTCTGTAAATTAAGAAAATTCTCAGTGCATACAGGATGCTCCTAGGAAGAACTATTTAGCTAACCAACACGAGACTTCTATGTCTAGATTTCCACCAGTGAACTACTCAAGTTTTATCTATGTTCACGTTGCTGGCTTCCTTTTGTTCGTAAAATATCTATCCACATTTCCACTCCAAGCAAATTAGTACAAGGGTCAGTTTGCATTTTAGGCCAGTTTGTGAGGCATATCTCCTATCACTGTAAAAGTGATAGGAGATATGCCTCCTCTACAGAGTTTCAAAGAAAATTCTGTTCTTTTTCACTTTTCTTCATAAATCAGTATTAACTTGGTGTTGATAAGCACTTTAAGGAGGTACATTTACAGAAGCAGGTTGGAATACTTCACACTGCACAAGGTACTAAGTAAAAGTTTCTAGATGGAATTCCTTCAAAGCAAGAGACAAACAATAAATGGATTACTATTCCCTAGGGTGCACCATAATAATAATAATAATCTGTTCAGTTAATTTATTCTAGAACCAATAGTGTAAATGCAACCCTTCTAAAAAGAAAGAATAAAAACCAAATTTCCACTTTAGTGGTTTTAAGACTTAAGTATCTGGAGAGTTTCCCTTTCCATCACATTTATTTCAATTCTGAAAAACTGAATTACTTTGATGTATCTTTTATGCTAGCACTTTCACACCTTCTCAGGACACCAGTGATTTTTCTGATTTTTGAAATGATACTAAAAATAATTATGCCCTAAAGGTCAAGAATTATTTTTCCCCTCTTTTTTTGGTAACAATTCTGTCTCATCTTTCTAGGAAGTGTCATTAATTAGTTCCTTTCAAGCAAAAAAAGAAAAAGAAATGTAACCATTAAACATAGAAAGAATTGGACTTCAAAGCTGAATCACACAAAGTATTTGCTAGAAAACGGAATAAATTACTTGGGTGTTGTCACACAGAACAGATTATATACATCTGGAAAGAGATTTAATTTTATAAAGAAAAAAAAACAACGATGAAACACATAAGCCAAAGGGCAGAAAGCAGTCCTTAAACATTTTGTTTTCCAAAAATATACTTAATCTTGAGAAAGATGGAATGAGAGTTTTCAAATCTGTCATTTCTGCTTGAATTATGTACCAAACAAAAAACAATTCTTCATTAAGCAGCAGCATCAAGTATTTTACTTACAATAATTCAAATATAATTTCAAATATAAATTTCCCCTCTTTTCATGTATTGAAATACAAGTCTTTTAATGGAATAAAGACTGGATAATAATTCCTTTACAGCTCACCTTACCCTTCCAAAGACAGTCAATACATCTGCTCTCAGATACTAACACACACAGAGAACTCTATCAAACCATGGTCTATTTGCAACTAGACAACAAACATATTTCAGCCTGAGCATTATAAACGGTACAAGAGAAACACTAATACCTATTTCAAATGGGAGACCATCTCAGATTAGTTTTACGTAATCTGAAATAACAACTCAGTCATTGTTCAAACTATGTGCTTCCTAAGAAACAGACTTTTCCTTTAATACACCCCAGATTCCTCTTAGGACATGAACCTAGAAAAATTCCTATAAATATTCTTTACAAGCTTACAAGAACTATTTTCAAATTCAGAAGCCACAAGCCTATCTGATCAAGACTGCACATACTTAAATAAATTCTTGTATGCTTAACTACTACATATATGAAAATGTGTATTTCATTTCAGTTCCCTATACTCAGAGGTACATTGATAATTTTTATGTGCAAGAGCCATCTGTACGTTACGCAAAAAAAACAGCAGAATATGCCTTTTTTACAAAGAAAAAGAAACAATGAAAAAATAACTTTACAGAACAAACAAACAAAACAAAACTCCACACTTGTGCCACAGAAGCATCCTATATTAGAACAAAAATCCCAATAAAACATTTGCTCTTGGGAATTTCTGGACCTTGGAGCATACGTATTAATAAAAATATATTTAAAAAAAAAAAATTCAAAATACAAGCTATTTTTTCCTTCAGAGCAGACCTTATTTGTTCTAGAAATCATGTTCTTTAGAGCTGGTTTAAAAACTGAAACCCACAGAAAAAACACAAGTGAATTCAGTGAATTTAAACTTTCAGAGTTTCAGAGTTAATTATCCACTCAACTTCAAAATCTAGACTTAAGTGCTGGCATACAAAATACATCAAGAATGAAGTGTCTATGCAAAATCACTTTTTGTTATGGTGAAGTGCAAAAAAGCCAGCTAAGCCCACATGCGAAATGAGTACTTTCCACGTACACTTACGGAAAAACAGCTGTTAGAAAACATAATGGAAAAAACTTTCCTTGACCAAAGATAAAAGTGAGAAAGAATCTCCCAAAATATTCATTTTCACAGCGTTATAAGTAGGTGGACGAAGCAAATTAAAAGAAGCCACAATCAAGAAAAGCTCTGTATTAAAACTGCAAAGTCTGGTAATCAATCATAACTGGAGATGCAACTCCACCCCCCAGAAACACCATGTTCTCTACTGCTTCTTGGCTCACTACATGCATTAGGTTCTTTTTTTCAATTTCCATAAAGACAAAAATCAAACCATATGGCTTGTGCCAGACATACTTGCCCATGTTGTATCTGTTTTCAAACAGCAGACACTTATCAAGCATCTAATGCATGTGATCAGCTGGAAGAGAAACAAGAATTCAATCTCATTATTATAAAAAAAGGCAAAGTGGGTACTTTTTCATGCTTGCCTGTGACTGAGAAAGATTACTGAATAACCACTGGTTCAGCAGGTTGAACATATGCTCACATACCAGCTCTGGGCCAACACTTCGGCCTGATAACAAGACCAGGCTTCCTGATGTATAACACATGCCTCTCTTGTGTAAGCACTCACATAAACATCATATAGGTTTTACTCTCAATTTGTCCAGTAATGCAGCACCTCACTACTAAAATAAAAATTTCAGAGGCACATTTCTGACACAATGTAAATACCTTCTTTTTTTAACCAGAATTCCACCCCACACACACCTTGATGCATCACCCAAATGACTATTGCAGCCCTTACAGCCCCACTTACAGAGTGCAGAAGAGAGCACTGCATCACAACTGTCTCCTTTAATAGTTAAGCAGCTGCCTGATCAGTTGATTATTTTCTTCCACAGGTACTCTCAGAGATCTCTAAAATAGTAAATCCACTAATATTTTAATAGGCTTCCATAAATCAGCCTCAGACACAGCCTACTACTAGCACAGTACATTTCACTTTTATATACAGGTGACCCCCAAGGTTCCAGTTTCCTCCCCAGAGGTAGTTCCGTCATACTGCAGACGCTCTGCAACGGTTCCCACAGCAATAGCCAATATCAACAGGAAGATTAAAAAAATCTGTAAGTCATCAGCACAGTCCTTTATTTGTAGTACATAAGGTATGTATTTACAGTAGTTCAATATTCTTTGCTACCCTCTTCTTAATAGTCTTTTCAAATTCATGCAAGAAATAATTTCTGTGCCAGAGTTCATACGGATTTGTGGGATTTGTGCCCACTAAGATATCTCTAAAACCAAGTTATTTGACACAAATCACCACAAGGAAAGTATGGTTTTCAACATGCCCCAAAACCAACAAACTAAGCAAGGGAACAGTGAAAGACAATTAAGTAATTTAGACAGCAACACAACGTAAAGCATGATGTTTGTGATTCACAGATGTAAAGTTCTTAGAACATATTTATAAAAAGACATGTTTAATAATGTAATGTGTCAATACAGCCAGCAGTTCCACCTCTGAATTATTCTGAGACTTTACCACCAAATTAATTTTTTCAAATTTAGTGCCTATAAAGTGTGTCAAATTGACTGTAGAGACCCAGCTGTGGCAGTAGACGGGATGTGTTCAAAGGTGCTGCATGAGTTGGCTAACATAACCAAGAGACTGTTCTCTTAACAGCTTTGCAAAGATGTGGTACCTGAAAAAAGTCATAAAGACAGGAAGAGTCAAGTCATGCTCAGCTGCAAAAAAGCACAAATGAAGATGCAGGAACTTGACATCATTCAGCCTCACCTCAGTCCTGTCTTCCCGAAGTACAGCACACAAAAAATTTTAAGCAAGCAACACTTGCCTGCACACAGACACCAATCTATGCTATACAAATACAGTGAAATAAATGAAATAAAGCTACAAATGGTCAGTGTAATTCCACACTTTTGCTAACTTAAAACACACTGACATCAACAGTAATATAACCTGGTACGCTCCAGAAGAGACAGAAATACTAATTTCACTTAGATTTAGACAATTTGGAATAAAGCAGTAGCTTCAAAGTGTAAAACTTACTTGAAGCCCCAATACAAACACCATCTGCTCTTTTGCAAAAGGTATAACATTTGAAATAACATTTTTTTCCTCTTACTACATGCCATCAGAAACAGAATAACTTTATTTATATAAAGAGCCTGCAAAATGAAGTTCCATAAAAACAGGAACATATGGCCAACTAATTCCGAATAGCACTTAGCATATTCATCCGTAAAATAAGAACTATAATGGGTAGATAAATACACCCAAGTCTACTTGAAAATTGACAGTATACACATGGTTTTCTGCAAATAATTTATTTTTTTTTTAAGACTTTCTCACCCATCACTCTACACAGATACTTCTTATTACAGTTTTGACAAAGTTAATCTTTTCAAATCACAGAATTGGTCTGTACCACCTTGTATCATCTTAGGCCTAAGTTGCTGCGTAAGAAATATTCCTCTCTTTCATAAAAGTCATATTTTTATCACCAGTACAAAAACAAAGCTTGAAACAAATTTAAGCAATCCTTTTGGTGAATATCAATACAAAGTAGAAAGGGTAAAACCTGTGCGGAAGTACTTAGAACATTAAATAAAATGCCTAAATACAAATTTAAGAAATAATAAATTGAAAAATAAAAAACAGTTATGAAGGAAAACATGCACACACTCATGAATTAGTTTTTGTTGTTTAATAGAGACAAATAATGCATAGTCAAACATCTCTACATGCACTTATGCAGGATTTTCTGTCATTACAGCATTTGGAATCTCTTTTTTTCAATAGTACTTCATACATCCATCATCCACTGCTTTCTAAGCCATTAAATACTTCTCATTGCATAGTCTCTTACTAGCAAGTGGCTTAGAATTGTTGACTAAGCCCTAAAAAACAACACACTTTTGCAGACTTCTCCAACTTCCACATTGATCAATGCTACAACAAATATCTAGCTTTCTCTTCAACATGTAGCATGAAACTCTCTGGATACTTGCACATTATCACTTGAGAAAATAAGCACAACCATCTTCAAACTCTTGAAAAACCTTCCAGCTGCAGTCTTTTCCGGCTCTAATTTCTGCAGTATTACAACCAGCTGGATCTCATTGAATATATGATTTGGTTCACCAAGCCACACTCTTAATCAATCCTCTGGTCATTGCTTCAGTATCTTCAGGGATTTAAGCAAAAAGACAGGAGACAGGTTTCACTGAGTGATGTGGGTTTACTTGGGTCCTTTTCATTTATTTTGACAATCCTCTCATCATACTGAGGGCTGATTCCTCATATTTTCCTAAAAAAAAGCTGGAGTTTATACAAGACAGTCATATCTTCTCTGACTTGCACTTCACCTTCATTTCTGCTTCTCCTGTCAAACTTAAGTGTCAAAAGGAGTTTTCACTATTCTGGTTTACAGTTCTTTTTCTCCTTATATTGCTATTGTGGTTTAAACCCAGACAGCAAGTAAGACCCACACAGGCACTCACTCACCCCACTAACCTGACTGCAATGAGGGAGAGAAACAGAAGAGTAAAAAGCAAGAAAACTCATGGGTTGAGATAAAGGCAGTTTAACAGGTAAAGCAAAAGCCACGCACAAGCAAAGCAAACCAAGTAATTCGTTCACCACTTCCCATGGGCAGGCAGGTGTTCAGCCACTCCCAGGAAAGCAGGACTCCACCACATCCAGTGGTGACTTGGGAAGACAAACATCATCACTCCAACCAACTCCCCCACAGCCTTTCTCCTTCTTCCCCAGCTTTATATGCTGAGCATAATTTCGTTTGCTATGGAATATCCCTTAGGTCAGTTGGGGTCAGCTGTTCTGGCTGCGTCCCTGCCCAACAACTTGTGCTTCCCCAGCCTACTCACTGGTGATGTGAGGAGCAGAAAAGACCTTGACTCTGTGTAAGCACTGCTCTGCAGTAACTAAAACATCCCTGAATTATCAGCACTGTCTCCAGCAAAAATCCAAAACATAGACCCATGCTAGCTACTGTGAAGAAAATTAACTCTACCCCAGCCAAAATCAGCACAGCTGCCTACAATTCCACTAAGCCCAAGACCTAAAATCATACCCTTCTAAAGACATGTAAAGCTGAGCACACTAAAAACCTCAGAACATTCATTCTGGCTCTTCACTGCGGGAGCTAATGCATTAGAACACAGATTTCCCTGAAATCTCTGCAGGATCCATGAATCCCTCCTTGCAAACCCTCCAATAACTACAGACACATAGCCAGAGAGAAGGCTCTTCTGTTAACCAGCCTGTTGTACTCAGCAAATTTCTAAAGCAGCCCAAGAGTTCTCCTCTATGAAAGTTCCTCAATGACAGCAGGATTTTTTATTTATTTTTTTTAAATTTCACCTTTCTTTTAGATTCTGGACTTCAACCATCTTTATTTCCACAGTAATTTCATGAAAACTGGTAACGTATCTTAGCAACTGGGATGTTAATCTAGTATTTACAGACAATGGCCAAGACATACTAACGCAGAAATCAAGTATAATGACATCTTTCTATTACTGAATAAATTTGTTGCCAACATGACTTAGCAATCTTCAATCTTCAAAACAGAACTTCTAAAACAGCTTGTTTCCAAGCATTTTAGATGCTTTAGAAATCTTCAGTTACCTATCAGCTCTGTTTTAATTTCAACAGTACCCTGGGTTAAAAAAAACATATTTCATTATTTTCTTTTTATTTAGATTCATGCATTTAGATACAGAAAGAATATTATGATTGTATACGCTGATTTTAACAGAACATGGACACAGGCCCTCAATTTTTATTTAGGTACATCTTAAAGGAAAGATATCACATTTAAATTAGTTTTGAATATTTAATAAATATCTTAACATAAACTGCAATAAATTTCCCTCATTGCTGAAGATGCATTTCTTATTTCTACTGCAAATGTCTCTGGTTCATATTTTAGCCACTGAATCTTGTTATACCATGATTTTCTGCTTCATAATAGAATTTCTGTTCACAGTGCACACACGTAAACATTAGAATCAAGTCCCTCCTTGCCTTTCTCTTTGATAATATTTAACATATTGAGCTCTTAGAATTTCTTCCTTAGGAACTATTTTCAACCCTTATTCATTCTTACAGTTCTTCTCTGAATTCTCTTTGACTTAAACATTCTGAAGTATGAACACCTACACTGGACAGAGGATTCTTGGAGTGATCTCATTATTGTCAAATACAAAGATGCTGTACATTTTTTGCTCAGTCATATATAGATTGGACCATATTGAACCTCTTCCTCAAAAAGATCCATAAATTAATCCGTATCTACATGGAACATATTTAACTCAGAAGCTCAAAAACAACTGTGAAGAAAGAACAAAGGAACAGACCCAACAATTCTACCAATTCAACCTCCCAAATAACTCTTACATATTTTCCCTCCCCCTACATTCATGTGCTTGGGTGGTATTTCCCTCTGATTTTCAACCATAAACCATAGAAGAACCATGGCTGAATTCTTCAGCTCTGTACAAAGGAGAAATGCTGCACTAAGTAGTATAAACAGTCAAGGGTTTCTGAGGTCAACAATCAAAGTCAGGATATTGACTTACATTACAACTAATGGATCAATAATAAATAATAGCATATTCTGACTTTCGTTCAGCTCCTGTACTTATTCTGTGCTTCAGATACTCACATAGAATTGCAACCACGTTTGTACAAGAACCCAGAGCAAACAGTGCTCATAAACCTTCATCTGATTACTCCTTAACTACATTTTCAGATATTCAACTCAACATTTCCCCCCCGCCCCCAGATTCCAGCTGACCAACAGATGCCATGGCTAGCCCATGGCTCCTAGAAAATAACTACTTTCCTGCACTCAGCCTACGCTGTAACAGCTGTACCTGATTTTATTTTATAGGAGCCATACAGTTATGGGGAATGAACCTTTCCTACTTCTCTGCATAGCAGTGTTAATCAAGCATACATGACTGACAGAACCAGGAGAAGTATATTTGAGAAGAAACAAACTGTTTTAATGTACATAATTTCATTAAAGCACTTTGATTCATCAAAGTTGATAATGCTCAAAGAACAGAGAGTACTGTTTTTAACCCATGACAGAATCGGAGACCAACCTCAATGTTTAGGTTGGAAAAGACCTTTAAAATCATCAAGTCCAGCCACTAACTTAGCACTTCCAAGTCCGCCGGTAAACCATGTGCCTAAGCACCACATCTAGAAGTCTTCTAAATCCCTCCAGGGATGGTGACTTCACCACTTCCCTGGACAGCCTGGTGCAATGCTTGACAACCCTTTCAGTGAAAAAAAACAAAAATAAAAAAAAATCGTAACAGCCAATGTAAAACCCTCCCCTTGCACAACATTTCATCTTGTCCTGTCACTTTTTACATGGGAAACTGACCCCGACCCTGCTAAAACCTCCTTTCTCAATCAGAGCACTAAGTGACTTAATGGAGCCAATTTCCGTGTCAAATTTCAATGCTCAACCACTTCAGCAATGCCATTAAGAAACATGCAAATCTTAAAATTAGAAGGAAAAACAGGAGAGGAAAATGTTTCTTTCCCTCACTCTATGACTTTAGTGCATGATGGGAGCTGGGGAATCAGGCTTTTTCACTGTTAAATAGTATATCTGTATTGACGTGAGCTTTTATGCTGGTAATCTAAATCTTCTGAATCCAACACCAGTACTGACTTTAAAAACAAAACGATGTGCACACATACACACAAAAAAACAAACAAACAAAAAACAAATAAAAAAAAAAAACAACACACCACCACAAAAAAGAATATGAAATCAAAACCCAAAAATATCATACATACACACACAAACAATATGCAACCACAGAAGTCAGGAAAAACCAAGTGCTTGCTTTACAGCTCTAGCAATCTTGCCAAAGTTTTTGGAAGAGAAATATAAGTGGACAGAGGGAGAGAATAGACATCACACCCAAGAGATTTTGATTCACAAAAGTTTGGTCTGCAATCAAAAGAACACATACATAAGTTTCAGAACTTATAAACAAAGAAGGTCCAAACAAAAAATACAATTATCAACAAAGCAGTTTAGCCAACACAGCAGTTGCATGAATGAACCTGCACTGAGCATGCGATCCATGGCTAGTGCCAAATTCTATGTCCATAAAAGTCCATTTCCTCACACCAACACAAAAGAGTTATGCAATTCCCACTATTGTCACTCTATACGTAGACCTAGTGGTTGCTGGATTGCCAACAGCCTATAATGAAAATACAAACACAGTTGGTCCCCTCTGTACACGGCCACCTAACCAAAGGTTTGGCATAGAGTACTAGAACAAATACGACTGACACTCCTCACACCAGTTTATACTGAAACCCATCAGACAAGAAATCAAGCAGATATAGTCCCAGAGAGCTACCTCTTCCAACAGATCAAACACACAACAAAAGTCAAACGGCAGTGAAAACAAGAATGGCACCACTGTATCTCCACATGACAGGAAAATGAAACTTTGCCTCTTAAAAATACGGACATTCAGTATCTGTTCTGTATCATACAGCTGGAGATAACACCAGTATTTCAGACTTTGAATCACAGCTATCTTCAGGCAACTGTTATAACCTTTGTTCTACATCTCAGCAAGTGAGAGTGATCTGCACAGGAAAGAAACTTACAAGTTCCCAGTTTTAAGTTCTATCACTAACTCAGAGCCAAGCTCCTATTATTCTCAGTTAGAAATATATGTATATTTATAGCTTCATGTGCTTATCACCAAAGCCTAAACACCAATTCTGTACTAAATAAATATAACTTATTGCAGGAATACTATCTTAGCCAACAAAAGAACATTAAGCTCCAGAGCCAACAAGAGTACGAGGATCTAGAAGATGTCTATTTGACAGATTCACCATCACAAAGATCTACTGCACACACTCCCTGGAGGGCTACATCTGCATCACTAAGAACTACATTTCTGAAATAAATCTGTTTGGGGGGGGGGGTGTGTACTTTAAAGGTCTATTTTCTGTATTCATACCCTGAGGTTACTGAAGAAGGGAAAAAATAATGCAGGTATGCACCACAGTAAGTGACAAAGCTAAAACTCCAGCTATGAAGATTAACAGAGTGAGAAGTCATATGATTCAGCGTGATTATTGGGAGTTGCTGCCACAAAAAAGTCTGCAGCTTGTGACACTCACATGTATCCCGAGCATCTTTCTATCAACTTAGACAATTCTAACATTCTTACTACTTAGTCCTTTTTTCTGCTTTAGATAAATAACTTGGACCCAACTCTTGAAATCAAACAGCCAAAAGCACAAACATAAGTACTGCTTAATCATCAAGCAGTTTGGCCTGCTAGTAATGTCTCAGCTTGCATCTTCAACATAAAACTGTTTTCACATTAAGGCTATGGAAAAGAAAAAAAAAGAACCAAAGTTTAGACAGACACTTAAAACAAGAAAAACTGATGCAACTTGGAGAAAAATCAGTTTCCTTTTTTAAGAAAATGTTGTGTGTACAGCTCTACAGCTTTTAATTAAAAAATAATTAAATAAAAGAACCAGCTGAAAAACACTGCAAAAGATCTCCTGCAAAAGATCATTCTTGGGCTTGTTTCAGGTGATTAACTTTATGGTAGATTATTATAAAGAGTTAAGACACTTAACTAGGAATGTGATCCATGACCAACATTCAGAAGATACTCTAGTCTTTTGATGATACTGGAGATAAATGCTGCTTTACACATGCACTGGGACACATAACAGAGCTCTTTAGATTAAAATTCTAAAAATGTATATGGCATTGCTTGATTTACAAGACTCCAGCATTGTTACCGTTTCAGCCATCTAATGCTTTCCATATGCTAACCACTGAACAAATTTGTCTGTAAATGCAAGAAATACGTACCAAGTAATAAATAAACCAACATGAAACAAGCTGCTCATATTAGAGTAAAAACTAAATTCTTTATTTCTTCCCTAAATATTTCTGCTCAGATGACTCAGCAAAAATGCTGTACATTTCAGCTGAAGTCAGCATGATGCCTCAGCACTGTTTACAAGTGTCAACCCCACAGTCTTCACATAGTACATTTTAATTAGGTTTGAGCCCATCTCGCCTAAGAGAGACTTGTTGTACAAAAAAAAAACAAAAAACACTGAAGTCAAGGAGCTCCATATGGATGGAGAATCCAAGATGCTGAGGTACACACAACAGGACTACAGTGTTACCCTGAACTGAAACTTGTGAAATTACTCATTGGTGTTTCAGCTAATCTGAGCCCACACAAAATAAGGCAGGAAAAGTATGTTTCCACCCAGTTCATTTGTTTGATCATTCCAAAAAGTTTTCAAGATGTCACGTATCTATGCCTTAGGGCTTCAATTTTAATATTTAAAAGCTTTAAGAAGCTAACGCATAATTCAACACATAATTTCTAAATCTAGCCGAGACAATGCTTGCGTCTGATTTCTCAACGCAGCTGAGTGAACTGAAAGCAAGTAATAAAATACTCCTGAGTAAGTCTACTTGGTAGCTAGGGAGGAAAAAAGAGCGGGAGGGCACAGCCCACCCTCTCCCGGCAGGACATATTTACAATACAGATTTACCTGTTACACTGCACGTCGCAGCGTGCCCAGGCCTCACCACCGGCACCTCCTCGTTAGCGGGCGGCACCGACGGATCAATTAGCGAGGGACGCGGTTCCCCTGCACCTCACCGCGCCGTAGGGCGGGGCGGGACAGGCGGAGCAGCCGCCGAGCCCGCCAGGGTGGCTCGGAGCTACAGTTTTTTTACGGAGTTGAGCGTTACTTGCAGACAAACACCCACCAAGCTGCCGCGCTTTGACAAAGTTTTCCCCACTGCCGGCAGCTCTGGCGTGAGGACCAGCCCCGGCTGATAGCCGGGCTTCGCGGCAGCAACACACCGACACACTGGCCTCCTACCCAGGGGACGGGGCGCCGGTACCGGTCATCCGAGCCCTCCCGCCCGCCTCCGCGCCGCCTCGCCGTTACCTGCCCAACCCCGGTGGGTCCCCCGGCGCCGTACGGCTGCCCCGTGCTCGCCGAGGGAGGTTTTCAGCAGCCGTAAAGCGGGGAGCGCACTCTCCCCAGCGGCGCTGTGCCGGCGGCCGGGTAGGGGCTACACCACCGCAGAAAGCGGCCGTTCGGGGGAGCGGCGGCGCCGGGCTTCTCTTGGCTGCGGGGCGGGCTGGGGTCGCCGCGCCCCACCTCGGCTCCATCTCTGGAGCACTGGCCCCGACAGCCGCGGGGCTCCTTGCTTGCGAGGAGAGCGGCTCCCGCCGCCGGGAACGGACGGGCTTTGCCGTATCTGGGGACCCCAGCCCTCCCCTAGACAGCCGGGGACAAAGCAGAAGAGGCGAGGGGGACCCTGGTCCCGGGGAACATGGGGAAAAGGAAAGTGTCGAAAGCTTTTCGCACGGTGCGACCACAGGTTGTGCAGGTTGTCGTGAGGCCGTTACCAGAGCCTGCAGCTGTAGCTCCTCCAGTCCGAGACTTTTCCTGCCTTACGATCGAGAACCACAACATTTGACAGAGTGGTGTTCAAGCCTAGTGTTAAGTCTTTTTGGTGGTAAATTGGGATATGCAGGGGTTTGTGCCCAAACAAGTTAGCCTGGTAACATAACACTACTCATAGACCCATCACGCGGGTTTGGAGGTGAGAGCTATGAAGTGTGTTTAGAGCCAGGCAGGACCTGCAGGTTTTCCCAGCACAGCTCCGTGGAGTTAACATCTGGGCGCTGCAGCCACGACACCAATACCAGCAGGACCAGAAAACACAAATACACAGTTGTGTAGGTGCCTGAACTGCTGCAGTCATACTGCTTTCACAAAGCCTCTCAATGTCAATAGGTAAACTTCACTCTTCAGTGCAGTCCCATTACAATAGTCTCTCCTTATCTTATAAAAAAGGAATTTCCTTAATACAGATTAGTGATTTACTTAGTTGTGCTTGGAAGCTTTTTGCTGTGCATTCTGTCCTAAATCTGCTTGTCTTGTAATCCAGGATGCTGCGATGCATACTACAGAGCTCAGCTGTCTTCGACAAAAGGCAGGAGAAGTAACAGCCTGTTAATTTTCACTGTCTAAAGCCAGTGAATGCTTTTAGGTACTGTTTACCCTAAGAGAATTAGCTATAGAAATATTAATTTTAAGAAGGGGAAATATGTCAAGAAACGTTTCCCAGAAGGGGGGAGGAAGGAAAACAAAAAAAAAAAAAAAAAAAAAGAAAGAACAATTAAGATGTTTTCTCTACTGGATGATAAGAATTCCTACTTAAAAAAAAAAAAAAACCACCAAAAACCAGCATCTTAACCCAACGGTTACTGCAGAGAAGGCAAAAAAAAATGTCTTTTAAAAGTCTTCCATGCATATGCTATGCACACTAGCACACAGAAAAGCAAATTTCAGGCATTTATAGCAGAAATAGCTTCTGCTAATAAAGTATTAATGGGAAAATCTGGTTGGAATGCTGTAGCTTTGAAAGCAATTTCAGAAAGCACAGAGCAATGAAGTCACTGCAGAGCAGGTGAATTAATCTACGATCCTCATTAATAAAGTAGCTTTTCCAGTATTAAGCAGAAGCAAAACAACTGCAACTGGTGGCGTACTTGTCTTGCCCAAGAAAAGAGAACTCTCTCTGGCATTTATGTGTACAAATATATTTACTCAAAGCATGATTCATCAGGGTTTATTCACAATTTTCTCTTCTGCAAAAACATGTTACAACTCTCCTCCTTCCAACGTTCTTCTCTTTCCTGGACTATCTACAGCTTAGAGCCATGGCAATATACTGGTTCTGTTAGTCACACCATAAGTACAGACTTGCGGCTTTTGTGTCATATAGCATAAGCCCATCTTGCCCATTCTATGTGAAAGGCAAAGACTGAAGTTCAAAACGGATTTACCACCACAGTTCTGCATTTCCTTGCTTCAGCTGTAAATCACTGCTAGATAGCCCAGAGCTTGGCACAAGTGTGAGCTAACACTGCAGCAGAGAAATTGTCTCCAAGAGCAAATCAATGCACCACCCATAACTTCAAATGCAGGGTCCAAATGCGTTAGGTAATCAGAAAGCTGACTGCTTGGAGTCTTGTGCCTCTGCTCCATCTTAGTCAAAAATTCCTGGACAGGCTTCTTAATTACTCTGAGCAACAGCTAAATCACTCAAATCTAAAATTTACCCTTTTGCTAAAACCGTGTTGGCTTTGCTGCCCAAACCCTTGTCTTCCTGCTGCCATTCCAATAGTTCTTCCCTTTTCCCAACATTTTTGCTAGGGATTGGCCTCATTACAGGCAACAGAGGAAGCAAGCATTCACTTTTCACAGTACACCAGTGTAGCCAAAGGGAGACATTTGAGTCAGCTGGCAAGGAAATGTTTTTTCTTTTTTTTTTTTTGGGGGGGGGGGAGGGGAGGGGTTAAAATACTGAATCAGGACCACACAAAACAAGCAAGTGATGTCGCAACATTCAGGAAAACTGAAATAAATTTATGCTACACTACAAAGAAAAAAAAACAATCCATGCAGCTAAATTTTGCAAAAACATAATGGATATGACTAGCAAAGAGCATGCAAGGCAATCAAATATAAACCTAAAACTTTCCATAAAACTTTTCTGAAAGGAAACAGTGCAGTAAGATAGTATATCTATAGAACACGAGTATATGGGGATCTTGCATTACCAAAAATATCTCAGGCAATTTGGAAATGTTCATGGAAACATGAAAAAGTTGAATGCTAGAGACTTCACTGACATTGATTCTTGAGGTACTGCATAGGGCAAAAATAGTTTCTGCTTTATTGAAAGGAATGCATTTGATGTTTTTAACTACTGACATTAAATTGCTGTTCACAAGAAGCAGCATGCTTTTCTTCTGTAGGTTAAAGTTGGGCTTGTTTGTTTGTTTTTCTGTTTTTTACCAGCCTGCTAAGTGATTGAACTTTAGTCCTTACATGAAGCAGAAGTGCCATCGTGTGGCTGTTAGTACTTGCTGGTTAAGACACTGCCTTTCGGGTCATATTAGAGGTAATAATATCAAAATGTCATGTTTTAAAGAGTTCATCGTACAAACAATTAAAAAAAAAACCGAACTTTCTAGTTCACACATTTATGGACTGACACTATAAAGGATCCAGTCCTTGCTGGAGGACATGAATCACTGGATTCATAGACTATTTATTCCACTGGGGCAGAAGGAAGGCATGCAAACTGTCATTTTAAAGGTCTGAAATGGACCTGCAGTCCTGCCCCTTATTGTCCACTCCCGCAGCATTTAATCAAAGAAGCTACTGAAACCCAGATGACTTTGTAGGCATGCCTGGAATTTCAAGTCTTGCTTCCTTTCACAGGCTAAAAACACTTCACATTTAAATAACAGAAACCCCACCTGGAGAAATAAGAAATTAAATACCGTACACAATTATCTACCAAATGTAGTTTGAAGATCTAAAATTTCTTTTTATGTGTAGTCTCTGCTTTTTATACTGGAGAATTAATTGGATATACGTATTTTTACAGAACTAATCCATGATTCAGCAAGAAAATGAATGAAATGAACAGACGGTTGGAACTGCTGCCAAAAGTGGTCATTTTGGACCTAGCAACCTTGGAAAATGACCTTTTAAATAATGAATTTGGAAAATTACAGTACAAATCAACAAAAATGAGTGCTATCTACTTATAAAATCTGCTAATAGCAATAGTTTCTAAAGAATGAAGACATGACATGGATCGTGTAAACTTGGTACAGTTCCTGTTTATGTATCATAAGCATTGAACATACCTGCCTTAATGCACCCCCTAATGCAATCCTAGTTTTGCTCAGTATATGTTTCCACCCATAATACAATGACGTATTCTGATTCACTGCGGCCAATAGTAGTGCAGAGCTATATAGTATTATGAAAGTGAGAAAATTACAAAATTAGGCCTAGAAAGCTAGCGTGGGTTCCCTAAGTACTTACAAAAGGATAACTAAACGTGAAGCAATGCAGCATATTTAGACAATACCATTATTATTCATTATCCCGTAAGCAGTGAAATACCTCCTAAAAAGACATTTAAGTATGCACACTTTACACAGTTGAAAGAAAGTCTAATTCATGTTGAGCTATCATTTAAGTAGATGCAAAAGAAATTATGTGGTTCTGCTGTTAGACTGGAATTTCTTTTTATTCCTTGATCTATGCCTTACAACGAATAACTATCAAAAGCAGTCAATTCTGATTTTTGTCCAAGCTTAAACTAGAGCCATATTTTTCTGTAAAAGAGATGATTCTCTATGTAACAGAAGTAATGCATTTTCTTTTAACTCTCAAATCTATCATACTGAAATTAATTTGAAATGCACCATTTTTTATCAATGCATTCATGCAGTGGACTTTCTCAGCCTTTTCCCTCCTACTCAGGAAAACTGTATCCTAACCTGCAAATCATGTTCCCCAAAGACAGGGCATAATTTATTTCTGATTTGTTACAGGGGTTTTTTGTTTGGTTTTTTTTGTTTTGTTTTTTTGGGGGGTGGGTTGGTTTGTTTGTTTGTGGGGGTTATTTTGTTTTGCTTGGGAAGGGGCCGTTTGGGGGGGGGGGGTGTTATTCAAACCTATTCATTTTTATGGATCACAAGACCCATGCTGGAAGTATTTGCTTTCTGATAGCTGTCCAGGGTAGACAGCAGTTATGAGTACAAAGAAATACCTCTATTATGAGGCTTTCACTAAAAAATCTCAGTTTATTCTAATTAAAATTAATTGCAAATCAACAAGTGAAAACAAAAATAGTGTCCTTTTCTTTCAGATTATGAGACTGTGAAAGAAAACAAAGTAATTTACTGAAGAATCACTCCCATGGCCAGACTGGCCTCAGGACAGTCTTTCAGAAAGTTATTTTCTAATAAACAGTCACCAGGGTGTTACCATTAGTCAAAATGTTGCCATTTTAGAACTATGGGAAGCACCATACATTGTCCTAAAGTCCTTGAGGCTGTTATGGACATTTTCGTGCATTACCAGAAGCAAGTTTTTTTGTCACTGACTTGATGAAAATCAGGATTTGGGGTTCCTAGCAGGTAATTTTAATTTATTAACAGTTCAGGGTGTACATTTCAAGATCTTCATAGACCTACTCGTTAGAGATGTAAATGAGTGCACATCATCAACATCCCAAATAAACAGTTCTCCACAACGCTCAAAGTTGTTTCACAAGAGAAACATCTCATATGATAAAGCTTATAACCACAGATTATGGAGAAGAAAACCTACCTCCTGCTTTTCTAATTAAAGAATAATCACTTCACTGGTGGGTTTTAGAGGGTGTTTGTGAATTGAAACAGAAAATGAGTGCAGAACCTGAGCCTTAATCCTCCAATTTAATTTCCTTTAATCTTGCTTATAGCATATAATTTTTTTTAACTATTCAATTTTTTACCAAAGCCTGGCAGTTTCAGATCCTCTTATGCCTTTTTACCATGACATACATACTTTGCTGTTCTCCAGACAGACTTTCCTCCAGCCTTTCCAGGTTTCTCCACCTCACATTCAACACACCATTCAGCTTCTAATCTAGGGTGGCTAACAATAACATTAGAACAGGAACAGAAGATAGAGCATCGCAAGTGGTCATTCGGCAACCTGCAGGGCTCATACTGACAAATACTCAGAGCACAGGTAGGGTGGTGAACACAACATTAAGACTAAATAAAAAACAATTTATATTCACCCCCATTGAGGTTTGAAGCTGGGAGAGGTAATTTGTTCCAAATGGAGGACAAAAACTACAGACTTCAGTGCTCTGAGCTTTTCTGGGTCTTGATCATTTAACTCATCATGGGGTGTCTTCACATAACCTGACCTCCAGTTGTTTTTGAACAAAAGTAACTAACTGCTGAAGAAGACTGTGGGAAGAAGAAGAAGAAGGAGACAACCCCTAATTACTTAATCGGTTTATTTCATCAGGAGCTGCACTGTAGTCACTCCTTAGCAAGAAAAGATACTTAAACACAACAGCAATTTTTAAACCAACATGCACATAAGAGGTTTTAGTCTTTATTAAAACATTTTATTTAAAAGCAGCAGACCTAGTAAAAGAAGGCACAACCTAAAAAAAAAAAACCCAGTCACTTAGACACATTCTATTTGGTGTGATAAAAGACAAAGACCAACATATCTTGCAATATATAATTTACTTCAAAGGACAGTAACTTATACCCTGTGATTTTAATGATTGTCCTGCAACTGATCATTTTGTCAAGTACCAAATAAAATGCAGTTAGACTAAGTATTATCCTCTTACCCTTCTAGAGAACAGTATTTGATTTAAGCCACGCAAATAAAAGTAGTTGTGAGGGTTAGTGGTAGATTTGAAAGTCTATTTGCAGTTATTTGAGCTCCAAGACCTCAGCTTTATTTAGACTAGTTCATATTTTTAAAACTTCTCAAACTTTAAAATCTCATATTTAAAATGTTCAGCTTAAAATAATTAAACCTGCTAAGGGGGCCAGTTCTAAATTTGCATGTATCAGTACTTTTAAATCAAGACAACAAACTTCTCCCAGAAAATCTTCTTATTGCAGCACTAATACTAGGAGGAAAAGAGAGATGGCTTTTGCTCAAAGATACTCTGATTTTCCTTTATGGATTTAATTTGGAGGACTGACATCTGCAAGAGCTCTCTGTCTCACAGGACTCTCTTTCTTTACTCCTACTGTACCAGCTTGATAGAAACATTTGATGGACTGGTCTCCAGAAATGCATTGTTTTCACTAACATTTTCACAATGTGGTATAACAACCCTGCCCAAAACCTCACAGCAAGCAGCGTCTTGAACGTATATACCGTGCCAGCAAAGGAAATTGTCTGTTTTGCTCTTACCTCCTAGAATCATCAGTGGATATCAAGAAACAATATGTCGCATCTGCTCATCAGTCACAAGTAATTACAGATTCCTATCATCATTGGTTTTCCACACAGCCACCTTATCTCTGACAAGTCACACACACAAAGAAAAAGACAAACCAAAAAAAGCTTACACCTTGTGGGAAGGATTCATCCCAGCAAGTTTGCTTTCAGAACAGTAAGAAGATAATAAGTGTTCTCCAAATGTTTTTACTGTTGCTTATAAATAGGAAGAAATCTTTTTTGCTTTTTTAAAAGCAAATGTAAGCCTAACTAGCTTCTAGACAGCTCTTTCCACTTGCTTTAAGGTTTTCAAGGAGATACCTAGCACTGTTTTCTCAATGTAGTTTGTGATTATTTTTCATAACTATTTAAATAATGAAAACCATATTTCCATCAGAGTCCTAATGAGTGGAAGCTGCACCCAGTGATCTGTCAGGAGAGTCACTAGAGACTATGCCCAGTGCACTGCCTCCTTATAGAGGAATCTACTTAAATAAACTATGTGAATGAAGTGACCACACAGAATGTCAGTGGTGGAGAGATACTGTAACTTGGAAGCAAAACTATCACAAGAGATTCTAAAACAAGGAAAGAACTCACAGGTTATAAGAAGGTGCCTGATGAATATTCAGAGTATTGGAGCAGGAGCTGTGTTTAGAAGGGAAGGGTATCAAGAGATAAGACTATACGAAGAAACAATAACAAGTTGTAATTCCGAGACACTTTGTAGAAAACAAGTTGCAGAAACACAAGAATTTCTTTCTATTGAATACCAAGTGCAACAGGCACATACTGTTCTTTGTATCTACTGTGTATTTTTGTTTGTGACACCAGAGTATAAGCTCTTCTGGGTGAGGCCCAGCTGTTTGTTTGGCACACACTATTATATGATACTGGGTACACTTAAATGAGGGTTATACATGCTATATTAATCCTCTCCCTGAAACAGGCTAATTCAATCAAAACCTGATAAAATGTTTTTACAGTTCTCACGTTAAGTCAACAGTCAAGGATATTTCAATTTTAACTGGTGTGGAAAAATATAATACTTTTAAAAATACAGAGCAAAACTGTACTCTATGAGTAGGGACAGAGTTAGACTCAGGCTTCTGTACCTGTTGGGAAGCTGCAACTCAAGTCAGTAGTTGTGTCCTACTGACGCAACGGGCCCTATCAATACAGTGCTGAGCACAAGCTGAGTAATCTAGTTTATGGTTTACATTGCAAGTCCTTGGTACAGTTTGCATTCACTATAGAGCCAGGCAAAGATTAAGAGGTCAACACCTATTTCCATTCCAGGATCATAGCTTTTACAGATTCACAGAGAAACATTATTCAGAGCAGGGATAGCCCTCCATACTGCACTAGGATTGTTTCCTTGCACCTGCTTCATGTTATGCTTGCAAGAGTTTGCACATTCTGTATTCTGTTGCTGTCAGGCAGCCTGTGCCTACCATAATTCAGACCTAAGTATCTAAAAAGCTTGGAGAATGCCCAAGCATTGTGCCCTTTTTTCTGTTTCCATGGTATTTTCTGCCCCATCATATGTGCTGTACCCACAGCTGAACAGGTTCTTTTACATACAAGTCATCTATGTAAGAGCATTCTTGAAGCCTGCACTAAAATCTGTACCTAGTCTTGTGATTAAGGCTAAATTCCTGTTAGCGCAAAAAAAAAAAACACCCTAAAAAACCACAAAAACAAAACAAAACAAACAAAAAAACCAACCAGTGTTTGAATGCATTTTATTTCATTTGCATTGACATAAAAGACTACATAAGGTACAAGAATGGATGGTAGCAGTGAACTGCCTGATTCAAAAGGTAGCTTCAGGTGACTGGCGTGGACCAAAGAATATCTGCTAAAATCCTGTCACAATATAGCTTTACAGGAAAAACATTTCCATGAGCTGGCATGAAATCCATTTAGTAAAGTTTGTTCTCCAATTCAGTAGCTGTAATTCTTCATTGTTTTTCAGATACATACCCAAGCAAGCTATAATATAAGGAGTCAAAGAGTACAAACACTAAAAGATTAGTCACAAATCTAATAGGACACCAGAATTTCATCAAAATCTTATCTGCCTCTATCAGTGCTACCCATTGGTTGTACATAGCAAAAGTAAAGTCATGCCAATAAAATACATAACCCAGATTAAAGTGGGTAAACTGGGGAGTTGTTTGTCCAGGGCTTAGGTTTTCTTTAAAGCACAGCTTTCACCTGATTTACTTGTCCTAATGCAGGCCACTGTAAAGAATATGTTATTAAACCTTCTAATTCAAAACACATTTCTGCAATTGCAATTTAAATGAAATCACATGAAACAATCCCACTTGATCTCTTCACACTAGTTCTTTTCACACAGGCAGTGCCTGTGCTTTAATTCTAATCAGGATAAACAAATCAATAGCTGAGACCGGTAAAGAAAAATACATGCCGATTTTATAGGAATATGTTGCCTTTTTTTTTTTTTTTGTTAAATTCTGGGCAAGAGAGTAACTGGAGATGCTGGACTGAATAAAATAGGAAAAACAGCTGAAGTACAGGGAAGCAGAAGGGATCAACCAAAGACTATGTGAGAAGTATCACTGCTTCAGTACCTCTTATCAGATGACAGAAGGGGTGGTTTAGTATTTTCACTGATTCTCATTTCAGTTAGTACTGTCTTGGGATATTAACAGCTTTACTCCCAAAGCTTTTAAAACTAAATTACCTTTTAATCAAAAGGTAACATGCAGACTGCTAAGGTAGTAACTTAAACAGAATAAAAGATCATTTCATACTAACACAGGACTGAAGATGTCACCACATAATAAATAAATATTCATATGGTTCACTTTCTTGCTCCAAGCACCAGTGCATAGAGCAAGACTTTTTTTCTGAAGTGTGATGGTGTAGCTAGATGCTCCCAAGGATACAAATGCTGTCAAAACAGCATACAATTTAAGGTTCATAAGTGAAAGTAGAGGGCTCATCAACAAGAATGTTATTTCTAAGAATAAAGACAGATTTGATTTTATTTTTATTACTGCTGATCATGATTCAGAGGGAAAAATTAAAGTCTCCTACAGAACTAGTAGGAGAAAGCAGCAAGGACAACAAATGTCAAGTTAAAGCAGATATATTTGCTCTTGGGTCACTTAAATTGTGCCTAAAGGATAATCCCAGCAAGATGGGTATTTCAACTTCATTTAACAGCATCCCTGGCTGGGATAAGGAGGTCTAATCACTTTATTAGAACAACAATGTCATTAGAGGAGAATTTGGGAAGAGGAAGGGTTTTTTTGGTTTTGTGTTGTTTTTTTGTGGTTTTTTTTTGGTGGGTTTTGTTGTTTGTTTGTTTTTGGTTCTTTAACTTTTTATTTTTATGAAGATTTAGCAGAATAACTTCAGCAACCAGCTTGAAGCTGTGGATTTCAGCAATTAGCCTGACTTTGAAGTATGCCAAAAGGCTGACAATAGAGAATCGCACAGTAAAAATACAAATAATTAAATATATCCTATATTTGTTTTTTTTTTTTACCTCTTCTGTTTTAATAATGGCAGAGTGCACTCCATTTTCTTTTGCACTTTAAATGTTTTAGAGCAATACACTCTTTACCTCCAGACACCTTCATTCCTTTTCAAATAGTACCTAGGATTCAGATGACACAATAAGATTCATGCAGCTTGACCTTCCTTGCCTTTCATCAAAACTCCTGTGACTGTAACCAGCAAAGTTTGGGACATGGATAACAGTCTTCATTTCAGCTTAGTTGCTTGTGGGGATATCTTCTAACAGAGCATTAGTATTAAGTGTTGCAAACAACTATACCAATTAACTCAGATTTTTTTTTATACTGTCCTGTAGCCTCTTCCCCCATATAATCCCCTACATCTGTGACAGAGCACAGAGTGTCACTGGTTTCCTTTGTAGCGCTACATTCTTCTTCTATGCTGCGAGCAAAAACTACTGATAAAAAAAGTGCAGCACTACTCTTGAACATTACACTGCTAACTGGAGATTCTCCCACTAATTAAAAGCTACTGAATGATCAGAGCACCCCTGAATCAGGAATTGGAAAGTCAAAAAAAACCCTGTCTTTATTTTAATCCACAAGCTACATGCCAATTTTCATACTGAAGGGTGCATTATCATCATCTTGGAGCACACAGCAAACAGGTGCTCGGAGCCCCAGCCAGCTAAGGAACAATGTTTTTAGAATATAAAGCTTAAAGCAAGAAGTGCATAATATTTATAAACTGGATAAAGATAATAGAGGGTTTTCTGGTCTTTGCCTGCAAAATCTCATAACACTTGCTTTTTGTGTTTCATTGCCATTTTTTCCAAAATCAGAACTGCATTAAGAATATACACAGAAAAATGTGTGTTCTCCATAGCATGCAGAGAATGGAATTCAGCAACAAAAAGTGAGACATTTGACATACACAGTGCCCAGTTTTTGACTACTAGTGTAATATTCCATAGCAGCCTGGAGTATGATTCTTAAGATGAAGATGGCATGTAGCCAAAGCCATTCTACAGACTGTCTGACTGCTCAAAATGATGTATTCTGGGCTGGAAGCATCATCATTGTTCTCAGTGGTCTGTCACTTAGAACAGACTCACATTGTCGATCACCATTAACAGCCAGTAGCTGCTCCTTTGGGTCCCCCTCATCTTTTTATTCATAGACTTGAAAGAGAAATGGCTTTGGACAAACATTTTCATTTTGAAACACTCCCTACTCCGAAGTCATCTCCAGCATCAAAATGAACAACTGCAGCATGAATTAAATCATTTAAGATATGACTTTCACCAAGTATCACCATCTGGATATTTAAAATTACAAAAATCTCTGTTACAGGGGCAAGTGAAGCACTTTCGTTTCTAGAAGTGGGAAATCACACACTCCTTAAATGTATCTACAGTTACTGGTGCAGACAAGGTGCAAATTACTCCAAGATATCAACCAAGGTAAATCGATACAAAAAAGCCTGTTCATCTGGCCTCACTGTAATAGCTATGTTGAGACTGATCACTTACAAGCTTTTAAGTACACTGTAATAGCAATGATATGCACACACATTTGAGAAACAAGTCTTCATAACCCATTGATTTTGTCTCCTCACACTTCCAGGCCTGAATCTGAAGGATAGTCGAGAGGCAAATAGGTACAGTAAGCCAGCCATTTTTAAACTGTACACAATGTGCATCTGTGTGAAGGGAGAAAAAATTAAAGTCACAAGCAGCTGCCCTTTTTCCCTTAACACTTTCGCTTATATTTACAACCCATCTTACACACTTTGAATTCACCCTCTGTCCTGGGTTCAGCAGTAGCAGTCATTTTTCTCCTTCTTGGTAGCTGGTGCAGTGCAGCGTTTTAACTTTCAGCCTGGGAACAGAGCTGATAACAATGATGTTTTGGTTTGGCCAAGGACTTTGTGAGCCTCATGCTCTGCCAGGGAGGAGGGGGAAGCCGGGAGGAAGCAGAGACAGGACACCTGACCCAAACTGACCAAAGAGGTATTCCATACCACAGCACGTCATGCCCAGGATGTAACTGGGAGTTAGCCGGAAGGGCTGGGAGACTGTGGGGTTGGAGGAGGTATGGGTCGGTGCTTGGTTGGGCTGGGGGGGGCGAGTGATCGGTTGGCTGGTGGTGAGGTGTTGTATTCTCTTCCCTTGTTATTTCCTTTATCATTATTATCATTGGTGGTAGCAGTAGTGATTTGTATTATACCTTAGTTACTAAACTGTTCTTATCTCAACCCGTGGGGGTTGCATTTTTTTCGATTCTCCTCTCTGTCCCTCTGGGAGTAGGGGGAGGGAAAGAACGGGGGGAGTGAGTGAACGAGTTACCTGACTGGGTTTAAACCATGACAGTTCTTTTTGGCGCCCAACGTGGGGCATGAGGGGTTGAGATAACGACAGATCTGACTGGATTAATAGTCGCTTGTCACAATGGTGATTTATTGGCTCTCAGAGCTGTTCCTCTTGATCTCACAGTTTCAGAATGTTGTAACTTACGTAGAGCCGGTATTTGCTGTGTTAGTGTTTATCAAGTGTGGGGCCTGGGCTAAGGTTCTTGTCTCACTGTGCTTTATGGCAATGGCTTGTAATACGGGCGGGCTCCAGCAGCAGGGCGGGACGGACGTGGCCGTGGACTTGTACCTGGCCGTCCGGCTGCTCTTCACCGTCCTGGCCCTCGCCCTCGCCTCCGTCTTTGTGAGGCCGCGGGGCGCCGAGGGGGAGCGGCCCCGGGAGCCGGCGGCTGCTGAAGCGGCCCGGGAGAGCGGCCCCCGGGACCAAGCGCCGGCGGGAGCGGGGCCGGAGGCCGCGAGGGGACGGCTGCCGGTGGAGGAGGTCGGGGCGGTCGAGGAGCGGAAGGAGGCGGCTGCTGAGCAGCGGGAGAAGGCGGCGGAGGAGCCGAGCCCCGCAGAGGAGCTGAGCCCCGCGGCCGAGCCCAGCCCCGCGACGGCCGACAGCATTCCCCGGCAGCCGCCCGCCGAGCCCCAGGAGGATGCAGGAGACCACGCAGCATTTCCCAGCAAGGCAGAGGAGGAAGAGCTGGACTCAGGAAAAGAGAAGCTGGTGGCGGGAGAGCCGGCAAGCACAGCAGCTACACCAGCCCCAGTGACAAGCACAGCAGCATCGTTTGGGAGTTCTGAAGGGTTTGAATGGCCTTTGGGTATCCTTGGGACCTGCCTGCTGATTGTAATGGGGATCAGCATGTTGGCACACACACAGACTGTGTTTTACCCATGACCATTTTGTCTGATCTCAAAAGTTAAGCAGAGTCAGGTTTGGGTCTTGTCTGGGATTAGACGACTATATAGGAGGACCAGGAGATTTTCCCCAAAGCTGGACAGTCATGAGTGGCAGGGTGTGTGGGACAGTATGGGCAAGTATCTAGTCCACTGGGCCCCTCCAGTGCTTTGGAAGCATCAGAGATGGAAGGCAGCTGTATGGAGTCCCCAGCAACAAGCTGCAGAAACTGCTGAAGGGGATGGTGAATCATTTTGAGCCTGGTGGGCCCATGGCACTTCAGGCCATCAGAGCAGAAATGCAACACAGAGATGGACTCATAATCGAGGGGTGGACTTAGCAATGGACACTATTGCCCAGTTGATTCACGAGTGTGAACACTGCACACAGTCTCTCCTGCTCTGGAAGACTGTTACAAGAGGTGGAGCCTGACATCATAGACCAGATGGATTCAGCAGCTTTATAGGGACTGGTCCATGCACTAAGATAAGAGTGATGGTATGTTGAAAATGTGGGATCTGAGCATGACGTGAATGGTATGGAATAAGGGGTGGATAATGTCCTGGGTTCTGCAGTAGCAGTCATTTTTCTCCTTGGTAGCTGGTACAGCGCTGTGTTTTGACTTTTGGCCTGGGAACAGAGCTGATAACAATGATGTTTTGGTTTGGCCAAGGACTTTGTGAGCCTCATGCTCTACCAGGGAGGAGGGGAAGCCAGGAGGAAGCAGACAGGACACCTGACCCAAGCTATCCAAAGAGGTATTCCATACCACAGCACGTCATGCCCAGGATGTAACTGGGAGTTAGCCGGAAGGGCTGGGAGACTGCGGGGTTGGAGGAGGTATCGGTCAGTGCTTGGTTGGGCTGGTGGGGGGGAGTTATCAGTCAGCTGGTGGTGAGCAGTTATATTCTCTTCCCTTGTTATTTCCTTTATCATTGTTATTATTGGTGGTAGCAGTAGTGATCTGTGTTATACCTTAGTTACTAAACTGTTCTTATCTCAACCCGTGGGAGTTGCATTCTTTTCGATTCTCTTCTCCATCCCTCTGGGAGTAGGGGGAGGGCAAGAAGAAGGCGGGGGAGTGAGTGAAGGAGCTCTGCCTGGTTTTAAACCATGACACCTTCCAAATAGTATCACTCACTGCAGATACCAGAACCTGTACTTCTACAGTAGGTGTGATGTGTGTCACAAAACACACATTGTCTGGATAGGGACAAAAGGTAGTTTATTTGCCCTATTCCTAAACTTTATTGTCAAGAGTAAGTTATCTGACATGCCTTCCAAGGGTCCAATAAGAACAGTGTTTCAGAAATTATCTCAAGTGTAGTTTATGTGAACTGAGTCTGATACTTAAGGAGTCAGAAAGCCACCATGTTGCACTGTACCTACTACATTCCTGCTATATGACTGATGTTAAGAACACAAGCACAACCAACAGGTTGAGGGAGGTGATTCTCCCCCTCTACTCCACTCTTGTGGGACCCCACCTGGAGTACTGCATTCAGCTCTGGTCTCCCTAACATAAGAAGGACATGGACCTGTTGGATCAAGTCCAGAGGGGAGCCACAGGTATGCTAAGAGGGTTGGAGCACCTCTCCTATAGAGGTGGGCTGAGACAGTTGGGCTTGTTCGGCCTGGAGAAGAGAAGGCTTCAGGGAGACCTTAAACCAATTTTCCAGTACCTAAATAGTGTCTGCAAGAAATCTGGAGAGGGACTTTTCACAAGGGCATGTAGTGACAGTACAACAGGGAATGACTTTTTAAACTGAAAGAGAGATTTAGATTAGATGTTAGGAAAAAGTTCTTTACTAGAAGGCTGGTGAGGCACTGGCACAGGTTGCCCAGAGAAGTTGTGGCTGCCCCATCCCTCCCAGTGTTCAAGGCCAGGTTGGATGGAGCTTTGAGCAACCTGGTCTAATGGAAGGTATCCTTGCCTGTGGCAGCAGGGTTGGAACTGTATAGTCTTTAACGTCCTTTCCAACCCAAACCACCCTATGATTCCATGATCTTCACTAGAACGTCAAGAGAAAAAAAAAATCCCCAAGACTTCCGGGGTATAATTTGTTTTACCTGCTACTATGCCCACATACATTAAAATAAGTTTATAGAGGTGCACCAGGTTTTGACAAAAAATACATTAGCTTATGATCCAAAGGTGCTGTCTGCCTGCCTTAGCTGCTCATAGCTTTATCCAATCAGGTTTTGAAAAAATCACCACAGATGGAGACTACATGACCTCTCTGGCCAAAATCAGCTTGACTAGCCTAATGATAAGAAAGTTTTCCCCTTAAATCTAACCTAAATCTCTGTAATTCCAGTTTTCATCCATTACCTTTCAGCTTCCTGCCATGAACTGCTGTAAAGAGCCTGTCCCTCTCTTCTTGGTAACCTCCTCAATGGCAAAGGAAGGCCACTGGCAGGTGCCCCATAGAGTCATGTGTATCACAGTTTTGCTCAATGCAGTGTACCATGCGACCTATGGTTTATGTTATAAGATGCAGCTCTATATATTCAAATTATGATTTCCAAGGGAAACTTCAGCAGCTGTATCTAGAAACCAAATAGCAACAAAATGGGAAGAAAAAAGAGAACAAAACAAGTTAACACACACCCTACTTTCCCAAAAGTATTTTGGGGGTAAAGGGGGGATAAGCAGGGGAGAGGACAGACAACGGGGAACAAATGAGTAGTTCAGTGTTAGAACTAGAACACCCACCTCCTGGTTATCCCAGAATCTCAACCATAAGACTGCTCTATAGGAACAGCCACATTCACAAATAGAACAGTAAATCTCTAGTAGCATTTATCCAAATATGGAAAAGGCATATTCCCCACAAAAGTTTAGCAACAAAAACAGAGGTCTGATTTAGTAAATCCAGTTTGCCTTACTTGTTATTTAGCAAACACCTTCTACTAAAATCTTACAGTTTGTTGACAGCAATCTGAAATGTGTTAAAGTAGGATACACATACAGAATGTCTTATTTACTAAAGCAGAATTATTTTTGGAAAAGCTGAATGTAGAACAAGCTACATCTTGCTCTAATTTCCAGCTGAGCATCCTGTTTACATGCTGATGTCCGTGTTTACTTTTTTGGTTACAGGAAGCAGTGCTGAAAGACTTGAAATAATTTTGCCTCATGCTGCCTATCAAGATATTCCACTCCCATATGAAACAATGGCTTGGGGTCAAGTTAACTCATGCAGAGAAATGCAAGAAAGCAGAGCTGTTTCACTGCTTGAAGACAATGCCTTTTTAACAGCTTTGCTACAAGGATTTTCTTTGCCAGGATTCTTTGCCCAATCTGTCTCTCTGACATACGTACATCTTCCTTCTGGCACTTTTGCTCAGAATACCATTCAAATAATTTTTCCTTACATCCAAACCTTATTCTTTCTCTGCACACACACACTCCCCTCTCCCTTACAAGGCAAGGTATTAACATTTTCACAAGATTTGGCCTCTATCTTCAAGGTAGAGTCTTATCACATCTATCTCAGCTATGGAGCTGTACACAGCAGCAGTTTCTACATTATATTCTTGTGGGGAGAGGGGTATTATTATTAAATTTATATCTTGAAACATGGAATGGCTGGCCTTACAGAGGGTTAAGCCAGGACAGCTTTCTATATGAATCTCTGTGCAAGTGCCAGCTGGATTTTGCAGCCTAGTGCTCAGCATAGCACAATGGAACAAGAACGCTGTTAGTATTCTTAGAGTGCTCTGAAGAGGAACAGGAAAAGGCAAGAAAATAATCTTACTCTGTACCAGAAAAAAGTGCTGGAAAGTCAAAAAGGAGAATTCAGGCTCCATCCTCCCCACAACACACAATCAACATCACTCACAGTCACTCTCATGCATCACAGTGACACTAAAGGTAATAAGCTGTATGTGAAAGAAAGGAAATACTGAAGAGGTGTTGTTGCAGCACATCCCCCTTTCCTCTTGCTCTCCATGCTTTCCAAAACTGCACATTACTTCCAGGATACTGAAAATACTGCTTGCTGAAGTTCTGCCCAGGAGGGGACCAACATGCACCCATTCCTGACTCTTGGCATATATCTATTAATGATTTACAGCAATACACTCATTCAAATAATTCCAGCTGACTTAGTCTCCCAATTTTTAATTTAATGGCTGATTTACCCTACCTGCAAATCACTGCTAAGGAGCATGAAGCAGTCCTAACCACAGACAGAGCCCTAAAGTACAAGCAATGCTGGAGGGATACAGAAGCAATTGATGACTCCTTAGTGCTTTAAACAGGTTGTGCACAATGATCAGGGCCTCTGGGGTGGTCCTGTGTACACAGACAAGTTAATTCAGACACAGCCTATTTTTATTAATTTTCTATCGAAAGCAATGAAAATTGGAAGAGGCCCAGAACAAAAAAGAACAACAACAAAAAAAGAAACCAAACCACAAACAAAAAACCCAAAAACAAACAGCAAAACAAACAAAAAAACCCAACAAAAAAACAATACAAACAGCACAAAACCCCAAACAATAAACCCCCCATTCTCCCATTGTGAAAAGCAGCTACATGGGGGAAGCAGGAGGATATCAGTCCTGTCCCTTTCTTACTACTCTTACCTGCATAGGTCTGCAAATAGGCACATATTTGCCCCCATTATTCTTAGCATATCACAAAACATACGTGCTATTTCCAAGTGGCACAGTAATGCAGACAAGGAAAATCTGAATTCCAAGGTTATATATAGAAGGGGGAAAAAAATACCAGTTTCTTCACCTCAGGGGCAAAATTGGACTTCATATGTGTGATGGACTGAATAATGCTTCATCACAAGAGCCAATTTTCTTCCAACTCCCCTGCAGCTCTTAAAACACAGATATTAGGCTTGTACCTGATTTGCTGAATGGCTTTCCTCTGTATTATGCCTTTAAAAAAAAAAAAGAGCAATGATAGATATATAGTTTTACGATTTACAGTGCTCACCAGAAGGTAGGTATTTTAGGAAGGAGGACTGTTCTCACTTAAGAAATAATACTGATATAAAAATAAAATAAAACCACCCAAACACTCCCCCTCTTCCACAAGGAGAGCAAAGGTATTATTTCCTCAGGGAAAACAAAAGCCAGAAGTTAAAGGTAAGTAGTTATTAATATGGAAATAATCTAAAATAACCCTGTGACATCTAACAAACAATACCCCCTTGGACAGTTCCATCTCACATAGTTTAAATTTTAGTGCTAACTGTAGTAAAAACACAAGAAGTGGAAAAAAGAGAACAAAAATACCCCAACCAACCAATCATACAGTGCAAGCTTTGAGTCAATAATTAAGCTCATAAGTATCCTAAGGAAGTCAACACTTACACATTTTCCTGCCTTGTAGGATTTGAGGAGAAAGACATATGGATTTTTCTTTTTTAAACAGACCCTTCTCTTTAATACTGAATTCCTTCATTGGACTCATTACATTGCTTTGCTGCATGAAAAGCAAGGCGAGTAATTACAGCTTCTTCACTGCTCTTCTATTAACTCCCCTGGTTTACCCCCACCTCAAGAAACATTCCTTCAGGAGTATCTGTAAAATAACTATATGAATACTTCACACCTTTCCCCCCTAAGACAGTCAAACACCCAACTCTGCTTTGGGGCAAAATCTTGTTGCCTGGTTAAAGACATTCTGGGCATCTCCCTCCTTTAAGACTTTCCTCCAAAGCTGCTTTGCAGCTATAAGAGATCATGGCCCCAGAGCAGCAGCCCCTCCTCTACCATCCACCCAATCCTTCCCTTCTCACCCCACATCTTTGGTTTTGCTCTCAGTTCTAAAAAGTTTTTTTCCAGCAGAGATTCCCAGGGGGCTGGCATGTCAGGGAACGAGGGAGATAGGTCTAGCTACAACCACTGACGCTCATGGGCCTAAATCAACCATTCCACCTTTGGCACATATATGTGATTCATGACACTCGAACTGATTCCCCAGTGCAAAACAGCTGGCTGCAATTATCTGAGAGTGGCCTCCATCACCTGAGTTCAACCTGGTTTTAGACTCCCAAATGGAAAACATTTGGCTACAAGGGCAGGGGAGGAATCTCATTGCCAGGACTGACCTGAGGCTTGAGCGCAGCTGAAGCATCAATCAGGTGCCATGCTCCTTGGTATCTTGCTGGGCCCCTTAAATCCTCACAGACTTAAGCCTGAAGAAATAACCCATGGAACTCTAGCAGAAATCCCAGCAGAAGCACATCAAGGCTGGACCAGGGCTGTCATTTAGACAGCTCTTTATTAATTCTTGTCACCCCTGATACATACTGCTGACCTTCATGAAACATGTCAGATAGCCTCTTTTGCAGGCCCTGCATTCGATGGTACAATAGCAGCTATGCAATTACCACTGCTAACATCCACTCCTCTCTGAAGCCACGTCCAAAGTTCCTGATGCCAGTTTCTCATTGGCTGTGAAACACTGGTTAGACTTTACGTTAGGAAATCTGAGAAGTTTAGGTTCATTTGGACAAGGCAGTGGAGAAATGAAATTGCCTGGAGTTAAAGCTGTGGACCTGGAAGTTAAAAATCAGCCATGAGGTTTTAATTTCTTAGATATGAATATCATCAGAAAAAAATTATTCATGGAATCCAGTGCCATGGAATTGAAGTTGGTTTTAAAAATGCTTGATAGCTACTGCAAAACTGGCCATTTGCAGGGTAGATTATGAACTAATTTACCTAAAAGTACTTGATTTATTTACTTTTGCTCTGTTTTTGTTTAATAGTGTGGAAACTTGGAAATACCCAATTAGAAAAATGAAGTTGAGGCAAAGGTATAAGGTGGGCCAAGTAAAGGTCCCCAACTGCTTTCAGCATGTTACAAAATATGATACCCTTTACAATAATGAAGGAAGAAAAAATCAGTCTTTCACAACTGAGAGGAGATGGTATTACTTGTTCTGGTGCTTTCTGCTGTTTAGAGACAAGCGTGCTCCAAAACATTGTCACTTTTGTTGTTTCTAATATGTCAGCTTGGAAAGAAGACCACAGAAGTGAGATCAGGCCAAGACAAACATTTCATTGCCATGTTTTCTCCCATATTACAATTGCTTTCAGGTGGCTATCAGTGTAAGTTTTACTATCTCATACCAGCCAGATGAAGTTTTTTACTAGGCTCAGTGTCCTTACGAGGTTCAGACTTTGACAACATTGCATTTTGTTTCTAGCTACTGCCCAACTGAACTGTCTTTTAATTGAAAAATAGTCATTATTTAAATAGATCTTCAGACACACTCTGTGGTTCATACTCTGGAAGAAGTCTTCAGGAAATCACTACATCCCAAGCCTCCTTCGTAGACCCAAATCATAAGGTTTTATTGACTCCTATGCTCAGTGTGGTAGAAAGCAAGACCTAAACCAGGTATGGCTGTGCAGAGCCATAATGTAGCACCAGGGCTGATAGCGCACTGGGACCAGCCCTGTTTTCCTGACTCCAAGCACCAGCGAGACAGCCCTGGGTGTACCTGGTGCTCTTGCCTTGTCCAGCTTCTTTTTAAGTGAATCTTGCCCAAAACCAAATAGTGATTTTCTTTTTTCTTAATTCTGCTTAGAAAGAGCTTCTCAATGTTTAGTCCATTAACAAATCTTTCTTGGGATCTATTAACATGTCAGTATGGAATACCTTTTTCTTCAAAGTTTAATATGACTTAACTCTGTTTTAATCATATTGCACTACTGCACTTCATAGCCTTCAGCTTTAGTGAACCTTTGCCTTTTATTAATACCCATATACAATCATGATGTCATTCCAAAAATTCAGTGCTGCTTTGGGTTTCATAAATTCTTACCCCTTTGATTTACTTGGTGTATCTACAGCAATCCAAAAAGGAAGATGTGCAGGCAGGGTAAAGAATGAAATGTTACAGTATCAAGTTGTGCCAGCACATAGCTTTGCAAGGAGGTGCTGTACCTGACCAGAGATACATTTGCTTCTTCCCTGCAATGATGCTTGTCAAAGTTAACAGTAATACTGGCTCAGTCAAATTCTCGGTACAATCAAGGTGAGTCCTGTTCTGACAGCCTATGAGAGATGACAGACTTACATGCTTCCAGCTTTGCTCTGGGTGACTGTTTGAGCTTGGTAGTGCCCATAAGGAAGATCTCTTATGCCACAGTCTTGTTAGAATTGCAGTCTTTCTGGTCTGAGCCATCTAGAATCTCTACTGACTGCATTGTGGGGAAGGACAGGAGTACCTCTCTGTCACCCATTCTCTGGGTCATTCGTACCTCCAGGTGTGGAGAAAGAAGTCAGGGACTGAAAATCCTTCTTAGAAGTGCAGATTCAGATACATATTTTGTCTGGTTTTGGGGGTTGATATTTTGTTCTTTATAGTGACATTTGTGAGTGATGTAAGAAAGTTTCAGTGTACTAAATCTATAGTTTCCATCCGATAAATCTCTTTTATCACTGACTTATTTACTGGAGATGACAAAACTAAGATTATATGTATAAAAGTAGCTGCTGACCTCTTTTCCAATCTCGTTTCTACACAGAAGCATATTTTAATACCATTTAAGGTGCTATAGTCCTAGGAGCATGAACAAGATGGATTCACTAATTAAATGGAAACAAGATCCAGCCTGCTATCTCTAAAATACAAGAGATCCCATCCTAACCACATGCTTGACTTTCTGCTGTTAAAGAGATTTATCATTTGGAGATGTTTGGGGTCTGTCTTCGCATGTTCTGTCAAAAAATCAGAAAAATATCTCACCTGTCTTCTAGTAAGACGCACTGTCTGGGTCTGCTTAGGCATTTGTTGCTTTTTCCCAGTTTCTTTACATGAGTTTTTTTATTTTCTTTTCCAGGTCAGAGGTACTGCAATGTGCTCTTCTATGTGATGCAAGTGTTCAAAAGCATTAAGAATGTGCAGCTTGTGCAGAATGCAGCTGCCTGCCTGTGAAATGGTATTAGACACAGAGAGTACAGTATATTGATCCTTTGGCATCTATATCAGCTTCCTCTTCGTTTCTGAGTATAATTTAAGTCCTAGTTTTTTACCTGTTTGGATCCCGAAATGTTACTGCTTTTGTCTATATGAATTGCCATAGCAACTGTGGTGCTGGAGCAAAGAGTCATGAGCTTTAACAGCCTGGGGGGCAGCAGAAGAACACTCTTAATTTAGAGACCTTCATCTCTAAAATCTAGGTTGTTTTACCAGCTTGATTGGGCTATATTTTCTGTACTTCAGCATGACTCACTTTGTAACCTGTGGGCTACAGAATACCAATTTCTGTGTGTCAAGGAGGAAAGTGATATGAGTTTATGCTTGTTTGTTTAGGAAGCATTATTTTCTTTCTCCTTTGAATAAACACTATTTAAAAAGTCTAGAATGAAACCGCAAATATATATTGGCTCACATGTATATCTCAATGTAAAGGCTGTATTCTTATACTTTACTGCAAGACTATGGCTCATGTCTGAGGCAAAGACGGGACATTGAGCACTATGGCATAGCATTTGTTTATGCTAAAACTGAATTTGGCCTGTTGCACTGTGCCTTAGGTGTTCTCGTGCCTCAGCCCCAGCAGTGCTAAGGGGCTGCTCTTTGCAGTTCTGTAATCTTTCACATCAGCTGTGGAGGCAGGGTTTTCTGGTTGTTCTCACATCTTTGTTTATTGTTCCCATGGCCTTGCATCTATAACCCCAATAACGTTATATGGCAGGTTTTCATTGGAAGCCATGACCACTGATGTGAAAATAAGCGCTTTCCATCAACCTTTTCATACCTCTTTTGTAGATGTTAGTTTATATTAGAGACAACTAAAATTAGCCCACAACAAAGCAGTATTTACTTAAAGCAGTATTTGTATACTAAATGCTATTAGTATTTTAAATACTAAAATATTATCCAATAATATATGTGCACAGAGGTTAATGACCAATGTGCAACACTTTATCTAATTACTACACTCAGCTATAATCATACCACAAAGAGGAACATCCAAGAGGGAGTTTGAGTTGATCCCATTGAAAAAAGTGCATAGTAAATAGTGGGAAACATGCCAAAACCCATAATAATCTTTCTCTTTATCCTCATCATTGCTGCACAGGAGAGAGCCCCCACTTATCTGGGCATCCCACCACTGCTATTCCTAGCTATCCCCAGAGTAGTTTTTTCTTTTCCTTCTCTGTGTTCTCAGTGGTAGACCCTGCTGATAACACTCTGTGTGTAGGAGCCTTTCCCAACATCCTGTGTGCAATAGCCTCAACTGTGTGAACCTATGAATTATGTGCTTGAAACTAGGAAGGTAGGAAAAGCCACAAATGGCAGTATAGCAGGTAAACCACATGTCATTTTGCTGTTTGTCAGCAGGTCAGACTCGCCCTTCAACTTGTAGAGCAGAAATCAGTGGTGACTCATATTTGATGCCACAAATACCTGGCCTTAAGTAACACACAATTTAAATATAGATAATGGCAGATATGGAGTTGGTCATTTGACCAGTGCTTGCATATATCTACCAGCCAGGACAGTTTTACCTGCCATACTGCATATATTTTTATCAAAATTGGTGCAGCTGGGAATCTTCTTAATGGGAAAATCTGAGTGTCAGAGCCCTTGTTCTCATTAGAAAAAAAGGCATCCAAGACTGGTGCCTTTAAACACTCAAAGATGTTTATGGTCACACCTTATGTTGTTCTGTAACACTCTTAACATGATTGTTCAGTGATACTGCTGACATAGCTAATGAAATCATGGAAAGCATCAAAGTGTATTCTACGGTTTGCAGGGGGCTTGTGGGATTTTTTTTTTTTGTCTTCTGTGTAAAGCTTTTCCAATCTGATTGCTCCATGACTGTATTCCATGTGTTTTATCAGGACTTTGGGATTTATCCCAGACTGACTACACACCTGACAAACAGCTGCATCCATCCCCAGAAGTTTGAAGCCAAGCTTCCCAAATAGTCTGAATATCAAAACCAGGCTTTTGTCCACTCACCTGACAAACAGCTGCATCCATCCCCAGAAGTTTGAAGCCAAGCTTCCCAAATAGTCTGAATATCAAAACCAGGCTTTTGTCCACTCATCTGACAGGTATGGCTTTAGGTTACAATTTCTCTAAAACATATTATTGAAAATACTGTTTTTCCTGATTCCTTTTTACCAGTGAAACAATTTTAAACAGGGAAGGACATTCCCATGTTCTTCGAATGAATGAGGACTACCTACCTTCTTCCTAGAACAGAAAACATTAAAAAGTTACAAAGGGCACTGAAATGACCCACCCCCAAAAACAAACTTATGTGAATCTGGAATATCCAGAGATGGCACTGAGCTCTTCACTCACATGTCCTTGACTATCTGCCTGTAGAGGGATGAGTTAAGCCCCAGAAGTCACTCAGCTCTAGCCTTTAGCAATCTCCCATTCATGTCTCCTTATTTAGAAACCCTTTAAGGGTTTTTTTTCACAATCCAAATGTTAAAAGAATAGGATGCTGTGATAAAGCGAGCAGGGTTATGGCTCCTGTCAGAAAGAGACCTTGGTTTCCTGTGCAAAAAGCATGGAATGGGGAAGAAAAGTAAGTGCACTGGATTTTGCTGGAGTAAAATTAGTTTTCTGCAAACAAGCTAGTATGGGGCCACGTTTTGGATTTGTGCTGGAAACTGTGCTGGTAAGTCAGCGATGTTTTAATTACTGCTGAGCAATGCTTTTGCAGAGTCAAGCCCTTTTCAGCTCCTCATACCACACCATCAGTGAGCAGAATGAGGGTGCACAAGGAGTTGGGAGAGGGCACAGCCAAGACAGCTGACCCCAAATGACCCAATGGATATTCCATATCATATGGCGTCATGCTCAGCATGTAAAGCTGGGGAAGAAGGAGGATGGGAGGGAGGTTTGGAGTGATCATAGAATGGGTTGTAAAGGACCTCAAGATCACCTAGCTTCAGCCCCCCTGCCATGGGCAGAGATGCCTCACATTAGACCATGCTGCCCAAGGCTCTGTCCAACCTGGCCTTGAACACTGCCAGGGATGGAGCATTTACCACTTCTTTGGGCAACCCATTCCAGTGCCTCACCACCCTCACAGTAAAGAACTTCTTCCTTATATCTAACCAGAACTTCCTCTATTTAAGTTTAATCCCATTACCCCTTTTCCTATCACTACAGTCCCTGATGTAGAGTCCCTCTCTGGTGTCCCTGTAGGCTGCCTTCAGATACTATGAGGTATCCACGCAGCCTTCTCTTCTCCAGGCTGAACAGCCCCAACTTTCTCAGCCTGTCTTCATACAGGAGGTGCTCCAGCCCCTTTACTGTCATAGTGGCTCTCCTCTGGACTTTCTCCAACAGTTCCATGTCCTTCTTATGTTGAGGACACCAGAAGTGCACACAATACTCCAAGTGGGTTCTTATGAGAGCAGAATAGAGGGGCAGGATCACTTCCTTTGACCTGCTGGTCACGCTCCTTTTGATGCATCCCAGGATACAGCTGGCTTTCTGGGTTGCAAGTGCACACCGAAGCCTACTAATGTTCATTTTCTCATTGACCCCAAGTCCTTCTCCACAGGGCTGCTCTGAATCTCTTCTCTTCCCAACCTGTAGCTGTGCCTGGGACTGCTCTGACCCAGGTGTAGGACCTTGCACTTGGCATGGTTAAACTTCATGAGGTTGGCATCAGCCCACCTCACAAGCGTGTCGAGGTCCCTCTGGATGGTATTTCTTCCCTCCAGCGTATCAGAGTAGAGGGGCAGGATCACCTCCTTCGACCTGCTGGTCACACTGAGTGATGGTGTTTGTCTTCCCAGGTAACCATTAAGCATGATGGATCCCTGCTTTCCCAGATACAGCTGAACACCTGCCTGACCATGGGAAGTGGTGAATTAATTCTTTGTCTTGCTTTTCTTGTGATCAGCTTTTGCTTTACCTGTTAAACTGTCTTTATCTCAACCCATGAGTTTTACTTATTTTTTTTAACCCAGCTGTGTCCCCCATCCCACTGGGTAGGCAGAGTGTATGGTGCTGTATGCCAGTGTATGGTGCAATTAAGCAGCTGTATGGTGCTTAGTTGCCAGCTGGTGTTAAACCATGATACAGAAAAAGTCCAAGACAATTGTAGTTTTACAGTCTCCTTTTTCAGCTTGCAAACTGGAGATAAGAGCAGACAGACTTTATGATGGTGTAGAGAAATCAATACATTTTTATTGATTCTTGTAGCTGCAGAACTCTCACCCAGCACAAGTACAGGGGTCAGAGTATGAGAACATGACTGTCCTGCTACACTACAAGTGTGGTCCTCAAAAATTGTGCTATTTGATTCACCAAGGATGAAGTCTGCACTATTATATGACTTCAACAACAGCAGCTGACCCAGGATCCCCTCTCAGCAGGGGAAGATAGGTGCTGCAAATTAGCCACTGCACAGGTCAGAAACTACAAAAAAGGCTAGTGGCAGCTGCAGCTGAAGGCACAACTTCACATAAGGAAAATTCTTTTAAGAAGGCTATTTTCAAACATTTGCACAGACCCTATTTGAAACAATGCATATTATTCCAAAAGAAAGAGGTCCACAATGTTGAATTTAAAGAATGACACAGAAGTAGAAATCATCAAAACAGCTTGGAAAACTAGCTCAGGAATGGATTGGTCAAGAAAGAATGAAAGAAAGAACCTGGAATAAGCATCTAATTTTGAAACAAAAGGAGCTGGGAAAAAAAACCACGGTCAAAATAAAATTAAAATTAAATTAATATCTTGAGTATAAAAAATAATTGAAGCAGAATTGTAAGGTTTATGTTTAGTTTACATTTTTATAAATCCTCTAAAAAGATCAGTGAGAGTTTTTTGAAGTTGTTTTGATTTTGCTGAAACATTAATTTCTTAAATTGGCGTTTTCATCTTCTGGTGGGAAATTTCTGACCTGCTAGAGCCTAACAAGAAACTGTTTGTTAGTGAAGTGTGAGCTTCTGTCACCATTTTCAGTGGCTACAAAGCAGTCAAAATAGTGTAAAACTTACTGGAAAGTCATTTTAATATTATGGCCCACCTTTGCAGGTGACATTTTATAGTAGATTTGATTGTGCAGCATGGACCTGAACTTTGTGTCATGTCTTTCATTCCCTGTTTCTTCAGCAGAGTCCATAATCACTTGTTTCAAATTCCTTCAACTCTTCTCTTTGACTTTGTGCTACTTTCCACTTCATTCCCAGACTGGACCACCTAACACCGTACACCTGCTTTTGATGTCACCAAATAGGGACAATAACTATAAAGTTATTTTCCTTTACAAGTCAAACCTGGAAGGTCTCTCTTTAGTCATTCTATTTCCATCGCCAGTGTAAGTGTCCTTGTTTTTCCCACTAGTGAAGAAAGGGCAAATGTCATTTTCACTGAAGCAAACACTTTGCTTTGAAGCAGTATTGATTTTTCCTTTCCCCTTCTGAAGCTTTGCCAGGCTCCATAAAAGCATGTCTCTTGTTCAGAAACCTCTTTGGGTTGAGAGACAACAGGGGCAGCAGAACCAGCAGGGTGCAGTGGGAAGTTAGGGCATCTTTGGATGCATCATTGGAGAATGACAATTACGACAGCAGATAGAAAGAGGTCACTTTATTTTTACCTGTACTGTGAGAACAGTTGTGGATCAGAACAAAGCCAAATGGGAAACACAGCTTTAATGCCAACTTATGATTGCTTTTTGTCTAAACCTGAATATGAACATTTTTCTAGGGTTCAGGTGTTAGCAGTAGGACACTAAGACCACCAGAACCAACAGCTTGGCTAGAAGCTTAACAACAAAGATGACAACATCATGACTTTCTGGCACAATGCTATAAATATATGAGACTTACACTACACTGTACTGGAGCATCATCATCATATGGACCTGCAGAGAACTTTTTCTGAATGCAGGTCCAGTGCTACAAAATAACTCATGTTTAAGAGAGCTGAATGAACTTGTTTAGAACCAGCTTACACAATGCAGCAGTAGCCGACCATGTTTATTAAGTTCAAGCATATTGCAAAAGAAGTGTCTTGTTTTCACAAAAATGTCTCTGTTTTGCATAGATTTCTTGAAATCTATGACCATGTGCACATATTTAGCATCCCTTCACTGGGGAGTCTCTTATTTTTAATGTGAAGATGGGTGCTGGCTTTACGTCTTACTTAAAGGTGGTGTCTCCCACTGCCTCCAACGCTCCTCCATGGCTTTTTGTTCATGCTGATTCAGAGGACTGTCGCATCACTTATTGAAACATGAATGTCACTTTTTGCCATGCTTTTGTATTTCTCAGAGCTGTCAATCTGGGAGACCTGGTCTTCCAAAGCTCATTAGCTAAACAGCTGCTGCTGATACTGCATGTAAAAGTACTTTTTGCAGAACAAGCCAAATAATAATCGCAGTAGATTTTCCTACAGTTCTCTTTTTTTTTTTTTCCTGGTAAATTAGTATCTACTACCAGGAATTAAGTAACAACAGTAAGAACTATTCCTAATGCTAGTGAGTGTGGTCTCATACTCTAAAGAAATAAATTAACCTGGTGCCCCCTTCTTATTACCTTTTTCTATTCAATTCCATCTCACAGTCAGAAAGTTCTTTAAAACCTAAAAATCCATAAAATGGCTTCCAAATTCTCAGCTATTTTGAGAACTATGAATATGTGACAGCTGGAAATGAGACTTTTTGAGCACCTGTGAAAAAACCTGTTACCAACAGCAATGAGAGGGTTCTGTTGATTAAAGGATGTTTTCTGCTATTCATTTATAAGGGAAGTGATTCATTAAGTGTGGTCTGAAAACCTTCTTCATACTGAATAAAAGGAAAATGTTTTGTGGTCATTGGGGCTTACAGGAATAGCTTGAACACACCACCCCCACCCGCCTTTGATGCTGACCTGCATTTTGTACATTAGCACTGCTCCAGCTGGCAATGACATTTGTCAATGGACTTCAGCCTCCCACACACAGCCATCACTAGCTGCTGCTTTTTCTTCCCCCTACAACTAGCTATATCCACCAGTACAATTTTGCACTCTTTCTGCATGGATAGGAAGTTTCTTAAAACTGCGACGCCCTGCATAGGGGTAGAAAAGCATAACTGATACCGTTTGTCCCATCAGGACCCAAGCACAGCAAATAATAAATACATGAAAGCTATTTCGGTACCTTGGGTCGGCTTTGACTTTGCAGTTTCCTGCAATACATTTCAGGGCACATCACATTGTTGACTTCTGCACCAGTGTTACCTGTTCAGTGTACATTTGTTTTCATTATTTGTGCCCCCTCCTGCTGTTTTTTCTGACAAGCCTGGGATCTGCAAACTGCTTTCCCAGACCTTTAAGTAACAACCCATCATCAGCTGTACTGTGTATGGAAAGCTGCAGCTTGAATTTGTTTTCACAAAAGGCACATCACAAGACCTGCCTAATCAGCAGTTACCTAGTTTGCTCACACTAGACAGAGTCAATTTACAGACCATGCCTGCTGTTGACCCTGCTGTCTGCTCTGGATTATTCCAGTCTGCCTCTACTTTCTAAAATTAAATGTTAGCATTTATAATTGCTGGGTTTAACCCTTGCCTAATTGGGCACAAGCTCATGCTGTTACAGATCTGTTCAAGGCAAGCAAGAGGGAGTGCATGTGAAGAAGCTGGAGTAGGGCTGCTGGTAGTAACAAAATGGGTTTGTGCCATTCTGGTTCTGTCCATCTTCCATAGGTGATTGCATGATGGTGAAAAAGATCAGGTACTGATGTCTTCTCTCTTCCTCTGCCCAGTTCACACACTCCATCGTGTTGCAGAGACTCCAGCTCTTGGAACATGATGCTTCATAGGACTGCCAGTTTAATTCAAAGCAACTCCAAGGTTGCTACTTGTTCATGTTGCAGCTGACTGAGATTGTAAATGTTGGAGGATATATCTTGTGGGTAGGCATCTCAGGTTTACATGTGGTAAGTGCTCAGTGCTGGTATTACAGAACATGATGTTTTATTGCTGTTCTTTCTTTTTGTTGTTGAAGACATATGCAACAAAACCGGTTCATTCAGAATAATAGCTGCAGTGTAATTTTGGAATAATTTTGAAAAATATAGGCTATCTTTCTATATATTACTTAAAGGTATCACTAAATTTTACTAGAGTAAATCAAAATTTTTTTTAATCAAAAACCAAAAGACTGTTGAAATTATTATAGCATTTCTTTGACTTTTAATGAGACCATTTTTGTATGAAACTATCTCTAGTTGATCCAATCTTAAAAAAAATTTCCCACTGTCATGGTTTAAATCCAGCCAGTAACTACATACCACACAGCCACTCACTCACCCCGCAGGTGGGATGGGGAGGAGAATAAAAAGAATGCAAAACTTGTGGGTTAAGAACAGTTTAATAATTGAAATTAAGTAAAATATAATGATAAAAGAAATAATACCAACAATAACAATATTGATAAAAATAATAGGGGATGATAAAAAAAGGTAAATGAAAAACTCAGAACACAAAAGTGATGCACAGTACAATTGCTCACCACTCACTGACTAATACCCAGCCTGATCCAAGCAGTGATCAGCCCCTTCTGGGTAACTTCCCCCTGTTTAGATGCTGAGCAGTCCTTGATCAGTTTAAGTGCTACTTTGCAACAACTGAAACATCAGTATGTTATCATTATTCACAGACTAAAGCCAAAACACAGCACTGTGCCATCTACTAGGAAGAAAAATAACTATCTGAGTTGAAACCAGGACACACACAATAGAAGTACAGCCTATCCCACATAGTTTGCTATATAGCCTGCCAAAGATTTGCAGTCTTAAAATTCCAAGTTCAGCTCCTTGTACTATGATCAGATTTTTCTATCCATAACCAAGCTCTGACCACAGCAACACAGAGCCAGGAAGAACATTCAAGAAATAAACTCAGCACCTATCTGTGTGGTTATGGATGGATCACCAACCACAGAAATGATGAAGCTGAAGAAGTAGCTACAGATGTGCTTTAGTTTGGAAACAAGCACCTGAATACTCCAGCCACTGTCATCTACTGTGGGTCTGCTGTAACACCCATGAGTTAAAGTCAACAGCAAGCCAACAGTTCGGATTAAAATTTTAAGCTCAGAAAATGTTTGCTTGTTTTTCCTCAAGATTTTACCAAGATTCAATTTGCTGCTTCTATTTCTTTATCACACCAGACCGCATGCCAAGGTCTATTACCATCATGACAGTGATAAAAACCTGAAATGAGCTCTTTGGTTGTTCCCTGCTGCTGCATTTCAGGCTGATGCCTGCAAATGCCATGTGGAAGTGTCCCCAATGGACTCAGCTGTGCTATGACCACTTACCCTTATTAGCCTGCAGCAAGAGTTGCTTCCCAGTGCCAGTGTTGCCTTTCCATAATTTTTCTTGACATTTCAGTGAGACTTTGGCACTGCCAAGACAGCTGATGGAGCTATGGAGGCCACAATGTACCATAATCATTATACAGTCCTATTGTACTCCAGCGTGACTTGCAATGATCAAGTAAAAGCATATATGTGTTAACAGCCTCAGAACATCCTAGGGTTGTATGTGACTAACATCAATGAGGCAAAGACATTTTTAAACTCAGAAGTTGAACAAGAACATTCAAGATTTCTTGTTTCATTAGCATATACCTGTAAGAGTGAAGAGAGAGAGTAGATAATAATGCAAATTAAGTACAGAGACTGTCCGAATGCCAGGAGGGAAATTCCAGTTGTCAGTGATGAAAGACAAGCTGTTTCCTAGAATACATAGCCAGGTTATGCAGGTAAGCTTATGCAGGTAAGCATGCTGCACAAGCTCCTTAACCCTCCTCCTCAGAAAATGCCATCTATAATGCAAGACTGAAGCTAGTGACACATAGGTAAACAGTCACAGTATCAAAAAAGCTTAATTTTTGCTGATCAGATGTGAACCATATGTAATCATAACAACCCTTAATCCAAAAAAATTCTAATATAAACCAAAGTCTCCTATGTCTGGTATCTAGGTTAACTAGATGACAACTTCTTGTCAAATTATTCAAATAAATCAAAAAGTTCCTGGAAGATATTACAGTCAATGAGTCTCATGAATGCTCATGGCTGTTCTCTGAAATTCAGAGTTTTCTGTCTTTGACCTCTTATCCAAGAAACCAGCTTTACAGAAGCCTTATACATCAACTGGATAGACATGCAGTTGACGGTGATTGCACCACAAGTAGTCCCCGTTAGCTGGTACTTTTCATATTGACCTCTCCTCTAAATGGATAATGTTTAGTAGTTTCAAAGGCAATGAAGCCATCAATATCTCTGTTTTTACACTTCCTTGACCTCAGCATGTGGCAAATACTGCTATGAGTTTTATCTTTTTTGTTCTGTTTGTTTTTAGTCTTTCAGTTAATCTGATGGCAACACATAGCATGAGGTTCAGAGATTTGAAGAAACACAGCCGAGGCATTCATATAACAGCTTGCTAAGAGACAAGCAATCACATTTTGCATAGTTGTCTTAATACTACTGATGATTTACAGGACAGCAATTGGTTGTCTCTCCAGGAAAGCATGTTTAAAATTATTTAAATTAAATGTTGCACTAAAGCATGTTTCTAGAAATACTGTGGTCTTAAAAGCTTGTCAAGTAGATGCCAGAGACCACACAGAAATCTAAAAATACTAATTAAGCCCTTCAAATGCTTGACATTGATATGTCTATTGTACATCTTCAAGCACCACACAGGTTAAAATAGTGCAGTTCACTGTGATATTGTAACTAGAGGCTGCTAACCGACCAAAATAATTTCTTATGCTTCTTACAACTAACTACCTTTTTGCTTTTGGGCAGTTTTTGAAAAATACAATTCTCATCCTTTAAACATGTGAACTCTTGCTGTTCCTACAGTCTCTTATAGTCCTTAGACAAAGGTTTGAAGCCTACAAACACACCCAAAACTAGAAGGATTGTAGTCTGACTACATAAAAAAAAATACTCCACCGCACCAGAATAGGCAGCTAGTCTTTTTTTTTGTTAAATACAGCTACTGTGTGTTAAATGTATCTAAACCCATGCTAACTTGAGAAGAATCAGCTTACTTGATCAAAGGAGCTCAAACTGGCAAAAGACAGCAGCAGTCTTGCCAAGTGCTACAAAAAGCCTCTGTTTCCACTTGTGAGCCAGACTGCTTAGTAGTGGTTTAATCCCCAGATTTCACTCTTCTGGGCTGATCTTTTTCCTTCAGCAATTCTTCCCTGCTTTGTCTTCCCTACAGAATTTCTCTACTCTGCATTTCCACTTTGCCAACTCACTACTAACAAAGCTTATCCCACACAAAGTAATATCGCATGGAATAAAATAATGTTGTGGAACTAGCAATTATTGTAAACCATATAGCTGTGCCTTATCTATAAAGAACCTTGGAGCTATTTAGAGAGATGGGCGAAATAAGAAGAAAACCTTCAGCCCATATAGCCATCCCAAAGCAGAATCCATTGTGAAATGCATTCTGTACTACGGAAAATATATGGAACCTACTCCAGCTTTATCTATGCTTACCACTGCAAAGTTGCTACACTATGAAGTTTTTAAAGTGAGGATTTTTTATTACTTCATACTACCTCAGAGTATTTGCTATTTAATTCTTATCACTGCTGGTCTTATTCCCTTAGCCAAAGGCACTATGGTAATAAAATAAACAATAGGTGTGAAAAGCAATCATTCTGCTCTGTGCAACTAAAAAAAATTAATTATCAATAGTATACACATATAAAAATAAATGCTTTACCTCATAAAAAAGTTTCAGGCTTTCAAAGTTAGTTAAGTTTGTCTGAAGGACAGAAAGGACAACATTTTTTTTGTCACCTACTTCCGATTCCCTCTCAGTCAGCAGGGAAAACCATATACTGGGAAACTATGATTTATCCAGTACTAAGATTCCCCTTCTTACTAACTTCAGATGAGATGTAATCAGCTTCCTTATGCTAGGCAACTAATATTGGTAGCTAAATTTAGAGAGGAAAAATTTCACCCTGATAAACTTCTACATCCAGCCAGAGATCTACAGCAAAACCACCTCCCACAGTCACATCCAAACTGTCAAGCTTTCTTTTTGCTCTTTAAGAAGGGAGGCAAATGACTGTTTCAAGTAGAAAATTCTAGTACTGTTTCAACAGTAGAAGATTGGGTTTGATGCTTCACATCTGTAATTTGTTCCCTTCTGCTTTGGAAGGCATTCATCCTTCTCAGGTGTAGCCAATAGAAATACTGCTGTTTACTGCAGTAGGATCAGCAGGAGCTCAGGTCTGTGGAACAGCTGTAACATAGATGAAGGCACCATGACAAAGCCTACTTCAGAACAAAAGCCTTAGTGTCTGTACAGCCAGGAGAAATATGTCAACCCTTACCTGAAGTGTGGCCATCAACTAGAAATTATTCATAGCCTTTTGAAGCTTTTTAATCTAGCAAGAGGCAGAGTTTAGAAGTCACTGCTTATTTCTGGAGGCACATGCTTGCTTTACCTCAAGGCCAGCTTTTGTCTGGTTTGTATCTCCAGCATCTTTCAAAGGGAAAAATTACAGTCTAGCATGTGTGCAAGGATAATTCAGTGATGGCTGTGAACTTCCTGTTACATGCCTGTCATTATTGACTGAGCAGGTTTTTGTACCTGTCTACAAGAAACTGGGCTTGGCCATGCTAGATGCTAGAGATACTAGAGTAGATGAATTTCCATTCTTCTGTGGCTGGGAGTTCATAAGTTAATAGAAGAGTTCTGTCTTCAGAGCTCTTCTGAACCCAAACACTACTTTCTGATAAAAGATTGATAAAAGTGAGGAAAACAGAGATTTAAATATTTCAAATATTTGCATTTGTGTGAGACGGGAGTAATGATGTGAGAGGGCATGAAGAAGAATAAAACTGTGCTTATCACAAAAAGCATTAAAAAAAATTAAAAGGGAGTAAGAAAAAAAATCATAAATCATAAGTGAAAGGATTGGGATAATATATTTTTGGAGTAAATGATGAATGATTTATAACAAATTGCACCTAACAGTAGCCCATAATGAAGAAATTCAATAAAAGCAGTTTCTAGTTTTAAAATAAAAACCCTGAATTGAATTGTAGAATGAAATCAGGAGAAGCATGGGACAAAGAGGAACTCACATGCAGTATCACAACACAGTCCAAATTCTAGCTACCAAGTAACCCTCTTTGAAGGTAAACTGTATTGTTGAAAAAGGATTATATGGGGTTTTTTTTAGACAAAGTTAATAGAATCTGAAATATACAAACATTGCCAATATTTCATTAAATTTAACAATATATATTCCTTCTTCTGTCAAACATAGAAGAATTTGCAAGTGTTTTCACACTTCCTTGATGTGTATCAGAGCTACAGTTAGGCATGTTTTTTTGGAGAAGTCTCCTTTTGTTAACTTAACCCTGCCCTGTCCTTTTGCATAAGGAAAAAGGAAAACTCCAAACACAGCTCCTGGCTGCAGCAATCAAGGTTGTATCCTTTCCTGGGTTCTGGTTAGCCTTCAGAGAATCAAGATACTCAAATATATCTACAGAAAAAAAAAAGAAAAAACAAAAAAAAAAAGAAAAAAAAACCCCAAACCAACCAAAAACCCCCAACAAACCAACTCCCCCAGCCCAGCTTTCTATTTTAATTCTATTACATTTTCTGATCGTGGACACCAAATTCCTAAGAAGGAATCAATGGTTCTTGTTTTCATCTTCTGTAAAGATTGTAGTACGCTTACTGCAGTTACTGACTGGTGAGAGAAAAACATATTTATGGCATATTGATGAATGCTAAAGAAAAAAAAATCATATAGATTAACCTGGGAATTTCTGCTAGCTGGCCAATAGTAATTGAGTTTGGGTGTTACTTACCTTTTTTAGTGAAGATCCATGTTTCCATTTCATGAAGTTGTTCTAGACTTACCTGTATGCAAATGAGAGCAAAATTTACTCATCTGTGTATATAGATTTCACATAGGAGTGAGAAGCAGAGAAATAACACTGTACAATCATGTCTTTATAATCAATCAGTAAAACATTTCATGACTTATTCTGAAAATGTATGTCGTGACAAATGAACAATATATTATTTTTAGATCCTTTCATATAGACTTCATTGCTTCAAATTGCTGCCAAAGTTGTTTCTACAAGTGGATAGATTAAATAGGTACATTGTACATCTCACTCTCCCAAACTGCCTCTTGCCAGAAGGTTCTATGTCCCCTTTTCTTCCCCCCCTATTTTATGTTGTACTGGGTGTGGCCCATGACTGCTTTGCAAACACAAATTTTCTTTTTCTGTTCTTCAAACCCATCCATGAGGTACAATCACACTCCAGCCCAGAGCCACGTGGCCACGCTGATCCAGTGCTGAGCCCAAGCTCACAAGACATGCTGAAAAATAAGGTATATTAGTTGATTTTTCCAGTTACCACGGTGATGTGTCTTTTTGGGAAGGACCTGTCTATATTCAGCCACCAAGCGTGAATACCTTAACATGCTCCTCTTTGCAGAAGTACAGATGGATAAACAACTCAAGAAAGTCTGGAAATATTCGAAGGCTCTTTGAAGCCATGGTCATAGCTATTCAGCTTTTATTTGAACCTCACAAGAGTTCATACAGATATCTGAACTGATGAACTGATCCTTTTTTCAGTAAAGTCAACAGCAAAATTCTCATTAACTTCCACAGCAACTGAATAAAATCACTAGATGCAAAACTTATTTATTTTAAATTATGCAGTTAAAGTGACAACTTCTGTTTGAAAAAAAAGTTACTGGCTCTTACAGCTGTAAAGCAGAAAACGGTAACACTAACGGCCCAACTCTATAGGCTTAAAAACTCCTCATTAACTTATTTAAATGGCATCATTCTAAAGCTGAGCTCATAAACACCGAGTGCCTGGCACTTCTGAGACTAAAAAGGGAAAATTCATATGACAGGAGAAATCCAGCTATTTCTGTCCTCAATTTATGGCAAACTTGTGTCTCAGTTGTACGTCTCCCCTTCCAGAGTGGAGCGTAGCAGAGCAGGCTTACCACTGCTGTACAGCATGATTGTGCCTTTGATGTATTGGTCAACATACATGATTTGAGAATCAGGCAGAACTGAATGTTCCTTGTTGGAAAGATTTTAGCATAAAATTTAGCTTTATGTTAAAGCTGCAAACTGTGGTACAAACTTTTTATTTGCATCAGTGTAATTTCCAGGGATTTTTTGTTGTTGTTATTGATTTTTTTCTTTTTTTTTTTAATATGTAGAAGGCACTTTCCTTCTGAATTTTGGACTTACGTACAAATAACACTATATTTTAAAGCACATTTTCGTGCCTGATAGTGCTCATAAATCAGGTAGTTGTAATAATTTCTGTGAGGGGGTGTTCATGTGTGTGAGAAGATAGGCAAAATTGGACAGTGAGATGAGGCATGATGAACATTAAAGGTCTGTAAGCTGATCGATAGCTGGTGTAAATTGTAAGGGCTTCATTGATTTCAATGGTCCTACGATACTAATTCAGCTGGTGTTAAAAAAAATGTCATGAGCTCAGCATCTGATCAGTAACAGTGGAGAATGCAGAATGAGGTACAGGTGTTACCTCCACACTGAGTACTTGCATTTACCATTGAATTGACTGTGCATGGTGCAGAAAGGTTTATTGGTGCTTTTTGAAATCTCTGCTTGCTGGAGCAGTGCATGTGAGTACACATGTGGAGAGAAAAATGCATATATATATATAAGAAGGCAGTTTCTGTGACAAATAAATACTTAACATGGCTTTTACTGTTGTGATAGTAATTTTATCTAAAAAAAAACAACCCCCGACATTTTGAGGTACTCTATGAAAATTACATGTCCAGATTTGTTGCATTTATATGAGGTTTTTCATTTGTCCCAGTAGCAAGGGAAACTGAACTCAGAACAGGCTTTAACCCACAGCTTAACATACAACACTTAAATTCCTCTTAGAAACTGAAGCTTATTACAGAAATGATAGTTTCTCATGTATAGAAATTACTGCGAACTGTAATGTCAACAAACAGCAATGAAGCCAGGTTGCACATAAAAATCTGCACATCCTTGGTGATTCTCAATTTTTTTTTTAAACATTTTCCACCAGATAGATTTCATTACCTTGTTCTAACCATTTCCCATTTCACGAAGTTTTCACTGAATCTGTAAATAAAAAAATAATTATATAATAGCATTAACAGAACCTAATAGAAAAGGGACTTTGCAAATGGCCAGTGATTAACTGCTGCACAGTTCTCTTGAATGTCTTATGAAATGCCACTAATTTCTAGTCTGCCTACAAACGTATTGATGTGCCAGAAACAAGACAAATTAGAAAGTTCGGAGTAAAAGCCAGTTTGCTGTTTTCAAATTGCTCATATTTAGTTGGAGACCTCAGAAGGGCATCTAAATCTTATTGTATTATTATTTCAAATAGAAAAAGAGATTTTAATGATATTTGAAAAATTCCCTTAGCTTACAGACTGAAAATAATGCAGAACTGTTGCAACAGATATTTTGACAAGAGCTCTGAATGAAAAATAACAAAACCTCTGCAGGGAGTTTCTCATTAACCTAATTTATTTGGGAGCACATTTTCTCAATAATAATTAAATTATCTAATGTTTGCTTACATTAAAAAGTGATCATCTGTAACAGTTCATTACTAGAAAAAGGGAGGAAAAAGGCCAATATTTTAAACTAACATCACAGGAAAAGAAAAAAAACCCAACAACTTACAAACATCAAAGGAATTCCATGATGTTTGTCAGCTTCCTATAAGGTCAACTGTTTCATCTCTAACGAAGTTGGCAACAGAAATTCCAGCATTTTCAGTGCAGTGGTGTCTTTAAAGCTGTAATATTCATTTGTTAGATCTTTATTCATCTGTTTTTCAGGGTGCTTCAATAACCAAAATATCCAATTATTAAAGTCTTGTGACACAGGAATCCATGTTTAATACAGACAAGGAAAAATATAATTCAATTTTCTTATGGACCACTGTATTCCGGTAGTTCATGCATGCCTTTCAAGTCTTTGGTGGATGGAGAATACCAGCTATAGCCAACTGAAATACCATCGAGCAAAATGTGGTTTTATCTGCTTTATTTCTCCTAGAAATGTCAGCACAGCACATTATATTGCCTGTAATTTTAATAGCTAAATGAGACAATGATTCCATTGTTATTTTTTTTCTCAAAATGGTAGAATACATTTTCTTAAAAAGGTCCGCAAACATATTTACAAAAGTGTGAAAGCAATAAATGCAGGCTTTTTATATTTTTACTGAACTTACAAAGACTGACTGGTTTCCTAATTTTATTGGAAATCTGGTCCAAGGATGATACAAGAAATTAAATATCACACTCAGTTTTGCTTTCCTATAGGCTACTGTGGAAAATAAATCAAACAGTAAGTATTTTTAAAAGAACAAACTGATATTCAATGAAGCATAATGAAGATATTCCAAACCCACTTCCTATATTTTAATTTTGTTTCAGCTTTAAAACACCTCTTGCTCTTTCTTAATGCTATAGTAAAATGGGGGACACCATCTTACTTTTGGAAAGCCAGCTGCTGTAATGTTATTATAAAGTAGCCACTAAAATATCATTCACAGTATCTGTATCACAGGAATGGCCTTTTTTTTTTTTCCCCCCAAACAGGCATGATTAAATTTGCATTACTGCCTCCATCTTTCACATATTAAATACTGCTGGCTGACAGAAATAAAGTGTAGTGTCATGCTTGGTTTACCTAAATCATTTATTTTGTAACTAATAAAAGTAAACAATTACCAGATACTGTATATAGAGAGATATATAGGTATATGGCCACAATAAACTATAGTAAAGAGTTATTTTGGTTTTGATAAAGTTAAGAAAAGCACATAAAATCATATTTCATGAATATCATGTTTTATGGCCATCAGTATTTTTGTGTGTTTTTTTGTTTTGTTTCATCAACATAGCAAAATACAATCTTCCTATTAAACAATAATTATCAGATGGCAGACAATTTTTTTTATTGGTTTACATTGGCAGGTCACAGTCTAAAAGCACAACCACATCAGGCAGAAATTGCACATAGACCATCCTGGATTTTGAAGACTACTTTTTATGCTTCTACCAAAAGACCTTAATTTAAAACTGGGGACTGTAATAAGCACTAATGAAATACATCGATTGTTTGTTTTGGTCTTTTTTTAATAGCTAAATAAAATGACTGAAATTGTAGTACTTTATTTTGCTTTCAGCTTCAATTTTAACATCTGTGCTTGGAGTTAGCAAACATGCTTTGAACCTCCTAGCAATTGTTTATGAAGCTTCAGTCAACCAAATAAAACCCAGGTGATTTTTTTGTCCATCATGGAATACTGCAGATTTATTTCAATTAGGCCTGTTCCTTGGATTATTTTTGGTGTTGGTATTTGTGTTTTTAACTTATTCCTGAGGACTAGGGGAGACGTGTGTAATACTATTACATCATACAGTCACAATGTCAGTACTTTTGTAAGAAATGATCATAGCTGGGACTGGCCCATAAATATGCAGTTGTATTAGTTGTAGAAAGCATGTTTATGTCTTCAAAAACCAGACTGGTCTTAAGATATTACTCTTTATTTGAGACAGTTACCATTACTTCATTAAAAAATGACAAAACAGCAATAAACATTTTAGCTCTTTAATGAGCAAAGATCAGGTCTCTTAGCATTGGAATAATATTCGTTATCCAGATTATCTTTATTTCACTCAGTGACCAGTAATATGGCCAAGAAGTACAAAGTAATTTTCCATCAAGTAGTATACAATTTTCGTGTGTAATAAGCTTTCATTCTTGAAAAAGAGTAACTGAAAAGAAATGTTTCTGTTACTGCAGTTAGTTTGTCAGAGAAAGTTCTTCGCATTATCTTACAAACTATCAAAATTGCTAGTAATTTGAAAAAATGTAAAAAAAAATCACATAACTTTAGTCTAATAGAAATATAGTACAGATAAGAGAGAAAGTATTTATCAGGGATGTGCTCTTAAGTCCATCTCAATTATTTCTTTTATATAAATGTACATCTGATTACATATACAAACATTTTGAAAGGACCATGATATATAATAACTGGAAAGCAACAGGGGAATGAAAAATTTCTTGTTATTTTAGAACATTCATTTCAAATCACACAAACATATGTAGTATTCAGATTTTAAAATTTCAAGTTGTTGGCTCTCTCCCCATTCTTACATATACTCTTTTTCTACACTGTTGCCATCTGGTCTAGAGAATTCATTTGAATGGCAAAGCTAATGTATAGCAATTAACGTATTGCAAGTAAACTTTTTAACATGCAACATGAGTTTAAACAATAAGCTGAAAGGTGTAATCAAAGTGGTAACACTGGGGCATTTCTGTATTGCAAAATATCATTGCAATTAAATTTTTGGACACACTTCAACAATTTGAACTAAATATATTGTAATTAAATCATAGCAAATCATAAATCCTTCATCAAAAGATATTCCATGAAAATTATAGTTATGTTAAAGTTAGGAATTATTTAGATGGAAAGGAAAAAGAACATAAATAACAGAGACTTTTTTTGTCTGGGATTCCTATCAGTGAGGGTTCACCCCTGTATATCTAAAATGCTGTATATACCTTGAAGAACTGTTGCAATTCCTTCTGTTTCTGAAGCCATCATGAAACATTTTACTGTAATTACTTTTGCCCCTTTAAAAAACTTCTTTAGGTTATTCCAATTGATGAAGAAAGCTTCTATTAAAAACTCCAAATGGGATGAGAAGAATTTTAATTACGGTTTAATCAGCAGCACAGCCACCAAGCATATAAATTATCATGCACATCGTGCTAAAAATATCCAGTTTCCTTTATTCCCACAACTTTTATACTGACAGCACTTATGTGATAATGTTGTACCTGCCAGGCTATAAAACTTCTTAGACTGGCAGATTTCAGCATGAGCCCCTTTCTAAGGCCTTAACAGCATTGGTGCTTTGTGTACTTATTCAAATATGTAAATATGGTCTACACAAGAAAACACGTCCAAATAAAAATTGGTGAAAATTATCTGACATTCCATTAGTGTGTCCCTTGTGCATATTTATAGATTTTTAAAATTTTCAGTCATATTTCTTTCCTGTTTGTGTTGCACATGCCTAATTCCATTATGTAACTTAAATCTTCAAAAAATTAATACTTGAATGTGAATGAAAATATCATTCAGGACAACTGCTTCAAGCAATTGCAAACAGTTGTTTGGTTTGGTTTTTTTTTTGTTATTTTGTTTTCTTTCTTTCTTAAGTTCATTTGTTATATGTACAATTCACTTTTGCAAAACCCCAAAAGTTCTTGATATGTATATTCACATATTATTCCTCCATATTTAAATAGTAAGAGTCTTGTAGGTTGAAAGCCAAGTAATCTTCAGTTATATCACCTACTGTAATCCATCAAAAAATAAAGTTTGTTTCGTCTTGTCTGGCTATACCCTGGTTGTTGAGTGTGAATGGGGATGGGGATGAGGATGGGGCAGAGTATTGTTCTGTCCTCCAGTAAATGTATTGAATGTGTGTAGGGGTTGAATCCCTGGTATAGTGTTGGGGATCATTGTGATGGTGTTAGGTGTCATTAGGGGAATATCATCAGGAGACCTTCTCATAGCTAGCGTGTAGTCTGGGGGACAGGCGGTCCTAAGAACCACCTCATGTGGATGGATGGACTCACATTCATGATCCAAGTCAGTGTGCTTCATTTGGAGGGACATTATCTCCTCTTCTTGTGCATGGGTAAGATCATTGGTAGTAGAACGTTGTGGGCTACATCGCCTATGAACATCATGTCTCCGCTTGTCTTTTTTGTAGTACAATGCTGCAAAGGCCAAAATGTTCAGGAACAGCAAAGATGCACCAACTGCAATAGTAACACTCAATTCTGTTGAATAGTCCCTTTGATCCACTGAAAATGGGCTTGGTTGTTGTTTGGGATCATCTTGTTTGGCTGTAGGAAAGGCTGAAGTAACAGAAACAGAATTTTTCCTTGTTGGTCTGAACGTATTATCAGTTGACGGCACTTTAGTTGTGGTAGAGGTATACTGTGAAATGTCATTAAGATTGTGCAGATGAGGTACCAGTTCCAACCAAAGGTTCACTTTGTTGGCCCTATAATGTTCTTTAACTCTTGGCTTTAGTCCAATGTGAAGATACAGTTGGTCTTTCTGAGAATATCTGGTCCATGCTACTTCTTCAAAACGATTTGGTTTTGTATGGATGAATTTTGTATCCTGTGGTACTGGTTGATTTGGGTCACTAAAAAAAAAAATAAAAAAATCTCCAATGTTACAAAATATTTCAAAAGGAATTATAAAATTAACATAATTAAGATTTCATACTTAATATTTAAGTCTGCCTTTGGACAGAGCAGAATGCGATTTCCTAAAATTAGAGGCCTTAATAATCTTGATTAGAAACACATTATGCAAATGAACCCTTCTTTTACATAGCCTTCAGAGACTTCCCTAGTTCTCCAAAAGGCTGGTATCTCTCACCCTGAATGTTTCTTGCTGCTGAGGATAGATTGCCAGTAATGTGGTAATGGGGACAAATGTCTGAGAGACCAGCATGCGAGTACATTAAGCTTTGCTTTCCTATTTTAGCAACACGAAGCTCAGCATTTCAGTTCATACGAGGTTCTGTGGCCATGAGGTGAAAGACCATGGCAGGGCATAGCTCAGCATAATACAAAGTGACTTAGAAGTCCAACAGTTGAAGGTAGGAAAGTGTTTTGAAATACCAGTGAAAGAAGAATTAATGAAAATGACAAAACTTTGCAATTCTAAAGTCACATATTTTATGGTCAGAATTGTAAATTTAAACCACAAAACATTATTAAAATAAGCTGTAATATATTTGATGCTATATTTATGTAATTTTCTGTCTCATGGAATGAAAATATTATCAGTGCAGGGGTAAAAGTTACTAATGTAACCATTTTTAATTATACACGTTAAATGCTTAGTTTTGGACTGTTCTGGGGGTACCTTAACTATTTTTCGTGTTCAAAGTATTTTTTTTTTTAACACAGAGAAAGTTCTCAAAGTTATTTTTCCCTCATTTTGCTAGAATGTGTAAGTGAGCTGAGTGACATTACAATAAACATAATTATCCCACCCAATTCTTAGTCTCTTATTCATTCTGCAAGTACAGAGGCATTCCCAAGGGAGGTAACCAAGTGAAAGCACTGCATCTTTATATCCTGAGTATACAAGACTATTCGTTATTTGGTACTCACCCAGTTTTTGCAAAGTTTGTCCAATATGTCATCACCACTGCACTTAGCATGACATCATTTTTGGAGAAATTACAAGGAAATAATTCAGTAGGACCAATCATGGGGATTCCTAGTACGTAAGGAACCTCATCTCCATGGGCTGCATCTGCCCATGCAGGTACCTGATCTGTCTGGCAATGATGGTAGAAGGCATAGAAATACGTAGGCGATCCAAAATTTGAGTGAAGATCTGCTGTAGCCACTGCTGGTGCAACCCACTGGTGATCAGTAAACAAAGCCAGCAGCGTTTTCCTTCTGGTCTCTGGATTGTGTCGATCTGCCCAGTCTGTGTACATAAATTTAATAGTTTCCCTCAATATATCTTTGCCTTCAGGGTATCCATATAAGTTATCGACAAAATTAGAAACAGCAAAGTCAAAATCACTAGCCGATATGCCATCTTCACTATCCACAATATTTTCAACAAATTTTAACCCTTCTCCTTGGTTAACTCCCAACATGATGTCATAATTGAGGAACTCTCCTTGTTCCATCAATATCTGAGGATCATCTGGTATCACATCGCCATCAATTACTGGTCCAAAGGCTATATGGTATCTTGCTGGTTGAATGTCCTGGTCGACAAGTTCTCTGTAAGGCTTCTTCTGTAGACATTCTACCAATTCTACAGTGTCTGACATGTTGCAACCAACTTTTGTAGCCAACATCCTGGCATATTTTGCAGGCTGAAAACTAACTGCCCAGCTGGAGAGAGCTGTTCCACTTTGAGCTATTGCTCTCTGAAAGAGACCTGTGGGGAGAAATATTTGAAAACTACTGAAGTGACCTTGAAACAGCTACATACTTGAAAGATTCAAAGGAGTTCTTTGAAACAATAGAGAACTTTACCAGAAGATATAGTTAATAGACCTTAAATACACAAGATGGTGAGATCTGACTGTCATTGTACCTACAGGTAATATATACAAAATAAATGCAGTATGTGTAGAAATTGAAGCAAATTATTCTACCTCAATGTAGTCCAGCTGAGGAACAGATATTCAAAAGAAACTCAAGAAGAAAAAGAAGTGGCATTACCTTACGTAGGATAACACTATTAGCTTGAAAGAAATTGCAAAAGTTAAAGCAATTTATAGGTTGGAGGAAAAGCCAACATGTTTCTGAAATGGACTTAATTTCTGGGTATTGTCCAACCAGCAGCAATATGTGTGCATACAACTGGGTGCCAAATAAAGCCAATTACTGTTTTTTTTTTTTATGATTTTGTTGGGATTAAACTTGGTTTGAGAGGTACAGTGCTTTTGAATTGTATATCATAGCAAAAGTTTATATTCTGGAGTAACAGATAAGAAGGTACAAGGCAGCTATTAAATTTATAAGCGTCTAAGTCAAGATGCTTTCTCATAAAGTTTTTTTTCGTAAAGGTTTACAGTCATCACACTTACATAAAAAGGGATATTATATATTTTATACTACTTAGCCTTGTAATTCAGAGATTTAAACATATGTTCAGATATTCATTTAGGGGAGAGAGAGAAAGATCTGGCACTGCCTATAAACTCGCAGCAAATCCCAGACTTCAGTGCAATTAATTTGAATTTATGCTGATTTAACTAGCATTCTGGACCAAGAATTCTACTCACATAAATAACAAAATATGTTTAAATTGACATTTCCCTCTCCCTGCTGTAAGCATTTTTGAGCATATCATGGATGAAGGCCTCACTCCCTTTAGTCAGTGAATCAATCTGAGTTTTTTGCTTTAAACATTAATGCAGTCAAAACTCCACCCTTGTCCTGGCACTTCTTATGCTCCCTTTGTGTTGGGGCTTTGCCTTTTCCTGCTCCCTTTGGGGAGAGTAATTCCAGTTCTTAAAGAGATATTTAATCTGAACCTTGCACAAAAGAATGCTCTCTAATGTCAGAAAATCAGACCATATTCAGGTAACTGTCATCTTTCTCATTTTTTTTTGCTTTTGTATAGAACCTCATGCAGTTCATTTCAGTAGCACATCTTTTGCACTAATTACTGTAAAATATTTTATACTGAACCTTATCTCCTGTATCTCACTGTGGGTAATACAAAATGGTCTATCGCATAGGTAAGTTATGCTGATTTAAGATACACGGGTCAAAATTTGGTTTTACTTATGCTGATAGGCACCTGGAGTAATTCCACTGACTTTGGTGTAGTTGCTTAGGGACTGGAAATGACATCTGGCCTCACTAAATCTTGCTAAGAATGTATCTTCAGTCCAATGCTTAATGAATAAATAGCTGGATGCTCTCACTAAAGGAACTGGCATTAAGGCGCTCACCTTACCTCAGACTTTTATTCCAGTAATGCAAAAGATGATAGCATTTACTTTGATACGTAACTTATTAGTATTGATAAAAAACTTCTGTAGTCTCTAAATGAAGTCAGAGACATGCCTTTGCAGCACCACACCTCAGAAGTTAGTTAGAATCAGTTGCTGGCAAAAAACATTGTACAAGCTTCTGAGGATTTTTAAAATCATTATAGACTGTATTAGGTCCAAATCCAAAAGTCTTAAAATCAGATAGGTGTACTGAAATATATTGAAATATGTAATCTCAAGCCTCTCCTTAAATTTATGAGAAGTCATATCCAAGATATTATTTCATTGCAAGCTATGGGTAAAAAAAAATAAGAAAGAACTTGAGCTATAAAGCAGGTAAAAATATATTTGCATGTTTATAAGGTCAGATACTGAGCTAGTATAAATCAGCTCAAAGTCAGTGGAATTATGCAGAGGATCCAGGCTTTGTAATAAACGTAACTAAATGACAAAACCAAATTTTCACAAAGATGTATTTCACGATACTTCATAAGTTTCTTTTTTGCATATTGTGTAAATCTATTTTTATTGCTTTATTAAATATCTCTGAACAAGGACGGAAAGTGTAAGCTACATATTAAGAAAATGCTGATATAAACACTATGACTTACAAAGTGCTACATAAACGTTAAACGCTGGAATAAGTAAAAATGGTCAAGTCCTCTGGCCCTAAAGTTATCATAGGAAATGAAACTCAACATCCCTCCATCTGCTTAAGACTTCTTATGGAAATATTCCTCCTCTTAAACCATTTGGTGAAAAATGAGCAATAGTATGAAAAATTATTTTATTTCTGTCACATAATTCTTGGCAGAAATTGGAACCACACAGGATGGAGAACTACATTTTTATCTGAAAATGTGTATGATTATTATAGCTTATGGGCTTCAGACTGACGGGAAGATTTAAATGTTCAATGGCCCATATTGCTTTTGACTTCTATTCAAAGCCTCACCAAAGTAAGTAATAATAATTTGCATATATTCATCCACATTTTCAGAGCACTTTCTGAAGATGGGTGCTTTTCTGCCCACTTGCAGATGGGCACTATGAACAGCACTATCTTGAAATAGGCTGAATGCTTCCTCTCAACTACCAAGAGATTCTTTCAAAAGGAAGTAAGGAAGCAAAGAGAGCATCTGAATTTACAGCTTATAAAGAAATTGGTTAAAACATAAAACAAAAGGGTTTTTTTTGAAAATGCTAAGATATTTGAAAAGGTTTGAAAACTTGAAATAACGTTTCTTTCTTGAAGTTGACCAATTTTGATTTCAGTATCTTTTTTTCAATGGCAGGTCTAACCATCCTGAAATGCAACATAACATACATGGGGTGTGGCACATTGTTCTGTTTAATACAAATTTCAGTAAAGCATGGTTTTGCTTTCTTATAGAAGAAAACCTCAGAACTTTACTTTCACAATTGGATTTTAAGTATACATTCTTAAGTCCTCTCCAGTCTTCTCCTGAATCTTTTGATCTGCTATGTTGAAAGATTACTGCATTTTCCCAAACCAATTCTGCTCCTGGCAGAATTTGGCCATGTGTTAGAACATGACAGGGGAAAATTTGCTGATAAGAGGCAACATAAGACTATCCAGATCTTGTAAATTCACATTAATGTCCTGTTACATCAAGAAGATCGAGATTAAGATCAAGTGAGAATCAGGGGAGAATAAATCAGGCCTCCTCACTCAACCTTAAGCTAAATACTCTATGACAAAAGTTATTTTTGTGAGTTCTGATGAAAAAAGATGGTGCAGTGTGACCCTCAGATTACAGTATAATCAGGTAACGCTTACATCTTGTTCTTACAGGCCAGTTTATAAATATGTCCTATTTAAGGGCAGGTAGTTATGGGAAACAGATTACATTAAAAATCAAATTGTGGAAATAGTCTAAAATTTAAACCAGAATCTATTTTCCACTAGATTTTTCTTGTAAAAGCTGTATTTTTCTATAATTTAAGATAGTATAAAGGCCTGATCTAAAGAGTCTATCACTTCTATTGACCGCAGTGGGGTCTGCATCATGACTTTGGGTAAATGAAGCTCTTTTAACGTCAGTAGAATTATTTTTTTACGACTGGCCAATTAGTCCCCCATGGAGATACAGAAATATCAATTAGTGGAGGATTGCATGCACAGGGCACAGTGTGATGTCCTGGTAAAACTAAACAATACAGATAAAAATGTGTGAAAACATTGAGACAAATGTAATATGATCAATAAGCAATAGCCATGCAAATGAGAGAAACTCTGTGGAACTGTGGTGCAAAAATCATAGGGAAAAAATTGGATGCCTCAAACAGCATGGTTTTAATTCCCTGCTGTCTGCCTCAACTAGAGAGAAAAGCTGTTAGTTATGGAATAGGGAAAAAAACATATAGAAAAAAATCCATTTGCAACTTGGATGCTTTGACAATTTTGGATCATGCATGCAAAACATTCAACCATTCTTTTATTAGATGACAGCAAGTGAAGTTCATGCAGTTTCAGACAAAAGATTTCTGAACTAGGTATTTGTTTCCTTCACGCAAAATAATAGTTTTAAGCATTTTAGCTGTTAGCCTGAGAAAAGAAGCTGTGTCATTTTAATTTTCTTTAAATTCTGCTCCTCATGACAAACTAAACATGCCTTTCATGACTGTCAGAATATAGATTACCTCATCTACAGTGATAATGACTGACTGCTTTTCCTAAAAGGACACCCTTACATAGGAAAGAAACGAGACCAAAATGATGCACCAAGAAAATGCTGTTCAGGAGTCCGCTATAAAAGAGTTTCCACAAAGCTCCATAGGAAAAAGAAGAATGTGACCCAAAATTTAAACATGCATAGAAGAGCTGAGGGAGAAGACAGTTTGTACAGCCTTTAAAAAGTTTGCTTAATATTGAGCTGAACTCAGTAGTTCATAGGAACATAGAGAATATACAGAACATCACATAATACTAATGGTGACGGCATGCAGACACCAAAATTGTCAAAATTTGCAACCTGCATAATACCTTTGGTTGAATTGCTCCAACGGTTACCTTCAGAATAATGGGATAATGTCAACAGATTGACGCATGAACCGCCTGCACCAGATCCAAAAACAGTTATTCTTAATGGGTCACCACCAAAGAACCCAATATTTTCACTAGTCCATCGCAAAGCTTGTATTAGATCAAGGAGGCCATAATTTCCTTTTGCTGCTTGGTCCCCAGTGCTCAAAAATCCTGTGAACATAAATGAAAAAGGAAAAGGTTAGCAAGTGCACTTCTGAGTAATCCTGTTGCAATCTTCTAAGTAAGATTTCAAATACATATGCCATTAAATATTATACAACTATATAATTTTCCACATTCATTGGACAATAATTTGCAATTTTTCACTCTTCCTGAAACAAATTATTTGGTATTCACACTTCTGGCCATCACATATATATGAATGTAAGAAAGATGAAGATACACCCCAGGCAAAATACTCCTCTAAGTCTTAACAGGTCACAATGTATTACTCCCAAAGAATTCATTCTGATTGTACCAAGTTTAAGAGTAAAGGTTTAGCAAATAGACATGGTGCGTCATTTTGCAAGTGATTTGGTCATCTCTGTATTGCACTTTCATACTTAGAAGCAGCCATGAGCTTTGTGCTTGCCTGAGAGGGAAAGCTTCTCTGTAAACTGTGTTAGGGTATGTCCCAGCAACACACTCTTTTCCTTTTTTCTTCCCCCAAAATGCAGCTTATGTCACGAGATAAGCTGGGTTGAATGTGAGCAGCTCTCAGCTCCCTGAGCTCTGTCTCATAGTCATTAACCTGAGTTAACTGAATCTACATTAAATGGATAAAGACAATTTAAGCTGTTTATATGACTCTCAACTTCAAAAGATAAGAGCTCAGGGGTAATCCAGAGAGTGGAAGAATCAGTCTGTTTTATTCATACTGAAAAAAAAAAATGGCGGAACTTGTCATGCGCAGGAACGACTATTTTATACTTCCAGCAGTACCCTTGTAGTATTGCTGTTACTTTTGTCATTAGAGCCTACTGACTCTAAAGGTGGACAATAAAACCTTTGAAGAAAATCTCTGTTGATAAAAGACATTGCTTTGCTTTCTTGCTTTTGGATCACACTTGTTGACATTTCCAATTTTCTCAGCTTAATAAACAAATGTTTAAACGACACCAGCATTATGAAATAGCCCAGCACCTCCATACGTGTATCAAACCGATTTAATGCTCACTAAATCGACAGTGCAACTGTTTTTCAGAACATACTTTGTAGAGAAATGCAACCATTACAATAATTATTTCCACATTAATTAGATACTAGTGGGTCTTCTAGTCTCATCAAAGTTCTACTGATTTAACTCTCTTGAGTGCAGCCAGCCTCCTCAAAAGAAGTTTACAGGAGTTTTTCAGACAAATGGCTCTCAGAGGAGTCCTACTGTTTTGTTATGATAATAAAAGCAGCTTCTGAGACATTTCTAAAGACAGACACGTGCATATTCATATATAAAGTGAGGATTTAACAAGAATACAGATTTGGTGCATCTGTGTGCCTATATTCATGCATATAATGAACATGTAATTTGCTATTTTATTAATATGTTGATTTGACTTCTAATGGCAAGCTTACATTTGGTATTCTGTTGTATGTATAGACATTTACACTAGCAGACCTTCACTGTAAACTGCAGTGAAAGCTAACTGGCCTTGCTGCCTTCATAGTTGAGCTGGGCTCTGTTTAGGGCAAGCAGCTTTGTTTGTGTAGGTCAATCCTGAGTTTTGTTACCATGGAGAGGGAACAGAAAAGTGGCATAAGGTGCCAGGCCAGCAATTCTCCCACTTCCAGACCTAATGGATCAAGTCTAATGGGCATAGTTCATTCACTGTAGCCATAAAAAACGTTACTCTGATACCGGACTTTAAAATAACTGCTATTCTACAACTAAAACAAGCCACATTTACTACTTAACTGCATAAAAAAAGCAAAGTAGCATCACTACCACAGAAGAAAATACCACTTTTATATTCATGGAAAACCCAGAAAGGAAATAAAAAATATAATTAATTGAGTCTCATTTTATTATTAGAGCTCATCACTGAATTGGGCTTAATATAATGTTATTTTACTCTGCTTCACTCTACTTCATTTTCTTCTGTGTAGCCAGAGTGACTGGTGTGCATGCCTGTGTGAAAGGATGGTCCCAGTTTAATTCTTCCCACACAGAAGCATTGGTTTCTGTGTTCACACTCCAGCAAAATGCTGTTTCCCATAAATAGTTTTAAGGACACAGAGAGATACGTCTTTTAATCACAAATTAATGAAAGATTCCTAATCATTCTCACTGTCTTCATCAGTATGCTTGAAGTTAAGGTATGGTACCAGTGACTGTAACAAAATTAAAGTGTAGGAATTAATATGAAATACGTAGGAATATGTATGAAATATGTAGGAATTTATATGATCCTGTGGCTGCCCATGCTGGGAAAGTCTTTCCCTATGTTTGCATAAGTATATGACTGTGAAAAATCAGTGACAAATCAGTTCATCATAATAAGCACATAAGTGACTGCACTTATTTAAGGGATTAGAAGAATGATTGACATTGGTGGTCCTGGAAACACAGGCAGAAATGAGATGAAAGCAGTACAGCAGTTACCAAAACTTTGCCCTAGACTTGCTTTGTTTTTTCCCCTTTCCCTGGCTTGCAGACTCCTTGAGCTTGTGCAGGATCTGCTCTCTGCAGAGCTACAGTGTTGATTCAGAAAGATCCTGTAGATTTCTCAAAGTGACTCTAAGGGGTTTATTAGGAAAACAGATGTTAGGGTATAGTTGAGACATAGTGATCGCTATTGGGAGAACTGGCTACCCTGGATTTCGAGAAGGCTGAGGTTCTGAATGACTTCTTTGCCTTGGTCCTCACAGGCAAAGGATCTGACCGCACCACCCAAGACTTGGAAGGCAGATACAGGAACTGTGAGAATGAAGACCTTTGGCCCACTGTAGGAGAGGATCTGGTCTGAGACCATCTTAAAAACCTGAACGTACACAAGTCCATGGGACCTGATGAAATCCATCTGTGGGTCCTGAAAGAGCCGGCGAATGAAGTTGCTGAGCCACTGTCCATCGTATTTGAGAAATCATGGCAGTCAGGTGAAGTTTTCCCACTACTGGAAAAAGGGAAATATAACCCCCATTTTCAAGAAGGAGAAAATGGACGACCCGGGGAATTACAGACCAGTCAGTCTCACCTCTGTGCCTGCCAAAATCTTGGAGCAGATTCTCCTGGAAGGCATGCTAAGGCACATGAAAATCAACAAGGTGCTTGGTGACAGCCAGCATGGCTTCACTAAGGGGAAATCCTGCCTGATAAATTTGGTCACTTTCTGTGATGGGGCTACAGAACTGATGGACAGGGGTAGAACAGTTGATGTCATCTACCTGGACTTGTGCAAAGCATTTGACACTGTCCTGCATGACATCCTTGTCTCTAAATTGGAGAGACATCAATTTGATGGATGGACCACTCGGTGGATAAAGAACTGGCTGGATGGCTGCACGCAAAGAGTTGTGGTCAATGTCTGGCTGGAGACCAATAATGAGTGGTGTCCCTCAGGGATCGGTGTTGGGGCTGGTGTTGGGACTGGTCTTGTTCAACATCTTTGTCAGTGACATGGACAGTGGGATTGAGTGTGCCCTCAGCAAGTTTGCCAATGACACCAAGCTGTGTGGTTCGGTTGATACGCTGGAGGGAAGGAATGCCATCCAGAGGGACCTTAACACTCTTGTGAGGTGGGCTGATGCCAACCTCATGAGGTTTAACCATGCCAAGTGCAAGGTCCTACACCTGGGTCAGAGCAATCCCAGGCACAGCTACAGGCTGGGCAAAGAAGAGATTCAGAGCAGCCCTGCGGAGAAGGACTTGGGGGTGCTGGTCAATGAGAAAATGAACATGAGCCGGCTTCAGTGTGCGCTCAAAGCCCAGAAAGCCAACTGTATCCTGGGCTGCATCAAAATATGCTTCCAGTATAGGTTGGGGAACGACCTGTTAGAGAGCAGTGTAGGGGAGCGGGACCTGGGGGTCCTAGTGGACGACAGGATGACCATGAGCCAACACTGTGCCCTTGTGGCTAAGAAGGCCAATGGCATCCTGGGGTGTATTAGAAGGGCGGTGGTTAGTAGGTCGAGAGAGGTCCTCCTTCCCCTCTACTTTGCCCTGGTGAGACCGCATCTGGAGTATTGTGTCCAGTTCTGGGCCCCTCAGTTCAAGAAGGACAGGGAGCTGCTGGAGAGAGTCCAGCGCAGGGCAACGAAGATGATTAAGGGAGTGGAGCATCTCCCTTATGAGGAAAGACTGAGGGAGCTGGGTCTCTATAGTTTGGAGAAGAGGAGACTGAGGGGTGACCTTATCAGTGTCTATAAATATATAAAGGGGGAGTGTCACGAGGACGGAGCCAGGCTCTACTCAGTGGCAAACAATTATAAGACAAGGGGTAATGGGTACAAACTGGAACACAAGAGGTTCCACTTAAACTTGAGAAGAAACTTCTTCTCAATGAGGGTGACGGAACACTGGAACAGGCTGCCCAGGGAGGTTGTGGAGTCTCCTTCCCTGGAGACATTCAAAACCCGCCTGGACGCATTCCTGTGTAACATTATCTAGGTGTTCCTGCTCCGGCAGGGGGATTGGACTAGATGATCTTCCGAGGTCCCTTCCAATCTCTAACATACTGTGATACTGTGATACTGTGATACTGTGTAAAAGGAGAGTGACCAGCAGGTTGAAGGAGGTGATCCTGCACCTCCGCTCTCGTGAGACCTCACCTGGAGCATTGTGTGCAGTTCTGGTGTCCTCAACATAAAAAGGACATGGAACTGTTGGAACAAGTCCAGAGAAGGGCCACGAGGATGATCAGGGGACTGGAGCACCTCCTGTATGAAGACAGGCTGAGGAAGTTGGAGCTGCTCAGCCTGGAGAAGAGAAGGCTGCGTGGAGACCTCGTAGCAGCCTTCCAGTATCTGAAGGGGGCCTATAGGGATGCTGGGGAGGGACTCTTCATTAGGGACTGTAGTGATAGGACAAGGGGTAATGGGTTAAAACTTAAACAGGGGAAGTTTAGATTGGATTTAAGGAAGAAATTCTTTCCTGTTAGGGTGGTGAGGCACTGGACTGGGTTTGCCCAGGGAGGTTGTGAATGCTCCATCCCTGGTGGTGTTCAAGGCCAGCTTGGATGAAGCCTTGGATGACATGGTTTAGTATGAAGTGTCCCTGCCCATGGCAGGGGTGTTGGAACTAGATGATCTTAAGGTCCTTCCCAGCCCTAACTATTCTATGATACTATGATTCTATGAAGGAAAAAAAAAATGCTAACACAAACTTTCTGAGAAATTTGTTTTCCTTACTCTGTATAATACACAGCTAAGTGGGAAGCAAGTAAGCCTTTGACTGGAAAATTAACATTAGAATTACAGGTAAAGCCTTAGGACAAACCCCTTCTCAGGAATGAGCTCACATCAAGTCCCAGCACTTGATGGGGAAATCTGAAATCCTTGGTAAACTATAAATATATTCCTACAAGAATCTTAAAGAATCGTTGTGAAAAGGATCTTAAAAACAGAGCAAAAGAGGAAATGTCTCCTGTTGCTAAAAGCAGACATCAGGAACCTTGCATTCAATTCAGGGAATGTGCCAGAAGGGGGAGCTTTCAGTTTATTAAAAAAAAAAAAAAAAAAAAAAAAGGGATGTATTAGGAATATTCTTCTCATTCATCTATATTAGACAAATTATGACTTGTGTCCAGAGCAACAGCTCTGATGCTAAAGAAATATCTCACGCCTCCTCAGCAAGAACCACATTGGCTGACTTCCATATCTACACAAGATAGATGATGATTGATGTTGACTTTCATGACATGAAACATTTCTATCTCATTTTTCAGAACCATAAGAAGCCTGTTAATATCACCACCTGTTCATGCCTTTTTTCTTCCATGCAGTAATATCAGCATGGCTTAGTAGCACTCATAATGTCATGAAATCAGAGACAGGACTGATAAAATAGTTGAGGTTTTTCTTTTCAGTTTGTGGGTTTGTTGTTTTGGTTTTTTTTTTGAGGAGTGCCTCAATACAGATAAACTCATCTAACCAAACACCTGCAGAGAAATACTTTAACACACAGCAGCATACCTCTCTGTAGGTCTGTGGGTACAAGTACTTATTCCTATTTATCACTTGGTTAAAAGAGAGATTGCAACAATATGTTTTGTCTTTATCACAAGAGGAGTTTTCAGTATGTAATTAATATAGATTCCATACACTACTATGCATTTCTGTCACTCTATCTAGATATTAAGCTAGCAATTTTGAGCCACAGAGGGGAACCTGCTGTTGCTGAAAAGGGCCAGTGCGGCTGAAAGCCTGTCTGTTTTTAAACTGTATCAGGTAGTTTATTAAAATAAATTATCTTTTTCTGCAGTTGCTGTCTTCTTATTATCCTTGGATTGCCATCTGACCAAGAACGCTGCTGTCATATGTCACCACCTTTTCCTCATGAGAAAAATTGAAGCAAATTATTTATTTTAGGTATTCAAAAAAAAAATTTGAAAAAAAAAGGCTTATTTTTGCATTATTCTCAAAATAGGTAAGATTGAGTTAATTTTGTTCCATAATTAAGTCCTTCTACTGTAAATATTCCAATCATCAGCTGAATAATTGCTATTTTATAATTCTGAATGGAGAGGTTATCTCTTACTTTTATCTCCTCCAAAGGAGCAGACTCTAATAGAATTATGGAAGTGAGGATGTGGTCTTTTGTGAGTTTAAGAAAGAGATTTATTAAGCTCATTTGGACCATTTCTCTGTTACATGTCTGTTAGTAAAATAGGCAGCGTTTGCCACAACCAAGCCCTCTATTTTGAGTTAAGGTAAATTTTAATGCTTTATAGGTTTATCTGCCTGAGTAACGATTTCTGCTTGCCATTCAGACAAATATTTTTTTTCTACTATGATTCCAGCATTTTCACAGTATCACAGTATGTTAGAGATTGGAAGGGACCTCGAAAGATCATCTAGTCCAATCCCCCTGCCGGAGCAGGAACACCTAGATAATGTTACACAGGAATGTGTCCAGGCGGGTTTTGAATGTCTCCAGGGAAGGAGACTCCACAACCTAAATATTGGGCAGCCTGTTCCAGTGTTCCGTCACCCTCACTGAGAAGAAGTTTCTTCTCAAGTTTAAGTGGAACCTCTTGTGTTCCAGTTTGTACCCATTACCCCTTGTCCTATCATTGTTTGCCACTGAGTAGAGCCTGGCTCCGTCCTCGTGACACTCCCCCTTTATATATTTATAGACACTGATAAGGTCACCCCTCAGTCTCCTCTTCTCCAAACTATAGAGACCCAGCTCCCTCAGTCTTTCCTCATAAGGGAGATGCTCCACTCCCTTAATCATCTTAGTTGCCCTGCGCTGGACTCTCTCCAGCAGCTCCCTGTCCTTCTTGAACTGAGGGGCCCAGAACTGGACACAGTACTCCAGATGCGGTCTCACCAGGTCAGAGTAGAGCGGAAGGAGGACCTCTCTCGACCTACTAACCACCGCCCTTCTAATACACCCCAGGATGCCATTGGCCTTCTTAGCCACAAGGGCACAGTGTTGGCTCATGGTCATCCTGTCGTCCACTAGGACCCCCAGGTCCCTCTCCCCTACACTGCTCTCTAACAGGTCATTCCCCAACCTATACTGGAACCTGGGGTTGTTCCTGCCCAGATGCAGGACTCTACACTTTCCCTTGTTATATTTCATCAAGTTACTCCCTGCCCAACTCTCCAGCCTGTCCAGGTCTCGCTGGATGGCAGCACAGCCTTCTGGCGTATCAGCCACTCCTCCCAGCTTAGTGTCATCAGCAAACTTGCTGATAGTACACTCAATTCCCTCATCTAAATCATTGATGAATATATTAAATAATACCGGTCCCAGTACTGACCCTTGAGGCACTCCACTAGTTACAGGCCTCCAACTAGACTCAGCCCCATAGACTACAACTCTCTGGCTTCTCTCCTTCAGCCAGTTCGCAGTCCACCTCACTACCTGATCATCCAGTCCACACTTCCTCATTTTAGCCGTGAGGATGCTGTGGGAGACCGTGTCAAATGCTTTGCTGAAAGAGTAAATATTTCAAAAAATTTTGAAAGAGTAAATAAAAGATAGCGAGTTGTGAAACTTTAAATATTTAAATATTTAAAAAAAAAACCCACCTTCATAGATTGAATTATTTTAAGCTCTGGCCTAATTTGAGCATTCAAATTCATGCAGAGGGGAAGGCCAAGACAGAACTTTTCCTAACGTAATGGACTGGTACAACTTGGTGAGGCAGTAAAAGACCAGGTGCAGGCTAGTGGGTATGAAAGTGCCATTTCACATCACAGAGAACCAAACCTTCCTTCTGATGCGTTCTGTCCATGTAAGTGTTTCATAACGCGGCAGCCATTGTGGCTGGATGAAAGTAAGGGGCAGAATGTCTTGTTCAAAAAAATAAAAATATCTGCCTGCGAGAAAATACAAAGCAACAAATGCTACTCTAAAAATAAACCACAAGAACTTATAAAAACTGGTCTGATGTGCCTAAAAGGGTTTTTTCAAAGAGCTGTGCTACTGAAAGAGTAACACTTCAGGCTTTAATACTACCCACCTGTTCAGGCATGTGTTATAATAATTTAGCTATGTTTCCAGTTACAATTCCGTATGTAGTCAAATGTGATTTTTTATTTTGTTAAAGGCAAATGTTAAATTGTACAAGTATAAATGCATCAATGCATAGTGAAAGAATGCAAGACATGTTTTGAGGGAAGAATTTATATTCCTTCTGGATTGCTAGTTCCTTGGTTAGGACTTTAGTTTGACATCCTTCATTAATACTGAATGGTAATTGCCACATACAGAAAATTTCAGTTGCCCTTTAAACTATACCCACTCAGTTAGAAATGTGAGCAAGATAAGCAAATTTTAAGCAATATGGTTAAAATTAAAGAGCACATTTATTTTCATCTCAGACATTTCTCTTGAATTTGCATTGGCTAATAATCTGAATGAATTATGTGGGCAACAGCGCTGTGAACATGTGATATTCATGAAGCAGAGGATAGTGCTCCTCACTTTGCTGACCAGCACATCCTAATATTAATAGCATATTTTAGTAACGGATAAGGGGTAAGGTGACTAAAAGGACTAGGAACTCCCATAAGGAAGATACAGGATAATATAAACTATTCAGTGCAAGAAAAGTATTCCTTTCTAGACATCTGTAATATATCTCTGCTCAAGAATCAGACAAATCAAGTCTTCTGAAAGAGCTGCTCAATAAGGATTTTTGTACCAAACTCTCTTGATATACAAAAAGAGTAACTGCAACATTAGCAAAGTATTCATCTGCTCCTGTAGCTTTCTGCCACACACATATTAATGATTTCAGAAGCGCAAAATTTTAGCATAGGTCCATGAGATTTGAAAAGTATCATGCTACATAATTATGCACTCTTTCTTGTCTGTTTAAGATTACAGATCCATAGAATCATGGATTTGTTTAGGTTGGAAAACATCCGTAAGATCATAGAGTCCAACCATTAACACAGTACTGCCAAGTCCAGCACTAAACCCTGTTCCTAAGTGCCATATCTGTGTGTCTTTTAAATGCCTCCAGGGATGGTGACTCCACCACCTCCCTGGGCAGCCTGGTCCAATGTTTGGTAACCCTTTCAGGAAAGGAATTTTTCCTAATATTCAATCTAAACCTCCCCTGGCACAACTTGAGGCCATTTCCTCTTGTCTTATTGCTTGTTACCAATCAAACCAACACCCACCTCTCTCAATCCTCCCTTCAGGTAGCTGTAAAGAGTGATAAGGTCTCCCCTGAGCCTCCTTTTCTCCAGCCTAAACAACCGTGGTTCCCTCAGCTGCTCCTCATAAGACTTGTGCTCCAGACCCTTCACCAGCTTCGTTGCCCTTCTTTGGACACACTCCAGCACCTCAATTTCTTTCTTGTAGTGACCAAAACTGACCACAGTATTCTACATACAGCCCCATCAGTGCTGAGTACAGGGGGATGATTATAGATGATCATGTATAGAAGGCAAATTAATGTGTCAGAATCTTTGCAGGTGTACTTTTAAACAATTAGAAAACAAATGTTCTGTTGCAAAATATTTGTTAACAGATGTACATTGTCAGGTTGGACAGTGCTCTGAGCAACCTGATCTAGTTGAACATGCCCCTGCTCTCTGCAGGTGGTTTGGACTAGCTAACCTTTAAATGTTCTTTCCAACTCAAACCATTCTACAAGTCTGTGATTCTATATGTTATACGAACATATTTGCAAACAATTCAGTTTTCACGTCATAAAGTTAAGTGACTGGTCACATTAATTGTTCAAAAATGTATACTTTCTGATGCTGTTCCATAAACTTTATAAAATAAAATTCTAAAATAAGGACAAGTATCTTCCATGCAGATAGCCTAAACTGAATTTTTCAGCTCACAGCTCTGTCTTGGGATGTGTTAGGCTTGTGTTTCTGCAGTGATCAAGTTGTGACTATCAAAAGACCTGAATGTGACACGTAACAGTGCCCTGGTGAGTGCCAGAAAGAGTTCTGATATAAGGCCAGTTTAATTGCAAATGTTCTCTAGAGCTGTGGTTTGTTTTTTTTTCTAAGACCCTTATAGAATGAAAATCCATCCATTCAGTATAGCTAGACTATATGGCTCACTTAATAAGAACACCTCAGAAACAGAAAAGTTTCTTGTGCATAGTTGTTCCCACTATTCACATAACCTCAGTCACTTGGAAAAACTTAGGAAACAGCTCAACTACTTAACTGTCTTAATTAGGCTGTGTTACTGTAAGAACAGTACCTCAAGGTTAAGTGTATGAACAACAAATCGTGCTGCAAGTAATGCGAAACAGCTACAGTAATTCATTAACTGATAAAACTCTAAAGTGGTGCATCTGTGAAGTAGAATTGCTTAAAAATACCAACAGTACCAACTCTACTGACCAATGCTATTGCCCTAGAAGTTACTTTTGGCGATTCCCATCCATTTAACCAAAGTAAACAATTTACAGAATTGAATCAGTAAATATAAGAACTTGTAACTATATCCTTTGGAATTCTAAAAGTATATATGGAAAAAAGCTCTGATGTGCTTCTTCAGCATTGCTATTTGACTGTTGGAATTTTTAACATTCCTCCCAGAATACCAAATCCCTCTAATTAACATTATTGAAATTGCTGGAACCTACAAAAAGGCTGGCCTTTCTTTGTGGCTTTTTGAAACAATGGGAGTTTTCACTTCTTTGCATTTTCTTGGTTTCTTCTCCTGTGAGAGGACAAACTGACACTGCAAGTTACAGAAGTCCCTTGCAGCTGTTTCAGTCTGGCATCTGTCACTTGAGAGTGCTGATGAGTTACAGAAAACTTACACAGGAGGACTGCAAACAAATGTAGTGTCTCACACTAGAGCACTTAATTCCATTGTCAAAGATGTACTAGTACAACTTCACTGGGTGCAATGCAGCCCAGAGCAAGCTAACCCTCAGTCTTTTTCCAAAACACAGTTTCTCTTTCACAGGCTATATCAAAGTTCTTTAAATGACAAAAAAAAAAAAAAAGTGCAGATGAAGCCAGTTTTTTTCCTATCCTGGAAAGACTACCCTCAACCATTACAGAAGGAAGATGCTTAGATTTGCTATGACATTCTCGGCAAGTATCCCATAGGCTGAAACAGGCTGAGATTATAATTTCTAGCATTTTCTGAGTCTGCGAGAAGAGGATGACTGACTGCCTTTAAAGTTTCAGTAAAGAAATGATAAAAGTTTGAGTGTGTTTTCAAAATCTTTAGCTGCCTGTCCTTTACATGGCCAATGGCTATCTTCCATTCTGCCTTGTCTGTTATGTCAGGAAAGTTATGAGAAGTATCTAAAATTCTGGGTATTTTCTATATGTGAGACACTGAATCACTCCCCGTGACTACCCCATGCTTGCACAAGGGGTCAGGGTTTGGGGCAGACCCACACAATGAAGCAAGTCAATGTTTGTAAAGCACCTTGCTGGCCATTTTCTTTGCCTGCAGCACAGCACGTCACGGTGTTGTTTCTCTCCAGCTCTCCTGACCCATATGTTAAGTGTGACTGGTTAGTGGGTCACAGCTCCTGCAGTGTGTGGCGGGTTGTCAGACGTGGGACAATGACAAGAATACAAAAAGTCAGCTGTTTGTTACAGTACTGTCAGCTGCAGAGACAAGATTCACAGAAGCAATTCTCTAAGCTCAGGCAGCAGAATTGGTATCAAGGTGGGAAGCGTAAACTGATCCTTTGCTCGGCAGGCAGTTATTGCAGCCAATGTTTTGGCTTCAATACCAGAAAAAAGGGGCTTTAGCTCCCTTCTGCTTGTCAGACCCCTACTCAAAGTACAACACAGCCAGTCCCAAATGGTTACTCTCTACTAGTCCAGGTTGCTCAAAGCTCCATCCAACCTGGCCTTGAACACTTCGAGGGGTGAGGCAGCCACAACTTCTCTGGCCAACCTGTTCTGGTGCCTCATCATTCTCACAGTAAAGAATCTTTTCCTTATATCTAATCTAAACCTATCCTCTTTCAGAATAAAGCCATTCTCCCTTGTCTTATTTCCACACATCCTTATAAAAAGTTTCTCTCCAGATTTCTTGTAGGCCCTTTAGATACCAGTAGGCTGCTATAAGGTCTCCCCAGACATACTTTGAAAGAATTGCATAAGGAATAAGGCTACTTCACTAGCAGTGACCTTTAATACTGATTTCTGGATATGCTGCAAAAGGAGGAGGCTAGTCTAGTCTCAGAAATACAGATGCAGAAACTAATTGTACAGGATTTTATGTAATATGTGCTGACACATATCAGAAAGTAGAAGTATGCCTTAAGAATTCATGAATGACATTTGGCACAGGTGGACACAAAAGACAGCTGGAGTATGTTTGATTTGATTGTCTCTTTTTCTTCTTTAAAAACACAGGGAAAAAAAAAGATGGAGTTTGCTACAGAAAAGAGCAGGTACCTTTGATTATTTTAGTTTTTGAAAAAATCAGCAATTCTGCCATCAACTGAGCATATGTGCCTTCCACAAGGTAAAAACCACAGTTACCAGTACACTGCTCAGTCATGTTCTAGGGCAATAGAACTTCGAGTTTGAAGTATTTTTAATTTGCATACAAACTTTCCACAGGAACAATGCTTTTATGAACCACCATCTCTGAGTAACAAAAAATATAAATAAAATCAATAGTCCCTAAAAGACAGCATAGGTAAAATCAAATCTTATTATAAAACTCAGAATAATAAAAATCAAACCCACACTGATCCTTCCAAATATACTCAGCCAAAATCCAAATGATACGGACTACATGAAAGAACAGAGAAGTCCATAACCAAAGCCATAACTTGACTTTCCTACTTGGCAGAAGAAAGTGATGCCCTGAGGGAGAGATTCTTGTCTTCACCAGGACTGAGTGCACAGCTGTTTCAGAACGACATACTTCAAGTAGTGCAATATGCGAAAATTAAGCAGCCCATAGCACATTGTGTCAAGTATCTGTCCTTCACTGTGGTCTTTCAGCATCCTCATTTTCAGTAGGAAGATCAGAAACAAAGCATCAAGATACACTAGTGTTTTATGTGATAAGCCATAATTTTTAACTTGGATGATACAATTAAAGACAGCAGCTACAAACCTGGAAAAAAATATAGTGGAGAGTTAACAAATATCAACGTTTTAATGTGCAAGACTTTAAAAGTCAAAATTGACCCATTAAAAAAGTCTGCTTTCCATTTTCTTTCAAGATTTGGGTAAAATGAGCTCATTATCTCAAGACAGCCCAGAAAATCTCTCTACCCAATATATTTGAGAAATTTTTGCTATATTATGAGCAGTGTAATAATGCAGCTACTTAGAACTACATACAGTCCAGATTCAGCTTTCAAAAGCCTCTTTTAGGTAATACATTTCAATTGATTGTTATGTGTCAGAGAACACTTTTTCTAACTTAGACCTGGAAATCATCTTTGCTGCATAATGGTTGTATGTTAGTATATATTTTCAGTAATACCATTCAGTTTTTCAGAATTTTGAATATGTATGTGGATGAGAGAAAGGATGGGTTTAATTTCACTAGAAAGGAAAATATGCATTGGAAAATATGCATTGGAAAATACCCCCCCCCCCCCCCCCCCCCCCCCCCCCCCCCATGATTATGAGTTCCATTGACAGGGCAGAACCCTAATTTTTGATACTTCTTCACAGTATTAAGATTTCCAATGAGGGTCCAATCAATGCTAATATATATTCTATGAGCTGATGAAAGGAATGTCTGAAATCTTTATGTAAAACTATATATGCAAATAACTAGTTAGAAGCCTATCAGCTATTTGAAAGTGCAATCTTTCAATCAGAACACAGAAATTATGGTGCTAATTTACTGTGAACTCAAATATTCTTATTTGAAAATAAAAAGAAAAGATTAACCATTGGACCAATTTCCCAAGAACTGTATTCAGTATGTCATCACTTGCATTTTTAAATCAGAACTGGATACTTTCTAAAAATATGTCACTGTTAGGATAAAATTTATTTCAGGAAAGTTTTATGAACAGTATAATACAGGTAGAGGTGATACCAGATAATCACAAAAATGCCTCTTTGCTTTTGAATGTGTGAGCTAAACAACATATGAGACTTCAATCATCAAGATTTGACTTCTGTAGCCTGATCAGTGCAGAGAGACCCTTTAAACGTACTTGAAATTTAAATAAACTTTGAGAAAGCCTGAGAAATAAAACTTTTCTATCCTGCTCCTTTCTCTTTTCCTCTGCCTTTCCTTGTCCCTTCCCTTATCTAAAACCTTAAATCTTATTTAATCAGTATCAACATTACTCTTTGAGTTCTGTTATTCATGTGAATTTATATATGTTCACTATGCTCTTTGAAATATACCTGGGGGCACACAATCAATTTATTGTTTGACAAGTCCTCCTGAGTACTTGGTAATATTTTTACCCCTGTGATAACAATCTGCCATGCTCTCTACAGACGCTACGTGGTTGACCAGCTCCTTGATCTATCTGTGATATCACATCCCCATCTGTTTTCTTGCTGCGATAAAATATGCAATGGTAGCAAAGCAATCAGAAAGATGACATTCTGCTCTGTCTCTTTAAAAAACTAGAGGCATATTTGTCTTACTGAAGACACTTTATTTGTGGCTATCTTAGCCTACATGGAAAAATGACTTCTGGTAAGACAAAGTAAGTAGAAAAAACAGCAACACAGTTTCAGTTTGAATTGTAAAGTGAGGCATGTTGGAGGACACCATAACACCACCACAACTGTAGCACATCAGGTTTTATATATATATATATATATATATATATATATATATATATCCGCTTGAAATTGCAGCTGCCGTTTTGTGTTTATGAAGACAGAAATGCTGATTCTATTCTTACTCCGAAAAAAGGACTTGTCCAACAGCAAGAAAGCTAAGAAATATAGCAGGTTTTCAACTTATACTTGTGGACCTCTAAAACTCTGTGGATTACTTCTCAGGGGCCAAAGATCACTAAGAAAAGCAAACCAATTAACAGCACACACAAACATACTTTATGACCATCTGAGCCACTAAGGAAAACTCAGAGAGGTCTGTAACAAAAATATGCTGCAAACAACTATCTTCATATATAGGCTTGTGCTAGCAAGATTCTTATACAGTTTTTAATGCTATTGACTGAACGCCAGAAACATTTGTAAGAGCATATATGCCAGACAGAGACATTAAATCTGAGTTCCTGGTAAATATCTAAGAGTTCTGGTAAAATGTGAACGAAGAATTAAACTGCATCACCATATGCCTCTTACTTTCATACATGGCATCCTGCCTCTCCTAGCACAATTCTTGCTTTCTGCTGTACCTGAAATTTCCTGTTCCATAGGAGATGCTTTATCTCTTCACAATGATTTTACTGCATTGCAACGCACATTTTTTTTCTCTTAAATGCAGAGAGCTGAAGAAAAGTCACAAACAGGATGAGGGTTGCTGTTACAAAGATGGCAACTGCCATTTACCAAAAAAAAAAAAAAGATGGCTATTAAGCTATTCCTCCCCAGCACAGTCCTGAGGGATTTGGCCACTGCTGACTGTACAGCTGTTAAACAAAACAGTAGGACATAAAAGATACGTATTAGTATCTAGATCACACACACAACTCCTGTGTATTTCTTCAGGGCAGTCTTAAAAAAAACCTGGTCATATGCATATCCCCTATCTTTTCTAGCAACAATTTAAATAAATACAAGATGTCAAAGAAATGTCCTTAGTCCAAGGAAAAGGGAGGGAAAAAAGCCTCAAATCCACCCTAACTTCAGGCTAGAATCGCTGTAGCTCCATCTATTGCAGTTTCACATTGGTGCACTTCAATTAAGGCATAATAAGAGTGCAAAGCAATTTGTTTTTATAGATTAGATGTCATCTGTAAAAAACTGCCAATTAACTCAAAGTAGGCTTTTGGACTACCAGAAGAACAAACCTAGTACTCTGAGTTTCACTTTTCAGTTAGCACCTTGATACCACATAAGCAAAGCTGAAATATCTTTATTAAAAGGTATTAGTAAGAAATAGTTTATACATGTGAGCACATGCAGACACATGCTATCAGCTTAACTAAATGAAGTTTCATTCACTAATTAAGTCCCAACACAAAAATGCTTGGACTGTTTCCAGTAATGATCTCAAAAGTTTATTCAGTTGCTGAAAGACAACTTTTTAACTTTATTTTGTTGCAATTAAAAAAAATCTTTCAAGGATTGACTGATGCAGTCTCAACTAAATGCAGAGCTCTAGTTTTCTTTAAGATGTTGGATCCTTTCACTCCACTCTGTAATATCAAATACATTAACACTACACCATATCCATCTACGGATGGACCATGCTCATTGCTCTTCTAAAGCTAACTAATTCTAGTGAAGTCAAGAAAACTTACCAGTTCGAACCAATCAAGGGTGTGATTCCAGGCCCTTAATCTTTTGAGATATATGAAAGCATGACATTCATCAGTGCACTCATAGACACTGCATCAAATACATGGCATTAACAAAGTGGCTAAACTAAGTGATAGTTAATGGGTAGCAGAAAATAATTAATTATGTGAGATGACTGGAAGATGAAATAAGATTCTGGAAATCTTTGAGAGAAAAATGTGTCTACATATGCCACCCAGCTTCCAATAATTGATACTGCTCTAATTTAAAAATTCCTGCAACAGATACAGTGAAAGAAAACCAGAGTCCAGCTGAGGTAAATATACTGTTAAAGATGCTAACTTTGCATTGACTGTCCCTATATTCAGTCCACAGCAGGAAGCCAGGTATTCGACATTTCCTAGCTGGGCAGTATCACGTAACAGCCTCATCTAGCATGGCTAGTTTCACCTTTTTGCCATAAGAATACAGAAACCTGGGAAGTAGCAAAGTGAGGAGAATAAAACCAACAAAACCTACATTATTTCATGTTTCTGTCCAGTATTTTAAAATCTAACACTTTTTCTGAAAGCTAGTTTAAAATTATAAAGTAACACTTTGATACAATACAAGTACACGGTCTTGAGTGTGAGGATTCTTTTACGGGGAGGATACTCTTCAGTTACTCACATTTGGATGAAATTAGGTGTCTTGAAACTTACAAAACCCACTTATAGCAAAACTGAGAGAAGGAACGTGAGTCAGAGGTCACAGGGAACAAATTCTCAGCCCTGAGCAAGGATTGAATTTATACAAAATGGTCACGTCTAACAAAACAGTGCTCAGAAGAGGACAGGAATGTCAAGCACTTCTATAAGGCAGCTAAGAAACATTATGAGAGAGAAGCTCGCTCAGAGGCATCAGTTCTCTATTTTGGCTGTTACAATTCTTATAGCTTACTACAAAGTGAACTAATATGTGCAGTATTCACACAGTAAGTAAAATGCTCTGATTTGTTTTTAACACTTAACCAAATAGTACAGGTTTTAAAGGCACTTAGCCTCAGATGAGTTGGAAAATCTAATCTGTGCTAATTTTCCCCAAAACAGATGGTGCATGAATTAAACTGTGTAGACCCTTTTAAGCTTCCATTTTCACTAGATCCCTTTTGGGATAACTAATGTTCATTTCTAAGAGCTCTATTCTCCTGCACTTATTTCTCTTAAATAACTGAAAACAGCCTCCTTAATTGTATACGAAGATACACTCAATGGAAGGTATATCTCCTTCAAGAGATTATGCTACATATGCAAAGCTTGTCACTTAAACCTAGTATTTTTTGCACGGCCAGTAGAATGGTATCTGTGTTATTTACAAAGCGGAAATGTTTAATCCAGTCCAGGGAATATCATTAACTATGAAAAACAAATAAAGCCAGGACTATGCCACTAAACTTCTTTCATGTACTTCACTTGAAGGCAGGAGATATCAACTCACAGGACTAAAGACCAACTTATCTGAAAATGAAGATCACAGACAGCAGGCATTAACAGGTGATTATTGCTGTTGTTTAGTATTGTATATTGAAGATCTTTTTCAAGCACATGCTTGCCTTTAAAATACCAGTGTGGATACTCTTTTAACATACTGCATAATGTAGGCTGGGTGCTAACTGATTACAAAGATTAAGTTTTACTAGATTTTGCTCAACAGACCCCAAATCTCAAGCAACACAGAATCAGAATAGTTAGGGTTGGAGAGGACCTTAAGATCATCTAGTTCCAACCCCCATGCCATGGGCAGGGGCACCTCACCCTAGACCATGTGTCCCAAGGCCTTGTCCAGCCTGGCCTTGCATACTGCCAGGGATGGAGAGTCACCACTTCTTTGGGCAACCCATTCCAGTGCCTCACCACCCTCACAGTAAAGAACAACTTCTTATATCTAACCTGAACTTCCCCTGTTTAAGTTTAAACCCATTACATCTTGTCCTATCACTACAGTCCCTGATGAAGAGTCCCTCTCCAGTATCTGGTAACATCCTGACAAAGTTATTGAATGTAAAGCACATCTACTGATTGCAGCAGATTGCATTCTCGGTATGCTTGAGATTTGTAAGAAAATGTATTTATACTGAACATTAAGTCTGCTGACTCGGAGGATTGTTTCAGTTAACAAAGCATCTCTGATACTGCAACACAGAATCACATCCCATTTTGGGCAATGTACTTCTAGCAAAATACCAACTGTTTTCAGCAGAGGATCGGTGTGATGCAATGAGTTGATGTGATGGCTTGATTAATCTTTATATGATTTCTCAGCTTCTAATGTAACATGCATAACTTTATATCTGTAGTTGATGGTGTAGAACATCACTTGACAGTTAAAGTACTTGTGTTTTTATTCTTTACTCATGAGACAGTTACTGAAGAAAGTTCATCTCGTTTGTTAACTTTTGAAAACGTATATATATGGCTTACATTGTTTCCCTGTGTTGCTATGGTGTCTGATTCATTCTAAATCATTTTTAAATACTGCTGTGCACTGCCCCAAATACTGTTTCACTCCATGTATACATCATAGTCAACAACGTGCTGAATCTCACACTAAAAGTAGCTGAACAAAAATAATGCTGTGCAAGGTTTGAAAAATAGTTACTTAATACAGTAAATCACTTCCTGATAGCTGTTGGGAACCAGCCATGGAGGACAGTATAGGTTGGGGAACGACCTGTTAGAGAGCAGTGTAGGGGAGAGGGACCTGGGGGTCCTAGTGGACGACAGGATGACCATGAGCCAACACTGTGCCCTTGTGGCTAAGAAGGCCAATGGCATCCTGGGGTGTATTAGAAGGGCGGTGGTTAGTAGGTCGAGAGAGGTCCTCCTTCCCCTCTACTCTGCCCTGGTGAGACCCCATCTGGAATATTGTGTCCAGTTCTGGGCCCCTCAGTTCAAGAAGGACAGGGAGCGGCTGGAGAGAGTCCAGCGCAGGACAACTAAGATGATTAAGGGAGTGGAGCATCTCCCTTATGAGGAAAGACTGAGGGAACTGGGTCTCTATGGTTTAGAGAAGAGGAGACTGAGAGGTGACCTTATTAGTGTATATAAATATATAAAGGGGGAGTGTCACGAGGATGGAGCCAGGCTCTACTCAGTGGCAAACAATGATAGGACAAGGGGTAATGGGTACAAACTGGAACACAAGAGGTTCCACTTAAACTTGAGAAGAAACTTCTCCTCAGTGAGGGCGATGGAACACTGGAACAGGCTGCCCAGGGAGGTTGTGGAGTCTCCTTCCCTGGAGACATTCAAAACCCGCCTGGACACATTCCTGTGTAACATTATCTAGGTGTTCCTGCTCCGGCAGGGGGATTGGACTAGATGATCTTTTGAGGTCCCTTCCAATCTCTAGCATACTGTGATACTGTGACAGTTCATGCTTCTTTGTAGCTTTGTCCTTCTTCCCACATCTATGTCAAAATACATATAAAGCATGGAGAAAAGGTGCTATGTACTAAAATAATGTTGAATAAAAGGATATTATAGCTGGACAGTCAAAAATATAGAAAAAAAGGAAAGCAACCTTGTTTGGACTGTTGTGCAGTACCACACTAACTATATGGCCATTATTTTCATTGGCACTTTGCATTCACAAGGTGACTAGGCGCATACTCTAGGTGACTTAAAAGCTATTTCTGATAAGCTCACAGGTATTGTTGATTGTACCTCACTTCACAGGGTAACGTCCATAAAGATCACAGTACTTAATGCCTCCTTTGGCTTGCTATTGCTTGGGGGTTTCAGGCTTCTTACGCTTTAAATATGTATAATTTTAATCCCTTACCTTGTTCCAGGTATAGGAGGAGTTGTGGAACTAGCAAGCTGTTCTCTGCTTTCAAAATATGGTGGTGAATTTAATTATTTTTTTTTTAAATATACATATATATCTATCTCAGAATCAATGAATTTCATTGTTGACAAATACAGATTGGACAGCTTTCTGCATATCACAGTATCCACACCAAGACCTGTTTCCCGCATAAATAGATCAACTACGGGCCACTGTACGAAACAGAGTGAATAAGGAGGCACAGCTGTTATCAAATATATGGTAAGAGATCAGATAATAAAGTAACTGAGTAGGAATGTAATAACTAACTCACCCAAGACCTGTATGGAAAAGCCATCCAAAACTGAAACCTTTATCCATCACTTTCTATGAATCTGCTTATGGGGATTTTGCAATACTTTCAAGAACAGATGCTTATTTTCTGAGGCAGTGAAGCCAGTGAACTTAATGAAGATATTTCTATTAATGTCATAGACTCTGCATTCCTCATTTAAAACAGGAATTGAACATTGGTACATTTCCTGCTGTTTATTGCTGTTGCAGCAAAATCTTGCATATATGTTTTAAAATCAACCCCCTGAAGCAACTCCAAAGTGATTAATTGATTGGAGAAGCTGCTTGTCATAAAATAATGAAAGCATCACAGCTCACCTATTACATCTATTTATTATTTCCAATAATACAAAGGCCAGAAATGGAAGTAGCAGTTATTTCATCACTATATTGGTTTCTTTCTTCTCTTTTCAAATTAGTAATCAGATTACCTTTTGCCTACACTCTCACTATGGAGGGGCAAACAGAATTAACTTTTCACCCTTAGCATCTTTTATATTCAAAGCATTTGGTTTCCCACAAGATAAAAGAAAATAAAAAAAATATTCAATCTTTGTTCTCACTGCAGGTACCTAGGAGGTTTTAAATATAATAAATGCATTCTGGCTAAGTTAATGTGCCATAAAATCAAGCAGACTGTATCACTCTGTGATACATATACCTGGTAAGCCATCACTAAAAATAAGAGTAATTTATGCTAATGGGTTATTCATCCATAGCAGATCCACCCTTTCTGTCAGAAAATGTATTTTAAGATACAAAAATCTTAACATAATTTCCTCCTCCTATATGTTTTCTCTGACTCTATTATTTACCCAGGATGCAGTGTCTGCTTTAAGTCCTGCTTTTAGTCAATTTTATAGCACAACTGAAACACTGGAAGTCAAGTGACTCAATGCGAGGTCACACAATGAATCTGTACCTCCTGCAAACCAGAGCTCAAATGCAGTCAACACCTGCTCCTTTGCCCTAGATCATCCTGCCTCCTCTTTTAAAAGCATTAGCCTCAGAAAGAAGTTGGTCCTGCAGATTCTGTTTACAGACATTAAGGGTGGGTGAAGCATTGCTCAGGCGGATCAGCTAGTTCTTGTGTTTGGGATGCAGGGAAAACTGCACTTGTAAAACCATCTTAAAGGGTTGCCAGCTTCCTCTTTGCTGTCACAATTGTACTTATCTTTCATGTGACAAAACAGTCCAGATGCCAAGGTCATAAAAAGTTTTATATGGTTCTGCCTGCCGTCTCTTCAAGGTGGGTTGGCAAGGCGAAGGGCTACAGACAGAAAAATGGGGTAATAAAGTTTAAGTACTGGGCAATAATACCCATCTGCAGTGCTGCAATGCTGATTAAGAAACTGAAAAAACTGCCTGTGGCTCTAATAGGATTATCTTGTATTGTGTACAGCCCTTGGGGGCCCTACACTGATAAAGCCTGCTTGTGCTGCCTTTTTATCCTGCATGCATGACTCCATATAATGGACTTTGTTGTAAAACACACAAATTCTTATGGTGCTGTGGAATTGTTGCAAACCCCTTTAGAAACCACTGTATAATACTTAGAAAACCACAATCTAATCAATTAGTATGATACAGTATCACACTAATGGCCATCTAAAAATCTCTTATTTACACTATAATAACAACAAAAGAATCAGAATGCAGATGTCTACTTGTGGTTACTTAATGTCTAAAATCCTCTTAGACCTTACACACTGCTAACCATAAATGTAAATAAATTTGAGGAAAAAATATAAAACTCATGCAAAAAAACGAATTTTGAAAAATAACATTTGGGAAAACAAAAAGCTATAGCATTTGGATAACACTTCTGCTGAACTGAATCTAATTTACTAAGCCATGTACTCTAAATAAAATTAGAAAAGCAAAAATGAAGACCCTTCCCGAGCCTGCAAAAAGCCTTCACAAGTGTTTCCTTCTCACAGATTTCATAAACTACAGACCAAAGCAATGGACTATTCCTGTTCACTGCTAGCTTCCAACTCACTAAGCTGGAAGGAAAGCTGAAACCATTTCATTAAATGGAAAGAATACTGCAACTATTTAGTTGGAAGAAAACCTCCAACCAAATGAAATACTAGAAGACTGGGAATGTATTTATACTTTTGTTAGAAACAGAAGGAAGCTGGAAGGATGAAGTAACAAACCTCTCACTATCCCTATAATTAGAATGTTGAGAGTCAGGAAGGGGAAATCAAGAAGCTGGGAATAGGGAGGTACATCTGTGATTCATCAACATAGAGCTGACAGTTGCATTTATTTGAGATTATTGAAAGCTGTTTATCAAATTCTGTTCCTTGCTTATGATTGTCTGCTTCTTTCATTCAGACACTTCCTACATGACCTGAAGGTTTCATGAGTTCAGGTGGACTGAGCACTTGATTTTGGAAAGAATGTTGGTGTTACAGGGCATTGAAAAGAGCATCACAAAAAAAAAAACAAACCAAAACCAAACAAACAAAAAAACCCCTTAACATCTCATTTAAAACTCTGAAAAATAACAGGGAAGAAGGAAGCACATCAGTTAAATTAACCAATGACACTAAAAAGGAAAGTGGCTTGTGAACACAGCAGCAACAAATAGAGGCAGAGAGTGAAGACAGTGAAGAAAGTGAAGAAAGATTAGCTTCAGAAGAAATGCAGACTGCTAGACCCAGGGAGAAATGGGAGAAGATAGGATAACAATGTTAGTGATTTCTCCACTTCTACCCCAGTTAAGTCCATCATAGGTTTGCATTGACATAGTACAGCCAAAAGTGATGCGTCTGCAAATGCAGCTCAGCACTTGTTTAGCAGTTGAAAGGTACTAAACAACCTGGGTGTCACAATGCGTCTTCCTTATCTGGAACACAAATGAAAAACAAATGGGAGTAAGCTCCTGATAGAGAAACAAAAATGATAAGGTGCTGAAGGAAAGTTTGGAAAAGATTAAAAGTGGGTAAACAACACAAGGTAAAAAGTTTTAGTTAAAAAATACCCTAAGGATGACAGATAAATTACAATATGAATTATTCAGGTTACCACAGAAGGTCATCACTAGACATTACAGTTGATTTTGGAAAGAATGTTGGTGTTACAGGGCATTGAAAAGAGCATCACAAAAAAAAAAAAACAAACAAACCAAAACCAAACAAACAAAAAAAACCCTTAACATCTCATTTAAAACTCTGAAAAATAACAGGGAAGAAGGAAGCACATCAGTTAAATTAACCAATGACACTAAAAAGGAAAGTGGCTTGTGAACACAGCAGCAACAAATAGAGGCAGAGAAATAAGAAAATAAGAAAAATAAGAAATAAGAATAAGAAATAAGAATAAGAAATAAGAAATAGAAACAAATAATATCTTTCAACCCTAACTATCCCATGATTCTATGATTCATGGTTATGGCAACTGCTAAAAATGAGAGAAATGGTGGCATACCTCTTTGATCTGAGTTTTTAAAACTAAACGATATAAAGCACCAGAAAGTTTTGCATTGGTGGAAATGGGGAGATGAAGATGAAAAAATAGAGCTTTCCCTGTCCAATTTCTCCAGTTCTGTGTTTCTGCAGCTTTGCTGATAGCGTGATTGATAAATGATTCTTACAGTATTTTACCATCACTGTGCTCCTGCTTTCCAGTAATGAGAAGACTTTCCTTAAAAGGGAAAGCATATGGGAGGCTTTCTCTGCTTTATAAATTTATCCTTGAAGCAGGCTTGCTGCCAATTATTGCAGAAGGCTAGAGAACCTGGAATGTAAGTGCACAATATGTTTTGGATCCTTTGCACAGCTCCCTAGAAAAAGGCGTTTTTTACAAAAATGTGTTGATGTGTTTTCAATAATGCCTTAAGAAGTAGGGGTCAGGCTTTTCTGAAGAATTTTGCCTTTTCTGTCATGATCTGCCATCTAGGAAACCTCCGCTTCATGCCTCCCTGAAAATCCAGAGACAACAAAATTAACCCAATCCATCACATAACTGGGCCATGTTACCAGATTTTACTCTGATCAGTAGCTCTTGTCAATTCCTACTGACATTTCTATATCTGATTTTCTTCATTCACTGAAAGTAAAATAACAGAGATCTTGGGCTCTCCAGGGGTCACATAACCATTAGAGAAGGGCTTAATCATCCAAGTTTTTCCAAAACAGGAGAGCTTCCTGGCTCCCAACATTATCAGAAAGCAAGCAAACATCCAAGCACAACAACAAGCTTCAGGCTGAAACAGTATCTGAACTGACTGATTTTTCTCTTTCCAATACAAACTTTGATGAATTATGTACCTTGGCAGTGTCTTTTCAAAGTGGCTACAGAAGCATATGAAGCGTTCATGCTGTTTACCAGTTAGAAACTGGCAAATAACTCCTGTTTCCAGGCATTTAGGATTAGAAGTACATTATCAAAAAATGCCTCTAATAAAACTTTTCTTTTTTTTTTTGTTGGATGGTGAGATCAAATCTATGACAGATTAAAACTGCAATCATGATAGTTATGCTTATAATGCTATGGAAAATAGCTTCATTTGTAATAAAATTGAATAGTTCTGCAGTCAAAGCGCTCTAGAAAACCAAAAACCAAAAAAAAAAGGGTAGTTTTTTCAGCACCTGCCATTCAACCCCCACTTGCCATGTTCATCAATCCTGTGCAGCCATGAATGCCTGCAAGCATACTTCACACACACATCAGCAATGCTATTAGAGCCTGAAAAGAGCATTTATGAAAGCTCAAGGGGATAAACTGTAAAACCCACATGCACTTTACTATTGTGGCTGTTAACCTGCAAAAACATCTGTTCGCATGAGTGGAGGAGCACATTTTAGAAGGAAATATGGTTGAAAATTTTGTTTCCAGCACATAGTGACTGAATACAAAACTGCTGAAGCAGGTGTGAGGGTCAGCATTAGTCACAGGAACAAACTGCCATTATTCTTTAATGCACTAAGTTTTCATCACTGAAGACCAGGTTTCAATATTTGAAATGTATCTGCCAGACTATAGCCAAATCGTAGCCAACTTAGTTTACAGGCCAAAGGGGTGAACACTCCTCAGTGCTTGGCAGTTTTTCTGGCAAGTGCTTGGAACAGGTGTACACTGAAAGTGATTTCAGTACCCACCAAAGTCAAACTAAATTGGATCAGGGTCCTATGAAGAGTGTTTGGACTGTAAGCTTTGACACTGTCTCAATACTCTGAAGTTTCTCATTCGCAATAATGAATAAGGCATTTAGAGATCTGAAGTGGAAAGCATTTTCAAACAACTTCGGAGGCTAAATAACCTGTGTAAATGAAGAATAAAATCTAGAGGCAAGAGCATGCCATTTAGGTGGTACGCAGGCAGGGAGATAGCTGAGCTCAAGACAGACCCTGGCTTCCTCTGCTCAAATGGCACCACTCGCCCTGTCAAGGGCTCCAATTTACTGCGTTATCTGCTAAACAGCTTCAAGATGATGCTGGTTCACAGGGCTGCAATTCTACTTTGTTTAAAAACCTAGGCAACCAACAATTCAGCATTAAGTCCTCAGACCTGATTCAGCGAGGAGTTTGAGCACCCAAGTACTTAGATATAAGTGCTCTGCCCAATCAGGGGCGAAATGTTGAAAGTGATTAAAAACCCCTTGTAGTCTGAAGAAGTCATTACAGTGTTCTTGCATAAATTTAGATTAAATACATCTCCAGAAAAACTGAAGAGCGTTGATGCCAATTTCTAAAGAAACGAATGGCAGTCAATTAGTGAATAATGTAAGTCTAAACACTGGTTGTTTTTTTTTTTTCCTTTTTTTTTTTTTTTTCTAAAAGCATAATGAAATAAACCTCAGATCTAACCCCAGGCTAATTGTATTTCAAAATGAGTTAGGTGGCAGAAGCAAAGCAAAATGCTTCATGGCTATGTTTTGAATCTCAAGCCTCTCCTCAGAGGAAAATAGAGTTGCTGCAGCTGATAACTAAGAGGGTCATGCACTGTGGCTATTGTTTCCTTCTCATTGCATTCTCAGCACAGGCTACTTTCTTTGCCACAAATAACTCAAAGGTTATGAAATGCACTCTTAAACAAGGCCATGATACAAGAAGCATGTTTGCATGTCTTATTTGTCATTGCAAATGAGAATCTTAAAAGTTCCTAAGAGGCAAGCCTGTATCACTAGATCAAGCATATTAATATGAATAATTTTCAACATGCTCTTCCTGCTGGCCTTTTCCCAGATAACACATTCAAATCTGTCCTTAATGAACCCCTATACACTAGGAAATGATATCCTATGGCAGGTAATCCAAAAGGATTTTGCAGAAGCCATTTGCAATAAATCTGTTTGAAGTTCAGTTAATCTGCATTTTAATAGTTCACTGGCCAGGAAATTCAAGATTTGGAAAGTTGGAGGTTGGTAAAACCCTAAACTCTATCAGATTAAAGTCTGTAAAACATGAAGAGCACAAAACTCTTACTTACTATAAATAAGCTTTCTATGGACTTCAGCTGAGGAGATGTTGAAGAACTTGAAGAGCTGTGCATCCACAAAGCTTCATTAGGGTGACATTATTCCCATGCTAGAAATATAGTTCACCATTTTGGACCTCTTGCCTTCATCTGCATGACTGTCAGTTCCCATTTACAAGCCCTCTGTATTAACGTATAGCAGCAATTAGTTGAACTTTGCTGGCTTTAGAAGAGAATCATTTGTCCTTCAAAGGTGGAGAGGCCCTTTCTGTGTCTGCCTGGCAGCAAGTCAACCTGACTGCTCCTGCTTGGACTTGTCCTAGGTGAACATGGGCCCTGTTTTGCAACAGACACAAAAACATGGGCCATATTACTGTGCTGACCAAATTCAATCTTTGCGTGATTAAGCAATAATCCCTTGGGTTAAAAGCAGCTACAGCTTTAACAGCAACTCTGAACTGGTCATGTAACCGACCACAACTTCAACAACATAATGCAAAAAAAAAACCCAAACCATCTGGCATATATACTAATCCCCTTACTGGGATGCCAGAAAAAGCACCCCAAAGAGGAGGCCAATACGTATTTCTCAGTTCGAGTCATGTTTTTATGAATAGTTAAACTAGGGTTAAATTCCTACCTAGTGTAACAAGTGCAAGATATCTGCCTATCTATACACAGACGGAATCTGGACTTTCCTCCTGTATATTGTTTCAGCCATTATATGACTGAGAAATGGGTAGCTATTCAATAACACTGCTTGAACCTGTTAGGATACGAAGCGTATCTCCAGCAACGGGTGGCAAACCTCTCTTGATTTGTCAGCTGCATCCTTTCCTCTTAGCTTGAGACAGATCACAGCTCCAAGTTTCATTTTTCACACATAAAAGAAGAAGATTACAATTCTCTCTTCTAAGAATTATTTTGATGTCTACTAGTACAAAATGATATACATATAATTTATTAGTAATATGTGTTTGTAAGAACCTTTGAGATTGTTATAAGACACTGAGGTCCTCTGAAAGGAAAAAAGACAAAATAACAAACTTTAAAACCCCACAGGTTCTAAAATGTCAGTAACAAGGGATAATATAGACATTGCCTTGAAGAGCCATTTCAGGTGATATTAAATAAAACCCCTTGTTATTAGCATAGGTGTCCTAGGGCCTTCCGTAAATCCACACCTGACAGCCAGTCATTAGCAGGCTGCCATTGACTCATTACCTTTGAAACAGTTCTTTATGAGGCTAGATTTTAATTTTTCAGTATTGTATTAAACCAAAGATAAATACTGCTTCAGTCTCATCAATGCATGATCTCTGCCTGCTCATCAGCTACACTTGTAACATTTCTTGTTTGCTCACCAAAGCAGCACAGCAAGCATGACAGCAGACAGATGACATTTTGAAAAAGACTATCACTCTATAGCATCTGTTCTGAACTGTTTTTTAAACTACCTTGTAAATGGCAGGTTATTTTTCACATATCAAATATTTTCATGTCAAATTTTCACAATATCAGAAACCTCCTACTACATCAACTGTTGCATAATTAAAACAATGGGCTAAATCACACTAATTTTTTTCCTGGCTTTAGAGATTGCCAAGGCAGGTCTTTTTCATTATGAGAGTAGAGGCTGAAAAACAGAGCTTAAAGTTGGAACTGTAGGATTCCTTTTCTTCAAGCACAGACAGTAATATTCACTTGTAATGAAAAAGAATGACAGCTCCATTTAAATTCATTCTGTTGGTGTTCCACATCGGAAATGAAGTTACCATTGTTAAAGACAAAATCAAAGGCTACCATCAAAATTTTTTTAACATCCAAAATTTTGGCTACCATCTACCAGCCAGTGAAATAGGCTTGATTCAGATTTGGGGTCCACTTCCACAGCTGCGAAAACTTAAATAAATAAATAAAAAATCCCGTCTGACGTTGCACTGTGAAAATATAATAAAGAGATCTGATAAAACCTAAATGGATAGCTCCATCACCAGGCACTTCCCAAAATGCGAACTACCCAATGCCCTCCCATCCTGACAACTTGAGATGTGCAAGTGGCAGAGATGGCATCACTCCATGGGTCCTGCTATGCCAGTGGTCCGTGGAAAGGGGCTGGTTTGTACCACAGCTTCCTTATGGGAACAAACGTTGGATATCAGATTCCGGATGCACATGTATTTGTTACTTTTTAAAACAAGCCCAGTGTTTATAAATGTTTATCACAGCTCCAGTTTGAATTGGTGAACGTAATTTGCAGTAGTCAGAATAAGTATTTCCAATACCATTATGGAAGTTTTATCTTTTGAGTCTTTATATAAAGTAACCACTGTGACATGTCATTCAATTAACTGTCACCTACATTATGCTCTGAAAGAATAATAATTTTTTCAGGTTTTTGTTTTGTTCTTAAAAAAATATTCTTAATACAAAGCCAATGTAGTGTTCCATTAAAGAAATGTAAATAGGACCTGTAGATAATTTTTTTCATCTGAGCTGGTTCAGACCTTTCTGCAATCTAAATAACCAGATTTAGCTTTGAAAGATGGAAATGAGGGTCCTGAATATAAAAGAGAAAGCATTGTAAGAAGGTTTTTTTCTAATTCTGATTCAACAGCAACTGTGCAGCTCTTGGTACTTTTGGAAAAGCCATAGATGGCTAATCTTAGAGTTGACGAATGGAGGTTACAATGCTTTTAGGAGGAAAATAACAAGAGAACAGAGTATTGAATCAAATGAACAGGCACATCCTCATGAATAAGCCTGACAAGAGAGACATCTGGATCAAGCATATAGGAAAACTTCTCAGTATGTAGGTACCTATCTATCCAGTTCATTTATTTTCATGTCCAAAACCCAATTAAAAGTAAATTGTGCACAAATTGCATGTCAGAAACAATGGATTCTTTTAGACTATAACCACTTTTTTTTCTATACACAATGATGGCAGCCAGAACAATCAAAGCAAGAGAACTCCACCAGTGCTGTTCTCTCACCCGAGATGAACACTATGTAGAAATACATGCATATTCACAAAATCTGCTGGTGACATTTTCTGTGAGTCAGAGAAAAAAAAGTGTCTTTGCCTAGGAAGGTATTTAAAGGCCATACACAATGTCCTTCAAACTCTACACATAAAAGAGATTCAAATTCAAGCAACCCTTAGAGCAGTGATGAGAGACAAGGTACTTTCAGGTATTTTGTATTTTCAAATCTCCATTGTAAGCATCCCTTTTAAGTAAATTGGTAAAAATTTGATAACTCTACAATTCATTTTATGCATACCAGTGGAAGATGTACCCACGCATGTGGGAAGAAGCTGCTAGTTTGAGAAACAGCAAAACAACATGCAAGAAACTGAAAATTACACGTCTAATACTGTGCAGAACGGCTAATATGAAATTTTGAAGCTGGTACATTATCAAAATTAAATGGAAGTATCATACTTTAAGTCATATACACATGCGCCTACTTCTTTTCTTGTCCTAAAAGGTAAGAGATTTCACAAGTAAATTTCATAGTATTTAAACATGTTAAAAGTTAAGGTTTATGTCATTCAGTAATTTAATTGCAGAACTGAGTTATGATACCACAGTTGGTGGTGTTACACCTTTTCACCCTGAGTCTGTCCCAAGTGTTGTTATGTTCCCATTTATTGAACCCCCTGGATATTGATGTCATGGTTGCAAATTGGCTTCCATCCCAACCTAATAACTTGGAGACTCTCTCTAAAACAAATGTAATATTAAAATTCAGACAAGTGACCTAAAAATGGCCCTTGAGGGCAGGCCTGCAATTTCCTGAATCACACTCTCCTTATTTCCTCATTTGTTAAGTTTTGCAACATCAATTTTTATACTGTTGCTGTTTTATTCTGTCCAAATGATTGCTGAATACTAATGAACTGTCTCTCTTTGACAAATGAGTTATTGTTTGATATATTACATTAGGGACCTAGAGACTAAACTACTTACAAATACTAGACATTTAGAAAATACATTTACATAACAGTATACTATTAGTGTAATGAGGTCCCATATCTGGAAATAAATAGGGGTTTCAATAAACACAAATTTTGTCAGTTTTTCTGTAGTAATATTTTGTAAAATAAATGTAGGGAAACCACAGAAAATTACTTTCTTTCCAAATAGTTTTTCATTTTGATGTTTTATCCTACTAGTCAGTCGTGCAAATGCAGTGGACGCTACAAGTACTGCAGTATCAGTATGGTTTATCATAATTAACCACTTCAGTTATCATACATCTTTGCTTTGTAATGTAAAGATATACTTTTAGGGCCTGAGACGCAGTGTATTCAAATTATTCACTAGTGGCATATTTCATTTGTACACTTTTAACCACCTTCCATATGAGAACAGAAGGAACACATACAAAAAAATCTTGAGTTGGAACTCCTGGAATATTTAACATTCACACCGATTAAAGAATTGTAACTGCAAAGCATTTTTTTAAATAGAAGAGTCTTTTTCCTACAGTTTATTCTGACTATATGTATAAAACCCCAGTGCAGTCCATACTGGCTTCACCATTTCATAGCAGCATTTTCCAGTTCTAGTTGCTGTGCAAGAGCAAACAGATCTGATCTATCAGAAGCCTTTGTTTCAGAGCTTCCTCTTCAATCTGAGTAGAAGACTGAGATCCTAAAAATGCACTAGGCTGTCTTTTCTTTGATTTTTAGGGCTTTTTGCACCTACATTGAGGCATAAATATTTTCCTTTTGTTCAGTATTTCTTGCTGTAGGTAGTTTGGCTTTCCTTTCAAAAGCTACTTCTGAACAATATCTATCTTTGTTTATATTTACTTTACTAATACTGGCTGGCATTTCTATTTGACCCTCTCAGCTAAATAAATTTATTTCTATTTTGTGATCTATGGAGAACAGCACACCTCCTGAAAGCATGAATGGAGATGTGCATGTGCAGCAGTACGTACTTTTCCCTAGTTTGATCATAGACTATAAAACAACAAAGGGGAAGGTTCTTTGATTTTTTAAATCTTTCAGGTCAGAAAGAGGGGGAAGGAGATGGATGGCACAGTGCCCTGTTCAACTCGTGTATTTGTAGTTATCAGGATTTGTTTTCATAAATTTTTCAGAATTTGTTTGTACTCAGTGGCTAGCCATACAATGTGAAAAATTGCTTCTCCAGAAATTAATCTCTACATTTTATTACTCTTTAATTACATCTCCTCTTAGTTCTTTTTGTATGTCACATATAGTCATTAGGCTGGGTGAACACTTCAATAATGTAAATATTTTTCTTCTTTTGACACTTAGCTCTAATAAAATGCTGAAGTTGAGGGGGTATTTTATTTTATTTTATTGTGGTTTCCAAACTATTCAGTCAAGCGATACTACAGATATTGAATTAACCAATTAGCAGGGTTACAGTGCTCACTGTAAATATTTGGTCTACAAATTTTCTAAAGAAGTAAAGATCTGGATGGCTTCTGAAATACACTAAATATTAGCACAGTCAGCAATGCTTCTAAAAACATGATATTGCTGTCCTTCAAGTTCTGGAAGTGAATGCATGTATTTAAATAGGAATAAATTTATAAAGAAAACTCCCAAAGAACAAACTGAAACCAACATCTAGTAGAGATGATCCTTCACTTAAAAGCAGAACTTGCTTTGGATAATGTATTTACTTTGAAGTGACTGCTGTCTTTTATGTCAGTTTTATTTAATTTGTTAGAATTAAGTACTATTCTTCCCCTCCTCTGACTTCACTAATATCAATTTGCATACAGATTATCTACCATTTATTATATGCAAGAAGATTGATCTGATTGAATGGGCAAATCCACAGATGCAGAAATAAAGAGGGAAAAAAATGCATCCGTAAATATACATTCAAAATACTTCACCTTAGCTAAACAAGAACTCTGTAAAACTATATTTTGATTCCTTCCCAATTCTCTTGTCAAATATTGTGCTGATCTCAAGCTCTAATTTATCAAGGCCTTCACTTATCAGCATTTCTTTTCCTTTTGCTAAAGGAAATACTAAATACTGTTCTCCTTTATTCAATGTTTCCATTAAAACTCATTAAGAAATACTAACATAGAAAACCCATTTGTGACAGTAATATGTACTTTATGCCCAAACCAGTATGAAACATTAATGTTACCTGGCAAATAAACTACGCTTCTGCACCGGCTTCTCAAAGAAAGAAATCCGCAGATTGTGATCTCTCTACAGAAGTTTCCTGTTCATACAGAATGGCCAAAATATTGGGAAAGCAATTTATGGCTCACGGTTCCATCATAGACTCCACTAGTGAACTCAGTACTAACAATAAGACACTATGCATTGTATTTTCAACACAGTCACAATATCAATTTGTACGATATACTTTATATTGATACTTAAGGCAAAGCGCAAACATTGCTACCAAGCATGCAGTATGTCTGGGTAGTTTATAACAAGAGTTATTACAATTACTGTGAGCATTCAATACTACCAGCAAGAAACATTATCTGTCTCATTTGTTTTTATTCTATTCTTATTTTGATCTCACAATATTTCTAATTAAGTGTCCTGCAACAACTGTATTTCATGAACAACTTTTATTAAAGACATTGATGCTTTCTCATTTCTTCTGTAAAGGTTATTATGTTAATGCAACTGTCACTTTTTGTGAGTAAATAAGACCAGGAATATTATAACTAAAATCAAACAGAAATTAGAGGTTGAATTAAGGCTGGATGAATAAGTAATTTATTGAGTTCAATTAAGAGGCTTGTGGATTGTTGTTTTTTTGTTTGGTTTTTCTTTCAGTTCCTTCTAAAGCCTTAACTAGAATAAACTACTAAAACTCAAATTCCTTTTTAAGAGCAGAGCACATCATGAAGCCAACACACATAATTCTGGACTTGCAGAGACAATGTAATTTACTGCTGCTCCCCAAACAATATTGAATACAAACAAAAACTTGCTGCATCCCACAGAGACTGGACCACTCAGGTCATTGCATGCTCAGTATAGAGAAGATACCTTCATTTCCATCTGTCTTTAAATCTAAAACATTTTCTTCCGTTTATCTCCACTTTTAATACAGAACAACCATTAAAAAAATTAAGCAGGGAGAAAAATGCATATCTATCCCTTGCTTCAGCTTCTATTTTGGAAGTGTTTGAAAATAATTTTTCCACATTTCTCAGGCAAAATATGTTAAAGATAACAGGATAATAATAGTAATTATGAAAGCCTCCTAGGATTATAAAAGTTGGAATGCCAAATCCAAATGAAATCTATGTCCATATTTATTGCCAGAAAAGAAAAATACCATTCCACTGGAAGGATCAAAGCCACCCAAACTGATGTTGTACATGACAAAAACCGTTATCTTTAAACTGCTGATCTTTGTCAAAATATTGAAAGAAACCAGCATGTTAAGTGATGGCAACTACATGTGAACTTCTACATTAAATGCATTTTCAAAGAGTCACTTAGCAATTTATTGTAGTAGTTTAAAAAGAATATTCCATGAACTCAATGTATTAGTGTTTTGGTAATCAATAATGGAAATAGGTTTCAAAGCAAGTGCTTTGAATGAACATTTAGCAGGAAGCTAGAAGCTATAAAATTAATAGCTGGGGACAGTTCACTGAGGAAATGCCAAATAAGGAATTCTTATGCTTATATTTCAAAAGTATTTCCACAAGCTACAGTAATTATGAAACATGCTCTCCTACAGCTTTTACACACGAGTAATAGGGTTAAATTCACATGTTGGTTTTCACTTCAGTGAGGGCATTAAGCCATATCTTCCTTTTCTAAATGGCTTCTTACTTTCATGATGCATGTAGGTGCCTAACACATTTTTATACCTTGTCTTCAGTCATATTTGCTTGAAAGTAGACAAGAGATTAACAAACACGGGAAACTAGACAGGAGACAGTACAGTTAAAACCAGAAGACAACAGAATCACAGCTTGTTTCTTTACCAATCCAAACTAAAAGTTTCCTTTGATAAAATTTTCAACACAAGCTTGAAAAGAAAAACAATACTGCAGTCATAAATATAAATTTTTTTTCTATGCTGCTTGTAAGACTTAGCTGAAGAAAAAATACAAAAGTAGCTCTAAATAAATAATAACCAACAAAATTATGTGAGCTAAATAGTCTATCCTTCAATAAATTGGGCTGGAACCTGAATTATTGTTTCTTAGATTACAAGAAATGCCATCACCATCAGCATTAATAATGATTTCAATGATATACAGAGAACTCATCATGAATATTTCCATCATATCACTACCATCTCAAAAATCTCATTTTAATAAAATGTATGATAGAAGGCTGCTTAAAGTACATTGTTTCTTGTCTGATGCTGTTATGATGATGTATTACATCAACTAAGCAATGAGGCTGCAGTGATATATTCTTACAGTATGTTGTAAGAGTGTCCCTTTACAATAGATGATTATTTGATACATCACAAGAGCTCATAGTCTGGGACACAAATCTCTTTTATAAGTTTTTAACTTTGTGGAAGTATGCATTTTGCTAAGAAATAATTTGAAGTCTGGAAAACGGGCTACTGTAAGTCAACATTTCATGTTACTGGGGTTCAGTGAGTGCACGAGAAAGCTCTCCATTCAAAAAGATATCCCATTTAAAATAGCCTGTATTTCAGAGAAGCAGACCAGAGAATCATTACGGTATGCGTTTGAGCCCAAATGTCTTTGAATAGTGGAAAGGAAAATGTTTAAGAAGCAGCTACCATGAGGGACTTGAAAATAAAACGAGTCAGTTCAAACAGGGAACTGACATTGTGACAGGTGGATTAATGGCAACGAGACATAACAGGGAGACAGAGGAGGATAATATCAAGATCTTTCTGCAGTCTTCATTACTTTGATTACTGAATAATACACCTAGAAATAACATAAACAGGAACAATCATTCCAAAGGGCAAACAAATGAAGTAACACAAATTCTGCAGAGATATTAAAAACATGGACAAGCATTTACATATTCAGGAAGACATGAGAAAAATAATGGGGATGGGATTCCATGCAATGGGAAAGCAGCACAAGCAGATGAACTCTTAAAAAAGTGAAAGATCCCATTCTTGCACAAAATGCTGTCAGTAATTAGGCACAAGGCACTGATCTGGCACAAAACACAATGTGCATGGAGTATTTTCTAACTCATTTTTCCTAAATGTGAAGAAAGCTCACATTTGAGTCTAAACAAGCAAATTCCAGGTTTCCGAAAGTCTGCCATTAGAGCCCCAGTATTCTACCTGAAACAAATGGGAGCACAAAAGTTCAGTAGGGAAACATCAAATACAATTCAAGGCTTACTGAGAAGTTCTGATTTCAGTTTTATCAACAAATCTGGGGGAAGAGACATACAGCCACTTTTTTTTCCTTATAAACATACTGAAAGGATCTCAAAGAGCCTTCACTGTTTCTCACTTCTGCACCATAAGCAGACTGTCGGGCTCATTTTAAAATTCTACATCTGCATTTACAAATGATGCAGGTCTTTATAAACACTGCCCCTCATTTTACATGGATTAATAGGTTGTCTCCTTCTGGTGTCTTTTTTTATTAAAAACAAATACATATACACAGAGCTTCCATATGGTTTGATAGCCTTCAACTTGCCTTCTTCTCTGTTTAGTTACTTGGCTTCTGTCATGAAGCTGAGTTTCATACTGAGGCACAAATCCACTGCCCTCCCATAGTGCTGCTTGGCAGTAGGCAGAGTGAAGCTGAAGCTCTGATTTCATGTTAGTGCTGGCTCTGGCTCAGCATCCCAACAAGCTTCCCAGGGGCTGGTACTGTGGGGAATTCCTGCTGAGGATTCAATTAGTGCTAGGGAAAAGTAGACCAGTGCCAGGTGGCAACATGGGCACACAGGCAGGTCTAGACCTTTAATTTGTGACTACTGCTCACCATTCCCATTTTAAAGGGCAAGTGCTCAGGGGAATGCTCAGCTAGAAGCAGGGTTCATGGTAGTATGGTCAGCAGCATACCTGGGAGATTTTTAGGAATTCAGCAACAAAATAATAACAGAAAGCTGAAAACTTATTTCAGAACGATACTGGACAATCTATTTCATTTACTTTTATAAGCTTATTTTTTCGAAAGATGTACTTGCCTTGAATCTGTTGACTTCTCTTTGTCCATCACTGAAATAGTTCTGTTAGATTTTTGAAATTAACTACCATTTAATTAGTAACTTTGAGGGGAGACTGCTAAACACATCTGGAAAACCAGGTTCCTCAAGCTGAGTATTCAAAAATGGAAACATAATGAACATTTCTGAAATGTCTGGTTGTCTACTTTCGCAACATGCTTCATTCTCGGTCTTGAAATATAAAAATGACATTTCTAAGTGGAAACCAAGATGAGTTAGTATTTCCCGCACTTTTCATTAAGAACTTATACCTAACTAGATGTTGCTTATGCATCTTCTATGTGGAGCCCACAGTTGCTGATGGGCTCGGACTTGGCCAGCATCAAGTCCATCTCAGAGCTGGCTGTCATTCACTCTATCAGACATGGGGGAAGCTTCTAGCAGCTTCTCACAGAAGCCACCCCTGTAAGCCCCCGCTATAAAAACCTTGCCACACAAATCCAATACAATAATGAACATGTTCACTGCAACTGGTATAATTAAGAAAACATTGGAAAATAAACTGCAGTAGAAAATGAGGTTGCAAGAGGATGTATGTGTATTTTTAACATTTAAGGGAACTGAAAATATAGTGGAATTAAAATACCTCAAGACAGTCTAATCTCTGCCAGTGATGTATGTACAGCACTTACAGCACAATATTCTGACACACATGAAAATAAGTGGGCTTTCTGGACAACTTTAAGATGTAAAGACATGCCCATGCATTTCCTCCACTTTCAGTGTAAGCTGGAGCAATCCTACCACCTGTCTCACAATAGCTTAGTTCTTAAATACTTATCTGTAAGGAAAATAAATTTACTCTACTTCTACAATAATTTCTTTTTTCAGAACCTCACTTCAGCCTTAACAAGAAATTGTTTAGTCTATATCTTTAAACTGAGTACCTAGTAGTGAGAGAGTGTACTGGTGAAGGAGCTAGGGCAGATGGATGCTGAAAATTTCACTCCCTAGCACCAGGCGCTGTCATTATGTCATTTGGGTCTGCTCAAAGGCAGAAAGTAGGTAAAGACGTTGTGGATCCTTGTAGCTGAAATTTCCCTACTGCTGTGACACCAAGGAGGGGAACATTTGGCTTAGTGCAGTGATGAATGAGAAAGTCATTATTATGAGATACATTATGTTTTTTTCCCCTATTGGCACTGTAAGAGAAAACCACTGCTGCTAACTTAATTTTCCACCAGTTTATCTGCATTTTACACTAAAACTGCACTGGACCACAGTATAGAATCATAGAATCATAGAATAGTTAGGGTTGAAAAGGACCTTAAGATCATCTAGTTCCAACCCCCCTGACATGGGCAGGGACACCTCACACTAAAGCATATCACCCAAGGCTCTCTCCAACCTGGCCTTGAACACCACCAGGGATGGAGCATTCACAGCTTTCCTGGGCAACCCATTCTAGTGCCTCACCACCCTTATAGTAAAGAACTTCTTCCTTATATCCAATCTAAACTTCCTCTGTTTAAATTTTAACCCATTACCCCTTGTCCTATCACTACAGTCCCTAATGAAGTGTCCATCCCCAGCAACCCTATAGGCCCCCTTCAGATACTGGAAGGCTGCTATGAGGTCTCCACGCAGCCTACCCTCCTCCAGGCTGAACAGCCCCAACTTCCTCAGCCTGTCTTCATACAGGAGGTGCTCCAGTCCCCTGATCATCCTCGTGGCCCTTCTCTGGACTTGTTCCAACAGTTCCATGTCCTTTTTATGTTGAGGACACCAGAACTGCACACAATACTCCAGGTGAGGTCTCACGAGAGCAGAGTAGAGGGGCAGGATCACCTCCTTCAACCTGCTGGTCACGCTCCTTTTGATGCAGCCCAGGATACGGTTGGTTTTCTGGGCTGCAAGTGCACACTGAAGCCGGCTCATGTTCATTTTCTCACAGACCAGCACTCCCAAGTCCTTCTCCGCAGGGCTGCTCTGAATCTCTTCTCTGCCCAACCTGTAGCTGTGCCTGGGATTGCTCTGACCCAGGTGTAGGACCTTGCACTTGGCATGGTTAAACTTCATGAGGTTGGCATCAGCCCACCTCACAAGCATGTCAAGGTCCCTCTGGATGGCATTCCTTCCCTCCAGCATATCAACCGAACCACACAGCTTGGTGTCATTGGCAAACTTGCTGAGGGCACACTCAATCCCACTGTCCATGTCACTGACAAAGATGTTGAACAAGACCGGTCCCAACACCGATCCCTGAGGAACACCACTCGTTACTGGTCTCCAGCCAGACATTGAGCCATTGACCACAACTCTTTGCGTGCAGCCATCCAGCCAGTTCTTTATCCACCGAGTGGTCCATCCATCAAATTGATGTCTCTCCAATTTAGAGACAAGGATGTCATGCAGGACAGTGTCAAAGGCTTTGCACAAGTCCAGGTAGATGTCATCAACTGCTCTACCCCAGTCCATCAGTTCTGTAGCCCCATCATAGAAGGCCACCAGATTGGTCAGGCAGGATTTCCCCTTATCGAAGCCATGCTGGCTGTCACCAAGCACCTTGTTGTTTTTCATGTGCCTTAGCATGCCTTCCAGGAGAATCTGCTCCAAGATTTTGCCAGGCACAGAGGTGAGACTGACTGGTCTGTAATCCCCCAGGTCATCCATTTTCCCCTTCTTGAAAATGGGGGTTATATTTCCCTTTTTCCAGTCGTTGGGAACTTCACCTGACTAACATGATTTTTCAAAAATGATGGACAGTGGTTTAGCAACTTCATTTGCCAGCTCCTTCAGGACCCGCAGATGGATTTCATCAGGTCCCATGGAATTCTGCATGTTCAAGTTCTTAAGATGGTCCCAAACCAGATCCTCTCCTACAATGGGCCCAAGGTCTTCATTCTCACAGTCCCTGCATCTGCCTTCCATGACTTGGGTGGTGTGGTCAGAGCCTTTGCCAGTGAAGACTGAGGCAAAGAAGTCATTCAGAACCTCAGCCATCTCTAAATCCAGGGTAGCCAGTTCTCCTGATACCTTGTGGAAAGGGCCCACATTGTCCTAGTCTGTTTTTTATTTGCTACGTACCTGTAGAATCCCTTCCTGGTATGTTTCACATCCCTAGCCAAGTTTAATTCTAACAGGGCCTTAGCTTTCCTAACCCGGTCCCTAGCTTCCCAGACAACATCCATGTACTCTTCCCAGGCTGCCTGTCCTCGCTTCCACCTTTTATAAGCCTCCTTTTTCCTTCAGATTTTCCTCAGCAGCTCCTTATCCATCCAAGGAGGTCTCCTGGCCCTCCCGCTGCTCTTCCTTCTAGTTGGGACACAACACTCCTGAGCTTGTAAAACAGAGTAAGAACAAAAAGCAATTTAAACTTTCTTCCATGGATCCCAATATATATATATATATATTTGCAGATGTTTATAACAGAATAGAATGGAGTAGAATAGATCTGTATGTCATTTATACCACCAAAACACTCATTATAACTTAGATCTGGAAAATAATAGTGAACCAATGTATATCACTGGATTATAAATGAAGCATTGTGATTGCACTGAAGCATCTGCATAATAGGTAAAGAGGTACCAGCCAATATACTTGCAAAAGTTGTAAAACTTTACAGGAATTAGACTTTCTTACCCAAGCTTTCCTAACCTGGGTAAGTCTCATTTTACTGTATGTTTATACTACACTTATGCTCATCTATAAATCTCCATTTAGGAAAATATTTTGGTCAGTCCCACAGTGGAAAAATTCAGGCAGGTTTCACAGTAGTGCAGATGGTTTACAGTAACTTCAGCTTGGATTCTTTCTTCCCTTCTGTTCTGCTTGTTCATGTTTATATATACTTTACAAGGAAAATTTACTGAAAAAGTCCTCTTAATCTTAGCAACAGTAACAGAATCTGACCTTATGCAAAACTCTGAAAAGATACTAAATGCCAACATTCATATACCAGGTGGGGTAGAATGAATTCCTTTAGGCAGCCCAAATCTGAGCCTAGCTTTCACCTACACTTACAAGCTTACAAATTCAGATAAAAAAATGGTGAGTAGTTTTCCTGAATTGCTTTGTTTTCTTTGTCCAGCCTGACCCAAAATTGAGATTTATATTTTAAAAATTGTCTTTATACTCCCTTGGAGGCCACCTGAGCTATTTTAAGTACCATGTAAACCACTCAGACATAACAGTGCTTCTTCCAACGTTGCCATATGAAAAAAATTGAAGCTTATTCCCCCCATATATTGCTCACAAATGCCTCATTGTCCCTTTGACAAATGGTCTGTGGCAAATTGCTGAAATCATCTCTTGCAGCACTGCATCTTAAAAGATTCATGCCATTGAATACTCTCCCTCAAAGGCTAAAGTCTAGCCTCAAAATTCCAAATATTGCAGCTTAATAAAATTTTAAAGACTGAGAGACCCTCTCTTGGGATCAGCTGTCAAACATCTATTGAAAAGAAGAGACATAAACAGCCTCCACCCCAGAGTCTGAATGTCTTAGTCTTTGGCAAAAGAAACAAAAAAAAGAACAAAAAAAGAAGACACAGCAAGGGGTGCTTTTCACTGAAAAAAACCCACCAGAATATGCTTTTTGATGTTAAAATACTAGGGTTTTGATCTTCTGTTGAAGACTATGACAGGGATACTTATTTTAAATGTTAGGATCCTTCTTGTAACAAAAAAGAACAACTACAGTTATTTTTTGTCTGGCATTTTTAAATATCCACTGCTTTTGTAGAACTTCCTTGGGAATTGCATATATGCTTCCACCACACACAGAGCCTTCCCCTGGTATCTGCTCTCAGCCTCATCAGCCCAGCTTCATCTGGGGCTTTCCTCCCTGCCCTTAAGAAGGAGCAAGTTCACTGTAGTTCATGATACTTCTCATTTTGTTTATTTCCTCCTAATCAAGCCCTTTCACAGATACTTTAAGAAGTTCCAGTGACACTCTTCATTATTGTATGCTTAGAAAGCTACTCCCCCTGTATCTCTTCTAGGAGGGAAAACCAATTCACGTTTGATGATCAGAGGAAAGTCAATACAAGGCAGTGTGCATGGACTACAGCTGGGTGAGTTTACAATCCAGAATCTCTGCACAAACACGTTGCACTGGTGGTTTAAAATCACATGCGAGGTTGGGAACTGAAGCAACACATGGGGACACACATCTTGTTCCACCATGTCAATGGAGGATAGGAGCGGTGGACTTGCCTTTCAGGAGCAATGTCAATAATTGTCACCATTAGAGCTCATCAGTCAGAGTGCAAATAGGCATCAATTAGTCCTAAACAATGAATGGCATTCCTCTCCAGCCCCCAAACCCACATCTTTAATTATGGATGACTTTTATACTCACATCTAACATATGCTAAATAAAGGTATCACTTTTATTGTGCCTGTCAAAGTTATTTTTGAATGTGAAACCCATGAAATCTACTGCAACCACTTTAGATCCTGGAAGAGAAGAATGGGAGCTATTTAATAAGAATTAATGGGAGATGTACTGAAACCTGGGCTCTGAGCATTCCCCATGCTCTCAGACATGCATTATGTGGGCATTGAGTGAGAGTTGTAAAACTTTCAAATTCCAACCTATTAATCAATGCTATAACACTTAGTGGTAAAACTCCCGAGTAATTAATGCTTAGCTGATGTTATAAAATGATGGGTTGTTTATGCTGTTTCAAGCATACCAGCAAGTCTCTATGTTCCCAGCTACAAAGTGGTGCTTAGGGAATAATCAATCATTTCTACCAAGTTAGCAAAGATTATTTATTTTGAGTACTAACTGCAGAATACAGTTCAAACTACTTCAATTTCAGACACTTTTTCTATGCAATACAAGACAAACAGAATACTTCTACGCACACCATTCTAAGATTAGAAGACTCAAAACTCTACTGACACACCTATGGTCTTATGTATTTTGTTCCTTTGTACATGCTCCTTGTGGCACTTTTGCAATACATTGCATTCCAGTCTTATGGTTCAGTGCCCACAGAAATTACGGCAAATACTCTTAGAACTTCCAGAATTGAATGGGTCAGAATCTCGTTCTTGCCCTTCATTTCACAAAACTACAAATGTGTAACCTATAGAAAATTTAAGTGCAAACTGAGTAGCCTCCTCTATCTGAACAAAATTAAGCCTGCAGAATTAAATGAACTGTTAACCTCACAATATTTGCACTGCACTTGTAATTTGGGCTTTGAATAATGCCATTGCTCAGTGACATTTCAGTTGCACTGGCAGAAGGAAAAATTCTTTTATTTTTATTTTTAGCATAAGTCTTTAAGTTCAGCATGCTCAAATAAAGTAATCGAGCGATGGTAAAAACAATGGCACAAAGAAGTGGGGCTTCGTGTTCATCAGAAATTCTCTTTAGTTGAAGCAAAAGTGTGCTACAGGACTCTCAGAATAAAAAACTGAGCTAGATATAGTACTGCTATTGATCAGTAAGACAGAAGGGCAACTAATATATGCTAAGTCTAAATCTGATCTCTATTGCCTCTCCAAGAAAGGAATTTCTATTGTATCAGCTGGTGCATGCATATATTACACATGGAGAGTTTTAATGTTTCCACAGCATTTCAGATGCTGCCAGTGTTCTTGCCATCTTCTTCAAATCTGCTTTCTTCCCTGTATTTGAAATCCCCAAGTTTAAATATCCTGATTTGACCATACCTGATTTCACTGAGTTTACTCAGGGCTAAAGCAGGTATTTTTTCCTTGGCACAATTATACTAATATTATGTAAATAATATATATATAAAAAATATACTCTCAAATGTACTCTCTCTATATTCTCTCTCTGTATACACAGATATTTATACACATAGATATGAAAGCTAAGAGGAACAGCCAATATACAATTCCCACTCTAACAGCACATGAAATTCTGAAGTTAGGCTGGACTACTGTCCAAAGTGGTCCATGCATGCAAGTAGTTTCTACTTATGGTGTCCTGATGAACAAAAGACAATGGAAGTAAAATCATCAGAAAATCAAATAATATATAAAATGATTTTTTAATGTAAAATTATGGTATGTGTTTATATTACTGGAGATTATGTAATAATTCAATGCGTGTATAAGCAATGAAGAAAAATTATAAATCTGTAAGTTTTAAGCATTAAAACTGCTTTCTACACTACAAACTATTTTCCATAATTAGCATACCTGCCTCTTACATGCTTCCAAAAAATAGAACCAAGAAAGAAGAAATGGCCCCTCACTATTCATGTCTGAGACCATCAGAATAAATAAATTCCCAAATCTGTGATTGCAGCTGGAATGTGGTTTTTAAGAAGTTCATAGCTACGTTATATTAGGCCAATCACCATATATGAGATTATTTTTGAAGAGAGGTCTCTGAAACAGAGGACTTCAGCAATGCTACTGCTTGAAATATAACTTCAGATACAGCTAAAACTGTAACTGGAAAACTCAGCCATGCGTTCAAGATGTATGGGAATAACTGAACAATCAGGACAACTCCTGTGGTAACTTCCAGTGAAAAATGCAATGCAGCTATACCACACGGATGTAGAGCATACACAGCTGTTATGCAACACCTGCCTGGAGGTGGGCATGCCTGCCTGACCCCAAGAACGAACCTGTGTGGGCAGCGGCTTCCATCCCACATACCCGCAGTACGAAAACATCATAGCAAGATGCTGGTGAGGGGCTGCTGGGAAAGCAGTGAAATGCTCTCTTCTCTCATTCATTGCACTGAGGAGTCTGACCTAAGCATGTCACAATGATATCATGACTATGTTAGAGCACTGCAGCAGTTTAGTGTTTCTTCAACTCTTGCCTGAATTACAGGTAACACAAACTTTTCTTGTTTTAAATTATAGTACTCAAAGCAATCTTCAAGTTCTCATATTCTAGCACATACAAAGAACTCCACAATAATGGTTTAAATGTGAAGCACACTGAGAGGCAGAGGTAAATAGAGATGAATTTAAAAGACGGAGTAATTTTCTAATAAATTGGTTGAAGAGTTTAGGGGACAGTTGTTAAAGTTCTGAAACTGGCAGGTCTATGAATGGTATTAGCTTTTAAAAGAGCATTTAAAGCCTAAACGATCACTGCCAAAATACTCTCCATAAGTAATGGAGAAATGCCTACCACTTATGGATAATTACTCATTTCCACCCATTTCTAAAAGCAGTGGCAGGAGGTGAGACATGAATTGTGCAGCATTTCATTACATAAGGACACACTGAGTCTTTTTTTGGAATGTAACCTGCCAAAATCTAAAAAATATATCTTATTAATAAATCATGTTTCTCAAAGGCACTTTGCATTTCATAGAATACAAGACAACAGCTAGAAAGGGTAAGAAGACTTTTAAAGCCAGAATGATGAATATGATGATTTCCTTCCTGCCAGATCTGCATTACACTGCAGCCCCATGTGCAGAGACTTGAACTTTAGAGCTGCATACTATGTAATCTAAAACATGAAAGGGATAGAGATGGCACTGCTGACACCTGCTGATGACCAAGGAGAGTTTCCTATTTCCTGGAGTGTCGAGAAACTTGCTGAACCATAGACTCATGTCGCAAACGAACACTACCATTCCTTAGTTGGTAATAATGGCTAGACAGAAGAGAAGGGGAAAACGCTTACTCTCTTACAATTTTCTTTTTTTTTTTTTTTGTTAGACTGCCTTCATGCTTTGAAGTTATGGGTGAATAGAACATTATTCCTCATGCTTCATAATGAATGGACAAGATAACTGTGGCTACTGGGACTTGTGACAACTTATCTTGTTCTCACACTCACTGTAAGCCATATGTAAACCTTTCTAGTTTGTGTAAAACTAGAATTCCAGAGGTGGAGCTCTGCCCTTCCAGACTACCAGACCAAAGCTCCAGAGGAGAAACCTCTACACTTTGCCATGTGGCCATAATAAGCTGGAGGGACCAAGAATCTGAGCAGAAGTATGATCTAATCATTGCAGCAAGAATACAACAAAGCAGGATGCTTATGATATAGTTACTGTGCTGCTGAAAGTTCCAGGGATAAACAGGAGCTCTAAGCAGTATCCTAAGGACTCAAAACAATACAAATCAATTAATTAATAATTGAAGCAACCACCAGGAAAACTGCCTGTTGCTTGAACAGCTAAATGTGCAACAAGCTTTATGGGTTGGACACAAATGTAGAAGTCTGGAAAACAGAAAAGCCATGGATGTGACCATGCTGACACAATCTATACTCAGCATGTCCAGGGGACAGGCAATTCTCAGAGTACCACAGCCAGTGATGTCTGACAGACTGAGTAACAGTGCTCCGGGAAAAGGGAGAGGAAGGAAAAAAGCTCCAGATCACCTTGGTGGGTAAGGTCTAAGCTGGAATATTGACTGCTGTTTCCTCTGTCCTCAGAGCTGAGCATCTATCACGAGCAAGTTGAAGCCATGGAAGCAGCTATGATGAGAGACCTGGTGATACGGGACTTGTCATGAGATACAGAGCCTGACAGTGCAGGCATCATGGAAAACAGATCTGATAGGACACTCTGATGAGGGTCTGCTTACGTAATGCCAGAATGACTGCATCTCTCTTAAATAAAAATCTATCCTGTTAACCCTGGACTCCCTGGTTGCCAGCAGGCATCCCCTGAGCCCAGCTAGGGGTCAGGGAATGCCAATGGGGGGCTTGAGCCAGAATTATTTGGAGGTTGTTTATTTAAGAGGGAAGCTTTAGGAACTGAGCCTGGTCCTTTTCAGTTGAAGGATTATTAATTTGAAGGATTATGATTTTTGAAGTACCCCATGGCAGCTGTTGTCTGAATTCTTAAAGAGTCCACTGTGAATCATGAGTCAGCTGGATATTTCAGTTAATTCTGCAGCTCTGATAGGGAGGGAAAGGAAGGATTGGGGATAATTCCAGTAATATAATGTCTACCACTGTGGAAAGTGTACAGGACAACACATCTCTTGGTATTGGACTCCTGATAAATAAAATGAGGGTGGTTATTTTTAATTTAGTATTGCAGAATGTAGGTCGCAGGCAACACAGAGTCTTTGATGCCTAGAGAATATTCACAATGCAATTTACCTTTAGGTTTTATTTGTGTACTGCAAGGCCCTCTTTTAGAAAACTGCACAAAAATAATCCTTAATTTTAACCCTATATTAAAGTAGAACACTAGTCTAGGCCACAAATACTTAAGGATATTAACTAATTAGTGTTGTAACTGTTTTTGGAAAAGGAATGCTGCAATTTAAAATGGCAACAAAACAGGAATGTTATTTTTATCTGTGAAACCTCTCAACAGCAGCTGCCTCAAAGGGACACTACCATGAAAATATGCGTATCAGTCTCCTATCTTCTTGATATTTTATGCCCTTACTCATCTTCATATCATACGTTGCTGCAAGCCAGTCCTGCCTATTCTGAATTGAACTGCCATGTCTTTCCAGGTCAAAGAGCAAAGCTGCTAGCTATGGATTTCATTTAATTAGTGCCCTCCTTTTAATATACATATATTTTAGTTTTTTATTTTCTTAGGTCTTTGCACTTTTTTTTAATTTTATTTTTTTTTTCTCCCTCACCACCTCAGTAAACTCCATGTAGTCAAGGAGACCAGACACAAATCAGTTCTCAGGATCAACAAATTCTAACTCATCATTCTGGAGCCTTGATGAAAACATTGTTTTCTTCTGTCCTGTATAACTGGTTAGGAATACAACCCTACCTTCACTTGTGAATTTCATGGAGAAAGAAAATAGTAATAGCACTCCCTATTAACTTCCTGTAAAATAATTTCATGTCAAGGGATTTTTTACACTTGCTTTTTTCCTTTCTTATTGCAGGATATTACTGGATCATTACATCGACAGGGAAGAAAACCAAACCAATTCACCCAAACCCTGAAGTATTTTTAAGAGATCTGGAAAAAAATGTCACACACAAAAAAACAATCTTGCAGTAATATTTAATTGCCCATATTCTATCTTTCTGCTGTCATTAGTTGGGTAGTACCAGTATAATTCAGAGTAGAATTTGGCCCATTATATTTAACTCATCTACACTTTTGTTGCAAAATTCTCACATGTCCTTGCTAATTAATCCTCAGATCTAAACACTGGATAACAGCACATTTCAGAAATTAGGAGGAGAAAAAGAATCAGTTGTCACCATCATATGAGTAATTCAATAGTACTGGAATATCCCGAGGGTGGGCATGAATAAACAATTCATGAAGAGCTGGTAAATTACATTTCAGCTTCTGTTTATTGCAAAACTAGATACTAGTCAAATACTTAGCTCTATCAAATAAAGATAGTCCATTGGGCTTAGAATAAAGAGCATTTCTTAAGAGTTTTTCTCCTATATTTATTTTGTGCAGGATAGGTTTAGGTTTTTAAGTAGTCCTGAACAGAAACAGATGAGATTATATCAGACAAGGTCAAAGAGGAAATCTGCTGATCGGCAGCAAACTGTGCTAGCCCTTAATTCTTTCATAGTGTACGCAAAAAAATAATGAACTAAAAACCATATCTTTCAGGTTTTAAACCAATTTTTAAGATAACATAAAAATAAATACAATTTATAATATCTTCAGTGTACATTGAGGAGCATTTGTAACTCTCATGGTTACTGAGCCAAGGACAGCAACACTAGCTATCTAATGGATGAACCAGTAGCAGGTGATTGTTTTAAGACCACAGTTTATGTTCGTCCTATAGCCCAAAAAAAAAAAAAAAATTAATTTAACCCTTTGAAGTCAATATTTATAGAAAATCAATGCAGAAGAGATTACTGAATACTATTCAGTGTGAAATTGCTGGCAAATAATCAGAGAATAACTGTGTGTAAAAGGGACTTCTACAGGCCACCTGGGAACTTTTCAAAACAGAACCAACTTTGAAGTGGTATCTAACTCTTAAATTGGATCAGATTGCTCAGGGGTTTATCTGGCCACGTTTTTCATACCTCTAAGGATGGAGATTATGAAACATCTCTGGGTAACTTGTTCCAATGTCTGACCATCCTCTTTATGAATACTTTTCCTGAGAGCTGTTCAGAATTTTCCTCGTTGCAGCTTAAGCCCTATTTTTTTGTGTTGCTTGCCAACATAAAAGCCTCTACCACTCTGTTTCAGGTCACATTGTGGATTTACGTAATGCTAGGACAGCACCACTTAGAAAACCTAGAGCTGTGGGAATATTCTCTATCTGTATAGTGGTTGTGAAAATCCCTTAAATCGGAAAAAATACCAGTTCTCCTGCTAGATTCACCTATTTGTTGTTGGGGAATACTCTCCAGTGAAATCATCCTCCTTTCAGTGGGGAGTAGAGAACATTATTAGGGGACAGAAAGTGCAGCAGGAAGGTCACATGAAAAATAAATCCCCGATAGAATGCAGCCTTTACCAGTGTAAACAGAAGAATTATTTTTATTATTATAGTGCTTATTCACATACATTAAAAGCAGTGTGATCAAGACCTACTTGCTACTTAACATATACCAAAGAAGCTCATTGTAAACCTGGGATTTTTATTTATAGAATCATAGACTCATAGGATAGTTTGGGTTGGAACGGACCTTCAAAGTCCATCTAGTCCACCCTCCCTGCAATGAGTAGGGATATCCTCAACTAGATCAGGTTGCTTAGAACCACATCCAGCCTGGCCTTGAATGTCTCCAGAGACAGCGCATCTGCCACCTCTCTGGGCAACCTGTTCTAGTATCTTACCACTCTCATTGTAAAATATTTCTTCCTCGTGTCCAGCCTGAATCTCCCCTCTCTTAGTTTACACACATGTATTTATAAGCCTCATTTGTTCTGTAAAATTGCAGTTTGGTAAAGTCATCAGGACAAGCCTGAAATCCATTGTTAATTGTCTTAAACATTATTTATGTTCAAAAATACCAGATCCAATGAATCTGCTACTGTATTCCTCAGCAGTAATGCTGGTGAATCAGTCTCTATACTCTTAAGTTGGTTGGCCAGTTAATTCCACAGTGTCTAATAAAATTAATGAGTTTTTTACAACTTAGGCTTTTTGGATACATTTTGGCACTGAGCGTGAGATTTGTTTGTGGAAGAGGCCCTAGGCCTAATGAAATCTCAGGACCATAAAAGATGCTGTTAGTCTTTAGGGAAGTATTATAAAGGAAAGCTAGCAAACACCTCACTAGCCCTCTCATGCCAGCAGAAATCTGCTTTGGAGCAGTTTAGGAGAAGAAAAGTTTGAAAGTAAATGGGACAAAAAAACTGCCCTTTAAAATGACGAATAAGCTTCTGGGATGCTTAATCTAACCACTGCAGTATTCACTCTTTTAGACCTGGGGAGAAAGGTGAGGTGGGCCTGTGGGACTGTTTGTCAAGAAAATTATCAAGACAAAACTCATATTAACTGTCTCAATATACTCTATGAGGTACCAATAAATAGCACTGAAGTGACAATCTCTGTAATGAGATTCACAATCATTCTCATCACAAAACCACACGATTTATGAGTGTGAATTGATACCCCAGCCAGAAATGTCCTGATAGTCAGATATTAACTGAAAGCTACAGGTTATTTTAACAATATTTTCCTGTTCAGATGTTACATTTGATTTGTTTCTACCTGCTACTGTAGTTTATACTGACAGCGTTAAAAATGGGTTACTGCACTGTGGCATTTTACAAAGGTTCATGTCACCTCTTGTTACTTCATTTCATGTTGCAACATGACAGAGCACAGTCTGATACAATGTAGTGTGGCCTCCTATATTAGAAAGGGTCGAATATTTTCCCAGAAGTAATATTTACATTGCAATTGATATTAACACAGCAGTATTAAATGTTATATCAAACTGTGGCAGCACATTATTTTCTGTTTCTGTTAATTTACGTGGCTCATACACACTAGGTTACATCAGTCAAAACTGTGCATCAGAAAACTATTTCTCTAGTACAGGGCAGGACTAAGAAGAAAGCATGGATAAAGGCCAAACTAAAATAAACAAGTTTTTCCTCCCAAAATATATTAAAAAAAGTTACATTGTAAATTCCTAAGCTTGTAGAAGTGTTTGCCATTTTATGGTCTTAATAAAGCACTCAGATGAGACTATACTGCATAGTCAAGTCAAAACTCTTGCCTATTTGTGTATAGAGTAAGAATGCATGGCCCACTAGACTCTGCAGTTATTTGTACACCTCATTTTAGCTCTACTCATCACCTTAGGTTATAAGGAGAAGGAAAGGTCAGCTTTTTCTCTTATGGCAACAAACTCATCACAGGTGCAACCTGTATCTTGGAAAAAACCCAAGTTGTTCTTTTCATTTTATTTCCTGTAGTTCATGATGTGAATATAGAATTAGCTCAAATATTTACCTGTAGACTCTAAACTTAAGATGAAATTACCAAAACACTCCTAGTTCCAGAGTTTTACTTGTTTTTCTCCTAAATAATATTTTTAAAGGGCTACAAGGGGAAGGTTCAAATTAAATTGACAGTTTTAACTTGTGTTTGAGAGCTCTGGAATTACAATGAACATTTTAGCATATGGGTCTTGCCAGTACTGCTGGCCTCTTCTCACCACAGAGAATCCTGCTGTTACTCCTTCTTTGAGTTCAGCCTATTTTGCAAGAATCTGGTGTTTCCCATTAAAGCCATAGAAAAAAAGGAAAGCACTTCAGAATACTAAAGGAGAAGAGTGTAAGTTCTAGTAAGAGTCATAATCAAGGTTGGTGTTTAAAAAAACCTGAGAATATACAAAATCACATTTATTTGATTGAATAATATACACTGGGAAATCAAGACTGAAGGGATGGGAGATCAAATACCTGGTATTGGTAAATTTCTCAGAAGTGTATCCTAACTAAATGGAACATTACTCTACAAATGATACTATTGAGAGCTTAGTACACATAAGTAATCATTGACTATTTCTCTACTCGGTACTGTGTAACAGCCTAGAAATGTGATCTTTCCGTGTACTGACTACCACTGACAGTTGGCAAAAGTCTAACTGTTGGTACAAAATTTAAATGAATGTAACTTAAAACAGGTGCAAAAGACTGCTATTTGGGCTTAAGCCAAACTCATTTAAGGTAATTTCAATCAATATGAATTGACTTGCGTTAAATTTAATTAAACCAGTCCTAAAAAAAAACCAACAAAACAACTGAAAGTGCCTTGATGAGAAGTTGTACAGAATTAACTTAAATTAGGTTTAAAAATTGCATATGGCAAAATTACCTTGTGCAACCGTCTTTCCTGGATGAGTGTCAGAAGCTAGAGAGGTAAGTCAATGTGACAGAGTTTGTGCTCCCAAATGCTGCCTAAATCAGAATGACAGAGTTTGAGCTATGCCTCTTGCTGCAGACCAGGAAGGGAACCTTGAGCCACTCTGGCCAGTCTCTTCTTCCAGGATTAGTCTCATTACAGAGCACAGTAAACAGCGGCAAGAACTTTTTTTGAAGTTACCTATAATTTTTTCTTTTCAATGAAAAACTGTAATTTCTCAAAATCTCGGTATTTTCAACTATATCTTTAAAAAATATTCCATGTATAAACATGGTTTGACAAAACAATGCTTTCTGGAAAACTTCAGAATTTTTTTTTTTTAATCTGTATTTTGAAATTACTTTTTGTTTTCTTTGTATTATTTCTCTATACTCCAGCAGTTGTGCACTATGTTTGTGCACAATTAATGATAGTAATATATAGCATAAGAGTTGAAATATGTTGCTTTTAAATCATCAAAGGCACATCTGCCACCCAGCATCAATTAAAACATGTAATTTTTTATGGACTGAAATATATCCTCTTTAGTTTCTGATGGAACATTCTGATGCCTTGATAATCAATAATAAATAACAGGTGCCCTTAAAATGACTTTAAAAGTAAATCCAAGTATTTCAATTATACTGTTTGATACCAGTTAAAACTTTAACAGGGGAAGTTTAGATTGAATATAAGGAGGAAATTCTTTCCTGTTAGGGTGGTGAGGCACTGGAATAGGTTGCGAGGTTGTGAATGCTCCATCCCTGGCAGTGCTCAAGACCAGGTTGGACGAGGCCTTGGGTGATACGGTTTAGTGTGAGGTGTCCCTGCCCATGGCAGGGGGGTTGGAACTTGATGATCTTAAGGTCCTTTCCAACCCTAACTATCCTATGATTCTATGTCAAATCAAGAGCAGCATGGCAGACCGCCTTCTTTAACAGCACAGCATGTCTTTTTGTATAAGTTCATAACAAAAGCCCAAAGAATTTCCATGAAACATCTGAGTTTCCTTGAAACGCCATTTTCCAGGAAAAAGCATTCTCCTGGAAAATTCTGACCAGCTCTTCTCTCTCATTTCTTTCCATTATATGTACTTAACAACTCTAAGTGTCCTTACAACTTGCAAGTGCACTATAAACCAGGTATCTGACTTGGTCTCTATCACATCTGTATCTTCCATTAAAATACATGGGAGAAAAAAATAATAATAAAAAAAATCTAATTTTGCCCTCAGGAAATAGATGCAATTTCTTTATTATGTGATACATTACACTTCTGATTACTTACCATACCCTCAGAATACCCAGCATAGCACAAACGTTAATGTGCTGTTATGTAGAAGACTGTTAAAGGTGGAAGGTTTTCAGCTTTTTTGCAATTACTGATTTCAGAGTCCCCTTGGGCTCGCTGTTGGGACCATCCAACTGCATGGCACCCACCTGCGGGTATGTGCATCCCAGCTCCAAAGAGCCAAGGAGACCACAGACGGATCCGCCTTGCTATTCCACTGACTTTGAAAACTGCCTTTGAGAGTTGAAATTATAAACAGAAGGAATTTAAGAATATCCTGTGGCAGAGAAAGGTTCAAGCGAGAACCTAGGGAGCTAAAATCACGCATAGAGATGCCCACAGCGAGACACCAGAGAAGTGCAGAGGCAGAGGCACAGGCATGCAGTCAAATGACATTGGGCAGGAAAAACTGATCTCCGCCTTCATTAGAAGAAGAGGTGATAGGGAAAGGTGGGAGAAAAAGGCAGCAGATGGGAGAAGGCGTGGAAGAGCAGAAATACAATTAACAGTTTTCCAAGTGGTTTAAAGGATTGTGAATTAAGAACTGCTAAAATTCACAGATAACAACAAATGAGCATTTTCCACCTGTAGTTGGCAAGTGCTGGAAGAGGAACCATGCGGCATTAACTCCATCTGCAGATAACAAAACTGAGACACACAATGGGAAACTAAAAAGGCGTCCTGCAGGCCAGCTTCAGAGACAGCAACAGTGTCTGAAGGGCAGCTACAGCTTCATCCCAAGCCCAGCTACAGGCCTTGTGTATATTTTTTCTATGCTGGTATCTGCTTCTATAATTAGAAAAATACACTGTGAACAGAAATACAAGCATGGCAGAGAATCAGCCTATATGAGAAGGGAGTCTATGAAGCAGTGTGCATCAGAGGTGTGCAAAGCTAGAGAATGCCATTTTAAGAAACTGTATTTTCAGAAATGGTTATACTTAATTTCTCTTCTAGACAAACTCGGTGACCTTATCCATTTAGATTAGCTGAAATTTATGAACATGAAGGGGGAAGATATTTTCCAAAGATCCCAAACTCACATTTTGCACCATTTACAGAGAACAGAAAGTTGTCAAACCTTGAAGATGGCTGTTAGCATTTCACAATATTTTAGCATTTAGCATGTAGTCAGGTCATTTTTAATTACCAAAAGAACCAGCCTTCAGACATGTTTCCTAAAAATGTGTTCTAGAAACACTACAGAACCTTGTCATTATAGGTGGTAAAAATGGTAGCTGATGTAATGACATTTAGGAATAAAACGTGGACAATGCTCAAATTCCAGCAGAAAAGTAGACTGACCTTTCCTAATGAAAACGACTAACCACATATAAAAAAAGGAGAGAGATCAGACACATTAAAGGGTGTAAAAGGGAGGAAAGGGGCAGCAGCATGTCCAGCACTCCTCTAACAGTGAGTCAAAGGACTGTTGTGGATTGCAGCTCTCTCCCTTTATTCCTACTTTCCTCAGTTACTCATTTTCTTGCTCTATTAAAGAAGCCTATTGGCAAAAGCTTTAAGGTCAGACCTTGATGTGCAGTAGAGTCAGTGTTCTACTCTGTGTGGAAGAAAAATTCTTTCATTTTCAGTTTTTATTTCTAGTTTTAATTTGACTTGATAGCTTATTGCACTTTGACTTGCAGCGAGTATTTCCTATGTGAAGAAGTCGCATCCAAAAGTTAAAAGAATGTAAAAATCAAAGTTTCTATATACTGAACTTCAGAGCCTGCCTGATCATGCAGGGACCATCTTGCCCTGGATATAAAGAACAGATGCCTACAGAAAATCCTCTCTGGAAGGCCCTGTTCTAGGAATGCTTTCTTCTAAAATTAATCAGCCAAAGGCATCAGTGACTACAGAGGGAAGAAAGAAAGAGGTATGGACTGAACTATCAAACCTGTTGTGTGGAATGGCTAAAGGGAAAAATTTGTATGTTCAACTAAAACCAGAATGCTGCAAAGGTATGACGAAAGGATTTTTCTAAGTACTTCATAGTTTCACACTATTGCTCAAAAAGAACTGTGGTAGATGGTTTCTAAATCCCACAATGAAAATATTCCCTTCTTCCTAGTATGACCTACTCCACACAGACTAATTTTAGCAAAAAAAAGTAAAAATGTCATTACTCTGTGCCGCAATCTCTAAAATAATGACATCTCAAGAGTAACATGCTGCAACTTAGTGCTTTATATAGCACAATGAAAGCCAAGAATTTACAGGCAACACCGATGCCTGTAAAAGTTATTAAGTATAATAAGCTCTCTTTCATCTCTTCACAGGTTGAAGGTAATACTTAAACTATACAAATTAAACTCATGTCAAATACTACAATGTATAGTGGTGGCATCTTTTACCTCCTGTGTATGTGCAGCATTTTATTTCTGAGGGCTTTTCATAAAACATAAGTAATGTCAGCACTTTCCTGAAGAAGACTTTCAATCTTTTATTCTCTGTTGGGCCAGGCATCTCTGCTTGCATTTACACTGAAAACAAAGGTCTTGCAACTACAGAAGTTTTGAAAAATTACTCGGGAGAGGAATCAGTGACATTTTCAGGAAAGAATACTTTATTATTCTTTGCAACTAGAGAAATTTCCAAATGCAAGTACTGTTTCATTTAATCGCATAGTATCATGAAACAACAGAGTTATTACCACATATGCCCCAATGCATTTAGATTCCTTTTTATGCAAAAATTCTGCAGGTCATTTCTGTTTGAATGGCCAGTTCTTCATGTGGAAAGAAAGCTCAGACAATGTCTTATTGAATAAAACAGGCTTGTTTCATGATTCATTACGCTTCTTTTAGTCCTTATGTGTAAGCCAGCTCCTCTCAGTTCAATACCAAGGCTGCATGCACAATGGAGGTTGTGCAGAGCCAAAAAAATAATGCTGCAAATTCTTTTGCATACAGTAAAATGCTCAATAAAAATAAGAATATTTTGCAAAAGGTACTAATAGTCTCCATTTTAGAACTGATTTTATAATTCTGCATAAGCTCATCTTTCTTTGTACTTAAACAAAATGACAGATGTTCATAAAACTGATATTAAGGATTCTTTCCTGCCCTTCTGTTCAGTGTTATCATTTATTACTCTTCTGGTAATAGAGTATACAATGTTATTATTATGAAACCAGGATCATCAAAATTGCTATGTGTCTGATGTGTGATCATTCCCTCTATACGCAAAGCAAAGTGTTTCCAAATGTGTTAGTCTAGTGAATTCTATGCTTACAGCTCAGTTCTTCAGAGCATTGTGTACTTTGATTACACATACCTTAACTCTATGAGTTTAATGTCAATAACATTCAGCCTCCTGTAAGACTGAGCCCTTGAAGAAAAAGAAATTCTAATTGTGATTCTTATAGTGAGCAGGTGAGTGTTCTTAAGCAAATCTACACTCTCAGGTTCCAAACTATAAAATCCATTCAGACTTTTAAGGTCTAAGAAACAGTCTTTTTTAATAGAAATGCTGGGCTGCTGCTGAAGTTTGCAGTAAAGTCAATGGGAATAATAGCTGTCTAAATATAAAGCTAGGCACTTAAATTAAGATGCCTGGAACTGGTGTTGCTTGTGAAATCTTTTGCCTATGAATGATTTACACCATTTCTCTTCCCCCTACATCTACCCCTCCTCCTTCCAAAAATAACAAAGTGAGGGGGCGGGGGGAGAATAAAAAATATGCTCAGAACAATTCATTTTACAAAGTGGGCCTCTATATGGATAGATCAGGTTATCGTGTGAAAGCAGCAAGCAGGATAGAAACATTCAGACATGTGGTAAAGAAGGCTGTTGACAGCTAAAACCCGCTATATATACACACTGCATATGCACTGTCCGTATCCATGTAACACCTCCTTTATGAAACTAGCAAGGAAATTTTCATGGTTGGTAAAAGAATAAAATAATCTGACATGAGCTTTACAGACGTTCAGTGATAGCAAAAGAAAAAGGACTGTCAGGGGACTCCTTCCAGCCTCCAAAACACCATTTGCTCTGCTAGGAAAACTCTTTCTGCTTCCATTCATTTTCTGCCTTCTGTTGCATTCAATCTAGCTAGTGCCTTTCCTGTTTCCCTCCTTGTCACAGGAAGACTATGCCTACATAGCCCACCTTCTTAATTCCCTTCCCAAGTATCCTCATTTTGGTCACATTGCACAAGCAAACCCAATGCTTCAGCACAAACAGCCCCTGACCTCCAGTGTCTTGCCACCACTATTTCAATTCCCCTTCTCATTGTAACCTCAGAGTATCTCTGCTCCCAACTCTCTGTCCTCCAGATATTTCATATTCCCCATTTCTACTGGCTCAAACTCAAAGAAAATCAGTAGCAATAAAATACTATGTAAGCTAATGCCTGATAATCCTTTAACTGTTTATGTGCAAAAGAGAATGCTATTTTAGTCCAAGTCCTAATCTTTCTATATATTTCAAGTTCTATTGCATATTTACAGTATTTTTAGCTCAGCTACATCCTCCTTTCTTATAGAAGAAAATGCTTCAGTGTCACTATGAGGATCACATTTATTGGCATATTTCTAGTTTTGGAAAAACTGTAATTTCATTGCCTTAGCCACAGGGCAGTTAAATGATAATGGATTTACCAATTACTACTACAAGAGGGATAAATCTGTTTACCTCCCAAATAAGAGAGAGATCCTGCCTCTAGATAGTTCTGCTTCTTGGCTGAAAGATTTTACCCCTTCACTAAAAACTAAAAGAGAATTTGTTGAAACAAAGGAGTCTGGGATATGTATCAGCAATGAGGAGTAGTGAGAAGGCTGGGGGTGGAGAGGAAAACATCCTAAGGAGGGTCAGAGAGAAACTCCATCAATGGCAAAAGTTGTTAGAAAAACCTAACCTTCCAAAATTTGTTCCTGCCATCTCCATGACAGTTTTAATCCCTTCATTTATGCCACTTTAGAAATCAACTAATTACACAACCACAGCCTAAGTGAGAAAGCATTAAATGAAGTAGATGATAGAAAAAAGCAGTATAATAAAAAAATTACACTGAATTTTTAGAAGATTACTATTGTAATATGAGTTAAAATTAACAAAATTACTTAGGAATAGCATGGCTTCTCACTGCATTCTCCCCAGTGCAACATAATACAAAACTAGAACAAAATGGAAAAAAATTACAAAACTAGATTTCTAAGTATCTACTGGACTTGTATGAAAGGCAAAATAAGGGGACTCGTGCAAGGATTATGAAAGAGACATTGTTAAAGAAAAGCTACCTCCCCATAGAGCAGCATTTAAAATCCATGTGCCAAAAAATGTGGGTGATACTGTTTTTTCACAAGCAGAATTCTTGAGACTTCATGTAAGCAAACCAGCTTTTCTTTCTAGATTCATATTTTGGTAAAAAATCCCTTCAATTTTCCATTTAATTCAGCCTGAGACCAAGATCTGCTCTGGGTTTCATCACAAATACAGCACAAATACAACACAATAAAGCAACAAATACTGTTGCTTATAAAAGCAACACCAAAAAGCATTCTACCATAACAGGTACCAGAAAACCTGATTTTAGCTACTAAACAAATAAACAAAAAATCATCTAGACAAATGCCGCAAATCTTGAAACTGCAGTTGCTTAAGAAGAGAAATTAAATACCATCACTAGACTACTTTTAAAATTTCAGGTAAAAAGAAAGCAGAAGTAGAAATATTGTTCTGTATCAGGATGCCCTGTATTAATTGTAAAAAATTTACTTGGGAATTACATGAATAAGATTCTGCAATTATCCTCTAACACATTCAAGGTTATGGTTGGACATGCTCTGTATTATTTTTTCAATTCAAAACTTGCCAAGTCAGAGTCCCTGTAAATGAGCAGAACACTTTGTTACAGAAGACATGAGCAACATGTGCAAAGAGGTGCACAAGTCATCTTTGCACTGATCAGAAAACCTCTTGACACCTACAGACAGGAAATATTTTTTCTTCTGTTATTATTGTTATATCTCAGCTGCAAAATGGAGATCCTGATTTGCTTATAGCTAAGTAAACAATTTAAACTCAGGCAAAATCTCTGTTTTAGACCTCATTTACCTTTTGCCACCGCTGAAGTCATGGAAGAGATGGTTCTTCATTCAAAAGGGATAAAATTAAGCAATTAAAAATGACTCCAACATTTCTTGCATTTTAACTTTCACATCATCCATCACCTGTCTCGTTCCTTTAATGACAAAGTACGTTCTTCCTTCATTGTTTATACATACTCTTGTTACTGCATTTAAGGTAGCAAATACAGCTTTTGTTTCATTCCATGTCAGAAAACACTGCGTAATCAAAACCCTATTATGGCAAGAAATTAGAGTTTTCTTATAAGGTTGTAAGCTTATAAAGGGTAGCTGTTGCAGTGGTGCTCTTACCTCTGTTTTATGAGCATTAATTATCACTGGTATGAGGGAAGAGCAGTAGAGTTCCCTTGCTTTGTGAGGTCTATCTCCTTATGACTTAAAAAAAGTCACTTCAAGCCTGAAGGGCAAATTTAGTACATAACAGTCATGAGGAAATATTACAAATTGTCCCCCAATTCACAGCATGTCTCCCTGGGAGGTTACAACAATGTAAAATTGAAAAAGTAGAAGTTAAAATAAAAACCTTGCCCTCTGGGACAAAAATCAGCTTAAGACCAAAATAACCTATTCGATTTTTGTTATTCCATATGGAAGAGCTTCCTTTCTTTCCACAATTTTATACTCCTCTAGTCCTTTTACTAGTCACAAGGTAGATTTCAGTGTCAATACACGTTTTACAAGCTGACTGATGTCAAACACTGTGCCAACTGTTACCCAAGGAGTTACAGTTTATTCCTTAGTAGTGAAGTGTGAATTTAAGGGCTGTGGTACTGTGTCAGCAGTGGTGCAGAAGTCTTCCAAGCTTTGCAAAGCACACACAGTAGGAAGAATACAAGGTAACATCCAGGAAAAAGATATTCTTGAGGAACAAGAAAATATGTGGAAATCTCTCAGGTATATCCTGGATAGGATAGAGGTTAGGCTGAAAGGCTCTAAATGTTTTTGTGACTAGATTCATACCTCTCCACATCAAACCTGATTATTTTGTGATACATTTAGGATATGGTCATCTTGCTGCATTTTGATGATTTCTTAGACTTCCATTTCTACATTTTATTTCAATACACAAGCTTCACCTCCCTGCGAGTATCAATCTCCACACGCTTTTGGGAATGGTTTGGCTCTTCCTGTTTCTGAGGGAGGAAGAAGGAGGTAGCAATTAATTTACCTTGCAAACACACAATTGTCTCTGGTCATCTATCATCCCTGTAATATCTTTACTGTATTATGGTCAATGTAAGTTAGCATACACATGGGTCTGTCAGTCATCCATCTCTGTAACACATCTCTATAGCAAGATGCCTGTGGGTAGAGATGTACGTAAAGTGGACTTTTTGTCTGAGGGCATTCAAATCAGTCATAAAGTCTAGCTTTGCACCCATGAGATATGGCTGATTCCTATGCATTATGCCCTGCCCTCCCCCCCCCCCCCCCAGGAGAGTGAGAGTAGAATTCAGCAGTGGTTACACTCGGCAGAAAGTTCATAGCCCACAGCATCTGCACATAAATAACAGGCCATCATGGTTGAAGGCAAACTGTGTCCATTTGGGAATTTGAGAGTAAATTGCATCCTGGGACAGGGCTCTGACAAGCACTTGTTGCACTTAGGACTTGAGGACAAAATCTCAGGACCTTGGGCACAAGAGAAGGTCACTTAGCCTGCAGCTTGAACTCTGAATCATCTTCATTCTCCACATTATGAACAGCTCTTGCTATACCAGGGCTACATGCTGGTATGTTGACCTTCATTCTTTTATTTTCCAAGCTATGTAGCACATTAGTAGAGGAAAGCTAATGCAATTGGCATCAAAGAACTTACATGCCATCTGATGGGCTGGCGAGCTGCCAAGCCTCTAATCCACCATGTGACTGGCAGCACTTCAGTCCCCAGGAGAAAGTGATTTTTAACACAGTTTTCTATTTCTCTGAAGTTATCAGCAGTTTCATTCAGATCATACAGATCAAATGCCTTCAAGGTAAGTGATTATTTAAGGAATTATTTTCAATGAGAGCCTTTGGTCCTAGCGTTAGTTCTGATATTAGTTGGAAGGAAAAAATACACTAAAGTTCTGATGTTGAACTTCTTTTGTAATAACTAGTGCCAGATGAGGCTTATGCTACACACAGGGAGGAAGAAAAAAAAACAAAACATCCCAAGTTTACAGCTAAATGTGGTACTCATGCGAGGGGTCAGCCAAGCAGATGGGCCAAATCAGTATTAAAAATAATCTTATATTTTTACATTGCAGTTTAATACACATTGCAGTGTGTATTACAGCTGCATCCATGATGTTTGCTTACCAGGTGCTCAGATGGGAATGAAAGAGAAAGATGCCCAGATTCAGGAAAGCACTGCAGCATGTACTAACTTTCCTCATAAAAAGCCCATGAAGTAATAAAATTAAATCACCTGAATGGCTTGTAATAGAACTATAACTTGGCTAAAGCTCTGAGGTAAATCTGCCTAGATCTTGTCCTTACAGTGAGTTCAAAGAAAAAACAGGCAGCCTCTTAAAATTAAAAAGGAAAAAAAATAATTAGAATAAGAACCAGAATAAGTAACTCTTTAGGATAAAGAAAATTTGAAGGGATTAGATGAGACAAAAAAATATATGAAAAGTGGGTTTAGGAAAGTATTCCCCCTTCCCTTCTGCCCTTCCAAACTGTTCATCTCCCCCAAGATTGGTGCAGCTTTCTGGATTGTGGCAAGCACTGCTTGGCCCTGAGCTCCTGACAAAATTTTCTTTCTGTTGCTCAGAGGCCTCAGGGGGTGGTGGTGTGTGGGGGGGTGTTTCTACCCAGTCCTGCTCAGTATCTCTGTGGCTTTCCTGTGCTGCAGGCTCTCTCCTTGTTTACAGCCTTCACCCACTGTCCTCCTAGGCACCATCTGGATGTCCCCTGCCTTCCCCATGCCTCACCCTGTCTGTAGAGGAGCATATTGCACAAACTGAACACATAACCTAGACAAGCTGCCATGAGACTAGATCCAGGAATCCTCATGTGCTTTGGCGGCCAAAATTTCTCAGTGAAGTGCACACAGTGCATCCATAAATCTCAATCCCGTACCTATAAGAAGCAATGCTCTTGTTTAAATCTATGCCCCTCAGAAGTCTCATCAATTTCAAGAGGATGATTTAGGCATGTGAAGTAAAGCACATGCATTTTGTGGGCTGTAGGTTTAGCTTTCATAGGAAGTGATAAAAGAGATTTACAGCATTGCTTTTTTCACCTGGGTTTTTACCCCATTTGTCCAGCTGGGTAGAAAAATTACCAAAGCTAGTCACCTTACTATGGTGAGTGTTTAAACAGGCTTTCACTGCACAGGAGTGTGAACAAGAAAAACCTACCTGAAATTCTCATATTTACAGAGAGTTTATGCTCCTTTCCTCTCTTTTTAATGCCCAACTTAGGGGTTTGGTTTCCCAACCAAGACAAGGATCCTCTTAGACCAAGCACTGAAGAAATGCCCAATGAATAACAAACCCTGCCAAAGTACCTTGAAACTTAAATATGAGATGCAAATAAATGCAGACATGCACACTTTGCTTCCTGTTACACAGAAACAATCTTGAAAATCCTGGAGTTGGTTTTGCTCAGTTTTAGTAGAGAATAAAAAATTAGTCAAGAATCTGGTTAAAATTCTTTAAGTAATGTTCATTTATCTACACTGCAGTTATCTCATCTTCTAATTTACTAGTTAAGCTCCTCAATATAAACTTTATAAAGTCTGAAATCCAGTGCAAGAGAACCAATTCTAGTGTGAGAGATTCATCCAACATATTTGTTTAGTGTTGGGGGTTTTTTTTGAGTGATTAAATACTTAGTGTAATGTTCCATCAAATTATTTTTAGAGTTTAACACAATTTTTAATTCTGGTCTGCACTTTGAAGCATACAAAAGATGTTATACAAATCAATATATGATCATACTGATTTTAATCATGCTTTAAATATTAGGAGTAAAGGGGGAAAGAGAAAAAAGGTGGATGCTAGCTACTTTTTCATTCCAGAAAATAGCATGGCTTCAAAAATTGATTGGAGATAAATAAAAGCTAGCCTCAGGCGCACATTTTATATTCCCAGAGATGGTTTTGAAACATAATAAATTATTGGAAACAGAGGCTTCGCATCCAGCAAATTAAGTCAAAAAGCCCTCCAAGGCCAATACCACTTATGCTCTGCACATTACTGCCAAAAATAAAGCCTTCATTAAGGATACATACTAAAGATAAGACAAGCAAGTGCAATATCAAAAGAAGCCAGGTCTTTGGGAAAGAAGTGAAATGATCTATTGCCATTTCTCTATCATACATGGTAAACTGCTTTTAGAGATTGTTTTCACAACCTATACAAGTCAATATTCTCCATTTAAAATGTATAGACTGCATAAGTACACTCAAAAGACGGGAGAATGTGCTACCTGAGCTCAAATCCAAGGTCAGTTAATCTCAACTGAATGCAGCTGGGAAAAATTCCAGTCCCTATGAATGAAATGCTACTAGATTGCATTGCAGAATGTAAAGAGAATGTTAAATTCTTTCTTCCTGAAACACAAATTGGATTCATTTTACACAAATATATTCTCTGAAGATTAACACAATTTTTAATTCTGGTCTGCACTTTGAAGCATAAAAAAGATGCTCCATTACGCTGCATCATGTCTAATATTCCATAAAGTATATTCTGAAAAGAACAATTTGTTATCTAATATGCTTAATGGAATGTGATTTATGGTCCTAAACACAAATTGGTCAGCATGCACAAGATGACTCTCTGCAAACAGTGAAAACATGTTTTAAAAAGATTTTTTGTTTTAACTGAAGCAAGAATTAGCTGAGTAAGCCCTCCTTGAGAAGTGCATAAAAATCAGATGTATCCAGATGGCAGTGAACTTGATATTAAATGAATTTAAAATTTAATGGGAAAATAACACTTTTTATATGTCTAATAATTTATAAAGAAAAGGACACGGGTTTAAATTTTCCTTTTTGTGATGAACTGTAATTGTTCCTTTGACACAGTCTAGTTTAAATTTATAGTTGCAATGAATGTATCATCAGAAAAATAGGCCTGAAGAGCTCAGTTAAGTATTTATAGAGCTACTAGAATTATCTATATGCTGCTTTAAAATTTTGGAGTATATATGCATTAAATTGCAATTTTATAATATCTCCAGCCTAGCGAGTAAGGTTTTACATTGTCACTCATAGCCTGACCTTTTTTATTTATTACTTCAATTATTTCAAATACTGGAAATGGAAATGTTTGGCATTATTTACAAGCAAAACTGACTTGCACTCACTGTCAGTTCTGGGACCTAAGTCTAAACCCAGGACTTTTAAAATGTGAATTGAACTTAATGAGCAAGGACTGGGGGCAAAACCAACCAACCAACCAAACAAAACAAAACAAAAAACAACAAAAAAACCCAAGCACAAAAAGAAACAGATTCCTGGGTATCAGGAAGAACAGATAGGAAAATTTATAACTATGGACATTGTCTGACATGAAGCAAGTGGAAAGAGTTTTGCCTGCTTAAATAGCTTTTAGTTCAGACTGGATCATATTTGCACATAGTGCTAGCTATCCTTAGTAATGGCTTATCTAGGACTTAAGGGAGATTCACTATAAAGTCTAAAGTAAAAAACAATTCCAAAGTGACTAGTACATGACATGAGAAACCTTTTCTTTCATATCTGTTCTGATTTTTAAAATTACAGAATGATCACTTACAGCTGCATTGTATTTACACCACAATTTAAAACTTTAACAGAATTTAAACCCCATGTGCTTTCCTTTTAAAATTTGTTCACATTTATCACTGCTGGAATATTAGATTGTGAAATCGTTTTCTAAGAAGTTAGTTCCAAGTGAAAACACAATCAAATGTATCTTACTGAAGACTGTCAAAGGAATTCTGGTTGATAAAACCCCAAAATATTTTAAAACTATTTTAAAAGCAAAAGTTAGAAGTTCTGCAATATTATCTTAATTCTTCTTATATTGAATGTGTAACTTAAATAAAATCTGAGTATGAGCTACTTTCAGTTACCAGTGCAATGAAGTCTGCTTTCCTGCATTCCTGTTAAGCACTAGTACAGTTACTCTGCCACAGTAGTACTGAATTCTGAACAGCATACATTGAAAACTAGAATGTTAAGAAATATCACTGAAACACCAGTATGCCAAAAGAGTGATTTATAAAGCCACATTTGTACTAGCCTACAATGATGTATGGATTTCAGTGGGTCAGATTTCAGCCAGATTGTGAAAAATCATTATTTCATTTGAAATAGATGTATTTTGCCAACATCAACAACATCTCAGGGAGTCTTCTTTCCCCTCTGAAGTTCTTAAGTGCCAAACTAAGAAAAGCAAAGAAACCAAAGCTGCAGTGAGTCCTCTTTCTAGAAATAAGAGGTAGCTGCTGCCGGGCTATCAGTGCTGCTGCCACTGAGGGTCCTGGGCTTCTGTACTAACTCTCCATTATTTTGAAAAATGTCCTGAGACTTGCTACCTCTAGGGCAAGTTAACCTGTTCAGTCCTTAGAATGTGTGCTCATTTATATCACACAAATACATTGTAATAATTTCAGTATAAAAATTTCAGGGAACGACTGTACTTGGGTAAGGTCATTTATCTCTTTTGTATTCCAGTACATTTAGACTGAATACGCAATTGTGTGTTGTATGTTATCTATGGGGAGTCATTATTGTTATTGTACTGCTGAATATTTTTATTAAAAGTTGTTAAGTTCTTTGCACCTCTAGAGACCATAGGCTCCCTCAAGAAGCTGAGTTGATGCTACTATATGCATTTCTTTAGAGAAGGCATCACTCAGACCTATAATGAGCCTTGATTTTGTAACAAAAAAATCTAAACCTTTAATATGCCAAATTCTAATTTTATGATTCAAATGACATGGCAACAATGCATTGACCAGTTCCTGTCAAGAAAGAACATGTGAATATAGTTTCCAGACTATATTAGAAACCTCTGCAGGAAGACCTGAACTTTAAATCTGTGCTACTATAGGACCTGACTTCATGAAATGCTGACCACTGCCAACAAGAGTCTTAGAGCATTTGACTCCCAAGGGGTCCAGCCTCCTAAGCAAGACATTTATGACACACCAGAAAATGTCAAACACACTGAGACACTTGCTCTGCATCCTCCTACAAGCCTATTAGTTCATCATCATGACAACTTGCGAACTTCTAAGGCTCTACAAACATTCCCAAATATTAAATCAAGGTCATTGTACTCCTATCTGGTTTACTGTAAACCACAGCAGAACCCAGGACAGCTGTACAAGGCCCTCATTTTAAACCACTCGGTCACTTGTCATTTATTTAATTCACTAACCAAAACAAACCAATGCAATAGTACAAGAAACATCCTCAATATATATTTGAAATACTAGATAGCTTTCTTTATATATGATATGCACCTATGTAATAAATTTTAAAGCATAATCACCACAATCTGTAATAAAATCGTTATAACAAGGAAAGAGATCAAACTACAAGGTATTTTCTTGTGAAGGAAAGGTAAAGGTCTTTCAAGGATACCATACCCCATCTTTGAACCTATATTGAGTCCAGACTGAAGGGAGTTATGGTCTTAAAGTTAGTATTTTTGTTTTAAGCCTGATATAGCCACTGCAGTAATGGAAGTAAATGAAAAAAAAAGTGATCAACACAAAAGAGATTTTGAGATGAAAGGAAGACCAACCAGTGGATTTTTAAGTGGAGGTGAAGTCAAATAAGATATAGCAAACAGCAGAAATTAATTTAATAACTAATGATGAAGCTGAAACCATAATGAAGGGAAGCCAATCAAATAAATATTCAGATATAAAAAATACATATATACATGTGAAAGAAACATGTCAAAGAAACATACATGTGAAAGAAACATGGCTCATGCATAGCTCTAACACAAGACAACTCCTACACCTCTTGAGATACACAAAATTATGTAAATTTATATTCTAATATATATGGTACTACAGAAATAATAACAGAAACATAGAATAAGGTAGAATAAATTGCTTTTCATTTTAACAGAGTAATAAATATAATAGCCAAAACAGAGGCACCAGTGACCTTATATGTAGAAAGTTTCCCTTGTTCTACACATGCAATAGAAAATTCTACTCAGAAATGCAACAAAGTGCAATAAATAGTGTAGACTTGCCTTTGAGTTTACTTAGGAATTTAGCGTAGATTATCACCTAGAGGAGCCCTGACAAAGCAATCACTCAATATAAACCCACTCTCCTTGACTGAAGTAGCTTTGCAAATTCTCTCATGTGTTACTGCAAAAATCTAAAGCAAATTCATGGTCCTAGATACGTGTATGTAGAACCTTTCCTTAATTTGTCATTTGGAGCACTCAGCAACTAATAACACAAATGGCAGGCCAAAAGTATTAAGAACCGAAATTATTTATTTTAAATTTCAAATTGCAATTAACTGAATATAATACCTACTGACTTCTGCCTATAAGAAAGAGAGCATGCGATAGATAGGTTTCAATTTCCTACAATGAATAGCATATGGAGCAAAGGCGAGCTGCAGAGAAAAGAAATTTATTCCCCCCCTAAACCTGCCTGATGAAAAATGATGCAAAGCAATGCACAGCAGTCTCACTGTGAACACTCACAGGATCATCCCGTAGAGGTCGGTTTAAATGCTGGGAGAAGAATGGCACAGCTTTGCTGCCACTGCTTATTGCACAAGTAAAATGTTTTCCCAGAAGAAATATTCAGCCAGAACTCTTCACTTCCTCAACCTTACTGTTTAGGAAAGAGAAATAATAATATACATTTGTACGTGTGTGAGCCATCTGAAGACCTGGAGAATTTCAGGTTTAATCCAAATCAGCAATTTCTGTAGCACTGACCTCCGATGCATGTGGGCTCATCCTTAACATTTCCGATGTCAGAAGCATTACATTTACTGTCAGGTTTGGATGAGATATGTGCATGCTGATTGAATTAGACAGATTGGTTACCTCCTGATGCCAATAAGGAGAGGAGAAGAATGAGAGCTACCTTGTGCCACTGAACTGGCTGGCATGTATCCAGATACGCTGTGCTATCAGTCCCGCTCTCTGTGTCACAGTGGACATCAGTAGTTAATAGTCAAAGAGCACAGGTCTGATGCAGAGTAATTCTATGCAAGAAATACTCATAGGAGCAGAAACTTTCATTTAGAAAGCTCAGTATGGGCCAATACATCTACAATTTTTGCGAAAACTGCAAAACAACTTGAACAATAATGTGCACAACCACAAGATGCAGTAAGATTTATGATCATACTAGCCTCAGCCTTATTTGATAGCTGCCATATGAGATTTTATTTCTGGAAAGAAGCAGCATTGATAAAGAGGTTTAATTGTCTGTCAGCATGCCTTATGCTACAGTTACTTCATTTACTTTAAGCCCAAATATCATTACTACTTCAATTCTCCAGGTTCCCCTCCATCTTGAGGTGGGTGCTTAATTAGAGCAACCCTGGTAATGCAAGCAAATACAGCAGACTCGCTTTTTTCTCCTCCTGTCATCCTGACAAATCTAATAGACTATTGATTTTTCATCCTCAAAGAGATCAGGCTCCACTTTTACCATTCAATCATGGTATTAGCTGTCCATTAACTCCAATTCCCTGGCCTGACAGGTCGTGGACACCTCCAATGCTGTTCAATCAGCCAGTCAACACCCAGACAACAACGCAATTACAAACCTCTTCTAGACCATAGCTCAGGTTTTAACCTTCTGCTTTCTCTTACTTTCTGAGAAGTTTCACTTCCTTTTTTTATTTTTTTTTCTTATTTCTCATTTGTCTGCTTAATGATACTATTGCTTACTTAATTATTTTGCTTGAGAGGAAATACATTTCTGATCGACAGGATGATTGTGTTATTCCCTGGCAAAATCATCACTTTTAAGTGAAGTTATTCCTCCTTGTATGCAGCACCTGTAATGGCTTAAAACTAAAGCAAGCACTATAAACATTTGGTATTTGTCAGAGAAAATAAATTTGTCAAATCCCAGAGTTCATTAATTTCAGATGTGCAATTTATTCTGCCATTTCAAAATCACAGGAAGGAATAACCACTCCACTATAGAGATCACTCAGTTTTTGGTGATAAGTAAGGAAAGGTGATCATTTTATGGTTTCCACTTGCTTATTAGCCAATCCATTTTATGAAACTACAAAGAATGGTCAAATATTTCTCTCCAATATTCTGGCTTTAAAATGTACATTTAGCTAAATTATCTACATTATTGACATACCTGTTCTTTACATATAAAGCCTCCAGCTTTTCTTTTTTTCTTTTTCTTTTTTTTCCCCTGCTGAAATATCACCAGTGCTTATCAGACCACTGTATTTCTGCAATTGCAAAATGAGCACTCTAAGTATTTCACTCTGAGTTTTAACAGGTTTTAACAACTGTGGCATGAATGACCTCAGTTTAAGTGCAGCCCTGCAATTCGGCACAAGAAAGAAAACACTTGTAGCTTGTGGGAATATCCTTCTATAGATAAAGTGTATATGGAAAACCAACTGCTCATGATACTCTGATCTATGGGAATACAGTTTAAATGCTGGTGTTTTGTTTTGTTTTTTTTTTCTGTTTTTTTTTTTTTTTTTTTTTTTTTTAGACCAATAGATTGACAAAAAATAATCAGCTTTGCTTGGTTTTATCTCTAATGACACTGGAAGACTCACATGATATTCCTGAAAGCTTTTTGTTTCTGAGATTTTACAAGAAATGGAGAATTTTGGTGTTAAGACCTTAAGTTCTGTCTCCCACACTACATTTGACTCAAATATTTTACAGCTGAAATTCTAACAGGTACCTAATTCTGTATAACTCCACCTGCATAATGCCATCTTTAATAACCTGATGATTTCATTGCATGGCATTCTCACTGCATGTACTAGAGGACGCAGTTAAACAACAGTGATCACTTAGGATAATTTCTATAATATCTGTGGAAAGGTTCTGGTTCTTTAGTGAGGGGATGCACAGGTGTTGCAATGTGATTTATCATTTAGCTTTAATGAACATATGACTGGTTTTGATTTCGGATACAGATTTCTTTTAAATGAATGTTCAGTTTTAAACAAGAGAGATACTTCCATTTATTGCTGGTAGTATCATTAATGAGAAATCTGAAGTTTTTACAGTGCATATTCAATCAGCTAGTTCTGTAGATAGATTTTCTGTTCCATCACAGAGATCAGGGATGTTAAAGTAGACTGAATTTAAGACACACCTCATACAGTTGGCAAAATTCAAAGACTATATGCAAAATAATGGCAATTAAACCTATTTATTTTCAAATTTTGACATATATTTCACACCTCACAGCTAAGCTGATGGTAAACTGAGGCTATTTAATTTTTACATCTTCCTCTACTCACATTCCCACAGATCTCAAAGGATCAGTTTTAAGTAGGTCTGCAGGAAACATAAACTCAAAACCAGTGTTTGCAAATATTGCTCATTTGATGCCCAATCCAGCACTCTATACTCATTCATGGACATTACTGAAGGGCAGAACTTATGCTAAATAAGATTTCCTTCTCCGTAATGCAACCAGATAGGAAACGCGCGCAATGGTGTCACCTTTGATGACACTGTGCCTCTTTACTCCTGAGGAGAGCTTAGCCTCTAAAACACTTCTATAATGTTCTTGGTGAATTATACCTAGTTTGACTGTATAATATATTGAAAATATAAAATATACACTAGGTTAATCTCTCCAGAATACTAACCAGACAAGGTTCATATTTTATTATTTCCTATATAGATTCTTCTTCATTCAAGAGACAGTTACAATTTAAGAGGACTTAAACTTCCTAGGGAGTAAGTGATGTTAAGCATTTTTTCACCAAGCTATCTCTAACCTCCTTCCACAGATGTAGGCTCAGCTTCTGACCTGAATCTCTCATTTAATTTTTGGGGTGCATTCTGCAGAGTTCTAATGTTAGCCAACCCAGCAGGTTCCACGATGGCTGATTAATCCCTTTAGAGCAGAAAATTTGCCCAATTCACTGATTTTGACTCTTTGTTGCATGAAGGACATAATCTGTCTGTTTAGAAGCCTCGAAGAAGTGATACCCCGATTCTGGTGAAGAGTTGCAGAATTATGGTTGAGTTAACAAAGGGGTCACAGAAACAAATTAAAATATTATTCATCAGACACAGAAGAAGGACAGAAGAAATTTTGCATGCAGAAATTAACTTCAAACATAAAGCAAACCGAAGATTAATCTGTTTGGTCTGTTGTACCATTCCAAAGCAAGCTTTCATTTTAGCAGCCAATAGGCTCTCTGCCAGCACCCAACCCTCTCACAAGCATGTGATAATCTTCCTTGTCCCTCTCTCTCGTCTTCAGCATTTTCCTACCTACTGATTTCCATTTTGATCTTTAGATACTTCTTACCATTCCTTCTTCGGCATCATCTGAATCATTCTTGCAGGACTAACCAGGGAACCTGGAGTGGTTGCTGCAGCTTGATACAATCAAAGTAATCATCGCTGTTTGTTAAACGCTGTGGGGGTCGATTGTAGTTCAGGCACTTCTAATTGAATGCCTCAAACAGGAACCAATTTAGGACTTTAAATTCTCCCTGTTGGCAATGGTGCATCAGTTCAAAGTTTAAAGCAAGAAAGTCCAAGGACTGCATAGCAGCAAAGGAGCTTTGAGCAAGGTGGGGAAAGCCTTGGCTTGCTTTCTGACTGAAGACTAAGATATTTAAATATATAAACAGAAAACAAAGGAAAAGATTACATTAGTTCTGGTATAATTAATGCCCTTTCATTCTCATTAACTTCTGACTGGATCACTGAATATAAAGAGCCTAGAGATTTAAATCTTTTCCCTAGGAGGACCTATATCAGGACCAGAGAAAGGCTGTGTTGGCCAACCAAAGAAAAATCAGCTTATCAGATCTTTGACTAATCCTTCTTAATAACTTTGCAACCTTTAGATCCACTAACACTACCTTTGCTCTGTCTTCAATCAGGACAGAGGATGGAACCACCCTACGCTGTTTTAGCTGAGCCAAATTAAACAGGACTATACGACTATACTATATTAGGACTGGAAAAAATGTATACTATAAAAATAAATAAATATATACTATAAAATACATATGATATATACTATATTACAACTGGAAAAGGGGTAATAAAACCCCCATTTTCAAGAAGGGGAAAAAGGATGACCCAGGGAACTACAGACCAGAAGAGGGCCACAAGAATGATCAGGGGACTGGAGCACCTCCTGTATGAAGATAGGCTGAGAAAGTTGGGGCTGTTCAGCCTGGAGAAGGCTGCGTGGAGACCTCATAGCAGCCTTCCAGTGTCTGAAGGGAGCCTATAGGGATGCTGGGGAGGGACTCTTCATTAGGGACTGTAGTGATAGGACAAGGGGTAACGAGATCAAACAGAAAGTTTAGGTTGGATATAAGGAGGAAGTAACATGGTTTAGTGGTGTCCCTGCCCTAGGCAGTGGGTTGGAACTTGATGATCTTAAGGTCCTTTCCAACACTAACTATTCTGTGATTCTATATAAACACAATTTAATTGAAACTGCTATGACAACCTACATGTATGGGATTAGATTTTGTAACAGAGATGTAATTTCAAGCAGTAATGATATTAGCTTGCAAACAAATCTACTCAATAGGCAACTCATTAAATAATTTTAAAAGTCACTGTTCTTCGATTTATGTAAAAATAGTCTTTATGTCCAATTATACAGGTTTTAATAGACATTTATGATCAGCCTTCAGCCTCATTCAATAACCTTCATGCAGATGCAGTAGGGCTTATTTAAGTAGGCACAAAGTCAACAGGAGTGCAGAGGTGCTTAAAGACTAACAAACTAAACTAAGGTTTAAAAAATAAAATAAAATCAAAACTGAGCCCAGAGGGGTCTTCACTGAAAGAAGCAAATGTGTAATTAAAGTTACATTCTCATTCACAGACTGAAAAAATTGAAAGGAGGGACTGCTCTAAATAATACATTCTATTTCTAAATACTTTGCACATAGTGTTTTTTAATCGTCTGACCTTACCACAGGGAAAATTGCTGTATCTCTTTTAATAAAAGTTACATATCTCATTTGTAGCTTCCCAATCTGTTTAATCTGAAAGCTTTTTCATCTATTCCCTGTGGGTGGAACTCCTTCTTTAGACCTTTAATTAGGTGGTGTTGCCTTGACCACTGTAGCTTAGATTTAGTTAAGTATTCTAACTCTAAAATGGCCACTTGTGTATTTGCACTTCAATATTGACCCCACAAGTTTGTCTCAGAATTTGCTACAGTGTTTAAAGCATTGAGGATTTTTTCCCAACTTGCTTCAGTTCTCTGTTGTTTTCTTTTTATTCCTGAGAAGGCCAGTATCATTCTTTGATGATCCTTAATTTTACTGTCTCAAAATTCATCACTGCCTCTTCTGAATGACACTGACCAATTGGTTAATAGAAAGTACAGGGAGTTCACTTCCATCTTCTGCAAAGGGCTTTTCCACAGATCTCAGTACACATTTCCAAATTAGCATTACTACAGATTACAAACAGAACTTGTTGATGTGATTTTTCTACTGAATATTTCATGTTCTTTTTTATACTATCAATGATAAGAATTTAATGAATTGCTTACAGGCATTATCTCAAAGACCAGTGAATATCATCCTTCTCTGAATGTGCTTGAGTTAAAATAACAAATATATGCAAGATATCTCCCAACCGAAGATATCTAATTTACTTCAGCATGGAAACTTGAGGTCATATTTTCATGTTGATCCCTAACTTAGGGCACTGTCACGTCTTTGTGCACTTCGGTTTGAATTTTCATTTCTATGTAAATAAGTCTCTGATTTATGGCACTATTAAAGATATTACTCAATGACTCCTATTTTTCAAAATTGCTTTCACAGCATGTAAAATTTGGTAAGCAACAAAGCCTGATCCTGCATGCTGGCAAAGTCCAGTAGAGTATTAAGGAATCAACCAGATTTTGGCTAAAAGGAAATATATATATATATATATAATACAAAAAAAAAATTCAAATCACAAAGAAATAGATCTATACATTTAAATGCTCATTATCTTTGATTAGCTGGTTCTCTCATATAATAGAAGCGGCCCAGGCTCGTCACTCACATTTTTTTCCAGGGGACTAAGGGATTTGTAGTAATAGTTGAAGCTGACATCTAAGTTTCACTGAAGTTCAGACATTGGTAACAAAGCTACAAGTACAAAAGAAAGGAATTAAATGAAAAAAAAAAGGAATAATGGTGTATCATTCTTCAACAAAAATCAAATTTAAATTTATTTTTCAACATAACCAATCTAAAGTTGGTTTTATAGAGTTTTCTTTAGTTAAAACAACCATGACATCACCTAATAGAGGATATGTGTACTGGAGAAATTACAGTTAATTTTTATCCATGTAAATCACCATTTTGCTTAACACCTTCTGTACATTTATAAATTACTTGAAAAACATGCTAACAATCAATGTCTCAATGTTCTTTTACAATATTTAAGACTTTATGGCACCCATTAGCTATCTACCGCAATTAAGCTTCTGGCTGCTAATTCATTAAATCTAAAGGAAAGGGAAAGGAGTATGGAACAGTAGGGAGGGCAGCACAAGAGCATTTGCTAAGGAATTTTCTTATATTGTCCTTCCATACTGGGAGGGATCCCAGGTCTCCTGGTCTGACATACTCAATTATAAATTAAAAGAATCTTTCATGCACATACATGGTGAGATTCACATGACCCCATTTTATCTGTCACATTATCTCTAAATGAAGAAATGTTGTAATTAGTTAGATGACTGCGCTTCAGATGAAATGAGCGAGCAACCACTAATTGCAGCTCAAGGCTGAATTTTCTCACTGCCACCCTGCCGTATGAGAGGGGAAAGATGGAAACTATGTCACCATCAAAAATGTCACCACTGCTTCAGCTCTGGTGATTTCTATGACCATGGAAAAGCCACAGAGTGGAGAGGTGTAAAAGAGAATCAGGAAAACAGCATCTCTGTCCAGCAGAAAATGGGAAATGCAGGAGTGAGAAAGTCTGTCAATCAGAAGCTCTGTAGGTGGGCATTGGTTTCTTTCATTGTTCCTACTACCCATAGCTTTTACAACATCACTTAACAGACTGATTCACAGCCCAGATACTGAAACTGTGTGATCTAATTATGCTTAGGGTTATGGTTTGAAATGAGCAATTTATATTGGAAATTGCAGGCTGAAAATACTTTGATTTCAGAATTCTTCTAAATACAAGCCTGTCAATTATTGCGTATATAGTGTTTCTTTTTATGAAAAAGCAATTCTTGTACTTAATTTTTGTTGTTGTTTATATTTCTCCAGGGCAACAACCAATTTAGTATGTTCCTCATGGGAAAACGCATGTTGGAAATAACACTGTAGACAAACTAGGTAGATAAGCTGGAATCACAGTCAAAAGTAATCAGATCAGTGCTGAATTCTAGGACAGAAAATAGTAAGTTTTGCCTTCTGTAATAGTTCTAAATTATGTTTCCCTCTATGACCTAAAGAAAGTATTGGAGATAACTTTATGTAGTGCACTCCTACTAGTGAAAAGATATTTTCTTTGCTGAATAGAGAAAGAATAAACTTTCAGGTTTTACATAAAAATCTGCCATTTGAAGTGGGAGGTCTCAGGAGGGCAAGATTTTTACAAACCAGATCTAGCACTAGAATAGAATTAGGTATGCATAAATGGTGTATCTTCACCTCCATGTGTTTCTTTAAACTATAGTCAGAAACTTGTCTATCTATTAAATAATGAAGCTTTCACCTTGAGCCACAGATAGCTAATCTACAGAAGAGTAAACCACGCTGTTTCCAGTCAGCCTAAATTTCCTGTGCTAGCCTATTATGCTAGCTACAACCCCTGAGCCACTCCAAATAAATCTTCCTCTATTTTGTACTTAGAGTCTCCAGACATCTAAGACAGTTATGCTTTCCCTCCCTTATATATTTACAGCCTGATTCCTCTTTCTTTACCACAGTATAAATCAAGGGTCACTCCAATGAAATCAGCACATTTTTGCTGATGCAAAAGAGGCATTAGAGATATATATCCATCCCATTGTTCTGATTATGTTAAAAGAAAAATCTGTTACAGCCAGACATCAGATGAGTATAAAACATCTCCTTTGGTATTAGATATTGACAGAAGTTCATTCAAAGTTTGCTGATTTTCTCACATTTTTATGTTCTTATAAGCTACCTTTATGATATATACCTCCTTCCCTATCCTTCTGAATGGACTGAAATGGGTTTGCTCACATAAATGTATTTGCCAAGACAGATACAGAGCAACCACACAAAGCCTGAATTAGCTCAATGTCTTATTTTATAATGAAGTACCATTTAACATGATCCATTTACACAGAGATCATTTTGCAGTAGAGGGGGTGCTCCTACTATATATAAATCTACAAATACTATGAAGATACGAATATGTATATTTATACAGATAAGAGAATTTCTTCCATTCTTTCAAGTCCAGAAAAATATGATGGAAAAAAAAAGATAAGTCTCAAATTGAAAAGGGGGCAACTGCCAGACATGATGGAAAATTTTTTGGCCTCTACTGGCAGGTCTTCATGGACACCAAGAACACCTGAGAAACAGGGAGGCCTTAAGCTGCATCTTACAACTAAGACTGCTATTACACTATTTCTAAAGCAGAAGAAAAAATACCCCACAAACAATTATATTATGCATAAAGTTAAAAACCTGTGTTTTATAAAACACTTATAACAGGGATGTCTTTGTATATGACACCACCCGGAGCACACCTCTAAATAAGCATTTGGGAAAAGCAATCTGAGTAAATGGTTTTAAAGACAGGTCATTTATTTATTACACAAGACAACTTCTCACATTATTGCCTCAAGTAAAATGAATGCTGATAATGCTCCTGTCTCTGAAACTGAACACATTTATATTAAAAATGTAGAAAGTACAGTATACACTGAGGTGCAATCTATTGACTATGTCAGTAATAGCAGCTTTTTCATTTTTCCCCTTGTAATAGAAGTCATTGCTTGCATTCAGAATGCATTGTCAAGCTTTATTAATCTCAGCACAGAGGCCATCCTGGGCCTTGAAAGCTATTGCTTTTTTTAAAGAGATGGTATTCTTTTTCTACGGCCTACTCGAGATCTATTCCAGATCTGTCATAAAACCCTCAAATTACAGGACAACTTAAACAATGCTTAGTGATCAGTGATATGTTTAAAGTCTCTTCTCTGAAAAGCTTGAGAATGAGTTATAATATATTGAACGTTAAAAAAGAGTTTCTTTGCAGGTTGGCAATCACATTGTAAGATGCTTTTTTGTCTCATTTTTCTCAGAGGAAAACTGATTATTATAAACTGAAGGTGATATTCTGAGCAGAGCTGAATGCATGATCTAGAGAAAGGGTTCAGAAACATCCCTCCTTTTGATGTCTTAATACCAGAGCTGAAACTTTGACCCTACTGAGGTCATCGGACTTTTTTATTATCTACAGCATTGCTTAATTAACTTTTTTTTTAACCTGTGACTGCCCACAAAAGTTTATGCTAATAATCTGATTTGGACTGCTCCATTCTGAAACCGAAATGCTAGATAAGCCTATATGTATTGAAGAAGGGGGGATCTGCTATAAAGTATATCTGTATAGTATTTGCACTTGTTTTTTCTCTAAAGGGGCAGAGAATGCAGTGGCATAAAGTATAATCAGTAACTTCTCAACAGTCATCATTTAGATTCAGACTTGTTATAAACATAAACCCTCTCCCTATTAACACTGTAATATTATTAAAGTGAATGTCTGTATTACTCTCCTGTTAACTGCTGAGGGACTGGAGATTACTAACATACAGCATGTGATGCTTGAATTCAAAACTATTAATAGAAACACAGAGTAGTAAAGATACTGCAGTATGAAAACACCTATTTAATTGTTTTTGTGGCAAATGTTGATATTCTGAATTACTTTTCTTTGGCATGACTATATGCTTCTACTTCACGCAGTATTTAGAGTATTTTGTACCCTTTAGTAAGACAGCAAAAAAAAAAGAATTATAGAGCCTTGCAGTTTTGTGCCTTTACATTCAGTTGGCATAGACAGGGTTATCAACTTTTTCTTACTACTTGATATAAAATAAAATCACTCCACAGAACTAGGTACTGGCTGCTGAAACTGAGTTCCTGTAAAAGTTTAATAGTTTGTATGTAGCAAGTTAATAGTACCTCTGAACAAGATTTCACTTGGCATCCTTCAGTTATTAAGTCATGTTGGGAAAAGGAAAAAGCAACTCCAATAGCAAAATACTGAGACTTAAATCTTGCAAGTGATGTCCACAAAATGAAATATAAACCAGATAGAACTAATGAAATAAAAGCCAGCTCCAATTCTGTGATTTACTTTTGAAATTTGATAAGACAACAAGTGCTTACACAATAACTTTTGTGATTTTTTTTTTTTAGGCTTGATATTAAACTTTTATTTGAAAAAGATAAGGTAGTTTCAAAAGTTTAATTGAAGAAAACTCATTCAAAGCAATATAATGAAAAGCTACTATTATGTCTAGTGTAAAACTGACTAATTGGAAGAACTGTATGTAGGTAAAATAAAATCAAGTCATTATACTAAACAATGATAACTTCCTACTAAATTGGCATATAATAAATTTATTTGCAATTACTTGAGGGTTAATATTGCTGACAATCAACATACTTTCAGGGAACGAGCTTTAACTTTCTCACACCATTGCTTGCATATAGGTGGCACTAAAGGTATGTAATGACTTATTATAATCTACTTATTATATTTCAGTTTTTAACCATTTTTATGGGATGCAGTATATATAGCTCAAATACCGCCATAGTTTACTAAATTTCTTAATTTTTGCACATTCTGCAAACACAAGAGATTATCATCCATGATTCAAATTCCAGAAAGAAATTCTCCTTTAAATTGGAATTCCCAATGAGTACATAGGAGTTTGGTGGTCTTTTTCCCTGAAAATAAAAGGTATCCTTTACTAAACACCTTTGTCCTATGAAAATTCAAGTGGATTTCTTTTAGATGAATTGCAAAATCATACCTCAAACATATGTGTTGAGTATCCTTTGTTTTTTTTCAAAATGGGCACATAGAAAAAGAAACCATCTTGCAGTTACAAAGTATACTTTGTCTGTTTAATAATACAGGGATATACTGATTAAGTCAGAGAGAACTTTCTATGCCAAGGAACTGTAGAATTTGATAAATTCTGGATAATTTTACAATTTAAGTAGTCAAGACACTCTACCATATACTGAGTTCCTTCTGGTCTTAAGTACATGATGACAATATCCAGTTTTACTGCATTACAAAAAGTTGCAAAATATGAAGTTTGTGAGAAAAACTTGTAGCATTTAATGCCATCAACAGCCTTTAATACTCTACACTGATGGGATGACATTGGTATTTGAATTTTGGCCACAATATTTTTTTTTAATTTAAAATTTCTCTTTTTGATTTCTTTTACTTTTTAATTTTCAGACATAGCATTAGTAAATATGGCACATATTGATTAAATCTACTTTGAAAGTATCAAAATATGTCTTTTATTGAAACAATAAACTCATTCGCAAATGAAATACAGGAAGTTAAATCTAGGAGAACTGATTTTTGTTAATCTGTAAAGTCAGTCCCTAAAAAAATCAGATCCTGAAGCAAAATATCATAGTTGCTCAGTCTATGGATAATATAGTCATGCTTTGCACCACAAAAAATAAGCCTGAAATCTCCAAAGTTATATAGCATAATTAAGTTCTTCCTGTAATAAAGCCATCTTTTCTATGACTTATTTTATTCTGCAGGGCAAATTTCAGACTAGTAGATGTGTCTTTTCCTTGAGGTTTTACAGCTCTGCTAACTTCAATCTTAACATGCCTCTCTGAGATTGGTCCATTATCAAGTGCTGTGTAATAGCTAGAATACACATATATACACACATGTACACAAGCATTTATCTATACATTTACATGTATCCTTCATTTTATTTTGCCAGACAAACTAAGAGTTTAGTGAACACCATAATTTTAATGAGAGCAATAGAATTAAGGAAAAATAAGAATATTGTAATCCTCACATATTCCCATTTAAAAGAATTCATGTGATACCAGAGTTTAATTATAAATGCTGTCCTTCCCCCCCCCCCCCGTCAGTTAAACAATCTTCCATTGAGCAACTGCATACAGTAATCAAGGCAGACTTACACATAAGATACCTGATGGAAATTTGTTATGAAAATGTTGTGGACATCCCATCCCTTGCAGTGTTCAAGACCACGCAGGATGGGAATTTGAGCAAGCTGGTCTAGTGGAAGCTGTCCCTGCCCATGACAGGGGGTGGAACTAGATGGTCTCTAAGGTCCCTTCCAACACAAACCATTCTATTATTGTATGATTAGGGTTGGCAAAAGGGCATAGACCTAGCCATGAACATGAAGGAGGGGTAAAAGATTATACAGGTCTTCAAGAGTTAATGAAGGAAAAGGGAAGACAGTTTCTCCTTTAGTAAATTCAGAAGAATTTGGATTTTACTATTAATCATGTCAAGACAGTCTAGTGCTGCTTTGTGCAGATACACTATTGTTTTGCCATTAAAGGCATGTAGACAAGCTGCAGACTCCCAGATTTTATATGCCAATACTAAATATCATCGAATGCCACTTAATGAGTACACTATGGAGATTCTGGGTTGAAAAATATTGAAGTTTTTGCGATAGAAACCAGAGATGAAACTGAGAAAACAACCTTCTCTAGGAATAGGTAGATAAGGCAATTGAACAGATAAGAAGTGAACATAATTTGCCACTTGAGCTTTGCACAGGTATAATCAGTTCAAACAGGCCTCTTCAAAAGCACTGAACACTAAATGTCTATGTTATTTCATGGGATAAAGGTAGCACCAACGATAAAATCACTGCCTTCTACTGGATGCTGTACAGCTGAAATTGTACCTATTCACCAGTAAAAGTAGTAAACCTAGAACCCTCTTTGAACCTTGCTGAGAATAAAAACAATGCAAAGAGAATGGGATGATGTTCCTAGGAGAAACTACCAGCATGAAGTGCTGTGGAGGACAAGTGTGCTACAAAAAAACTAAAGAAGCTACAAAAACTACACATAAGTGTGCTACAAAAAACTACAAAAAGCAAAAGAGAAGGGAACCTTCAACTCCAGTTCACTCTCCAAATTACTGATAAAAATTGTGGGGAGTGGAGGGTGGGCAAAGATGATTACCTGATATCAGGTCTTAACTGATGGATAAGGACATAGGAAAGAGTATCTTCAGTTTATCACAGGGACATCCTTACAAACACACACACAAATTACTTGATCCAAAAGGAACAAAGCAAGGACTAATGATGTAGTTAGCCAAAATTTTAAAATGTTTTTCTATAGTTTGAGAAGCAAACTAGTCCACTGTGTTTGTCATACAATCAGGTATTCTGATCATAACTGCTTTCCTCCTTAGGTAGAACAAGTGCTATAAAAGAAGTTTCTGACAGTCAAGAAGTAGTCCCTGCCAAGGGTTGAGCATCTTGTGTCTTGAGCCCTGTCAATGTGAGATACGGTGTATTTTAGTTTTGGTGGAAGCTGCCTGGTACCTAGCAGCTCTCAAAACCCAGTCTTTTGCTGGCAACATCTGTCACAGCGTTGCACTGCAGTGGTCATGGGGTAGTGGGACAAATAAAAGGAAAATAAGAAAGAAGAAATAGTTGCTTTACTACTTGATACTTCTGGGATTTAAAGTCCAGCCTTTAAAACTTGTTAAATGCCCTTGCAAACTGCATCTTCTTGCTATATAGCTAGTTTTGGTAAGAGCAATGAGTTTAATATTTGGGGTTTTGTTAAAAACAGGACTTTGGGATTACAGTTCTCCATCCTTTTCTTCCAACAAGGTAGACTACGCTAATGTAAAAAAAACACAACAAATGAGCTCTTTATTTTTGCAGGACAAAGAGCATTTGAACTCCCTCAGTGACTCTTTGACTGCCTTCAAAGCTTGTCTCTGACTAAATTAAAGCATCTGCTAGCTTGATTCATACTACACTGTAGGCTTTCCATTGCACTAGCAGCTAAATGCATTTAACAGATTAATTGTTGCCTTACAATAATACAGCTAAAGAAAAAAAAAAATCATAATTAAGATTTACAAATGGCTAAGTAAGGGCTCACTGCACCATCCTCTAAGATCAATTTTTATTGTGCCACTTTACGATCTTAGAATCTGCCCCCTAATTCAGTGAGCTAGTTCTGAAAGAAAAGTCTTAACCTAATCCTGTGCAACCAGGGTAGAACATTCTGAGGTCACTGATAACATGGAATAGCTTAAGTGGAATTAAAGTGATTTTGTGAAGTTCAAAAAGCACGACTCAGCAGATGAACCAGCAAAACTGGCCCCAAAGAAGGAGACCACTGATACTGATCTCAATTTAAGAGGCACTCCTGTGAAATCTCTCATTATTTGGGTACAAAAAAAAAAAAAAAAAAAAGGGCAAAACCCAAACAATCACAACAATAAAGAGGAGAGTAGAAAAGGGCACACAATTTACATGGCTATACTCCTGATGTATTGGTATTTCTTCATCATAACATTAAAGCAAGTGGTTAACACCTAAGCATTTACATATGGGGCACTGAGGGGTTAACATGCACCATTAAAAGAAAAATGTATGTTTATTTCCCCTTCTCCACTGCTATGACTGCAAGGCAGCCTCTGCACTCCTTCTGCGTGAGGAAGAATAATAGCTGTTGGAAGATATTGCTGCATGAACAGAAAGAAGTGGCCTTTTAGGAAACCTCTTTTAGATTTGAGAAGGGGGTAAACAGAGCTGGTTTACTAAATATTCTTCCTCCACATGAGCGTAAGGTGACAGTGAATAGATTGGCATTGTTGAACAAAAGTGAATGAATTTGCATTTTGGTCCTTTACACCTGAATTACACTTTGTCTAGTTATACTGACATCAACCTAGTTTTCACTGAGGTTGTAGTGCAGCTAATAAGATTGGAAAATGCTTTAAAGTCTCTCATTGATTTTCATTAAAGAAATCCAAATATGAAATCACAGGAAGCTACCTGATGACAAATTAAACAATAAGCTTGAAATGCTATAGTGTTTTCTTTCAAGGCAGAGCAGTTTACCTTGTATCCAGTATTTCAAAAATGAGAAAATATTTCAAGGAGATGAGCCTCACTGGAGATAATATTTCCACAGCAAGACCAAGTGCCAATAGTGATGAGAATATCCATGAAAGAATTCACCCCCAAATGCAAGACTGCTCTCAACAATTTGAACTTTCAAGAGGGTGAAGACAGAAAGCAGAGATTAAAAGTTCTTCTGGTCTCACTGGAAATAAAGCTATATTTCTAGAATTTGAAAAATAAAAATCACAAAAGCTTTAATTCATATAGTAGTCATGCACAAGGTTATTCACCATAGGCACTTGCTAAAATCATAAACACAGGATCAGAGTAGCAAAGATTCACTAGACGGTGGAATCAGGAATGGAAAACCTCTACATACACCTCATATAGAGAAAGTACAGTATGTGGTCAGACCCAGTTAAAGCTATATTTTATAATCTTATTTATTTACTATTTTTATCACTTAAATTATGAGTTTTAAAGTAATTGACTGTTTCATTCCTATAATTTAGAACTGTGCCGTTTGAAAGAGACATTAGGCCAGTAGTAAGCTAGGAGACAGAAAAAGTGTATTGCTCATAAATACAAGGAAAAAACATACATGCATAGTGTATGTAAGAAGCCTGAAATAAGTTTGCTTTGGTACAGCTATAGACAAATTATTCCTGGAGCTAACAGAAGGGATTAGTAATTATGTCAAAATATTAATGTCCCAGTTGACTTCTTCATTCTCCAGAAGGCAGACCTGCTTTTCCAAAACAGTTCTGAGAATTCATGTGCTACCATATAAAATATATGAACTGAAAAATAAGTGGTAGAACAAAATGGCTTGCTACTTCTCTCCCTACTGTATTGTATTGCATAGAGTGGAGTAGCTGGATAGACTGCATAGCTCAATCAGTGCATGTTTACATTAGCAGAAAACCTTCAGGGCAAGATCCTTCTACATTGACCATAAAAATGGGTACTGGGCTAGTTATTTAGTAATAAAATAGATACCTTCAGCTGCCGAAATCCATGGTTTGGGTAGCAAATAAGGTTCATTATTTATTTATAATTTTCTTTCATAAATTAGGACATTTATTTATTAAAGCATAAATCATAACTTCTTAAATAGAAATCCTACTAATTCTATGGGACTGGGATTTCATCTGAAGGGCAAGATTTGGATATTTAGCCTTTTTTCAGTCTCTATAATTTACCCTGCCCCACCTCCAGCTACTGATCCAAAAAGCTGGGAGTCTCCCCTAACTCCTGCATTGTATTTGTTTCTCCAAGTGTACAGTGTCTTGGGTATCTTGAACAGTGACAGGCACCCGTGTTTCTGCAACCAGAACTGGGTCTACATATTAGGGTGTGAACACACTGTAGAGAAGGTACAAACTGGATAATGATCTACGGTTGCTGACCACATGTATAATCTTAAGACTTTCCTCTGCCTACTACTTCTGCTTGGTTTAAGCAGTTTTCCTTTGCCTCTGCTGTGTTGGACTAAGAGGAAGCATTTCTACAGGCTGTCTACCAATAGAGCTTGATAAATCAGGGACAAGTTACTACACTGCTTTTAACCACGTATCCCTACAGCAGACCAAATGAATTCTCCCAAACCCCTCTGCCCTGTTCCGCCATCTGCCTCATTTGCTAATAGTACTTTAAAAATGCCACAAATTTCATGTCTTACTGCTCATAAAGCACAATAAAAGAAATAGGCTCTATCACCCAACAATCACAGCTGAATCCTGTTTATTCCTGCAAAGTATGTTTTAATTTGCTTTTTAAAGTGAATGTTGTGCTCCTAATGATGCCAGCCCAATAATTCTGAAGGTTTATTTTTCAGGTAAAGCACTAGAAGTCTAATAAAAATGTCTTTATTAAGGCCTTTGTTTTGTGATCTGGAAAAAAAAAGAAAAAAGAAAAAAGTGAGTGCTTCTGTTAGGAAAAGAGCAATACACTCACAGCCTTCAGCAGTCTGCAGTCCTCTGAACTACTAATAAGAAAATAAATAGGTGTGATTTTTTCCCCAGTTACCTCAATATATGTAAATCCATGAAGAACCATCAAATAGAGATTTCTTTGGTTTCTATAAACTCTGCACTCAAAACATTTCAAATTAGAAGGCTCTATCTCAGCTCAAATCAGCCCACATCACCTATCAAAATGTGTATTTTGATCAAAACACCAGTATTTGCTCTGATTGGTTATATCTCCTGCTGTCTAAATTGATTAATGGTCTATTTTCTGGGTAATTTACTGCTTAAAAGTTGCAACTAACAGTTTAGAGTTTTCTGAAGGCTGATTTGTGCAAGCCCTAGAAGGACTTCTAACTGTTAGAGGTCATTTCACCAGCATGTTCGTACATTTCTCATGATACTTTGTCACATAGCACTGAATAACCAGCTGTATGGATGTGAATGTGTGTATAATTTGTTTGTAACTTTTAAAAAAAAAAGTCTTATCTTCTTGAGCAATGTCAGTCACAGAAGAAGAGACTGCAATTTATATCTGAGTGCCTTAAGCACTGCAAATTACTTTCTCCTTCCCTCTCCTTTTCTCAGCAGATTCTGTGATGTATTGAAGCCTGGCCATAAACATGACTCCTTTGTGTGATTACTGCAGGCTTCAGAGTGCTGTGTATTAAGGGGTGCACCTGAACAATACAAACTCACTTAACAATGCATCATATGTGAGGATGGAAACTTATCCCTGTAGACTGCCTGTTTCCCTTGAAAATCCCACAAGCGATTGGGTGAAATATTTTCTCTGAAGCTGAGGCCACAATTGCTGAGGAGTTTTAGTGAGAACTAGAAAAGAATGTCCTAAATACAAACTCTTCAAGGATGCAATCCCTTTTAGTTCAAGTTCAGCCCATACTGAAGAGCTTTACTAGGTTTGGGAGCAAGGTTCACACCAGCCTACAGAATTCAGCTGAAGGTTTTTCATGCAATGAGGAGGAATATGCGGCGCCTCTTTGTCTTACAGAGCATACACAGATAAGACACCTTTTACAAATTAATGGAACACATTTCACTTGACTTTCAGCTTTAGCTTGTCACTGAAATCCTATGATATATGACTTTCATTTCAATAATTCTCCAAAGACTAATCATTTCCTATAGGTCCATGCAGCCTGTTACGCAGTCATATTCTGACTGACTTTGACTACAACATTTAGAAGTCTCAGATCAGATTAACAGGAGGTGCTGTGCAGCCACATTTTCCACAAAGAAACTGAAATCTTGGTTAAAATTGGGACAAAAAGGGAATAAAACAAAGGAGAACCAAGCAAGACAAACTAAAAAATATTCTAGAAAACTTTCCATATAACTTAGTGCTGCTCTCCCATTGTAGGGTTATTATCTTCAAGTCATGTAAGTAATTTTAAATAAGCTTTTAGAGGCAGAATATAGTGCTACTCATCTTCACCACATAAAAAAGCAGCAACCAGCGAAGAAAAGAAATGGGCAGGGAAAAGGAGGAAACATTCTCTTTTAGTTATGATGAATTTATCTTAAAACTTGTCATGGTTTAAAACCAGTCAGTAACTAAATACCACACAACTGCTCATTCACACTGTGGTTGGGATGGGAAGAGTAATTGAAAGAATGTAAAACCTATAGGTTGAGATAAGAACAGTTTAATACTTGAAATTAACTGAAACATAATGATAATAGAAATAATACCAACAATAACAATACTAACAATAATAATAAGGAACAACAAAAAAAGGTAAATGAAAAATCAGAAAACACAAGTGATGCACAATACAACTGTTCACCACCTGTTGACTGATACCCAGGCTGACCTGACCGGTGCTCCATCCCTTCTGAGTAACTCCTCCCAGTTTATATACTGGTCATGACGTGCTGTGGTATGGAATGCCCGTTTGGTTAGTTTGGGTCAGGTCTCCTGTCTCTTTTCCCTCCTAGCTTCTTGTGCCCCTCCTCACTAGCAGATCATGAGAGACTGAAAAGTCCTTGACCAGGGTAAGCACTATGCAGCAACAACTTACACATCAGTGTGTTACCTGCATTATTCTCAAACTAAAGTCAAAACAGCGCTGTGCCAGCTAGGAAGAAAAAAATAATTCTGTCCCAGCTGAAACCAGGACAAAACTAAACAGTCCTATAGGATGTTTGGAGTTGCTGGGGTGTCAGTTTGGACACATGACAGGATGATAAACAGGGTTTTGATTCAGCATCATAAAATTGGTTATTTAAGTCAGTTGTAAATGTAACCAATCAAAGGTGAGGCACAGTGGGAAAAGAAAAGGCAATCAGGACCTAGCTGTAAGGACCCCCAAGAGAAAGCAGGATGGCATTTAAGAAAGACTTCCTGAAAAGCAGTCAAAATGAACAAGAGGATTAAAGAAAGAAGAAAGAGTCAGCTGTTTTGACAACTGTCAACCCGTCCAGGGTAAGAACCAAGAACTAATCCTAAGGTTTGCCTAGGAAATTATCAAAATGCTTTCATTAACATACAGGAAAATACAGAACTGGCATTTAGTCCAGAAGAGAAGTCCTAGATAACATTTGGAAACACACTGTCATGAGCTGAAGATGAAAAGGTGAAGAAGGTTGGGAAGTTGCCAGAAGTAACATAGCACACATCCATACATGCTTGGAGTCCTACCGATTCCACTTGGTCTCTGTCTTTGCTTGGCCTTCACATACCTTCTTTAATCAGCAAGATTGTGAGAAGAAAGTACACAGCTCTGAGAAAAGCGATCTCTTACTTAATTGTCTTTGTTGTAAATTCAGCAAGAAAATAAGTATAAAATGATTCCCCATAATAGCTTTTTAAAAAAAGCTTGCAATTTCTCAGATATTAATGTGGGGTTTTGCAAATATTGCTGTTTACAGCCTTGATGCACTTGAAACTATGTGACAAATCACAGTTTGAGTCTAGGATCCTTGAAATGATATTTAAAAACCTTCCCCCAACTTTCATAATGCTGTTCTTAGAGCGTCAGCAGTACACATAAGGTGGTACGCAACTACCTGGTCTGTCAGCAACAAAGTAAGCATGTGTATAATATTCCAGCCTGATCTGATAAATTAGAAAACAAAGTAAACTAGACAGGTAATTAAAAGTAATAAACCAGTTTTAATTGGTTAAGCAACCATGTAGAAATTCAGTGCCAGCAGCAAAGGTATAAAATACAGCAACTGGGGGTTTTGGTGTCATAAGTATCTCTGACTCTGTTGAGCCATAGTAATTTCAGATACCACAGGGAAGCTAGTACTTCATTACTACCAAAGTAGAAGTCATTATCACTCCTCATTCTATACACTTAAATAAAATATGTAACATAGATAACTGACACACTGAACACAGCAGGAAGGTGATTAAATAGCAGGTACTCAAGAAATATTGCCAATGGGGCCCAAAAAAGCATTTTTATTTTTCTTCTGGCCAAGTTAATAAGTGGCCTGACTACCCCATCTCACAGCAATACAGCATTAAATTTCAACAGGAACGATGACAAGCCCTCATAAATAAAAACATCCATTTGCAATACCTTCCCACAACCAAGGGCTATGTAAGGCACTTTGGTAGCATATTTGCAGTTAAGGGCCTTTTCCTTCCACATCATGACAAAGCTCCAACGGAGTTGCATGCGGAAAGACAGTCAGCACTGTCCAGAAGTAGATGTTCTCAAACCTCACTCATCTCCCAAGGTTCATCACAAGAAATAGTAAAGTTAGAACTGTCAAATTAAATTAAATGTAACACCATTCCTTTCTGAATCTCTCAGCAACAATACAGTAGGAACAGCAGTATGGGCTGGGCATGGAAGGCGGGTATCCTGAGGCATGAGTGTGATGGGAAATACAATGAGTAACTTCAAAAGTTATTGGCTCATTAACAATGCCCTACAGGAAAGAATTTTCTGTCTAATAATAGAAGTAGCACAAGCACAGATTCTTAATATGATCTGAAGCCTGTTTAATTCAACTGCTTTGGGAGTAAGGCTCTTGATTTCTCCCTTTCTCTGTCACTTACATAATTTGGGCACTGAAGTGCTAACTCAATTATATGGTTCAACATGAAAATGGAGACTTTTTTCAAGCTTCATTAACATACTGTTGCAAAAATTGGCCTCAACAGAAGCTCAGACATTTTCCAGGACTCACAATCTCCAGCACAGTTTACTGCTGAAAATAATAAGGTGCATTTTTGACAAGCAAAAACAGAATTACAAAATATTATGTATGATTCAAAATGGAGAGCTTGGCATACATCACAATTCTACAATGTTATTTGTCAGAACAGTATTCCATTTGGATCACTATGTTACATTTAACACTAGACATAGCCCTGCAAGTTCATTGCCATCAGCTCTTTGCAAAACATGGGTTGAGAAAACATATTTTATCTAGTCAGGTCAGCAACAGCTCCTAGACTTAAACTAGTATAACAGTATGTAGCTGCTTCTTTGTTTCTGAATGTCATGTTCATAGGTTTTTTCCAATCCATCCTAAACAGCGTCTATATAGGATATAGTCACATACAAAAATATTTCTTTGCAACGGTGAGATGATTCTACACTAAATGTATACCAATAGTATAATAAATTCTTCATGTTTTCTTTCCTGAAGTAACCAATAAATCTATATGACCTAAATTAGAATCTATGACTGCACCAAAAAGATAACCATTATAGTACTAGATCACATTTGATCATGTACCCTACCCAAATTTGCCTATCCCAAAATATTGAACCAAATTTAAAAGTAACAATTACTGTGAGACCAATGTTTCTGCATCCTACAAAATTCCGATGGCATCTGCTTTCATGGTAAACAAAGGGCGCATTAATAAACTATATTTTCCAAACCAAGGTTATTGCAAATCTCAGTCCAATACAAAAAACAGGAAAATAAATGAGCTGCAATTTGATGCCCAGAATCTTCTGATTACTGAGCTTCAGCAAATTTTTCTGCTTACAAACAAGCATTTATGCTTCAGGTTTGATGTAGCCCCAATATGCTTGAGTTCAAGTCACACTTTTAATAAGAGAAGAAAGAGGAATCAAAAAGCAGTTCTTATTTTCAGTGATTGTAGTTCATTGTGAGAAACCAATTGAAAAAGATTGTATGTACTCTAAGCAACTCAAGGCACAGGTATTTATTACTTGTTGTTATTCTGAAGATGCTATTTTTGGCAACATATCTTATTTTCCATGGGTGTTTGCATTCTCCAGCAGTAAAACAATTGCACTGTCAACACTAGAGATAACTCGGTGAAAGAATGATGCTGTAACAGGAATCATGAAATAAAATCTTATGTATTTTAATAAATGACAATTATCAAAACATAACATACTAGGAAAAAGAGAATCGATAAATATAAGTGAAAGTCTTGTCACCTGATGCAATGTACAGCTTGAGAAGTGAATATGAATAGCAAATATTATAATCACTGCGTGATTTAAACTTTTCAACACAAGTAAGTTTTCTAGGTACAACGTAACAACAGACATCATGCCTTAACCAGTTACAATTCTGATTTAGAAATAATTAGGGCAGAGGGTATTACTTACTCAACAGAATTTTGCCTTATGTGAATGAAGAAATCAACAACTGATTAATAACTCCATTTTTACTTCTCTACAGCTTTCTACTCCTTTCATCCTTATGTATCCTAAACAGCAAAGTCAAAGCATACGGGGTAAAGATAACAGAGGCTGTACCTGAATATACTGGTTATACTGGCATAGTCTACACTTAACCCCTGGAAATCCAGCTGGGAGGTAAAATGCAGTATTAGAGGAGTTTCAAAAAAAGCATTTGTAGCTAATTAAGATTGTTATTACCTCATTTGGATTAAGTAAAGGTAAATAAATGAATACATTTTAGATCTGAGATGGTGAGTTTAAGACTCAGACTTAGCTTTTGAACCAAATGATTTGCTATGGCAATGACAGGGAAACAAAAAACTTGAAGTTATACAATGGCATCAGTACCCTTACTGCCCAGAATGGATCTGCATTTTGGTCTTTATCCAAAATTCACATGTTAAGCAGAAGCCTTTTTAGAAAACAAGATGTACAAACAGACATATCACATTTGGGACAAGTGGAATGATCCCTTCTGCTCTAATAAGCATCATAAAGACTTCATCCAGAGAACTGCCTTCTGCTTTTGGACAACACCTTCACAAGCAAGAATAAATAGGAGAGAGGATTATTCAGGGTACAGAATTGATGACAAAAACCAATAAAAAATAAAATATTTAAGATGAGGAAGAGGATATAAAAGAGACTTGACAACAGTCTGACAGTATGTAAATGACTCCCAGTTAATCCCTCCTTCATGGAAGGCATTATCAGGGACAAGAGTGAAGCAAGGGAGATTCTGGCTAATGATTAGGAGAAAATACCTAATGATAAGGTTAGTTAAATACAGTCATCTCTCTGGAAGTTTTCAAAGATGGATGATAATAATCGTCAGGAATGACAGAAGTATGGTTGATCCTGTTTCGGGCAGAGGAATGAATTAGACAACCCCCGGAAGCCAACCGCACTTGAAATACCTACAAACTGGGTCTCTTTGAATTAGCATCCAAAAGGATTTATGTCTCAAAAGCACTGCAAAAGACCTCAGGCAGTTGATTCCCTAATGTACTTAAGGAAGAGGGTCCATACTGGGATATAAGATCAATCATTTTTTGAGACAAATACTACGTAAATCTGGGGGTCGACATTTTCAATTGTGGAGATATAAATGAATGATGGAGCTTGGGACCAACTGAAAAAAAACCCTCCAAAATGAATAGGTTTGGATTAGCAGGATTTTTTCAAGTTCATAGCACTTGTGTGAGTGTGTGTGTTTGTGTGTGTGTTTAAGAGAAATCTTCAAGTTGGTGTTAAGAAGTTTCTGTAATTCCCACTGTAATTTCTTCAGCAATATTTTGTCTATTAAAATACTGTCTGCTGATTAAACACCTTATCATAATCAATGCACAAAATAATACGCCTCTAATATTTGATTAAAACTTTCTTTGAAAACCTCCCTGAGCACTTTTATCAGTCTGTAAAAGGATGGTATTTTCTAGAACAAAACAGTAAGTGTGAAAGCATGACAGAATAAAGGTACAAATTAGGTAACTGTTTAGCTGAGGATGTTGAAACAAAGCATGTTCAGAAACAGAATAATGTGACAGGTAATTTACAGTGATCTGATGGAAGCTGACTGGATGCCAAATAATCTATTGTAGTTACAGTATTTTTTTTCTTCCTCCAGATTCTTTGAGTATTTTTCAAGGCTGGCTCTAATTCACACTTTACATTTAGTTACAAGATCACTTGCCAGGAATGAAAAAAGATGATTACTGACATTTGGGGTTTTAGGACCATTTAGGAGTAATGATCTTGATCCTTCCTATACCACTGAAGGATAGAAAATGTTGAGCTTCCATGTGGATAACAGTGAAGTTGGTAGCAGCTTTTACATTTTTCCTGGTATTTCCCAAATAATACAAATTAATTAATAAATATAGGGATGAAATACAAAGACCTTGGAAGACTATCTGGAATACAGCAGGCTTTGATCACTGAATACAATGGAAACAATTTTGCTAACATCTATATGCTTTAGACCAGAATTAGAGATATTTGGGTTTTTTAGTTCCTGTATTTTTCCACATATTTAAGTAATTAACAAAAAATGTCTTAAATGAGTCATGCCAGGTTGGTACCTCTTCAATTAATTCACATTCTAGGAAATCAAGTTGCTAACATGAAGAACAATTTCTGTTTTTTTTCCATATGTATCAAAAAAGCAATAATTTTGCACAGCAACCAAGGAAAGTCCTGTATGCAAGACTATAAAAGTATTACAAATGCACAGACTTTTATCTAACTTCTTGTCTAAATGCAGACTGTGACAGATTATGCCAGAAGATAATTTAGCTTATCTAGAGAACTGGAAAGTAAAATTGTTCTATATATGTAGTTCTGATTTTTGTAAGGGCATGGCAGTTGGAGTTTAGATTTATTCTTCCATTTTATTTTATAATGCCCAGCAGCTTAAAATTCATTTCAGGTCAATTCTAACACAAGGAAATTATGTGTTCTGTTAATTGTGGCTCTATCTGATAAACACCTGTACTTCTGCAGTTACAGGGGCTGTTTTTTTCCAGAGAAGTAGAGGGAAATGAGGAAGTCTATGGGACTGAAGGATACCTTCCCATGGAGATATGGTAGTAGCAAGCCATTACCGCTTCCCATGCAATGAGCCATAAAGGGAGCCCTGATAGCTATTATCCTAGTATTCTACATATATACAACATAACCTGCCAACCAAAACCTGCAGACCTACAATTATGTGGTGTAGCAACTCCAATTATTTACATAAACATTTTCATTTGGTACAATTGCTCTCTTTCTGTCACCAATGCCTTGCTTTTACAGATGAGCCACATACAGTTCTGTTTTTCTTCTGTCTCTCTGCCTACAATGCATAACTAGTTCCAGTGTTTTTTTTGAAAGTATAATGACTTTCCTGTACTCTAGTAAAAATATAACCCCACAAATCAAGAGGAAGCAAGCTCAGACTAAGTGGCTGAGAAGATTTACATTCTATTGCTAACTCAGTTATTACTCTGTTGAAAACCCCATAGCATCAATATAATGAATCCCTCAACCTCTGCTGCTAGCACAATTTTTCTTCCCAACCTCATTGGCTCCCAACTTTCTGCTTGACCTTTTACAATCTGTGTGTGGCAGAGCTTCATTACAACCTTTTAATGATGCACAAATGACACACAACACCAAGGTCACAGCACATCCCCAGTGAGAACAACTCCAACACCTCTGGAACAGACAGCAAGTTTACATTTAAAGAGACAGACAGTCCAGCTGGGAAACAATACCTTAGGTTTTTAGTACAGGTCTCAACAAATATTAACACACAAAAAAGTAGTCTTGTTCTAAAATGAGTGTCTGCTCCTAAAATATGCTTTGAGAAACAAGCTGATTCCTCAAGCTGTCAATGACCAAATGAATAAAATGGCTGGTTTAGAAACTTTAAAAAATGACAGTACTTTTCTGTATACAATGATTACTGAAATCTTAACATATATAAGTACACATAAAATAAGGGGTTAGCAAGATTCATTTATCTAGCACACTGGAAATCTTTCTACTGTCACAGCAGTCAAATGAATATCAGATAATATATTCTACTCCAAATAATCAATTTTTTGTTAAAAAAGTTCAATCTCTGATCTTAATTTTCCAGCTGGAACATGGAGATAACAATTTTTAAGCCTATTTTAAAAGCTTTTCAGTTTTTTTGCATTGAGTGCTATGTAAACACAAAGCATCTCGCTATCCAAGCATGTGACGGCAGAGCACATTATTCAGTATTGGTTAATATTAAGTCACTGTTTATACTGCACCTCCATTATTGGTGATGCAGAGTATAATGTTCCAAATGATTATTTAATATTATTGTATATACTTTTTGTATTTGAAGTAATTAACACTCAAACCCATAGAATCACACCTAAAGTTACCTACTAGGCAATGGTGTTCTCTAATTTTCAAATTTTGATCTTCAGTTTATAATACCCAGAGTGTTTCCATTCACTGTGTACATGGATACAAAGGTAAACTAAACACACTTTATACATTCAATTCTTTTCTCTCTTACAACAGGGAAATTAGGAATGACAAACTGAAGTCAGTGCAGACATACAACTGTGCAGCTAATCTGTGAGGAGGATTAGGACCCAAACTAACCCGTATGTCATGATATGCTATTACAGAGACAGTGATCATAGAATCATAGGACATTTCCAATGATGGGGATCCACAGCTTCTCTGGACAAGCTGTTAAAGTGACTCATCACTCTCATCGTAAAAAAAAATACTCCAAATGTCCAAATTTATGGTTCCTCTTTCAGTTTAAAGACATTTCACCTTGTCCTGTGTCGTGGGTTCAGCAGTAGCAGTTATGTTTCTCCTTTGTGGTAGCTGGTGCAGTGCTGTGTTTTGACTTCCAGCCTGGGAACAGTGCTGGTGATACCGATGTTTTCGGTTGCTGTTAAGTGATGTTTACCCTGACCAAGGACTTTGTGAGGCGGGGAAGCCGTGAGGAAGCAGAGACGGGGCGCCTGACCCAGGCTAGCCAAGGAGGTATTCCATACCACAGCACGTCATGCCTGGAGTGGGGGATAACTGGGAGCTACCCGGAAGGACATGGGCTTCCGGGTGGGACTCGTTTCTTGGCTGGTGGTATCGTATTCTCTTCCCTTGTTATTTTCTCTTATCATTGTTGTAGTTGGTAGTAGCGGTGGTGATTTGTGTTGTACATTGGTTGCTGGACTGTTCTTGTCTCAACCCGTGGGAGTTGCACCCTTTCGATCCTCCTCTCCATTCCTTCGGAAGCGGGGAAGGGGAGAGCCCCGGTGGGAGGGGGGCCCTCGATTGTTGTCAGCCTGGCACCACTCACTGGGAGTGAGTGAACAAGTTGCCTGACTGGGTTTAAACCATGACATCCTGTCACTACATGCCTTAGTAAAAAGTTTCTCTCAATTTTCAAATGGCCTTTCAATATATAACGGGAGCAATAAGCCTGGAGCCTTCTCTTCTCCAGGCTGAGCAAAGCCAGCTTTCTCAATCTTTCCTCATAAGGAGAGGTGCTCCAGCACTCCAGCCATTTTCACAGCTCCTCCTCTGGCTCCATGCTAACAAGCCCACATCTGTCTTCCATTGGGTACCCCAAAGCCGGATGCAGTACTACAGATAGTATCTCACAAGAGCGAAGTACTGGGGCAAAATCCCCTCCTCAAACTGCTGATTAATTACTTGGATTAAATACCTCACATTCTACTCCCCGAACTGTCACTGAAATAGTCACTCTTGGCCAAATTGTTTAATCTCATTTTACTTCATTTACCCATTTGTAAAAGTTGCATAAAAATTATTTCTCATACATGGAAGAGTATAGGGATTACTGTAGTCTTAAAGATCTCTGAAATCTTTGGACACATAGCAATCTAAAATGCAATACCATGCATATGATTTTAGGTACTTTGTTATTATTAAAAGTAGGTATCAAGAGTCTAACACAATCCCTGATAGCAGTGAAGTTTTTGTACTATATCGCCCTCAATCTTAGACAAGTTTGGAAAACAAAACCAAACCAACAAAAACCACTCATCATGGATGCTTGAATCCTGCTTCCTATAAACAAACACTACTAGGGTCAAACTCTGCTTTCATGATTTTCAGAGAAGTAACTAAGAAATTGTTCCGTATTTACAGCATCACAAAGAAAAGCAGATGTTGGCTATGTTCCTTAAAACATGTACAAATTCAGAGATTAGGTGCAAGTTTTATTACCCACATAACACTCTCGTAAAACCACACACCTTAAATGCTTCCTCTCATGCATTTAAGAAATTCCCACAGTGGTTCAAACCAATACTCTGGTCTCCAAGTCAAGTCAGGGACAAAACCTCAAAGCAGTTTTGTCATACTGCCCCAAAATACTCGCCCAGCCTCTAGAAACTTGTAGCTCTCAAACATCTTAATCTAGACTGGTGCGTAAAAGTCATTAATAGATTATTCTTCCTGAATTTGTCTCCTCTCTCTTTTTTCTCTCTTTGGTCCTATATTCAGGAGACTTGGTTCATTTGGTATTTACACTGCGGAATTAATTTGAAGTACAAGGACTGAAATATGGATGTGACAGAGATTTTTAAAAAAGAAGTAAATCTCAATATAACGCCTGACATAGCTCTTAATAAAAATACAAGTTCAAGGCTTGATTTTGATCTTGTAGTTCTATAGATCAGATACAACATCACTGCAGTCACTGGAGTTATATCAGCACAATATAGTAAATGACACAGAGACAGCAAGACAGAACCAGTGAAGGACATAATTCCTTCCACAACAGGAAGAAACTCCAACCAACAACAAAAAGAAAACCCAACAAACCCCAACAACAACAAAACCCCAAAAACCTAAACCAGAACAACAAACCAGAAGAAAACCAACAGATTAAGAAAGTTCTCTGTTAATTACCACTCTTTTGCAAAATGTCCTTTAAGTTTGTTGCTAGAATGACTACTATAAGCTAGAGCTTCTAAAGGAAGGAATCTAGGATTTTATTTTAGGGACTACAGCTAGACTTTCCATATGCCACTGAGACAGTAGGAGGTTTATAAGCACTGTATAAAGTAGTCATAGTCAGATGCCTCTATCCATTTTTAAAACTTTTTAATCTTTTTTTCCATATTTAGAAAAACACATTTATCCTTCCATACTTTTAAAATATATACTTAGTACCCCCCTAGCTGTGCATCCCTATCCAACAAGACTATTAGACACATGTTTTATAGAATACTACCTAGTCTGCATCTGCAGGACTCTAAAACATTAAGTAAGAAATCAAAGCGCTCAAAACTTCTGAATTTTGTTCTAATGGAAGTACCAGGACTTACTTATTTTTTAATCAATTAGATTTAAATTGCCCTTAAATTGTAAATTCTTGGAGGTTTTTTTTTCATTATTAACAGGCCCTAAATTACAAAAAGATAAGACTCCACGGAAATCAAACCTCAGTCCCAATACTTTCATTAGCATCATCATGAAATTAGAGAAGAATAACAAAATGACTGTATGTAATTAAGCAGGAGGAGAACAGGAACAACTTGAACTGTCAATCAACAAATAATGAAACTTAATGTATGAAAACAGAAAACAAAGTGTGATTTAATGCAGTTTTTATATACAAAAATAAAACGAACGCCATCAAAACATTCCCTAAAGGACCTGACATTTCTGAAATATATTGGAAGCTCATTTCTTATTAATTTGATCAGATTCACATATAACAAGACAAATAAGATTCTTATTTCACTAAAGCTGAGATTTCAGTATGTATAAAGCATACTGCTATTCACAGTGGCAAGATTCTAATGAATTAACTTACTGAGAGAGGCTTGATAGAAAAAATTTATCTGTAAGTGATACATATGAATGCATACACCCACAGAGAACAGAACACTAAATTGTGTTTGTAGCTTGATTACCGAAAAATCAACTGCAAATATTTTTATTTATTTTTTAAGAGTGGAGGAGGAAGATGTGTAGTAGCTCTGAGGGAATAGAGCAATTTGAGGACAGGGTTCTGGGCAGCCTGGAGAATGGAGATTTATGTACGCATGTAGACAAGTAAGGCCCAAACCTTCATAGAAAAGAAAGCTGCAGTTCAATCTATGAAGTATATGAACAAATTGGAAATGTGAATCTGCTGCATATGATACCAAGCAGTAAGATATATTTTATTTTTTCTTCTTTTGCATTAATTAGCAATGAAAATTGTTAACATTAAAACCTGTATAAAATTACATTATGAAAAATTCAGTTAATTGGCCTTCTGGTTCAGTTGATTGACAACATTGCATGCATCATGTAGCATAACTTCTCTAAACCTTTGTGCTATTAAAGGCTCCCCGAGGGATCCTGTAAAAACACAATTCTTGGACATTTTCACAATCATCCAGACAAGAGCCTGAGTATCCCCAAACTTTGATGGTAGCAATATTTTTCAGCATAACACTGGAAAAGAGACCTGCAAAGCTACCTTCTGACCTAAATTATTCTATGATTCTGAGACTGGTGGCTTACTCCTATCAATTAATTTACACCAAAGGAGTAAAAATATTTTATAATTTGTTAAACTGAGCCTGACTTAATTACTGTTAAGCTATTTTTAAATTTTAAGGTTTTGGGGTTTGGTTTAGGGTTTTCTTGGAGGGAGAGGGGGATTTGTGGCTTTTGGAGCCATGTCTTTTGGAGAAGTGAAAAATAACATGTTTAGCTTTTGGAAATACATGGTTGGTACTGAATACCAGTTAACATGAAGAAAGAGCCTTTTCTGCAATACTCCTTCTTGCAGATTCACTATAAAATCTCACAGTAGTAAACCTTAACAAAAAAATTACTTCAGAAGATCTTGTATAAGCAACAACTGTTTAATGGAACAGCCGTGTTCTCAAACTCAATGATATTCTGCTTCTTTACTTTTGTCTAGACAGAGTAACTGCATTACCAGGAAGCATCCCTATTTCCATACCTTCTGCACTAAGATTATTATTCACTTGCGCATGTAGCTACTACTAGATTAAAATATTTTGAAAATGTATAACTAATATGCACATAGATGAAGCCAAAACAACTTATTGAGTTAGGAACCTCTTTAGTCTGAATTTCACTATTAGTATATATAGCAATTGGGGGAAAAAAAAACAAACACACAAAACAATTAGTACATCGATTTTTACATTACCTTAATTGCCAGGATTTGCTAACTGCTTTTCAAATACAGAAATAAGAAGCTCTTTTCTAACTAAAAGACAAAGATTTTTCCAGAGCAGGGAGTCACCCGCATTCAGGAAAATGCACAGTCAGTGGAAGAGAGTTTTGTAACGTGTATACATATGCGCTTCACATATTTGTTGCGACAGTCAATATAAGGTCATCCCAACTATGTATATGCATACATGCATATATATATATATACACACACATAATTGGTATGATTTATATCCATATCTATAACATCCTAATAAATCAGCAGAGACTTTTTAATTAGTACAGAGACTATTGTAAGCACTCGGCTGTATCTTGCACCATGTTGAAATGCTATGTTGTCACATGGCCCTTCAATTTTGTTATTCAAACTTGCCCCTTGCTTTTTCATATTAAAAACTCATTAATGAGGTTCCCTTCTTGCTGAAGACCTGTCAGAAAGAATGCTGTTACTCTCCTAATGAAGTCCACAGACAGAACCAACAATTTTCTAAAAATAAAACAAAAACAACACACCCCCACAGAAAAAAGAAGAAAAAAACATGAAACAAAAAATGACAACTCCCCCTTCAAAAAAAAAGGAAAAAAAAAAAAAACAACCACAAAAACCCAAAATGAAAATGTTTCTTTAAGCTTCAGAACTCACCCTATTGACTGAAAGGTGTGTCTTTGCTGCAAATTAATGCTCTAGGCAAATTACCCCATGCTAAAAAGTTGAAAGAAAAGCTTAAACGGCATTCGTAACTCCATGTTACTCAGCTGGTATTGTCAGCAGTTGTTCTGTGGCAAAACCAGTAACATCTTAATAACAGTATACAGCTGGCAGTAGGAGAAGAAATTGCCATCTTATGGCAGATCTGCTTGAGATCACTTAAAACAAAACAAAAAACTACCTAGCACAGGTACTGCTCTCCAAAAATTGAAAGAAACCATTTTGTAAAGGTGGTGGGAAATGAAAACTGTAAATCTGGGCTTCCTTAAAATGTCTGTTACTTTCACATTGTCCCTGTTCCAGCCCCATATGCACAGGGTTGAATTTTCTTAACAACCTTAAAAAACTTGTCAAGAACAGAAAATCCTCTCATCAATTAATTTTCAGGAGTTATGTAGATACTGTAAGTGACAAGCTCTTCTGTTTTCATATTTTATTCTTCTAATTTAGATTATGTTTTTACTTTTCCTTTCCTTAGCATCAATAATAGTAGTGCTATTTCAGCTACCTTGTCTACCTACAGTCTCACCTCCCAGTTTTCAAATCTCAAGTCTCCTACTCCATTTAATACCTTTATTTTTGTTAGTTGTTGCTACTCTACCTCTTAAGCCATGTTCTGTTTCCACCCCTTCCTTCTTACTTGAATAACCTGCAAAAAAAAAACCCCTCAATGTTATGTTCATCTATATTTACATCATAATTGTTTCAAACTTTTAACATATAACTTTTAACTTGAACAACAAAAGCACAGAAAAAATGAGTTTGTTAGCCAAAAAGAGCTCTTTAATTAAACTGGTTGGCATGCATTAAACAAAAATGGTCTTGATTACAGAAGACATCCAAGTTAAACTTGACTAGTTGCTTCACTTTCTTGAGTTAAATTTGTTTAACTGTAATTCTCAGCTTTACCTTTTAACCATCCTCTGTGTCATAGTTACTTGGGTGTCTTTTTTCACACACAGACATTGTGCAAGCAGGATCACACACAATTTAGGAGCAAAAAATAATTTTGGTTAATAGCTACATAAGCAGCTTGGGTTTACATGCTACAAAGCTAAGCACCAGCACGATAACCTCACCCAGTGCTGGAACCCACTGAGTTCCTGTTGGCCAGACAGTCATCAGTCAAGGGTGGCTGTCTCAGCTACTGCAGATTTTAGAGTAGGCTAACCCTCCATCTTGCAGAGTTGCAATCTTCTGACCCTGCTTTTTCTGGAGTTTTGTATTATTACATGCCAGTACTTTTCCTTCTCTATAGTCATCTCAAGAGTTCACTTTTCCATATTTATTGTCTTATATTGCAAAGCTTTTGCTTGTAGACAACCTCACAGCTCAACAACACTGTGGGTTATTTTTTTCAGTAAAACTAAGCCAGTCACACAGCTGTGCTTCACAAACTTGGCTTTGAGTGAGACAGTCAAACACCTGGAACATGCACCACAACCTGAGCTCAGCATTACTTAGAATTACAGCCTACTTGTGCCATAAAAACTACTCAACATTTTTCTTGTATTTATTATCAGAAAGCTAGACAGTTTATATTTTCTTGAAGTATTGAATTCCTATTTTCAAGAGTCCACTCCAAATAGGCTTTCTCCTCGTTTCATTTGTTTTCTTAAAATCAATTTGAAATTAGGCTTTCATATTGCAAGACCAAGCCAATCTCATAATATTGCCACTATATAACAAACTGTTGAAAGTTTCTATTGCAATTCCTTCCTTGTAGTAATTAGTTACTAGTGTTTTGCATTATAGCATTATTTAAATTCAATTGGTTGACAGACTTGCTGCATTATTAAAACTTTTGCTCTTGGGGCCTTTATTTCCATTTCTGGTTGTGCTGGTAGAATGTCAAGTGGCAATTTTCTGAAGTTCATTCTTTCTGGTAAGGACCAGTACATGCTCATTGATAGTAAATGCATTTGCTTCCAGAAAAGAAGAAAATGATTAGGGTTAAATTCCCTCTGGTCTTCATTACAGGAACAGATAGGAGGTTTCAAGTTGGTAACTTTCACTATTTAAACATATTTAACTTTAGCAACAGAAGGCAAACAGCTTGAAAAGCATGATGATTATTTGTGTCCCTGTTGATAAATTGTCTAGAATCAGGCTTTCAAAGGGGACTGGAAGAGTACTTTAGAGAACTGCTTTTATTCATCTCTAGTGAAGCAGTTGAAAATAAAAGACTGAGTCAATTGGTGGTAAGTTCCCCAGTGCAATGTTATTAGAGGACTTCCAGGCCCACTCCAAGCAACAGGAGGCAAATCCTGCCTTTGTACAAAGTAAAAACACTGTCTACTTAACATAGCAAGATCATAAGGCTTCTGCTAAGCAAAAGAACATCTTATGTGCTGGTTTTTATAATGTGTAATATATTACTTATTTACACATCCATTATACTAATTTTATACAAAGCACATATGCATGCTTGTACCAACACACATTTAAAAGAAATGCTAATGATACGTAGGGTCTAGTCACAGCAATTGCATGGCCCAACATGTGTCAGAGCTCATGTGGTGGTTTGGAATGTCAGCGAGACCTCTGTTGTGATAATGAGACATCTTATTATTTCAGGGATAGAAGGGACAAAGAAAACATGCACTTTAATTTAATACAGTAAATCATTTAAAGATTGTTTCTTCTAGAGTAGTTTCCTTTAAAATATCTGTATGGCTGTGAATCAAACTACAAATCCTATCTCATTTTATAAGATGGTAGACAGCAAGATTGAAGACTGATTTTCAGAAGAAATTTATCATGCAAAGATTCATTATTCTCTACTCCTTTCATTAGGAAAAAAAAAAAAAAAGGCTCAAATTGCACTTAATCCTCGTATCTTTGTCAGTTACTGCAGGTATAAGAAGAGTACTGGCTCCAACACAGAACTAGAGACAAATTCCTAAAAAATATGTATTTTAAGTGCCCCTGGAGTTGACTGTATGTGGATAGGTAAACAGACAAACAAACCATGAGATATTATTGATAGAATAAAAACAGAGATTGCTTTGATCCTTCAATCACAAGCTTCTAAGATGAAGATTTTCATTAAAATGAACAGGTAATTTTCAGCTTTTATGGTAAATATCTAAGATCACCTTTGAGGTATCTCTAGGTATTGTCACTCAACACCCCCAGCTACATGGTGCTGCAGAAGATAAGATGGTCATGCAGCTTCCTCCAGTTCAGTTCTGCCTGCTACTATTTCTAGATATTTCTGCTCTTAAAAAATTTGTCTGCATGCTTTTCAAACTGTGGAATCTGCTTGCAGGTTTTTTCCAAAGTTCATATATTACAGCATATTTTCATAATGTCAAATCTTCCTTTTACTTATCCCTGACTACTCATGCTACTCTCTTCTCTCCCCCAGGTATCCACCTGGATATTTGAACCTTTACTACGTCAGCAGACAAGGAACACTGAAAAACAGGAGATTCTGTAGAGATAATGTGTAGCCCAGTCTCTTCAGAGGCTCTACAGAAAATAAGCATAAGCTCCAAAATGAAGATCTATATTGTTAGGCTATTAGAGGAGAAAAACACATTTGAATACGCAGCATAGAACATCACTGGATTTTACATTCAACAAAGAGTAATTTAGACAATTACTGGTAGCACAAGATCTGTTCCCCATTCAGGTGTAGCAGACATTGCCAAACTGCATTACCAACCATCTTAAGCAGGCCAATAAGGTGAAACCAATAGATGCAGGCCAACAAAATGAAACTAATACAGATACAGGGACCACTCACCATCAGGGGGGTGATGCTTCTTGCAGCACCTGTCCAGACAGTGAGAATATCACTGCTGTCTATTTTGTCCATCTTTTATAGACAGAGAAACAATTCCAGTTTCCAAATCTGCCAATGTAACATTTTTCCTAGGCAGTAAACCAATTTTTAAAAGATAGAAATAGTCATAATATATGAAGAACCACCAATAAATGTGATGGATTCAAACACGAACATAAGACAAAATGCAGAATACACTTATTGAAATTCTAGTTTCAGAAAATATACTTTTTCTTGAATATGGGGGTGACCAGATCTGAAATTCTAGGGTTTTGCTAGCATCTAATCTGTTTCTTACCATGTGCATTTTACACTGAAAGAAACCCATGATGGTATTTCCTATCACTCTCTTGCTCTCAAACTAATCGTGTCCTCCTACATGCCACTTTCAGGGGCATCATTTTGAATTACATTGAATGGACGTAGGCAAGATGAGAAAATACAGAAAGGTAGATCAAGCAATTTTAATGACTAACAAAAATAAACAAGAAAGTACATTTAGAGGTTTGCAACTTGTGAACTTACCATTACTATGGTTTGTACATTGCTGTTACAGCAAGAAGAATAATCAGAGGACTTACCTACCCCTAGGGAAAGTAATAACTTAAATGATGTGTAGGCATTTAAAAAAAATGCTACAATGTGACACAATTGCGAATTAAGCTATAGCAATGATAAAGTTACTAGCTATGTCTCTCAAGTTTAGAAGCTCCAAGAGTCTCCTTAGTCTGGGAAAAGGCGTAACTTTTATGCACCACAGGAAGACAAAAGTTTGGGAGGGGGGGAACACAGCAAGTACCTAGAGAACTTCAGAGTTCGCGGACACAAGACTGCTCTCTCTGTAGGAGTTCTCTGCTCTAAAGGCAACTTCTAATTCAAAAGTCATAAAAGAAAACATTTCCTTATCTGAAACCTTCTATAGAATTTAAAAGAGAACTGGTTTTCTTAAACAAATCAAAGAAAACAGAACAAAACAAAAGAGACGCAGGAAGCATTTCTGCAAGAAAACCAAACAAAACAACAAAAAACCTTCAGCATTGACAGTGTTCCCTATCAAGCTATAGATCTGAAGTAGAAGGGTTCTTGCTGGGATATGTGACACAGAGGAATTAGAGCATATCTAGACTTCGCCTGCACAGTGTCATGGTAAAGTTAAAAGAGTTAGAAGCTATGATTTTATAATATTAATTGAGTAAAATAACCAAATTTTCAGTTGCTGAAAATGAGGATCTCTGTTTGAAGATCCTGTGCTGCTATTGTAATTTGCAGTTTATCTATCTGCTCCATAATACATATAAGACATTTTCTTAAATATTGCCAGTGACCTATTTTTTAAATAAAACACACTGTGGGTGGAAAGAGGAAGAAAGGAATAAATACTAACGGGGGAAAATGAAAAACTAAAGCACAAGAATAAACAGTCATTAATAAACACCAGCTGGCAGTGAAAAGCAGGCATCTGAATGAAGCTCTAACATGGCTTTTCTGTAAGTGATGGAGGCAAGAAACTTAACTAGTTTCAAAACAGCTTGACACCTATATTAACGGTGTTGTGTGATTTGCTTGGCTGCACCACTGCAGACCAAACTTCATAACTCAGGGACTCACTTTCAATTCTATGATGAGGTATTTATCCTAAATCAAGTACTTCACAAGAAAATTAACCTTTCCATTTCATTTAAGCTTAGGCATGTTGGCATGTTTCTTCTTTCTTCTTGGTTTGAGCATTGTTAGAAATTTATACACACGCTGTTACCCTCTGAAAAAGAGGATAATTTGTCCTAGGCTTCAGTTCTGGGGAAAAAAAGAAAAAGAAACTCAACAAAACCTCCTCTACTCTTGCAGTGTTATCTTGCTGAAACCTTGCTGCAGAATTTAAAAGCATAGCAGCTGTCATTTACCAGATTCTCCAGTACTTTTCTAAAGCCACATAAGATGAATACAGAAATCTCAAAGGACAGTATATAAACGGCAGCATAAATAAGAAAATGTGAAACAGAATTCATTAAAATACATCAGTAGCTCTATTACTGGCTTAGAATGGATTGATTCAGGAGAAAATCCTGTGCAGAACTCACAGAACTGATGCTGGCAGGCAGCAAAGGCTCAACATGTGCAAAAATGATAACTGGTGAGACTGCAGAAGGCCTCGGCAATTTAAATGCATAGGCTGCAGACAACAGAGATCAGTTCTCCACAATGATTTTTAGTGTTTCATTACTTAAAAAGAAAAAAAAAAAAAAGCTATCTGTACCCTTGCTGCCTGTCCCAAAAGTTGAGTGAACCAACTTATCATGTCAGTTGTGTCCTTGAGAGAAAGGAAAAAAAAAAACCAACATTCCTGTGATTGTGACATGGTCTGCCAAAGTTGCTGGCAGCAAAAGAGACCCTCAGGTCAGGAATGCATAAAAAGAAATGCTGAAGATCTATTTAGCTTTGCATACAATGAAAATTCCAACCTTCACATTCTCAGGGACACTGAAGCAAAAATAAATTATGAGTTATTCAACCAAAAATTATTCAGTGAACCAATAACAAAATCAGGTTTAATACCCTGAAACCCTGAATCATTCTCCCATCCCATCCCTTTGCCTGCACTTCAATAATGAACTCTGGTATTTTTCCCTGACAGGTAAATACCAGCAAGAGTGCGAAATTAGATAACAGAGGTTCTTTCAAAAGACTTTTGAAAGTCTGTTTTATCCTAGACATCTAAACATGTTACGATACCATAGAAAAATTACTTGGGCGAGGGAGGGCCAGTTCTGGGTTGTGTAAATTTTATCCCACCTATACAGATTTGCTGATTTTAAAGGCTTGCCAATAAGCAAACAGATAAATCATATCCCACAGCTGATCCAAAAGGCCACATGATCAAAAGTCCTTGGGGAAGAGCAAAAGAACAAGAGATGCTTTACAAATAAAACTATATTAGTGTAGAAGTATCAACAGAATTTTCAGATGAAGATGCAGCTTAAATTGTACACCATCCTACAAAAGATGCTTTTTGAATAAAGCAAAAATTGATTCAAATATCATCCAAACTTATCTAAGGTAGTTTATCCAGGTATCCACCAATCAAGCCCAACCACCACTACCAAAAACAGAGTTGCAAGGACAGACATACTGCCATAGCCAGTTCAACACAATGCGCAATAGGAAATCCTAGAGACTCTGCTAAGATAAATTCCTATAATCCTCAAATAGAGTTGGCAAACTTATTGTTTTCTAGCTACAAGGTTTCTTTTAGCACTAGCAATGCAACTGAGCTACCTCCAACAGTTTTTCATTTGGCATGGCACTTCCTCAGTGTTTGTGCGCTTCCTTGCATACAGCTAATTCCTCACCAGACAAGAACAAACGCTTCATAATTTGCCACTGGCAGCAATGTTCCTGAAACTTTTTAACTGAAGAACATTAAAGTGTTCTGACAAAATCCAGACCATCTTCTGGATTTCTGTTTCCAACAAACTAAAAATCAATCTATATTTTGAATGATAATTCATTACTGTTGCTTTCCTTAGCAATGCTTGTTTCACTTGCCTGATTCTTTGCTTTTTATTCTTTATATTTTTTGCTCAGATTCTTCCACTAATTATCTTAAGATATTTCATCCACCATGGACTCATTTAGAGATGTGTCACAAGATCAGTTCTCCCATGTAAGAGTAGGTATTACTGTACATTAGACACACAAATGTACATGGTCTACTGAATAGTTTCAAATCCTGCATACACAAAAAGTAATAACCAGCTGCAGCCATTAGTACTGTTTGGATTTTTGGTATATTTTTTCTGTAAAACATGCACAGAATATGATACAGGGATGAAATAAAGGGAACAGAGCTATGATTCAGCTAATTACAGTTAGAAAAAAATACAAATTCATAACTGCAGTTTTTCACATCCTTAACTTTGAATTATGGGAGAGGTAGTAAAACACCAGCATGACTTCGGCATATACCAGCACACCATGTTGTCAGTCCCTTCTCGGAAATTCTTCTGGAGATAATACTTCTGGGAATGACACTAATTAGTCACCAATCAACATTACCAGCTCTGTAACACTGTTCCCAGAAAAAGCATCTTTCTGTAGTCATATTTCCAGGAACAATACATGGTATGTTTTGAGAGGCAGGCAAAAAAGGTAATATTAAATATACATGAGGCCAAAGAAATCCTCTTAAAAGGCAGAGACTTTCATGAGGCCTGCTCTTCCAAAAGAACATTGAGAGTATTTTTCATCCAGACAAAACATTATTATTGATTAAACTGATACAACTTCTATTGAACTGGCTCCTTTTCAGCATGAAGTGCATATGTTTTTTTGTGCTGTGTAGCATACAAAAACCAAAAAACCCTGTGACTGATCTGGCTGCTTTGGCATAATAGAACCTTTTGCAGCTGATCTGAAAAATACAATCTGTGTTGCATCCTTTACTAACATGAACAGATACTTTTCTTGGATTTGTTAACTGCATTACAGGATTTGGACCCAAACAGCATAGTTTCAAAGGTAAACAGGAAAGAAACAGGTATTTAAAGGGCAGCTAAACAGGTTACAGACTTTGATTTTATAGGGACTTTGGTCCATAACTTTGTTAGACTCATTTAGGGATGAGTCACAAGACCAGTTCCCCCGTGGAAGAGTAGATATTATTGTAATTTTGCGTTAGCTTTTCAATAATAAAGCTGTTGTATACATTCTCAGTCATTTTATCATTTCCACAGAACTCAAAATCCCTGCACAAATTTAGGTATTACTTCCAAGTCACCACATGTAAATGCATTTTCTTAACTAGACTTCTGCAGCTGGTTTTATTCTGCCTTATGTACTCCGGAGTGATCTGATAGGAGAACACTGTTTAAATAGCAATTAATTTAAATTTGACCACTAAAGATTAAAGTGAAAATCACTGTATTGTGGCACATTCATGGTCACTTAAAATCACGTCAAGCCTTCAAATTAGCACTTACATTGGAATATAGCACAGATGCCAATATAAAATTAATCTTTATAGAGATTTCCTCACACAGGTACTGCAATAAATATCTTTTTTAAAACAGATATAATTGCAACTTTGTGAAGAATCATAATCCATGAAATAGATACCTATATTGAAACAATTAATCAAAACTGCAGTATTAACTACTTAATCAGACAGACTGGGTGGGGGGAAAGGCATTATTTTACAGGCAGTTTGTAAAGGTAAAAACAAATTCATACAATTGTACAATTTGTCATTTTTTAGAAGATAAAAGTTTGCTCTACTTTTTTTTCAGCAGGTACTGGAAGTACTTTCAACAAAGTTGAACTAAATTTTGTTGTAATCTTGCAACTAAAAAAAAAAAAAATTATTATAAATATACACGAATTTTGCTTCAACCAGGATTTGTTACAGAGGGAATCAATAATAAAGGCAATTGTTAACTATAAAATTACTAACTGACTCAAATTATGCACTCTGGCTTTGTAATTTGGTGAAATGCTTCTGTCTTGTTTTTAGATTAAAGAATTGAAACTGTTTCACCCACCCAGCACGTGCCAGAAAATATAAGATGAAGTGCTAGTTTCATTTCACTTGGAAATCTTTTACAATGAGGGTGGTGAGGAACTGGCATAAGTTGCCCAAAGAAGCTGTGGCTGCCCCATCCCTGGCAGTATTCAAGGCCAGGTTGGATGGGTCTTTGAGAAACCTGGTCTAGTGGAAGGGGTCCCTGCTCATGGCAGGGAGGGTGGAACTAGATGAGCTTTAAGGTCCCTTCCAACAAAAAAAACATTCTGTGATCCTGTGAAAAAGCATACCTGTACTTGTGTACAGGTTTCTAAGGGAACCTACAAGTGCAGGTTGTACCAAGGATAACTTAAGTAACTCTGTGACAGAAGAGTAATGAAGCAATCACTTGGAAGGAAAGCTGCAGAATGGATGTGCTTATTTTCATGAAGGCAGTAAGAATTTACTCACTTGAATCTCGGCTTTAGTTTAAGGCTTATTGGAAGGCAAACATATATTGGGCTATCATAGAATCACAGAATATTTAGGGTTGGAAAGGACCTTTAGATCATGAAGTTCCAACCCCCTGCCATGGGCAGGGACACCTCACACTAAACCATGTCACCCAAGGCTTTGTCCAACCTGGCCTTGAAGACTGCCTTTGAAGGCCCCCTTCAGATACTGGAAGGCTGCTATGAGGTCTCCAAGCAGCCTTCTCTTCTCTTCTGCAGGCTGAACAGCCCCAACCTTCTCAGCCTGTCTTCATACAGGAGGTGCTCCAGTCCCCTGATCATCCTCGTGGCCCTTCTCTGGACTTGTTCCAACGGTTCCATGTCTTTTTTATGTTGAGGACACCAGAACTGCACACAATACTCCAGGTGAGTTCTCACGAGAGCAGAGTAGAGGGGCAGGGTCACCTCCTTCAACCTGCTGGTCACGCTCCTTTTGAGGCAGCCCAGGATATGGTTGGCTTTCTGGGCTGCAAGCGCACACTCCCTGCTCATTTAAGTTTCTCATCGACCAACACCCCCAAGTCCTTCTCCGCAGGGCTGCTCTGAATCTCTTCTCTGCACAACCTGTAGCTGTGCCTGGGACTGCTCCGACCCAGCTGTAGAACCCTGTACTTGTCATCGGTAAACTCCATAAGGCTGGCATCAGCCCACCTCGCAAGACTGTCAAGGCCCTCTGGATGGCATTCCTTCCCTCCAGCGTATCAACTGAACCACACAGTTTGGTGTCACCAGCAAACTTGCTGAGGGCGCACTCAATCCCACTGTCCATGTCACCGACAAAGATGCTGAACAAGACCGATCCCAACACCGATCCCTGAGGGACACCACTTGTTACTGGTCTGCAGCTGGACACTGAGTTGTTGACCACAAATTTTGGGTGCAGCCATCCAGCCAGTTCTTTATCCACTGAGTGCTCCATCCATCAAATTGATGTCTCTCCAATTTAGAGACAAGGATGTTGTGTGGGACAGTGTTGAACGCTTTGCGAAGTCCTGGTTGATGTCATCAACTGCTCTACCTCTGTCCATCAGTTCCATAGCCCCATCATAGAAGGCTATCAATGTCTCCAGCTCATGTTCACAAGGTATCCTTTCCCCATCAGCACTTTTCTTACTGACCGCAGTCCAAGAAAACTAACAGCAACAAAAAGAAACTGGAAGTAATCAAAGCTATCAGGATTTTATTCCTCAGCCCAATAAAAGAATGGGGAATATTATTAGACTGAATTTCTGTTGGCTTTAGTAGCAGTGACTATGAAGGTGACAAAATATTTTGGCATTACTTAGACAGTAAAATATTGCAAAAAAATATTTTATCTAGAAGACCTATCAAATGTTCAAGTTAACAGAATACATGCTCAATGACCCCGCCCCCCCCACCCCTGCCGCATTTGGAATTTTTGCTGTCTTTTCTCATTGTGCTTGTTTAAGAGAAAGGGGGCACCAACATGGTTTAAAGATAACTGGCTTTACAGACTTTAAAAAGTAGATTTCTTTCTTTGATAACAACTGACAAATAGCAATGATAGCTCACGTTCCAAAATATCCTTCCTGCCTCTTCATGGGGACCTTTATAGAGGAACATATACCTACGCTATCTCCCTTTGCTCATTTGCTGAGGGTAAACTTTGACAACACTTAGCAAAAAAGACTTCACAAGCAAACACTGCCCCCCAGACAATAAACCTTGTCAAAGACATCATGGCACTGGCAGAGCAAGAAGCTTCATAATATTTTTACCTTCACAAATGTTCTCAAGTGACTACCAATTAAATTAGCATAAACACTGTTTTAAGTCAAACTGTTAGGTATTTTGCAATAGAGGATGTGAAATACTGCAAATGATGAACAGATTGAAGATAGCGAGTCTCTGTTCTTCAGGTTATTTTATTTTTCTGTTTAGGGATGATCTTTCTGTTTTCCTGGTTTTGTTCTTTCCATGCTCTGCAAGGAAATATAAAGTGAGGAAAAACATGTATGCCATTTTTCTGATCCTTTAAAAGGGCTTTTTTATTGAAATTATCCTTTAAAATGTAATATATGTATAAAGCATTATTAGAATTTCCTAATAGTACTGATATGTAAAAGGAAATCTATTCATATCAAATTCTATTATCTATGTAAGATGGCTCAAGAACATATATATTCAGATGTGGTATAAACAGCATTAGAAAGTAGTAAAATACCAGATAAATACGGAGAAACAGGCTGCAGATCTGGTTATAGATATGAAGCCTCTCTCAAGATTTTTAAACTTATTTTAAGCAATGTTAGATTATGTGTCTCCATTCCTATTTCCAGAGCTGAAAGAGAATGATCACAGTATTTTCTTCAGTGCTGCTCTCTAGGAGAATGCTATTTCACATTTACAGCTTGAGTTCCACTAAAATGTTAATGACAAACTGTTATTAGATGACAGATGTATCCCCCTACTTGACAAGTGGAAGGATGATAAACTTAAGGACTGTTAGATCTGGATCTGCATAAGAATCCGGTGTAAAGCAAGGAACAGCAATTCAGGAAAAGCCCAGGAGAGGTTTTTGCCTCGAATGTCCCAGTATGCAATCAGCAAAATCAGAACAGGTAGTACATGCAGTAATTGGATGATCCTACCCACCATTTGAGCAAAGCTATACAGCATCCACCTGTACTTGTTTTTTGTGTTTCTGCTGGTGAATGAAAATTCTTAGGTACAGTACAATTGCAATCTCCAGAACATAAGCATTGCCTCCATAACTTATAACTAAGATTTTGCTTGATTTCTACTAGAAATTTGAGCATATTTTTATGTTAGCAAGACCATTTCAAAAATTGCATTTCTTCCAATATACTTCCATGTTTTTGTTCAAGGGAATTATAATACAGTAATTCATGTTAGGATTCTCAAATGACAATGACAACAAAGTAAGATTAATAACTGCTGTAAATAACTTGCCAAAGAAAGTAATTCAGCTAATGTTACAGAGAATACTTCTGCCAACCCACTGAAGAAAGAAGCACAGTTCAGAGATTGTGTCATTTTACTCTGTGTAAATATATTTAGCAAATATCCTGGGCCAGATACAGAGATGACAAATGGAGATGTAACTTATAGACTAGTAAATGGGAGAAAGGCAGAGTAAACTGGCATAAGTTGAAAAAAATTTAGAACCTTAGTTTCTGAAAATGGCTGTGACATGAATTTAAGACCAGCAATGACCCTCTGACATGGTGTAGAGAAAATTTTAAACTGGTACTAGAACTCTTATTTGTGTATCTCTCTAGTTGGAAAATGACATATTTCCATGATTTCTGCATCAATGTTTACAGATTCATGAAAGTATTTACCAAATACTTGCATGCCTCAACAACCACACGATATACAAGATCAAAATATAAGCATGCAAACTAGTCAGCAGAATACAAATATAAAGGGTATGTGCAAAGGAGGGAACTAAATGGCTAAAATTCAACTAATAGCATTATAAACTTTACACAATTTTTCCACTATAGTCTCAGCTTTTAAGGAAACAGGAATGTCACTTTGACAATATAACTATGCACATTTAAACCAAAATTTAGTAATAAAAAATTAAAAATCTATTCAGTGAATAATAATGGGAAAATACTACATTTATTTAATGCCTCACACAATGAAGCCAATTGGGCTATTCACAAATAAACTATACTTAACAGCTTCCTGTTAATATGTTCTAGTTACATAATGAAAACCCAGCAATCTGAAAGCTCAAGTATCCTTATTCTTCTACTGCCATCAAACTGTGCAGTAATTGAATCTCCCAGGAAAGTACATTTGACCCTGAAGCTTTAAATTTTGATTTTCCCACCAGATCATAAAAATAGATGCAAAGTTCTCTGTAATTTTCTTTTTTCTTAAAACATGGAATGCTGTAGTATTTTTGCATTTTAATAGTTTAGCACCAATATAATTTTCAAGAGAATCAAATATAAAACTGGTTCATTTCAAAAAAAAACTGGATCTGGTGATTTTGGCACAAACAGAATTTTCTGAAAACAAGAGACAGTAAATTCATAGATTTTCATTCAGAAAACTAGGAAACTCGATGCAGCAAAGCTCACACAGGTTCTTTTTTTTGGCTGTTTCACCAACCATAACCCACTTAACTAATAGGTGTTTCTGAAATCTGCCAGAGTAGAATTTATAATTATATTGTATTACTGTTAAAATACCAGTTAAGAAGAACATATAGGTGGGTTTACTGATACCCACCTACAGTATTTCAGGAAATGGCAAGCCAAAGAAACAACGATACTTCTGACAATTGTCAAAGCTTTCTTCTTTATATTGACCATAGTAGAATATGCACCATGTTGCACAATGAACTCTGGGTTTGACGGTATTAACTGGTATTTTAGATGCTACACAGAAACAATTAATTTTGCTGTCCAAAAGACTGTCATGCAAATCTAACAAAAAAAGCTTCCTCTAAGCCACAATGATTAGAAAAAAGAAAGCCCCCTGCCAACTCCTGTTCCATCTCCTGTCTCTGTCCTTGCAGAAAGAAAACAAATGCTCCCATGTCCTACAGCCAAAAGCTGCCTAATGTCACACCTCAGCCTGTGATAGCTCAAATGAAGAAAACTCCAACTCCACTGAACACATCACGCATCTTATAATTAGTATTGCTCTCCTTCCACTCAAGGAGAAAAGAAAGCTAGCTCAATATAGATGTGGCTGACTGCGAGGAAAGCATTAATTATCAAGGCAGAGACACTGAACTTCAGTAGATCCTAAATGATGTGTTTGATTCTTAAGTACCAAACCGACTTTCTAGTTCTTGAGTTCATGCTTGAGTATATCATAATTACATTTTCATACAATGTAAGATTCAATCAAGCAACAGCCTCTTACTACAGTGTTCTTCAACAGATTAGCTAATTTCCTTCATTTCAAAGCCATACTAGTATATGTGGCTAACAGTGATATGCACACAAAAAAGAAATGAATTTATTTTGGTATAACTCCATGCAGAATTTGATACAATTGTCAGTAGCGATGGTTTCTAATCTGAATTTCTGTTAGAAGAATGACTCTCCATAAAAGCTCAATAAATCCCTTGGTTTTATTTCAGTAAAGTTATATTTATCTACTTAAATATATGAAACATTCACATTCACTCTAAGTTTGCTTATGATGCTGTCTACATACTAACTTATGTCAAACGCCACTATTATGCATTATATATGAAATATAAGAATAACATCATACTTAGAACCCAATAGATTTGAGCTGGATTTACTAATATAAATGAAACATGCTTGAACTAGATTTTTACATTATTGATTCAAGTAATGGTCAAAACTACGTCACATGGCAAAATCAACAAGTTTGTAACTTTCTGCACTACTTACTGACCCAAAGATACACAGATCTCAGAAAAATACTACAGAAGTCAAAGAAAATATTTAAAAGCAAAATAAGTATATACATGATGGGCTGGTTTCTCTAAGCCATAGTGCTGACAACCCCAGTATTTTGGACTTCATTCCAGTGATCTTATAAACAGTACATGTATGTAAAGGCATATATGGCAACTGCATCTTCAAGGTATAGCTGTCACACAATTCAAGTTTTCCAGCAGAAACAAATTAAATGTCACCCTTCCACTGTATACAGGTCATACATTCTAACAATGTTGAGATTTTCCTGGTGACACCAAAAGCTATCAAAAATGGCTGCAGGATGTCGCCTAATTATTTACATATTTTAACAAGAGCCAAGGAAATAAGAAAAGGACTATTTATCCATTGGGTCTGGCAATCCTCTTGTTCTATTAAAATTTATAATTATTCATTATAATTGCCTTAATTTTTTTTTTTTTTTTAACAGATGTGTAAAAAGAAGACATCTCTCACTGGTAACGAAGATAAATACTTCAAGCCCAAGCTGCTTATAACAATATGCTGTAACTACATATGAATATTTTCTCTTTCCAAATGATTGCTGTAAAGATACAGTAGCACAGGACAAATTAGAAAGGTATTATTTCCTATTTATAGAACACCAGCATAATGACTATACTAAGAATGCATTTATTTCCATCTATGTGTATATGAGGAAGAGACTAGCAACTTGTAAGGCAAAATAAAACAAAATAATACTAATAAAAAAAGAGAGCAAGAACAGCAAAGGCAGAAGTTATGAAGATGGAGAGTATGAAGAGGACTTATGAAGAGGAAAAATATGAGAAATAACATACATAGCTTGGCTAATTAATTGCTAACTAGACTCATTTTTACCTCATACAAGTATTTCAAGGATGTAAACGAGTGAATTGCAAGAGGACTTTACTAACATTAATGGGTTGAAGTAAAGCAAAAAAAAAGTTTAACTGTAACACCTTATATGTTTCATTTGTATGCAACCTCAGAACCTTTAAATTCTATATATCTTGCTGGTGACTTTCCATAAAGAATATCAAATACCCTAATTAAGCATGCTTTGTTTTCTTTCAAAACACTACCTTGCAGTACTACAAGCAGAATGTTAAGATCTAGGTTTGTTATGTATTTTAATTAAAAAGTTTGAAAGTTAGGGTGGGAATTAACAATTTAATGTTTTCAATAGGAAAATGAAGATAGAAGAGGAGACAGTATAAATTATTGGGAGAAAAAAAAGAAAAAGTAGCATGAAGGATCTAGACTTTTAGCTTTCTGATCTAGTCTTAAATTCATAACATCCTTCAGTAAAATGAAACGGAAAAGCTTTTTAAGCAACTGACAGCCTTTCTAGAAATTACTGAAAATCTTGTCTATATGGCTACACGCAGCCATATACAAAATATATGTGTATATATATATATATATGCAGAAATGGTTAACCTAGCAAATAAAAACAAATAATGTATCAACAAAATCATAAGCTAATGCTTAAATAGTTTGGTTAACAGTTAAATGAGTACAGTTCATTAGTTTTACAACACACTACTAAGAACTGAACAGACGTCACCAAGCATTTTTCCTCTAAGAATGGTATGGCTAAAATCCTGTTCTTTAAGTTGGAACAAATGATAACAGACCAACACTTAAGTCATACAACACAAACAAACTGGGGAGCTTACAGGTAGGCTGCTCTGCACAGCAAAACTATTACATTATAAAAGTAACTGAAAAAATTCACAAAAGTGCCATCAGGAGCTGTCAAGCATAAAGTCAATAATAATAGAACTTTCTGGTTCAGATACGAATTTGTATCAGCTTGTAACAATAACATTACCTAGGTGTTCCTGCTCCGGCAGGGGGATTGGACTAGATGATCTTTCGAGGTCCCTTCCAATCTCTAGCATACTGTGATACTGTGATACTGTGAAAACTTAATCAATAAGCATAGGGAGTTAGGTAAGGATTTGCCTTTTGTTATTCACAAATATAGAAAAACCAACCTAACTTGAGAGCTCACAGTGCCCAAAGACTTCTGAAAAAGCTTAAATGATACTCCAAGTTATACATTATTACTTTTTCCCTTAACTCCCCCTCTTTTAGAGGCTCTCATGTAGCATAACTGTACTAGCTAAAGCTTTTTCTTCCAAGTCTATTGAAAAGCTTTATAGGATTTCTTAAATGTCAGCGAAGCCTAGCCTATATCCTCAGCATGAAAAGTGGAACTGTTCTACCAAATTATTGCAATAAAAACAAACAAAAACATAAAAAAAATCCCCCCCCCCCAAACAGATCTGATTTCTTTCAGGACAGAGTTCATAGTTTTGCCAGTTAAGTGAGCATTAAACAGAAAAAGCTTAAGGAACAGCTTTCTTCCTTTTAAAAGTTAATTAGAGTAGCACTAAATATAATTAGTACTAAGACAGAGAAGCCCTCACTGATCTGAGTAACTGCTTCTGTTTATTGACCACCCCACAAAATCTAGTTATATCTAAATTAAATGCATTAGTATAATGGTCCTGTTCCCCCTCAAGGGTGATACAGGACTGAAGAAATCTTAAAGGTGCTGGTGATCATGTCTAGCTTGCTTGGGAAATTCAAATGCATTCTCTCAGCTGTATAGTTTTATGCAAGAACAACAATTCATTTATGGCAAAGGCTGTAAACATTTTTCAGTTGCTATTTGAAAGAAAAGGTAATGTCTAGCAGGTCACTGGATTCACATGCTCTGGGAACTTACAAAAAGACAGATAAAAGTTTCTAAACACTAAGTATTCAGTAAGCCTAATCTTTGCTCTTAAGACAGAGGAGAACAGAAGAATCACCGAACTCTAGACTGCTTTACTTTACATATTTTCAAGTAATCAGGATTAGAAAACTACATATAAGCACTTGAAAGATGTTACAGATGAAGGTTATTTCAAATCATAAGTCAATCGTATCTTGTAGGTGAGAAGTAGTAATTGCATATTTTGACTTCAGAAATGCTTTTCATACAAACTTTACATTTTCATAATTGAGACAAAGAAATACAGTATAAGTACCATAGAAGGAAGCCACAGAACATAAATCTACAATATGTCATACATTTTTACACTTTCAGCAAGAACAAGCACCTCCACAAATGCAAGGTACTGAACAACTGGTTGTACACCCATTCTGTCAAAGAAGCAAAATCTCAGAATTACGATGGATTAAAACCTGACCATCTCTCAACTGTACCAGTTAAGACAGATACCATAATGGGTTATATAAATAATACTTTGTATGGAAAACAACATACGTTTTCCATTCTATTAATTAGTTGTAAGGCCTACACATCCCAACTTTGAGTATGCCATAAAAGGTGCAAAATCTTTAAGGCACAAGTCCAGAAAGCACCATCTAAACCAATAAATTCCAGGAAGTTATTTATAATCATAATGGTATCAGACCAAGAGGATCCAGAACAGCAACATTTCAATATTTAAAAGGTGGATAAAAAGATGAAGGAAATAAAATATTCCCCGTACCTCACACACGTAATGTATATAAAAGTGGGCTTAAACTGCAGAGGTAGAAATTTTGGTATGCAAAATTGTGGAATCATAGAATCATTTAGATTTGTGTGCTCTAGTGGAAATCATCTGGTTCAACTTCCTCAGAACAGGGCTGAGTTATACCTGTAAAGTTACACATTAAGAAAGAAAATCTGTTTCATGGTACAGCTGTAAGAACAGACTGCTTCCAACTATTGGTATCTCTGCTGTTTGAAACCAAAAACAGATCGCATGGGAAGAATCTAAGAATTTTTGATCTGTTTCAGAAAAGGAACAAACCCCTTGAGGTCCTATTGTACAGTTTGTGATGTTTGTTCCTTAGCCCCTCGTGTCCAGCACACGCATGAAAAAACTTCTGCCACGATATTCAGATTCTGCAAAGTAGCTTTTTGCAACATTTATTGAGAATGTAGGGAGATTCATACATCACTGACACCAGCCATGAAAACCAAACTGTATTATTTATCAAACATCAATTTATAAAATATCATTTAGTTGTTTCTCTGCAAAACCCAAACTAATAAGTGTTACTGTATGAAATGTATGTATTGTATTCCTGGTTTAAATCATAATGACATTATTTAGAGAAGGTGACTATTGCTGCAACTATGATTACAAGTGAGGATTAATCAAGTAGCCAGTGGAGTAAACAACTGCATTATCACTAACTACTGTTATCACAGGATATTGAAGCCATAAAAAAAAAAAATAAAAAAAAATAAATTTCTATGGAAGCAGAACTTTTCTTTATGTTTTCTGGGAAAGTAGAATGAGTGAAAACCAAAAAATGTCAAACACCTCAAGGAATATGTTTTCCAGATACATTTCAATGCAAGCTCTGAGAACATAAGAATGACATTTAAAACAGGAAAATAAGGTGAAAGCATGAAAACTGAAGGACTTGAGTTTTGAAAAGTAATGAAACTATATGCTTTGTGCAAGGCAATGCCCAGCTCTAGAGTGCATAAGTGTCAAGTAAGATCTATTATTACTTTAATTTTGCCAATCCCATACTAGACTCCCATGGTGAAGGTAAGGTTAGGATAACATGCATCTTCTTCTGAAAGATTCAGGAGTACAGATCCAGTCCCAGCTGCATTACAGTAATGGCATTAAAGCCTTTATTATTCACTTCAGTAACAGTAAGAGATCACTTCACACAGGGTAGAGCTACAGTACCTTCCTCAACATTCAAGACTATATAGGTGTGCAAATTATTGCTAAACATAAACAAGACCTCAATTCTACAACTTCTTATGGTGATGCTTGCAAAACCACAGAATATTATGTATTGGCACAAGGATGCATGAAACAAGTCTTTCAATTTTGTTTTACAATCACAGGACCTTCAAAAGAAAACAAAAAAATACAGTTTTTCTAAATAAATTTGGAGAATAACAGAAATTTTTCTGCTATTAAAATGGCAGCCATGTAGTCATCTTTATTTCCTCTTTTCTCCCTAGTTTTTCTCTAACACCAGTCAATAAGAAAGGTGGCTGATACACTCCTGTGTATTTTCCACTATACTTGTGAATGGGTTTTGGACCTCTGCTCTATGCCGGAGGAATTGGAATATTGGAGAGAAAAAGATAAACAGTTCCCAAAACATTAAATCTTCAGAACTACCTGCGCAAGACTTAATTCTTAAAATTTATATGGTAGGTATTTCCTGCTTCTATTTTGCCCCACATATTTTTTTTTCCTGCTCTTGCAAAATGCAGAGGTTTTTACAGCCATAAGGTTAATTTTTACTTCCATTATTAATACACCAGTAGTTTGACAGTCATTGTAGGAATATTCATTAATACCACATATATTAGGGAAACAGATTAATATAATGCAATAAAGGGCATGAAATTAATCTTTCATAGAATATAAATGAAAAGCATACACAAACTTTGATCTTCTGCCATGAAGCATTCTGCAGAAATTGATTTGATTTCATTTGTTATCATAAACCATGTGTTTACATGTCACGCTTATTTCAGACGGGAAACTTCCAATAAATCATTTAAAACATATCTGTAACTATTCATGGTAATCCTATAGATACAAGATTACTTTTATCAACTCTAATTGTTCATTGATAACACATCTGATTCATTTGCCCCAAGGCAACATTACAAATTCTAAGTTGGTTTTTGTTTTTTTTTTTTTTTTTTCAGTTGTAATTACCATATGTTTTCATTAATCTGATTCTGTTAGCTCAATCTTTGCTTAGTGATCTTATTGTCAATCAATTATTCTTCCAGCTCATGCATCAAACCAATTAGAATAGATTTGGGAAACTAGAAATGTAAATTTTTCGTTATAAGGAATTGTTCCAGCAATCTGAGTCACAAAGGCTGCTTTTTAGAAATAAGTGACAACACAATACCTGTGTTCTCAAGGGACTTTAATATATTAATCTATACAAGACCCAGTATTTCTCTGTCCATTGTCTAAAAAAAACCCCACCCTGCAAGTGCATAATTGACTGTTAAAAATATTGGTAAAAAATAGTATTTTCTTTTACATTTTGAACATGTCCAAAACGGTAAAGGAGAAGCTGCTCTAGAGGAGCAACACACTTGATGGTGTTTCTTAGCAACAACTTTTGGGGAGAAGTTTGTAAGGAACTGCAAACAGGATTCAGGCAGTTCTTTGTAGTTCAGTAATTCAGTTCCTTGCCCCTGATTAAAATGACCCTGAAACCCTTGTTCATGCATAGCATATTTAATCCAAAGAGTCTATGCACCAAAGATAAATTTATAGTTAATAAACACATACTAAATTACTACTGTAATTTCAGTTGTGTGAAACAATCTCAGCAAAAATATGAACAAGTTTTGCACTCTGTATTTGAAGCAATTTTCAACATGGACTGTCATAAAAAAAAAAGGCGGGGGGGAGTAAGCCTGTAATGGACACAAGAGTGGAAACTAATTGTCATAGGATAGTAAACGGACCATTTATTTTTAACTTCATACCTATACAAAATTTTTCTTAAAATATGTTCTAGCAGCGTTATATAAAAAAAAAAGATTATTAATCTCAATGCTGACAACATGAAGCCATAAGTTTTTACATGACCTTTGTTTACACTATTTAGTTGAGAAAAAAATAAAGCAATTTTAGTTATTGGCTTTTATTACAATAAATCACCTTCTGCGCCAACAGTATACAAAACACGAAGTACACCATCCAGCGATAAAGTAGATCCTCTATGTTACCAACTTAACCAATTTCATTACAGTTAACCTACACCATGAGCATGGCTGTAATCAAAGCAGGTCCATTAAAAAAAAAAACAACCCAAACAAACACTCTGCTGAGTGTATCTATTATAACTGCACAGATGACAAACTCACAGTACTTCCAAAGCACTGTTGATATAAAGCAGAATAATATGGACCACCAAAAAGGTTGGAAGGAACCTTAGAGATCATCTAGTTCCAACCCCCCTATCATAGGCAGGGACATCTTCTACTAGACCAGGCTTCTCAAAGCTTCATCTAGCCTGGCCTTGAACACTTCCAGGAATGTGATATCCATAGCTTCTTGGGGCAATCTGTTCCAGTATATTACCACTCGAGCAATACTAATGAATATTAAAAATAAAAATGAATATTCAAATACCTTCACTATTTTGTTCATTTCACTATATTTAACTCAAGAAATATATACATTAATTGTATATTAATTCCTCATCTTGATAGTATTAATTAGAAATTATATGGCATGATCTCTTTGTTCTTCAGTGGAAGGATATTAATGAGGTGTTTAAGGGAAGACATGTGACTTGGATTGCAAACATTCCTAGGAAATAATCTTAGTTCATAGTATCTTTCTGGATCATGACCCAAGCCATTAGGCACTCCTACTTCTCCAGTAACTGAGAAAGATGCACTTGTCAAATCTATACGGCCTCAGGGCATTTCAGAAGCCTCTGGGCTAGCTAAAGGGCTTCTCTAGTCTAGTAAATCCCTTGAATAACATCAGCAAAACAAGTGACTGATCTGATATACATCCAAATCTTATTTGGGAGAGGCTTGTGTTACAGCTGTTCATTTGGTCAGGTTGCAAATAAACCTCAGAGCATCTCACCATGTCCTACAGTCATCCAACTGTCTATGTATTTTGGTGGCTGCTAAAGATTTAACTATTTCCTATCCAAGTGAATATAAACAGAATGGAAATTGAGTTCCTTCTCACCAACTTAAGATACTGCTTGTTGCTTTTATTAATGCACATTAGTATACTTTCATACTTGGATCATCTCTAAGTGGAACATACCATAATTTACTTGAAAGCACACAAGTTCCATTTCCAAAGGCCAAGTATTCAGTGGGTTACAAGTCTCCAAACACATCAGAGACAGCTTTCCATTTGTGTGACAGGGTGAGAGCCTTCCACCTGGCTCCTCATCCCTGTCAGGACTTCTGCCTTAGCCATGGCTTTCACTTTGTCCAGTCCCATAGGTAGGGGAACCAAATGCTAAGAAGATCATAAAGCAATGGTCACTGGCCTTTTATAATCAATTTAATTTCAAAAATCATAGCATCATAGAATTCTTAGGGTTGGAAAGGACCTTAAAATCATCTAGCTCTAAGCCTCGTGCCATGGGCAGAGACACCTCACCATAGATAATGTCAGTCAAGGCCCTGTCCAATGTGGCCTTGAACACTGCCAGGGATGGAACGCTCACCACTTCTTTGGGCAACCTGTCCAGTGCCTCACCACCCTCACAGTAAAGAACTTCTTCCTTATTTCTAACTTGAACTTCCCCCGTATAAGTTTGAATCTGTTATCCCTTGTCCCGTCGCTACAGTCCCTGATGAAGAGTCCCTCTCCAGCATCCTTGTAGGCCCCCTTCAAATACTGGAAGGCTGCTATGGGGCCTCCACGCAGCCTTCTCTTCTCCAGCCTGAACAGCCCCAACTTTCTCAGCCTGTATTCGTATAGGAGGTGCTCCAGCCCCCTTATCCTCATGGCCCTCCTCTGGACTTGGTCCGGCGGCTCCATGTCCTTCTTATGTTGAGGACACCAGAACTGCATTATCTAAATTATCTAAATTGGGTGGGTAAAATTTAGAAAATTTCATTTCACAATGAAATGTGGAATTTTTTGAGTTTTTCTAATTTCCTGTGGAAAGCAAACTGCAACTTTTGATTAGGTCATAAGTTACTTCATGTTTTGGGGAAAACAGCATCTTTCCTAAGCTGTATGAGTTTATCCAAATATAATACTGAAAAAAGTGATTGATGATGCAGCCCTAAGGGGATTCAGGCTCCTCTCCAATGTTGCTGGTCTTCATTATTCTTTAATAATCTTGAATTTGTCAAGTCAATTCTCACACTTGTTTCTCATGTTTGATACAGGGATACACCACTCTCGCCAAACTTATTTATATGATCAAGAATTAAATTGCAACATAGTAAATATTAAAAATTCAGCCTTTTAATACTATTATTTAAAAATCAAAATGCATCTCAAATGGTCTGAAATATAATTTCCATGCTAAAGAGTGAGCATTTATTACTTATTTATATTTCTACATTAGCAAACATCCTTCTCTACATTTCTGACTTCAACAGACGCCGTAAGTACATTTATAATTACAGCTTCCATTCATGCAAATGACAGTTATGCCTCAGTATTTATCAATGGAAATGCTAGAGAATTCTAAGTGGAGCATGACATGTTCAAGATCATTAAAAAACCTCTCTATCAACAGATGACATACAGTAATGCATTGAACAGAGTTAAATCTTTGTCTTTGGAGATTTTGTGCATTAGCTTAAAAAGTTATCGATAATGCCAGAATTAGTGATGGATTTGTCTGTGGTTTGCTGTTGCCTGTTTATCTGAGATGTATTACTGGAAATAATCTCCATGTGAAATAGACATCCCAATACAGAAACAAGCTTAATTGGAAACTCAAGCAAGCAAGTCATTTACCAAATCAAAGAGGATCATACTTATCTTTTTTTTCTGAGAAAAAAAAAAAAACAGAAAAGAAAAAGAAAAAAAAAACAAACAATCCCACCAAGTTGCCTTTTCCAGAGATATAAATGTTTCTGTGTCAGACTACACAGGTTATGTCTGTTAACCTAACAGGCATTCATCCTCAAACATTAGCACAGAAAAGACATATATTGACAGTCACCACCCTAAAATCATTGGTTTAAGACAGGGTGAAGCATGTAAAAACTCTGAAATAAAAAAAAAACAGAAAACATCACATAGGGCTGTTGCATAGGTTTAGATAGCTTAAGCCTTCTTGCATTTGGCTGCTTCTGAAAGGAGCAATCCAATAAATTCTTTAAACTATACCTATAAAAAAATTCATACTAAATGTTCAAGTCTAAAGCTAGAGTACAACCCTTGGTGGGACAGCTCGCCAAATGCTGAAATTCTATTTAAGTGTCCTCTCTGAACTCACCAGTTCTTATGTAACTTTATCTACAAAACATGGATGAAAGTGTAAATGGCTCAGCAAGCAGCAACATACTACCAAAGTCCTCAGAGATTTATTTGCTAAACCCCCAGTGAGTAGTCTTATGGCTTACATATGTTTTTTTACAATAGCTGCGCTACAGTTACTAAACAACAATGAACTTTTAAAATATAACAGTGACTTCATAAAGTCCTTAGCTTTTAATCTCTTCTGCCATAGTTCTTCTGACAGCTTGATTGCTCCCTCAGTCACCCTTTGGAGGTTTCTCTGTGCACCTCCTCAGGGTTGTATCTCCAATGCTTGCATGTTTACCTTTGGATAATCTTATGCACAAACAAAATTTTGTTTGAACAAGATTTCAAATACCACTTGAAAGCTCTTCTTCCTGTAAATTTACAAGGGTGTGTGGGTTAAGGCTAACATAACTGTACCAACTTTAGAAGAACTCTTTCAAGTAGCAATTCAGTGATGATGATGTAGCAGAAGTTGGCGAAATATTTAATCTTAAATTTTAAAGTGTTTCATAATTTTGCATGAAACTTTAGTTGTTCCATCATTATTGCCATCATGAATAATTCAGAGGTACATCTAAATATGCTACAGTCACATCTACAAAGATATCATAGAATCATAGAATAGTTAGGGTTGGGAAGGACCTTTAGATCACCTAGTTCCAACCCCCCTGACATGGGCAGGGACACCTTACACTAAAGCATCTCACCCAAGGCTCTGTCCAACCTGGCCTTGAACACCGCCAGGGATGGAGCATTCACAATGCACATGGGCAACTAATTCCAGTGCCTCACCACCCTAACAGGAAATAACTTCTTCCTTATATCCAATCTAAACTCTCCCTGTTTAAGTTTTAACCCATTACCCCTTGTCCTATCACTACAGTTCCTAATGAAGAGTCCCTCTGCAGCATCCTTGTAGGCCCCCTTAGGATACTGGAAGGCTGCTATGAGGTCTCCACGCAGCCTTCTCTTCTCCAGCCCGAACAGACCCAACTTTCTCAGCCTGTCTTCATACAGGAGGTGCTCCAGCCCCTTTACTGTCCTAGTGGCTCTCCTCTGGACTCCAACAGCTCCACGTCCTTCTTATGTTGAGGACACCAGAATTGCACTCAATACTCCAAGTGGGTTCTCACAAGAGCAGAGTAGAGGGGCAGGATCACCTCCTTCGACCTGCTGGTCACGCTCCTTTTGATGCAGCCCAGGATACGGTTGGCTTTCTGGGCTGTGAGCACACACTGAAGCCGGCTCATGTTCATTTTCTCATCAACCAGCACCCCCAAGTCCTTCTCCGCAGGGCTGCTCTGAATCTCTTCTCTGCCCAACCTGTAGCTCTGCCTGGGATTGCTCCGACCCGGGTGTAGGACCTTGCACTTGGCATGGTTAAACTTCATGAGGTTGGCATTGGCCCACCTCACAGGTGCGTCCAGGTCCCTCTGGATGGCATTCCTTCCCTCCAGCATATCAACCGAACCACACAGCTTGGTGTCATCAACAAACTTGCTGAGGGCACACTCAATCCCACTGTCCATGTCAATGACAAAGATGTTGACCAAGACCAGCCCCAACACCGATCTCTGAGGGACACCACTCGTTACTGGTCTCCAGCTGGACATTGAGCTATTGACCACAACTCTTTGCGTGCAGCCATCCAGCCAGTTCTTTATCCACCGAGTGGTCCATCCATCAAATTGATGTCTCTCCAATTTAGAGACAAGGATGTCGTGTGGGACAGTGTCAACACTTTGCACAAGTCCAGGTAGATGACATCAACTGCTCTACCCCTGTCCATCAGTTCTGTAGCCCCATCATAGAAGGCCACCAAATTGGTCAGGCAGGATTTCCCCTTAGTGAAGCCATGCTGGCTGTCACCAAGCACCTTGTTGTTTTCCATGTGCCTTAGCATGCCTTCCAGGAGAATCTGCTCTAAGATTTTGCCAGGCACAGAGGTGAGACTGACTGGTCTGTAATTCCCTGGGTCATCTGTTTTCCCCTTCTTGAAAATGGGGGTTAATACAATGGACAAATATGATATTCAAGTATGTCATGGCACAGTTGCTGTCTTACGACCTTTTGCTCTTTATAATAGTGGATTCTTGATACATGTTTAGGTCTCCTGGTGTTATGCTTAGCGAAAACTTTGAGCATAAACCAAAATAACTAGAATCGGTTCTGTATTTGTCCCATTTCTACATTGAAATTATTTTTGAGCATCATAACTCATTACTGTCATTTCATAGTTTATAAATGCTGCACACTGTCACAGTGTGGCTCCAAAATTTTAAGATATACATAGAATGATAAATATTTCCCTTTCTTTAACAACAGTCTCAGCCATTTCAGTGATTATATGGTTTCCTAGGTGGGGTGGAAGAGAAAGCTTCTGTGGTTTTGTTGTTTCCCCCCCCCCCCCCCTCGATACTGTATAAGAGATGGCTGGGAAATGAAAAAAAAATAAAAAATCCTTTAACAAACATACACACACATAGCATTAAATGAAGGAAGAACAGCTTCTCTGTGGAGAAAACAAAGCTAACCTGGGGCTTTCACATGATACTGGGGAAAAAGCAGAAAATATCAATATCTCAAAACCAAAGATATGCATGGTATTTTTAATCATACAGAGAATAGCTCAACTGAGCAGATCACCTGTGATGAAATAGCAAAAAAACCCCAACACTTTAAATAATTGGTTTGGCATCTCTTATTCTGAAAGCCCCAATTTCAAAGTTAAAAGAAAAAAGATTTATAAAAATTCTATGTTCAGAACTGTGAAATTCTTGTACTATATGAATTACTATCTTTTACTTGTAAAGTAGTACAGCAAATATATATGATAAACTAAGCCTTGAAAGTTATATAGTAGACTTACTCTGCATATCTTTCAATAAAGAGGTATTTAGAATAACATGTCATTCAATGTTTATCATCATTATATAAAACCACATTCACAGGCTAGCAATAGCTTTTTTATGATGCTCTGCTTTTAGAGTTGTTTTCAATTGTTCCTCCCATTAAAATTTGAGTTAAAAATACTAATTTACGCAATCTGAGCCATGGAATGACTTCAGCTAAACTAATTTGCATAACTTCCTCAGATGTCACCCATATTAATTTTGCAGATAGTGGCAGTGCTTAATGGCAGAACTAGAACTGATGAAGCCCTAAGCTGTTTCAGAGCTACACTTCATAAACCTGTGAATTCAGCAAATCTTGCCATTGCCACCTACAGCAAGCTCTGTGTATAATGTTAAGTAACTGCTGTAGAATTCATTAAAGCCATCAAGGGATTTGTGCACTCAGTCACAGGAAGGATTAGAAATAACATAACTGATGTCCTGGCAGCACCCTTCCTCAGCTGCAGGCTTCTACAGGTTTGCAGAAGTAGAGGGGTTATCTCCTTGAGGTGGTGATGTACACAGGTTGAAAACATGCATGGCAGCATGCCCAGCCAGTGCAACTGTCCAGAGAACACAGCTTTGTGTCATTGGTCACAGCACATACCATGGAAATCCCCAAGTATAGGCAGAGTCAAAGGTCCAGAGCCCCATGACCCGTGGAAAATCTTGTGTAACATCAACTGAAAATGCTGCCTAGGTTTACACTCCTTATGACATGACTCGGTCATACCCAGCCAACACAGGATATGGGGAGGTAGGTTGTCAAAACATCAGTGGTTCCTTTCAGAAAATTAGTTACTACCAATCCCATCCAGTCTTGGCATCAGCAAATACAGGGCCATTCAGGCCTACTACAGACAAGTGGGTTTGCGTAAAAACTAGTCATGAAGAACTGTTACATTTCTGTTTTTAAGATAGAGGCATCTTCCTCAGTGGTGCTAGAAAACAATTTGAGTTGCCATATGAAGAGTTGTATGCCCATGAAATATAAAATATGAGTTAAAAATTTAATACCCCTTATTAATATAAATATTCTGATGTAAATCCTAAAAGACTGCTATCATATTGCTAATCCATGTGGCTTTGAGGACACTAGATTAGAAACAAATGCCTGATACTACTTCTTAAGACCAGAATTCTTCCTCTGACAAGCCGCTCATATACTTATTTTCAGCTGTCCACGGACACATATTTATTAATGGGATCTACTGGCTACAAACCTTATGCAATATTTACACCTCTTAAAAATTAGAGTCACATAGCTTCTCTGTTACGACACTTCACATGCAACTTCTTCAAATATTAACTTTGTAATGCTATCAAGAAAACATAGCCTGGCTTCTTTAATGTTCATAAGGTCATTCAAAGTGAGAATATCTTTTACAAGCAAGTCAAATACACATAAGCGATCACCGAGAAACATGGTGTATTGTTATTTCAATCCTTCCACATATGAAAGGACACAAATTCCTGCTAAATACATTAACCCACTCTTGTATATACACAGTCCAAAAAGCATTACAGAAATCAACGATTTATCCAGGAGCCCCCAAGCCCTAATCCTGCTTCTATACCTCTCTAGACATTAGAGCTGCAAAGCATGAATATAATTAACATGCAAAAAATCCCCTTTCCAATGGATGCAGGTGCCTGTGGCTTTCAGGACAAGCAGCATAAACAGCAGCCTTCCTCTTAATGATTTTTAGTTGCAAGTTTAATAAAGATTGCAACACACTGGAGCAAACTGCTGTTAGCAGAGCTATGATTCTTTCAATCAAATTCCTTGTTGATAGTTTTGGGAATTGATTGGGATACAGGAAGTTATTTTAGCAACATTTATATTTATATTTTTAATTATAAAAGTTTTACTCAAGTAAAAAAAAAAAAATTGTAACATCCTTGCATTACGTTGGGTGGCTCCAGCTATGGTACGAGATCAGGTTTTTGTAATATTTCCATTCCAGCAGCAGCCAGAAACACTAATAACTGGATTTCCAAGATGATACATGTTAAACAGGCTCACCATGCATCTATTCATCAACACACATTTTGCTCTTAACATGGAGCAGCAAATCCCTACAGAATTTCAGGGCATTAAAACATATTAAAAAAAATGTAAAAAATGTATCCCTTATTTCACAAGCCATTTTTCATAACAATAGATTACAATAAATTTAAATAACTAAACTTTACTCTTTTTTCAAAGCCATCTCATCTGTTTACAAAATTCAGTTAATTTCTAAAAGGACATGTAGCAGCCACTACATCAATGTTTTAAAGTGCACACTTTGCATTTCCTGTCTCAACCCGAGTCCAAGAGGCACAAAGAAAAAAGAAAAAATTTATTGGTCTGTAAATTTTAGAATATGTGTGTAGATTTCTAGCATCATGGAAATCAAACTTTAGACACGAAATTATTTCACTGAAGTTAACTTTTTTCTGTAATGATTCTTAAAAATTGCAGCTAGTTATAAATGTGTATTTGTCACTGGTTTGCATTCAAAACATGAGTATTCAAACATGTCTCAGTATCATCATTTAGATGTTATTGCAGAAAGGAAGGTTAAAAATAGTGCACAGTAAACTAAATTAAGCACAGGAAGACTTGATTTATAAAATCTGTGTTCAGATGTGATGAGAAAGAACTTCAGGACATTGTGACTTGGATGCTTACTTGAACTGTGTCAAACTAAAGAATAGTAAGTTCTCTAAAACTGTCTTCAGTTTGCCTCTATTTAATTTGTGCAAGACAAATGGCCATCTAAACCAGCATCTCTGGAAGGTTGTGTTGGGATCTCAGTATTACACTTCCAAGATATAGCCAGTTCAGGCTCGATAATTTGAGCATCTGTTGGTCCTACTCTTTTATCTGATTTCCAGTCACCTCTCAGAAGTCAACCTCTATCCTCTGTATGAAGTGGAAATATTACAAATAAGATGACAGTGAGTGACTTGTTCAGCATTTCTTTTGTAGATTCTGAAACACAAACGATTCGGTTCTTCACTACTACTCTGACAATGAATAAGCTTACCCAAGAACTAACTGGCATATTGAGAACAATATAAGAATGAGGACTAGAAACAAAATTTCCCCAAACCAACTCGTGATTAATTGCTTCTATTGCTGTTAATTGCCCACTTTGTTTGCAGGTTTGGTTTTTCTTTTTAAGCTGTATCTGCAGTCCTATACATGAAAATCCTCTAAGTGCAAATGTGCTCAAAATGGGGAACAAAGAAATGAAACAGTTTTCATGACCATTAAAGATGCACACATTAATATGGGAAACATTTCCGTTAAATGCTGCTAAATAACTGCATTTTTTTCCTTAGTTTTCTACAATGTATCACATCTTTCATATCTTATTTAACTGGCCCTCATAGATGGGGCTTTCTATTGACTTGTCTTCTAATGTGGTTGCTGTGACATGAACTCTGACACTACCATTCTCATCATCATCACTACAACCTTTCATGCTTTCCACCATATCCCTGCCTTTCACTTAACCAGCCTTGGTGGCAAAAGGTAACCATGATCGCAAATTTCAGAGAGGCTACAAGCTAAACCATGAGAATGTTTACAGTCTTTATGGCCTTTTCCAGTTTTCAGTTATGTAAGCAGAAGAGATCTCCTGCAGCCAGAAGCAGATCCTGCAGTACTTGCACCAACATCACACTTAACCTTGGGCTGTGCATTTAAATGTCCTTCCAGTTCAGCTGCATAACTACTATTAGAAAATAACAGTGAGAAACAGCTAGTTACATAGAGAGCCCACTTAACCTAAGGGACAGAAGGTAAAACATTCAAGTATGTTCAAAATACTCCATTGTAAATAACTAGAAAAGAACATTTACTTTCATATCTTTAATTACATTAAAAAATAAAATAAGGATACCTGCTATGTGCAACAAGAAAGTCCAAAATTAATGCTGTGGGACTAATGCCTCTAATCAACTCTCTGAACTAAGAATCAAGGCACATTTCTAATCACTGGCAACAATGGACCAATAGACTTAAAGATGCATTAACACAAATCATTAATGCCTCTGTTACACAGATGACTCACATCTTCAACACACTATCAAGCATAGTTTCAAATGGAACCACAATTCCCACTGCATTGGAACTCTAAGTAGTGACGGGAAAACAAAATAAAGTAAGCCCCAAGCTATTGTACCCCATTCTGTTTAAGCTGTATCTATAAAGCTGTAACAAAACATTTGGACAGTGTTCAGTATCATCTGGAATGAAATGAAGCTGTGCTTTTTGTTAAAGTCAGTATAGTCCATTATTTTCCACAGGTCAGCACATTCAACACTCTGGAAAAAGCTTGAGCAGAATATAATTTCTTTCCAGGTTTTTTGGACAAAATTGATAAGTATCCATCTCACAATACTCCCACCTCCATTTACTTTCCCACGCAGGATTCTGGATCAGCCTTTGAAGTCAGAAAGGGAGAAAATGCTTTTTGTGGAGAAAAGAACAGAAGGCAGGCAGGATGGAGATTGCAGAGCAAGTTCCTCTGCTGGCAAAAATGCTCTTTCTTCCATATGGGGAGAGAAGGGAGATGATTACATTCCTGTGGGAAGAACTACATAGCCAAATATTTGCCAGGTGCTTCAAGTCTCCGGCTCTGTGCAATTGTCCTGCCCTCTTCTACTCCCTGTTGTTTAGTACAGAAGATCCATTTTCAAGACAAATTGACTATTTAGCGATTGGAAGAAAATGTTCCCACTCTGGCCAATACTGGCAGACATTTCTATGAGTGTAACTTAAGAACACTTAGGTTAGCAGATGTAAGACTCAGAAATCAAAGTAAATAATCTGAGGGAAACTAATTTATCACATCTTCTGGTTAACGTTCAGGAGTTCTAAAAGGCATAAAGGGAACTCAAAGCAGCACTGGAGAGCATGGTTTTCATAACTGGTTATTAATCTTGTATCAAGTTCTCTACTTTCCCTTGAAAGGCTGAACTGCATATAGCACTAGGCCAAAGAAAAAGATACTCATTAAAGGTTTACTGTATTAGGAGTATAAAGAATCGCTCCATGACTCCTACACTAGCATCACTTGAAAATCACCAAGTACATTAACAAAGCTGCAGTGCGAAACTTCAAAATCATCCCTGCGATCACATGCCACTCAAGATCATATAAAATCATAATAAACATCAGACTGACCATTTCAGAGTGCCCATCACTATTCTGAAGCATGTCCTTTAAGGCAGAGACAGCAAAAACAAACCATTTTCACCAGAGCATTTCTAGACACTCAAGGAAACCTGCAAAATAATCAAATCCAATCTTTTCCTGCGAAAAAAAGAAACCTTCCCCACTGAGTTCAGATGAGTGAGCTTGTGTAACGAGGTATAAAGCTTCCATACTGCCCTTGAGAATGGAACAAATGTTTCATAATGGTATGTGTGAAAACTTCAACCTCTTTATTCTGTATGCCTGAGAGAAATAAAATGTTTGTACTATCATATCATCCTAGCAGTTTTTAAACATATAAAGGCAAATAAAACCCCTAAAAATGCAGGGCAGCACAGTTTCAAAATACAAGAACAAATGCAGAACCCATTCCTACACCGACACTGGAAATCAAAGGCCTGAGATGAGGAAGGAGTGACTCGGCTTTCAACACTGAGCGCATGGACTCAACTTGCACTTTCTACCAATTTGCCTAGTTTCACCTTATTAGCTGTATTTCTTGTAATTTAATTAAAAAAAAATTAAAAAGCAGTATGGTTATTACCAATGGAACATATTTGAAAGACTATATAATGAGTAAATACTTTTAGCAGCTATAAAATTTGAAATATAAGGTAAGTAAAAATACTTTAGCCCTGACACTAACATGTTTCTTAGACTTACCAAAGGTCTCTCAGCTATAGAATACAAAAAGTTTTGTATTGGTCTGCAATATTTCAGAAATTCTTTTTACAGCACAGAAATTCTTGAAATAGAGAAATGAAAACTAGCAGTGAAAACTGAGTTTGTAGTTAAGCTGAGGTTCTGGGGAGAACACAGCTACCAGCATAAGAAAATACTCTTCTGTTGCAGAACTGGTTGCGCTCCAGTTTACAACATTACACAGTATGCTAGAGATTGGAAGGGACCTCAAAAGATCATCTAGTCCAATCCCCCTGCCGGAGCAGGAACACCTAGATAATGTTACACAGGAATGTGTCCAGGTGAGTTTTGAATGTCTCCAGGGAAGGAGACTCCACAACCTCCCTGGGCAGCCTGTTCCAGTGTTCCGTCACCCTCACTGAGAAGAAGTTTCTTCTCAAGTTTAAGTGGAACCTCTTGTGTTCCAGTTTGTCCCCATTACCCCTTGTCCTATCATTGTTTGCCACTGAGTAGAGCCTGGCTCCATCCTCGTGACACTCCCCCTTTATATATTTATATACACCAATAAGGTCACCTCTCAGTCTCCTCTTCTCTAAACCATAGAGACCCAGCTCCCTCAGTCTTTCCTCATAAGGGAGATGCTCCACTCCCTTAATCATCTTAGTTGCCCTGCGCTGGACTCTCTCCAGCAGCTCCCTGTCCTTCTTGAACTGAGGGGCCCAGAACTGGACACAGTATTCCAGATGGGGTCTCACCAGGGCAAAGTAGAGGGGAAGGAGGACCTCTCTCGACCTACTAACCACCCCCCTTCTAATACACCCCAGGATGCCATTGGCCTTCTTGGCCACAAGGGCACAGTGTTGGCTCATTGTCATCCTGTTGTCCACTAGGACCCCCAGGTCCCTCTCCCCTACACTGCTCTCTAACAGGTCGTTCCCCAACCTATACTGGAACCTGGGGTTGTTCCTGCCCAGATGCAGGACTCTACACTTTCCCTTGTTATATTTCATCAAGTTATTCCCTGCCCAACTCTCCAGCCTGTCCAGGTCTCGCTGGATGGCCGCACAGCCTTCTGGTGTGTCAGCCACTCCTCCCAGCTTAGTGTCATCAGCAAACTTGCTGATAGTACACTCAATTCCCTCATCTAAATCATTGATGAATATATTAAATAATACCGGTCCCAGTACTGACCCTTGAGGCACTCCACTAGTTACAGGCCTCCAGCTAGACTCCGCCCCATAGACTACAACTCTCTGGCTTCTCTCCTTCAGCCAGTTCGCAGTCCACCTCACTACCTGATCATGCAGACCACACTTCCTCAATTTAGCTGTGAGGATGCTGTGGGAGACTGTGTCAAATGCTTTGATGAAGTCAAGGTAGACCACATCCATCGCTCTGCCATCATCCATCCACCGTGTTATTTCCTCATAAAAGGCTAAGAGATTGGTCAAGCATGATTTCCCCTTGGTGAAGCCATGCTGACTGCCCCTCATAACCTTCTTATCCTTGATATGCCTTAAGATGGCACCAAGGATAAGGTGTTCCATCACTTTCCCAGGGATGGAGGTGAGGCTGACCGGTCTATAGTTACCCGGGTCCTCCTTCTTGCCCTTTTTGAAGACTGGAGTGACATTTGCTTTCCTCCAGTCCTCAGGCACCTCTCCCGTTTCCCAAGACTTGGTAAAGATGATGGAGAGTGGTCTAGCAATGACTTCCGCCAGTTCCCTCAGCACCTGCGGGTGCATCCCATCTGGACCCATGGATTTATGGATGTCCAGATTACTCAACTGGTCTCTAACCCATTCCTCATCGACTAAGGCAAACTGCTCCGTTGACCTGACTTCATCTGAGGTCTCAGGGGTACAGGGCTCCTCAGGACTGCCTGCAGCAGAGTAGACAGAGCAAAGAAGGCATTCAGTAACTCTGCCATCTCTGTATCTTCTGTCACCAGGGCACCCATCCCGTTCATCAGTGGGCCTACATTGCTTCTGGTGTTAGTTTTATCTGCCACGTATTTGAAAAAGCTCTTTTTGCTGTCCTTGACCCTTCTCGCCAGGTTTAATTCTAAGGACAGAAAGAAACCTAGAATGGACAAAATCCTAGAATCCTGGAATGGACAAATCAGATAAAAAATGCCTACAAGGAAGATAAAAGATCAAACCTCAAATGCAGAGAAGTTGCTTACCTGAGGCAGTTATTATTACAGCAAGAAGGTAAAGACCTGGAATAACCAAAGTCCACACAGTCGCTGAGTACAGTATTAGAGTCACAGAACTGTTTAGAAAAAGCTCAGGACTATAGAGCAACTTATGAGATATATCCTCAACGTAATCATCAGCATGAAAAAGTTACCTATTTCTCCTTTCAAGTACTTGAGGGGAATTTTGTTCTTTCTCCCTCTCCTTGTGCATAAAAAAAAAAAAAAAAAAAAAAAAGGCCTAAACTTGTTCTCCTTCCTTGGCAAATTATCCCAGTAACTCTGGTGGGAAACCTGCCAGCTGGGATAAACAATATGAGGCATAGATGACTCCTACTAAAATCCTGAAAATATAGAAAAAGAATTGAACTGTCTTTATTGAAATATTCATAACGTATCAAAGACCAGAAGTTCAGTATCATTGTGATCATCTCAGCAATACCAGGCAAGAATCTCTACACTCATATGTAGTGTGATTGCCATATGGTTGGATTTGAACTAGACTTAGATCTACTAAAGATTTTACAGGTTTTGATTTCTTGTACCAGATGGGTTAATTTTTCAAGTGCTAAAGAAAATATATTATTTTCACATTCAAATCAGATGTATATTCCCAGACCAGACCACTGCAATATCGTATCAGTAGAGGCTCCACTCAGCAGCAAACCTTTGATTTCATAGGTTGTGCCAGTCTTTACTTCATCTGCAACAGTAATCCCATTTTCATGTGTTTAATTTGTTGTAAAGGTGCGAAATTTATGTTAGTTATCTTCCCTAACTAGAACTGTTAGATTTCAAACTGCAATTTATGGGGAGGCTGGGGGAGGACACCCAATGATCTAACCTGTAAGTCACAGACATTTTGAGATGCTTGATACTAATTAAACATATCAGCTCCAATACCAGACTTCTGTAAGACAAAGGGCTCCATCAAGTTGATAAGACTTTGCTAAGCAGGGTTTAAAATTAATTCATAATTTCTTTTATGTTTGTCATGTTTTGTGAAAATGAACTGCCATTCAATTTTTCATAAGCTCTGCACAAGCAGAAGAGGCTTAATTTCATGCAGCATGCTGACAGGCCTGGGTAGTTTTATGAACAAATTACGATTACACAGACTGATCAAGCTTCAGATAATTGAAGCAGCACATCAAACTATCCAGCATGCAAATATTAATGAATGTCTCCAAAGACTCTTTGAATCTGCATAATCTAAGTAGTTTTACCTTCTTCCTGCATCTGGAATATTTTCAGCATAAATAATTAAAAGGAATTATCTAAAGGATCTTCCAATGAAGATCATTCTGTCCTAGATTTCCTACTGTTTGGAGATGAAACAGAGTGCGCCTGCAAGTGTAGTGTGACATTCAGAGCACATGCCTGGGAAAGGCTATTTCTGCATCCCATTTCTGACTGCAAAAAATGAACATGAACCGGAGTCAAAACTTTACTCATCTATTTTTAAGAGTGCTGAAGTCACTGTTCTCTAATAAATCAACAGAGCTTTGAGAACACAGCATCGCTGAAAATACCAGAGCCAGCGTATCAGAAGCTTTAATGTCAGAAACAGCATGATAAGCTAGAAAAAATGTAGGCCAATGGCATTAACTCTGCCTAAACACCTAACATCTTACATATGTTTATTTTAAGGTATCCTGGAGTTCTAGAGTTAACAGGTATGTGTCAGTGCACAATATTAGTATTATTAAGAATAATCCAAAGGCTAATCTGAAGATTCACTTAACTTTTGGGCTTAGTCACTGGTGAATATCAAGCTTGTGAATTAGCTAATCACAATGAAGACCAGTTAAAAAACATGTCTTTACTATTAAACGTCTAAAGCCACAATTTGTTTCAAGCTGGCAAAGAAAATGGTGAGGCTCAATGCTTTAGGCTTTGGGTGGAGAGGAAAAAAATCTAAATAAAAAAGGCATTAATATTGTCAAGGCAACAATAGATGTATTATACTATTATTAGGTGGAAAATTGAAGGTGCAGAAATCCTTCACTTGCTTTGTAATAGCTTGTTTAATAAAGGGGGACCAGAATAATCGTTTTTCAACTTTAATATTGTTATAGAGAAAGAGAAAAATGGTGTCTGCGATCTAATGCTGAAAACCATTTTCCTGTTGGCTGTGAACAGCCATGTCTATTTTGACAAATCTGTTGCTGCAGTAAACAAAAGAAAAACCTTTCACTATCATCTCATTAAGAGAGTCATGAATGGTTTTCATTGATTAGCTCCTACTGCAGCATTAATTCTCAATATGCTGCATGCTACTTGTGGACACTGTTGTGTGCAAACAGCTACCAGTGATTAGTGATCAATGAATAATTTCAGTCAGAGATATAAATGTAATTGGAAGAGACATATTAGGGCTACTTTATTCATTCTCCTGATACTCAAGAGAAGTGTAGAGAGTTATCCCACCTTGCTAATTAGTATTTTCTTATGAACATAAACATTACATTTGAATTAGATTTTACACCCAAGATGTATCCCCTCAAATAAAATTCTGTATCATCAAAACCAAGTCCTGCAATGCTGGGGTTTTGGTTTGTTTTTTTTGTTGCTTTTTTTTTTTTTTCCCCAGACTTTCAAAATATCTCTAGCTATTAGCGTTATTTTCCTACCCTACAGATGCTCAGAGATATTTTACAGAGAATGGCTGTAAGAAGTACACATTTAATAGCTGCAATAGCTACAGGTTTTCACACTGATGAACTGCAACACCAGAAATGAAAGGGAGCTGCAAATGAAGGATATTCTGCTCAAGTTATTTTTTTCAGAGCACTGGAGCCCTCCAACATGACAGCAGCAGACTACTAGTCCTGGGTATGAACTGACTTCAGGGAAACCCCATTTTTGATTCAGGGTTTGATAGCTTTAGCAGGTGCTTTGCAGAAGACTGACATGAAGTATCCTTTCTAAAATTAGTGGGATGTGGCATGTAGCTTTGCCCCTCCTCCCCTGCAATTCCTGTTTCCAAACAGAAGTGCAGCAATATTAAGGAAAACAAAATGTTTGCACTTTTTTTGAGAAGCCACAGAGCTCTAAGTTCAGCCTTCTTTAGGAAAAGGAGTGTCCAGCCCCTTGTAATGGCTATCCCAATTTCAGAATTCTGTCCTTATTCTCTCATAGAGATAAAAGCATATTACTGTCAATAGGATATCACTCTCTAACTTACGTCTATTATTGCTGATATTTATCTAATTCTTTCTGTCATTCTCTCCTGGTTTTAAGGTGACTCACTCTTTCTTTGTCCAATTTTTCTTTCACTTGATTGCAAATTGCAATGCTATTGATGCCTACACAGCCACACATAAAACGTTCTCAAACTAAGTAACATTTACATTCCGTGCTGGTAAACATACCCACAATGTCACTGGCAGTCTAACTGCCCTTAAATTAGCTGTAGCTGTAAATAAGTCTGTCCTTTGATATTTCTGACTGCTTTTGACTGCTCAGTCTGTGTGATGAATCCATAGGTGTACTGTATTCTTAGTCCTCTTACTTCAGGCTCAAAGATGACATAAATCATTGGAAAAAAACCTCTCTGTGAGGTGAAAGACCTGACAAGTATTCTTTTAGAAAATCAGGTCCTCAAATTGTGTGACATACAGCTCTTGGGCTATGAAAGTTGATGTAAACTCACTAAAGCCTTTCACAAGTTCCAATTTAAATCAATTTAGACTCCAACAAGTTTGGAATGTGGATTTAATAGATGTGACTAGTCCAACACGGATCTCTAAGAGGCAGTGAGTGAGGTTCAAAAACCTACTTAGCTAGAGATATAACACCTCCTACAGCACACAGGAGAGTGCAGAAACAGTGAGGGGGCACTGATATTGCAAAGAAAATAATTGTACGCAACAATTCTGATAAACAGGGCTGTACAAGTGATGCAGGAAAACAAGAAGAGGCTAAGGGAATGGTTAGCCTATCCACATGTGGCTTTCAACTTGAAGATTAGGAGATGGGCACCCTGCAAGCATGGGGAGAGTAACTCTCCTTATTTTATGCGTTACAGAAGACATTTTTACCACACCTCTTCACACAGACCAGCAAGAGTCTGCGTCTTCAAAAGTGTTTTCCCGTCCTTTTGCGATGTCCTTAACACACAGAGGATGGGCTCTTATTACCTAAACCAATTGCCAGAATAGTCTAGAATAGCACATTTAAATTTGTTTCAGCTGGTCATTTATGAAGAACACTAATGCAATTTTTCTAGTATGTGTTCCAATCAGTCAAAGCCTGTAGTATTCTGGTACTTCCTTCCACCATTTTTACTGGGGAATTACTCCCAGTTTTAACAGTGCTTTTCCAGGTGAGGAAAGTAAAAACTTTTGGTAACATTCATTTCAGTATTTCTTGCCAACATCACACCTCTATTAAGGAACAACCTTCATTAACTTAAAAGATCAGTCTACACAAACTAACATTTTCATTTGTGAATGCTAAACCCTCTCACCTTGAAAAGAGAAGCCTAATCCAGACACTTTGAAGTTATCATTGTGAATCATTATTTTCTGTTAATGTATACTGCAGGTAACAGTCTTCTCTTTCACTTAAAACTGCTTACAGAAGTAATTTTTTATTAACTACAGCATGTGAAGTCTTACAAGTTCATTATTAAAAGCACCTAATTGTCATTTGAACTAGTAAGTACATATTTCTCTTTCCAACTAGGAGTCAAATTTTTAGAGTACTGAAATATCCTATGTACAGCAGTTCTGTATAATGTCTTAAATATTTATGCAAAGCCTCAGACTAAGTTCTCAAGCACTCAACTTCCTTGCCTGATCTAAACCAAAGATTATTTAATTATTACCTTGTGAACAAGAACTTCAGTTAAAGAAAAAGAAAAAAATTAAAGTAAAAATGAGTTCAATAAAAGTGTAGCTGGTTCAAATACACATTTCATTATTGTATCACCTACAGAACATGACGGTAATAACAATGCTGAAACAAGAATACCAATTTGAGTGATAGCTGCACTGAAGAGAGGTGTCCTTCTCAAAGCTGTAACTTTGTTACAGGAATGGCACTACAGGACTCGGCACATCCCTTAAGGCCTGCAGGAATAATAAATGCAACACACTAATTCCTGATGGCTAAAGGATGTTATTACACTTTTAAAGGTCATTTGACCGACCTTGTGATACCTCTTCAGCTGAGAGTGGCAATTTAGAAACTTTAGCTAGAATGTAACAAACAGCTAGTAAGCTACAGTGACAGCTCTGCAGGTGAACAAATCAGTGATCAAAAGTGAGCTTCAACAATCAGTAATGCTCGTTTAGAGAGACAGGAATGATATGATGCATGCTACTGCTAATTACTATATTCTAATAATTTCAATACCTGTAATTCTAGGTCTTTCTCAGTACATGTATTCTCATGTGTCTCTCCTTCCCCCCCCCCTTTTTTTTGTTTTGGTGGTTTTGTTTTTCGAGGGAGTCATATACAGATACAGATTTTGGCATATCATGCATAACATTTAAAGGTACAAGAGCTTGTTTTGCAAAGGTCTGCAGGGTGCATATTTCTCAATGTTAAGTTTTTACAGAATACCAAGAGATTGAAACAGAAGAATAAAGTTGGTGAAAGTTTACAGAAATTAATTTCTAATACGTAGATACTGTTCTGGAACTGGAACTCATCAACACATAAAGTGGCTGCACAAGAGTTCAGAGCCAGCTGCCATCAGATCAAGAAAGATATTCTGATAATCCCTACCAAGAGCTATTCCTTCACTACCTTGTGTCTTCCTCCTATTCCTTCCACGCTTTTTGTGAGAGCTACTATAAACATGAGGCCTCTGTCAGGGCAGTGGCAACAACAAAAATAGGAGAAGCTGCCATTAGGGATTTGTTGTCTCTGTCCCCAGTTTGCAGACTTCACACTATCCCCTCGCTAAGGCTCAGGCAGCAAAACTGAACTTGATTCATTTCTGTGTGTCTTTTGAGTTCGTTGGAGACACTCCCCCAAATTACATGGCATTTGAAAGAAGACTCACCCCCCATAATAGGAACTTCGTGATTGCACTTTCATCACCAATACCATGGTATTATTACCTGATATTGCCAAAATCAAGTTGCTAGGCTTTGGATTGTTTTTTGGTTTTGGTTGGTTTTGGGTTTTTTTGTGTTTTTTTTGTTACCTCCCTTTTTAAAAAGCAAACAAACAAAAAAAACCCTTTTGTATTCACAGAGTAAATTCAGTTAAAGATCTTTTACTGAAATATTGTCCACAATGAAACCTTTCTAAAAAGCCTTTATTTTAAATAAAAAATAAAATCACTTTGCCTTACAGCCTTTATTTAGATGTACTTACAGTTTTTACCCAAGCCAGCTTCTTAAATAATTAAGGAGCTACATCATATGCAAATATGTATTATTTACTTATGGTTTGTGTCAAAAAAAAGGCAGCAACAGTTTAATATATACTAAATCCTGTATGCTATTAATTTAACTATATGGAAGACAAGTATTCTCTTTACTATTTCCAGATATAGCTTGATCCAACATACACATTGTTTAGTCTGTTTTCAGATAAACAAGCCATGAAGGCATCAGAAAGGATTTAATGCAACACACTACAGCCATTCTAACTCTCAGGATGTTAAGGTAAACATTGATTCCACCTCTTCTTTCAACAACCAGCTTGTCATTTCAGTCAAACAGGGTCAAATTACTCAGTTTAACCAAAGAGACACCACACATTTTTCAAAAAATACTTTTATCGATATTCAGCTCCCTTATGCTATCCTTTCACAAGTGGGGTAAGAACATCCATAAGGTTGATTTGGCAGCAGAAGACCATCTCTATTCAAACTTAACCAGGCTTTTCCAACCCTCCATGCCTTGGTTTACTTGAGGAGCTGCTCTGACACCTATTCTGACTGCTTCTCAAGAAAAATTGGCTCCAATTTAGGAGAGGCAGCTGTGGAAAAGTTTATTGTCATAGTCTTTAAATGCTGGCCTTTTCATCTTTCTTTCAGGTTACTGCACTCACAGTGGAAGAGAGGATTTCTCAGCTTGGAGACCTTCTGGAGTTCAAAATGCAGCAGGAAAAGCACAAGAGGCACCAACAGCCCAAGGCACTGTGATTCCCAAGATAAGCAGGAAGCAGAACTGCTCTGTCAGCTGACAGAGAGAATGTTCACCTGGAAATAGGTTCTCCAATCCATTGGAGCCACTGAAAACTGCTGGATTTGGGAAAGCAAAAAGGGAAGGAAAGATCTCGTTCAAATAAAAGATTAATAAAGCAAACTTTTTTCCTGTGCCCTATGCCCTTGAATGACCTGTCTCATCCTGCAGATCAGTGTTCTTCCTATTTCAAAAGCTACAATGTTCTAATAAAACTAAACTCTAGAGATTAGAAGCCCAGTAGTATCTGCCAGCATTATGTTAAGGAAACAGCATTGGCAGTTACCTTTCAAAAGGTATGGCTAACTCAAGATCCTGACAAAACTGTCAGAAATGCCATCTGGTTAAATATACGGCATACCCCAAGATAAATTTTGGCCACCAAGTTCCTAATCTGGATACCTCAGTAAAGAGCCTCAAACTAGGTGGGATGACCACAGACTGTCACTGACTTTGAGGGAACCATGCAGGAGAAATTCAACTTATATGAGCATTTCACTCCCTGACTGGTCAGTCACAGGATTACTCATGGAATGAAGCATCCTCAGTATGCACCACCCTTGTGCTGGAAAGCAATGATGTGAAGAGACCCAATTACTGTCATATAAAGAAAAGAGTCATAATCACTTCCATCTGCAGTGAAGCCTATTCTGAACTGCTTTTTCTGGGGGCTTTAACAAAAACCAAAAAAGTAAAAGTAATAGCAACTTTGCTATTTTCTGAAGTTTCTGAATGATCAGCTGGACAATACTCAACATATTTTTCTTGACGCAAAAATCCTGATATAATAATGCCATGGAAGGATGTAACTGAACATGTGTCCAGGGAGGCAGAAATTCTGTTGGTTTTCCTCATCAAAAGCTAATTCAGCTTCCCTAGCTGTGAGACAAGGCATTTCAGTGCCATTAACCTTACAGTACTTTTATTCTACCTTTTAAGATCAAAAAGCAAGTCAAAAACTTTATCTTACTTACTGTACCTTTTTCCTACCCCGTTTTTGAACATGTCTGAAAGAGCTTCTCAACTACTTTTATTCCATTACCTTAAGTACTTACATTTCATTTTCAGTAATGCACTGTTTAATGAATATTTATGAGTAGATCCTGCAGTGTTCATTGAAACTGCAGACTTCCCTTCACAGCAGGCTACAGATTTACATTTTGTTTTTTAGTCATAAAATGTTAGCCACACAAATTGATGTCACTTGGAAAATAAGATGGCAGTTCTGCCTGCAACTCTTAGCACCTTAATCTAAGTAACTTTATGTATCATATTATTCCTTGGCTCTGAAGAAATAATTTATATTTTTCATATGTAGTATTTAATTAAAAAATACATGATTATAAAACTTCCAGCAGCCACAATTTACACATGGAAGCCTCAAGTCGGCAAACCACTGTGAGTAGTCTCCCTGAAGTCACAGGGATCACTGGCATGAATAAAATTACTCACTTGCATAAGTGATCACAAGATCTTCATACACAACCTCACAAACAACAGCGTTAACCCTGCAGTTTCTTCTTCTGTAGGCACTGATTAGAGGCTGTTGATCCCAACAACAGTTACGCAGAGGAGCGGCACTTCAAGGCTGTCTTGTCAATTTTTTGACAGGTCCAGAAATGTCAAACCTTTCTCCCACGTGGCAACGACCACTTAAAGAAGCTACTCCATTTCAACAAACACCGAAAACTAAAAACATTTGCATTCCCCTCTACTAACTTCAACTTGGTACCTGTAAAAGCAGGGATAAGCAGATCTAGTTTTATTTAGAAGTATACACATAACTGCCCATGCTTACAGAATATAGAGTTCATTTACTCTAAAATACATAAGTGATCCAAACACTTCACACAAAGCTCTGTAACTAACCAGTGAGTAAGTAACAAGCTCTTTTCTTTAACTAAGAATGTCCAAGATGAACTTAAACAAGATCAATCCATGTAAAGCAGCTGAGGAAATGGGTGCTTTAAAAAAAAAAAAAAGAAAAAAAAAAGAATCAGACTTCATTGTATTCCCCAATTTCCTTAATTTTACTGTTAAACTGAGTTTACTGGTCTTTTTCTTTGTGAGAAAAAGTAGTGAGAGATATGAACAACAAAGAAAAACTTCTATGGTGCCAAACAGAGCTTCAGACATACGTACTCTAGTCTTAGGAATGTTTGCTTCCTCTGAGCAAAATCATTCCTATAGACTATGAACAGGTTGCAGCTACCTGCAATAAAGGATTTCTAGAGAAGATGCTAAAAACATGCTTTTACTTATTTATTTAAACAAGCTTAGCCATCTCAAGCCATATATACATAACAACTTTTCTGAAAAGTGAGACACACTCTTGGGATTTCAGTATGAAGAAGCAGCACTTCCATTGTACAACCTGCTGAGCAGAAAGTTCACAGAAATGAGTAAAGAAATTTTGCATGGGTTAAAAAGCAACTGGGTATTATAATTAGTCAGTTCTAGAAATATTTCTAATGCAAATGACACAATATAATCTGACTTTCAAATGGCAATCAACATTCAATTTGCAAGCTTACAATTCAGAATAGCTTAACTCTTGCTACTTCAGTATTTTCTTTCACATGGGAAGGCTTTTTATTTGCTTAAAGCTAAGATGAAAGATAAATCTGTTATTCAAGTTCATCAATTGGAGCCTGCAGATCACATCATTCGCCTGTGTATTAGAATAGGGCTTCACAATACCTGTGCACCATAGTTATTTATGGGAGAATTATACATTTTAAGACTGTAATTGTACAGTTAAATGTACAATTTAATTACCTCAACCATTCTTGAAATTTCTATCAAGATGTATTCTTTCTTCCCAATGCAAGATTCATTTTCTATATACACGAGCCCTGCTTTGTCCCTTCCATGATGACTTAAACACCAGACTCAGAGAAGCGAGTTGCAGCATGCCGCTTGAGCTAGTGAGTAATTGGCTGTTTGCCTATTCTTAGCATATAGCTAAATCCAAACTAAAACAAACACGCAAGAGAATCAGTAGATGAAAGTCAAGAGCTATCAAAGCACTACCCAATATGTGACCTCTGATAAGCTCAACACTTCAGCAATGGACAAAGGAATTGCAGGTCACTGACATGGCTAAAACTAGGACTGCATCTTGACATTAAGCTCTACATTAAAAAAAATTAACAAAAAACCAAACCAAACAAGAATCCCAAACCAAAACAAAGAAAAAAAACAAAACAAACCCCCCACCCACCATATTGTTCCTTAACTCATCTTTATGGCTTCATGCCTGAACAAATACTGGTTTTGCATTACAAGTAATTTCCTGTTATTGGATTACCTCTCCTGAAATTATGTCTTGGTACTGTGAACAAATGCAATACCAATGCCCTTACTATATATCACTATACCCGTAAAGCCAAGTGTTGGTATTTAAAGTTTGAGCTCTCCAAGATACATTCTAGTTTCCAACTTACCAAGGCTGGATTTTCTTCAGAATAAAACATGTTTTCTGTAGATAAAAATAATAGCTAGGCAGCTAATGTCCCTTCCTCACATACGCTCTGATTTATAAAGGTGCTACGAGACATCTAGCTCCTGAACTCAAAGGTACTTCTCTAATACTTAAAATCAGGTACAGGTATAGTATCTTACTGATCAAGACTACATGACACTGCAGAAAGAATAAGAATGTAAAATTACTTACAGGCATAACTGTAAGTATCCAGGTATAACTGAATCTTATGACAGACTTCCTCTATATAATCAGAAAAATGGAAATAATAAAAGTGTCGATCAAAACACACCAGAGGTTTACATTAATATACAATTTTACAGCATTGATCTTCTGCCATCAACAGATGGAGAGATTAAAATGGATTTGTTACACCTCAGGTTTGAAAGAAGCACAGTATGAGATACTAAAGGATTTTCCGGGGAACAATGTAACAAAAGAGTCTCAATGGGAATTCTGCAGATAAACACACAGGGAAAAACTGAACATAAAGCATGGTACATGTACTGTTTATCCTTGTTGAAATTCAAACTGCCTACATAGAACAAACCCAGATTTTCAAACAAAATCAACCTCACCTGGAGATACACAGCTGTCATCTACACTTGCACTTTAACAGCCTGCCTGGGAGAGCCTGGCAAAACACTTGAACAATTACTACATTCACATTACAGTTTGTCCTTCTGCCAAATTTGCACTTTTTTTATGAGCCTTCTGCAAGAATAACTGATTTCTTGCCAAAATGCTGACTTCCATTCAAAAGTTCATGAAAATCAGGCACCCTGAGATTAAAAGCTCTCAAAAACCTAGGGAATTTATTTGCCTCAGATAAGAGCAAACAGTACAATCCTGAGATTATCACTCTATCTCACTAATAAAACTTCAGTGGAACCTCAGTTTCTTTGCATAATATTAGAATGAGATAGAAAGTCAATGAAAAATACATCCAGCAATAACTTTTATATATACTGCATAAAACCAGTATTTTGCTTGCTATGAAGTTTCACTTAAATCCATCTTTACAAATGTCTGTTTTGAGGTAACAGAAATATAAACCAGAACTGCCTACAGAGCAGAACAGCCTGGAAATGACCATGCTGTTGTACTTCCTAAGAAGCTTAAAGCTTCAGGTGAGTTGCTCCAGGTTACCTTTTACGTATCCTTCTCTTAGAAAAGTCAATATAACTTTTAGTGGGTTTTGTATATTCCATATAGAGAAGCAAAAACAGGGTGTATGAAAGAGTGTGATCATACAGAACTGTCCTACAACACAAACCAAAGTTCAGGTCAGAGACTTGGATGAGAGCAAACAGGATTTTGCTCTAATCCAAACATGCAGCTGTTGATTGCTATTGTAACTGGTAAATACAAGGGTTTTACATAGTACTATAGGTACTATTTAAAAATAGTACATGTTCAAAATCATGATAGATACATGTAAATAGGTACATGTCAAAATCATGATAGACTGGGAACATAATTTTCAAATGGCAATATATCTTTGTTTGCCAGGAATAACAATTACCTTTTTTAACTCTCTTGCAGATCAGTGATGTAAGGACCAGGTTTAGCCTCCTTATTCACATTCGGCTATGTGTTAACTCAAAGCAACCCCCATGGCAGTAAACAGATGCAAGTAATAAGGGTATCAGAATCCATCTGACCAAGATAAATTCAAGTTATTATGTCGGTTAACAGGATTGTTTTAGTCCTATAAATAAATAACTCCCCAAAACATGAAGAAAAAAAGTAGTCAAACATAACAATGGCATTCTTGTTCCTTAATCAGGACCACTTTAACATGTTAAAAATAACCACAGACAGGACAAAAAGGGGAAAAGCCAATTTTAAGCACTTAATGTCAGCCAGCCTGTATTAAGCATCTTGTTGCAATAATTTAAAAAAAAGATAATAATTTTTTGGAGCAGCACTCTCTAGACATTTGATTTTATGGATTACAGTACTAAGTCCTGTTACTAAAGAGCTATCTTCCACCTTGCTAGTTTCCCCTCACACTACAAATGTGCAATGTGTATTGCACAGAGGTGTATCTCCTCTTGTGACAACTCCCCGTGAAATACCATGAAGTCTTCTTGTGCATTTCACTGTACCTTTTACACCAAAACATGCCCAAAAAGCTTGAATACAGCTCTAACAACTCTGTTGGGGTTCCTGGTTCCTTGTTAAAACTGGAACAGAATCATGTTTCTCCCTCAGGCACTGCCTTAAAAAACTTCAGGCCATACGTTCTTGAATTATTTATCAGAAGTTATTATGCAAACAAGAATTAAATAATTCTCTTTGAGCTGCTTGTGGTAAGCACAGCAGCTAGAGGCATATTGCCTCCGTGATAGCTACATTTTATCCAGCCTTCCTGGCAAACAAATTGCATTTTACTAAGAGATGCAAGACCTGATTTTCCTCTTTACTCACACTGGTGTAAATGAGAGAAACCTCCACAGAATTTGATGGAATTACATCAGCATGATACTGGGTAAGTGAATCAAGGCCACAGTTTGTTTCCAAATGTGTTTGATTACCAAGTATTGGACAAAAATAGTACAGGCTTACACTTTATTCTGCCCTTTTGCTCAATTCATACAGCCTTCCTTTAAAAATTAGCTAAACTGTTAATGAATAAACAATTAGTACAGAATAATTTCAACTTTTTAAAAAACAGTGTTATCAACCATATGCAGTAGATTAAGTTTTCAGTATTTTCCAAAATAGGCATCACTTTCTAAATACATTTAAAAAAAAATTAATTATAATCCATATGTACTTCAGCAACTGCTGCTTCTGTATGATCTCAGTTCAAGGAAGTTACCAGCCCACTCAAAATGTGGATTTGCACAGATACACAGCAAACATAATTTAAAAAGAACAAAAATTATGAGCTCTATCTGAGCGTTATGTGGCAGAAAATATCTGGACAAAGAGATAAAACAACTATTGCTGCTGTTTAGGACACATACTACTTTATTTTTGCTGTTTTTTTTTTCTACATGCAAGCTAAAGATTATGTTAAATGCCCATTCCCTTTTGTAAATTCCAAAAGGGGAAAGACTTCTTTGTTCATTTGTCAAAATTAATTTATTTACACATGCACACAAGTATACACAAACGTGCACTAAATGTTTCCAGTTTCTTAGCACAGCAAGGCAAAAGTTTTATCTGCTATTATTAAAAGGAAAGAATACTGAAAAAATAACCACATATTTCCACGAAAAAGTTACGTGCCCACATCACTAGTCACTGCAGGCTGTACCTTTCTAAATATTTAGGCAGATTGCATCATCCAATACACAACATACTTTGATTTGGAATCAGATCCAAGACAGACTTTGCTGAACTTTTATCACAGAACACAAGAAACTAGACAAGAAAAAACACTGACTACTTTACTCTGGAGGCAGTTAAACCAGTTCTTCTGTGCAACACTGTTCAATCTCAACAACTAAGCCACAAGACCCAGTAATTGTTGCCAGTTTCAAAGCACAATGACAACAGTAAACTCAGACTGAAACTCAGTCTGGTCTTTCCCAGGTAAAGACCTGAAGTATTAAACCAGGTTCCCCCTCCTTACCTTCTGCTGGACTCACACAAAATATTTCCTATCTGTGCACAGCCCTTAAGCCTCTCACATGCCAGTCACAATAGGTCAGAAGAATGAGCTACGTTAGGTAGCAACTGAGAGATGAGAACAAGCAGGGGTACATTCAGAAACATATATGGCATAGCCCCCAAATCAAATCCCTCAAACTGTGAAGGTTGATTAACCATTATTCTGAACCTCCAAGGCACCCTCTCTGGCCACCAATAGCCCCTTAAAAGACACTTCTCAACAGATCTACTTTCAGGTGTTGCACAGGTGGAGTCCTCCTGGCACTTCTGAATCAAGCAGCTGTGTCTCCAAGGCAATTGGAAGTTCAGACTCACCTTGGCTTAAGATATTTCAGTGGCTAATTCTGTAACTCTCCTTGGTGAATGTAGCCCCAAGCAAATGCAGTGACTGATAGCTAAACTAATGGAACTTCTTAATTAATGTCAATGGGTACAGAATGAAGTCCTTAAAGAATTTCATTAAAATTGAGGGGTTTGGTGGTGCAATATAAAGATGAATAATATGCTTTGTGCATTAATGCAGAATTACAAAGAAACCCCAAAACAGTAACTCCAACATGATTTGGAAGTATTACAAAACCCCAGAGTGGAAACAATGAAAAACCATAAACACTTTTCACTGCATCTTAGTTTATATATATGAAGGAAAATAATTTCTTAAAAAAAAAAAGAGAAAAGAACAATTTTAGGCCTACAGGGTTTCACCTCTTGGGTAGAAACAGAGGAGAAATAGTCAAAGGCGTTTTATGGTTCAGACAAAAAAAAAAAAAGCTGCATGCTGATTTGGGTTTAATGTCTGTCGATAGTAGCAAAGCAAATTGAATTCAGCCAAGACACAAACCAGAGCACACGAACAGCTGCACTGCCAGGTATAAGATGTGCCACCACCGCTTGCATCTCCAGCTGCTGAACTTGTTTGTGGATGCCTGCCTACCCTGCTGCCTCTGCTTTCTGCTGGAACTTAAAAAGAAACATTACAGCAACATTTCTTTTTGATTTTGTCCTTGAAAATTAATACTCTTTGCGAGACTGGTCTGGTCTTGCCAGATACTAAGCGCTCTCTTTTTCTGTGCAATAAGTGCCTCTCAGAACCAAGACAGGAATCAAAATAAATCACAAAATCAGATGCTATTCAAGTAGATCATTTTCTTTTCCCATATTTAAGTTGTTGACAGACAGATGCAAAAGCCTGTGTCTCCTCACACCTCATTAATTTTTATATTTGGCAGTTTAAATTTAAAAAGTCCCCAGAAGATTAACACTGTTGTTACACTTCCTGACTTTGAAAGGAAGAGAAGTTCTGTGTGTTTGGGAGTTTTTCAGTCCTGGGTGATAATGATTTAAAAAAAAAAAAAAAAAAAAAAAGGTGTGGTGTAAGAACTAAATATTTACAGTTTGTGGCTCTGATCAGTGTAGCTGACACACTCACTTGCCAAGGCGAGGAACACATGACAGCAGCATGAATGAATAAAAGATCTGGAGACAGAAGAAGAACTGATTCCAAGCCAGAGAAGCCTTTCCTGGGTTTTACTGCCTCCCACAATCTGTTGTTCCTTAGTAGTGGGGGAAATAAATGCTTCCAGCTGTGCAATTAAGGGTGGCCAAAGCATTACGAGGGCTCTTTTCCACGTACACAGGTGTTTGTGTGGTCTGAGGTGATGCAAGCCCTTGTTAAGGGGACACACTGCAGGGGAGGTTAATGGGGATTTGGTTAGGTCTAGTCACTTCTATGTTGGCTGATAATTGAGATAGACTGCTAGATTTAAAGCTAGGTGGAGGGTAGGAAAGAGTACTGGCAGCTGTAATGGCCCAAATAATTAGTCCTTGTAGACTAATACCTTTCATGCCATGTTAAGATAACATTCATAAGTCACAGAATTTGCCCTTAATTTGGTTTTCTGTTGCTGTGAGTGAAGCATTTTTAATTTTCCTTTGTATCTGAAGCTTTTTTTAGGTAAATAACTGCATTAATCTGGAGATGGCATAAAATAACCTTGCTATTGCAGTTGCAAGCTTTCTAAAAGGCTATCGTTTCCAGTATAAAAGAAATTAACCCAATTATTCCACTCATATTGTTAATTGAATGGTACCTAATACTCATTTTATCTGATCCTGCAGTGCACCAAGCGATTTATACACCCACTAACTTGTTAGACCTTTGGAGCATTCCATATAGTCTACGTTTAAGACCTGAAGCGCATCTGGGAATTGTGCACCTCCTTTCATGGAGGCAGCGATAAAATTTGTCACACCAGCTATCCTCTTGCAGGCACACAATTCTCTGATAAAAACCAAGTTCTTCTTATCAGCTAAGTTATGCAAACTCTGAGGAAGATAGAAGGTTCTCTAAACCCACTGGTTTAATCCTCTCTAAAGTATATGATTTATCACTTCTACGTCCAAATCCAGCATACACTGGTGGGAGCAGTTTGCAAAGATAGGGAAGCTTCCCTATGCATGCCTTGCCCCTTAAATAGAAACAGTTACGTGGTCAGTCAGACTGGTGAGCTGAAGGCACGCAAATGCAGTAGAGCAAAACAATTCTATGTTGACTGAAAAGAATTGTATTTTTCCCCCATGTGGAGTTAAACTTACCACTACTGCTGTTGCATCTGGGAGCAAACACATTCTTTCTTCACACCAGACCATTTTAAAAAGATATCTTAATTAATACTTAAGAGATTTGTTTAGGAATCCTAAGGCTTATAGTATTTCCTCATGTGAGTCTCAGCCCCTCTTAGGAAGTACACATTTTAGACAAAAATTGTCATATCAGGTGACCTGTAGACCGCTAAGATTCTTAGTACCTACCATGAGATAGCAAAGAGGAAATTCTAAAAGTTAGAATTTAAATAGCTACACAGCTTTTAGGACACATATTCCAAATATCTACTGTGGTTATCACAAATAGAAAAGGTACAGGTTGTTGTTTTTTTTTTTAAAGTAGACTTGAAACTGTAAGTGATTCCACATTTTGTTCAATACGCAGTATATGGTAACCAGAATTAAAAACTGCTGGTTTACATGAGTCTACAGGGACTCATGACTTCTGTAGTCAGCCCATGTTTCTGTTATAAAACCTTACAAAATACTCAGGTCTGGATGGTGTTTGATGTTGTTGAATAATTCTACCTTTATTCAACCCTTGTCTTTAAAACTGCATTTACATAAAATCCATGCTCACTTTTCCATGAATTGGTTGCAACACTGTTTTAATACAAATCAAATTATTTGCCAGAACAGTTGTATTCACATTCTTTAGAAAACTTCCACAGATGTTAAAGAAGTTGTTTGAATCCTGGTTCCTCAAGATTTAGGAAAGCATATGACTGCATCTGATTTGAGCCACCCTGTTAATAACCTTTTCGTATCAGCTTTCCACTCCATCCCAGCTGATCTCAGTCTCTTTTTCCTGTCCCTGCAAAATCATCTCTCCTTGAAATCTCCCCTTTCCCATCCTGTTTACCATTCCTCATTTATCTTCTCTCTTGGTAGCAAAAATTTTTAAAGTATCAAACCCCATCAGTTTGATTGGAACAAACATGATATTAAATATTTTTCATCTTTCATGTTTTTTCTTCAGACAAAACAGCCTTTTTGACAAGACACTGCTTAGTACTGTGTCCATACAACAGAGGCCCCATAAGCTAATAAGCATACAAAGTCTTTATAGCAATTAATGTTTTTAATGAAGATTTTTCTAAGGTGATGTCACTTTTAATAACCTGAAGTAATCACAACTTTATGATAAAGTTGTCCAATACCACCTGGTTTTAATTTAATGGACTGCCTAGCACATAACTTTGCAGAAAAGTAAACCCAAAATATTATCCATGCTACATGTTGGCCATGCATGCGCTTGAAAAGACAGCACTGATGAACATTTCAAATGAAATTTAGTGGACAGGAGTTACTCATCTCTGAGCAAGTGTCATAAAATATGTCTTAGCTAATATGAGTAAAGCAGGCTAGTCAGAGGAAGAAAAGAGAAAGCTCAGACTAAAAAACATTGCTGGAATCTTGAGCATACTGGACACTGCTGTCCATTGTTATGTACATACACTGTGGGGACAAGAAATGTGCATCCTACTAAGCTATTGAATGGGTATCCATAGAGGAAACATCTGTGGGAGATACAACTATACATTACTTGTAAGTTGTATAGAAGCTGAAAGCTGGTATTCTGGCTGAGCTGCACCTGTCAATACTGACTTAAAGTTTTCAGAAGTGACCTAGCCTTTCAGAGCAGATGCAGAACATCTTCTTGGCTGCGAAGGCCAGCGACACAACTCAGAGCTTCTGCAGACAACAGATATAAAAAACATTTGGAATCCTGGAGAGAAAGACTTTTTTTTTTCACACCAATTACTTTTTGTGCTAGAACTCAGTTGCTTTCAACTCCATTCAGTGGATTATGCTGTTTAACTTCATATAATTGACAAACTGTCCTATAAATCTTTTAGCCAACATCTTAGTGCTTCATAGTCATCAATCTCACCCAACTCGGATGTGCCTATTCCACAAATGCAAGCCAGTACAGTACAACTTCTTTGAAGCACCTCTACCAGATGTCATGCTGATCTCTACATAAATTGGTAGCTTCCTATCAAGGATGAAAACTGAGTAACAAAACAATGTGCAGCCCTGGAAAAATCAGCTTTGCTTGTGCCAAATAAGAGTTGAGATGAACAGGACAAAGATTTTTGTGGGGCTGCAGTCATCCCTTTGCAAAAGCAGCTCCCCTTGGACTCTCCACAGCAGCAAGCTCACTTCCCAAGCACTCCCCACGCAGAACAAAGAAGACAATGGTAATGTGAGACTTCTCACCTTCAGACAGGCAAAAATAGTTCTACTTCTCTGCTGAAACGGTGAGTTAATTCACCCAGAGATTACAGCTCGACTAATACTCTGCTTTACAGTAAGCATATAAACCCCTTAGCTCACTTTTGTGTGCAACGGGATATTCCAAGGAGACTACAGTTATGGACTACTACGGACATATAATGGCATTATTGAGAATTATGCAACCAGTTCTCAAAGATTACTGGCTCTTTCAGCAATCTATTTAGTGAGAATAGGACCCCACACCTTTCTCTGTGTGACAGATTCTAGCCCTTGGCACCCTGGTAATGGAGATGGATATGCAAATCCACTAGTAGTTCTTATACTGCAACTGCCTTGAGGCTCTCAAGCTTCCAATTCATATACTTGGAATAAGAGCTCTTGATGAAAACATAGCATGTAGCTGGCTGAAACGTGAGGGATCACTCTATTTCAGAGGACTGTGCAGTCCTTTGTAATTTACATCAGCTTCAGACATTGTACCACAGAACTTTTATGATTTGATTGCCTGGAATGACTCAATCCAATACATGCAAGAATGACACACCACTCTGCTTATATTGATTACAGGTTTGAGTGGTGTGCGCATCACAAAACAAATCTATTACCACACTTGTAGAATGAAATCCCTGAAGCTTACATAGATCACTAAACACAACTTCCCTGCCATAAAATATTTACAGCATATCCTGCCTTTCTCTTCCATACTAGTGCTGAGATACACCTTTTACATTTACTAGTGTATTACAGTGTGATAACCATTTACTCTATTAAGCAATGTCTGATTCCTTTCCTAAGCAAAGTAAACATAAATCATGTAAACACCAGTGAGAGCAATGGAGATATATGGAGTAAAATCCTCAAGGCAACAGAGGAATATTTCTAGATAGCCCAAAGATATGCAAGTAGAAAACAAGGCTAAAGTTAAAAACTTACTGTAAAAAACAATTTTCTAATTGACAGCTAGCATGATTGTCCCAGAAAAAGTCTGTCTATATGTTATTTTGCTTCCCTCATTTTTTCTTACTCCAAAGTCAGCGCAAGAGTTTCATATCTATACGCTGCCATTGCAAACTGATACAGGTGTCAGCTAGCTGTGGTGTCCAGTCACCCCTTTTCCAGGATGCAGGATGCTCTTTGATCTAACACTGCAACTTGATTCTATGACGAACTATGCAGAATACATTTCTTTCCAATGTCCTCATAACTATAGTTTGTATACATACATTTTTAAACATTTAGCTTTGACCTGTGGTGCTTCACTGGAAGCATATGCAGATTATATTAACAATTTTCAAAGGGATGTTACAGTGCTTTGTTAATATTGAATTCAGTGATGTCTTTAGTTCTTTAGATGAACTGTGGTGAAAAAAAGAAGTAGTGTTCTACCATGTCACCAGCATTTGAGCTACTGAAATGAGTGTTATACTGTGAAAATAAAAACGTTGTCCCACACCAAGATGTTCTTTCAGTACCACCATGCCATTAGCATAAATTTATTTCTGCCTTTCCTATTTGTGTTGCTGGTTTGCCCTGGAACTCCTCGTCTTTCTCTAATGAAGGAAGTAGCTAACAAATCTCTCCCCAGATTGCCTACTGAAGTAGAAATGTATGTCATCGCATATATTATACTACATATACTGAGCATGAGGTCAGAGGGTGAAAAATGGCTTCTGAGACAGACTGAGACATCTTGCCATATTGCACTCAGCCACAGATCTCTTTGCTGATGTACTAGCCTGTAAATTATCCACTCTTATGATTGCCATGTTTTCTATCTCTCCAGTACCACCCATTAGCAAGCCACTATTTTATAGAGATCTTCAATGCTTTTCCTTGATCTATTGTTGCTATGCATCTGTTATTCAGCTGCACAAAGTAATTAAGGGACTCTCTCATGGAAAGAAGAGCAGAGCTATCTCTTAGGAATGTGTGTGCGCATATTAAGAATCACTGCCAAAAAGTACTTTAGTAAAAAAAAGTTATTCCTGCTACCACATTATGTCAATTCTGCAGTAAACGCAGATTGTAAGAGGGGGACTACTGTGCGCAGTAGATTTCTCTATGTAGAAGAATAAGTGGGACTTACTAGTTTTGACGATATAGCAAGAATTTTAATTTCACTATAAAATTGTGCTTGATTTGTCAAAAAGAGGTTTTACTTTCATGGCTTGTTTGGCACTGCCCTGTGCCATGCAATAAACCTCACTATATCTGAAAAGCTCTGTGATGCAGTCCAGGGCAATGAGGTATAAATAAAAATAGTAACTGTTTGTTTGTTTCAATTATGATTTTTTTTTTTTAAATTAGGCATGGCTATTAGATAAATCTGCTCACAACCAGTGCTGGTGCATGCATGCGTTATGTTGTGTGTGCATATGGTGTGCGTGCAACTCCATGGGGCCTCTCTGTAGAGTCTCTCCAATTACTAAAATCATCATCTATAAACTAACAATTCTCCAATTTAATTATCTATTATAAAGTAACTATACTTCTGGTTACCTTTTTCTACACTCCTGCTTTGCTTTACAGTTCTTAAAAGATTCTCTGAAGCACAGACATGCTTCTGCGAAGTTGTTATAAAACAAGCCAAATTTGCTGCTTTCATTGTGGCACTTAATTGGGATGTTGGATGTCAGGACCCATTAGAGCTCTTCTGCTGGCGCACTTGGTGATGCCATGTTATGCTATATGGAAGACTTGAGTTTGGAAGCAATTTTGGGGATGTTTGATCTTTGTGCCAGTGAAAGCTGAAATAGAAATAAAGGCAAGTCCCAGCTCTAGGGACTTGAAAGCACAGGCTGAATTACTCGTCCATGTCCCCTAGTGGCTGACAATATGCATGCTTTCTGTATCAGAAAGTAACAGAAAACTGGAAGAAGCTTGCAGAAGTTAGTGAAGATTTAAACGTAACACTTTCTAATGGCACAATGCAAGAACAATGGAAGTAGTTTTACAATTGGTATAGATATTATGAGGGTGTTAAAAAAATACATATGATTTATGTATTTTTTATCATTAATGCTACTAAAAATATTCAGTATACTCTCATAAACAAGTAACATAACCCTTCTTGCTGTCTGAAAAGGGTTTTAAACTTACGGGGTTTTGCAACTGGAAAATCACAATACTTTTTACCACTAATTAAAATGAATTCTGTTTCCAGACAACATATTGGGGTATAAGGATCATGACTGGAAGCTCATTCTATCTTTCAAATTAAGTCTCATTAATTGGAAAGTATTAGGGTACTCATAACTTATGTTGTTATTTAAATTTCCCATAGAAAGCATCTTCAGTTTTTCCCCAAGTTACTTCTTAATTAATGAACTGCTTCAAAAATAAACTAGTTTTGTTAGGTGTAATAGTCTGAACATCAGTACTGGGTTATGTCTGCCTCCCTGAGAATAATATCCGTAGTCTGGATTGCACTTTTACTACACCTCTTTGATAAATCCCTCCATCCCTGTCTCTGGTTCCAGCAACAGATTTTTACACCTGAAGCTACATTAGATTCATAAAGCATTATTGTGACCTTCTAGTTGATAGATTTCAGGCAAGAGCTTGCTAGGACTCAAGGCAGACCATGTAGTAATAATTTTACCTTCAACCTGTTGCAGTATTTGTTAATCCCCTTCTGCAGTGAGCAACAACAGCTACTGGTATGTTGACTTTTTTTTTTTTCTCTTTCTGCATGAAGGCTTACCAATTTTAAAAGTGATAGGTATTAAAACAGTGAACAGTAAGACAGCTTTTGATATATCTGGCATGTAACGAGGTGCAGAACCTTATTGCAAAATACACTTTCATATCAGTAAGGAGGCCAGGGGCTCATGAAACATTCATTTGGGGCTGCAGTAAAGGGCTCTACTATATTGAACCTACACAGAAAGTTGTTTTCAAAATTGAAACCAGCTCTGATTTTTGCAGACTATTCATATTTCTGTAAAACAGCTAGAAACAGCACCTAGGGCAAACACTAACTCTGTTCAAGGAAAATCTTTGAGATTCATCTCTGGTAAAAGCAATTCAAACTATATCCATAGTGTCACAAGTGTGTAGATTAGTAGGCACACAGTAAGAATGTATAGCAGAACAGGTACGCAGGAACAACAATGTTGAGGCTTTTTAGGCATCCCAGCAAAGCATAAAGCCAGGCTGGAACTGAAACTTCAGTGCTGGGAAGATCATTGTGTTTACAATCTAGAAACATAGAATGGTTGGGCTGGAAGGGACCTTAAGGATCATTGAGTTTCAACCCCCTGTTGCCATGGGCAGGGACACCTTCCACTACACCAGGTTACTCCAAGTCCTGCCCAACCTGGCCTTGAACACTGCCAGGGATGGGGCAGCCACAGCTTCTCTGAGCAACCTGTGCCAGTGACTCACAACCCTTGTGATGAAGAATGTCTTCCTATTATCTAATCTAAATCTATCCCTTTTCAGTTTAAAGCTACATGAGTAATTCATCTAGATATATAAAATAATATATATGTAAGATATATATATATGAGTAATTCATAGCATGAACCATTTAAGGTGACATATTACAAGGTGCATAGTTTGCAGTGGAGAATGTCCCTATAATTTATTTTTTTTCTGCTCCACCTTTTTAATTATGCTATTTTTTTGAACGCTAAAATCAAACAGTTCAGATTGATGTTATTTTTATTTGGCAATTATGTAAACCACCTCATAGGAAACAGGCGACACCATTTTAGAGTCTCTCAAACTTCTCAGATGCAGCATCAATGCACACATCATCAAAAGTCCATCAGGAAACAACAGTAGAAACCGATGTTGTGGGAGGTATTAAAAAACATAAAAACCTGAAAAACTAAAGGATGGCTCAAGGCTTTAGCCCCGAGCACCGGTAAACGAATGGAAAACAAAATAACATTTATTCTGCAAGGAAGGTACCTTGGCTGAGGGCATCTTGGATAAACTAAAGAGAAGGCTTTCCTCTCTAGGCTCCACTACATGAAGCTAAAATACAGAGCAGCAAGCAGAAAAGGCAGTCTTCTTAATCAAAGGAATTTGTTTATTTATTTAATGGACAATCTTTTGAAGTAATTAAGGGCTTCTGCAGTTGTCAAGTTGAACGGTACATCCTAGAATTTTTCTGATGACATTAGCTCCTTCAGTCAGGGGAAAAAGAAAGTGTATTTGTGCAAATTAACTGTCAGCTTCCTAGGTGAATCACTGGAGGGGGAGCAGGGGAAACAACTCTGTCTTCTTTTCTGGGACAGCCATTAAGTAAGCTGCTGCCATTTCTTTTAATAGTTTTGCTCTCTGAATCTTGTATTTGTAGCCAAGAGCTCAAAAAGCAAAGTACAAAGGGAGAGAGAATGGAGGGAAAAAAAAAAAACCAAAAAAGAAAAGCAGAGTTTACTAAAATAGTGGGAAGAAAGAATGAAAGAAGAGGAAAAGGGAAATAAAGAAATAAAGACCATGCTTCACAAAGTTATCATTCATCACTTTCCTCTAATACTCTCAAACTATTATCTTGTGCATTCATTATTAGATCTCCACGCCTGCAGAATTGTTTCAGTATAATTTTTCAGCATAATTTTCAAAGTTACAAATGTGCTGCTTAAGTTGGTGGAAACAAAAGCAGACAAGTTTTCCAGTTTGTGAAAGCTTGGTAATAGCATGCTGTATGGTATTTGGCGGTTAGAAGACTTGTTTTCCTGGTATTATCTCTATTGTAACACCCCCCTCCCAAACTAAGAAACCCACACCATAACAACAATAACAACAAAAAAACCCCAAACAAATAAACACACACACACCCCCAAAACCAACCAACCAACCAACCAAAACCCAAACAGAAAAGCCCCACAAACCCCAAAACACCATTAAACCCACAAGCTCTGGCATTGCAGGAAGAAGAGTGGCAGGACTGCAGCTCATACACATGCCACTGTCATCTGCTCCAATTAAACCAATATCAGTTATTTTAGTTAATTTGTTCTTAAAGGCCCTCCAAACTGAATTATGTTAAAGAAAGTGAGTTTCCTCTGTTTGATGCTCTCCACGTCAAATCAGAAGTTTTCTAAAAACGTACTAAGTTATTAAGAATTTGGAATATTCAGCTTTCCATAGCGAACTTCCTACTTAATTAAGCAATCAAGAAAAATAAATCCCTTTGCTTATGTGGGCTTCAGAAAGCAAAATTTTAAAGCATCTGATTTTCAGCTCTTGAAACATTAAACATGCATATGCAGAGAACCAACACTAATCCTTGCCATGATCATACACCTGCACTTGGGATTTGAACAGAAGTTATAATAAGAACCATGTCGCCCTTGAAATGAACACTTTTGTTCATTGGAAAATCTCTAATATTGAGGGTAAACCACATGGGCTTCAATGCTTTCCCAAATACACAAAAAAAAAAGGATTGTACAGGAGGCAATAAAGAAAAAAAATAAGAAACAACTTGAACAGCTCTCAACCGTACATTATCTAGATCTATGTAGATATCTGTGCCCTACAGCTGCATGAGTGCTTTTTCCTGGAATATGGAAGAGAAAATAGACCACGTAAAAATAAAAGCCAACATTCTGCTCCAAGATGTATGCATAAAACTATCAAAAAAATTTAACAAACTGCAAATGAGCAAAAGTGAAAGTATACTTAAAAGCACAGGATAAAGATATGTGCTTTTTGGATTCAAAAAAATTAAGTCAGGCTCCTATTCATATATTTCTGGGTTAAGAAAAATGTAGATTAGAAGTCTCTAAAAGCCTGTCATTGCATTATACTTACCTTCACACATATACATACATAATAATAGGCATCAGCTAAAAGTAGAGCCATTGGGTCTGGGTTCACCACTTTGCATTTTATTCTCTACAGTGCTATCTGGATGTTTTACTGGGAAAAAACAAACGGCTTCATCTGTGAATGGGTCACTGACCTTAGAATTGAAAGACTTATCAGGGCATGTTTGCATGACAAAATACAGCACAACACAGAAACATACTAGTGCTAAATGTGACATTTTCAAAATGGAAAAGGATTTAACTAAATTAGCACAGTTCTCTGATCAGCCTCCTATGCCCTGCTGTTCAGTAAAGCTACTTAACCCAGAGAAAGCTGTACTAACAGAGATATACTTGTCCTGGTTTCTCCGCTAGCCCAGCATGACTCTTCACTGAATTTAACTCAAAGGGAATTTACATGATGCACTCCAAAAAGGACCCTTAAATCTCCCAACACCTCCTAATTTCAACTTAAGTAAGACGCTTCCTAGTAAAATTAAAAAAAAAAAAAAAAAAAACGCAAAGAAACAAACTACCCCCCCCCCAAAAAAAAAAAACCCAAAACCAAACATAACCAAGAACAAAGAACCAGGAAAGTAAATGTATTTTACTTATTACTATGAGTTCTGAGAAAGACCTGGGTCCAATAAACCTTTTATGTCCTTACCACGGAAGAGGTGGAAGTATGCAGAGCACATGAACAGTACCAGCACATCCTAAAAACATCTGGACTCCCAGACAGCAGTGACACAGTGACCTGCAAGGACGGGTACCCAGTGGAAAGCTAATGGAGTCACCAGAAACCTCTCTTAAAAAAAAAAAAAAAAAATCCAAGAGGGAAAGGAACATTAATTTAAGCCTAAGTGAGACGTTGATGACAAAATATACTTAGGACGCTAAAAAGATGTAAAGAAGTCATCCCTGACAGGTGCCTGAGAAACATAGAAGCACCATTAGGATTGCCTGTTTATGAACACAAATAGAACCTGGCTGATACCACTGAAACATAGTTAGAAGAATATCATTGGAAAAGTAATGTTAAAATATCTGTTTAGAGAGGATGGAGGGGCAATGGGGAGGGATAGCATTCTATGTCAAGTAATTCTGTAATTGTAATGTAAATGTAAAATGCAATAACTAACAAAGCCTGGTCTCTTAGTGGTCTTCCTCTTGCAAATGACTGATGTCATCTAAGACAACATCAGCTGTAGCTGAAACTTTTTCACACCTCACCATTTATAAAAGCCTTCCCATGAGGATTCTTTGTCATCTAATAAAGCTTTCCCATAGACTAGGCACTCCTAGCCTCATGTTTCTACCTTGGAAGCTGTTTTCCTAGCTAATATGATCCCAAATTATAGAAAATCAATTGTGTTTGAGACTGCAACTTATATGACAAATCTATTTGGAAGGAGTCCAGACTCAGAAGCCCACATAACACTGTGTGATCATGCTGTCTATCTCCATGGGAGAGTTGTTCTATTTGCGAAATGGACCCTAAATGGGGGAAGCAAATGATCTGGGATGCTCATGGATACATACTGTAGTTGAACAGAAGATGAGGTCCCTGTTGACATCTGATAAGCAGCATCAAAAACCCCAGGGAACATGATGAAGGAATACATCTACATCTGTGATATGTATAGAAGCAATCTTATAATCATGGGAGATTTAAATCTGAGAGGCCAAATTCTGAAAATGACCCACTACTGGAAACAAAATGCAATTTAGGAAATTATAGGAGAAGTTCTTCTACCTCAAAAGTACTTATTAGGCTGTCGTTGAATGTTACTGTTCTGAGAAAATCACATCTGATAAAAAAGGTTACCACCTTCTGCCTTCATCTCTTTCTCAACCTGAGGTACATTCAGACATTTGTAAAACAGATTACTGCTCCTGAGTTAGGGCAAGTCATCTGTTCCTGTGACTTAGACACCTGAACTGGGTATGTGAAACAATCTAGGTTGCAAACAGAGGGGAAAACTTTAAAAAAATTAAGCCAGATCATTTTCACAGATGCCTAGAACTATGGTCTTCAAAAATAAGAAAGCAAAAGAATTCATGGTAACTTCACTGCCAGTAAATATAACCTAATAAACTTTTTTATAAGCAAACAAAATTCAGAGTTTATTCTGGTTTTCAGTTCTAGTTTGGTTTGTTTTTTTCTTTAAATAGCTAATTCCATAAAGATGAAAATAATTATGAACCAAATCACTTGTGTAAAAGAGCTAAGGAGGGGAAAAAAATTTAAAATTGAGAATAGCTTAGTAGATGCTCAATGTAAATGGGAAATCATGAATTATAATTGGGAACTGCTTAAAAGCATTTTCCTAGATGCTCAAAACCAGAAACCAATAATGGCAAAATACAACTCTCTACAAACAGACAACAAAGCAAAACAACATGTTTCAAAGCAAACCCGAATGCAGCTATTTAGGCAATGCAAAAAATATTATTACAGCAAATGAGGGGGGAAAAGGATAAATAGTAATAAATATAAACCTATAGGTAGGGTCTCAAGGAACGAGCAATAGAAACCAAGTAATATTAAATCAAGGGCTTACAGATTTGATTAGAATGGCAGAAAATTTGGAGTAAGAGATGAAAGGAATCCTAAATTGGTGTAAAGATTTAGAACAGTTACCATAATAATGAAGAAAATGCAGAATACCCCAGCAAGTATTTGTTTCTGAATTATGAACCAACTAGGCATTGCCATATAGTGGTATGATATAAAAAACCCTTTCTAGCATAAACTGGTAGAAAGTTAGTTGGACAGCTTTCATGCAGGAGGTCTAAAACCATTTCCCAAAAACCTAACTAGGCCATGTATGTTAAATATATTATCAAAATATCAAATCCAAAAAACATTTTGGATACTGAGGAAATGCAAGACAACTAATAAAAAGATGAAATTGTGTTAATGCTAATTTAGAAAGGGCAAGGAAATTACGTAAATTTAATTTCTCTTGACAACTTTTAGACAAATCGGGCTTGGTTTCTAAAGTACTTACATATTATACAGATAGAATATCACATGAGATTTTTATTAATGAAGTGGAATGATTCAAAACACAGCATTAAATACATTAATTTAGTTGCAAGCTGGTTGCCTTCTCGAAACTGTAATTAGAAAGGGAACCATCAAGCATTATTAACACTCGAATTGCGCTCCATTATGAAAAGCCATTGACATCAGGTATAAAGACTCTGACATGCCAATAGCCAGGTTGAGCACCTAATGCTGCTGTGACAGCATCATTTGCATACAGTCCTTATTCATGAAGTGGAAGGTCTTAAAAACCCAGTCAGACCTTCAGGTTCGCTTTGTTTTTCTATGCAAGCTATAACATGCTGACAGAAGAGTAGATTATTTTTATGAAACCACTATGTACTTTATTAGCAGTTTGAAAAGCTCTTTGTTATATTTCAATTTAATCAAGAAAGTACAAAAAATATCTCTGTGAAAAAGAAGGGTGAACTGCAACCAGATACCAGAGTTTATTTTAATGGTATGCTGTATAGTACCATAATGTAATAAGGGCTACAAAGGAAGCCCATGTGTCATAAAACAGTTCCACTGACTTGGGCAGAGTATTACAACTGCTGATTTTTCTATTTTTGCCATGCTTAGACTGTTATACTGGGGGGGGAGGGGGGGGTGGTAAATGATGAAATATTAAAAGAGTAAGCAGCTTGAAGGTTTTTGTTTGCTAAAATGTAACAAACGCTTCAGTAAAAGACCAAAGTCCCTGTGGCAAGCTGCAGGGCTTTCAAGGGGACAAGGGCATGTTTTGGTACATGCTCTGCAGCCACAACAGCTCACCCCAAGCATTTGGGAGAGCTGCACTGAGGGCCATTGCTGCCAGGCCTCAGGAAATTTAAAGGCTCTAAACACATTTTAGAGAAGGGCAAAACCAGGATATAATATTCTTTCTGTCTTTAGGAACAGAACTGAGCTGGAATAAAAAAGGAAGCTCTCAGAGCAACACTCCTGACTTATGCTGTAACATGATGTAAAGATAAATAGTGGTGGCTCCTCCCAAAAGAAGGGCTCTTAATTTAATGAGAACAGAACTAGGAATGGTCCACAGATATTTTATTTTTTTTTTTTAGGTTCAATCATATTGCCAAATCAGCCATACTGACAACTGCCTTACTTTTAAACTGGCATCCAGAACTATCTTTAGAAAAAACATAAGAGGTTAGAACTTCTAAAAAGTTTCAAAACTCTGTCTTTAGAAGGCCATCATAGAAGAAAATTTTTGTGACAAGAGCAATTTACATTAAACAGAAATGGACCATACTGCTCCAGTCTTCCATACTTATCCTGTGGCCTCAGACAGTCTCTGTCAACCTGTGGGTATGCAGACCGCAGAAGTGAACCTGCTTTGCAAAACATGAATGTCTCAGATACGAGAACCAGGGATTTGAAAATTGTGATACTGTTACCCTTTCAAGTGTTACTAGATGTTGTCCACTAAATATTCCAGGCTGCAAACTGAGAGAAATAATCAAAAATAAACATTCAATTAATCTGGATATGATATTACTCCAAATAAAATTCATTTACTACAAGTTATCTAATTGTTTCTAGGTGGGAACTTTAGGAAGGAACCTGTTCTTATTCAACAGAAAAAGCACATAAAGCATTTGAGGCTATATTCTCAATTTGCTCCTGGAATCCATTACTGCAAGACACTGCTTTGACGGGGAAGATACTAATTGACACTAAGAGGCACAAATTTGCGTATAAACACTGGAAGTTTCAAGTAGTGATTTACAGAGTTTCATAAAAATAAAAACCATCACAAGTTAAAGGGATAACAGCAATGGGAAACATTACTGTGGGGATCTGCTACAGATCGCCTGATCAAGAGGAATCTGTGGGTGAAGCACTCTACAGAGAGATAGGAACAGCCTCACGCTCACAGGCCCTTGTTCTCATGGGTGACTTCAACCACCCTGACATCTGTTGGAAGGACGGTACAGCCCAGCACAAGCAATCCAGGAGGTTCCTCGATTGTGTGGAAGACAACTTCCTTCTGCAAGTAACAGAGGAGCTGACAAGGAGAGGTGCTGTGCTTGACCTCGTGCTCACCAACAGGGAAGGGCTCATTGGAAATGTGATGCTCCAGGGCAGCCTGGGATGCAGCGATCATGAGATGGCTGAATTCGAGATCCTCAGGACAGTGAGAAGAGCGTGCAGCAAGCTCACTGCCCTGGACTTCAAAAGAGCAGACTTTGGCCTCTTCAGGAACCTGCTTAGTAAGGTTCCATGGGATATAGCTCTAGAGGGCAGGGGGGCCCAAGACTGTTGCTTGATATTCAAGAATCACCTACTACAAGCTCAGGAGTGTTGCATCCCAACTAGAAGGAAGTGCAGCAGGAGGGCCAGGAGACCTCCTTGGATGGATAAGGAGCTCCTGAGGAAAATCTGAAGGAAAAAGGAGGCTTATAAAAGGTGGAAGCAAGGACAGGTGGCCTGGGAAGAGTACAGGGATGTTGTCCAGGAAGCTAGGGACCAGGTTAGGAAAGCTAAGGCCCAGTTAGAATTAAACTTGGCTAGGGATGTTAAGGATAACAGGAAGGGATTCTGTAGGTACACTGAGAATAAAAGATAGACTAGGGACAATGTGGGCCCTCTCCAGAAGCTATCAGGAGAACTGGCTACACAGGATTTGGAGAAGGCTGAGGTTCTGAATGACTTCTTTGCCTCGGTCTTCACTGGCAAAGGCTCTGACCAAACCACCCAAGTCTTGGAAGGCAGACACAGGGACTGTGAGAATGAAGACCTTGGGCCCACTGTAGGAGAGGATCAGGTTCGAGACCACCTTAAGAACCTGAATGTACACAAGTCCATGGGACCTGATGAGATCCATCTGTGGGTCCTGAAGGAGCTGGCGAATCAAGTTGCTAAACCACTGTCCATCATATTTGAAAAATCATGGCAGTCAGGTGATGTTCCCGATGACTGAAAAAAGGGAAATATAACCCCCATTTTCAAGAAGGGGAAAATGGATGACCCAGGGAATTACAGACCAGTCAGTCTCACCTATGTGCCTGGCAAAATCTTGGAGCAGATTCTCCTGGAAGGCATGCTAAGGCACATGCAAATCAACAAGGTGCTTGGGGACAGCCAGCATGGCTTCACTAAGGGGAAATCCTGCCTGAGCAGTTTGGTGGCCTTCTATGATGGGGCTACAGAACTGATGGGCAGAGGTAGAACAGTTGATGTCATCTACCTGGACTCGTGCAAAGCGTTCGACACTGTCCCACATGACATCCTTGTCTCTAAATTGGAGAGACATCAATTTGATGGATGGACCACTCAGTGGATAAAGAACTGGCTGGATGGCTGCACGCAAAGAGTTGTGGTCAATGGCTCAATGTCTGGCTGGAGACCAGTAATGAGTGGTGTCCTTCAGGGCTTAGTGTTGGGACCAATCCTGTTCAACATTGTCGCTGACATGGACAGTGGGATAGAGTGTGCCCTCAGCAAGTTTGCCGATGACACCAAGCTGTGCGGTTCAGTTGATACGCTGGAGGGAAGGAATGCCATCCAGAGGGACCTTGACATGCTTGTGAGGTGGGATGATGCCAACCTCATGAAGTTTAACCATGCCAAGTGCAAGGTCCTACACCTGGGTCAGAGCAATCCCAGGCACAGCTACAGGTCGGGCAAAGAAGAGATTCAGAGCAGCCCTGAGGAGAAGGACTTGGGGGTGCTGGTTGATGAGAAAATGAACATGAGCCGGCTTCAGTGTGCGCTTGCAGCCCAGAAAGCCAACCGTATCCTGGGCTACATCAAAAGGAGCATGACCAGCAGGTTGAAGGAGGTGATCCTGCACCTCTGCTCTGCTCTCGTGAGAACCAACTTGGAGCGCTGTGTGCAGTTCTGGTGTCCTCAACATAAAAAGGACATGGAGCTGATGGAACAAGTCCAGAGAAGGGCCACAAGGATGATCAGGGGACTGGAGCACCTCCTGTATGAACACAGGCTGAGGAAGTTGGGGCTGTTCAGCCTGGAGAAGAGAAGGCTGCGTGGAGACCTCATAGCAGCCTTCCAGTATCCGAAGGGGGCCTACAAGGGTGCTGGGGATGGACCCTTCATTAGGGACTGTAGTGACAGGACAAGGGTTAACAGGTTAAAATTTAAGCAGGGGAAGTTTAGACTGGATATAAGGAAGAAATTCTTTCCTGTTAGGGTGGTGAGGCACTGGAATGGGCTGCCCAGGAAAGCTGTGAATGCTCCATACCTGGTGGTGTTCAAGGCCAGGTTGGACAAAGCCTTGGGTAACACAGTTTACTGTGAGGTGTCCCTGCCCATGTCAGGGGGGTTGGAACTACATGATCTTAAGGTCCTTTCCAACCGTAAGTATTCTACGGTTCTATGATTCCGTGATTCTATGAAAAGAGATTATAAAACTGAATTTAAAAGCTTAATCTGGACCTCTGTCTATTAAGTGACCCCAAGGAGAGTGGGCCTTCCACTGTAAATAAATTTGGGATTTACACAGTGTTAATAAAAGGAGTAAGATAGTGTTAGGATACTGGCAAAGTGAGACAAATCTCCTTGTTTGAGTAAGGTGAGCAAACTGGATATTATCCTTGTCCAGTGCTGCAAGACATGGGTAATTCATTAATTTAGTAAAAAGGTTAACTATTTAAAGAAAATACCACATATCCAAGCAAAGGGGGTTGTCCTGGGTTCAGCAGTAGCAGTCATTTTTCCCCTTCTTGGTAGCTGGTGCAGTGCAGTGTTTTGACTTTTGGCCTGGGAGCAGAACTGATAGCGATGTTTTGGTTTGGCTGAGGACTTTGTGATCCTCATGCTCTGCCAGGGAGGAGGGGAAGCCAGGAGGAAGCAGAGACAGGACACCTGACCCAAACTGACCAAAGAGGTATTCCATACCACAGCACGTCATGCCCAGGATGTAACTGGGAGTTAGCCGGAAGGGCTGGGAGACTGCAGGGGTGGAGGAGGTATGGGTCGGTGCTTGGTTGGGCTGGGGGGGGACGCGAATTTTCGGTTGGCTGGTGGTGAGGTGATGTATTCTCTTCCCTTGTTATTTCCTTTATCATTATTATCATTGGTGGTAGCAGTAGTGATTTGTGTTATACCTTAGTTACTAAACTGTTCTTATCTCAACCCGTGGGAGTTGCATTCTTTTCGATTCTCCTCTCTGTCCCTCTGGGAGCAGGGGGAGGGCAAGAAAGGGGGGGAAGTGAGCGAACGAATTACCTGACTGGGTTTAAACCACGACAGTACAAACCTATCAGTAAATATTAGAACAATAAATTACTTAATAAAAGATCTTTATAAAGAAGAACAAATCCCACTACTCATTTCTTTATTTACTCCTTTTGGCTCTTCTTTCACAAATCTTTGTTTATACTTTTAAAGACATACATATAGAGATAAGATAATGAATGGAAGAAATAATTAATTTGAAATAGAACTTTATGTTGGGAATATTAATAGAAAGAAATAATAGCATAGAAGGTTAAAAAATTGAAAATTAAAAGCAAAAACACTAAGCACAAATTCTCAATCTTAATTAAAATGCATATATTAGTTCAGAAAAACATGAAAAATCCCTCTGTTTTATTAAAAAATAAATCTGATAGAAAATGTGAAGTACGATTTTTTACTGTGATGTATCATTAGAGAAGATGGAGACAATTATGTAGGACAGAATGGAGCAGTGACATTTGTAAAAAGATAGCATTTGTTGTTTCAAATAGATACATGATCCACAGTTGTATTTGGGGGACCCAACAGGTTCCTAGTGATTTTTAACTTTGAAATGGATGGTGCCAAAAACACTAACAAGAATAAACATCTACAGTTCAAGTCTCATCAATGTAGAGCCTTTCTCTAGTGAATGTTCTTTACCCTGACAATGTCAGCTTGTTTAAATCACATCCCATCCCACCTGTGCCCTATGTTCAAACCTTGCTAGAGCAATCAGTGGCTTGATGCAGAAACAAAGTTGAATATTCCCTCGTACACAGTGACAACACCAAGCAGAAAAGGGGGAGTAAAATAATTAAAACATTAACTAGATTGAAAATTAAATGGCATGGATCATTAGGTAGCTCTTCATTGGCTTATTGACTGTTGATAGGTTACTCCAGTTATTTGCTGTTTCTATTGCAGTAACATTAAGGGCCTCGTTGTGTTAGGTACTGTGTATACGACTGCTTTTAATGACTACATCTAAAAGGACAACAAATGGGAAGTGACAGAGTCATGAAGAGGTTAATGCAGTTCACCAAGGTTACAAGACAAGATAATAGGAGGGATGAAAAAAAAATAAAACATGTAAAGACTACAAACCATACCTCTTATCCTTTTATCATACTTAAAGTAACCCCTTGGTTTAAATAAAGTAGCTGCACAAGAAACCAGAGGTAGCAGTCTTAATACCATGCGTCTCAAAGCACCTGATGACTTTCTGGTGCTAGTGGAAAGATAAGCCTGTTGAAAGACAGCAGATCTAGCACAGAGGTCAGGAGATGCAACTTTGATTGCATCCTCTGCCAAATTTTTGTGTAACCAGGGATAAGCTCCGAAAACTTTTATAGACATGGCAGACTGTCCTTCCTCTCAGGGTGTTATCATGATACTTGTTATTGTGACAGCAATAAGGCCCATGAAAGTTATTTAGACCCAAAGTGCTCTTTGATTCTGAGAATGTTCTATGTAAAAGCAGACATCAATTGCAGTAGACTAAAATTCAGAATTTAAACTGTCTTCCCCATTTTGGATTTTTTTGTTTCTTCTGTCTTAAATCCTAACTGTAGTAAGAGCTGATTTCTGACAGTGATTTGGTTACAATGGTTACATGCCTTCATAATGCTAGCAGAATTACATCAGACAAAATTCTGAAAATGTAATGCTACTTATCAAAATGAGGCTTGGGTATGTTTACACATGCTCAGCACGTTTTCTTAGATGAGGCCAATACATCAGTCTACATCCACATCTTATTATTATTTCCCCTTGGCTATTAATGAGTCTAGTTGCTCTAGATTTTGACAAGGTATGTTGCTATTAAAAAAAGTAACTTTTATGGTAAGCTTCATCAGGTGCATCAATATGTTGCATTAAATGATATCTAGTTGAAATTCACCATTATGTGCATTAAAAGCTGAAAAGCCTGTTGTTAAAAATATATAATGTGAAAAAATGAGATCAGAGCACATATCAAATCATGTCTTTCTTTACATCCCCTTATTCTGCAATATGCCCATAATTACTAGAGACAAATTCTCTGAGACAGCAGATGTAGCCATAGGGAGAAGGGTGGGTTTTTTTGTTTTGCAGAGGAGAGTTTTTGTATTTCCATACTTCCCACTTTCAGAATGATTTTTCTGAGCTGCATAATGTTGAATTAGGTATTATTTTACCAAACTATTTGCCATTTCCAGGACTTTGTGTCTAAAGAATAGGCAAATATTTAATATTAAAAAAAAACCCTTCCTGAGATGCTACTTTTACTAGCTGGTGCTCAAAGATGGTTCATCTAAAAGCAGAGGCAAATTAAGCCAGAGAAGGAGAATTTAAGAAAATGACTGCCCTTTTGAATAGGAAAACATTTTCGTTTGCTTTCCATGACCTTTAAGGATAACTCAACTCACAGTTTCACATCATAAAAAATAGTATCTGGGCAGCATTGTTTTCTGCACTGAAGCACGAGATGACATTCCTTCACAGGATTTTCACTTCTCTAATTTATTGTTTTCACTACAGCACGTCCCCTGGAGACTACATAAGCTAGAGTCCAAGTCAAACATAAAGAGAGAATCTTCCTTCTTTTCCATTTATTTTCTAAATGCTTTCTTTTTGAGGAAATGGAATATTTCTTTCTGTAACTTAAAGCATCCTCTAAACTGCTGAAAGTAAGACACACGCGGGCATATATCATTTTAAAGCTCGTGATAGTCATGAAGTAATCTGAGGAAAAGCTGACCATTCATCTTGCGAGAGGGAGTGGTTTATAGTAAAACACTGTGATGAAATGAATTTACCTCCCAATGGGCATCTGCTCTTCCAGCAGGTACAGATAAGGTGTTTTGCCTTTGTACCATGTTATGTATGTAAGCAGAAGATGCCGCGTTTTTTTTTCATATAAACCACTTACCTACTGCTTTTATTGCTGCATTTCAAGTGCTTCTTAGAAACCACATAGCTGTTTCTCAGTTTTGTGTTTTAGCCAGGACAACTATGGTTTTAATTTTAACTTATCTTTTTAGGTCAGCAAAGTTACCAGCCTACAGAATCCATGGGCTACTCATGTTGTTTAGATCAGCAAAGTTATCAGCCAGCAGAATCCATGTGCTACTCATGTTGTTAATGCCCTCTAGGTTTTTCTGTATATTTGAGGATACTTCGCTCAGTCCTTGTCTGCGTGCTGCACTGGGCTTTCTATTTCCTTAACTATGTTCTAATATATGCCTCAGAAAACAAAAATAGAGAAAGTAAGACGGAACCAATGTATTGCACTAAAGGAATATTCACTGAACAGAAGAGTATGGTTACCTTATACATTCAAGATTTATGATTCACTAGTACAACAGGACAAAGTTAACTGTGGCAACAAGAGTAACTTTTTGCATAACAGCACTTCCTACTTGTGCTGGCTTCAGCTGAAATTACAGCAAGGCAACATCTCCAAGAATCTCCCCTTCTTTTTTTCAAGTTGATATACTCTTGTGTGATGTGAACATCATAAACTTTGGTACTGCCAGAATCATTTCCTGAAGCTTAGAAGAAACAAGCTGCCCTGTATTTCCCTGTAGTATTATTCTATTCTTATCTATTCCTATGATATATACCTATCATGATAGCAGATATGGAGAGTCAAAACAGTTACAGAGTCCATTTTGTAACTGCTGCAAAATGCAATGAGACTTGAAAAAAGTATTGCTCTAAGAACAATGTTAAATAAAGAGCAAAATCCTGGGATGTTAAATGCTTAGGTTTTGGGTATTTTATTCATGTTACAATTTGGGTAACAATATTTTATGACAATAAGGGATTACCCTTAAGGAAAGAAATTTGTCATCCATTATGTAAATAGATTAAAGACAATGGAAGATCACATTCTAATTTACAAAGTGACAGTAAATGATAATCTGCTAAGCAAGTTACCAATATGTACAACTACTAGCTGTCACAGCAATGAACTGAAACAAATTTAGTAACCAATGTCTGTGTCTCATTTCCACAACTGAGAGACAAAAGTGATTTTTTTTCCAGCCAGATTCACAGCTAAAAGCAGGGGTATACTGGAATTCTTGACCAACACTTAAAAATTGAATTTGGCAGTCTATCTACCTTCTAACAGAACAAAAATCAAGATTACCTTCATCTTATGTTCTCATTTCTTTTGTTTCCAGTAAGATATATATCAGTAATTTAGTATAAACATAGTAGTGTTGAAGTTGATACTAGTTATTATGATACTTACGGTCCATCATTTTCTCCATCTGTTCTTCCTTTTGGCTCTGGTCCATCAGAGCTGCTGTTTTATTCAGGCTGAGAGATACAGTATCAACAGAAAATGGCAGCGCTAAGGTGATTGTTTTAGAACACCAAAACTGCCCCACTTATGTTGGTTTCAACACATAAAAATTCCAGAGGAAAAAAGCCCCACAGCTGACAACAGCAACAAAGAAAATTGGGATGGGGCAAGGCTTCCATAGTTCCCTGTCAACACCAGGTGCAGGGCCTCATGGGAAAGAATAGAGAAGAAATCGAAACATTTTTTGGCTAGACAATTTAGTGCATTAAAATGGTAGAAAAATAAAAATAAAAATAAAAAATCAAGTAAAACTCCTCTAACCCAGACACAGCAGCCAACTGGCTCCACAGTACTGCTCCTTTTATTTCCAAATTCAAATCCATTGCACAGCTAGTCACTGTGTTTGTGCTAGCATCTTCTAATGTTTGATATGTAGAGTACCTTATTACTAAATGCAACTAACTGGGGATTTATTTTGATATCATGCACTTCTTCGGGTAATGTATTACCAACAGGTCTCCAGTGTGGAGAGAGCATGTGGAATTTACAGGAATAACTTGATTAAAATAAAATCTGCAGTAAATTTTGGCTTGTAGAAAGCACAGAAAAAAGTTCAAAGGACACTGAGGAAACTTGTTTTCTCTAGAAATCAAGTTTTAAAGCCAATAAAGTATTCATGCAATATTTGTACCTTCCTAGCTGCAAACTTTCTTAATTTAATTGTGGAGTATTGCTTTTAATAGTAATCTGAATAAAATCTGCAAAACCTCTTCATTATCCCTGTCCAGTTTCTGACTAGGTATATGAATGCGTAATCCACTGTCTGTGATACTCACCTAGTTGTGTAAACTTCTTTGCTATTTCATATTGCCTAAGTGTCCATACTGAAAATACACCATCACAACCAGAACTGATTTGGGTTTTGATGTTCTGTCATCTTAATTACATTTTACCTTTAAACACAAAATTAGTTTGCTTCCCTCTGAGAGGATGCTTTAGGGAAGCTTTTACTGTGATTTCTTGATCAGTCTTGACCAGCCTTTCAATAAAAAGCCATTCTCCAGACTTAGTAACTCAAGACCTTTCATAAGCAGTGGATTTAAATCCACAAAGAGTGAAGTTAACATAATCTAACAATTAATATCTCCTACAGAGCATGCTTATCTGTTTGAGAGCACTAGCCAAAGTTTTGTCAGAGGGCTTTTCTTAATCTTACCTAAACTATTTATAACATACTGTTAGAGTAGGAATAAACCAAGGGGGGGGGGGCAGGGCGGAATTTTCTTCAGAGTTATTGTTCTAGTGAAACTGCCAGCAGTACGTGAATGACCTATTCCAGATAATTTATTCCATATGCTGAAAAAGAGTCCATATAAAAATTAATTTGGGCTCACTACTTAAAGGTTTAAAATTGACATTCAAAACTAAATGAAAACCAATAATGTGTTGGTTGAGGATTACCAAAGGACTCAGGAAGGAAGATGCCCTTGGAAATTAAAGTTGTGTGTTTGCAGTAGGTTAACCCGTGATAAAAATCATGGTCTAATTAAATAAATGGAAAAATAAAAGTGGAATACACTGAATACCTGTCTAAATGGCAATATTTGAACAAAACAAATCAAATCTCTTTATGACAGCACCTCAGTTTTTGTAACAACTGTAATAGTTAAATCCAAAGTTATTGCTATTTGGTGTAATAGAGATCCAAGAGAAGAAATAAATCTTTTGTTACTATTCAGATTTGTAGATATATTTGGAAAAAAGAAATTGCAGTATGTGCTGCTTTATACATCTTTCAGATACAAAGGTAAAAACTGTTTTGTTTTGTTTAAATTAAAAGAAAAATGGTGTATACTTTTCCAATTCAGTTGACAACATAAATTTTAAAATACTATTAATAATTATTAATACCTTTGGGATTTTTGAGTGAATGATTATTCACTTACCGGATATAGCTCTCTGAAGATCTCAAAATACTTTATAAATATTAATGAATGATGACAGCTTTATAAGGAATATCGTAAGTAGCAATTTTCTGTTCTACAGAAGAAACAACTATGTCACAATCTTTTTTAAACAAGAAATGGAGAGGAAAGGAAAAGAAACCAACCCTGATTCCCTTCTCCTGCATTACAGAAATTCTTCTTGCTTTCATGTTTGATATTAAGTAGTGCATTGCCTCCATACTGAGCAGCTTGTACTTGTATCATTCTTAGAAATCATTCTGAGGGAAGTTAAGAAAAGAACTTCAGATAAATACCAAAATGTTTTAACATGAAATACTATATCTTGTGTAGAAGAACACTGCATTCAAGACTTTTCATTGGAGATGATGTTTTATTACCTTTGGTGGTCATTACTTCAATAATGAGAAGATGGTATAAAATGGAAGATGGCCTTGGCTACTCATAGGATCATTAAACTTCAATACATTCCTGTAATACATATTTTTATATTAAAGGCATAGAACATAATGAAATTACATTGTTTACAACTCACCTTCACACAAATATATATTTAATCTTTAATGCGTTCAAAAAAGCTAGTTACCTCACATTCTTTAAGAGTGCAAACCAGGTATTTTCAATAAAATATGTGCAGAAATGCTACTATACAATATTCGGAGAAATGGCAACTCATTAGTAAATGCAAATCTCAATACACCAGGAAAATTCCCTTCCTAATTGCTGATGACAAACCATGATTGTCTTGAGAAACTGGGGTTTTACTTTAGAAGTTTGGGAGGGAGTAGCACTAATTTATAGGGGGAAAAGAGGCATGCATTATGTTAATATGCATTAAGGAAGTGAATCATACATTTCCAATTTTTAGCACAATTTCTGTGATCTATCTACATATATGAAAGTATGGAAGTCCATTTTTCCTTTAGACCTTTCATATTACACATAATAATATATAGAATTCTACATTTCATGTAAAATTTGAGACACTAAGTAAAACTTTGATCAGAAAAAGGATAAAGAGCTGTGCAACATCCTGAAAAAGCGCAGTCTGCAATAAGAAAATTTTTCTATTTCCTTCAGGTAAAACAGAGATATATCTTTCAAAATAATGAAAATTGGAAGTGGGAGCATTTATCAGGAGACAGGGATGAATGTACAATCAGATGGTCTTACAGGTCAAGAGAGTGAGGCATATATGATCAGCTCATAAAGCTTGACAGGTCTGTATACGACAGATCTGAATTTGTCAGAGGAAAAAGGGGAGATAAAGTATAAGCAGTTGGGGTATGAAGGATTTGTACCGGCTTACTTTTGGTAGAGCAAAGTTCCAAGTTAGGTGGTTGCAAATACTTATACTCACTTTTTCAAGGCCAGAAGGGACTATTAAAATAAGTGCCTCTTCCTCTTGGAATACTGCAAACCCGAAAATTAAACACAGCTATAATGATTTTTTTTTATTTTTTTTTTTAATGTAAGAAACAACAATGGACTAAAGCAATAAATTTCCACTTAATTGCAACAGAAAGTAGGACTCCCATTTGTTCATTCAATACCTATCTATGGATTGCCTAGTCTCCATAGGCAAGAACACTCTGACTAAAAGCCAGAAGAATACAATGAAGGACCAGACTAGGAAGCTACAATAAGTGGAATTAGCTGGAACACCTAATGCACTGCTCTGATTTTTTTAGGTCTTTGGTAGATACCTATATAATACAAACCTGCAAAAAGCAGGCTGTGATGGAGTTGTAATGAGAGGGTTGCCATGCTTCCTAAGCAACTGGCCTGGGGACTACAGCAGCGTGGAGATGTCCAAGGACAGCGCTGAGATGGTGCTGCAGGGAAGCACTGGACAGAGGGGCAGGCTGGCTTGGTCTCAGCCACACTGCCTCTGGGCAGTAGACTCTGAAATAAACCATCCAGACAACTGCATCAAGATTTCATCTAAGAAAAATGAACTTTCTCACTCAGAAAGCAAGTCTGTGAGTAAACTAAAATGCACATAATGTGGCTACTTCCATGTGAAATTGGAGATACACTTCTTAACCATTTAGATTCATGCAAAGGCTACTGGAATACAACAGGTTTCCCAAATACAACACTCTTTGTAGCTCAGCATTTTTCTTGAAGAAAGACTGCACTGTAGGAAAGAGGAACCCTTGTCTCATCAAACTTGTGATTCAAGGAGATTCCCATCTTTTTTGAACTCTCAGTAATGCCAAGACGTCCAAGCTCTGCCCTCATATAAGCTGTGAGACTTCTTCAGGTGACTCTGGTGACCAGCATTCCCAATACTACTATCATACAACTGGGCAGATGCCATTGCCAGAAAACTTTATTCTTCTCAGCTCAGTCATCAGTGGGAGGTAACTTACTGTCATGCACAATTACATTTCAGCGGTAATAACACTTCAGTCAAAGAGTCGCTGTTGGAGCCCCTTAACAATATACTTCAAGAGAGAGGGTAAGCAGCAAGGACAGAGTCAAAAACTGAAAAAGAAAGCTGGAGTCTGACTAGGGCATGTGCAGACTTCGTATTCCCAAAGGCGATCAGTTAGCAGTACACTGGCAAATTGCCCAAAGTGTTATAAATGACATACAAGAGGAAATACATTCCTAGTTTTTTTCCTAATTACAGCTAAGGACCCACATTAAAATTCTCTGAAACAAGTCACTAAAAACTAGTATCAAAAAGGAACAAATGAAGAAGGAAAGTGAAAAAAAAAAAAAAAGGAAAACAAAGTACATTAGTAATTTTCCCTGAAGGAAAACAAACAAAAATAACAGCCAAAATCCAAAAACAAAGATCAAGAGGAAAAAATAGCCATTCAGCGTATTCTGTGCCATTGTAAAAGCAAGAAAGTAATTTTTTCAAGCATTTTTATGAGTCAGAAGAAAAGTTATCCCTTTCCTGCATAGATGAGCACTGTTATGGGCCACAAGAAAAGCCAGAAGCAAAACTGACACAAAACCCAAACCAATGCTGCTTCCCTCCAAATCTTCCCAGTGTCTACAACTTGCAAGCACAAATTATGGGTTTTGCTTCACAGCAGTGTCAGCATAAAACTGGTTGTGTAAAATCTGTCTTTAATGGAATTCCTAATTTTTTTTTTTTTTTTGCCTCAAAAGGGAAATGATCATGATAGTAATAGAAGAGAGAGACAAAAAAGTATCTGCAGAAGTTGTTAGGACCAAGGATAATGCATCAATATGATCTTTCCAGCTGGTGTACAGTCCCTATGTACCCAATACCAAGACAGACCTATGTAATAATTACAGAAATGGCCAAATGTGTTCCACCTTTGCTTTCATAAAAATCACCTGCACAGATCTATTTTTAAGTCTTCACTCATCCTTGTTTGCATTTGATTTATCACCTGGACCACAGAGCATTCTTCTTTGCATCTGACTTCAGTCAGGATTTAATTCTATATTTTCATTTTCTTTCTTTAACCCCTCCCCCCCCCCAAAAAAAAAAAAACACAAAAAAAAACACAAACACAAACCCCAAACAAGCAAAAAAACAAAAAGACACCCCCCCCAAAAAAAAAACACCAAAACAACACAAACCAACCAAACAAACAAACAAAAAACAAAAACAAAACAAAACAAAAAAACAACACACACACACAACTAAATTTTGCCCAGAACTGGAAGTTTTACATTGAGGTAAGCCAGTAGCACCAGTAGAAAGCATTTTATAGCTGATACAGCAAGATTCTTTCACAGTTGCCCATAGGCACTTTGCTCACAGAATCATGAACGTTTTCAGCTGGAAAACACCTTAAAGATCATTTAGTTTGAAGCCCCCTACTGCTGGCAGGGATGTCTCACACTAGACCAGGTTGCTCAAAGCCCCATCCAGCCTGGTGTCATTAGATGCGGTATCACTAGGACACTTTTATGGGACATTCTAGCAATAACTGGAAGGCTGGTTTCCTTCTCAAGCTCCTAGGGTAAAGAGCCAGACCTGATGTTGCAAAATGGGAAAGTACCAGAAAATTAGCTGCCTAAACTAAAATCCCAGAGTAAGTGTTTAACCCATAAGATAGTACATAAAGACAAAAGCTGGAAAGAAAATTGTTAAGTATTTGAACTTTATTTAACTTGGATTCTCACAAGTTCACTAACTCTGGTGGCTCCTTCCCATAAAATATATCTACAGTATTCCATTTCCTTCCTCCTGGTCCCTTTGGTAACTTTAATAGTTCTCATTAGCAGTTGCCCTTGAGTCATCCAGATTTCCTGGTTCATACATTTTAAAGACAGAAGGAACCACTATGAGCATGTAGACATACTCTGAGTAAGGATACTCTTTATGAGCAAAGAAAACTCTCTATGTTAATCTCTGCAGAGACTAATGATTTGTATTTACAAGACTTGTGATTTAACAACAACAGTTAAAAAGTGTAAAACTTCACATTTCAGATTGATATATCCTAATTTTGACTTACAGGTGAAGAGAAGTCTGAGCTGGGTATAACTAACTTATCAGTTCCAGGCAAAAATCCAAGTATTCAGATTGTTGGGAGTTTTTTTCTATTTACACTTGGTCGTTGGCAATGATACATAAATACCTGGTATTTCTGAGACTCTGGTCACTACCTACTGTAGGACAGATTTTATTTGCTCAAGTTTATTTTTTGTATGTTTCGAGTAATCATTTATAAGCACAAAGTAAAACTTTATTTCCTGTATTAATCCACCTCATCCATTTTTACTAATAGCTTAAGACCTTTTCCACTTTCATGCATTCCTACTCCACATACATTTCTGAAATAGGACACTATTAAAAGAAATCCTATCTTGGTCAGAATCGATACTCTATGAAAAACTGTTCTAAAGCAGATGGTTATTTGTGAAGTGAGGAAGAAAAATAGGGAGGAAAAAAAAACAACATAGATGTCATACCAAACATTTGGATCCTCTAATTATAGATTATTTCACTTCAAGTACCATACTTATATTATGGATGGACATTTAATTCTTTAAAAAATCATAAGTTTAAACATTAAATACAATTTTAAAAGGCATCCCTCTCTGTCTGAAAAACTTAAAATATTTTTCTTAAAGGTTCCCCATTTCCTGAAAATTACATTTTATCTTGTCATAGGCTGAGAGATTTGCAAAAACAGCATGTGAGATATCTGAACTAATAGAGCACTGATCAGCCTGTCACATGGCAATTTAGTGCCAGTGTTTCCAGGTGTGTTTTCAGATGGTTAGATCATTAGGTGGGATTGCCATCTTTGCTTCTCATTGACCCAGGGATAAACATTTGGGAAGTCCATTTTCTTCTATCTCACCTGGGAAAGAACTCTCATATATATTTTATGAGGAAATTGTGAAAATTAAATGTGTTTCATTAAGTGATGTGATACCTCGAGTATATGTCAAGTGTTGCTGCGTAACAACTGTAGCATCTATATGTGCTTGAATATGGGCAAACGTAATACATAAACACATCTACGCAAGTAGACACATCTCTTCTGCACTCAGCGCAGCTCAGTCTCACTGTCTTTCTTACAAGACTTCCTGTCACTGATCTAATTAAGGATAATAACAATGTATATACAGGGATTATAGAAAGTAATTCTTAGTATCTAGAGGTTTCTAATATCTTCTTTTACATGCCATCTAAACAAAAAAAAAAAGTAATTAAATCAGTCACAATTTTTTTCCATTACAGAAACAGTACAGAAACAATACAATAGTATTCCTTGAAAAAGTCCACCTACGTAGGTTTAATGGAAGATATTTGCCAAAATCAGTGCAGCATGTTGCTATGCACTGCATATTTAGTTGAACACTGCTATTTAGAAGACTGTGACATTTGGGCTCACTTTTCTTGATGATTAATAAAGCAACGTAAAGCAACATTTTAATTTTTTTTTCTATTCCCTCACATTTTCCTTGTCTGCTGTTGATACCTTTAAACACTCAGGCCCTGATGTGGCAAACATATCCACATGAATGCAATTAACTGAGGTGAAACAAACTGGACCACTTACTGAGAAAAATATTAATTTACTCAAAAACTTGATGAATACTTCAGCTGTTGGATTGAGCTAAAGAAAACTGCATCAATTTTAGGCAACAGCACTACTTCAGTAATATCTTCAGTGCCCAAAATCTGCTTGAGGATATGCTTAATGACATATCTCATTTTTATCTACAGTTTTGCTGAGTCTGTTTATCATAGCATTGAAACACAGGCATTGCATTTTAGTTTCACAGTCTCATACATAAAGGAAATTACACAGCAGATCAGTTTGTAAACCAATACAAGCAATTGCGTTTTTCTCTTCAGAAGCCATGGCTTTCATTATTTTCCTACCTGACCTGAGAGAAAGCACAGCTTCTCTGAAAATACTAAAAAATCCTAACTATACTTTTATAAAATAATTGCCTTAGACAGTAGCATAAGGGATAGATATGGATTAATTTCAAACTCTGCTGCAAGACTGGTGGAATTAAAATATTTCAGTAGGAAGAAGACTGATAATGAGTAAGTCAGAAACCAATGCAAGGAGTAAAACAAAAGGAAAGATGAGAATAGAATGGATCAAAATACAGCTGAATTTTTATACAGGTGTAAAAGATGATTTTATAAGAAAATTGTATTATTATTACTATTTTTGCAAAGAGCATCATTCACTACCAGGAGAAATATGATATCTGTAACAGTTTAATTTCCGAGATAAAGCTAGGTCTTTTTTTGTGATGCATCAGCAAGATCAAGACAAAAAAAAAAAATAAAAAAAAATTACAAGAAGTCAGAATATCCCCAAAGGCCTGAAATACAAGAATCACAAGCTTAACAAACTTTTGTGTAAGATGAATTGAGTAAATTAATTTGGGACATCTGTAACTGCAAACATTTTATATGGGAATGGCATGCAGCCAGTCTGGTTGCAGTTACTCCCAAGACCTGCTTGTGCTGCAGACATAGGGTAAACCAGTAATGTATTAGGTCAAATTCTACCTTAAATACCCCAAATGTTCTCATAAAATTCCATTCCATCTCCATCAGAAGCCAAATCAGTGTGCTGCCCTTTGGCCAGGGATAGGTTTCCATTGTGGTTTTGCCCTTATAAAAACAACTTGCCCTCCAGGTTTGACTGGAAACTTAAATACCTGTTTTCTCTCAAAACACTCTGAGAAATCTCACTTTATAATGAGCGTAATGTCAAAAATTGTCATTTGCAAGTTGGCTGCTTCTATAAAAGACTTTTTGGAACAAGCAGTGGTTGCACTACAGCTCAGTAGTTCACTGCTATCTACAGTAGCACTTTGTGGCTCCGCTTTGAGGAGGCATGAGTCCCATAGGGAAAGATTCTTCTTTCCAGTATATTTGACATGCTCAGCTGATAGTGCTCATTATGGTCATTATGAGTTATTACTGTTCATTACACTGTTAGGCAGATGACACCTAGATTTACTGAACTAATGGTGATGGGGTGGAAGAACATTTCTTTTTAGATACATGAATGATCAAAAAGAAGAACTAAAAATCTTTGAGATAAGAGGAAGAAAAAGAGGTATTAAAAGAAACACACTTTCAAATTCAGAACAGTGATATCAAATGCTGTATGTCATTCAGCATTATGTGTACATTCACTCTGTTACATTCATCTTCCTGTTTTTATTTCTCTAAGTTCTACAAACAACAATGAATCAAAGCCAATTAGAAGACTAATTCCAATATTACTGTTCAGTTTTCTTGGTGCCATCCCTCATGCAATGGCACATTTCACTTTACTGACTTACTTTACTGATACAATTTCAGACAGCCTTAGGCATTACAAATTAATTATTCTCTAAACCAAAAATAGAAATATTGACATAGGCAATTTCTGAAAATGATATAAAGAGCTATAAAGCAACAGAACTGACTGGAAAATCTAGTCAATTACTTACTTGCTTTTTCTGTTACTTGTTAACATACGTCATATACAAATTTAGTCTGAAAACATTTACCAGAAAGAAGCAGAAAACAGTGCTCGCCCCATAAAAATTTACAAAGTGGTCAACAGGTTGAATTGGTCAAATAACAGTTATCAGCAGTCATTTTTCTCAATTATCATTATGGACTTTTTAAAGACTTAGATGAGTTAGAGGGAGGGAATTTACACAATTAGCTATGATATTTTATTTAGTTTCACTGAAAATTAAGCTTTATTTCACTTGAAACTGATTTTTTTATTTTTATGTAAAGAGCAAGAAAGAGCAAGCGATTAAACATAACTTCTTGAAAAATAAGTGGATTATAAAGCCAAATTTTCACTTTTGCTTCCATTCTTACTCTAAATGCAAGGATACAGCACACTCTGACTTTCAGATCTACACAAGCCCTTTATTAACTTCCCTGTGTGTCACACAATTCAACACAGTGCTCAAGCTCCTCGACAAGAAAGCCTAGAATAGTCTCTGAGGGTTGGTTGTACTGCAACAGCTTTAAGTATTATACGCTCACTGGTGTAAAGTGCCTAGTATTAGCTGGTGGATCAAGGGAAAGGAAGTGCCATTTCTACCTGCTATTCAGTGTAGAACAAGAAAGAAGCAAGTAATAATCTTTTCCCTCACGGTTTCCATTCAGCTATTTACAGGCAGGCAGCGAGGCCAATGTTCACTGGCTGAGAAACAAAACAAATGCGATCAAGATGTAAGTGTGTCATACTAAATCGCCTGTTGCATCCCAGAAACCAAATATTTGGACGGTATAGCTATAGCATTGCAAGTCGCAGAGTCTTAATCCCTATCTCACTGTAATGAATCAAAGAGAAATTTATTAATTCATCAGGCAAGTATAATTAACAAATTGATAAATAATGCAGCATTTATGTAATCTAGGGTAGTTTTAACAATCTGGCTACTTCCAGTAGTGTCTGTTTTGCTAAAGTTTTTATTTTTCCAGATAAAACAAGGCAAAATGGCATATCACAACACTGATACAAAATGCCAGCTCAAACTTATGAAGTATTTTCCTGCTTGCCAAATTTTCAGTGGTGGCAATCTCTGAAGAAAAAAAAAAAAAGTGGAATAAATATGCATATCCTTCAACCTCTAACAGATTGAAACGGAGGGTTTTTTTCAGTAACAACAGCTTGTATCAACTTTAGGTTGGTATCTTCATGACAGGAGCCATGTAACAAATAAATATAAATAAATATACATTCTGACTTAATTTCCTAATTATTGTTGAAGGAATACTCTGAACAGCTTTTTGTTACTCACTGAGAATTGTCAGATGGCTAATCCTGCACCAATAAATATAATCTAGTGCTTTTCTTATGATTAAGAATTATACTGCCAGATGTCATGAATGCAGTGGACAATTACATCACATTCTAAATATGGGGCTTGATCCAATATAATTAAAATTAATGAGGTTTTTATTGTCTGCAATTTGTTAGAACCAAGGTCATAATTAAAAGAGATGGTCACACTTTTAAAAGCCATGTACGCATTTGTGATATATCTTATACTATGTGATAATCTTGCAACTATCTTGTACATAAAAACATCAGCATGGCTATGGGTTTAACTGGAAAAATAAAATGTTTTCAATAATCACTTTCTGTTTCTTTAAAATCAAATCATTTTTTACTATTGTGATCCAGTAAAATACCACAAGGATTTATTAAGATAATCAAGAAAAGGAAATTAGTTTTCCAATAAATGTCTTTAGAATTAATAATATTTATTTTTCAATTGATATGTAAAAAAAGTATGTCACGTGGAAAACACACTTTTTCTGTACTGAGATTTAAAGGGGCAAAATATGTATTTTTTTCACTTTCTAGAAAAGCAAGCTTTTACTATTTTCTTTACTTTATTCTCCAAGACTCAGACATTATGAATATCTATTATATGTTGACTTTATACACATAAGCAGTCTAACTGCTATCAGTAGAACTACTTAGATTTATAGTTAATTAGGAATAACAGAAATAACAAGTGGTTATAAAATCACAAAAACTATTTTAGCAACAAAGACCAGGATTACCAAAGGAAAGGAAATATGAAACTCATGTTTTTTGAAAGGGTCTAGATTTTCTACTGTAGTCTTCCTGTTTACTATACTTTTTAGATGGTCTTCCTGCTATCTCAAACTGTCTTCTTACTTCAGACTGCTGTGAAAACAATGGTACTATCACTAACATTGCTTTGGAGTTGTACCACTGTAAATGAGAGAAATATTGGCATAAAGAAATCTTTAAAAGCTTTTACTTGGGTGTTCTTAGAGAATGATGTCGACATTACCCACATCATCTGGAATGTGATGATGCATTGTACCTTGAAGAGCGTTGGACAAGTGCTGTCCTCAGCAAGGAGCAACGTGCAAATGGCACAGCATCAGATCTTACAGCACACTAAACTAATTGTGTTTGGAAGTACAAGTGAAACTAAGAAACTTAAACAGAAGTAGACATATTTTCAAAGGGATGAATGAATAGGAGAAAATGGAAATTATAATGCAGGAGAACAGTGGGGTAAAGCAGGAAATGCAATTTTCTCTACCTGAGAAAGCAGCACTGAATTTTTTGAAGTTATCACCTAACCTACAACTTCATTCATTGTTTTAAGTAATTTCATATTTTATTAATATGCTCAAGATCATCAACATTTTTCAGTATTTGACATAAATCTGTTTCTATAGTACTGCACTTTTATGATCGTAGTACTTTAAAGAAAATATTTCAGAAACACGTTTCTGAATTGCTTTAAATTACATTAATTGCTAGAACACCTACATTGTTCCTTCCCATCCTTTGCTGTGCCACAAGAATGTTTGCTAATATGGCAAAAAAGACAGAATTCTGAATTTTATATGGCGGTGAACAACTGATTGGCCTGCTGAGCGTTAGTGGTGACCCAGCTAGAGCTGTTCTATAGTATGAAGATCAAAGTGCAGCTTACCCATCAAAATCACATTCCAGCCTTTGTTTATTACTCTCTTAACCTTGCTTGTGTGCTTTACACAGCACTGAAAAATACAAATACACAAAAATGTTTGAAAAGCCCTGTTGTGGTGAGGGATCTTTAGTTCTTGATTTATCGTAGTATTAACAAGTTCTTTGCTTTTCTTGAAATTCTTCCATCATTAAAACTATGGTATTCCTTTTGAAAAATGAGTGAATTAATACAGAAAATAAATATTCTGCTTTCAGAAAACAAAAGAATTTGTTTGATTCACCTTCTAGATATTAATGTTAAAGAGTTGGTATTAATAAAAACACTTGACAAAACAATGAGGTTTATCACTAACATTGTTTTCTCTTTTTCATATTCTTTAACATTGTTTTAGAAGGATTTTTTTTTTAGGGAAATGCAGCAAATACATCAGATATATATAAACACTCTCAAGGGAAAACAAAATCATTTCTCAGTTGTATTCTTATGGTGAAGCCCCCAACAACTTCTTTAAAGCAGTCTTCTAGATTCTGCAAGTTGTTAAGCACAGGACATTTAACCTGCTTTTTGCAATTGCTTCATTGCAAAACATTCAACTATATGCATTTACTGAGAAGCGGATTTTAAAAGGACCTTTAATCTGCTTTATACATATCAATTGCAGGAAGTTATGAGCTGTAATTGGCAATTACTTTTTCTTTTTGCTGCTTTTAGCGTATGATCAGCTTCCAAAAAGTAAAGTTTTAGAATTTCACTTATGTATCCTAAGTGATGCATTCACCCATGGCATAGGCAGTTTATAGTTAAGAAACTGGTCTTTATCAACGTGATTTTTCAGTATGACTCAAGAGATGTGAAAAAAACGTGATCAGCAATTGCCAAATTGTGTGGAAAAGGAACGGTGAGATGAGTGAAAGCACAGAGGAAACATCCTGACATGATGAATACAAAGGAAAAAAAATGGATGCCATATAGGTCAGTGGTTGGTAGGCTGAACCTAAATAATTGGCATCAAACTAAAACAAGCAAGTATTTCATGGGTATAGGAACAGCTTACACTAGATCCCTTCCTAAGAAGAAAAACAGGCAAAGAAGGGAGAGGAAAAAGTAGTCTTCCATTCCATTGTAACTTGCAGGCAGCCCTTTAGGACTTCAAAATTAGGAGCTACTTTCCAACTGAAAAAGCTGTAACATAAGACTTCATTTGGTCTAGCCTGTGACCATGTGATTCTTCACCCACCAATATTTAATTTCTGTGTAATGCTGTAAGTGCAGGTTTTATTAAAGAGCTTGAAAGCCCTAGCTTGAATGTGAAAAAGGTTCTGCATCTCTGCTTTGGATGTAAGCCACTGAAAAATTTTCAGGAGAGAGATCATTATCTCTCACTGCTAGACTGTCAAAGCAGAGCTAGTTAACTCCATTGGGATGGGAGCATAAGTAATCCTTTCCGTGCCTGTGAGCCACAGTCTGAAACCTTAGCAAGTGAGAGCAGATGATAAATCTACTCATCAAAAAAGGCTGGTAGTGTGGATACTGCTTTGCAGGAAAAAATACTTTTTGCCTAAGACAACTATAACAGGCTAATTAATTTTCATTAGAGTCCAGTCTATGCAGAAACAAAATTTACAGTGATAATCAGAAGTTAAAAGATCAGGCAGACAATTCATCTGTCCCCTCATATTAGTTGGTATTCCACTGCTATGCCTTAAGATCATACAACCATAGCCTTGAGGTAGCAGGAACCTATCAAGATTGTTTAGTCTATCACCTCCCCTGCTCACACTAGGGTCTACTACAGTGGGTTATTCAGGACCATGTCCAGGTGGGGTTTGAAGATCTCCATGCATTGGAGACTCCTCAACCACTCTGGGCAACCCGTTTCTGTGCCTGACCACCCTCAGAGTAAACAAGGATTTTTGTCACTGGAATTTCCTGTATAATTGGTGCCCATTGACACTTGTCCTTTTGCCAAATACCGTGGTTGTGGTTTAACCCCAGTTGGTAACTAAGTACCACACAGACCCTCACTCACCCTCCCCCACACTTCCTTTCTGCCCAGGCAGGACAGGGAGGAGAATCTAAAGATTGTAAACCCCACAGGTTGAGATAAGAACAGTTTAATAACTAAAATCAAGTACAATATACTACTACTACTAATAATAATAAGGAAAATAACAAAGGGAGAGATAAAATATCAAGAGGGGAACAGAAAAAAAAAACAAAACAAACACAAGTGATGCACAACACAATCGCTCACTACTCGCTGATAGAGAGCTTGACCTGAGCAGCGACTTGCCCTTCCAGATAACTCCCCCTAGTTTATACATCGAGCATGATGTGCTGTGGTATGACATATCCCTTTGGCTACTTTGGGTGAGGTGTCTTGTCTCTGTTCCCTCCCTGCTTTTGCGCCCCACCTCACTGGCAGAGCATGAGAGACTGGAAAGTTCTTGATGAGGGTAAGTGCTACTGAGCAACAACCAAAACAACATTACTTTGTTGAAGTGTTGTGAGCAAATCATATAAAAGCAGAAAAAGATTCATATACTACTAGTGCAATATTGAAAATGTGTCTGGAGTCATTCTGGAACACTGTGAAGACTTCAACAGTGGTAAGCCAGAAACATGCTTACACAAACGAGAATAACAGACTAAAACAGATGCATAGACCCAGGGTTTTCTGATGTCCTAGGCAGTAGAAAGAGAATCTCCACCTCTTTCAGGGGCACTGCACCAAGTGGTTCTTCTACAGATGCGTAATGTTGTCATTGCTAATTCTTTGGTAAAAACACATATTTCCTATTTGTTTCGCCCTAGTAAAAATAGATAAAAATAAAGTTCTAGCAAGGCTGATTATTCCCAATGACAGCTGTGTGCAATGGTTTTGCAAGGGGGACTTCTATGGTAGCCTGAACTGGAAGTGGTTACAAGAGAGTACTGTCCTTAAGATTATCCAGACTGTTTCTGACCCTCCACTGCATCTTCAATACACTATAGCCAAGCCATGCTATTTTTTCATATTTCATATGTTTTAAAAACAAAAGGTTAAAACAGAATATTTATTCTAGATGAGACTTTTTCAAAATAAGCAGTTCAAATACACATACTAAATATACTGCTGTTTGTAAACTTGTTTGCATGCAGTACTTTCAAAAGGAACTTACAAAGTAAAACATCTGCTGCCATGAATGAATTTGAACTAGAGATCAAAACACTACCTGTGAAATATTTATAAAAAGAAAAAAGCAAAAACCTGTATAGAAATTCCAAAGGATGAAAAATAACATTATGCTTATGGAGGAAAAAGAAAAGGCAATGTATGCCTCATTTTAAAGATATTTAAGAATGCAACCTTAAATTTCAAATTGTGATCATCACTTCCATAATGGTTAGCTTAGAGACAAATGTGAGGATGGAATTCAGGCACTACCACAGGTGTTTAAATTTGTGGTTCTTGGAAAATGTGGGTAGCATCTTGTTATATATCGGTAACATTTTTAAAGCACATCTTCAGCTGGAGGGAGTCCACATTAGATAAAATCTAACTGAGCAAGGTAGATGCCAAGTGAATTCTTTTCTATTAGAAGAAACATATAGGAAAGATGTGAGTACATTTCCATTTTAAGTCACCTTTTTAATGTACATTCAAGAACTTAAAGATAAACAAAAGCGAAGCAATGTGTGTCCAAACTATTTATTACAGCAGCAGAAGAAACTCGACAATGAAATGGTTTGTAAGCTCTGAACACTCAGGATGTGCAAGCCCATGAAATGTTAAAAGAGAAAAATTCAAATTATCAGAAAGAAATGGTGAAAATAAAGTTAATACACCTTTTATTGTGAACATTTCCCTTTCAGTCTACCATAAATTAGCCTTCCTAGTTAATGACTATATAAAAGCAAAAGGAAAATATTTAGATAATTTTTGTCAAGAGCCATGTAATAATAAAGCAAGTAATTATAATAGCATTAGGATGCTCAGGAGTGTATTTTATAGGGTCATTAATATGGTTCATGGGTAGCTGAAAGCACATGGCCTTTGGCCTCATGCCTCACAGCACACATGGGGCATGCATTAATGGCTCTGTAAAGCACACCATATTGTGTCTCACTGCTTTAATAAAGCCTTACAGATGAAATGCTAAGCCATTTTCAGTTGAGCTAGAGTATTTAGCTGAAGTTGAAAGGAAAATTTCAGTCATAGAAACAAATAATGTAATGTGTAATAAAGTATACTGATAATTAGAGATGAAAGCAAACTTTTTTTAAAAAGAAATTAATTTACCTGTATGTTTTCTGTTGAAATCAGTGAGATGATACAAATAAGTGGTTACCAAATTCATGTGATATTAGAACCTCAGTAAAGAAAATGTTAGGGATATGTTTACCTTTTCTTTTTTTATATTATTTGGAGCTATATGGCACTAGGCTTTTTCTCTCTTTGTATTTTTTACTTCTAGACTGAATGCTTAATTCTCAATTAATAAAAGAGAAAGTGAAGAATTTTTTCAGCATACCTATGGCAATGTAAGATACCTTAACTGAAATCCAGGTGGAAACTGTTGAGAAGATGAACGAATTATAATAAGTGTGAGAGAATTCATAAAATCAAACATTCAAGAGCTGGCAGAAAAATGGAGCAAAAATTTTTGTATTGCTGGGATTCTTAAATGTTTAGTGATTCTCCCAGAGAAAGACTGCTCACCTCTGTTTGATTCTACTTCATTAAAATCTTGATACAGAGAGTGAAAAATTGCTGCAGAAAAATGAAAAAACCCAGTAAGATTTTTTCCAGTTTGCTTCTTATTTTGAGCAACAATAGTGCTTACAACATATACAATACAAGAAATACTTCTGCAAATACATTGGTACCTATTATTTACATTTGTTTTAAGGCAATTTTCATACTTTGCTTAAGTGATGTTAGCCAATATACATACTTTCCTCTGGCCTTTCACAAGCCTTCATTTAGCATTTTGTCAAGTAATAATGTATTCAAATTCAGTGTTCACCAAATTAATATTTATTTACCAGTACATCAAGGGATGTAAGAAATCAGTGTATCAATGTAGCCTTCTATATATATTCTCTTCTCTATATATATTCTCTTCTATATATATTCTATATATATATTCTCCATTAGAAAATAAAGCAAATTTTTTGTATTTTACTGTACTATTTTATATGTTGGCTAAGGCAGGAATTTACACATGGATCACATATTCAATAGAAGAAAAAAAATTTAGGACCCTCTTTTGCCAGTACTGCAAGTCTTCTAGATCTATTGTTCACATTACTCTTTTGAACTATTAAAATTCCTGTTACAACCCTAAAATACAGATCTTGTTCAACTGATTCAAAAATATCTTGAGGTATTATATCAAAGTATCAGAACAGTATTCCAGCTAGTACCTATATATGTAAACTTATTTGCACACGAAAAAAAACCAAAACATAAAATGAGCAATTTTATGCATCGGAAATGTGTGAAAAATGAGAGCAACATTTGCAATGGAAATCCCTGACAAGTTATCTATTTTTTTGAAAACCCCACAGCATAGAGAATTTAAGCTTCAGAAAACTTGGGGCTATTTTCATATATGTAATTAAATGCAGTGAATTGGGAATCCAGATGTATGTTAGCTACTTGTCCAGCTACTTGTACCAGAAGTATCAAAAGAATCTTGATTTGCCTTTTTTCTAGGCATGAACCACAGCAGCTAACTCTGGAGGGAAGGGTACCTGGCCCACCAAAATTGGGCACAGATCTAACCTATCTGCTGAGCTGTAGTATGTTTCTTAGTGTCTTCCTGCCTTGCTTGAAAATCAGAATATTGGAAACTCAGAAGATTATTTCAGCATTGGAAAGCTCTGCAGGGAGATACAGATTGCATAAAAATCCTCATCTCTTGGCTTGTAGTTAGACAGATCCTTTCCTGGAAGTCTGGCATTCTGGCAAAGGCAGAGCAGCCTAAATTCTGTTTGCTTCTAAGTATAAAGCTGAATTCGGCTTTTCTGACAAGTCATCCACCACAAGACAACCAAAGCCTTAGGACAATGCATAATGTATAACACAGGCTATTTTGTATACCTGAAACATTTCTAACAATATGGATTACAGATTTTAGACAGGGATCAGTGATGGTGTAAAAGTAATTTGGTCCGATGTTACTTAAAGGAATGCAAAGTTAGCTACATCTAGCTAGATCGTAAAAATTACAAATAATTTAGGATAATAGAGCCAAAGACTCTGACAGTTTTTCCTGAGGCAGCAAGATGTCTGTACTTTGTCTTCAATGAGCACCTTCTCTCCTGTTTTTGCAAGTATTATCAAATTGAAGCTTATTCCGCTCTCAAAGACACATCTGCTATTTGGAAAAAATGGAATAATATTGTATGATAAAATATTGATCAAGGGAGTTTATCTTAACAAAAAGTAATTTCTCTTGACAGAAATGACACAAACTGCTCTTATGGCAAAATAAATAGTTTTGAAGTTTCTTATTTGTTATTTTTCTGTTTGCCAAAAAAAGAAATGACAAACATTAGAATAAACCTGTTATTTAAAATGTACCTGTACCAAGACAGAAACCTATTCAATGGCAAACAAAATGATGTTTTGCGCCCTAAAAACCAAGAGAAGCGGGTGTGTATCCACCTATTCAAGCAGGTGTATAATGTCAATTTGCTGTGCAAGAAAAAGCACAAACAGAAAATAAGTGGTTCATTTTAAAATGCTCTATATATTCAGGGTTCCCATTTCATAAAGATCTTGCCTGCTGTGCACTGCAGTTGACCCTTTAAACATATCTAGTCAATAACCTATTGTTTACTGCAAGTCCATTTTGTCATTTTGATGGTACAGATTCAAGTGTGGCAATCTTCCTTTCTCTGCTTCACTGCATACATGACTGCCTTTGGCTGGTACTAGCTCACAAAAACCCCACTAAAATGTCATTAATTACAGCAGGTTTGAGATCTGAATGCTAATTCTATTAATGGAGCTTTGAAATTAGGACACTGTAAATCTAGATGATCTGTGCTTAGGCATCCTGCACATTGGGCTGACCTGTGGTTACCTACTATATTAAATAAGAATTGTTGAATATATTTTTGGAATTCTAAGTATGTGTAAATCAGACCTTGTGAAGTATACCACCAGAGGGAATAGATAACTACAGCATGCTTTCTGTCTTAACTTCTATTTATCTATCATCAAATTCATTTGGAGTGCTTCATTGCAAGAAACTGATGACCAAGGCTATGGTGGGATCAGACAAGACCTTCCAGACACTTTCTCTACTATGTAATCTCAAATTGATGAAATTTCATTTATAATCAGCTTTATATTCAATATATGTGAGACTTGTTATGAAGATGCTGAGGGTCCCTAAAAGTATTTATGAATTAATAATCTCTAGAAGTCCTTCCAATTCAAAAAACTTCAATGAATGATTTTTGACTTCACATTTTGATGTTCTTTGCTACTAATTTCCCATCCTTAGTTTCAATGTAATGTGCTTTTACTTAGGGAATAATATATAATCTTCTGTTCATCTATCATTTTTACTCACATGCATTAAGTAATGGGTAATAGAAGAAAAGCTCATCAGAGACCCTTTGGTGGTACAGCAAAGCTGGAATAAAATGCCATCTCCTGACAGTACCTTTAAGGTTTCATAAAAAGATAACGAATGTGCTTGTCACTGACGCTAATGATCAAATATTTTCCTAATTTTACTGGACATTAAATTCTGAACTATGAAAGAAAACGCCACAGTCTGAGCAATGTAGGAAAAAGAATCTTGCTACATTTTTCACCTCCTTCAATACCTAACTTAAACCTTCTTGTTCCAGTATTACTTTTACTGAGTAGTCACTATGCCATGAGTGGGTGATGATTACTTTTACTCAAGTGAAGAGGTGTATTTTCAGCAGGAAATATAAAATTGCAGAATAGGAACATGACGGGTTATATATGCAAAAATACCTAAGTGACACAGGACACCAATTCACCACAATATCTTTATGAAATTGACTAAAAGGTTTTTTTTCAATCTGAAGTGAAGAAATTTTTGAAAGAGCTATGTCTAAATTTTATATATGATTTTGAAACATATCTGAAAGATATCCTCTGTTTAATACTTTCAGTAGTATTACCGTGATGTCAAAATAAAAAGACAAGCAAGGCAGAAAATAAAAAATATAAAAAAAAAAACAAAACCAAAAACCACCAAACCAACAAAACAAACAACACACACATAAAGCCAACAACAAAAATAAAACCCAGAATAAAACACCCCAAACTGTGTAATGGGAACAACACAATGTAAATAATTACCAAAATAAGGGTTGATCAGTTTAACAAATTAGATTAACACTGAAAAAACCCCAGACCTGATTTGAAAGCCCTGAAAAAAGCAAACCAAAAACAAAAACAAAAATAAAACAACAAAGGTATGCTCTTTTATTTAGAAAATATCAAAACAATACCTTCTAGTCAATCACAATGGAATTAGACTCCTAAAATAGGCAAGTACTTATAAATTCTTCTGAATTAGTTTTCATTCTAATATATTCTCATCTCTGTGTTCAATCCTGAAAATGGTCAACTAGATAATTTTCCATCCCACAAAACAGTTAACTAGGCTACAGTCTGGAATTACTACAGTAAAAGGAATAAGCCCACATGCATAAATTCACTCATAAAGAAAAGTTGTGCATTACTTTTTGCTTGCTGGGAATGTGCAACGTCTTTTTCAGAGAAAGATGGTCAACGGCAGAAATTACCCAGCACATACTGCAGGGCTGTACCTTATATTCCATGTACCTCTTTAGCCAGTACGATATTGCGGGTTAGCATGTGTCTGCAGTGAAGCAGCATGTATGTTCAAACCTAATGTATTTTCCTAACAGATTCTGGCACACTGCAACAAAAAATGTTAAGGCATAGTAAGATTAACCCCGCATACCCTGAGCCTCAGTTCTGAGCAGTGACAGCTACAAAGGGAGCCTCGAGCCCTTGCCAGGCCTTGCTCAGGACCTGCAGCTCCGCTGAGGGGAGCAGGGACTCACAGGGGCGGCACCAGGAGGGAAGGCACCGCCCCGAGCCGGTAAAACCCGACCCAGGGAGCTGGGAATAGGGTGGGCAAACAGGGTGTGGTACCTCAGGCAGGGTGTGGCATGTAATAGAGGAGCCGACAAGGAGAGGTGCCATGCTTGACCTCGTGCTCATCAACAGGGAAGGGTTCGTCGGAAATGTGACCCTCCTGGGCAGCCTTGGGTGCAGCGATCATGAGATGGCTGAATTCGAGATCCTCAGGACAGTGAGAAGAGCGTGCAGCAAGCTCACTGCCCTGGACTTCAAAAGAGCAGACTTTGGCCTCTTCAGGAACCTGCTTAGTAAGGTTCCATGGGATACAGCCCTAGAGGGCAGGGGGGCCCAAGACTGCTGGTTGATATTCTACTGCATAGTGCAGCAGGAGGGCCAGGAGACCTCCTTGGATGGATAAAGAGCTCCTGAGGAAAATTCAGATGAAAAAAGAGGCTTATAAAGAGTGGAAGCAAGGACAGGTGGCCTGGGAAGAATACAGGGATGTTGTCCAGGAAGCTAGGGACCAGGTTAGGAAAGCTAAGGCCCAGTTAGAATTAAACTTGGCTAGGGATGTTAAGGATAACAGGAAGGGATTCTACAGGTACACTGAGAATAAAAGACAGACTAGGGACAATGTGGGCCCTCTCCAGAAGCTATCAGGAGAACTGGCTACACAGGATTTAGAGATGGCTGAGGTTCTGAATGACTTCTTTGCCTCAGTCTTCACTGGCAAAGGCTCTGACCAAACCACCCAAGTCTTGGAAGGCAGATGCAGGGACCGTGAGAATGAAGATCTTGGGCCCACTGTAGGAGAGGATCAGGTTCGAGACCACCTTAAGAACCTGAATGTACACAAGTCCATGGGACCTGATGAAATCCATCTGCAGGTCCTGAAGGAGCTGGCAAATGAAGTTGCTGAGCCACTGTTCATCATATTTGAAAAATCATGGCAGTCAGGTTTGCCGATGACACCGTGTGGTTCAGTTGATATGCTGGAGGGAAGGAATGCCATCCAGAGGGACCTCAGTATGCTTGTGAGGTGGGCTGATGCCAAGTGCAAGGTCCTTCACCTGGGTTGGAGTAATCCCAGGCACAGCTACAGGTTGGGCAGAGAAGAGATTCAGAGCAGCCCTGCGGAGAAGGACTTGGGGGTGCTGGTCAATGAGAAACTTAAATGAGCCGGGAGTGTGCGCTTGCAGCCCAGAAAGCCAACCGTATCCTGGGCTGCCTCAAAAGGAGCGTGACCAGCAGGTCGAAGGAGGTGATCCTGCCCCTCTACTCTGCTCTTGTGAGACTTCACCTGGAGTATTGTGTGCAGTTCTTGTCCCTCAACATAAAAAGGACATGAAGCTGATGGAGCAAGTCCAGAGAAGGGCCATGAGGATGATCAGGGGACTGGAGCACCTCCTGTATGAAGACAGGCTGAGGAAGTTGGGGCTGTTCAGCCTGGAGAAGAGAAGGCTGTGTGGAGATCTCATAGCAGCCTTCCAGTATCTGAAGGGGGCCAAGGATGAGAAGAGGGACTCTTCATTAGGAACTGTAGTGATAGGACAAATGGTAATGGATAAAACTTAAACAGAGAAAGTTTAGATTCGATATAAGGAAGAAATTCTTTAAGTGTGGAGGCACTGGATGCGTTGCCCAGGGAAGTTGTGAATGCTCCATCCCTGGCGGTGTTCAAGGCCAGGTTGGATGGAGTCTTAGGTGACATGGTTTAGCATGCAGTGGGAGGGGGTGGGTGGTGGGTGTTGGAGCTAGATGATCTTCAGGTCTTTTCCAACCCTAAGAATTCTGTGATTTTTGTTGTGTTTTGTTTCCTTTCGCTATTCTGAGTTCAGACAATTTGCTGCAGTGACTTTACTTCAAGCATTAAAATTACAAACTGGCAAAAAATCAGGGTGGCAGAATACCTGTGCAGATGTTTTCTACTCAGTAATTCCTGTCAATATCCTCCAACTAAAGGGTGACAATATAAATAAAAGGCTAAATGACAGCAATGGTTCCCATACCCTCCTCAAAAAGGAAAGTGCACATATTTAAAGAAAGCATAACCAAGACAATCTCACTTCTGGGTTTGCTTCTATTTTGGCATAAATTACGGTTTTACAATTACAGAATGTCTGCCTTCCCAATGCAGACATTATTCAGAACGTTAAATGGAAAATCCAAAATAGACATAATTTTTCCTTTTTTCTTTATAACTTCGTTTTAACCCAGACACTTGGAATGACAATTTACTGTTTTTGTAGGGAAAAAAAAAAAAAGAGAAATGTAAAGGAGTGCTTCATATAGAGATTCCTATGAATCATTTTTCCATCCCCCTGTTCAGTTTGTGAGCTGCATTAAAAATGTTTCTTTCAGTTCTATTAAAGTCCTGTGGTTAAATGATAATCAAGAGGAAGAAGTATAAATTTATAAAATGAAGAAATGGGTAGCCAGTTAGTATAAACCAGCTCTCTCCTTTCTCGCCACTCCTGAGTGCTGACCCAAAGCATTCTCCTTTTCTAAATAAACCTTTCATATGAGAGAACACAGAAAACAGCACTGACAGTATTAAATCTATCATTATCTTTTCTGGATGTTAAATAGACTCCTTTTATAATCCTTTAACATTTCTTGTATGAAATAAAAAGCTCCTGCTTTTTACCAGATGGATATATGTTAAAAAAAATCTGAAGTCTCAAATCACTTGAGTTCAAAATCTAAACTTGTCTTCATATCTGTCCTTTCCTAAAAACAAGCCATAAAAATGTATTTGCACTTACTCCTATGCAGTTCTTCAAGGGTATTAGTTTACTTGCATAATATTCCTCACCAGATGAGATTGCTTGCGTAAGACTTGCATTTAAAAGGAATATAAATAAGATATACAGTCTGTTTCCAGTGGCTTCTCATTCAGTAGTCCCCAATTTTCAAGGGCAAACAGTTCTCTCTTCCATCTATCTATATGTAAGAAAAGTTTCTAACATATTTTCATTATCAGACTTTTTCCAAAGACTGAATTGGGGCATGGGTCTCACTGGGTTTTTGTTTGTTTTTTGAACACGCTTGCTTGTATTTCTTTAATTTTTATCATTGTTTTGTCTTTTCCAAAGCGATTTCACTTTTAAGTGACGTCCACGATTTTATTTTGAAGCAAATCTTGCAACTCTGTAAAATGCAGATCCTTGAGCAGGATCTGTCTATAAGACACAGGATGTTTCAACTCAGAATAAACAAAAAATAATCTGAATTGCACCAAAAGCTGTCTACTGTGGACTTAATAGTACTGTAACGAATCTAGTATCACAGCATATCCTCCCTTTCCATCTCTAGTGGTCTGGAAGAAAATGCTGCTCTAAACATTCATTTGGCTGGCTTCCTTCTTAAGAAACGTCACAGTGCAAATCTTGGTGAAACAACAGCAGAACACGTAGGACTCACAGAGATCATCTTTGTTAAGATGTATATCCACAAAGACTGGTACAAGACTGGTACAAGAAACTCAGATCAATAAAGGTCATATGAAAGTGAGAAGATAGATCTTATTTGCTCCCTGTGTCTTCTCATGTGAAAAGAAATCCCTGTATTACTTCTCCCTGTAGAGCCAGGGATTTTAGACAGCAGTTAAGTGAGATCTAGATCTGTCCCACAGGCAATGGACAGTGAAGCTTGAACCTCTCACCTTATGGGATATGATCAGATAAGGGAAGCTGAGAATTTGTCAACTATGTATTTGTAAACCATACCTTATTTCATGTGATTGCAAAGGACAACATTCTGCTGTACAATAACAAACAAGAGTTTCAGAATAGCAAAAGTTGGTATCTACTCTGATTATGCAAAAGTTCTACTCTGAGACCATGAAACAAAGAAAGGCAGAAAAAATGAAAACTATGCAGTGAATGCTCCATCCCTGGTGGTGTTCAAGGCCAGGTTGGATGGAGTCTTGGGTGACATGGCATGATTTAGTGGGGTTGGAACTAGATGATCTTAAGGTCCTTTCCAACCCTAACTATTCTGTGATTCAATGATTCTGTGATTACCAGTGTGTTTCTGCGCTACCTATTCCGTACATCATTTCTTATTTAATACATGGCAGATAAGCATTGTACCAGATATAAAATACATAAACAACTTCTACATATAGTTAACAGGTGCAGTTATTTTTCTAAGAAAACCCTGCAAGCCTGCTACGGGGTTATTTTAGTTAGCTTGAAACTAATTTCAAGTATTCATACCAATCACTGAATTCTACAATGAATTTTAGAGGTTTTACTGTAATAGGTCTCACTTGAAAGAAAATTATCTCTCTGCCCCTTGAGGCTCTGTAAAGTCCACAGAGTCCAAAGAACCACAAAAACACAAACACAAATGAAATCCTCCTAATCTCAGTAAGATGTTAGCAGTAGGTTGTCTCAAGAACCAGTACTAAATTACAAGTGCAAAAGCCATTATCATCAACAAAGGTGAATTATTTTTCATCTTTCAAGCAACTAGCCCTTTCAAACACTGAAAATACAAATGATTTAGGAATTAGAATAAATAATTTACAAAAATAAACAGTGCTTTCAGATAACAGATACTTTATTACTGGATGGAATACCCTACTGGCATATAATAGAGACAAATGTTTGAAATATCAGACATGAGAGCACAGTGTAAAACTAAAATGTTGATTAGAGGCACAGATTACAGATTATTAACTGCTGTAATAATACGTGCCTAGGACTTGAAGTCACTATACAAATTGGAACAGAGGAGGAGAGAGAAACACACACAAAATATCAGAATTTCCTTGCTTAAGGTAGTACATCACAGATGAAACCTCCAACTTGATACGAAGGAGATAAATCCAGCAAGAAACAGTTATGATGTGTCTGGAAATGATTCAGTCCCTTGTAAAACACAAGCACAGCAGATTAAGTTTCAAAATCTAAAATAAAAATCCACTTCCTTCCCCCCAAACTAAAGTGCATTCAGTCAAATTTTTAACAAAAATCTAGCAGTTGGAAGAATATTACTCAGATAAGCAGACCAGAACTGATGGTTTGGCAATTGTGCTAACTGAATTCAAACCACAAAGAGACAGAACAATGATGAAAATATTGATCACATGAAAGAAAACTAGAGTAAACAAGAGCAGCAGACACATCTAATGCCCATGAATAGAAAACAAAGTTAACTGGTCTTCAGAACCAACTCTGCTGTGAATAACACCTGGCCTATCACACCACTTCAGAAGTTACAGGGAATACCCCTATACCTATGTAAGTTTTCTGAAGTTACTCTACTGACCTCCATAATTTTCCAAAATTGAACTCCTGCTTTCAGAAGTCTTGTAACATTTCAGTAGACTATACAGAAGAAACAACAATCGTATTGTCTCAAGAGCTGGTGAACATGTAACACAAATGTGACCCCATTGAACAAACAGCAAAATATAAATTTTTGCAAATACAAGCTACAAGAGGGATACCACACAAGTTTACCAAGAGCATAAGCATGCCCCATTCACTGTATTTGAAACAACCAAAAGTAACTCTATTCGCTCCCTAATTTGGCCTAGAAAAGAAATACTGGAGGTATTTGAATTATACTCAAAACACTTTTCAAAAACACAATGAAGCACCAACAAAATAGGTGCAAAGCACAGCTCTTATTAAATAATTTATTAAGACCCTTAGCTTTTCAAAATATGAAAAAATCATGATAATCAAAACTTCCAACAGAAAACAATTTTATCTATCACTTTACATTTCTTAGAAAAACAACCTCAATTACCTGTCTACAAAAACAAACAAACAAAAACAACCCAAAGAACCCCACCAGGGTTTTACAGGAAAAAAACAAACCCAGGGAACTCTTCTGTCTGAACAGCTCAGCCATGGGAACACCTGTTTCATTCCCTTAAAAGCATGTCAGCGGATTCTTCCAGATGATACTTGCAGTGTCTTCGTATCATCCCCAGAACACAAGCCTTTTGTTTTACAAAGAATTTTTTTTTTTTAATACATTCTCACATATAACATGAATCAGACAGCAGGGATTAATTGAAAGCTGAAAGTTTCTTACCAAGTACCCCAAGGCGATAGTTGACTGTGATGACTATCACATTCCCATAACTTGCTAGAACACTGCCATCATATAAGTTTCCAGTGCCTTCCATGTAGGACCCTCCATGAATATACACCATCACAGGCTTAGGTCCCCCACTGTCCCGAATGTCTGGAAAAAATATTAGGACACATTTTATCTCAGGAAAGTACTAAAGAAGATACATGCAATATTTAAATTTTTTAGTGAGGTTATTTTTCTTGAAGTGTTTCTCAAGCAACATCTTTTACATAAGGAAATGGGCAGGTGGGCGTGTTTGGTTTTTTTTTGTGGCTTGCTTGTAACTGAAGTTCATATTTTTAAAACACTTGTTGGCCTCAGAAAAGCAGAAAGGAATTGAAAACGGTAATGTTTTCTCATACGCAATAGGACTGTGGTCTGATTCTGTTCCTGCTGAATTTGACGTAAAACATCTACTAACATTAGTGTGTGCTCATTTAGTCAAAGTCTTAACACTTCTGAAAGCTTAGTCCATCTTTCTGTTTACTTAGCTAAAGGCAATTCACCATATTAAGATAAACAATATTTCTGCTCATAACATTCTTCCAGTATAGAAGCAATCAAGTAATTCATAAAAGCGGTGTATAAACAGCTGTCTTTTGATAGATGTGAAGTCTAAGTTCTCAAAAGGTACCTGGAAGCTGTTTAATATTAGATCTCAAATGGATATTGTTTTTAACCTGGGTAGCCTGAAGTTTATAGAGTGCATTGGTCCTTCTTATTTTACTAAATTGTGGAAAGGACTGCATATTTGGAAAAATAGCTGCCTACATTCAAACAAATTGCAAAGTTCTCAGAAGTGGCTCTGAATAGAGGTAACAATTTTAAATCTCAGAAGCTCTGCCATTCTCTTAGACAAAATTAGATATTGACATACTGGTTTGAGTTTATTTTTAATTAGGACATTGACTTGGATATCCCGTCCCCCACATAGTCCTATTTGCAAACTGATGCATCTACTCAGAAAAATATGTGGAATACCTGAACACCACTGCTCCTTGTGAGGAAACCTGTTTTTAAGTACCAATTCAAAGTAACAGTTAGTGGTGGGATAATATATATATTTTTAAAAGATTTTTTTAAAAGTCTTTTAAAGAAAGTCTTTTAAAGAAATCAGCTAAGGTGTAAATTTAAACTTTTACATCTGGATTAAACTGTATTTTGATCTCATGTATAGATGCCTGAGTCTTTGCCACTGGCCAAGTCATAATATTCCTTAATAGTCCCTAAAAATCAAGAAAGACAATAACAAGAGAGCATATGAAAACTTCCCAATGAGGAAATGTACAAGAATATTCTGATTTCAAAATGTTTTTTTGTCATTATAACAGTATTCAAGTGACTTCCCTGACTACTCACTTCACCACCTGAAGAAACCTCAGGTGTACTGTTTACTCCTTTGATTTTGAGGAATCTTAGTTAAGAAGCTTTCAAGTAAGCTCTCTCTGAAGTTGTCTGAATTATTTCTGAAGCACTGTAAAGACTGGTAGGTGAGGAGAGTTGCATGAAAAACCCTGCTTTTTGAATTTGCTGAAAAAGATCAGTACAGATGTGTCTGTTTATAGAAAGCCAGTTGCTATTGTTAAATGCAACAATATAACATATGGTTACGGTATGTAACATATAACACATACATGTTATATATACTACGTTATATTCCTGATTCTAATTTGAAGAAATGCCAGAACAGTCAAGATTAGAAATTGGATCTTCCATACTGGAAGTACTAGAACAATTATTTATTCAAGACCAGAAGGACAATGGAAGCTTGTGCATGAAATTGCTTGTATTGCTTTCCTCACTCAAGCATATAGTAAGGGCTTTCCAACATGCAATTTTCAGAGTGTAAAGCTATGGAGATAATTTACCTTCACTGTACACAGAACAGAATTATGAGCTCCTGAGGTTTAAAATCTACACCAAGGAAGAAGTCTTTTCAAATTCATATACTGTTTTCAGTACACGGTTTGTTCATAGTCTATGATGCTCTTCTTTTTGGATACAAACATGGATGCAATAATAAATTATTAATCTGAAATCACTGTGTGACTGTTCCCAGCAGAAATTGTACACAGTTAATTGTATGCTTGGTGGTAGCACAGGGGGAGACTGTCTCGGAATTCCTCTTTAATTAAAATTACATAGAATTATAGAGCACCAACTGCGAACAGTAATGAAACATTGGTAGTACTGGCCTGTTTCTCTGGAAAATAATATTGGAATATTTAGAAAAGAATGGGCATCCTTCCTCTGAGAAAGGAAGCAAATATTCATGAGTGAGACCTATGGCATCATTCTCTGAGTAAATTCTGTCTGTATTATTGTTTTGGTATTTCCTACTACTAATATTCTTGTACAGGGTGCAGAAAGATAAGACTGATTTTCATCTCTGCCTGTGTGCCGCATCAGAGATCATTGCTGCAACCTATAGCTAGGCATATTTGAAAGGTGTGAACATTTAGCTGGGAGAAAACTGCTTAACTGCAGATGTAGTTAACTAGTGGATATTATTAAACAATAAGATCAAAGGAAGAAAGAAAAAAAAAATCAGACCACAATCAAGAATTTATTTCTACCTGAGAGTAAATGTTCTCCCATCAAAACTATCATCCTTTAAAATGGAGGAAGTATTAAGATAGTATTCTTGGAGAATATTAGGAGGAAAAATTTAGTGAGGAGAAATTCTGTGTTTGTACAAAAGTGCAAGAAAGATGCACTTAAAGTGTTTATTGGAGTTAAGTGTCCAACTCATCAAAGAAAATAATTGAGTTTTGGGACTTGGATACTTTTCAAGTGCTGACTGTAAATGATTCCATACATCTTTCTTTTTTTTTTTTCCCTGCAGGCTGGTATGAGTCCTTTGCATGCATGTGCTGGAATGGTCTCAGTAAACTGTAGCTACACATTCTCGTGCAGATTAATAGTTATTCCTGGATGCAGATTAATAGTTACTTGTGGAAGTAGCTCATTCTGAACCTGAAGAATTGAGGTGCAAATGTGGTATTTCTGCCAATGTAGATTTATATACTGATTTAATTTAGTTGTGTACTGTACTTTTTGTTGGATTTTATGAAGTGTTGCTTTAATTAAAAAGCAAATATTTTCAAAGACACATGCAGTAATAGTCCTGTTCAAAATCCTTCTCAAATACAACTCTTCCGTTTTCATTCACACACAACATCGGTTATGAGTGCTGTGATTTGTTCAGTTTTAAATTGTTAGCTCATAAAACATCTAAACACGTCTTACTGTATAGCATAGAATGGTCTTATTTATGACATGTACATGAACTTTCTCATTACAGTTTCAATCATCTCCTCTGTTCTGCACCTTTCTAATGTTTGTTGCATCTACTTTTTATGTCTAGTTTTAATTATGTTACAGGCAATTTAGGAATAGGGATGTCTTATTCTATGTTTGTAACATCACACAACAGGGAACTGGGTCTGACTGTGAATACCAGTCACAATTATCCTCAATAACAAAACATCATTACAGCTTCAGTCATTTGAAGTTGATGTGAATTGGTCACATGACCTAGCAAGTATAATTTGCAGGGAACAACCAAAACAGGAAAGGAAGAAAGCCTACCTGGAAACAACTAGTTAGTTAAGCACCTGTGTCACAAGCATCGTTTTGCTAATTGTTATAAAGAATCATAACACCTTGACATAGAGCATTAAGTAAACCTTGGGGTTTGAATATGAAACAGCACAAGAACGTGGAAAACTTTTAGACTGGTTAATGTAAAACCTATGTACTCGTTATGCAGAATATGGCTATGTGTGTAGCTTTTCCATAAGCTTGTGTCCTAAAATATTTAAGTACACCATGGTACCAATCAGTGCAACTCTTAATGATTTAAAAGCCTTTTAACAGTATTTGACCTTTCAGGTCAAATCTGTCAGATGCCTCATAGACACCCTGCTATTTTAATAAGCTAGTGCACCTAACAGTGCTAATATGCAGACATCCATTAATGCCATGTTTTTAACATGTGATATAAAACTAAATGTCCTGACACTATTAAAGTAACTATTGAACTTCTGATAGGAGTGTCAGCAAGGTTCTAGACACATTTAATTTTAAAATATAGTCTGCAGCCACCTCATTTCAGAAAACAGAATTATCTCATCTGTTTTTGTATCTGTCAAACCAATGGATGATTTTGTGCATTCTCAAACACTTAACTATCTCTACCTAAAAAATTATTTGGGATCCTGATGGAGGACGCTATGAATGTATATTATAACATAAAAAAAGGCCTATGCTTTTACAGAAAAGAATCTGGATCATACTCTCATTAGAGTAGGACCTCAACAGCCAGGTAGGTGTCATTTTAAATTATTAAAGATGATGGCTAGAAATGCAAAAGCTGACAGACTTTTCACCATACATGCAATGCTTGGCAGTGCTAAAATATAATGGAGCCCCAAAGCAGTGCTTAAATTAAAGGTCTTTCAGAATTTTTATTATGCACATTTCCAAGTATTAATAACATCACCACAAAAACTCAACATAATCTGACCTGAGGTTCTCAGTGTAAAGTGAAAATATAATTAGCAAAATTTAATATTCAAGTTATATTGGAATCTGTGTTTGGGAGTTGGCATCACAGAACTAAGATGAATGGGTGACAGAAATCACATATATGTCTATGTGTATCAGTCAGCAAGTTCACCTAAAGTGGTAAGATCTGTGGTATTCCAGCCTGGCTGGAACTCATTAAAGGCTGTAATTAAGGCTCGAGCATGTGGTTGCTTTGTGAAGTAGACAAATGTGTTCTGCTGTTTACTGATCTCTCAAGTCCGAAAACGAACTAATGCCAGATGGAGATTTTTTTTTTTCTCTCTTTCCTAATACCATGACAGTTGAAAGCAGACGAAATGCCAAACTTAGCAACCTAGTCTGTTTTAATACTAATGGAGCAATAGGGGTTTTTGGAGAAAATCCTCAATTCTGAAATGTGCTCTTTTGCGCCAATGATGCTACAGTCTATTAAGCATAAGAAGGGATTTGCAGATGCATTCTGCATCATTAGCAATTTAAAATTTGAGTGGATTTTTGTTTGTTTTGATTTAAAACATGCTCCAGACCAAAACCTTCCTTCCGTCAAAGTCCAATAGCCCATACAAGACAGAGCATCAGACTAAATGATTAGAATCATCACAGTTACAGCCTGTGAACAAACAGCAACATCTGTTCCTAATCCGTCTCCTTTTTCACAGAGATTGGAATGGGGAAGGAAAGGGTAGAAACATTTAGCAATTACAGTACAGACCCCACTTCTGAGGCATGTATTCTCAGTTCCCTGCTTTACTATGGACACAGTGTCTGCGTTCCTCAAACTCAGCATCTGTATTCCTCATTTCTAAAAATTGAATACAGCATTCCTCTATCGCAGACAGATACTGTGAAACTGAATACATTAAAAACAGAGATGCCTAAAGAACATTTGGGACTAAATAAGGATTTAATATTGACAGATTTATGTGCTAGGTAAGTTCTATATGACAGAAGGGTGGCTGAGAAGAATTCATCTGTGAGCAATCCTTCACAATATTTCATACATCACTAATTACCTAGAAGTCCAGTTCTGATCCCTGAGAACACAGGCTGATTAATGATTTCTGTTGCTGTATTTTAAGTCACACTAAGTACTTTAGCATATGGGAACTAAGAGTGCGTAAAGAGTCACTGGTTTTTTGTGGTTTTTTTTTTTGCTATAATTTGCTATAGCAAATTAAAACAAATTAAATTATTACCTTACAAAAATTAAGACTGAGATATTAGGATTAAAATAGTCTACTTTTTTCAACTAAGACTTGTTTCTAGACTGGGGAAGGTATCGTTTATTTAACTGCTCAGCAACTTAAAGTTAAAATTTGCATCTACACTACATACTGCTTACCTGCGTATCAGCAAATAGGCATATCCACCACTGTTATGAAGAGGGAAAGCCCCAGTGCTCACTGGTTGCAGATGCTTTTGGTACTCTTTTTTTTTTTTTTGTGCTTGCTTAATATTTAGTTCTATACTTATTGAAAAACAGGTAAGCAATTTCAAGTGTAGATGTGAAAGGGTTAAATTGAAATCAGCATTCATTTAGACTGGGGGAAAATACATTTATATAATTTCTGATTTATCACAAATTTCCCACTCACAAAATTTTAAAACACCTTCATTTTTTAAGCAGCAAATTTGCAGATCATTAGCTGGTAATGTGCACCACTGCCTTTGGGTCTTTTGAAAACAAAAATGAAAAATGATCTAATTAAGCCTGGTCTACTGGTTGCAGTACATACCAGAGATCCAAGTTTGATTACTGATACCAGTGCTTGTGCTGGCAAGGTTTGGACTACAATAGTGTGGTAGTGACATGTAGCAGCAGATGGGAGTAGGATTATTGAATGCTGTTTTAAAATTAAATCTTCTCATCAAACTCTGATGTTTGAGTGATGCAATACAGAATACTTTCCAGACATTTGCTCCAAGAAGCTGGTATTAAAGATCTTTCTTTAGGAAAGGTACAATACAAGAAATGGACATGGGAGCTTCAAATTTCTTAATACATAGAACGTCCTGAGCATTTTAAGAATCAATGGACACTGTTTATGTAGCATGGATTCTATGGTTGTCTGACACATTTGTTTTTCACCGTGTATCACCCAGTCTCCCTAATATTCCAACTTTATAATTCATTTGGTTTGGCATTTGTGTTTTTTTTTTTGTCCCAGTTATTCATTTGTAGATTTTTACATTGAATAAATACTACCATAGTGCAAAATGTATTTGAAGGATTTGATTGACATTTTAGCATAAATCTAGACAGCTAAGATGGCTTTTTGCTTTGCCTTTCTCTTTCCTGCTACTTATACCCAACTCCATGACTTAAATTTGTGAACTCTTCAGTTCTGCATATGCAACAAGCGCTAGAGTTTCAATGCAGAAAAGCAGGTTCACAAAATGGAGGTCACCTCATACTGCTCCTCCACCGAGGGACAGAGAAATGCAGGGCCTCAGTTGTTTTTCTACCAACTGAGCAGACATCCTAGCAGCATTCAGTGTCTATTGATCATAAAAATTTAAATTTGCCCCACCTCTCTATGACTCTCAAAGTGGTAAAATTCTAATAATTACTGCCTGCATTCTTCTGCTGGCATGGAAAGAACAAACCTGTCACTTGTATTCCAGAGAAAATTAATCCCAGTACTATCAATTACAGAGATTTATTAGTGTTGTAAATATTTCTTCCCCTCTAGTTTGACTGCTGTGTTCTTAGAGCTCTTTCTCTCCAACTGTCAATGTGGGAGACAGGTTTTCCCTGACATGGACACTTGTTCTCCAAAGACTGAGATCCCTACTCTCATCTGATTCTACTTACTAAACTGATTGCTGATAGCAAGCACTCACTGCTGAATTTTAGCAAAATTAGTAGTCTCTCTCAAGTGAGGGTCTAAACAGAGGACTCAACAAATATAAAGCCATTAGCATCTGTCTTGGCAATTATACAGCAGTTTAGAAGAGCCATTAAGGTCCACTGGATGAATAACCCAGGTTTCAAATGGTTTCTTATAACATATTGTTAAAACAAGGCAGAGTAACTTCCCCAGTGCCTAATTCACTGTCACAAGTCTTGGAGAATATGCAAGAATGTTCCTTGCAATATTTTGCCTTGAACTAATGTATATCTAGTTCCTTCATATATTCTAATATTTCTATATTCTAATTCCTTTATTGCTATTGTTATTTTCCCTTCAGTGTCTGTCCTATTAAACTGTCTTTATCTCAACTCGAGTTTCACTTCCCCTCTGCCCCTGCCCAATTCTCTCCCCATCTCACTGGGAGTGGGGAGGAATAGTGAGCGAGGGGCTCTGTGATGTTTAGCTGCCTGTTGAGTTAAACCACAACACATGAGAGCTTTCAAAGGAGATTTTCAGTCTCTGTTCAGTTATTGGGTAAGAAGTTAAATGCTCATATTTGCCTTCCTTCATCTTTTGTGATAAGATTGCATGTTTCTGTTTGAGTAAAACATTTAATGTTCCGTGATGAAAAATTTCTGAATTGAAAGCCTTGTAGTACAAGTTAGGCTTAATCTTAATATCTGGCAAAAAAAAAACCAAACAAACCAGATATTAACAGAGAACCAACCAACAACTCTACCAGTCTCATATGATAATTTGTTTTACTTGTTGACCATAAAATAGACAAAGTGTGTGTTTAAGATTCAGAACTTTGAAGCACATCTACTTGAAAGGATGATACTGCTCAGAAGAAAGAGCCTCTTGTTACCATCTTCATAGCCCTGAAAAAATATCAAATCTGCATAAATTATTTGATTAATAGACATAATTCATAACCAGAATAATATGCTTGACATTTCAAACTTCCAATTTTACTTGGTAATACAGTTTTCTAAGGGTCAGCACAAGCAGACAGGCATCTTTATATGCTTGTAAAAACAGAAGGCATCAAATTCCTTTAGATGACCTTCAGTTTACCTCTGCTGAATTTTCTGGCACTGCACAGAACCTCATCAATTGCAAATATTGTCTGCCATTCTAGGGCTACTGCTCTTTTACAGGGAGGTGGGGTAATTTTGCATTTGTTTGTTCATGGCAATGTAAGTGAAAAGGTTTTGTATTTGGGGAAATTCAGTTGCTTAAGAGACACTTTCTAAGAATTTTCTGTATTTTCCTTTAATAAACACAACATTTTCTATGTTTATCAAACTCATGTCAGTGAAAAAAGAAACATCTTCGTACTTGGTGAAATACATAGGGTTAGAAAACATGCAAAAAGGTGTACAGAGAAACTTTAAAAGAGTGTTAGTTTAAATACTATGGACAAAATTCAGTCAAAAGGTGGGATGCAACATATTAAGAGTCCATTTCAAGAAAACAAAAAACCTCCTCTTTAAATATTGTTACTGTTTTGTATCAAAATGTAGAACTTAACGACATTCTTTCTTTAAAAAATAAAAAATATATATATGTATAACAACAAGCAAGAAGACAAAACACATCAAAAATGGGAATAAAAAAAAAAAACTCTTCAAAAGAAGACAAGAAGTCAAAAAAAGAGGGGAGAAAAAAGATTTTCAGGGATCCTTGTCATGCAAATCATTTTGGCGGCAAAAAAATACCTTCATCTTCAGCACCGTCATTATCACCTAAATCATCTGTCTGTTTCTTTGTAAGGGGACCTAGGATTGAGAACGGAGAAAATGGAGGAAAAAAGACAATTCAAGAATATACAAGACTGAGGAAAAAAACAGTGAATATTAAATTCCCATGGATGTTTCAAGAAAAACATTTGCAGGGATGGAAATATTAGTTTCCAACAACCAAATTTTCATTATGTTTTTCAAACATTACAGCAAAACCTTCCCTAGGGGGTATGGCTATTAGAAACATCTAGCACAAGAACCAAAGAGTGCCCAGTGCTTTATTGTTTTTAAATGAAGAATCAAAGCTTGTTTACTAAAAGCATACCCACCATAAACTATATTTATCCACTTAATTTAATTGTTTTTTGTTCTTGTTATTAGGAATAGTGGAGACAAGAACTGCCAAATTACCTCTTGCGTTTGATGCAATAAGGTGGCTAATAAATGTCTTCACAGTTGGTTAAAACAGTATTTTCTGTGAAATGCTAATTCACATTTGTAAGTTGAACCATTTAAGCTTATAATTTACAAAGATAAGCAGGGTTTATCTTTTTTTTTGTTTGTTTTTTCCACACTCATTTCATTCTCTTTTAAATAGAATTTTAGATTCCCTTGTAACCTTTGACTACCTGCTGAGATATTTGTAAAAAATATGAAAATCCATAGGTGAAGTAGAAACAAGAATGAAATCCTAGACCAATTGAAGACCATGATTTTTGCCATCGATTTCAATAGGGCCAGGTTTAATGCACAGTATACAAAAGTTGCATTGAATATAGAACTGAAGTTTTAGCTTGGGCAAAATACATAATATCATAATTCTTTATTTCCATAAATGGATGCCAAGACAGAAGTCTTTCATGCCCAGCACCTGTATTATTAGCAAGTGGTAACGGATTCATCATATATTTCCAATGGGAAAAATACCCATTCCTTTCCTGAGTAATAAAAAAAATACACCAGAAGGAAAGTCAAAGGCCATTCTAAAGATATTTCCATGTCATATATTTTACACACTTATGCACAAACAAAAGACAACTGGAACTCAGCATTATCTTTCCTTTTTTTTTTTTTTTCCCAGAGCTTTCTCATTTACATGACATTCTGTAATTTGCATGCAAAAAAGCAATCAGTGCGAACACAGGACTAAGTAACAAAAAAAAGAAAAAGCCAGCCAAATACAGAGTAGAAAACAAGAACTTTCTCATGCATAAAACATCAATAGACAAAAACAACAACAAAAGAGAGATGGACAGTATGTGTCGATATTTGCAGTAGATATAGGCAAGAGACATGCATTAACTCTAAGCACCATGGACTATTAAAACATTTGTATTTCAAAAGCTCTCTAGCTCTGTTATTTTACAGGGTATTAGTCATTCAGCACTAAACATGTCACATAGGAAAACACCATGTATTTAAATGATATGTTTAATAAAAAAATAAATTCATAAAATGGTTGTACCAGGTGCATGGATTTGAGAAACAGAAACAACCCATGAAGTACCATGAGATGTTAACTGTTAAAGTAGGAACTGGGCCATTATTATTGAAAACCAAAGCTGAATACCTCAGGTACTGCATCAGCCAGGAGTACGGTTCTAAACTCACTCTAAATACAGAGCACTAGCATTATACATCATAAATTAAACACGAGCATTTGTATAGTCACATCTGTAACAATCACTCTGTTTAGTACAGAGCCTTGATGATACAATAGCTTTTCCTAATACAAGCCCTGAATATAATCTTTACAATATATGGTATCTAAGTAACTTAACCCTATCCAAATGCACACATTTGAATGTCTTGCTGCCCATCATTCTCATTCCACAGCAACTTTACTTCTAAAAGAATAAAACTAGAAAAATAATGGGTATATGCAAAGCATAACAACAATTTCATAGTGTTTTTTTCTGCACAGTGAACAGGAAGAATGAACTTAAGAATTTTAAAAGCTTTGCACTTAATAATGGGGAGCCAAACCCAACCAAAGATATATACACATTTTTAATGTCATCTTGTTATTTTTTAAGCTTTTAAAAGTTACCAGAAAGGAACAATGTAGCATCTGGAAAGGCAAGCAGCACACATTTCTCCAAATAACTTGCACAGAGGGGCAATTTCTTTTCTGGATGAAACCAAGACAATGAATGCTACATCTTTTTAATAGCTGGCCTTCATCAGGTATTTTGTGTAGATCATGGTTCCAGATCTCAACAGCACTTACATAGTGCATCAAACATCTCAGTACAAATGACTGATACCATACCACCTCTGATGTTACAATATGGTGAAGTATACCTGAAGCTAGCTATTAAAACCAACCTGGGTAATTTAATTAATTTAAAAAAATTAAAATAAAAAAATGTATTTACGCAATTAGGACTTTCTTTGAAAACCATAAAATAAAAAAAAAACAAACAAAAATCAGACCATATTCCTTCTAGAATCATAGAATTATTTAGGTTGGAAAAGACCTTTAAGTTCATCACGTCCAAACGTTCACTTAGCACTGCCAAGCCCACCACTAAACCACGTCCCTAAGTGCCACATCTACAGGACTTTTAAACTGCTCCGGGGATGGTGACTCAACCACGTTCCCGGGTGGCCTGTTCTAATGCTTCACGATCCCTTTTGCAAAGAGGTTGACCTATTTTTAAACTGTCAGACTAAAAATATGCTTTCCAACACAGCCATATATCTGTATTCACAATTGAGGGGCTCTGCTTGCCACATCCCCTAAGCAGGGGAACTCATCCCTGGTGGAGACATGACAGGCCCCATCATGCAATACTAACAGTATTCTGTTACGAAAGAGATAAGACAAGATTTCTGCCACAAGTTTGCTCCACTCTGCAAACACATCTCAACAACAGCTAGCTTAGGGAAACATAGACCAAAATGCTTCAGATTTTCTGCTTTCTGGAGTTACAATGCTATCTGAAGTCTAGAAATGAAAGCAGAGTTTGGTCTTCATGCACCAGGCAAAAAACTACTTACCTATTATCTGTACTTCACCTACACATACAGGGATGCTGTAGAATTTGTATTCGTAAATTGCTCTGCAATCTTCGAGAGAAACATCAGCTCAAGACACATTGTGCACACAGCTGTCTAAAGTGGCATAAAGCAAGATCAAGTGAATCACAGAATAATAGAATACCAGGTTGGAAGGGACCTCAAGGATGGTCTGGTCCAACCTTTCTACACAAAGCATGACCTAGACTAGATGTCCCAGCACCCTATTCATTCAAATCTTAAGAGGTGTCCAGTGTTGGAATAATCTGCCTAGGGAGGTGGTGGATTCCCTAATGGCTGATTGTTCTCATTGTGAAAAATTTTCATTTTGTTTCCAGTTGGAATCTCCCCAAGAGAAGCAAAGTGGTTTTAAATTCTAAATCTTCAAAGGGGAAGCAGAGCTCTGAGCTTGACTGTTCACGTTCTGTGTTGCCTATGTTACATGTATGGCTTCTGAAGAAAATTTTAAATCATGAAAGTAGTATTAAAAGCAGCTTGGGCTTAAGAATTCCACCTATTTCAGCAGTAATTCTCATTCTAAAATCAGTAAGAAATGGCTTTTGCTTCTGATTCTCTAGGTAACAGCATCACTATGTCTGTATGATCATGAAGACTGACATCTTGATTCCTTACACAGGAAGACATTACTATCAGGTTAACAAAATCAAATCTTCTAGAAAGAGCCTGCAAAATATAACAGCAATAGCCTTTTAAAGTAAAAATTAATCAGGACTGAAATCATAGAATCATAGACTATTTTAGGTTGGAAAAGACCTTTAAGATCATTGAGTCCAACCATTAACCCAGCATTGCCAAGTCCACCACTAAACCATGTTCCCAAGTGCCACACACAATCGTAGCATCATAGAATGATAGAATAGGTTGGGTTGGAAGGGACCTTAAAGGTGGTCCTGGACTCAGTTTCCTCTTCACAAAATACAAATCACAGGTCAGTTCCAGCAGCAGCCTTCTTTCCATGATCTCCTCTCACTGGGTTTAGGTATCTAGACAGTGACCATTTCTGATACGGCAGGACAAACTTTCCCAAGAAGCTGCAAAGTTCAGCAGGGAAGAGGCTCTGGGTTTCTGAGGCCTTAAAGACCACTTGTCCCACTTCCTTCTCTTCCACACAGCTTTTACAAACCAGCATCTTCCAAGCTCCCACCTGTACATCCTATTTTGGCATTATCCAAAACACAACATGACAGTGTCTGGAGCTGTTCCAAGGAAAAGCCTTTGTCATGAAACATCCTGCCCTCATCATCAATCTGCTTGGGTGCCACTAAGTCAGGGATTGTTGAGTGCATGTCCCTGAAGAGTCTGTAAGCAGCCACAGCACCAACAGGGAAGATGAGTTAGTGAACTGCAGCAGGATACTCTGCCTGGGGTGGAAGCATTCCTGAAGACCACAGACATTATCCCTGCAAAGGCAGTGAAGGAAAATCCTAGCAGCTGCTTGCAGTGCACTGGCTGGAGTGATGCACACACAAGAATGCAATTGCCAAAGCCACAGCGCAGTTATACTTTAAGTGTTGTGGGCTGGTTTATTTAAAGTTTCCTGGGACAAAAACAAAAGCAGCACTGCTTCACCACCCTACCTCCTGTGTGACAAAGGGCACAAGAAGCAGCTGTGACCTCTCCTCACCTCACAGGCTGCAGTCATGCTGCTGTATTCCAGATGCTTCACTCTGCTCCAGGAAAAAAGCACTTCTGATACAAGATAACCAGAAACCTCTTCTCCGGAGTCAGACTCAATACATGCAACATCTATTGAGTCAGTCCTGAGCAGCCAGAAGCACAAGGCTTCTAGAGCTCCTGAAAGTTGAGAGTCAACTACAGTCTCGCAGCAATCAGTTTAAACTGTCCCAAGCGACATTGTCATCAGACTCTTACCTGAACCGGTGCCTCTGTCTACAGGGAGAGAGTTGGAAGTCCTTTCCACCTCTCTTCACTATAGGAAACAATACAGTGGCTGATTCCCCCTGAACTGACACACTATCTTCATCTTGAAATCTTGTTCCACACACTTTCAGATGCACTTCTGTGACTCTCCAGACATGCAGCACTGCCAAGGACATACTGCCAACAGCCTGATGGCACAGCCTGGCCCTCGTGCAAGCTGCATTCTGCCTGCAAGGTCAGCTGCTCGAACTAATGCTGCAGCATCAGCTGTGACCATTGTAGCTTCTGTCAGCACTCACAGGCAAGGTGCAATGCTTGGTGTTTACTGCCCAGGTGCTAGTCAGGTCTGAGAAGTCTGGAAATAAATTGCTTAGTAGGTATATAATTTTCAGCTATTTTTGCAGGTTTGAATTAATATTCTAGAGAATCTTTACGATTTCGTAAATTAAATGTATCTCTCAACTAGATTTATTTCTTTATCCCTGACTCCTATGATTCTTTATGGTTCTTCCATCATTTTAACATTCTTTGCAGGTAACTAATTTTAAAAATACTGATACTAAGACATGATGGACTACGAGCCAATGAAACAAAAAAGTGTATACTTTTTACAGAATGTTTATTGCCAGAAGTCTTTTGTCCACAATTACTTTTTACTGTTGTTCTACTGCAGCTTGTGAAGGCCCACTTATTCCTCTTCTTTGAGCATTTCCCTTACCAAAATGGGCATCCATCACAAAAAGACTATTCTACTATGTTTAAGACATAAACCTTATTTTGCTGGCCTAATTTTTCACTAAAATTTATACAATAAATACTAAATATCAACAAAGTAAACAGGTACCATAAATAATGGAGAGAAAAGAGCATACTACAGACTCTAAAATGCTGATGCAAATATCATTTACTTACCAGAAGCTTTCTAAGGTTTAGTCTCATTTAGCCTCATGTTGCTGCATGCCCATAACTCTCATTAATGTTAATGGGAAAGTAGACCCCTAAGTCAGTTTAAAAAGGGGAAGAAGCGATTACTGCATTTTATGTTTCCTAAAGGCAACAAATACTCTTGCTACCAAAGCTAACTGAACGCTATGTGCAGGAGGAACTCTTAATAAACTCTCCACTCCTTTAATTTAGAAACAGTTCTTACATTATTTAAAGTATTATTCAAATATTTATTCTATTTGTATTGCAATCAGTGCTAAGGACATAACATGATGCATTTTAAAATCTTGCTATTTGACTACTATGTGCTTGTAGATGGCTTTCCTTTGCTCAAAATAAGAGAAATACATCCTGTCCAGCTAGCTAGAAAGTAATTATGCACTCAAATAATTAAATCCAGTCATATTAATTCTGATTTTTATCATTCCCTTTGATGAAAGACTAAGGTACTTTAGCTTCCAAATACATTAAAGCTGATTATAAAATCTCCCTTTATGGTCTCGGTTCAGCAGAAATTATCTGTGGCCTTTTGGACCACATGCATGTGGGAGGCAAGGAATCTGTGGATGTCATTAGCTTTTTGGCCTGGGAAAGCTATTAATCATAAAAAATAGAAAAAAGGCATGCTGCAAGTTGACACCATTTTGCAAAACAACAGTACAAATCCTCTAAACTTAATAAATCTGTGCTCATGTATACAGCTATTGTTCAGGCCAAAATGTTCTCCTTCAGTAATGAGAAAAATGGGAAAGAAAAAAAAAGCACCTTTTATATCAGGTTAAGTAGACTCCATGTATATAGCAATTTAGAAATCACCATAGTAATAAGCATTATTTTACTTAAGATGTCTGTTCAATAAAAAAAGAGAGAGATGAGATTAAGGCCAACAGCTGAAATAATACAGACCTTGGAAAAATTCACTAATGATTTGCAACACCATAGAATCTGGTAGTGCAAATATCAAATACAATTATATGTTCATCTTTAAACTTCAGTAAGTGCCCCTGTCCATCCTTTTCTGTTTCTTCTTTTTAGGCTTGCTTTTTTAATTGAGCAGGGAAGGTCTGTGAAGTGAAATCACCTCACTTTTTTTGACCTTACCCTCACATCCAAATATAAAATAACCAACCCTCTGTTATTCCAACTATCACTTTTATGCAACAGACTAACTAAAAAATATCTGTGCTGAATTACAGTCTAGCAGATGTTAGCTGAAGCACAAGAACATGTTATAACTATCTCCTGCTTATAATTTAAAATAATGAGTTATAAGTAACAACCTTCAGACCTCAACATTTTCAGTGAAGAAAATAAAAAATCAAATTCTTGTATATTGAAATTAAAACATTGATATTTTTTCTTACAAATGTAATGAAAAATTAGAAAGATACAGCATAATAGTATTCTGACGAATAATTTTCTAAAAACCACCTTATTTCATTGGAAAATTAGACAGTTCTCAGCAAAAATAAAAGAATTAAGATTATTTACAGAAAAGAGGTTTGGATGGTACAAATAGCATCTGGGTCTTAAGAATCAACTAACTGAAAAAATATCTATTATAATACTTCGTTGTAACAGGAAAAAATTTACTTTTTATTTTCCCTTATTATCGTCTTGCTTTCATGCTTTCACCACAATCTCACTCCTTTCTTGTTATTTCTCCCCCTTATATTCCTTTTCCTTCCATGTTGTACTTATTTGTAGTATTAGTACTTACCATCAGGGCAGAGCCCTGGTAGACTTTGCCTTTCAATGATAACATTTGCACTTGTGTTTTAACAACAAACGATGGCACAAACCTCAGTTGTTTCACATCTTACTACCTGATTTGTGATGACAATCAAGTACTGTAATTAGAGCTGCAAGTAACACAAATCTGCATCGGCAACTGAATGACAGGTGCAAATTGAACCCATAAAAGGGTTGCCAACCTTCTTTGAAAATTTACATGTACAAATGCTTTGTCACTAAAGAAGCTATTCTGACACTTCAAGACTAACTCCTGCTGTGTCTTTTATAACAGTGTATTGCTAAAGTGACACACAGAAAGAATGTCTTATCCCAAACCTTTTTATTCACAGAATTAATCACGCTGGCTGGATCTTGATTTCCCTTATATCTGAAGGAATTTCATTACTGAACATTAGATTCGTGTGAATTTAAATGAGATGAGAATCTAGGAATGCAGATAATTTCACTCCTCTGCTTCACATTTTAGGTGAAGCCTGAAATTCTATGTATTCTCAGAGGTGAAAGCACTTTAGGTTCACATGTCCTCTAGACAGCATCCCAACTGAAGCTTCATTTCAGCCTCTCTTTAAATCCCTCTCTGTTTGAAACAGATCACTCTATATACCCAACTCCTGCTTTTGGTTATGTGATATGCCTGTCAGCCCTGGTGATACATACATCATGCACACCTCATCTTTCTGGATGTCTGCCAGCACTGGCACCCTGACAATGGCCTGCCAGACAGAATTTTGGATGGGTAAAGCTCTGCTCCACTCAACCCCTGCACACTAGTGTGCACAGTAGTACTGCTCAGGAGAATGAGATTTCCCAGGGCAGGTTCAAAGACACCACTGGTACTTCTTTTTTTTCCTAACTTTCCATAAAATACACAGCTAATATCCTAGGTGAGCTGCCTGCTAATCCTTATATAGGGTTACAAATGAAACATAACTCATGTTTGGAGTATGCTTAGTACAAGGAGAAAGCAATTCAGTAGAAGAACCAACAACCTAACATTGTAGCTTTTGAACCACCCTGACTCCTATTCTAGCCAATGGGAAAAAAAAAGAAATACATTGGAGAGGGGAGAAAAAAGTGAAAGTAATTATTTTTTTTTCCTTCCAGTGAAACCAAAGGAAAGCACAGACACTTATGTTAAAGCAGTGGCTAAGCCACCCACTGGAAATACACATGAGGAAAAGGATGCTTCATGTGGACCAGGGCTCTGCTGGCCACAGTTGATACAGCAGAAAAAAGCTCATGCATTCAACCAGAACACTGCAGTTGGAGAACAAAGCTCCAGGAGTGAGGGACAGGCAGGTAACAGATATGAAAAACAAAATTCAAAAGCTGTTATACCACCATCATAAACATTTACCACTCCAGTGCCACCTCACTTGCTTATATCACAAGTTCACACAGCTTTTAAAATTTTACTTGCATTTATAATTCATGCTGGTTTAGATACTCATATTCCAAGGTGACAAACTCCTGTAATGAACTGAATGCAATATTACACAGTTGTGCCTCAACCTGAGCTTCAAGATCACGAATCAGCTCTCCCTCTGTACAGGTAATGACTACAGTCCAGATTCTAATGAAGACTTATGCCCATGCTTAACTTTAAGCCCCTGAGTAAGTTCTCTTAAGTCAACAGGCTAAATCTCCTTGTAATGTAAAGATCCAAATAATACATAGATCTACTAACATTAACAGAACTGCTCCTATTTGCATGTGGGCCAGGAGGTCAACTCAGGAGTAAAAGTTAAGCAGGAACAAGACTCCCAAATATCTAACTTTACCCAGATATTCTCTGGATAAATCTAATTAAAAAAAAAAAAAAAACCACCTTTTGAACATACTGCCAAAACTTTGCTTTTTCGTCTTTGTGCATTCAAATAAAATCCTGCATTTATTTTCTACAGCTGTCATAAACTGCTTCCTAATTGTAAGGAATATTGGAATTAATTTTAGACTGTGAGCTTAAAAAAAAGTTGTATTTAGCTTATTCAATAGAACTGAAGACTCACAATTTTAAGATCCAGATTTTCAGTTCCAAAAAGTTTACAGTTGCCATTAATGTATCAACATTAGTCTTTCGCTTTCTTTTAAAGATCTCTATAGCATTGCTCTAGTAACAGTGCAAGTTATATACAGGAAGTGCATCCTTCATATAACAGACACAGCTAAGAAAACCACCATTGATTTAGGTAAAACTGATAATGTTTGTTCTTTTTGCTGCCTTTGTGGCTTGTTTTTTTTTTGGTCTTATTTTGTTTCACACAGCTAGGGTGGGTCATCTACAGCAATAAGATATGTTACCAGAAAGCACTCTCTGCTACTTCTTGACTTAAATACCAAAATATGATTAAAAAACATACTAAGAAAAGCCACAAGAGAACAAACAGACAAACCCAAACATCTTATTTTACTTACTTAAGTATTCCATTCTGTTCTCAGCCCAAAACAACTGGAAAAACAACCTTTGTAATCTTGCGACCAAGTATCCCTCTCTGGAAAGAAACTATCCCAGAACAGCAGTCTCAGCAGGTGAAAGAGCTTTGGGATTCTTGCACAAGTAATTACTTTTACTAGGGACAAACACTGTCAATCTGCCTTCAGCTAGAAAAGCCTTCTCCCCAGCTGATTCCATTAACTGCAGAGGCTGGTGTCACAGCAGCTATATAGTTTTGTTTATGGCACAGCTGAGCATAGAGTCCAGCTCTCTTGAGACCCAGTTTCATAGCCTAAATAGCAGAGCAAAATGGTCTTCATGTAACCATGTAATTGAACATTGCAGAGAAAATCAAGTTAATTGTGCATAATATTTTCATATAGAGTTCGGAATGAAGTAAGTTCTCCCACCCCTCTCACCAATGTACTTCACGTCATCCTGCTAAGCCACGTACTTTGAGCTCTGTATAATTCACTGTACTGCTACAACCTGTGTAATATTTTACCATCTAGAAATCCACAACCTTGCATACCATAGAAATCATAAATAATGTGTAAGTCTAATTTTCGCAATTTTCTGAATGAGCTACTATCAGTAAAACTGATTTCTCCAGCTACTTCACAGAGCTAAATTTCTTTACAAAAGCGATCAAGGGAAAGGGAATGTTTTGCGTTCTACAGCTGACTGCAATCCAACCTTCTCCTCACACTCAGTGGACAGAGGGCAGGGAGTCTATAGGAAAAGCAACTCGTTGATCCACTATTCAATTCCCTGAAATTAACTCCAAATCCCTGCATTTCTTGCCATGTTTTCAGTAGCGCAAAGAAAATCTGATGCTATAGTGAGCAACCAAGCTAGACATCATCCATGCTGAGTCATTCTCAGCAGGCTAAATTAGACAGAACTGCACACTCTATCATTGATTGTATAGGCTTCTCTTCAGCACTGGCCAGAACTTCCCAGTCATCTGATGCTGGTACCTAAAGTCACAGAGTTTTCTTGTTCTTGCTATCATACACGTTTGTCCCTAGTGACCTCACAGGCAGAGATAGTACTGATATTTTATATCTGTATGCATGTACAGATATATTTAAATGTTTTAAAACGCTTGCACAACAAAGTTTCTTCTTGGAAAATAAAGGTGGACAATTTTCTTTTATTTATATATAGCTATATAAATATATGTGTACACACATATACAGACAGGTTCTCCTATATGCTTTTTTAACACAAAGAGGTATCTCCCACAGATTTGAAGCTCCAAGCATTACTGAACTATAAATAGAAATACATCAAAAAATAATACCGATACCAATAGCTTGTTGTTCAGAACTAGTCTTTCCATTAACCTGGATCTTAGAAAGAATAAAGATAGTTCAAGTCAAATGTTTCTCAGCTATTCAAAGCTTTCAAAGCATCCTTAAAGACCATTTAATTGGGACCGTGGTCACCAGCTTTTAGAAACATAATGATATCTGCTGTCATTACCACACCCTTTGGCAGACTCAAAGTGCATATCTCTGACAAACAGTGATGAGAGAACTGAGGGGGCAGCATTTATATAGAAGGCTGTCAGAAAAAAGTGCCTGGCCTCACTTATTTTCCTGTATTTACATACTGTATTTTTAGAAAAGCATAATTTTAGGCAGGAAAACTCAAAACATCTCAACAGTCACAAAGCAAGAACGGCACTGCCAGCACTTGAAGATCAGTGGGATCAAATACTCGTCATAGAAAAAATCATTTTCATTTTGACATGTTTTCAATATTAGCGTGGTACTTGTTTTGAAACTACAGTTGACTTGCTCGGCAAGTTGTAGTAAGGATCCCAAATGGATAGCTAAAATCCTTATACTGAATGGAGCATGAAAGTAAATCAGCACATCACTTCTAATCTAGCAGAATTTACAGACAGGCAGTACTACTTGGGACTACGTATTTATACAGCTAGTGTTGACTCCCAAATGGACAGAAGGCTCAAAACCCTTCTAGTAGAAACTTTACCTTCATGCTCACTATTAAATAATTGAATAGCTTAACACAGGAGCTAGTGAACAGGAAATGATCATCAAAATAAAATAGATTTACAGAATGTCAAGTCTAGGACTACAATATATTATTTACAAAAAGCATAGCAAATTTAAGAGCAAAATGTCAGAGTAGCCCTTGATTCCATTTTCACAACAGCCATTTAGGTGAGAGTTGACAGGTTTGGGACAATATGGCATTTCTAATTCTTTACCTGCTGACAATAACACCGTTTTCTGAAGGAAAGCAACAAAATGCACAGAAGATAAAGGCATAATGTTTCTTAGCACTGCACAGAAGGTATTCTCCCTTCTATTTTTATTTATTTTCCTTCTCAAAAATCTCCTTGCTTAGGATCACAGTTTGGGCACAGTTACCAGGGGTTTTATACTGAGCTATGTTTCTCTTTTTTAAAGCTTCTCCTAGTGGGGTAAAAGGTACTTTATTTTCCGTAACAAATATAGAGAATTTACATAAACAGTATAAACTGTTAAATTATAATGATGGTCTAGGTTTCATGCACAGATCCCTTTAGATAAGAAAATCAGTAGCCAAATTAAATATGGCATTTTGCAACTACCACACAAACACACATTAATTTATAATTTAACTATTTGGTGATAATTATTATGGTTTAAGATTAGTCCCTGATATGACTAGAATATCTTCTGTTTAGAAAGTAAACCAATTGATGTGGAATTTTTATGAGAATATCTGAGCAAATAGTCCTTATGACCCTTTCCTAAGTTAATCAAATTTAGTGAAAAAAATATCCCAGCAACCCAAGATCCATCCTGCTGAGCAGAATGAGTGCCTACAGCAAGTATAGCAAACTACTGGCACCAGAACAATATTTTAGACTATTAAACTACCAAACAAACTGGGGAAAGTGAAAGGTATTCCTGTAACAGACAGCTAAAAGCATGTTACTATGGGGCAGCAAAGATTATTTTTGCCTTTGGACCCAACAGTAAAGATAATCTCAGTTCTTGTTTTCACTTCAGCATTTGTAATGAGTAGGTTCCATAATAAGAAGCAAAATTTTAAATTTATAATTTTCCTTTAAGATTTTAGTTTGTCAGCATTAAAGATTCAATAAAATTATGGTAGTGTTAGATTTATTCCATCTCTTCAGCAACAGGATTATTAACTAAACTGTAAATGCAGGGTATTTAATGTAGACAAGTAGGAACAATCCAATTAACTTCAATAGACCGAAAACGTTTAACTCGTGCCTTCAGATATATATATGCTAAGCATATATTAACTTTGTGATTTAGATGTCAGAGAATGTTTTGGAAATGCATTTGGGCATACATGATTTCTACATTCTTTGTTAATGTGAGAGTTAAAAATAATTCTCTTCATCCTGGAATTTTCTATGTACAATTTGGGTATAACTGATGGAGAAAGATGAGATGCAGACATAAGTTTAAAAGCCAAAGAAAACAAGCCTATTAATAATAGCAGCTCCCCCAAATAAACAAACTATGTTTACTTTTCTTGGTGAAATCTGGTTTCCTGGACATCATACTGATCAGGATCAAAAATCAATGATATTCAGCCAGTTGTTTTATCTTAGAAGTTTTTGATACAGTAGTTCTATTCTGTTATCTCTGTAGAGCAATTTTATACTTTTTAAAGACATTATTATAGACATAATCAGAGTTCTATATAGACAAAACACAAATTAACTGCTTAATTTAACAGAAGAAACTTAGTATTTTATTTTGTCAAAACCTTAAAAAGCAGAGGTGATTCATGTAGAAATAACTTTGCAATTACTATCATTTGTAAATTTAAACTATTTTTACATAAGGTTATGATTCACTGTGTGTTTGGATAAGGCTCTGTATGTTTACAGGCTGAGGTAGGCTGTGTCCACAGTTTTGGAACTGCTCTCATAGAAGTTACAGGACCCTTTCTTGGCCATTTTCCTTCCCACAAGCATAACCACTGATTTCACCTCAACCCGTTACATGTCATTAGTACAGGAATAACTTCTGAGTTTTGCAGATTTACAACCAGCTGTGCATGTTAGCAGACTGTAGCTGCTTCCCAGTAACAGCTGTATGATTGACATCAATGCCAATCACACCTCAGCTGGCTTTCCTCTAGCCTAACATACACAGAAGCTTAAGTTTCAGCAATGGTTGTAATTCTGTTGAAGAGCTGGGACTAACACTGTAATAAGTAATTTACTTACAACTTACTTGTAACTTACTAAGAGCCTAACCTGTTGCAATTAAATTTATCATTCTTTGCAGCATCAGTATATCCTTTGCTTTTTTTAAGGTGATGTTTTCTGAACCCATGTCTTTCACCAGTACCACTGGTGAACAAAGTAATTTACGCTATAGTGTGAGTAAATCAGAAAGAGCTGGAATTTCATTAGTGATTTCAGTTCTACAGCAGGACAGACAAATTCCAGGGAAAGAGGAATAACTTTAGGAGTTAAAAGCTTTGAACTATAAAGACTAAATGTAGTTTTAAGCTAGGTGCCTAAATAAGCAAGGACCATGTTGGTAATGGACTTTTTAATCAACAAAGACCATGAAGATTATACAGCCCATGTTGGAACTTGATGATCTTAAGGTCCTTTCCAACCCTAACAATGATTCTATGATCATATCCTAATGTAAACCCCTACACCTCTAGGCACCATGAACACTGATGCACTCCTACACCATCTCTCCTCAAATTAAAATGGGTCTTCAGATGGCTGGCTAATACAGATGGATACAGGGTGACTCCTGGACAATGGTGTCCGAATCTGGAGCTGAATACCATGCCCAGTTTCCAGAAATTAGAATCAGACAGACATAGATGTTAAGGATTACAGATCTCTTACATGGAAGATTTTTTTATTTCATTTCTTGACACAATCAGTTTTACAGTTTAATAAAACTTGTCAGTTTGTTGTTAATTTTTGTGTGGCGTTAATTTCATGCAGATAGGAAGAAATGAATTTACAAACTCTTATTAAACTGAACATACCATGTAACATTACACCTATATAATAGTCTGAACATCTATTGTCTTGAACAATTAGTGCACATCATTGAAAGCACAGATGGATGATTCAAATAAGTATGTGTCATATGCAAAATTCACTGAACCTTTAAAGTCTTCCAAATAGTTGCATCTGTCGTATCAATTATGTCAAAGGATAAACTGCAGAGCCTATTTTGGGTTTCAAGCTTGAATTAAAGGCCCCCAAGATGCTCTCCTCCCATCATCCTTCAGAGCAAAAATTACATTACTTGGACCTTGTGGTGGTGCACGACTGCCCCCTTTCCCCTCACCCCCATTTCCTGGACCCTTCTGCTCCCCCAAGAATTCCTGTTAGGCCTCAGCCTTTGCACAGATGGAAGGAGTTGGAGGGTTGTGCATTCGTGGACCATACCATTAACTCTAATTGCCTAACAAAGGCAGGAAAGGGCATATATTATCAGGAAGGCTGGATATTCTCTGATCATATCAGGAGTTCTTTTGAGATGACAAATCATTCCCTGACACTCTGAAACAACCAACACAGAACTGAGGCCAGGATGAAATTTCACCACTGACCGAAGCCAATCATTTTACCGCCTTATACACAGTGATCCCAAGATGGAGTCTCTTTGAGGTCTTCTGGATGCAGTGGACTGCGACCCAGTTATCTCCCTTCGGTTTCTATACACATTATTTCACTTCAATTCTGTAGAAATCTCTTTAACCCAAGCCTGAGTAAATCATTGCTAATTCTGACAAAATCTCTTTTTGTATATAATAGAGTGGACATTGCCATCAAATTCTGTTGAATCACACATTTTGTGCATTTCTATTAAAATTACTTTTGTTAATATCTCTGACAATGATTCCTTTAGTGACCCATACCTCTGTTTTGCGACAGACCTATGAAGGGAGAAGAAAATATTTAGAAACCTGTACTATTTCAGTAGCAAGAGGTTCTATTTACATTCATCTTGTCAGAACGACTTGCTCAGCCAAAAACAACCTGTAATTTTATACCTACCTGTTAAAATTTCACACTTGAAAAATGTTCCAATCTCCTTTTGGTAAAAATTTGCCCCCACGCTTCATTTTAACTTTGAATTTTAATTTTCTTAAAAAGAAAATTATATATTTAATGGACCACAGCTGTCTGGAAAGTACATATTTGATAGGCAGATGGAACTAATTTAGAAAATTAGTATGATTTACTTGATGAGTCACAATGAATGTCTGTAAATACATATACAAATTCTGTACCAGAGACTAGTCTTGCAAGCTATATTACATAGAACTCACACTTAAACGTGTTAACATCTCCCCTGAAGAAGAATGGAGGCCAAAGCTAACAGCTCCCATCTTCCTTAACTGCTTTCATGCCTTTGGTTGAAGTCCAGAAATAAGATACTCTCAAAGAGCGCACATATTGGATGCAACAATATTTTTGGATCAGAGACATTCCATGGTATGACAACTGACAGCCCTTGCTGTAGATGAATTAGCAGTTCCATTAAAGCCAGGCACCTAGGCACTGGCCTGGCTATGAACGATGGGAATGGTTCTGGCATCCTGCAGCACACTCCTGGCTGCTCTCTCCCCTTCAGGCCCTATAAACATGCATTTGCTTGGTTATGTGTCAGGAGAAAACATGGATATTGAGTACTGGGGAGGAGGCACGGTGGGCAGAATAAGCACAAACAAATTGCATGGACATGACTGTATCCAGGCCTTAGTGAACATCACAGATTACTTAAATCAGTACTTGGTAGGACATTCCTGACTTTATGTTGAAGAAAATTGTATGGCACATTTCTGGCAGTATCAAGAACGTTTGAATTTCCTAGATTTCAGCCTGAGGAAGGAAAAGAAGGGCATTTTAAACCAAGTCATCCTCCACCTAACAAAGATTCCTGAGTAATTACTGCAGTGCATTGCCAGAAACATACTCCAAACTCAAATCTGCAAACATATCCACTGATAACATTAATTTAAGATAATCAGGTGAGCTAATTTGGTGACTAATAGTGAATAGCAAAAAGAAATCAAGATTGTAATCAGAGTAAATCTCAGCTCTTAGTAATACAGTAGGCAGAACACTGAACACTAAGCCATAATGATCATCTGCTTGCTTCCAATTTCCTAATAGAAAATACTGGTGTTGAAAATTAAGAGAAAATATATTTATTACCATCATAAACCAACATGCTGTTTTAAATATGTTTGGTTTTTTTTTAATAAATAAAAACTTTTCAAAACAGTACAAGTCAAGCTCAAAAAAGGCATTTCTTTGAGCATTTTCTCATAGAAAATAAGCTAATGAAATTAAAATCACCTCATATACCTAAGGATGGGTACATGTTGTATGTATGCAAAATCAAGGCTACAGTAATAATGGGGCAAAACATTTAAAATTTAAGCATTCAAACAACTTTAAATACATATGTAACTCCTCTGAGTGCCTTTGGATTCATCCTACTTATATGAATAGGATTTTCAGAATACATTTCAGAGAATAAATTCAGAGACATCTCAAAACATACTTTAGAAAGAGGATATAAGAGAAAAGAGTTCTTCTGTACATAGTTGACAGCTGACTGTTTTCAATTATTTCAACAATGATGGTACTTTTCAATTAGGTTAATAATTACTATACATTGTGGTGCTTAAAGCTCTGGGTAGAACAGTTGGTTTTGTTTGTTGTTTGGGGCTTTGGGGTGAGTTTTTTTGCTTTTATGTTGTTGTTGTTGTTTTCTTTGGACGCGGGTTGCTTGTGTAGTTTTTTTTTAGAGTTGTAAAACTGTACCTTAACTGTGCTTTTTTTTTTTTTTTTCTTTAATATTTTGCAGGACCAGGGATTAAGTAACTGGATAGCAGAAGAATGCAAAGCAACCATACAAAAAAAAACAAACCAGCTAATTTAGCTTTAGGACATATTAATAAATTTAGATTAATATTTCAAATTTTATAAAATCATTTCTCCTTCCTTCTTTCAGTGGTATGATAGTAGAATAAGCTCTTTCAGTATGTAAACTCATGTGAATAAAATTACCATATTTAACACATTAAAAATTTCTACACCCACTAATACTTAAATTAGTCAAAGGTTAATTATCATCTGTGAAAGGGAAACTGAAGTTACTTCAGCAACATTCGAAACCTGTTCTCTTTTAAAAGAAGAAGTATTAACATGACTATTAGAAATGTGCAGCAGATTAATTTCTTACTTGATAGTAATGACTGACATAGTTAAGAAGAATTGTGTATTTTTTGGCTAGTGTTCAATCTGAGATGGCTAATTGTTGTATTAAACCCCCTATATTATAACACAGTAGCTACATTATAGGGAAGGGTTTATTTACAACTCTAAATACATTTTAGCAAACCGTGACTCCCTGATTATGTGAAATGCCCCCAAATTAATATAAACACCCTATTTTCTAAAAGTAAAAAGCCAGAAAGCCAGGACAAGGCCCATATTAAAAAAACAAGTTACAGTTATGCCCTACTTTACAAGCCTAGGTGAAATTCATGTGGTTTGCAAGCCTCTGGTAGCCTTTTCTAAAAGAATGAATTTCTGTTTTGCTGTGTTTTCCTATCCAATCTTAGGTCAACATTTTGCTATTAAAAGTAAGTAGTTCACACAGTACTCAGATGTCTGAGATCTTTATAGAGATATCACAAGCACATGCACGTATATAAAAACATTTTTCAGAAACAGTTGCAGCATTTTATTTTGGGGGGAGTTAAAGGACATGATCAACTTTCAGTGTAGCTTTCCCTTGGTTTTGGAGGATGAAAGGGACTAATGGAGGGTCACAAGAGGAGGATGGAATCAAAAATGGAAATAAAAGGAGAGTACTATTGAATGTGGCTTCTCTTTTCCCTAGACAGTGATTAGAGGTGTCTGTAAGAGAAAAAAGGATTGAATAATTCTTGCTGCATATTTCCAAGAGTTTTCCATCATAAGGATGAGTACAGTCAAAATGGGATTTTTTTATTCTCTTTGTTAATATTAACACTAAGGCTGTCATGTCCTTTATACAGAGTTTGATTTAGTATAAAACTCTTAGCTCCTTTAGGTCACAAGTTACTGGAGTGGCTGGGTAAGACTCTACATGTTCCTTGTTTTATCAGAAGACCTGGAATAAAGCCGAGAAATATATTCCATACAATTTTATGATTTTTTTTTTTTGACAGAATATATGTTAAAAAGAAGATTGCCAGTACTCCTTGAGATTTCTGCACTGACACACTGAACTGGATTTACAATAATACAAACTATTATAGACAAAGCTATGGCAACTGCTTATCAGGTACTTAGCATAGTGCCATAGTTTAACACGCAGCAACAAAGCCCCATGCAGCCACGCACTCCTCCCAGAATCAAAAGTGTAAAAGTGAGAAAACTTGTGGGTTGAGAGAAAGACAGTTTAATAGGTACAGCAAAAGCTGCACACAAGCAAAGCAAATCAAGGAATTCCTTCACGGTCAGGCAGGTTTTCAGCGAGTCCCAGGAAAGCAGGGCTCCATCACACCTAATGGTTACTTGGGAAGACAAACACCATCACTCCAAATCTCACCCCTTTTCTCCACCTTTTCCAGCTTTATGTCCTGCAGATGACACCATATGGTACGGAATATCCCTTGGGTCAGTTGGGGTCAGATGTCCCAGCTGGGTCCCCTCCCAAATCTTTGTGTAGCCCCAGCCTGCTTGCTGGTAAGGGGGTGTGAGGAGCAGGAAAGACCTTGACTCTGTGTAAGCACTGCTCAGGAGTAATTAAAATATCCCTGAATAATCAACCCTGTTTCCAGCACAAATCCAAAACATAGCCACATGCTTCTACTGTGAAGAAAATTAACTCTACCACAGCCAAAATCCAGTACCTATAGCAAAACAATTCATCATCAAGAATATGCTGCTGCATTATCATTTTCTAAAATGTCATGAGGATGAGCAACATAGCCATGAGTGTAGAATTAGCTTTGGAATCTTTTCTATTATTTAAAAATAAGTATGATTCATGGTCCTATGGACATCATTCGCATAAAACGTCCTACTGGACTAGAAAACCTCCCACAGCTAGTACAGAACTTTGTACAAATAAGTGCAGTGGGTGATAGACTTCTGTTCTGCCGCACAGGCAAAAGAAAACTCCACATTTGCAAGGGCATAACCCATTACTCCATGAATATTTGTTAAGACTTCCTAAACATACTGCACACGGTATTGAAATAAACAAGATTTTTAAAAAGCCTATATTTAATTCCATTTATAATATAAAGCCTTTTCCTAAAAATATTAAGCTATGCATTTTGTGAATAGTTCTAAATTTTGAAATATATATACAGTGAAAATCACGCTGTAACTGGTCTCTTATCATTAAGCCTATACATCATGTCAAAGGTGAAGAAAAAAAAATTCTATATACATTTCAAAAAATAGTATACTATCACATTTTCTAAAAGGGCAGGAAATGTAACCTTACCTGTCAGGCCTCTGGACCTGCTAAGCCTATCATGAAACAGTACTGTGCGTAATGTGTACATTTCTGACTAACAGAATATAGGAAGCACAGAAGAGTCAAAATACACAACAGATGGCAACTGAAATGAGTCAGGTTCTGTGAATGTAAGACACACATCTATGCTAAAATTAATTTCTAGACTTCAGAAAACAGGAAACTAAGGTATGTAACAGAAACAAGAAAATAAAAAGACATGAACTGTTTGAGATTAAATCTAATATACAGGCATCATGTGATATTAGTGGAAAAATTGGAGGACCTACTGCAGAAGCAATATACCTAAGGATTGAACATAGGCGTAACTTAAGGTGACTTAAGCACAATTCTTCCCCAGCACGGTCAGAAACAGAAGATTTACAGCTTTTAAAGGCTGAGCAGAGGGAAAATAAAGGCTCAACTACTTTGTAAATTACACTTTAATTGCAATTTACAGGGTTACCTAGACTCAGGGTCTTCTGAGACAGAACCAACTGGACAAATTTTCAGATGCACAGAAGGGATCTAAGCATCACTCTATTTCCACTGCCTTTTTACCATCACTTCTTTCTGCCTTCAACATTTCCCACATTTATTACTGTTCTTACAGCACTTCTGTGTATCCGAGTACTTGCTACGAATGAATGGATTTATGATCACAACTCACCTATGAAGTACAAATGTTTTTGTATTTCCATTTGGGAGAATGGAAAACAGGTAACTGATGAAATGGCTTGCTTCAGGTCACATAAGTCTGGTAGAAGTGGTTAAAAAACTTCTCATATCATTGCACATTCCTTTTCACCAAGTCTGTATACACTTTGAGCACTGAAAAGCGAGATGCATTTTATCCACCATTTGTGTGTTTGCCAAAACCAAAACCCTTTATGAAGCTTAATAGGATGCTGTTTCTAAACAACTTTGCAAGAAAGTGGGGATATGCTAGTCATTAGTGATGAGTTTCTAATAGTTTCGGTTTTGGGAGAAGTGTTCGACATCCTTTTCTCTACCTTACTGTATCAGTATTTTAAGGCAACTATTACACACTGTATATTTTTCTTATTCCTGTTTCTGCTAAGCCTTTGACTAAGGAACAGAATTAATTTTTTTTTCTTCAGTCATTTACACTGAGATTTGATATTTTCTGCCTTTTTGGAATCTGTTTGGTTTTGTTTTGTTGTTGGTTGGTTTTTTTTTTTGGTGACCCTGGGAAGAGTAGAATCATAAAATAGTTAGGGTTGGAAAGGACCTTAAGATCATCAAGTTCCAACCCCCCTGCCATGGGCAGGGACACCTCACACTAAACCATCTCACCCAAGGCTTCGTCCATCTTGGCCTTGAACGAGCTGCCAGGGATGGAGCATTCACAGCCTCCCTGGGCAACCCATTCCAGTGCCTTACCACCCTAACAGGAAAGAATTTCCTCCTTATATCCAATCTAAACTTCCCCTGTTTAAGTTTTAACCCGTTACCCCTTGTCCTATCACTACAGTCCTTAATGAAGAGTCCCTCCCCAGCATCCCTATAGGCCCCCTAATAGCTTCATGAGTAGTTTCATGATTAACAAAGGAATACAAGTCAGACTTCAGCAAGTTTTCTTATGAGGTTTTTACGACACCTCATAATTTAACCTATTATACAAATTCACAAAGCAAAATTAAGTTTTTTACATGCACTGGAGGTGGACACGCCTTACCTTTTTTTCTGCTGTTAATTGCTTTCTTAACCTGTGTGGATTCATTTCTATGATTCTTTTTATGATAGTGGAAATACTGAAAAGACTGTTTCTTTTTTTACTTCCCAAATGGGAAATTGTTAAAACATTAAGGTAAACATCCAAATCCTACTTATACTGCTTCATCTCCCTTCAAAGTTCATAATAATACTTCCCTACTTGATTTTAGTCACAACTAGTCAGCTGAGAGTAATCTCATTCTGCATGAATAAAATCAGTTATTGCACAATATCCCACAGACAACATCTGTTGCTGTACATTGGGCAAGCATCAGAGCTGTACCATCAACGTCACTGTTCAGCCCTGTGCTATAGGCTTAAAACAGGTGTAACAAGCGCACAGCCAATGCTGACTTATGCACAAGAATAAATTTATTGTGTTTTTTGTTCTATTTTACTTTTGTCCCTTATATATTTAACTGTGTCTATCTGGACTGCGTTAAGGCCTTTGTCATGGTCTCCCACAACATCCTTCTCTCTAAATTGAAGAGACAGGAGTTTGTTGAGTGGGTTATTCAGTGGATGAAGAATTAGCTGGGTGGTCACATCCAGAGGGAAGTGGTCAATAGCTCAACGTTCAGATGGAGACCAGCATCAAGAGGTATCCCTCAGGGACTCAGTACAATTTAGCAATTTTATCAGTGACACAGACAGTGGGGTCAAGTGCATGCTCAGAAAGTTTGAAGATGACACCAAGCTGAGTGGTGTGGTTACACACTGGAAGAAAGGGATGCCATTCAGAGGGACCTTGATGGGCTTGAGAGGTGGGCCTGTATGAACCTCATGAAGTTCAACAAGGCCAAGTGCATGCTCCTGCACAGGATCAAAGAAACCTCTGGAATTAACTGGGGAACAAAGGGATTGAGAGTAGTCCTGCTGAAAAGGGATTGGAAGTACTGGTGGATGAACAGCTTGACACAAGCCAGCAATGTATGTTCACAGCCCAGAAAGCCAACTGTATCCTGGGCCACACAAAAAGCAGCATGGCCAGCAGGCTGAGGGAGAGAATTCTCCCCCTCTACTCTGCCCTCATGAGACCCCACCTGGAGTATTGTATTGCATCCAGCTCTCAGGCCCCCAACACAAGAAGGATGCGGACCTGCTGGAGCAAGACCTGAGGAGGGCCACAATGATGCTCAGAGGGCTGAAGGACCTTGCCCATGGAGAGAGGCTGAAAGAATTGTGCTTGCTCAGCTTGGAGAAGAGGGTTCTGGGGAGACCTTATAACAGCCTTCCAGTACCTAAAAGGGCCTTATAAGAAAGATGGGAATAGACATTTTAGCTCGGCCTGTAGCAATAGGACAAGGAGTAATGGTTTTAAACTAAAAGAGAGTAGAGTAAGACGAGATAGAGGGAAGACATTTTTTACGATGAGTGTGATGAGACACTAGAACAGGCTGTCCAAAGAGGTGGCAGATGGCTCATCTGTGTAAACATTTAAGGTCAGGTTGGAGGGGCGCTCAGAGCAACCTGGTCTAGTGCAAGGTGTCCTTGTCAATGGTAGAGGGTCTGGAAGTAGATGATTTTTAAAGGTCCATTCCAACTCAAGTCTTCTATGATTCTATGACATAGTACAGCAATATGCTGCACAGAACTGCAGACTCTCTGGCTGAATGTCTTTGTCATCTGATGTGCCTTCTGCTGTAGACAATGTCATGCATGTGTGTTAGTCTTGTACATGTGGTCTCACAGGTCATTTCTAACTTTCATTTTGAGGAGCCTGTGGAGGACCTGTTCTGCTAAAAATCATAATTTAATCTTAACATATCAGCTATACTGACAACAATTAAACTCTGTAGAAAGCAGAACCAGCTGAGCAAAGCTTGGCGTGTACCTGTATCTAGATACGTACACAGTGCAGTCGACACTGTACAGGAAACACTTCCCTCCCTTTCAGGCTTGCCCTTAGTCTCCCACACTTTGGTCCTGACTTGCTTTCTTTTGGTAAGGCCTGAAATAAGAGAGCTTTTATTTTTCTCCTGCTATCTGACTGAAAAGTGTTTTACAAGGCTTGCTGAGAAAAAAGTAATGTTTTTGAGTCCCTACATGCCACCACGGGCAGAGGGAGGAAGGCAGGGAGAGGGGAGCAAAATTAATGCATTCCCTTTATTTCCCATACCCTGCAAAGGCAAGGGAAGCCAAGCCCTTATTACACAGTCTTACCATGAGCCCAGGTACTCATTTCAAATACTGCAGCTGACTGCCTGCTAAGGGTTAAAACCCATTTGAAATGTGCAGAAATGTCTTCTTCGAGATCCTGTTATGCAAATCACTTTGCACTCTTCCTACTCCTCCTTCCTCCTTCTCTTTGAACTTTAATATTTAAAAATTTCTGCTGGTGTCTTTAAAAACATCTTACAATACTTTTAATGCTCCAAGTGACCCCCCCCCCCCAAAAAAAAAAAAAAAGGATTATCTTCTTTCCAGGTTACCTGCAGCTGTCTACCCCACCCTTCCATTGTGGTTCTCCTTGCATATTTATCTCAATATTGCTCTAACTCCTGCTGTCAGAATGCTCTTCTATTTGTGGTCAATTACATTTTAATTTTATGCCAACAGTGTGTTCTTTTACCTTTATTTTGAGGTCTTTGTACCACACTAATCCAAATCTTACCAAATTTAGATTCTGGTTCTATATTTTGTTGTTTCCTATCCTCCTGTCCCCTTTGGGAAACCTCTGAGGCTAACCTTTGTGTGCTACTCCACCTTTTGAAGTCCCATCCAAAACAGCATTACTATTTCAAGACAAACAGCTACTATTTCAAGAACATATGCGAGAATTTTTTGCACTGTTCCCTGAAAGGGTAAGTACAGACAGATAAGAAAAGGAATCAAGATATTGGGAATTAAATGCAGGTCTTTATCATTGCAGTTCAGATCACTTTATCTTCACAACTGATGATTAACTTCCAATTCATCATTACAGTTGGTAAATCATCTTCAAACAAAAGATCTCTGTGGGAAACCCAATGTTCTATGGTCTTTTTATTTTTTTTTCTCTAATCTTATCCTTTAAGTTAATTTTTTCTTTCCAAGGTTTTCAGAAAATTACATCTACGCCTTTCATATTTTGACTGATTTTATGTATTATTGGAAAGCATAAATATTTTAAGGAATAAATGTTTACTCTTTGAACTCCATCAAATTTGCTCCTCTTTTTCCTGTAAGTCCTGGTGATTTCACTGCATATTTAGAATGGATTTTTATATCTTTGTCAGAAAGGGAGTGCTGAAGCCTTCATAGAATCCAAAATGTTAATGGGTTACTACTACTAGTCACCTAATAAAGAAAATAGTGTAACTGTCCCCTCATTTGTTCCACTTTCAGTCAATTGAGTTTGTGAGTAAATTCCAATGAAGCTATTTATAAACCAGTAAAAAACAAATCTGGCTCTATACTTCTCTAGCCCATCATGATTAAGAAATTTTTCTTCACTGCTGCATTAAAGGAGGATCTTGCCTGGATGTTCTCTGTAACCAATTTCCCATTCACATAGCAAAACTCATAACTGGGGCATGGGGTAAAACTACACCATTCTTGTTGATCCTTTGACGTAGAGTCTAACACTACAGTGCTGTTTACTGTAAAATAGTAATCCACATGCTTTGCACCAAGTCATGGTAAACCTTTCAGGTTAAAAATAATCCTCTCACAGCTATTCAACATTTCTCCATGGCCCCCAAAAGACAAATTCTCCTGTGCTTCTGATAAAGAGTAGACCACCTCAGCTTAGTGGGTTACTGAGATTGTAACATCTGACATCCTAGGAACTCACATAAAGGCCAATCACCAAAACTTCTTGTTCAAGAGACTCTTCTTACAAGGTAGACCAGAATTACATGGAAAACAAATGCTTGCAATTTTTTTGCTGTAACAGTTTCTAAATACCAGCTGGCTTGCTAGATTAGAGACACAATAAGCTTCCTTTTCAATCACTAAACCATTAGTATTAGCAATTTGATGCCATACAACACTTTGCAACTGCAAAAGAGATTTCCAAAGCAGATATTTGAGAATGCAAGAGAATCAATGCAAATTCATACAGTGAAAAAGTACCTATTTCATAAACCGGCTGTCCAGAATGGAAATATTTTCATTTGTAATTATGGTGGTTAGAGATTCATCTGCATAACACAAATTTTACTAGAGAAGTTTGGTTTCTTGCTAGTATTAAATTTTTATTCAATTGGTTCTTTTTTCCCTGAACCTTACCATGAATTCTTTATCATGTGTTGTTTATAAAATATTCAAGAAATATACAGCTTTAGCTGCAAAGACATATTTCCCTCTATCATACTTTATTAACATAAAGACCAGAACCACTATGAACCTCACAATAAATTAACCACAATTAACAGAGTGGGTTGGGGGGTGAATCTAAAATAATAGTTAACAAAAAGCTCTAATAGCACCAAAAAAATAAAATGAGATGATGAGAAGCATAAACCTAACAGCTTACATAGCAAAATACTTCTACACCCTAGGGCTCCCTAAGGCAACATGCACCCACCAACCAAAGCTCAAGGTAAGTTTCATTACAAAATTATTATCTTTGCATATTTGTATTGTATATTTGCAATTAAATATACAAAGGGTGTGCCTGGTGCTCAGCTAAAAAAAAAAAACAAAACAAAAAACAACAACAAAAGAAAAAACACAAACAAAACACAAACAAAAATACCCAAACCAGTGGTAGCTTGATGTCTGTGAACACTTGATATGTGAATGAAAAATTTAAATTAAATCAATTAAAAATACAGCTATTTAACTCCTTAGTCATATCAACACCTACAATGTGCCATCCCTTTTTCTTTTTCTACACCAGTTCTCCATAGAATATTCAGTCAAACTGAAGGCCTTGCTGTTACACTTCAAAACCCTCTAAGGAATTGATTTAAAATACTTGTGGGAGCTCCACTCTTCACAACACTAACATCCCAAGAGAACCATGTTCCCCAGAAACTTTGAAGATCTCACCCTCAAAGATGACACTTAGGATTACAGGAGACAGGACTATTTCCACAGAGGACTTCAGCTTGGGTTCACAACAGAGGAGTTTACAGTGATCATAAATATAATATTGTTATATTGAATATAACAAGGTAAAATTCACTTCTGTAGTTTAGTATTCTTAATAGTGGAAGAGAAAAAGTAAAGATAAAAAAGGGACAATACTAGAAGAAAGGGAGCACAGAGGAATGAAATTAAAAAGCTATACAATCCCAAATATTATGTAGAATGTAAAACATCAGCATTGCATATTATGTTATTTCTTGGAAAACGCAGTTTTGGCAGTGAAGACACATGAAAAGATAGACAGAATCAGATTGAAAAACGTGGTTTTATGAGTGTGATTTATGCCTGTGTCAAACAGAAATATTTAGACCTGACAGGAAAACACCTGCTGACTTTTATTAACACAATCTGAGAAAGGCGCATCCCATTTACACTATATGGGTCAGAGTTTGGCCCATATTTTTTCTTTGGTACTTGGACTAGAAAGGATCTAAAAAGTGCTTGTCAGCTTAAAGGTTTCCTTCTTTACAAATTAGATGGCCACACAAGCAAAGGATTATCAAGTGGTGATATAACGCACACAAAAAATACACAATGTGAGGGGTTGAAATAAACCCATGAAACCAGGCCAGAGTTAAGCCTATCAGTCTATCTTTACCTTATCTCCCTGTGTCTGGCTATTGCAGTAATCTTGTACAAAATCATTCAAGGATATTTTGTCCCATGTGTGCTGTAACACTGACCTCAAGAAGGCATAGTGCTGGATTTATACATAAACGAGAGCTTTAGTTTCCATTTTTATTGATTTTTATGGACTTAAGTTAAAACCATTTAGTTATTTGAAGGCTTCTTTCTTCTTAATGTTATTTATTTAAATATGTCTCAAGGATATAGCCTTCTACATGCTGCAGGAACATGGATCATTGACATGCAATATTACAGTAATTGGTAGTATCGATTCTTGTTGCTTGTTATAATGATAATGTGCGCTAAGACTATTACAATGGATGTAACAGCAAAAAGGCACAAGTATTCCCCTCCTCGCTGAAACAGTAGTCAACTTCAGAATTTTATTCAAAGTGACAAAGACCTTTCTTGTGGACCTTATATTCATAGAATCACAGAATCATAGAATGGTTAGGGTTGGAAATAACTAGTTCCAACCCCCATGCCACAGACAGGGACGTTTCACACTAGACCATGTTGCCCAAGGCTCTGTCCAACCTGGCCTTGAACACTGCCAGGGATGGAGCAGTCACAACTTCTTGGGGCAACCCATTCCACTGCCTCACCACCCTCACAGTAAAGAACTGCTTCATATCTAACCTGAACATCCCAGTTTAATTTAAACCCATTACCTCTTGTCCTATCGCTACAGTCCCTGATGAAAAGTCCCTCTCTGGTGTCCTTGTAGGTCCCCTTCAGATATCAGAATGCTGCTGAGGTCTCCATGCAACCTTCTTTTATCCAGGCTGAACAGCCCCAACTTTCTCAGCCTATCTTCATACGGGAAGTGCTCTGAGCCCCTTGACCATCCTTGCAGCCCTCCTCTGGACTACCTCCAATAGCTCCATGTCCTTCTTATGTTGAGGACACCAGAGCTGCACACAATACTCCAAATGGGGTCTCACGAGAGCAGAGTAGAGGGGCAGGATCACCTCCTTCGTCCTGCTGGTCATGCTCCTTTTGATGCAGCCCAGGAAACGGTTGGCTTTCTGGGCTGCGAGCACACACTGAAGCCGGCTCATGCTCATTTTCCCATCGACCAACACCCCCAAGTCCTTTTCCACAGGGCTGCTCTGAATTTTTTCTCTGCCCAACCTGTAGCTGTGTCTGGGATTGCACCGACCCACGTGTAGGGTTAGGGTTAGGCTTGGTTGCATTCAGCTTGGTTGAACTTCATAAGGTTGGCATTGGCCCACCTCTCAAGCATGTCAAGGTCTCTCTGGATGGCATCCCTTCCATCCAGCGTATCAAGCAAACCACACACCCTGGTGTCATCAGCAAACTTGCTGAGGGCGCACTCAATCCCACTGCCCATGTCGCCGACAAAGATATTGAACAAGACCAGTTCCGACACCGACCCCTGAGGGACACCACTCGTTACACCACTCCATCTTCAGTTGGGCATTGAGCCATTGACGACAACTCTGAATGCAGCCATCCAGCAAATTCTTTATCCACTGGGTGGTCCATCCATCAAATCATTCATATGAGTAGCACTACTAAAACCCACAAGAGGAGCAGACACATGAGTGAGCTATTTAGAGGACTGCAACCATGACTCTTTACAGTAAGTCAAAAACTATCTTCACTCTTTTACATTTAACACAAAAAGATACTGATCCATGATAATTCGTTTTTCAAAGCCTTGCTCCCTATTTCAAATTAGAACACACCAAGGCTTCTACCCAAAAGAAGTTGTCTATTTTGTCCTGGAGTGTTTGCAAAACCATACAAAAATGTGCTCAAGGTAAACCTGCAAAGTCTAGTATTCCATGCACTAGAACTGTAATGAACAATTCCATGGTTATATCATTTTCGGAACATCTCTATCCCAAAAGCAGGTGGAAACTTGACAAAGCTATTTACCTTCTTCCACTTCCTCCCTACAGTACCACTGCCATTCTGCAAGTTAGATTCACCAGAGTATGCCAAAAGCTTTATAGCATTTCCATCAGCCTTGTTCCGTTGGATCCACAATATTACATGACATGACCACAGCTGTGTAGTACCTCTCCTTGGCAAAATACCCACCAGGATATTTTACACCCTTGACCATAAGTACAGCCCGAATAATGGTACCTGATGGTACAAGCTCCTTTACTCTGAACAGGCAAAATGATAAATCGCATCAATTATCCTTTTATTCATATAGGATAAATATATACATGCTTATTACTGCTCCTGCTTACTATCCTATTTCTATAAACCCATGTGGAAATTAATATCATGAACATACTCAGATTAGTTTTAGCTGTCTTAATTGTAAGAAAAATGATCCAAACTTGTTCAAAAGTAGTAAGTGTACATCCAGGCCTGTGTCATATGTACATGCACAAGATACTTTTTCATTGCATCTGTCAATCTGCATGACAGCTACTTGTTTTACTTTCATCACCTGACTGACAGAACATCTGACCTGAGGCTGTGCCTCAACCAAAGTTTTCAGTGACATGTATGATGTGGTCCTGCCAGAAATTAATCTCTTCCTGTAAAATTATCAGGTAATATGATCATGACATACCATCTGGATTCACCAGGCTATTTTGTCTTTTTTAAGAGGTATTCATTTAACTTCTGAAAGGTCAGATTTGAACCATCTGTGATTTAAACTGGCTGGGGTATTTGTGATGCAGGTAAAACTTCAGCTCAGACAGTTCAGTAGACTGAAGACCTGAAGATAATTAGGAAAGAAAATAATTGGAACCACACTGAAATACCTGACATTGATTTATTTGGTTCTGTATAATGATAATAAATTTTGAGCTAATTTACCACTATTTTATATTAAAATATTATGATTTTTTTTCCAGCTTTACCCTCCAGCTTTGATCAAGGAACATTAATTTCACATTATATTTGGCTGCACTTTGGAACTTTTTTGCTCTGGACTATTGAATGCAGCATTAGAAACACAGCAGAGATGAGCCAGGATCCAGAAACTGTTGCAATATGGTTAGTCACTATTACCAAGGTCCATGTGAGCCCTGAAACCATAACTGATGTCTACATATGAAAGAAAATATTTGGAATTTCAACAGTATTTCAGATACCTATCGGTATTTTGGATACTCACCCTAACCAAACAGTGTTATCACTCTACTGATCAGATATTAGAAAGGTAAGGTTTAAAGATAGATAACATCTTTCAGTAGGCCTGGTAAACTAATTAGAAAAAGAAGGTTGGTGCTATAATATATATATATATATATATATATATATATATAAAGGTAGAATTGATTAATATCACTGAATTAAACCAAAAAGTTCTTTCCAACTTCAACTTACATGGAGTTAGCTGTTACTTTACCCTGAGGAAAGGACACGTGCATAAAATTGTATCTTCTTTTCACTACATTAGCAAAGGGAAAAAATCATGGACTAGCACTGCCAAAGTAACCTGATATTTTAGTAACTATGTATCACTTCATGAGCTTACAAGGAAAAGAAGGAAGAAGTAAAGAAATAAAGCAAAAAGCTAAAACTAGAAGCTTTCATTTCCTCAAATATTCTACCAGTCATCAGTTTCTTTTTTCTTTACTTAAGACTGTAACAGAAGTTACAGTAAATTGACAGCAGTCACAAATCCTAAATACAGAGTCAAGCTTTGAGAAGCTATGCAGTAAATGAGCCCTCATTTCATTTTACCACATCACTAAGACTTCTCAATGGCCTTTTCTTTGCATATATTATATGCTCTCTGCTTCTTTTCTTTTTCTTAAATACGGCTATACTGTCACTGCCATAGGAAAAAGAAACCTTGAAAACTATTTATTAACTGCAAAGAGCAAAAAGCTGATTCCACATAATAAGGTTATAATTGTAATAATTGAATGCTAGTGAAACAATTGCCTTATATCTTATGTTTGTGCTGAAAAGAGTTCAATGAACTAAAGTGCTGTATATACTTAATCTAAAACCATTTGAAAATAATCAGCAAGTGAACTTATGCTTCCAGTATTTTCCATAGAAATCTAACCCCGATGGCAAATGAACTGCATATAAAGTTGTACTTGAATCTAAGGCAAAGTGTACCCCTCACCATTTGAATTAATGCGAGAACAAAACATGAATGTGGTTTTGACAATAAATGTCTCATGTCATAACAAAACTATATGGTCTGTTCCTGCTTTTAATTCTTTAGGTTTTTTTCCCCACCAGAGAATGCCAGAAGCAGCTAGACCAAATTGCCTTGATTTTCCATAAACATATACACAATATAGGATACACATTACGAAAGGCAGTTACTATTTTAGGAAGTAATCCTATATTCTCTAGCCAAATTCTGAGTAGCATCTTACATGTTGTGATTAATAATAATTATTATGGCTTTTGCACTGTCAATACGAAGTTTATCCACATTCTTATTAACTGTCCTAACAATGCCCTAGGCTCACTTTTAAAAACCAAAGCAGCATGAAAGCACATTGGATTTAGCTATTTATCTCTACTTAAATTTACTCTATACAAACATTTGTTTGAAAAACTGGCATAGAATACAGTGACTTGAGGGTGTTTGCTTCCCCTTTACAGACACTACAAATGTCTTTTTTCCTCAAAAGGTCAAATTTTCAGTAGTTAGAATTGGTGAAAACAAGTGTTTTTCAAACCATTATTTGAAAAACCCTTCCACCAATGCATATCTGTGCATGCACAACAAGGCTGTGGTGTAATTGTAATTTTGTACTCAAAACCACAATATATAACAATTACAAAATACATAGAAATAGGGTGTTCTGCTGTTACCTATGCTTTCATACATGTCAGTCCAACAGATCAGTCTAAAATATTCTTTTTGCATTTGTATTATGCATGAAGTATATTTGCATTTTACTTCAGTAATACTAATCTAGCTCCCTGAACTCCAACCAGCATCTTCCACTGCACATCAGCAGGAGTCCACAACTAGATTTTACTGCTAAGGTAGAAAATTAAATGGCAATTGTGTCTTAATAATTTAATGTGTCATTTACAAATGCTATAAGATGTCCTCAATGAAAAGTCCTTGTATTACTTAAGAGTACCTCTGCCCTGTACAGCCTGCAAAGCAAAATTAAAGTATCTGACTGAATATATTAATAGTACATTTCATTTTTGAAAGCAGTGAAAATCATCTCAGACTAATAGGGAAACTTACAAATGACCTAAACATTGTAAGATTCACAAACCCCTACTCAAAGTGTACAAGAGCCCTGAAACATTATGTTTCCATATACAGATGGGAGATCAAAAGTATGTATTAAAAACAAAGTAAACATCCCCTCTAAAGCAAAGCATATACTGCATAACCAAATTCTGCTTTTTTAGATGAGAAATGGGGAATACTAGCCAGATGTGACAGACATCATTCATATTGCTAAATGCTCTTTAAGAAGGAAATACTTCTAGGAAGAGGATGGTAAAAGAATCATAGAATAGGTAGGGTTGGAAAGGATCTTAAGATCATCTAGTTCCAACCCCCCTGACATGGGCAGGGACGTTTCACACTAGACCATGTTGCCCAAGGCTCTGTCCAACCTGGCCTTGAACAATGCCAGGGATGGAGCATTCACAACTTCTTTGGATAACCTGTTTTAGTGCCTCACACCCTCACAGTATAGATATTCTTCCTTACATCTAAGCTGAACTTCCCCTGTTTTAGTTTAAACCCATTAAACTCTTGTCCTATCACTACAGTCCCTGATGAAGAGTCCTTCTCCGGCATCCTTATACAACTGCATAAAATATGGGTTTTCAGTAAGTGTTTAGCAGATAAAAGTGAGAAGTGATAGAAAAGGTATACCCTTTTTAACCATTATCATTACTGAGGCTACAACAAAGCTTCAGATAGGTCAAGCCCAGCAACCTCAGAGAGCATCTGAATTGCACAGCAGTATCATGCCAAGTCTTCCAAACAGCCTGAATCACCACAGAGGCTAAGGGACTTTTTAAACATATGGTTAGGTATTCTTGAACAGACACAACTCAGTTAAGGTTGATGAGTCCTCCAGATTACGACAAACAGCAAGAGGGAACAAACTCATCCATTACACAGTGGTGAGGAGCTGACAGTTGGGGAGTTCATTAAACTAATGAATAAAGCTGTGACATCTTCCCAACCATTCCATGAATTCTAACCTGTCAGTGGTTTCAAATCAGACAAAAAAAAGCAAGATTCAAAATTGAGCTTCCACTACCTGGTGTTAGCTCACTCAATTACTTAAGCAATACAGTATGTCCAATCTAAATTAACAAACAGAATTATCTCCAAATACTGTTTTCTCGGATGCCACATACGCACAACTGCAAACTAACAGTCTGCAATCATCTTGTTGCAAGCTTATTTTAACGAGTTCTTCAGTCCATCAAGCAACTAGATGTAAAAAAGAAGTAGAAAAGCCTCTGAAATATCTGGTAAATATTTAAACATGCTTAACTTTCTCTAGAGCAAGTACAGCGTAATTAACCCTGACAGTTCTGGAAAGCACAGCATTAGAAAAATTTCTTCACCACAAGTGTCAAGCACTGGAACAGGCTGCCCGGGGCAGTGGTATAGTCACCATCCCTGAAAGTATTTAAAAGACACGTAGATGTGGTGCTTAGGGATGTGGTTTAGTGGTGAACTTGGCAGTGCTGTGTTAACAGTTGGACTTAATGATCTTAAAAATCTCTTCCAACCTAAACTATGATTCCCATACCCACAAGTGTTCTATTTTCCTCTAAAAAAAAGACCATAAGACTTAGCCTTATTTTGTTGCAAAAGTATCATTTACAAAGGCTTCTAATAATATTAGTTCTACAAATAACTTGTCTCATCCTAATAAACTATCCAAAACTAGTGCAAGGGGAAGAAAGATTTCCAAAAATCAGAAGAGGTGGTTGTTACTAATGTGAGGCTCTATGTCAAGCAAAACAGACCAGTGAAGGTTCTTAGAAAATCTAAAATTTACATAGGGTAACTTTTATTAGATATTAACTTCACAGTAACAAACACCTTCTATCCACATATATCTAATCTTAGAGTTGTGCATAATATATAGGAGAACATGTTTATATCACCATCCTGAACATACAATGACTTGTCCCTGTGCCCTGAATACTCCTACCTTTCCCAATAACTCCAAACACTTGGCCTGGCAAAAGACTTCCCTTATTCCAGTACCAGTTCCAACAGTAACTCTTGTATCAGTAGGGTGCTGATGGAAAGGCACTTTGTAGGGAGCTTTAGCCACAGCCAAGGTGGAGGCAAGGGAAACACAGTAGTTTTACAGAGCCTTTGAGCTGGAACAAGTCATCTAGAGAAACTATGTTTTTTTTCAGTGAGGACAAGAAACTCAAAAGCAACCTCTTGGCACATCCCAAGAGATGACTACCAGAAACTAGAATGGCATTCATACATCTTACAAAGGGATGGCATCACCCATCTTCATTGCCATTTTGCAACAAGTTTTTGAGCAAGTAGGGTGTTCTGCAGTTGACTACAACTTAAAGCTTAGTGTGATAGTAGTGGTGTTGATTTCAACATGCCTTAGTAAGTAAAACTGTTGGGGTGAATGTTTATTCTGTGAGAAAGCAGTAGTAGAGGCAATTTTTCCCAAAAGTTCAGTGCTCACAAGAAGTACCATTGAAGCTACAGAAAAAAAAAAAAAAAAACTAAGTCTGTGAGATGCTAGAAAGGAGATAGTAAAAGCTCTTAAAAAGGGAGAGGTACTTGGATATGTGCCAGTAACCTCCCCTTTTTGAAAAATACCTGCAATTTAGAATCTTGCGATCCCAAGGACTAGTTCTTTCAAAAAACCAAAACAAAACAAAAATAAATCTGAGCTGGACATAAAATCAGAACTGGGAAATACACTTTTATAGTGTTTGTGTGTATGTGTACATATATATAAAATTTTATTTATTTATTTATTTATAAAAAAAAAAAAAAAAAAGGAAAACATGAACAAGTGTAAGGGAAAACTCCACAACTGTTTCCTTACACTGGAACTCTGGCTCACAGTTGTTAGCCAGGTTTTTTACATTACAGTATGCAATAATCGAAGGTCACGAGTGTATATCCCCCATTGCTTTTAGTTCACAGCTAAACCAAAATGAAGGTAGGTGACGAACACTTCTTGATTGTTTCTGTCAATCATTTTTCCAGCTGAAATGAGAAAAACTACACAGGGTTAACTGAGAAAGCAGAGCTGGAGCTCCTTTGACATAAATGGGAATTGAACTCATGAGACTTTGCTGCTAAGGAAGGTTTGGAACGTATTTTCATCTTTCTCAGGATTTTTTAAAATTCTCTAGGCATCTTGCAAAGCCCACATTTATTCACTGGCATTTAGGGAGTGAACCAAATCCATTGAAGTCAATAGGAGTCTTTTCATTGACTTCAGGGACCTTTAGATCAGTTTTTTAGAGAGACTGACAGAACAGAGTTGGAAGGAAGATCTGATAAAGCTTCCCAATTTGGTCCAGACTATGGCCATTGTATTTTTACTCATTTAAGGATCTGTAACACAGACTTTTTCTTCAGCCATATGTGAATAAAAACAACACTGACAGACTTCTTTTACTGTAGTAGATGTTATGAGCACTAGATAGTGACCTGAGGAAATAAACTGTATCAATTTCAGACAATTCGTGGAAGAAGGGAAACATGACCCCACATACATTTTTTCCTATTGTTGAACATACATTGGATTAGTTATTGAAGAAAGTGAAAGAATATAGTGAAATGTTAAATATATGTATTTTTAACTGAAGTTCACATATAAAAAACTATCCCAAATTTAACATTATAATGACTAATTTAAGTGTGACAGCATGACAAAATAATATGGTTTAAATGAAAAGGTTTTAAATGAGAAAAATTAAAACATTTATCTTCAACTGCTACACAAGAGATTTTCTATTCTGTTCATTCAACCTACTCTTGTTAGCTGATATGGTTTAAATATTAATATCAACATAAAACATAAATGAGAAAAATAAGTTTTGGACCCCCAAAAGCAATTGTCCACATTCTAGTAGAAAAATGGAGCTTATTATTCGCTTACATGTCACTTTTGAAAGCTGCACATAAGATAAACACAAAATACACAAAGAACAAAATTATTAAATTTAGCCTCACCAATTATCATTGGTCACTGGCTGTTTCAAGGATACAATTAGGTTTACAGCTCTGGAACCAGTCCTGCACTGTGTCTGTGCACAGCTTCATGACAAGGCCAAGTGTGAAGTTTGGTAAGGACTTCTCTAATTCTAGCCTAAGTATTTTAACATGTGTCTCAGCCTTAATATCTTTCTTGCATTTTAAGGAAATTTTTGAAGCTAAATATTCTACATCAAAGAGCATTTATCCTACACATGGGTCTTATTACACATTTATTACACATTTTAAAGTAAACTCCAAGTCTCAGGCCATTCAGCTGGTCTCAGCAGCAGAAGCTGAAAAACTGAATCTACACAGGAAAAGCAGCTATTTACTTTCCCCTAAATCAGAAGCTGTTCAGAGCCTACTGTAGTGGTTTTTGGTTTTAAATTTTTGGAAACTACCCTGTCCTGGCACAGAAATGGGCGATCCTGTAATTTTACAGACTTTTTCAATGCCTATCTTCTTAGAACCTCCAGCCATTGGTTACAGATTCACATATTAACTATGTATTGACATCTTTAAGGACTAAAACATATGGCCATTCAGTGACTGCCATTAAACCAGTCACAAGTCACTTAAGTACTTCAGTGATACAAAGCCTCCACACAGGCTAAGAGAGAGAACATCCCCTTGAACCAGAAAAGATGACTAGAGAATTCATCAACTTTTAGAAAGGCACATTAACTCTTAAAGACTATTATAAGCAAATGAGATTAAAAGCTTTGCCAATAGCATGTGGCTTTATGTTGGACTCTTGAGAGATTCTATACAGACCACTTCCTAATTCCTCTTTAATTTTTATTTTCAAGTTACTTTTTAAAAATTAAATTCCTTTTAATGTGTTACAGACTTCCTTTGCTATTGCCCTTATCTTCATACCATCTCCTCAGTACTTTTCTGCCTCCGCTCATACTTTCTAGTCCCACTCCATTTTTCCTTTCACATAATGTTTTACTGCTTTACCCTTGCATTGCTTTCAGTTCCTTTCCTATGTGCCTTTCCATGTACTTCCTCCTTTAGCTCCTTTCTTTTCTCCTTTAGTCTTCCCATTTTCCAGAATAATTAATTCCCTCCACCCTTTTCCCCCAGTCAATTTATTTGATGTGTTTTAAGGTATGCAGCAGTGTGCTCTTGGGTGACAGAGTACTACAATGTAAAAGTAAAAAACAAACTCCAAATTGTGTCAACAAGGATTGCTATTACTAGGCTGATCAAGTCTGACTTCAGACTTGTTCGGATTACCTGAAGGTTTTGTCATGTTCTTTGCTTTTGTTTTTACTTTTTGTTTGTTTTGGTTTTTTGTTTGGTTTTCTGGTTTTGTTTTTGCTTTTGCCTATAGTAGACACACACGTGGTTTAGCAGCCACTGCTTTTGTTTAAGTGTAGCCTGAAATAAAAGAGATATCCCCCGAAGTCTCCTATATCACATAATTTTCCGCATACTTTACCTAGAACCTGTGAGCCTAAAATCCAAATCAGTCTCACTCTGAATTGCACAAAGCTCTTCCCAGCTCCTCAAAGATCAAGCAGGTCTGTGATTTGTCTTATTTTGCCCCACACATCCATTAGGTGTTTCAGAGACAACTACTTTATTTTGCAGTCTCAAAGGGCTTCTGTACTGCAGAACAGAACACCTCCTCATGGCAAACCTCTTTTTGCAGTTTTCAAAGTCTGCAATATTAGAATGGGATAAACCAAGTGATTCTCAGCAACGATGCTGAAAGATTTTTAACACCTTAGGTCTTGAGGAGTACCAGGAAACAGATTTCTAAACATTAGAAATCCAAACTAATTAAAAAAACAATCATCATTGACATTGTTGGACACAAAGCATTATAGTGACATTTAACAATGCGACAGTGAGTAAGTAGTTGCAAAATTCTAGGGTTGTGCACATATTTTAACAGTGGTAAGCAGTTGCTTCAGTGACCTATAAAAATCCTTTCTTAGTTCTTTTTGTGCAAAGCATTTTCATTTATATTTTTACAGCTCTGCCCACTCCCCAGCCTGACATTTAATTATGAATTCTCAAGAAACCTTCTATGTAAAAAGTTCCTTTTGTACAAGAGCCTTGACAATAGGACAGAAGGTCCCCATGATTTTGCCTGTCTTTTAGCAAATCATGAGCTCATATAAGCAAACCTCATTATCTGTCAGCATAAACTGCTCTATTACATTGCTACTGCCAAAAACCCTGCTGCGCAGGCAGCACATAGGCATTTCAAGCTTACCGGCAGTATATCATTGAGTCCACCTGAATAGACTACTTCTGTATCTTTGGAATCCTAGAAAGTAACTTTGCTACTGATGTTCCTGTTTGTAGAGATTTTAAAATCTTAAAAATGAGATAGACAAAGATTACTAAGAGTCTCTAATTGTGCCAATCTCATATATACATACATATGACCGTCATTTATAAAAGTAATGAAGGGAAATAACGGTTGAAAAATTAACTCTTGCAATTGTAAAATTCATATTTTTCTTTAATAGCAATATTCATGATCCAGAAACTTTATAAAAATACAGACATCTGCCAAGAAAAAGCTCACAGTTATTTGAAAGATTCTGCTCATTAAATGATCTTCGCATTCTCGTTGTTGTTTCGCTTTTGGGATATTTGCTGTTTTCTTGGATATTCTGTCTTCTCTGCAAAGCCAGAGACTGCTGCACAACAAGTTAAATGAAAGAATTTCAGAATCCTAACTAGCTGTCAACTTTAGTGTATCTTGCACATAGATTGTTTTGTTTATAACCACCTGTGTATATACGTGAATTTTGGAAAACTGGTGGCTTCCTTACGGAAATTCTGCTATACACAAATTACAAAAAGCATATGGAAATAGTGTAGCAAATTAAATGCAGATTACTTTAAAAATTATCAATAAAGCAGGTTGTGGCACTTCAGTTTCATGTGCTCAAATTTTACCGAGCACTCCAATTTACGTGTTGTCATCATTAGAGTTAATATTTACATGCTCCAATCACACTAAACTAGCAGGTCCTTAATTTCAGTGATTTTTCAGCAGTTGCTCTAATTTCTGCCTCTTCACTTGTAGCTGGCAGTTGTTCTCCTTTTGCTACTGAGACATCACACCCAGCTGGGTAGGTATACCTACACTTCTTCCATATCAGTGATACATAGTAAATGTTCTTACTTGCATTAACTTGTTCAGTTTTACTTAGAGAAGTAAAGATAAAAGAAGTTAGTAATATGAGCAAGCATCAGTAGCAAAACTAGGCAGCCCAAGATGTGCAAGTGAAAGCAATACATGAAGTGGATGTTTCATAAAAAATGAGATTGATTAGTATCTATTGAGATTGCTATCATATAAAAGATAGATGACACGATGTTACCCATCTCTAGATATTAAATGCATATCTATTTACTGCTATTTGTGCCTCGTCTATGCTAAACCCTCCAGCTACTGAAAACAGCATACTTTTATCTGAGCAACATCCTAGATGATAGCAGTAGTAATAGCATTAATATCTTATATGCATTCCTATACACAGCTCTCATCTAAAAGTAGCACACTTTACCCTCGTTAAAACAGCTTGTTGCATTCCATTTCTGTGACTGGGCTCACAAGGTCAGACCCTTGCATACACTGCAAACCCCCATCAGAAATGCTCAGTGTTAAAAAGCTCTTGACACACTTCATGTTAGGCAGCACATTCCAAAAGCAATAAGAACTGATGGTGATTACAACAAATTTTATAAGATAGTAAAATAGACAACAGAAAATGTAAAGACAGCAATATATGGGGCAGATGAGAGTGCAAGGCTCTTATTCTGCCACCACATCCATAAGGCAATTGATCTCCAAGACAGAAACTCTAGTGTCACCCAGCTTGTCTCAGGATTCTGTTGACAGCCAGTCCACAAACAAAAGCTTTGGCGCCTGCTTTAGGACAAACCCACCCAGTCATTTTCCCAGCACAGGAGCTGTGCCTTTTGACAGGCAATGCTGAAGCGGGAACAGAGAAACCTGAACATAAGCACAGTCGTGCGATATCAACTTGTGACTATTGGGGACCACCACCACAACCTATGATTGAAAGGTCCTGGATAATTTTCTAAGAGAAGAGACTTTCTTCAAAGCCTCACGTACCAGCTCAGTTCTGCCTCTACAGCCAGCCTGCACCAGAACTTGAATAACCCTACTGCCATCGTCTGCAGAGATTGCAAGAGACAGGATCTGTTTTTACATAAGCAAGTAAGCATGATACCCTTCAGAGCCAGTTTTTTGACTTACTAAACGATACATTTGAGAACACACTGAGAATACTATTATCGGGAGCTCTCTTTCCTCTCATTCACAGAAGTAGCATCATCCCCTTTTAAATGGGAAATAATAATTATTTCCATGTCTTTATTAAACAGCTAAATCCAACACTTGTGGCACTTCAGAGACAAGTTGACAAAGGCTGACCAAGTGCAACAGATTTTGACACAATAGTATTTTCAATTACTGTGAAATGGCACTACAGGCACCATACATTATTCTGGCTGACCCCCAGCACAGCAAAGATGGTGATCCCCCACCACTGGGTGCTGCAAGGGCAGAAACAGAAATCATTTCCAGCATAGCAGTCAAACAGTGACAAGGAACTTATACACAGCAAAGATCCCAATAGGTGGAAGATGAGGGAAAGAGAAGGTCAAACACAGGCAAGGGCCTGTTGGGAGCTCAGCACATTCCTGTAGCCATAATGCTCAGGTAAACCATTTCCTTCCAAGGGCTCCCAGGCGTACAGGTAGTTTGACTTTTACCTAAAGTAATAAGGTTTTAACATTCAGCATTCAAAAAGTTTTACCACCGCTAGTGGTGAAAATGTTCTTTCCTGTCACCAAACAGATTGCAGTTTAGCAACTGAAGGGAAAACACATTTGTTTGAACAGTTAATTCATTCTCCTGTGGGCTGGAAGCCATCTCGTAAGTAGCTCTTCGTTCTGGAAACAAAACCACCACCAGCAGCAGCAGAGGGTGTGGGAGGGGGGAGAGCACCTACAGGATCTCTTGATCCTGGAACAATATTAACTGGGATACTTTGCCACTGCATGCTAACACTTCAGTAAAATAATGCTGACATCTCTCCATTCTTAATAATCCCCCAAAATAAGTTCTCAGATGTTATCCCAGAGTTCACAGATATGCTGAAGATGACACAGACCAATGCGCCAGCACGATCCACCTAACTTGAAGCAGTCATTTCCCATTTCCATATTACATGAGGCAAGAAATCAAACAAGCCTCCTTTTCACACTCAGCTCAGACTACAGTTGGGCACAACTATGACTGGGACACCTGGGGTAGGACTCGCAGCAGGGCATAAAGCAGCACAGGCTTTATTATGTTGGTTTTTGGTTGTTTTTTTTTTTTACAGGTGCCTCTTCTCATTATTCTGTGAAATTTTTCCATCTATAAATCTGTATTAAAACCCCACTCTGCAGCACCTAGGTGCAGCCGCCAAGTACAAGTGCCAGCAGTGCCTGCGGCTGACAGGGCCGGCGTCGCCCTGGCAACCGAGCAGGCCTCGCAGCATCACAGCCTTCGCCCCGGACTTGAGGGGAGCGGTGAGGCTCCGCGCCGGGCCGGCCCCCCCGACAACCGGCTTCTCTTTCCAGAGGTTTGTAACATGGCTAGAAAAATTCGTCCCTGGCAAAAGCAGGGCACAGAAGGGTCAGGCTCTGTGGATTTCTCCCTCCCTTGCCGTTGTTTACAAGCCAGGATTAAAATAAAACTTCTTGCTAAGGAATGTGAAAAACTGAGCATAAATTGGCTCACCCTGAAAATTATTAGGCCATGAAAACTTAAATTTGACAAACTGCTAATTTGCACTATTTAACTGCTTTTTATAATCCAAGTAGCAGTGTAAATAAGATAGATAATAAAATCTGATGAGAGATTAATGTCTGACTGAAGCAGTAATTCCTTTTCAAAGAAATATAATCAACAGATTTATGATGCAGAGTGGAGGAGCTATCACAATTTAATGGATAATGGAGTACAGGCCAAATCTTGCTCCCAGTTTTACTAAACACATTCTAGTTCTAGATACAGAGTAGAAGTTTTGAATAGTTTTAGTGCATTCATTTTTTCTGGTAGTATTTCTCGCCTGTGGAAAAGGTATGCAAAGCTATGTGGTTACTAAAACACTTCACTGAAAGATCAAGAAAAATCAAGAACATAAATTTAAGTAGGAAAAAACTGAAAGAAATATTTGCATCACTTCACAGTAGTCATCCATAAAGCAGTGAAAAATTGCTGTGGTAAAGAGAAGCAGGAGCACTTCAATGAGGAGAGGGGCTGGAGACACCTGAGCCTCAGATGCAGCCCACATACACCACAGGCAAAGCACAGCCACCATTTCAGGGCCCACTGAGGGAAAAGGGCTCCAGCCTCCCCAGGTCACAGTGCAGCACCAGGACTACCTGTGAGGAGTCAGTTCAGGTTCAGGGAAATTTTACATCACCTTAGAGTAACTGGAAATCTTTAATCTGCATACAATCCACCTCCCAGCAGGAGGACACGTAATCCCCCAGATCACTGACAAGATGTACAAATTGGGAGAGTATTAGTACTTACAGAAAATGCAAGGCCATTGAGAGGTTAAATGAGGAACTGATAATCAAAAGCAGAACTCATACTGTGGGTGTCACTGTGCAATGAAACAAATTATCAATGGATGTGAAAAACAAAGTGATCAGTTGTCTTTAGACTAATGCCAGAAGTCCATACAAAAATAAGATAAATATTTAAAAGCTTCCATTTGAGGAGAAATTAGACAAAAATCAGAATTATCAAATGTGGTGGGAGGATTCATGACTGGAGTGTTTGAAGCCTCCAAATACATCCAGTCAGGAAGAACAGCACGCCTTGCTAGGGCTGAGGAGACAAAGTGTTACTGCTTCCAATTATTCACACATCAGACATCCATACCCTGGAATGGATTAAAGTCCTATCTGACAGCAGTAATCATTAGCATTTATTACAGTGTACCATATTACATCAAAGAGCAAGATTTAACATGTATGATAGAGAGAAGAAAAATGCATTATCCAATGTGACATCAGTCTGGAGGACATATGCTAGTTATCTTATGCTGCCGTTACTAAAGTATTTCTAAAGAAGGTGTAAATGATCACAGCCTGGTTACACTGGGTGTGTACAGACACAGCTCATGCCCAAGACACATCCATAAATGCAAATGATAAGAGGACTTGTTAATTGTTCCAGAAAAAAAACCAAAACATCAAGAAAGAGGCATAAAAATTATTATTAAGTACTTCTGTTTATATCTGTAAAACCAGAAGGTATGTGGATTTGCTACACAGTTAATTTAACAAGTTTTATTCCTACATTAATTAAAGAAAACCAGTCATCTACTAATGGCGGATTTTAAAAATGAGCAAGACCTTTCAATGCGTTTTTCTACAGGAATTAGCTGATATCTAGTACATCTTGTAGATGCAAGAAACAAATTTCTGGAATTCCTACTGTAGAAATTTTAGAACACTATTAAAAGACACTCTTCGGGTAAAAATTGTGAAGTGCAAATCCAATGAATTCTGTGCCTGCAACTCATTAGTATGATATTGATGCTGAGCAAAACAGCAAGCAGCTGCCAAGCGAGCAAAGAAATAAGGAACTGGAAGAAAAAAAATTCTTGTCATTCACCTTGGTTTTATAAACATGTTTTTAAGCCTTCTCTAAAAAAATTTGCCATCAGCTTTAGTTGACAAAAAATTCTCTCTGCGAGACATTTAACTTTGAGGCACAAAATGTTCTAATAAAAAAAATAGCACTACATAGAAGTGGCACATTTAAATGTCCTAAATGCGCACATTACTATGCTAGGCTGACAACTCTTAAAGTTATTGTTAGATATTCATTGCTCACTAGAGGTACTGCTACTAGGGGTCTTTGAACATCTGTTCTTGGCCCTATGCAATCTCATAGTACTTCTACCAGTAATTTAGGGAAAGCATATGGTCATATAGCTTAATATACAACGTTTTGCAGAGTTATGAATACAAAAAGCCTTTACACAGGGGAATCCTGATTGGAGTCTTCTATGCTGGAAAGCTCTGAAAAGGCCATATAAAGGGGTAATCAACTCAACATTTTCTGTGAAAGCTAACATAGATCCTGGTTCCATAAACAAATATCAAGAAGGCACAGCTAAAAGGTATGTTTGTATGAAATTGTAATGACTATATTCCTCAAGTAGTCTCCAGTTCTTGAACAGGTACTTAAAAAGAGTTTTTTAAAAATATGGAGAGGGTTCAAAAAAAAAAAAAATTGACTATATAATGCTCATATTCTAGTTAGGTTCCTTCCCCTTCTCCAAATGAAAAAGTTCTTTCTAGAAACTGCCAAAATGTCTTTTCCAAAGGAAAAAAAAAATAATTCTTAACTCTGAGACAATTCTAAAGAGCAAATATTTTGCCTTTGAAATACACCTCATTGCACCAGATGGTGTGTATATATATATATTCTTAAATGTTCCTGTGGATGAATACTCCCACATATTCCTTACAATAGCACCTTCATCACTGTTCAAATCATCCAGACGTACTCAAAGGCACACAATTGCAAACTTGGTCATGCAAAAGAGTAGCAAAGTGGAGTAATCAGGAACAAAGCATGCCATTCAACTGGGTAAAACTCTTGTGCTTAACATCCCTAGTAGCACAGGCACTATTTAGTAATTTTACTAAGACCTAGCAACCATACAAAAATCTATCTTACCAAATATATATCTGTTCAGTATCTCTGTCAGCAACATGGACAGTGGGATTGAGTGCACCCTCAGCAAGTTTGCTGATGACACTAAGCTGTCTGGTGCAGTCCTCACACTGGAGGAGAAGAATGCCATCCAGAAGGACCTGGACAGGCTTGAGAGGTGGGTCACTGCAAACCTCGTGAAGTTCAACAAGGCCAAGTGCAGGGACCTGAACCAGGGTCAGGGCAATCCCAAATACAAAATACAGGGAGCAGCCCTGAGGAGAGTGACTTGAGGGTGTTGATGAGAAGCTCAACATGAGCCAACTGTAGCCTGGGCTGCAACACCAGCAGCATTATCAGCAGGTCAATGGAGGGGATTCTCCCCCTCTAATCTGCTGTCACGAGACCCCACCTGCAGTAGTGCATTCAGCTCTGGGGCTCAAACACAAACATGTGGAACTGTTGGTGTGAGTCCGGAGGAGGGCCACAGAGACACTCAAAGGGCTGGAGCACCTCTCCTATGAAGACAGGCTGAATGAGTAGGGTTTGTTCAGCCTGGTGAAGAGAAGGCTCCTGACAGATCTTACAGTCTGCTTCCATTGCCTAAAGGAAGCCAACAAGAAACCTGGGGAGGGACTTTCCACATGGGCATGTAATGACAGGACAAGGGGGAATGACTTGAAGCTGAAAGAGGGGATATTTAGATTCGATTAGGAATAAATTCTTCACTGTGAGGGTGGTGAGGCACTAGAACAGGTTGCCCAGGGAAGCTGTGGCTGCCTGATCCCTGGCATTGTTCAAGGCTCGGTTGGTCGGGGCTTTGAGCAACCTGATTTAATGGAAGGTGGCCTTGCCTGTGGCAGGGGGTTGGAACTATATGATCTTTAAGGTCTCTTCTAACCCAAACCATTCTATGATTCTATGAAATATAGGGAAGTTTTAAAGTTGTACATACTTATCCAACAGACTGGAAAGACTCCTAGCTACTTCATGCTTTATTAATATGTTCAATGCACCAATTTTCTTAAGGAAAGCTCTGGGCCACCCACAGCTTCACTGCCACATCTCTACTGTAGATTGTGCTTCAGTTACCACTTGTGCAGGTGTAATACTGATGACCTTACTGTATGGTTTTCAACACAATAGAATTATAAGCCTTATGGTCAGATTTTCAGCTGATGTCAATGAAGCTCTATTATTCTGCATGGAACTATACTGATTTCTCAGCAGAAAAATCTTGACCCATCTCTTCCACTCAGCAACAATGCCAAGTTTAATCTTTTTCTTCTAGTCTGTCTCTACGTCGTCCCCTGAAGTTTCTGCAATAGAATGTTTTGCTGGTATGGTAAATCCTCCATTGTATCAACCCTACTTGAATTTTTTTCTTACCCATTTGTAAGCCTTAGTGTAAAAGCTATCTTAGAATGAACATGTCTTTGCTGTAAATTATGCTTAAAAATTAAAACTAAACCTCAGACAGCAACTCCACAGAGACCTAAAATACTGACCTGAACTACAGTCAATACTACCTTCTTTCATAATTAGCCATGTTCTCAGCACAAAGGAATCAGTCAATTGCATACAAAGGTGTTGTCACATCATACCTGACAAACTTTGCAGTACGAATCCAGAAGAAATTTCTTCTAGGCCTCAAATGCCAGACTGCTACTCCTTAGTGATACAATTCAGGCCCCACAGGAACTAGGCAAACAGGTTCACTGCTCTCAGTACCGATGACCGGTGCTTTACGATTTAAGCAGATTATTCATCTCACAGCATAATACCTCCAAGACACTGCCTCTTAAATGCAGATAAATGCATCAAATCCACACAGAGAACCGAGTGTATGAGCTCTAGCACACAGAACTCTCTACAATTCTGACACATCCACTAGAATTGGATAAAAAATGACAATAAAGGAGAAAAAGTCCAATATTTTTTGTTCCTCAAATACTCTGTTGCAATGGTAGAGAAAAAAGTCAGGTAGCTGGTTATAGCTTTTCAGATTCTCAGGAAGAATTTTCTGCTGCCTGGAGTACTGCCATGAGATTAATTTAGTAGGAATCAGCTGAAAAATAGGAATTAATAACAGAAACTGTCATATTTAAATTTTTACCAGTCATACCTTATTTCTATAAATTCATTGCTACAAACATATACTAAATAATAAAGGACCATCATCAGGAAAAAAAAAAAGTCATGACTATGCATTTTTCTTTTCAGTAACTTCTCAAAGATCCAGATACAATCTCTACTTTCATCTCTTCTTGTCTAGTTTCTGCTGCAACAGTAATGCATTTTCAAAACTCTCAAGGTTTTCTACTTAACTAGGAAAGGACGTAGAAAAGCACTGCATCACAGAATGCAAAACAACAAAAAGAGCATTAAATTTCTTATTCCTTTAAGAAGGCTGCTGAGTAATAATGCTGGTTAAATTATGCAAGGAACACTATTCTCCCACAGACACACATTTAATATCTGCTAAGATTTGGTGTATTACATACTCGTAAGGAAAATGTGAACATTCTTTGATAAGATTTCTTCGTAAAAATGCTCCTGGAGATAGTAACAGTTCCATAGAGAAGAATTTAGTGGCAGATAATTTTTTCATATATATAGATAGCATCAGTATTAAAATGGAAATCAAGTACATAAAAACAAACAAAAAAAACCCAAAACAAACAAAAAAACAAACCAAACACCACCACCCCCAAACAAACACAAAAAAAAACAAAACCAAACAAAAACACCAAAAAAAACCCACTTGGAATGTATAGTTCCTTTTAAAGTCCAAACTCCCAGCCTAAAAGGAGTAGTCCTCCCTTGTGCAGCACTTTTCAGAAAAGGTGCTGCCTGCCTTCATTCTGCATCAAATCAATTTTTTGCTTTTTCATCCATGGCACTTCTACCATGATGCAAAGCATTTTTGCTGAAGCCTTTCATATAGAATCATAGAATAGTTAGGGCTGGAAAGGACCTCAAGATCATCTAGTTCCAACCCCCCTGCCATGGGCAGGGACACCTCACACTAAACCATCTCACCCAAGGCTTCGTCCAACCTGGCTCTGAACACCACCAGGGATGGAGCATTCACAACTTCCTTGGGCAAGCTATTCCAGTGCCTCACCACCATAAAAGAATTTCTTCCTTATATCCAGTCTAAACTTGCCCTGTTTAAATTTGAACTCATTACCCCTTGTCCTATCACTACAGCCCCTAATGAAGAGTCCATCCCCAGCAACCCTATAGCCCCCCTTCAGGTACTGGAAGGCTGCTATGAGGTCTCCACACAGCCTTCTCTTCTCCAGGCTGAACAGCCCCAACTTCCTCAGCCTGTCTTCATACAGGAGGTGCTCCAGTCCCCTGATCATCCTCGTGGCCCTCCTCTGGAGTTGTCCCAACAGTTCCATGTCCTTTTTATGTTGAGGACACCAGAACTGCACACAAAACTCCAAGTGAGGTCTCACCTCCTTCGACCTGCTGGTCACTCTCCTTTTGATGCAGCCCAGGATACGGTTGGCTTTCTGGGCTGTGAGCGCACACTGAAGCCGGCTCATGTTCATTTTCTTATTGACCAACACCCCCAAGTCCTTCTCCACAGGGCTGCTCTGAATCTCTTCTCTGCCCAACCTGTAGCTGTGCCTGGGATTGCCCCAACCCATGTGTTGGACCCTGCACTCAGCTTGGCTGAACTTCATAAGGTTGGCATTGGCCCACCTCTCAAGCATGTCAAGGTCCCTCTGGATGGCATCCCTTCCATCCAGCATATCAAGCAAACCACATAGCTTGGTGTCATTAGCAAACTTGCTGAGGGCGCACTCAATCCCACTGTCCATGTCACTGACAAAGATGTTTAACAAGACCGGTCCCAACACCGATCCCTGAGGGACACCACTCGTTACTGGTCTCCAGCTGGACATTGAGACATTGACCACAACTCTTTGCGTGCAGCCATCCAGCCAGTTCTTTATCCACCAAGTGGTCCACCTATCAAATTGATGTCTCTCCAATTTAGAGACAAGGATGTCGTGTGGGACAGCGTCAAATGCTTTGCACAAGTCCAGGTAGATGACATCAACTGCTCTACCCCTGTCCATCAGTTCTGTAGCCCCATCATAGAAGGCCATCAAATTGGTCAGGCAGGATTTCCTCTTAGTGAAGCCATGCTGGCTGTCACCAAGCACCTTGTTGTCTTTCATGTGCCTTAGCATGCCTTCCAGGAGAATCTGCTCCAAGATTTTGCCAGGCACAGAGGTGAGACTGACTGGTCTGTAATCCCCCGGGTCACCCATTTTCCCCTTCTTGAAAATGGGGGTTATATTCCCCTTTTTCTAGTTGTCGGGAACTTCACCTGACTGCCATGATTTTTCAAATATGATGGACAGTGGCTCAGCAACTTCATTCGCCGGCTCCTTCAGTACCCATAGATGGATTTCATCAGGTCCCATGGACTTGTGCACATTCAAGTTCTTAAGATGGTCTCGAACCAGATCCTCTGCTACAGTGGGCCCAAGGTCTTCATTCTCACAGTCCCTACATCTGCCTTCCAAGACGGGTGGTGTGGTCAGAGCCTTTGCCAGTGAAGACCAAGGCAAAGAAGTCATTCAGAACCTCAGCCTTCTCCAAATCCGTGGTAACCAGTTCTCCTGATAGCTTCCGGAGAGGGCCCACGTTATCCCTAGTCTATCTTTTTTTCTCAATGTAACTACAGAATCCCTTCCTGTTATCTTTATAATTTTATATATAATATTATATATAATTTTATATATATTAGATAGATGTTCAGTGCACAGCACTCTCTTCCCATCCAAACAGAAATGCTGAGCTATGGCAGCTTGAAGCAGAATTTCTATTTAGTTGTTTATTTTTCCTCAGTGACAGAATGTATTTTGGTTTGGAGTGTCGTCTTCTGTCTCCCCAAGATGTGCAACACATACATCTTGCATCTTAATAGAGGAATATTCACTGAACAGTCTAAAGAACAAAGCTGTGTAAATCTGAACTAAAAGACTGTGAAGCTTTACTGATGGTCCAGATAAGTATCTTTTCTCTGCATGTGAGTTGAGGCCTTTTTGGCTCTTCAAAGGACCCCACACAAACTTTACCAATATTTCATAGAGACCCAAGTGACTTTTAATGATACTTAGTTTGGATACTCTCATCAGTCTTAAGAGACAGAATTCTTAAATACTCTACCCATTCCCAGAGGCATACAATGTAAAACAGTGTATTGGTCAATGAAAACTCTGATCTTAGAAAATTTAATGGCAAGATAAAAACAAGCCATGGGTATTCTGCTATGAACGGCAACACAGAACAGGAAAGCTTACACAGCTTTTGGAGAAGAAGAGCACAGTAAAATTAAAGAAGAAGAAAGAGGAAGCGAGGGTTTCTAGAGACCATGCTGGGGTTGAATCACACCGATAATTTATTAGAAAAGAATGGGGTGGGAAGGGGAACAGCAAAGGAAATCACAGAAAAAAAATGCAGAAAAAAATGGCAAACTTCCACTGACTTTAACAGGCGACCATTCAACCCAAGCAAGCTGAACAAACCCTTTAGACTGAACTTACATCCCTGCTGGAGCAGTTACTAAAAAAAAAAAAAAAAAAACAAACCAAAAGAAAAACAAAAGAATAAAAAATAAATAATAATAAAAAATATACTTTTCATGAGAAGAAAACTCAATTTTGCTCCTATTTATTAAACACTAACAACATGATTTACAACACACTTGAATAAATAACAACAGCTAGACAACCACACAGAGCAGGACTCAGTTAATCACTATTAGTAGTAAATACTGAGAAAAATATTAAGTATAACACTATTAGTAGAGTAGGGCTGATGCAAACAGAAAATATAGCAAGCTGTGAAGTGTTAGTTGGGTAATACTGATGCAAGTAAAGACACCGTACAAATTGAAAAGATGGACAAGGAGAATTACTTTGTAAGAAAAGATGCTAGCACACTGAAATGAGTATCTGATACAGTATTCCTTGAAATCAGTAGATGTTTTCAGCATGGTATAAATCCAGAACTAGATAGTAAGAGCAGCAATGAACATACAAAAAAAAAAAAAAAAAAAAGTGCGATATTAAGAGAAGAATCTGTTTTCATTTATAATGCAAGTTTTCTTTTTACAAGATAAAGATCCCAAGGAAGAATAAGGCAAGCTAACTATTTCTGATCTGCACCAAACTCTGAAATTATTGACAAGTAATTGTTCCTCATTGAAACCAAAATATTCACTACTAAATGCTAAAAATTAAATCACCATGTATGACAGGGTTTCATTATCCTGAAATTATGCTCACACATGTGCACAATAAAAATGGAAGTTGTACGTAGAAAGAATCGGAAAAGGGTTAGGACAAGACTATTTTGATTGCATTTTAACATAAAAGATTAAAGGGCTTGAAAAATTTTACTTCCTTTCATGTAAAATAGTTAGCCCTTTTGCTTTCTTTCCAATATCTCAAAATGAGGAAGGCATACATCTGATACAGGTAGAAAATATGTTGTTGCATTTAAAAGAAATTAAAACATTCACCCAATTTTAATTAGCCCAATTATTTCTGTAAAAAATCTGGCTCATCCATGTGTGCAATGAGGGTTTTATATTAATGTACATCTGTCAAACAGTACAAGTCTAAACTGTGGAATATATCTGCATTTTTTTTAGGACTGCTGTAAAAAAAAAATAAAAAGGGAATTACTGAGGCATTCAAACATTGTGCATCGTGCTTTGTAATGTAATCTGTTTTTCTTAACACCTACACAGCTTATGTTCCTAGCTAGTACAGTTTAAAGAATAAATATGAACCCAGGATATCAACTTCCAAAGAAATACTTGGAAGAAGCTATTAGCAGATTTGGATTTTGCTATTTCAGAACATGATAGTCAAGCTCAAGTTTTTACTTCTTGAGATACTTAAACCAGCTGAAAGACTTTTGTTGTTGTTTCTACAGTTCATATCTAAATGTCCAATACAGCTACTGTACCTGCAGACTTTCATAAAGGAGTTAAGAGCTATTAAAACATACAGAATAGATGACATTTTGTTCTGGAAACAAAAATGCCTGTTGCACTGACTATATCCATGATGATCCTAAAAATATGCAAACCAAAAAGAATCAGAGAGAGTGGTGGCATGCAAGCTGATGAACCTTTATATTCCAGGGAACTGCCATGTGGGAATGTGCTTAATTTGGAAAGAACAGCAAGCTTTTCAAACCATTTTGTGTTTCACTGTCTTAAAACTGCACAGAATCACAAAACATTTCTGAGATGCAAAGGGAGATCATGGTCAGCAAAGCAACAAAATCACATCTGTGATTTCACATTCTCAAATGGAACAACATAGATGAGGATGTGCAGCATGACTAATTCATTGCCTTAGTATCACCCACAAGAAACATGAAGCAGTAATTTGAATGCTGTTGAACAGAACTTAACCTTGGGGAACTACGTATCAGGGGAAGAATGGGCTGGGAGAGGAAGGAGAGAGGGGGGAGGGAAAGGGAAAAGGGGAAAGAAAGAAAGGGGAAAGGGGGAACAAATAGCCAGGTGGTGAACTTCAGTCAAGAATTTCCTAAATAAGGAGAGTATTGTCTGCTTTGCCATTCTGAGAGAACTGGAAGGCTGAGTTCCTGAATTCAATTCTCACAACTTTAGGCTCTCATATAAGTGGGATGCATTTCTCCCAAGTAAGTGGAGTGTAGTGAGTATTTATGGTCCTCTTCATTTAACTTTGGTTTGCAACAACTCTGAGCAGTATGCTTATGAATTAAGCACCAGTCTTTCCCCAAATGGGAAAAGTGAATTTTAAATGAACTGACTTATTACAGATAGTTTATGCAGACAAGTCACACATTCAGATAATAGCACTGCCAGAAAAAGAATTTTATGGGTCTTCTGGGATGTGGGGAGTAGGGATGAGTTTGTACAGGAACAGCAGCTGACTAAAACTGAACCCAAGGGGGACAGACACCATCCTGACTAGTGAAACACTAGCCTTCAGTCATCATTACTTTCAGTTCCAATACAGTATGGACCTGAAAGACAAGTCAATTTATTCTGCATTTCCAAGTGCTCCAGTATTCCTCCCTGATGCTCAGTTAGGCACAGTTTCTGAGTTTACAGGAACATTTTCTACTATCTCCCACTGAGGACAGTTCTCCTCATTCTGAAGGGCAGCAACTTGCTCATAGCTAGGTGTGCTTTTGTCACCTTCCAATTGTTTAACATCACAGAGTATCTAAATCATCACTGGGAAGTCTGAGACCAAGAAGTCCATTCCAGAATATACCTACCTGTACAGGGGACAGACTTTCTCAAGGCTGACATGAACATTCACAGTACCTGAGCAATACTTCATATCTCACTACAGGATTTCTTCTGACATTCCTCTGAATGTACATTCAAAAACTCACACAAACCATACCAAAAGAAAAATAAGGAACAATGAAATTATCTTAATCCTTTAAAATCTCACCAAGTTTCTCTACAAAGAGAATCATGCCTCATGCAAGCTGGTCACACTCCTTTTCAGGAAAACACTTAAACTGTGTAGTGAGGAAGACAGTATACAAGTGCCCAAAATGAAGAGTATGGAATTGAGTAATACAATCTTCAACACCACTGGTTATCTCGTCTAGATCACATTATGTCTGCTAACATTGCAGAGTTTATAATCTTTGTAAAAGAATATTCCTAATAATTACATAGAAAATACCTGTTTTAAAAGGGGCTATATGTCTTCATATGGAACCACTGCATTACCTACATATCTATATTTAAATAAATAAACACAAGGAAAAAAGGATTTTACTAAAAAAAAAAACCCTGTACAATTTTCACTTGCACATTTAGAAAATTATTGTTTCCTTTTGGAAAGAATCAAAGAGAAGGAAGTCTGATCTGTGCAATAAATCTTGTTTCCTATCTTCTGCTATTTTATAGTAGATGCTATTCCTTTAAACTGTTTGCACCTTGCAGGCAATCCAAGGCTAATAAAACTGCTTTTATGCAACATGTCCAGTCTTTGTCTAATCAATTAAAAAAGTATTCTTTCTGCAAGCTCTCTCTCAATTCTTCAGTAAATACAAGTTATATACATTTTTTAGAATCATAATAGTGCTTTGACTGTAGGAAGATTTTTTATCTAAATTGAAATCAAGGAATAAAGTGTAATAGAGATGGACAAAGGCACTGCAAGCTCTAAAATCATGCTCAAGAAATATTTATGTAAAAAGTACTTGAATAAAGAGTCCTCTTGATTAATATAAATATCTACCAACATATTATAGCTAAGATGTGCATTTGACTAAAGCTATGTTTTAGAATACATAAACTATTAGCAGCTATGTTATTGGATTGGCTTGTAAGGCTAGAGTGTTAAATTGTTAAAGTTTGCAGCTTTTCTTTTCTGGGGCTGTCCTACAGGTGAAGAAGGTGTTCAGGAAGAAAACCAACAACAAAGCAACCAACTCTACACCAATAGCACAAGGTTATTCAGAGAAAGAACATAACTACCAGGTAGAATCAGACTATATGCCCAAGAAAGCAAAAACAAACAAGCAACATTTAATTACTCTTAAAATTTATACATCAAAACCAGAGCTGTATGTTGGGGACCTTGTCATGTCTGTGGCAGCACACAGAGCTTAAAGTACACTGTTGTAGTTAAACACTTTTATTTCTTCCTCACTGTATGATGCTTCTCAATAACTCCAGTTCAGTGCATTTCACACACTGCAGAAGAAAGGAATGGAGGAGAAAAGATACATCACACAAAAGAAAAGTCAGATGGCAGCTGTGCCAACTTAGGGCAAGAAAAGAAAGTGATACAAAAATTTGAAGCAGGGAAATTCACGGATAAGGAAGAAATGGGGAGAGTAAAACTAGAATATGAACTAAATACAAAGAAGCAATGGAGAGAATAAATCCGTCTCTGTGGATAGGTGCAAGAAACAAAGAAGAATTTTTGAACAGAGGCAAAAGGTGGAAAACAGACAAAGAGCAGCTATAGGAATAAAGGAGCAGGCAGGACTGGGTAGAAGCAACAACTGAAATATAGGAGGATTTTGCAACGTTTCTTTGATACCAGTTCATGAACATGCAAAGCAGGAAATGATGAAACAAAACACTTCTCACACAGCTACATTTCTCTAGACCAGTGCTGCTTCCCTTGTATAGGCCAGTGCAAAAAGACAGCTTTTCTAGCATTGGAAAGCTATCTCAGGGAACTACAACTGGTCTTCCACTGCTGAAGGACAACAGCATTCAGAGAGGACAACCACTCACAGCAGAGCTCTAACTAGTTGCTCCAAACTTGCTGCTATTTGCCTTTTCTAACATAGTACAGAGGTGACGAATCTTCTACGCCTGCTATCTCACTGCTCAGGTGTCATTCTGGACGCTGTATACTACCTACTGCTGGCTCACAAGTTTGTTCTCCTCAATTGATTGCATTCCCCAGTAGGACTACTTCACACAAGTGATAATCCTGTTTCTTGCAAAGACTGTATATTTTGTCTGCGAGATTATTCATTTCTTATCAGTTCCATGTAGAGAGCACTTTTATCAGTCACCTTGCACTGGGATAAAAAATATCATCTTGGCAGCTGAGCTAGTGAAAGAGTTAGAAGCACCACCTTAAAGGGTCAGCTTACTCTGAAGTTTCATCAGCTACCACAAAAAATATAGACCCAGCTAACTAATTCTGCAAGCTTGTGGCTCCATAAACACATGAAGCAAAAGATACAATTCCTTTGAAAAGGAAAGCAGGAAAGAAAATATTGGTGAATATAAAATTGGAAAAAGACTGGAAAAAGACTTTTATTAATTTTTTTATTGCTAGTGATACTTTTCACTGTTCTAGAAACTTTTTATAGGTCCATATAAGGATATAAGTAACACTTCAGAGTAAATTACACCAAGTTCAGCTAGTCAATGAAAGTACTTGGTAGCTTTGGCATCACAAAATAAAACTACATTGCTTAAGTATACTTTTGCTAGGGTAGGTTTTGTTTAATCTACAGTCCACAATAATGCAGTGAAGGGATGAGACTCATCAGAAGTAATTTAATAAGAAGTAATGTTACCCAGTGGGAAAAAATAAAATACAAGAAAGAAATTCAGGCTTTGCAATTGAAGCTGCAGTTCCATTGATTAACATCTGCTAAAATAAACCGCTGGACTGTAGACTTCCTCATTTATTGTCTTCCCCATGTTTTGGTTGCTAGGATATCCTTCTAAAGATACGTGGCAATTACTCATCTGAGAGTTGCAGGCAGGCAAAAGACAGAACAAGCAAAAAATCTTAATTAAAAATGATGATTAACAACCCAGAATGAATTATTTTTGTGCCTTTACTGAAAAGCTCTCAGAAAACCTTTGTAACCATTGACAGCAAAAGTATTATTCTGCCCCATTACCATAACAATTTCCCTGTCCCCCGATTAGACAAGGATGAGTATTTTCAGCAGATACAGTGTCTGGGAAGGCTTACAGGAACAGAGATGGAGTCACATTTTGCACAGATGGGCTCAGAAGCAATGAAAAGCTCAGGGCTGTTATTTTAGAGTACTAGAGCACAGGCATCCCTACAAATTTATGAAAACGTGTATGAATTCCCCTTTCTGCTCTCCATTCAGCACCATCCCTACTGTCATTAAACATTACTCCAGCTACCTCTGAGCAGTACTCATTGAACTACCAACACAAGCACCAACCTGCCCAGAAGCAGCATGCTCTCATCCAGCCTGCAACCAGGCTACAAACAGAGGCTTGCAACAGACAGACAAACCAACCCCCCTAATGCAAATCCACCTGTTTGTTCATTAACCCCTGGTCAGCTACACTTGCATCAACAGGCATCAGCTGGGCAAAATAGCTGTCAGCTGAGGGCACAGGCTGAAGATTATGATGCTCAGGTGGAAGTCAGGACCATTTAGGTTCTAGGAAGTTTATTCCTAGTGATGACAGGACAGGACAGGACAGAACAGCTTCAAATTCCTTGTCAGCTTTGCAGTGTGTTTAGGTGGGAAAAAAAGTAATTTTTACTTGTGAACAGAGCACTGGAAATCACTGAAAAATGAAACCTTACAGAGCTATTACTTCAACACCACTTTTCCAATCAAACACTTTTTACACTAAAGCCAGTGAGTGACTTTAGAGAGAGCCTTAAGTAACCGAGGAAGCTTCCCACCCATATGCAACATGTTCTCCCAAACATGAGACGCCTTTCTTAAACAATCTTCTAAAAGACCCTTACAAGTATTTGTGTCCTTGGGTTCAAAGGAAGTTCTATAGTCTCCTGTGAGCCATATTGCCATTAAAAATTTTGCTGTGTTCAGCCATCTCAATATTCCAGGGGATTTTTATCCTATTACTTCAGGGAAAATTGCCCATGAAAGCTCATTATTTAACACTATAAATTATCAAACAATATTTCCCTTACATTTTAACAGTCTGCATTTAGCTGTTGTGATGGAAAAGCCACCAGACTGCTGTGGAAACAATCCTTATCTGAAAGAGTTATCAACATCATTTTGGAAATTAAAAACTCTAAAATACAGATGCTGAGTCACAGCACAGATGCCCCGAGGTTTTCAGTTAGCAGCTGTAACATTTGGAGAAGAGCAACGCCTTCACTACCCAAAACCATGCAACATCAGCCATTTGCTGGGTGCTCTTTTCCTGTATCTGAACAAAAAAGTGTTTTCACGAACACAGTTGAAAATGACTTTTATTCGACCGCAAGCCATATCAATGTACTCACAAAACAAAAACTATAAGTTTTCAGACATGAGATCTAGACATACAGAAACACCTGCATTTCCATTCAGCCACTGAACATATATATATGTATGCGCATGTACATGCATACATGTGCATATGTGCTTGCACACCAAGGTGCCACAAGAAGTGAAAAAGGCTCACTGTTCTCTTCCACAGGATGCAATATTATTGATTTGGTTGAGAGTATCTGAGAATAGAAGTGAGGTAAGGTCTGCAAGGATATTTTTATTAAAACAGGTAATGTGGTTGTGAGAAAAAAAAATGAGACATATATAAGCTTCTCTTTAGTTCTGGAATAGGAGCAGTAACCTTCAAGCAAAACATGATTAAGACAAATTGTTCACATTCAACCATGTTGTTTAAAGAATTCAGAAAAAGACATGTTCAGTATTCACAGAAAGGACTAAAACAAAATGATCAGGAATTTTTTCCAGCAGGACAGGGGGAAGAGGCAGGAAATCGTTGTCTCTGGAATACAAGGCATTAATGGAAATCGAAATTATAATGTGCAATAAAACCACTGTTGAGTCCCTGGTTTTAGTGTCCGATAGATGTGAATTATTCTCCTAACATAGTCTCTTGAAGGTATTTTGTAGACCTTCCCTAAGGAACTGTAAGAGGCTGGAAATGGAGTCTCTCTCTGTGTTTGGAAAAATATGATTTTCATATTTTTTTCACCAATTGTCTGTGTTTTCATTTTAATGTGCAGGGATTCTTCTCACCCACAGTTTCCCTGAGGACATTTGGTGCACTGGATGAAATATGCTGCAGTCTGAAATAGAGAGAGAAGCTATGAATTTTGATAGTTGTGCTGTGAGAACTATTTCTTACAGTCCTGGTGGAAATGCAATTGCAAATTTTATACTTGTTACTCTGTACGAGCTGGCTTCTCTTGGTCCTCTGCAAATTCGCTTGTAACAATGAGTGTAGCAAGCCTGTAATGCATTTGAAAGCTAAGAAGAGAAATTCTGGGAAAATATCATTCCAGGTACGGTGCTTCTTGCATAGACTGTCCTGTAAGAGTTTTCTTGGGTAAATATCCTTTTTGTCATGAAGCTGAGAACATGAATTTCGTCACAGTAAATGTGGCAGAGTCTGGCAGCGAGGCTACATAACAATGCACCTACATTCTCAAAACAGCACCCACCCCAACCACAGTCAGAGGCTTTGTTTTTGGTTCAATAGTACATTGTAATTTTCTCCCCACCTACTCCATGTTAATTTTTCCACAGGAAACTTGTATTTTGTATCACATTTTTTGATGTCCTGATCACTTTTAGTCCCTCCTGTGAATACTGACCACCTGTTTTCCTGAATTCTCTAAATGTGAGTCAATAACCTGTGGGACCCTTGAGAAGATCAAATACATTAATCTACGGACTTTTTGTAACTATTCGAACTGCAACATTTCCATGTTCGCAGAGTCATAGGTGGTTAATTTGGGACCCTTGATAACTGAAGATTCACATGAAAATAATCCAAAATAGCACTGACTGCTGGATTCTTGGTGCGTTCAGACAGATCTTAACCACAGTAATGATACTTTTCAAACCAAGACCTCAGTCCTACTGTCATCCATGGGTCACATGGATGTTAATATTTATGCATCGAACAACTCAGTGTGAGACTTCAAAAGAGAGTATGATGCACATCTCGGCAGGATTAGCCTCCCCTTTAGAGAGAACAATGAATTTGAGTGATTTCAAGACAAAGGATGGAGACAGACAATGGCAGAAAATATTGTCCACCATCACCCCCATCGATAGAGGAAGCAGGAGGAAAGGAAGCTCAAAGGCCGGTAGGGACTTCAAAGACTCATACAGGAAGCTTCTCCACTGTGAATTATTTCATAGGCAGGAGAAGGGCTTGAATAAACACAAGACTTGAACTTCTACTGAAAACTTAAACAAGTAATTTATGCCTTATTGAGTGTAGCTTGGGAATAGCAACGAAAAAGTAACTTAAAGGCACATTTAACCACAATATTCTTGTTCTGTCTATAAACCCCTTTTTAGAGTGAAATAAAAAAAAACATACCAATTTACAAGACTGAAATTTGAATTTACTTTTGAACACGGTGATGATAGTGGAAATTTCACCACTGATTTTAATGGAGCTGGCTTTCCATACTGTTCATTACAAAATAAAAGACCCAACCCTACTTTATTCAGTGTTACACTGATGTGAGAAATGATGTAAGAAAACAGTGACACTGAATAACAGTGAAATGATATATATTGCTTCAGTTATATCTACACATTATAATGTGTTTTATAACAATTTGTTAGTGCAGCATCTGTTACAAATTTACAAAAACAATTTGAATATGCCTTTCAATGAGCTAAACAACCGAGCTCTACCTATTAATCATGGAATATATATCAATGAATAATTTATAAATGGTACCTTTATTCAAAGTGCTGCCAGTTAACTGAACAGTCACTGTATTCATAATTGTATCAGTCACCTCTAAACTTTCAAGCTTTATCAAGATTTTAAATACTGAGGCAGGGAAATTGAATGAAAAGTAAGTTTTTAGCATAACAGCTTCACACTGACTTTCATATTCTCGGGCATCACTGACAGTTTCCTCAGAAGAAGCAATTCTGAACCCTTTAATGTAAAAAATACATATATTTCCATTTCACACCCAACAGCTTTTTAGAGTCAATCATAACGGCATACTGTAAATGCAGTAAAATAAAAATAGGGATTGGGCACCTCTACAAAAGAAGTGAGGCTAACTTAATAATTCTGTTCCAAATAAAAGACTGTATCTTGTAGTTTTGTATTTCTACAGATAATTTTTTTCTGCAACACAGGTAGAAAGCTGTACTTTTTTTCCAGGGCCATGCCCCCTCCTACTCTTCTGACTGCATAACAAACAGGCACTCTTCTGTCTTCCATTCCCACTCACCACAGTGAGATGTTTACTTCAAAACCAGTGTAGATACATTTGTACAGAAATTAAAAAATCCAGAAAACCTCTTTTCTACTTTTATTTCAATTACAAAGGTGAATAATTGCAATCAGCCACATTAATTCAAGACTAAAACTGCAACTGTAAATCACAAAGGGTCACATTTAATGGTGACATAAACAGAAGTCAAAATTATCTGCATCCATTTTTAATGTAAATTGGTGCTATTTCCATGTCCAGAAAGAAGGAAGAACAGTAGCAAACAAAAAAAGGCAATCAACTGTGCGGCCTTAAAGGTTTATGTCGGCTTCCTTTCCCTTACACAGAAAAGCCCTCTGGCCTCTCAGCATGGAAACTGAGCTACCACTGACTTCTGGATGTGTAAGATGCAACAGTGATATTTACCTAATTGAAAAACATGCTTGATAGTGCATCAGTAAATTTTGAAAAGATTGGACTATAACAAGGTGTTATTCACGCAGTCCTTGAATTTAGCCCTCAATATTTTAATTTTTTTTATTGGAAACATCAGTTTGGCAACATTGCAAATTTAATATTTATCATCCAAATTTCATAACCAGTTAATTTCACTTAATGTGGAACTCCTGTTTCTACAAAATATTCACCAAACGTGCAGTTCAGTAACATTAATTTTGAAAGTGTTACAATTTCTTCAGCTTCTTCGGCTTACATTAATGTACCGTCACACATTTTTACTCCCGTACAATATGCAAGGTTATAATTTTGTGTAGACATGAAGCCATGATGTATATGTTTATTTGTGAGTATGTGTTTAGGAATACACACACAACTAAAAATACATATTCATATCCAAAATAAACATTTATATCATGCACAAACTTGGTGAACATCAGTGGTTTGGCCTGGGATAAGGGGAATGCAATTCTATCATGTATTATTGTTCCCACAGTATGGAACACTTGTTTTGAGAGACAAACAAAAAGAGACAAAACCAAAAGTACCCAAAGCAACAACAAATTCTTGAGAATGTGAAGAGAGCCAAAACAGAAGATGCATCTACTTCATCTAGTAATACTTCAATAAAACATTTTAAAAGAAAGATATACATGAAAAAATCAACAAACATGTAGATTGGTAATTGAAAATCTCTGTAGTTACCCTAGTTACCAAGGGATTCTCCATCTATTTGTACTCAAAGACAGAATCACAGAATCGTAAGGGTTGTAAGGGACTTCTGAAGATCATCGACACCAAACCTCCTGCCAAGGCATGGCCACTTACAGTAGGTTACACGGGAACACGTCTAGGCAGGTTTAGAATGTCTACAGAGAGGGAGACACCAAACCCCTCTGGGCAGCCTGTTACACATGCTCTGCCACATAAAAAAGTTCTTCTTCATATTGACTTGAAACTTCTTGTGTTTTAGTTTATAGCCATTGCTCCTCGTCCTGTCACTGGGCACCACTGAAGAGTCTGGCACCCACCTCTGAGATATTTATATTCATTAGTGAAATCCCCTCTCTAAACTCAGCAATCTCTCCTCATAAGAGAGATGCTCCAGACCCCTGATCATTCTTATGGCCCTCTGCTGGACCCCCTCCAGTAGTTCCTCCTCTTTCTTGTACTGAGGAGCCCAGAACTGGACATTTCTTTGGAAAACAAGGCAAAATTGTAAAAAAATATTAGGAATCACTTTAAGATAATATTTTTAAGTATTTGATAAAAGGAGCATCTCTAATTTTATGTCCTATAATCTTATAACAACACCCCAACTTCTTCAGTTAAATTCCCTGTAGTGCCTACAAACCACAGTAGTAGCATTTTCATGGAGACTTTAACTGCATGTGTAGCATACATGACATACAACAATTTTAAGTAGCTGTTGGGGTTTTGTCTAAAAAAGAATGATAACTTATAGGTAAGCTTACCACTGAATGCTCCCACCAGTGGAGCACACTACTGTATTATAGGGGATATGCTCTTTGTTGACTAAAAATCCTTTCCCAATGGCTGCTCTGTAACTTGGGATTTTAAATTAATTTCAATAATTTTCAATATAGACACAGTCAGTGGAGGAAACCATCTGAGAAAATGTTTTTAAAATCTTTCTTCTGATTCATTTGTACTTTAAATAGCTTAAATTAACAGATGCTGGGACTCTAAGCATTTTTCCCTTAGATCTTTAGTCATGCAACAGAGGCAAGCCAAATAAGTGAACTAAACTGAACTGCTACCAAACTAAAGTTAGTAACAGGCCGGAGGCTAAAATCATGTCTACTGTCCCTATCAGCACACATCTGACGTATGTGCTAAACTGATGGCATATGAAAACAAAAAAAAATCACATTTTCATTCTTAAAATCCATTTACCAAACAAACTAGGTATTCAGTTCACATTAGTAAAATCCTTACTAGCAGCAGTAAGGCTACATGTAGTTCACACAGAAGACAGTAGGAGATCTTGATGGAGATACCCTCAGGCAATAGGCTGAGATTCCAGGGTTGATGCAGGATGCAATGGGTAGAGAATAGCGCTATTTTAAAGAAAGACCTGACACATACCAGCAGAAGATACAATAAAAAATACCCTTGGTGGGAGGAATCTGTAAAGACACAAACAGCAATGGAAATTCAAGATATCTTTGTAATTTTTTTTTCATTTCTAAAGGGTCTGAGTACATTACCAAAGGCTTAAGTACCTGCTACACTTCTAATATGACTAAACTGCTAATATCACCAGCAAAATCCTTTTTGCAGGTACCCTGCTTCTTATGTTGTCTATTCCTCTCTTCATTTTAATTCCTCCTTTTTTTTCTCCCTCTCTTGTCCATTCAGCTCTATCACACAGAGAGCAACAATATGGAAAGCTGTAAGTCACTCCCATCAATTTCTGTCCTCTCAATCTCTTTGTATTACTTTGGACATCTTTACTACCTCAAACTGCAGAAGTGGATAAAATTAATAAAAAGTAGGGAATTGACAAAAAAGATGAATACCGCGCCCCCCCCCCACACTTTTTTTATTTATGAAAATACTTCAGTAACTATTTTCACTGGGATACATAAAAAGTGCCTCTTTGCAATTTCCAGTCATTGAAGGCTTAGGACAGTGTGATCCAGATGATGCTTAATATGATGCTGAGTAAAACAAAAACAAAACACCCCCCCCCCCCCCCCCCAAAAAAAAACAACACAACAAACAAAAAAACCAACAACAACAAAAAAAAAAACAGAAACCCAAATAAACAAAAAACAACCAACCAATGAAAATGTGCAGAGAAAAAAAAAAAAGAAAAAAAAGCCATTTCTAGTTCTGACAGGTGGCACATTTTTTTCCCATTCTAGGGTTATTTTTTCTAAGAAATACACAGGTTTTATTTGATTTTATTTAAAGGCGAAAAAAAGTAAATTAGCTTTTGCTTTTGTGATTGATGTATTTTGTACAGCTTCCCAGACCTCTCCTGGGCTGTTTCTTTGCTCTTAGTCAGTAAGGACAATGACATCCTGAAGTTATCATTTCTCATTCATTTCACTGAATGTCATTCTTAGGTATAAGGGAAATTAAGTGATTAAACAGGAAGACTACTGAGCTGTCACTGGAAAATTAATATTTTCAAATTAACTTCAGACAAAGGATGCATATAATCTAAATTATATTGATGAAAACAAGCAGTTTCTCCATAATAAATATGTAAATCAGGCCATTGATCTATCAGTTATTATTACAGTCTAATGTCTCAGAAAAACTTGCTGTGATTCCAAGCAACACCCATGCAATGATGAATACATATGGCATGAGATCAAGATGGTAATGCATAACTGAGTACTTAGAATGCTTAAAAAAAAACCTTTTTATCAAGTAATTTTTAATATAAACAGCTTCTAAATGCCGGAGCTTTATCTGTCACTGTTAATTAAACCTGTACTTTGTCAACATACAATAATCCATTTATTATAGTAAAAGCCACTACATTTCAAACCACTCACAAATTGCAAACCATAATTCTTAGGATTATTTTATTTACAAGTGCAGGCAGCAAAGCCACCTTAAAATTCAACAATGGTGAGATAATTTTGGAGTGTAACTGTAGCTCTATCTCACAGTCCATTGGCTTTAGTATTGGCAGCAGACAAGCTGTAATTTTTCATTTCCTAATTAGATTTAGCCATTAATTTAACTGTTCTATCATATTGGTGGGATAGAGCAAACCTATCTGCTTGGTCCTTTTCTTTTCTTCATTGTTTTTACTAAATACTGTATGATAAATGCAATAAATGAGAGAAAAAAACATGAGGATCTGAATATAGAAAAAGACCTAGGCACTTCCATGCTGGTCATGTAACTACTTAACTTTTAAGCACATAACAACCTCCAAACTGCAACCCATGGTGTTTTAAAGAGCTATTTCCTGGTAGCTCATGTGGGGAAATTAGGTGTTCTGGTATGGTTTCACAATACCTAGCACTCAAATAGCTAATGGGGAATGCTGAAGTGCCATAAATCCCACTTCCTTGTAAGGCTCAGGTGCCTTGCTCTGGGCTGCCAGCATCACAGGAATTCAGGGTACCAGCATCCTCTGTGATTTTGGGAGCCAGCAGATGGGCTCTGGGCACCAAGCTGAAACCATGCAAGAAGTTGATATTCCATGCTGTCTGTACTCCTGTGTTAGTTGCTGCCATTCACAAAGCAAAGCCCCATTGTTGGGCTGGGTGAACGTTTGAAGATGAGTTCAGTAATAAGTCAAACAGGTAAGTTTTAAACACCTTTGATGCTGGTTTGATGCAGCTAATGTGGCTGATTCTGCAAGTAAGAGTGTCTGTTGTGGAGGCAGTAATCACTTAGAAGGAAAAGGTAACAACACAAAAAGGCAGCATAGTGGTTACCTCTTAAATTGCTACAGCCAGTCCCAAAATAATCCTCTATGACTGCATTTATGCACCTAGACCATTCTTTTTCAAAAAGTGAGGGTCATTTCTATTAAAAAAAAAGCATAATGGAAAGAAGCAATACAAGTCCTTTTCTTTCATACACTATTGAGAAAACGAGGTAAATGTTCCACATCATTCTCAGCATGAAAGGGTTCAAACTATAATCATTTACCCATTTCTGTAATGCTCCGACCACCTGCTCTCAGCCAGAAGCACTCTCTACACTCCACAACTACGTGGAAAACATCTCTATGATGTTAAAATTAACTGGAGCCAAAGATATGCAGAATAATCTGTAATCTGGGGGTTAAAGCACCTATTTATAGCAAGCTAGAAAGAGGCGGTTGCTTGCTGATCCCTCTTCTGGGGACTGCTTGTAATTTTTACAGGGAGGATTCTGCCCAATGGCAGTTTAAACCATACTTGGATTAATAACTGGACTGAGAGTTCTGCTGACCCAGGCTACTGCCTCAGTGACTGAACTACAGATATACTGTGTCTGTTCAGTCCAGGAACCAGGAGGGTTTTTTTGCAGAATGACACAGATAGACCTAGAATAGACAACGCCCTCCATGCTGAATACCTAGGGCATTTTCCTAAGGAAAATGAAAGGTAGGAATTTCATCTCTCTAAGGCCACAAAGAGCCAAGAGTTTCAGTCTTGCAAGCCTGGATGAATGGTCTATCTACTGAAATACTGTACAAATTTCAGAAGTCCTGATTCCCCAGTTACTTTCTGTGCAGGTATCACATCAACCATGCCCTACCTCAATAGGACTGCTAAGGAGATGTAGACAAAACATCACCTTTCTTGAGGATTCCAAAAGGCCTTGGGTTTGAGATGAATCTGTGTTATGGAGAAAGCAGGACTTCAGGAACATAGGGAAACACTGGAAAAATAAATATGAATCTGTGCTGGGCAAGGGATTTTAAAGACCATTCCTGTGCAGCTAAAGTCCTGCATTTCACAGTCTCCACTTCAGATTATTGAACCCAGTATTTTTTAACAAACAGCTCTAGCTGTGATGTTTTAATATTCCCCATCTTTACAGGAAAGCGGTAACAATTAAAGTCTTTGTAAATAGATGTCAATATCGGAGTTACAGTGCAGTCATTAAAACACGGAGAACTTTTCCTCAAGTCTAGCGACTGAACAACCCCTTTTGGAGCTGTTTCTTAAATAATTCCCACAGCTATTTGTAGCATTCTGTCTTTAGGATGAAAATAAATCTAAATTAAAATTTACCCAAGAATCGGTATGCAGATTTTTGGGTCTATGACAGGACCTACTAATACTGGGCCACCAAGTAAAAATTTTTTATGAATTTGCCATGGTAGAAGAAAGAAAGAAAATACTAAGTATTTTCCCATGGTTTTTAGAACTATCCTAACAAGAGGGCACTGACAGGGGAGGGTGTGCACACCTGTGGCACTAATAGAAACCCTTGGAAATGCACAGGGAACATGTTTGGAAACATAAAATGCATACCTGAACAAAAGTTACATAATCTTGCATCCTGTACAGAGAAATGCATCTCACCGTGACTTCTTGGTCATATAGTTATTTTTTCCTACTGCGCATACAGGACAAGAATCTCATTCTAAAATCATTCTGAAGCTCTACGAAACAGGTTTGTCAAATGTCCCTTACAGAGTCCCTTGGTTGCACACAGAACCACAGTTTATATTAATTCTGAGATTTTCTAAACTGAAAAACGCAAGAGGGGTTTGGTTTCTCCACAGATGTCATCACAGAGTGAATGACCCTTGCTGCAGATATGCAGCTCTTTCTTCTATGTGAGCAAGTGCCAGAAGGCTAATTAATCCTTAAGCATAACCATAACTCAACCAAAAAAACCAAGGTCAAACACTGAGCTTGTAAATCACTGGAAATCCTATATGATTATGTAGTACACTGTCATTGCCTTGAGGCTTTACATTTTCTGATTGCAAAAGCACAGGTGAGGTGTCCTACAAATCATTAAATCATGTGCCAACAGAATAAGTCATATTATTAAATCTGCATATTGCAAACCCAAAGGTTTTCAGTTTGTCAATTATAGACATTTTTCCATCACAAGTTGGAGCTATTACATCTACTATTGTCACAAGAATGGAAAAAAGAATATAAAGGAAAAGGGAGGAAATATAACAATACATTGTTAATACTTTTTTAAAATGAAACATCATCACTACCACTAACTGCTCTCTGAATCTGAATTCGGAAAACTGTAAGATTATCAACAAGACTTGATACAGGTAGAACAATAAAACCTAATTATTTCTCACAAAGACGGCCATTCAATTTAAAATAGAGGAAAGCTAAGAGCTATAAAGCCTATGCCATTAACAATTAGTCTTCTGCACACATGATTAGGCTTACAGAGATATAGAAGCCTCTGAATTTAATGAGGAATCCTGTATTTCTGGCTGGGCTTAATATTCTCTACTAATTATGTTGAAAGGCCTTGTGGTACTTAAAGTATTTAGATTACAAAATATGACACTGCCTCCATAGATTCAATATTAGCACTTCCCATTTAATATCAGGTGCTAAACTACACTGTGAATAAATACTGGCATTTAGAGTTATTACTTTTGTTTAATTTTTTAAAAAAGTAATTCTGAAGAGCTTGAGGACAGTATTTTATGAGCTGTTTGTTATTTAGAAACCTTTAAATATGAGCTGTATATATCCACTATCCTGAATTAAACTTCAGCAGAACAAGTCACCAAACTCAGGGCAAGAGAACAAGTAGGATTACTCTTGGTATACAAGAAGATCAGAAAACAGGAAAAAAAAAATCTTTTAGAAAATTACATTCTAATGGCAACAAAAATGTTAAATAGTGCCTTTATACAGAGTACTTGGAACTGGCCACAGAAAAGTTATTTACTGAACCTGCTATGGATACGTATCTTCTTTTCTACCATTTTTCTTCCATTTAGTCTTTGAAAGTCATGCAACACAAGTCCTTTCTCTTAAAACAAAACAAAAAACCCTCCATAACTGAACTACTAAGCTAATGAGAACTACAGGAGAGGAAAAAGTTTAGTCTGTGAAAAAAAGGTATTTTTAATATCTAATTTACAACAATGAAAATGCTTAAGGCATGTGCACTGTGCCTGAAGGGTTTTCAATAAAATCAGTCATATATATTCTACAGTTTATTATGCAGTTGCTAATACAGATTTGTTTCCGGGCATTAAAATTATAACCCTGTAGAGTGTTCTGTGTCTGGTATTTCAAGTCTCTTGAGAAGTGTGCTAACACCTACTTAGAACAATGATGCTTGATGTATGCATATACTACACACACACATATACACCGATGTCTACATAGCCCCATAAACTCTGTCTTTCCTGTTAAAGCTGTTCAGAAATCTGTCATTTGTGGATGGCTGGATCTGGTTTCTAATTTGCAAAAGCCGATAATTTTGCTCACAACTAACAGATCGTTTCACAGAATGTCGCGTGGGAGAGAAAACATGCACAGCACTGTTAAAATGGCACATACAGGGGCAGAATTATTTTTACCAACTTCACAAAATTTGATGCTCTCCAACTGCAAGTAAAACCAGAAACATGATCAATTTAATCAAAATGAATCACTGTGTTTTGGGAATATATGCTTCTCTGTACTCCCCTTACAAAATTGTTGTAGAGACAAAGAAACAGATTTTGCTAATTCCAACTAGAAAAAAACAAAGAAACTTCAATGACTAGATAAATTACAGTGGCTCCTTGATATCACACGTTAAGATTCAAAGTTAGTCATGTGTGAACGATGAATTTGATTGACCCATCAGTGATAGTACAACCCAAGTATAAAAAGCTGTGCTGCTCCATGAAGCATCTGGTACTGACCACAACAAGAGATGGTAGGTTCTCTTCTATGAGTCTTTTGGGCCCACTCCTGAAGCACCATGGATGCATCCATGGATGCATCACTGAAAATCTGTCTATAAATATAATTGGAATTAATACTTGGAATTAAGTACTACCAGCATAATGTGCATATGCTGATATGCCCAATATGCATAAACAATAGTATCTCTGTATTTTCCGAGAACATCATCTATTCAGCTGCTTTGGAGCTCATTCAAGGTTGCAATCTACTTTTTATTTCCACTGAGACAAGTACTGAAGTTTCTACTTTTTCCCAGAAATGCAATTAAAACCTAAATATTACTGCAGCATATTCAGCCAATAGAGTATTTCACTCTGTAGGTTTTACTGAATTTCAAATGACAGGAACATAGTGAGTAGTACTGTAACCTATATCAAAGAACTGAATTAGTAGGCAATAGGAAGTAGCCTGAACTGATGCAGAGAGAGCCTCAAAAACAGGACTCTTGTCACCAAACTCAACAGTGCAGCAAGACCGGCAGGTCAAATGCTGGTGCAAACCCAGGATTACTAGGGACAATTTCCTGCCAATACACTCAAGAACAATAACAATATTCCAATCTGACTTTCAAGGAAGGAATTCTACAACCTTGCTAATGGTCATTGCTGATTTCCATCAATGCAAGGCAGAAATCTCCGATATATTAATTAAACTCGAGTTTTTAATTACTAAACTAGATCTGCTGTTGCCTAAATGCTTTACTGCAATTTTCTTCTGAACAGGTGTCAGCATAAAGCTCAAATGACATTCTCTGGGCATTACTTCAAACATTTATATTATGATAGGGATTAATTTCAGCATACTGTGGATCAAAATGCATTAAATAAAGTGTAAAATAGCTTCATCCCCTGCTTTTCACTGCCTTTCCCAATAGTATTGATCTATTGCTAGTAGGTGTAAGTTTGCCTGGCTTAAGAAAAACGGCAATACTTCCATGTCTGTCATCCAAACGGTATCAGGGAAAACACACTCTTCACAGAAATGCCCTCTTCTGATGCAGAACCCTTTGACTTGCAGACCTTAGTGCAGACTGCTGCCAGACTGCCATATTATCTGCTCTATGTTTTCTTAAATATTTACATGACAAGATGAGACAGACAAACAGATCCTAATTCTGATGATATGAATCATTATTCTTTGCCAGCAGCACATCTACTCAGCTCACATTCTTAAAGGCACATTAAACAAAATTTATGCTTTGTTACTGTACAGGCAAATGGCAATCCTGGTTTATTGACAATAATTCACTACCTTCGTCTACTTACAATCAGAAGTACCTCACAAAAGAACCCAGCATACAATGATTTAAAATTGGCAGAAGTAAAAGAAGAATCAAGTAAAAAATTTTTATTGTTGAAGTTGGAGGACACGAATGACAAATAATCCTCAATTCATTTCCTAGATTTCTTCCCCTTTCCTGTTGGTGGATTTAAATACTTTCCCATAGCAACTGTGTCTTTCATTGTTCATTTTATTATACAAGAAATTCTTTATCACTATATAAAGTAAAATTAGCTTTAACAAAATTTTTCCATTGATCATCTAGCATGCATTTGGGAATTTGGTTTGCAACACAAGCATGTGATTGCTTGATTAGAACTGTGAATTAAAACCTGGGCACATATATCACCCATTTCTATTCTGTGTAAATATTATCCAGTAAAACACAAACTGAAAATATGAATACATACATTTTCCAAGATGAGTCAAAATCATAATGAGTCATTATCAGCTACAAGAAACTCACTGACTCAGCTCACTCACATACATTTGCGCACACCCTTCAGAGCACGGAACCTGAAGGGAGACAGCCCCAGAAAACTCATGATCGCTGATTTACACCAAGTGCATCAAAACACTTTAAATAAAATCAATCAGAAAATGTCTTTACTCTCAACCTTCTCAGCACCTTCCAAAGCTTCTGTTGTCCAAATTGTTTTCAGTCAGTTCAGCACATCTCTAGTGTATAATTTGTTTTATTCAGTGGAATTTCCTGTCATGTCTTGTCACATCAGTCCTAGAATGGCTCACTGCCTTTAAGAGATACAGAACAGTCTATAGTAAGGGGAAAATGTCAAAGAACACCACAGTCACAGCTCACCCAATGTGAAAGAAAGCATTTGTATGGAAAAGCTACCTCTGAACTCCACAAAAATGCAAACGTCAAGAGATGGAGAAATTAGTGTTTACCTAGATGAAAAATGAAATGTACAGCAAGAGTTCCTTACATCAAAATAGAAAGCAAAAGGCATTTATGCATATCTCATTTGGGAGAAACGGAGAAATGTGCAGTGTAATTTCTCAGACTCATATTTAATGCAGGTATCATGCAGAGATTTTATTTTGCTTTTGGCTCACTGTGAGCGCAAAAGGTAAATTCCTAGTCAATTTGCACTACTGTCATCTGCATTCCACCCTAACCTGCTTCTTCTGGGGTATCGTACATTTCAAGCTTATACCATGTTCAATTTGTTGAACAATTTAACAACCAACTAGTGAAATATTTTCTATTTCCTCAAAAATTATACAATAATTTTCTAGAAGAGAAAAAAATCAGTCCTCAGTCTGCAACAGCAACACAGCCTAATAACTTGAGTTTATCTAGGTTAGAAACAGCAGCTTTATACCACAGGATTGATTGGGTGAAGGTCTGTGGACAGAAAATCAAATTGGATTATGATGTTTCCTTCTGATCTTTTACAGTACGAATCTGTGATTCAGTCCTCAGCTTTGGTTCACACACAATGTTCAGCTGAAAACCATTTCTATTTTTATTATCTCGGCTGGTCTATGTCTTCCCTTCTTGTTGGCAAAGCTCCTTTAGCAGCACTGTAATTTCACCAAGGAAATATGAAGCAGTTTTTCAGAAGTTACCTTAGTATTGAAGAAATACCTGTGATGAGCCTATGAAATGCTTCTAATTCATGCTCAGTTCAGTAAGAGAGCATTAAGTCTGTAATTTAGTGATACAAAATCTGATTAAATGTATGACTTCAGACACAGGCATCTAGTTTCTGATAAACCTTACAATAAACTTTAGCTATTATTTAGGGGTCAGAAAAAAAGCATTAGCCCTATGGTACTCTGCATTCACACAGCATGGTGGAAGAGGATACAATACAGAAAAAGAAATAAAATTACAAGCCTGGGAGTTCACACAGCAGAGAGACAGGGAGAAATCAAACATTCAGATAAAGGACGAGTGGGCACAGTCTGCATGTGTGCACTGCAGGGTCCCCCTCCACTCTGGGAAGACCTGGGTGCAATCATACACAAAGAAAGTAGAAGTAAGTTTCCAGCAACCCAGGTGAGGCTAAGGTCAAGAGAACGAATAAAGTAGTGAATAAAGAGGAGTTTATGTCACTGTGAGAGCCATTAAGCGCGTAGAAGAAGAAAGTGAGGCACAGTCAGAGGCCAGAGAGGTTGTAAAGCAAAAAACAGATGTGATCTGGCAAGTCTGACTGCAGAAAAGAAGCGAGAGATTTGAGCACAATCCGTGACTGAAAACAGTGTGATAAACACTCTAGAAAGCGCTGACCTCAGTGGTACGTCAGATTCTTCCATTAGCTGAAATACAGCACTGGCATTAAAGAAGTCCCAATTTTCCCAATTAGAAGTCCAAGGCTGTAAAAATTGCTTGCTAAGAAAATGTAGGGAAATTTCATGGTAAAGGATAACAAGTTCAGTCTCATAAAATCTTAAGAGTTATTTTTGAAAGCATTCACAAATATTCTGCCAAACCAGAAGATACAACACCCTGGGATGCTCATGCAGGATTCAGTTTCAAAACAGTCATGCAGCTGGGTTAGGTTTTTTCAGGATCTATCTTACGAGGCACCAGTTAACCTCCTGTGGGCATACACATTGCCGATACACCATATCACTCACAACATGACAAGATCATTTGGCACTTTTCATAAGAGATCAAGAGGATGGAAAAATACACAACAAAATAAAGCTCCCTGCCTCCACTCCAGGCATCTGAACACGGCTGTTCTTGGACACTGTCCCAAAGAAGGGCATATGCCAAGGGAGCTCGGAGCTCTGTGAGTGAGATACAGCACGGCAGACTTATCCCAGATTTACATTTTTTTAATTCCTGCTCTAAAGAAAGGTCATGTAGAAATCCCACCGGGCACCATAAGAAGTGAGGGAGTGGGACAGAAGTCAGCACCTGTTCGCATTAAAGAACAGGAGTATTTTCTTGGTGGCATCCCCAGGTTAAAACACATCTACTTAGAGGTTGCTTTTGAACTCAGACAGCAGCACAGACAAGTGCAAGCTTCCCCTGCTGGGACAGCTTGCTCATTCCATTTTGCTAGGATAATTAGTTATCGACTACTCTAATTGTAAAAAAAAAAAAAAAAAAATCATATTCTCAGTTTCATTTTCATAACGTGTCAGTAACGCATGCCTGTCAGGTTCACTAGACCTGGAAATATGCTATGCTTACACATTAGAAAATACTGAGTGTGTCAACACAGTTTACTAATTTAGTCATTTCTGTCCTCTGTATCTCTACAGAGGTCTTTTAGCTGCCTGCTCTAATTAGTAACTGTCAAGTGTGTCTCATTTTGTCTATATCTAGTGTCACATTCACAGCAACTTATTTTAACTGATTTTCAAACAAAAAGATTACCAGAGATCCCACACATTGTCTTTTATTGTGTGCATACGGTAAGCTACCGAACTACCCTGCTCAAATAGAAAGATGACCCTTCAGACGCTCTAATAATGCTGGCTGGCACGTTTGTTAAACCTGCTGATACTGAACTGTGTGGTATACTAGTCAAGTGGCAACAAAATTTGATATGAGACATGAATTCTTCATCATTATGTATCATTTTATAGATTCTTCACATTTCACCCAAAACTTACCTTCAGAAAATTAAAAAAAAAAAAAAGATAAAAATCTTTCTATACAATAGTGGGGTGTTCGACCTAGTGATAAAAGGCTTTCTTGGTAACATTGTTTATATATTGCTTTATTATTCATTTTTTCATAGATACCTTATTAAAATTGGAAAACAGGCAAAAAGACTATAAAGCTTTGTAACGATAGCATCTCATTTTTCTGTGCTTATTTCTTTAAAACACTGAAATGATTAGAGAATACTGTTTGTCAAAAATGACTACAAGGAGTCATTTTTATATTTAAAATTTCACTTCCTCTCTTTACGTGAGGAATGGAATGCTCGAAATATTTAGTGCAAAATAAGATGACCTATCATTCAGTGTTATGACTTTCTGTGATATACTCTTCATTGCACATCATATGACAGGAGAGCTTCAGGAAATTGCATTAAGAAATGAAGAATTGCAATATAATACAGGTGTCTGAAGAGTATGTTCCTTACACATAGGTCTTTAAAGTCTAGCATCTACAGAGAACTAATGGTCTGTGAGTACATTAGTGCCATGAGCATCTTTCACATCATGTTACCCCAGGGACACCTTAGACCTACTAACTTCAGCACATGAAAGATGTATTATATGTGTTCTGACCATTGACTGTCAGGTTTATACCTGTCAAAACTGCGTTAGACACCAAGAAATTACAGACAGTGTTTTGATCCCGATGATGCTCATGCAGAAATTTCCTTTACTTAATTTTCTTGTCTTTGAGAAACATGACTCATGCCAAGAGCATCCACTGCCATCACTGAGAGAAGGAAAAGTACTTTTTGTCTTTTATACGTTACTGATTATTCAATATTTTTTTCTGAATTGGGATAAAAACACGTTGCTATCAGTGTACTGACTACCACATATGAAGCACTTTATCACATTTTTTTTTTGTGGACTGTGCTCTATTTTCCAATGTGTAGTAGCTGGTGAAGAATTACTGAGATTTTCCATTAAATTTTCTGGTAAAAATAATTTCATAGTACATATATTGTATCTTCTGCTTCAGAACTATCCACTTCTCAGCTAGTGGGAAAGTAAATGGCAATGCATGACTGGGAGAACAAAATAAGAGGCTATGAGGAGTGAAGAAAGGGAGAGAAAGGAAACAGCACATTGTCAGCAGAGGAAGCATAATGTCAGGTTTCATTTATTTGGAGCAAGCAACAGGAAGCAATGCACATGCATGCAGTGGAAAAGTTAAACACATTTAAATGTAATTTTATGAGGTCGAGTACTAAACTGCGGCTTGAAGTGTTCTGTAATGAAATGTATGCCTTTTATCTTCTTTGCATCATGTTGAGAAAAGGCAAAAAACAAACGAACCAAAGCCCCATCTACAGCTATACGAATATTATAAAATGTCTTAGAGAGACAGTAGCTGTAAGCACAGCACACGCAACCTGCCTGAGAAACCTGGGCTTGAAAGTAACCCCAGGTTTCAGTCTCACCCTTCATGTCACAAGCAGGAGGATCACAGCGGTGATGCTCCAGCTGGTGGGTGATGGCAGATGCTGTGTGGCACATCGCTTACACGCAGCCCTTTGGGAATGAGCACTGAGACCTTGGTGCTCTGCCTTACTCTCCATCTCTGCAGTACAGTGACAGTTTATGAGGAGTGATGGAGGTGAGACTCAAGAGAGAAAAAAAACAGCCACTTACAACATAAAAAGAAGAAGGATGCGATTTCTGAAAGGAACAGGGAAAGCAAAATGGAAAAATCTCTGACTTGAAGTAACTGAAAATCCCTCCTTTTTTAGGGTCAGGTGGAATAAGCTTAAACCATACCTGAAAATCCCCTTGCAGAAATGCACCTGCTTCTTCTGGGTAAAGTAAACACAAGAGTGTTGCCTGATAAAAATATCTGGTTTCTGCTTTGGGTTACCAGAGCTTTAGGTTTATTGAATAAGTTCATACAGAAATACTGCTACCTTGATGTGTCCCAGCTTACCACAGATATTCAGGGACTGTATCTTGGGATTGTTTATTATTTTTTCACTCTAGCTGCCAGTAAAGTCATTAACTACCAACAATTTCATCTGCAGACGTGCATAAACGTAGAGCACATACCAATGAAAACAGGACAGAAGAGACCTTCTGCTTATTTCACAAGCCATCAGAAACTCCCAGGTTTAGTAAACAGAATGAATTTGTGAACTCAGATCTGAAATCTATAGCTTGCTTTCTATCCCAAAAGTAATTTTTCTGATTATGAAACTACACAGCCTGCTATAAATATTGGTAAGAAACTGAGACTCAAATGTTCTTGACAATGGTACCAAGCACTGAAGTTCATTACTGGTTTTAGGAAATCACTTGTTTAGTAGGAGAATTGTGGAAAGGTAAGTAAGTGTCAATTAATATTCATCAAGACATCAATCTTCTTCCATTTCTCTTTATAAAGCTGGAACACCAACCACAAAGTCTGTATGTTACCTTGCCAAAAGCAAAAAAACCTTCTCTTTTCTTCTATTTCCCAGCATATCAAATGCTACTCACTATACAAGACACTTTCTCTGAACTCTGTCATCTTTAAAAATGAAAAATTCATATGACTTTGTAAAACTTTATCTGGTTATAGCTAGGTTCATATTGTTTATCAGATTTGGTAGGAAAAAATACAACCCTAACTAAAATAATGGAGCCAACATAACAATTATGTTTAGACAAAATGCCTAAATGTTTCCTGAATGGAGCATTACAGTCTCGTTTTTCAATAGTTATGGATAATTGTCCTGGGTTCAGCAGTAGCAGTCATTTTTCTCCTTCTTAGTAGCTGGTGCAGTGCTGTGGTTTTGACTTCCAGCCTGGGAACAGTGCTGGTGATACCAACGTTTTCGGTTGTTGCTAAGTGATGTTTACCCTGACCAGGGACTTTGTGAGTCTCATGCTCTGCCAGGGAGGAGGGGAAGCCGGGAGGAAGCAGAGACAGGACACCTGACCCAAACTGACCAAAGAGGTATTCCATACCACAGCATGTCATGCCCAGTATATAAACTGGGAGCAGTTACCTCGAAGGGCTAGATCACTGCCGGGGTCGGGCTGGGTATCAGTGAGTGGTTGTGTTCTCTTCCCTTGTTATTTCTCTTATCATTATTATCAGTGGTGGTAGCAGTAGTGGTTTGTGTTATACCTTAGTTGCTGGACTGCTCTTATCTCAACCTGTGGGAGTTAACATTCTTTCGATTCTCCTCCCCATCCCTCCAGGAGAAGGGGGAGGAAGGGGGTCGGGGGAGTGAGCAAGCAGCTGCGTGGTTCTGGGTTGCAGACTGGGCTTAAACCACAACAGTAATTTTGTATCTGTGATGTGTTTAACAAATACCATCCCTCAAATGTCCCAGGGCAGAAGGTTGTCCAAGTGAATATCAAAGCAAATTCATGTAAGACTTGCTTAATTTTACCAAAATAAGCAGAATTAACCTGGCACAGTGGAGAACATATGCTTAAACTCAAATAATTTCAGGTTTCAGCTACTGGAACTACAACTTGCAGCCTTTTATGAAAAGGGAATAAGAAAAACAAAACAATAAAAAAACATAGGTGAGTTTTCTTCTTTGCCTGCTTTTAGACTCTTTCAGCTATTATGACCACTCTCACTAAGTAGTTTAAAAGCACTGGCTGTGGAACTAAAATAATTCTGCAGCTTTGCTTACCTAGTATTCTCTTAGAAAGCATTAAGCAGAGGCAGTCAAAATCTTCACCAAGAAACTTGCTGTGAAAAAAAATTTCCCTTATTTTTTTGAGAGCCTCATCCAAAGGTGAAGAAAAGGAAAGCAGGTGAGAATGAAAGTGGTAAGTTAAGGTTCCCTTATTCCAGCCATGCTTCCCTACCAGTGCCATTGGGTGCAATGGTCCCAGATACTATTATGAGAGAGTACAGGAGCTACAACAGGAACATAAGAAAAAGGAACTGTACCTAAGAGCAAGGAACAGCTAACCAATCAATTTCTCCACCTCACAGCTCCACACTCTGCTAGATCATGTGCTTTTGGGATGCCACTTCAGCTATTACAGTGCCACTGAATTAAAAAAAAAAAAAAGGAAAGAAAGGAACAGGTGCCGATCTTCCTTCTTTTCTGTGAGGAAACATAACACAGCAGAGTCTCATATTAAATCCTTTATCTTCATGCTAAGGTCTTCTGACATTTTAAATATCAGCCATAATTATTAACATCTCTCCTTAAAGCCAGAAGCTACAATCCGCCAGTCTGCCACACATAGTGACACCTTTAAACACTCACACACTTCAGCAGTTACTAATTTTCCAATCCAGTACCTGGATATGACATTTTGACAAGTTTGCAAAGGATTTGCTAAACTACTTATTACTTCAACGTATAAAAAGTGTGCTTTTATGTAATACCTTTCAAAAGTAACTTCTGAATATATTTTATATGTGATTTTCTGAAGTAGCTTTCCCATTGCTCTGCTTTCATGTGCCAAAAGAGCCAAATGGTACTTGCAGCATTTAGGCACCTTAGAACATCTAATAACTTCAGCATTATTTTGAGTAAAAGTAAACTATTTTCTATCCAAGTTCTATTAAGCAATACAGTCATTAGGCAAATGGGTGGACCAAGAATGACATCTGCACTGATTTAAAGTAGATACCACTGGAGCTGTCCAGTGCTTTGTGCAAAACTGAAATATGTCCCGAAGCTCCTCTGTATTTGATAGATGTCTCTATCACAAACACCATCATACAAAAAAAAAAAAAAAAAAAAAAAAAAAGCAATGCTGTGGGTGTTTTAATAAAGAGGTAAAGACATGATAATGGAAAAAATCCTTGGAGGTAAATACAGTCAGGGACAGGGTGAGGAAGCTGCTACTAGGTTTTTATGTGCAGACTCATAGGGAAAGCAAGAAGCTTAGTCCAATACTATTGGCAACTACTAAATTAGGTATAGAAAACAGATTCTAATCTGATTAACTCAGAGCTCATACAAAATGGCTACATTATTCTTTCTCCCTGAAATTCTCCTAGGTCAAGTGATAGTTTTCCCATTATCAGAATAACAATAGGTTATTCTATGGATCTGATACATTCCTCTGGAAAATCCAAGAAGGTTTTTAGCATCATGAAGGTGACCTGGTTCATGTGTTAGCTCTGGTACAAACTACAGGCTGATCTAATAAGACAACAATAAAAACTAGAATCACTCACAGTGGGGTAGCATTCAGCACGTATGGTTAGCTAAAATATTGGCAGTATAATTATTATGCCACTCTAGGATAGACTCAACACTGCACAAACACCACATTTCCCCAGCAGATTTTACCAAGTATTTGAACTTCCAAAGAGCTGAGAGAGAGATTAAAAAGGTCTTCTAAAAGTCATAAAGTGGATCAAAATCACTGGGAAATGGGAATGGTAGATTTAAGCTCAACTCTTAAGGCAGCTGACTATCCTGATTTGAACCACAGGTCTAGCCTGCATGTATTAGTGTTCACCTGGCAAAAAATACAGTGTTCCACAGGCAAAATGTTGTCTCAGATTCATTCAAAGGCATTTTAAATCACTCCAAAGTGATCCCAGAAGAATTCAGCCCTAGGAAGGGAGCACCATTCTAGTCCAGCTCCATGTGGCTCTCCCATTCACCTACGAGTCACAGGTTATGTTTTTTGGAATACAACAGTACTACTCATAAACTGCCAGGAATCAAAGATGACACATATTACAAGCTTTCTTCCCTGGAATAGGAAAAACAACCCCCACACGACGGACTTTATAGTATGGAGGTCTTGGAAAACTGGTTGTATTGAATTGATGCTGATCACAGAGGGCATTTTTACCTGATTCCTGGCCTTCTGCTCTGAACATTATGAAAAGATGCTGACTCATATATACCAGTATATGATTTTTATATATTATCTATTATCAGTGATGTCTTTTGAATTATAGATATTTTTAATTTGAGAAATGGATGAAGCTGGAGCGTGGGGGTAGAAGCTTGGAGCCAGGTCCCATCTTCTGTCAACACTCGGAATATGTGCAAGAACAAGATCTCAACTGGCACTGGATGTTTTATTGTGGGTTTGTTTTCTTCTCAAATGTATACCAAAACACATTCAGCTATTGCAATTAATCTGAAAAAAATAATTCAGGATCCTAAATGAATGTAACAGTTTATTCCCCTCTCCTCCTGTCTATCAAATAGAAGAGTTCTGTTATGCCAGTAAAATATACCAATATGTTAAATTACATAAATATGATAATCACAGAATCATACAATAGTTAGGGTTGGAAAGGACCTTAAGATCATCTAGTTCCAACCCTCCTGCCATGGGCAGGGACACCTCACACTAAACCATCTCACCCAAGGCTCTGTCCAACCTGGCCTTGAATACTGCCAGGGATGGAGCATTCACAACCTCCTTGGGCAACCCATTCCAGTGCCTCACCACCCTAACATAAAGAATTTCTTCCTTATATCCAATCTAAGTTTGAACTGTTTAAGTTTGAACTCATTATCCCTTGTCCTGTCACTACAGCCCCAATGAAGAGTTTGTCCCCAGCCCCCCTATAGCCTATATAACCCTATAGCCCCCCTTCAGGTACTGGAAGGCTGCTATGAGGTCTCCACTCAGCCTTCTCTTCTCCAGGCTGAACAGACCCAACTTCCTCAGCCTATCTTCATACAGGAGGTGCTCCAGTCACCTAATCATCCTCATGGCCCTCCTCTGGACTTGTTCCAACAGTTCCATGTCCTTTTTATGTTGAGGACACCAGAACTGCACACAATCCTCCAGGTGAGGTCTCATAAGAGCAGAGTAGAGGAGCAGGATCGCCTCCTTCGACCTGCTGGTCATGCTCTTTTTGATGCAGCCCAGGATACAGCTGGCTTTCTGGGCTGCAAGTGCACATTGCCAGCTCATGTTCATCTTCTCATCAACCAACACCCCCAAGTCCTTCTCCACAGGACTTGGACTATATAATCATGATATAAAGAGCAAGACATACAAAAATTGCATTATGTCGTGGAAATAATGCATTCATAAATTATACAGTAACAATTCTGGTCTATAGTTCACTTTTTACAGGGGCTTTTAATTAATAATCAAAAATTTTTGAACATCACATTTTTAAACCTACATTTTTCCTTTTTAGATTTTAGCTTGTTTCAATATACAGCAGAGGGATGGCAGGCTTAGCCCATAAGGCAACTATAAAGCAGCTACACAATCAAGAGGGAAATGTATTAAATCTTGAAAATACAAAAGCATCATTATAGAATTATTTTTATTGCATAACTGATCTATTAATCACATCCCCACAGCTGGACAGGATATTCAAAGTAGACAGAGACAATCCAAGTATCACTGAAGTGTCCCATTCCAATCCTGATGCAAGTTGTTTTCAAAAGAAATAATCCATGTAGTGCCAAGGAAATTACTGGGTCTGTGCTCACACTCTTTGACCATGTATCTTGGCATTTTTAATAGAAGTTTATCGATTGTTGAACAGCTATGAGACCCGACATGTACAGGATTTTTATAATACTTAGTACAATTATTTTTAAAAGTATCCAAGAGTCTTCCAGAAGTCTTCAAAGATTGCAAGAAACAAATAAAACAGAGATATTTTGGGTCTAAATGAGCTCACGATAGCAAGCAGTGGAGGTTGCTGCTTTACTCGTTCTAAACCAGCTGCAACACCCTTTTTTCACTGGAGGCTGACTACATCACTCCCAGCAGTGCTCCAGGGTGCCATCTGGTGTTTTGTTTTTACACTGCAAGTCTTGTTAGGGGAATATTCTCTCCAGATACATTTTACCATCGTATTTCGTTGTATTCGGCTAAATGGGGGGCGAGGGGGGAAGTCAGAGTAACAGTTGTAAACTGTTGCTTTAGTCTAGACAAAATGAAACCTGGAGTCTTTCCAATAAGGAATTCTTGGACATTGCAAATACATGTAACACTACATGCAGTACCTTCTGTAATATATATACATACATATAAAGAAATACAGATGACCTTATTTATTTGGGGACAGGTTTTAACTGTCCTACCTGAATCCTTTTAAACATAACTTCATAAAACAAATAAAGAGTCTTATATCCTTAAATGTAATACCAGTCTGCAACATTCTCCTGCTATCCTTCAAAGAAGGCTTTTGTTGTGTCTTTTGTTCATTTAAGGCTTTGCTGTCTAGCGTGAAAACTAAGCTACACATAGGGTTTGGCAGGCATATTATAATGCTCCAGCGCCCAGACAGAAGAACAAAAGTGATTTCCCTTTCCCCCATATAAATAGATAAATGCTCCTCTATTTCTGCACTTTCCTTTAAAAGTGAAATTATTCTAAAAATAAAGGTCAGATGCGTTAGGTAGAATTACATTTAGACAGACAGCTTTAGGCCTGATAACCCTGTCTCCTTTCACACTCAAGTCAATGGGAATTTTGCACATTTAAAGAAGACAAAATTGGGCCTTTTATTGTGGCTGTACTGTGAACTTCTTTCTCACCCTGCTGAATAAGTTACTCAATGGAATCGTTCCATTGACTGTAATGAAGCTATTCCCATAGAGGGCTGGTGCCATACAGAGTCAACCTGAAATGTCTCTGAAGGATCCTGATTGCCGCACAGGAGGGGACTGAGATACGAAGAAAAATTTCTCCCCTTTTCATACTACTTTTCGCGATGTCACTGCTTTGAGGGCAGAATGAATGAAAGGTTCAGTGCTGAGCCCCACAGCTCAAGAAACACAGGGATCCTGCAACAGATCAGCTGCCAACACAGGAATACTTCGCACCTTGTTACACACTGCAGAATATCCACGGCATTTGCAGAGATTGGCCGAGGACACCAGACCTCAGGGAGGTCTCTGTCCCTATGGAAAGCAGCTTGGGGCAGGCAGAACAGCCCAAATCTCCAGGATGTGACAGCAGGCATCTCAAGCGTCATTCTGTTTCCCTCAGCAACACTCATGCAGTTTTTACCTGGCAATAGGCCATTAAATGGACAAGGATTTACACGCCAGAGTAACATATAACCGTTTGTGTATACGTGTACATTTTTCTCAGCTACTAGCATCTTGAACTTTTTTTCATTTGTGAATGCATATGTGATTTATCACAGTCTGGCCTCAGGATCAGGGAAAATTTGTATCTTAAGTAAAAGGGGGGAAAAAAGAAATTACACTGTTCTGTGACAGATGATAACGAAAGCATGGACAGGGAAATGATTGCTGGGTACACTATGTTTAAAACCCAAGGGCAGAAAGAAGTGCAAGACCTCGCTCAGCTACTGACACACCCAATTATTTCTAATTATCAGAAACTGCTCACATGTGATTAGCACAGACCTAACAAATGATCATATGCTTATACCATTAATTTTGTTTTTTTCTCCCAAAGTCTCTGCATAGGAATTATATATTCACATTGCTTTACAGGTAAATATTTCTTCATGAAAAAAGCTGTGGACTGTGAATCACTAGGACATAGTCTCTCTTAAGAGAAATTAATTAAAATGAAAGGGAAGTTTAATAATGTATATTATCAATACTGAGAAACTGATTATCCGTAAAATAAAGCAAGCAATGCAGCAATGGACGTGTTACATTAAACTTTCTTTCCAAATCTAGCTGGAATATGGTCTTACCTATGACTGTACCTTACCTTTGAAACACATGCAATTTTCAAGGGAAAAAAATGTATGAAAATTGAAGGCAAGTATAACTCATAAATAATATATTCCCATTGCACCAGTGCGTAAGAGTGACTGTTGCTGCTCACAGACCATTCCTAGAGCTTATAGAGGGCAATGTAAAATACATCCTACATGACTGATCACCGGAGTAGCAAAAGCAGGGATAATAGCTAAATTACAGTATTTCACCACACTAAGTCACTCACAGCAACAGCACTTAGAATTCTTCCATATTGTAAACCAAATGAGATTATATGTAGGTCCATACCATCCCAAAGTCCCACTTATATACCTAAATACTCACAGAGTCCCCTCTGTAGCAGAAGCTGAGCATGCAAGGAAAAGTCCATTTCATCAAGTATGTTACAATAGTTCCTGGCTGGGGAAAGACAAATCTCCCATTTCCTGGTATTTCTTTGGTTTCTTTTTCCAAGTTTCTGAATTAAATGCTCCCCTCTCTCATGAAGTTTGTGCAATCTATCCAAATAACAACCACGCTGTTTCCAGAGTACATCCTACTAGGTCAGGTCCCAACATAATCTCTAACACTCCAGTAATTCCATTTGCAGAGCTTTTGGGGTTTAAATGCAATGCTACTCCTGCAGAGAGTTACTCCAACTATTTCCTACAGTGCAGGAACTGTAAGGTCATGAAGCAACTGAGCCTACCCTTGTTTCATAAGCAGCTTCCTCCAACAGCTGTAATATCTGGGACGAGTGTTCAGAGAGTGTCGTTTGGCCTCACTGAGTGATTCATTGTATACTGGAAAACTGCTCTGCATTCTTCTGGATGCCTTTGCCGCGTAAACAGGACAAAGCTCTATTTAGCTGGAAGCCCAGTATAGTGGCTCATTATTCACCTGCCATGGCAGTCTCAATATTGTGAGGGCTTCTAGACAATGCTTAAAATATCTACCCACATTTTATAGGAACACCCTCCATTTTCTGCCTTTGTATCCCCAAGGAAAAGATGCTATGTAGGGATAGAGTGTAGGGAAATGGGAGTCCATTTTTTTTTTTTTTTAATAATAAAAGAAAAATATATTGCCATAGGCTCTATGAACTGCCATGGGAAGATTTTGCTGCTTGATTTGGGGATAAATAAGTTTTAAATGTCATGCCGAAGTAAACATACTCACTCCAAAAGTGCTGCATTTAACAGCTGGGTTTTTCCTAAAGTATATTTTTTTTTCTCAGAGCAGTAATAATTCAATAAAACTAAGGGGTGGTTTTAACACTTTTCCTCTCAAATATGTGTCCTGTAATACACTGCTGCACAAGGATATCCTCAGTGCTCTTGTGAAGGCTTTTAGCGGAGAAAGATTTCTACCTCAGCAGGGGAGTAAACAGTATCAGCAAGCTCTATAGCAATACCCTAAATGGCACCTGCATTTAATTTCTACGGAGTCCTTACAGCACTTTTTGTCTTTGTTTTGGTTGCCACCTCCTCTTTCATCAAACTCATCACTGTCGCACTTACAGAAGGCACATATTACACTGTAGCATATATTCTAGTTACATTCACTTACTGCATCTCTGTGTTGGAAAAATCATAAAAAGGTATTTGGGAAACAAATGCTTCAAAGAAACATGCCGCATCCCTGCGGAGATTGCCACCTACTTCCTATTAAGCCAAAGCATGCCATATGTTTTAAGGGCTTTTAACCTCCTTTCTCTCTTGTACAGTTCTGTACTTGAGATCGCACTGCTGGTTCTGCTTCTGTAGGATGTGTGTTTTGCTGGGGGGAAGGGAAGAAAGGGAGTGAGAGGAGGAAGGGATGGAGCTTTTACAGCCAAAGGAGGATGCTTGTCTAACTATTGAGCAACTGTTTCTTCAGCCAATGTGAGGAAGAAGTATTCACCACAATAAATCTCCCCACACAAGGACCCAGGCAGTCACACTGAGAAGGTATCCTACCTATAATAGAGGGGTTCAGAGACTCAAGAAAATGTAATAATCCATTTAGAAATCCACTGGGGGATCCCCTTCTGTGTCATCCCAAAATGGTGGATGAAACCCAAGGGCGATCATGGGTCCAGGAAAAGTGCTGGGTATACCCTTGCAGTAACACACTAATACTCTCACGTATTTGTAAATCACAAATCTCACTGTACATCATGTCATTCTTTAAGCCTTCTGAAGGCAAAGCTGCATGAAAATTTCAGCTAATATAAGCTTCCTATGATATTATTATTTCTATAATTATTAAAAAAAAAAGCAGCTTTTTATAATTCTAAGATTTGAAATTGCTCAGAATGCCTTGAAAAGGTAAAGCAAAACATTTGAGGAAAAGGAGGCAAATTAATGTAGCTGAGGTATTTTTTTCTGTAATCTCAAATAGGAGGCAAGGTGAGGACAGCAAGTAATTTCCAACTTTCTATTCTTATAATAGAGGAAAAAAATCAATTTTTCACTGTTTCTTGCTTTAATTAATAAGAACAGGTACATAACTCTTTTGTCATCCTGACTTAATATCACAATAAAACCCCACAAGCATTAAAACAATATATGTATTATATTATTTGGCTTGGTTCACACAAACACCAATATATGCATTAGCTCTGATGCTAATGAGAACTTGCACTGCTGTCCTGTCTGATGCTTTAAAGCTTTAAACGAGACTAACACTTGTGAAAGATTAAGTAGGTAATACTTATTATTGACTTTCTTAATCTAATGTTAATATAATCTACCTACCTCTCCTCCAGTACACCACCCCAACATTTAAGTGAACACACAGTACAATTCAGGCAACAATTAACATATGAAAACAACACATTTCATTTTGAAAGAAAAAGAATTTTATCTTTGGATCATACATGATGCAAATAAGTGTACTTAAAAAATGATTTTTCAGCTGTGAGAAACATGATGGAATCCTACAGAATTTTACTATAGAAATCTACATAATTTAATAGTTCACTGCCACTTTAAAGGCTTCTTAAAAAAATCCTTCTGCCTCCACTGCAGCAGGTATCTTTTCTGTGCTAATCACATAAACTCTCAAGCAAATCCTTTTGATTTTAAAAAGATGAAGGTTTCACCCTTTTTTTGACGTAGTTTACAGGAGTTTTTCTGAAAGCCACCATAAAGAGACATTTTCTCATTTCGTATGAACACGCATTTTCCTGTTCTTTCTCAGACACGTGTCCTGCTAGATTCTCCATGTGGTTATCAGATTTATAGAACCTATGAGGACTCTTTGTCTGTTAATCTCAAGAAACTGTATTGAAAGAACATTAAGATTGCCAAGTCAAAGCATGGGAGGTTAGGAAATACCAGAATTAAGTTAAACTAATCTAATTTGGCTTCTTATGCAAATGCTTTATGAAACAGCCTACAGTTTTATAATTACATGCTAACATCTACCCCATGCCAGCTTTGGAGCAAGGGGCAACACAGGTCCTCCACCAAACAGCTGCAAGAACTTCCTTCACAAGACAAAACAGTGCATTTCTACTTTCTCTGGGAAAACAGCTATGAGGTCTTCACTGAGCTTTTCCAACAAAATTCAGCCTGAAGCTGACACCAGCAGAGACTATTTTAATTGCTCAAGCTTAAATTAAGAAAAACTACAAAAAAAGCAAGCAAATGGGTTATGCAACTCTATCTGTAGGAATGCATAGCATCAGTACCTGTAATAAATCTGGGGAGAAGCTGTATGCCATGAGAGGAAAGCAAACAGAAGCCACGGACACTATAGTGTACAAACTGGTATGCATGGTCCGGCCAGAGCAGGACAGGATTTTAGGGAATCTGCCTCCAGTTAAAACTACTTCACAAAGTACCCTAGGATTAAAAGTGTTGCTTTTTAAAGAAAACTAAACCAACCAACCAACCAGACCAGCTCCACAGTGTCAGCACAGTACGCTCATGGCTGTTGTGTATCATGAATTATTACATTTTTGGGTGAAGTGTGAATATTTATGGCTGTTGTTCAAAGAAGGATGCTGACTTCCGCTCTAGTCTTTAACTTTACATTACAATTTGCTGCTTCCCACACTTCAGCTTCTGTCAGATTTTTTACTTAAATGTCAACTTTGGTTGTTTTTTTTTCCCAGTGTTTCTGCCATAATATTCACTGGGATTTATGACTGAAATCTTCATTCTAAGAAGAAATATGAAGAGGTAGAGTCAGTTTAAAGATTACCTGCACAAGGGAAGAAAAGAAACAAATAGGTATGCCCTTTTCTTCCCCCTGCTATACATGAAAAAAAGTTTGCTTTGGTTTTTGATTCAGTTTCAAAATACACAAGCTCCTGTTGTTGTTTTTCACATTAGAAATGTGAGACAGGAAAAGCCTAGAGCAGCCAGGAAAATGAGAAATTTTATCAACTCAGAGGCAGACAAAGAGTTGAATTTAACTTCTGAAAGAGAGAATACTAAGAACAAAAAATACTTTAAACAACTGAAGTCCTATTCTCTTAAAGATAGGACCCCAACATAGATAACAGAGGTATTTTTTTCCTGACCCCCAAAAAGACCCTTAAAAGCTCTGGCATTAACTAAATCAAATACTCCCCTCTGCTCAAGATAAGCGAAAATAAATTTAAGAAGATTAAATTTCCAACCCTTCCAATGGTTTTTACACACATAAAGAAAATCATTATCAATTTTTTCACTTTTCTTCAAATTGTATGTATAATTACTTTTTAATATCTATATTAGGCACTGCAGCCAACATACCTCAAATTACCATAATAAAAACAGTAAGAGACACATGCATACTAACATACACACCTAAATAAATCAATACAGAATGCATCTGTGTTGATACACAAGACCTGCTTGCCCCATCAGTGGTAAAACACCACTACAGCTGGTGGGGAAATTCTGCCTTCTCCTTCCGTGCAATTGCTACGCAGCAGCGGGTGTTTTTTGCTTTCCCTGAAAAATTCAGTGTGCCATAAACTGTGGTCCAGAGCAGTACAGAATGAGGACAAGAAGCCTGATACAACATGGCAGAAGCACTCCTGAAGGCTGAACTGTAATCCTCGGTGTTGCGCTGCTATGAAATTTTTATAGTAATACAAGATTAAATCGGGTTTATCTCTATTTTTTGTAAGAACTTTGCACATCTTTAGTCCTAGAACTATCCATGATGTATAAAGCAGCAATGACTCCTCAAATCTAATTAGTATGTTTTTCTGACTTTTCTACTTTACGGATTTCTGTCAGTATGAAAAAGGAAAATGAAGAAATTGGTTCGCTTTGATTTCAGTTGGGTCCAAGTTAATTTTTGTCTCAGACAGCCCTGTGCTATTGCATGACAGAGTATCTGAGACACAGAAATCTAAAGAACTGCAGTTTAATAAATATTAATATCATTAAAAATCCATAAAATACACTCTTGCTTTTATTTTTATATTGCTTTGATCTACAAACCCTAAAAAATCATCTTAATTTTATCTAGCAATGATTCTTTAATAAGCAGCATGTATTTGCAGTATCACCATTTTAGCAGTGATCTCAGCTACTACAAGAGTAACTCCCAATCCCAAAGTAATCAATAGGTTACTACATGTCTGTCTTATAATTATTAATCTGAATACCATTTTGTTAAAAATGTACAACACACTTTCTTACTGCTTTTTAAATAAAACAGGAGAGAAAATCTACATCTGCCTCCTGAAACTGTTGGGTACCAGAGTTTTTAGCTGCTATGCTTCACTTGGAGCAGAATTTTAAAACTATAGGCACCACCATATGCCCAAAGACACAGATATAACTAAGAACGTAGAGTCATATCAGCCATATGTTCAATGTAAAAATTGCAAGTTATTTTAATTGTGGAAACCAAGAAAACTTACTCCCAAAGCTGAAAATGCCTGAAAAGTATTCTTTTATTTACCTTTTTTTGGTTTTGCGTTTGTGTTTGGGGTTTTTTAAGAAAATGAGTTTTTTAATCAGTAAGTGTGAGCATTATTTTCCTAATCACAAGAAAGGAGGGCAAAATCGCATCAGAATCTGGATTACATCAGACTGGCAGCAAGATAAGGTCAATTAGGAATCAGATTTTTGCTAATTCAGGTCTCTGTTTTATTACTGTGAGGAATCACTCTGATTCACTAAAGAGAGCAAAACAATAAAGCAGTTCAACCCTGCCTACCCCAGGCCATAAAATTAATATGGATATTGAAAAGCCAGGCTCATAGAAACACTGGCATTAATGCAGTTGTCACTGTATTACATACAATCTAAACCTCCTTTAAAAAATTTCTGGGCCATTAAGATAACAGAGATCTTAAAATAAGGGCAATAATTTTGTCGCATCTGCTGGTGGAACAGATGACACAGTGACTCCAAGAAAGACATAAAAGTCATTTTAATTATCTCTTCTTTGAAGGAGTCATTGGCTCAAGCCAGACAGCGTGGATCCAAATCTGAAGTTTTGCAAAGCTCAAGGTGAACCCCAGATGTGTTGTTAAGTCCCTGTCTACTTACATAAAGTCAGCTATCAGGGACATCAGCTCTTTCTACAAAACCACTAAGCACTTAACATCTGCTTGAACAGTCAGCATCTTGGGCGTGCTGCTGGATCTGTGAAGTCTCGCCCTGAAAGCAGCTAACAAATCATAACTGCTTGTTCTGTGGAACAGCATTTCATCGGCACCAGGTGCAAACTCAGATCAAAAGGAGGTGTGGGTAGTGTTCACAGTTAGCAAAACACTGCATTTTTCCCACTCTTCCGAACTGAAATCATGATAGGTTCAATACAGTTTGTTCTGTGGCTTCAGTGTGTATAATGCTACAATTCAAACATGAATCTATTTCATACAATTGTTTCCTAATTTTTTCAGCACTGCGTGAATGCCTTTCTAAATACATGCAAATATAAAGCTGTCCAGGTGACACACTAAAAATACAATCAAAGCTGCTGCTTTCATAAAAGCAATTACCAATCAGTCATGTTGCAATAGATGACAGCCTCAAGAGGCCTGCTGCACAGGCAGGGAAGTAACTGCAACTTACGTTCCAGTCAAATATTCTGTTCTTTAATGCTATTTTGTTATAACAGGCAAGTACAAGGTTGCTGAGTATGTATTAATTTATCTGTATAGCTTTTGGCTGATCTTTTTGTCCGCAGGCTTAAATGCATATACTCCATGACTGCACCTTAGAACATTCCCTCTTCAAGTTAGTGAAAAGAAAGTTACAGTAAATAAGCAAATAAATCCGACTGACAGTAAAGGCAGCCAACAGCAATGTCTTGTTAGCTCAGGATGAAAGTACATGACCATATCAATATTTGTCTTGCTCAGAATTCATAGTGACTACAATGATGGCTACTGATGCCCCAAAGGGGCCTGCAAGAAATGTGAAGGGGAACTTTTTAGAAGAACATGTAGGGACAGTACAATGGGGAATGGCTTTAAAGTGAAAGAGGGAAGATTTAGATTAGATATAAGGAAGAAGTTCTTTGCTATGAGTGTAGTGAGGCACTGGCACAGGTTGCCCAGAGAAGCTGTGGCTGCCCCATCCCTGGCAATTCAAAGCCAGATTGGATGGGGCTTTGAGCAACCTGATCTAGTGGAAGGTGTCCCTGCCCATAGCAGGGTGATTGGAACTAGATGAGCTTCAAGGTTGCTTCCAACCCAAACCATTCTATGATTCATTCTATGATTCTATAATACCACACAGTGTGTCATACCACAACAAAGTTGCTGGCAAATAAGGTCAGCACCTGTGGATTTCTGTAATTAAGTCTAGTCTATTCATTTCTGGTCATCATGTGTTGTTTAGATACACTTTTATTCTTTGTGCTCATCCTTTCATGCACCTGAAAATAAAATCATATTATGAAAAAAAAGGAGAAAATTGTCATAATTCTACACAAGGATAGGGACTGAGTTCCAAACACAGCCTCAGTGGGCATCTAATGCAGCACTTTGACATCACACTGCTGCCTCTGGAAGGGACAGAAATACAGCAGGTACTCCCACTGGCCCAAAGAAAGCCCTGTGCTAGAGGCTGAATGTGTCATTAATTCTTCTGACAGGGCCACTTCCCATAGTTTCATATGACTTTTGGAAACAATCACTAACTGGCTCACACATGAACTAGCCATGGTGGAGAGACAGACCTGCTCAATCTTCCACCTGAAACATGCGCTTGCCTCTGCCACCCATTGAGTTAAATGATTATATTCAGGAGCTGAAAGAGCACCACTAAGATGCCAAGTAGTAAACACACAAATCAGGTCAATCCTTTTGCTTTCCTTGTAATCCCTCTGCGTTATTTGTTACTGGCTTTTATTGCTGCCTCTTTCTCCTCTTTGAGCACTCTGTGCATGCATCCAAACATTCCTGCTCCCCTTCTCCTTCACACCATGTATTACGGCAATCCTTTCTTATCAAAACTCCTGTATTCTGCACTACTTTACTACATCCACTGGCTTTATATCTTCCCCTCTGTTGCCTTTTCTTCACTGTAAATTCTCTAGAGCAGGGAACTTGTTTTCTCCAAGTTTGTACTAAAGCCTGTAAATTTACAGCACTCTAGGAATGTTTGATAACAGCATGTAAATAATTAATAAAAGCTGCAGCAACCTTTTCTTTTTCCCTATTTGGAGGCTGTAAGGCAGCAAGACCAGTGGGAGGCAGAAAATATTTCATGGGCTAAGATAAAATGTGATTCTCACCCCTATGGGGGGTAACTGACTGACAAACACTTGCACTTAGGAAAGATCAGGATTAAGTTGTGCAGGAATTAAAGACAAGAAGCATTGCTTCAGCTATATGAACCATAAAAGCAGCCCAGAAGCATCATAAACAGCCCGGGCCAAAAAAATAAATATACAATAAAAAGAATTGAATGTTTTAATTTCAGCTCCACAATGATATACAGTCTCTTTACCCTCTCTTGTGTGTGACTTTGCAGAAGTCCTCTCTTTTGTCCTAGTTGCTCCATCTTCAATGGAAAGCAAATAATTAAAGCATATAGTGGCAAATGTATAGCTCATGATCCTGCAGCCTTAAAGAGGCAGCAAATGTTTCTAAAATAAAATAAAAATGAAAAAAAAAGGGGGAGGTGGAAACATGAAATAAAGACAAATCAGACACAATAAGACTATGAGAGCAGGAAACAAAAAAAAGTATAGAAAATGGTAAAAGAGATTTTTTTATTGTAGGAGAGGCTATGATACAAGATCTATCAAGACAGCAAGAATGGAGAAAAAAGGAACAAAGAAAGGGAAAAGATACTTATGCATATCAGGCACAATTTTCAAAATCTACCAAACATTCAAATCCCCTCTATCTGCCTCCAACCTTATGTCTGTTCATGTTGTAGAGATGGAAATTCATGCCTGGTCTTGTAAAACTTGATTTGAATTTTATGATTGACATTTTATGTGGCTACCAATTTACCCACTGAGTGCAAATGGTTACAGGTGCTTTCCATTGGAGCACAACTGAAAGGACTTTATGGATTTTTCTGCAAAATAATCAATAATGTAATCCTGACGCTTATGTCAGTTTTGACACTAAATTTCCTAGTTTATGAAGGCAATCAAGTACTTTGGCACCAAAGAATAGTAACTACACGCAAAGAAATTTGAACCTGAAAAGTGCAGGGACAAAACCAGAAGCCACTATGTCTAGCACTGAATGCTTAATCAGGCGAAACATCATAAAAACACAGCAAAAAAAGGGGAGTAAATTACTTGATTTTAGTGCAGTCAAGTCTTCAAAATTAGTTCTCTTTTAGAACAGAGACATAATGACTAGCTTTTGAATAGATATTGGCACAGCAGGGCACACAAAAGCCCTGATTAGCTACTGTATGATGGAATATTCCGTTAATATTTGTTCTATTTTGGTGTTGATTTTTTGACCTTTCCTCTTTGACTTTAATTGGTCAAAATCCAAACTTTTCTGTGTTAAATACCAGATAACTCTTTCTAAATTACCAGAATGCCAGGTCACATGCTGCAATAAAGATAGGGGGAAAGGCACTTGGCAGTTTTTTCTGTCACTTTTTCAAACTCAGCTACTTTTGAAATAGTAAGCAATATTCATAACAGTTGCAGCACCACCTGCGATGCCAACAGTTCTCAAACTAGTTTTAGGGAAAGAAAAAAAAAAAACAAACCAAACAGGAACTATGTTATGTCAAGCCTGATCCAGATGTTCTGCACTTTCACTGAAAAAAAGAGCAGGTATACTACAACTGCAAAACTTCTATGTCAGTATTCTGTAAGAAAAGAATGTGATACAGTCTTGCTCTAGATTTTAATATTTGGCAAAACCTGCAGAAGCTTCTTTGTTAACTCCTAAGCTGGTGATAACCTGGTGATTTTTTCACCTCTTTGCATTTACAATCAATATGGGAAAATACTTCACAGCCTTTCAGAGCTCTAGCTGCTGTTGGAATACTGTATAAGAGCCATCTCACTGACTGATTTACGTCCACAACTCCTCTTCCAAGAGCTTCCTCCCCAAATTACACATGCTAATGATTTTCTATGCAAAATTTAACAACCTAATAGGCTGAACAAGTCAAATGAAAATACACTAATTGTTGCCTTTGACGTATGCTATTCTGCCAATTCTCTCATGAAAAGAGTATATTAGCATTAGCTGGAGTACTTACTAATACATATAGATAAAGGAAGAAAAGCCCATAGACTGATAGATACATATGTTAAGAAAACAACACTGCAGGCTGTAGAAAACACAGCTTCAAGAATTAGGATTTACACAAATGGCTATTATACACCAGAAACCCATTTACACCAGAGCCCCGAAAACTACCACGGAATAAATCAAAAACCTTTATCTGAATTACCTAGTGTTGGTTCGTAACACTGGGTTTATGCGGCAAAAGCAGTCAAAATAAGATTCAACAGTCAAAATAATAAATACAGAATGAGGTTAAGAGAGATAATAAAAGGCTGGAAAGAGAGCAGAAGGCTTCCTGCCCAACCCCAGAGATCTGAGATGAGCTCCCCCGAGAAAAAGCCAAATTGCTTTCTGAAGTAAGATTTCCACATGTATGTATTTTCTCACCTAGAGCAGAAGCAATAACATGGTTTAGCCTATGACCAACATCACAGAGAGCACTTTACGGTAGAAATTGGTTTATTCTGCTCTCCAGCCCAGTTCTGAGCATGAGGCTTGGTGGCACGGCAGTCTTAACACATGTAAATGAAACAGAGGCAAACAAACAATAAGGAAGTAAAATATTTTCTAAAGAAATACAGTGACACAAGATTACTTCCTATTGCTTTGTCTTTAAGAGTTTGCTTATAATGATTTGATAATCTAACCTAATTGATCTCCCCAAGTACTTCTATGGCTCTAATCAGTGTAGTATCTGATTAGTGGAACAGATCCATACTTTATCTCCAGATTTAATAACTAAATCTATACTTGAAATAGAGTCACACAAGTTCACCAGAGGCAGAGGGCCAGATGCTGCTTAGCCAGGGGAGGAGGGAGAGAATGGAAAAAGGCCACAGAGGTCCAGAATGACTAGAAAGACAGAGCTGGCTTTGTGTCAAATCATCCCTCTGCAACCAGGCTACATTTAGACAGAACCAAAGGGTAACAGAAGTAAAGCAGAAATGTGACATAACTAATGGGGGCAGAACCAAAAATGAGCTACTCTCCATGGCCTGCTTTCCTTCAAACTGTCTTCTTCACAAGCATAAAGTAAATGTAATTATCATCGTTTTTTTGTTCGCTTCCAGACTAACACTTCATCAGCCTGAAAATTATGACATTTCCTGAATATGTTTCAATGGCTTCTTAACCTTTCTAGTTCCTGAGCGCTGGTACAATGTCATGCTGCACTTAAGAGATTTCAGCAGTGAAGTGGTTAACACAAAATCGCTAATATAACAACAGCATTCATGGAGCCAGATAATCACTCACACAGAACTTCAATCCAAAGTCACTTAAAGATCAAAAGAAACCACTCTATTTCTTTAAGGAAGTGACAGCATTTAGAATAACATTCATAATTCAAACAACAGGCAAAAATCTGATTTACTGCTGAATATATCTATTTTTAATGGAGCAGCATTAAGGGCTAGCTTTTGCTCTGCCTTAGCTCAAAACTATTTTGTGGCATGTCCTCTAACACACGCTCAGGCGCTGGACAGAGAGGGGTAACAGCCAGGCCACTTGCACAATGCAAATATCAAGCATGGAAGGGATACAGAGCAATTCTTGTAATTTGTTTCTTCCTCTCATTTGACTGCGGCTTCCTTGTTGCACTGATACTCAGCCAAACTAGCTTGCAGTTTGAGTTATGTTGAAACTCTGGGCAGAAAAACAGCAACTGATATATATTAGCAAACTCTGGAGAGAAAAACAGTTTCTGCCACTAAGAACTGCAGTGTGGAACTGTGAACTGCCTTCTTCTTGGTCTTACTTGGTCTAAAGGGAAGTAGCCCTTTAATCCTACTTCTGTGCTTGGTTTGCACACAGCCTGGCAGTCTACACCTGCTTCAACGTGTGTCAGGAGCCTTCTTTGCTGTCAAATCCCTTTCCTTGCTTCCTTCAGCTCATCTTCTGTCTCCCAGTTCACCTCTGCAAGCAAATGTCCCTCTCGTGCCTAACTGCATTCCAGCAGCCATCTTTCAAAGATGTCAAGAAAAGAAAGAAAATCAGCCTGTCAAAAACACATGACTGTTTCACAGTTCAAGGGGCAATGGTCTCTGTCACATGTGAATGACAGAATATAATGCACACAGAAGGGGAAATGAGGGATTTCTGCTAACAGGCCCAGATTCAGGATTGTGAGGATTTTTACCTGTGACCTCCTCAGCAGTCACCCTTGTCTCTATAACTCCAGCACCCATCCCATGATCTGGTATCATAATGTGCTTTTGGCCAGGTAATACCTCCAATACTTGAACGGCAACACTGCAAGAATCGCCAGTTAATCAAGGGTTTCATTGCACTTTAAAGAAAAGATAATTGATGCATCTTTTGTTTCTTTCTTTAGGTGAGACTTCATTTACAGAGACTTCATATAAAAGGAACTGCAGGTGCTTCAGCATTTAAGTACAGCAATTACTTTTTGTTTCAAAAGTTATTGTTTCCAGCAAAAGTAATCCATTTATCATTAACAAACAGCTCAGTGACTGAAAAGTGTAGAAAAAAACCCTTACTTCCCTTTGATGTTCCACATAGCACAGCTGTTAATTGATTCCTATGGAGACCTACTTCATCTGAGCTTAGCATTAAAGAGAAACAGGGAACAGACTAAGATTTTGAAATCTGGGTTTACAACCTGATGATTTCTTGTGAAATTTTCCAAAAAAATCCTGCCTCTATGGCAGATATATAGAGCAATATTTCATGGATCCAAAGTGCTATATATATAGATCATGGGACACTGTCATTAACAAAAGCAGTCTTGGAGTAAGTAGATCTGAAAAATCTGCCCTTTGGCTCACGAGTGGCTTAGAGCTGGCCTTCAGCAGCTAAATTCAGACATTAAAAAAAGTACAAATTCCTTTTGTCACTTTAAAATAAATATGAAAACATCTGAATCAATATCAATTTTGCAATCAAGTAAGATAAATTGTAATTGCTTTGCTTTGACCTTTCAAATCTGTTTAGGACTGTATAAATATACACCTATACACAGATAAACACGTTTCACATTCCCTTACCTCCAGGTCCACCTTGTTAAAACTATTGCTTTGGGAATGAGGATTCACAGAGACCATAAACTCTCACTGGTTCAGCTAGATCCAGCTGGTGAATGGTATGTTCTGTTTGCTGTTCACAATGTTAATATTAAAGACTGAAAAGCAGAGTAGGGTTGGCAGACATGAAAAAACTCCCTGCCAGGGCACTGGAAGGAAGCTTGACAACAACGGTGGTGCTCAGCTTCTCGTTAAAGTGCAGCAAGTCCTTAGAAAAGCACCATAACCACATGACAAAATCGGTTCTTGTGTTGCCTACCTCAGCAAAGAACCTAGACACAAGATGGTACAAACAGGGAGCTCCTCTCCAGGCCACAGATGGATGGTCTTTCTTCAGCTTGCGGCATGGTAAGACATTATTGCTACCTCTAGGATCTCCTGCCTCTTGGAGCTTTGTATATATTCTTTTGTGGGACATTAAAATTCTGCATTAGAGTAGACCCTGCAAACCTTTCTTAATCACACTTGAGCAAAAATGAGCTGACATGTATTAAGTGAATTGAAAAGGTTTGCCAACCTGCCTGAATGCATCTGAAGTAACTGGGAAAAATGTGCATGAGTCATTCCCCTAACAAAATTGTGAGCAAAGACTGGAGGAGGAGCCCCAGCTGGCAGGTGGGAGGTAAGCAGCCGGGTGCAAGAGAGATGGGAGGCCCCTCCAGTTGGTTTGCAGATAGCTCCAGTCTGCCCAGAGCCGCAGCCCGACAGCCGGTTGCCGTCTTTAGAAGCAAAACCGAAGTGGATGCCATGGTAAAGGTGGCTGCATAGTTGCCAGTCATGCCATAGCTGCGCTGTTATGCACCCTTCACTTAAGAACACACTATATGAAATGTAAAAGAACAGACTGATAAAATAAACCTAAAAATTATATATGCCTTACTGCCCCTTTCAATGACTTTTAAAATTAATTGAAGGAAGAGAGATCATCTGTATATTGCAGAAGGCTGACACTAAAGACAAAAAGAAATCTGTGATCCCGAGGTTTTGGTAGATTCTGTCATATGCTACTCCTGCTCATCACTCCCCACCCACCTGGAAGGAGAGAAAGGGAGACACTCCATAGGGTTCCTCTGTATCCCCACATCCTGTGCTTGGAGCATCCCATGCATCTGTGCTCCAAGAGGAATTTTTCTCTTTCCCCAACACCTGGAGCTGCATGACTTGGACATTCATATATATATAAGCAGATCATCAAAACTCAGCATGCAATGAAAACCTCACTGTATTTAGTGGAGCCTTTTCATCAGCTTGAACCAACTGTTGGATAGGTTTTTCCCTGTGTATAGAAGAAGGAGGCCTAAGTACACTCTGCACTTGCACATAGAGCCTATTTGCTCTGGGCTGAGTCTTCTTGAAAGCTTCAGCAAGCTGTGCAATCTTCTTCGTACACAATGCACCTTTCCATTAAAAATCTGCAGACAGTTTTTAGACGTAAGAATATAGAGAACTGAAAATAAAGACAGAAAGGCAAGAGAGGCAAATCCTTTCCCAAGAGCTATGTGAAGTCTTTTCTCAAAATAACTTTGGAGGGATTTTACTGCCAGTTTATAATGTGGATGAATCACTTCTGATATTTCTGATAAAACAATATTCAAAACTTCAAAATCACTTCCAATTCATTTATGCCACCATTTAATTACGGCTTCTGCAACATGTTACAAGGACGTCATTATCCCCTATAATTGCATAATAATTACAATTTTTAATGAAATAATTGCAAGTACACTAGATGTGTAGATGTAATTATGGTAATTACATAAATACCTGATTTTCAGCTAATAATTAAAGAAGGCCTTTACAAAACCAGTAAATTTAACAAATGGAAGCTTTCCAGAAACAAATACAAATAATAAATTGTTGTCTCCTATAGTTTTCGCCTTACGACATTATATCTCCCTATATATACGATGCGATTTTCCACACATTATAATATTTATAAAATGTGGATTAAAAAATATATTTAAATAAATATTAAATCATACCAAAACACCTCCATACTTCACGCCTACGGGGCCTGATCCAAAAACACCAACACTAATTGTAGTTCAAACCTAATAATCCTGCAGTAGCTCAGCAACTCATAAGACACTGAACTGCAGATTACCACTGAGTGAAGAAAGATGTGAACAAGTTCCCACAACACATACAAACTGTACTCTGAGTCCTTTTCAACAAAAGGGACAGATCTTGGACTACCATAAAATGTGTCTTTTTGGTCTACCGGCTATACTTCTGCTAACACGAAGACCTCACAGAAGATTTATTCTCCCTCTGGCTCCCTGCGTGGACAGCCATTTACAAAGCAATGATATTTCAATAAAGAAACTTCTTCCAGAGCTTTATCAGCTGAAGAACCAGAAATTACTCAGCCAGGTGATTTTCCTGCTCTTCAAACACATTCTTAAGACTAAACTTATTATGTGTTTACTGTACTATTAGTATGAACAGGAAAGGCAAAAGCCATCCTCAATAAAAAGCACACAGAAAACTCTGCCAGTGCAGGTTCTGATTGCTTCTGTGATAGCATAAAGGGATATTAAAAGAATTCCCACAGCAGAGGAATTAGCAGTGTGATTTACTGTTGCTGCTGAAATACTTCAAAACACTTTTGCAAAACTCTGGAAGGGAAAATCAGCTGCAGCACCTGCACTATGCCACTTCCACATCTTACAACTTCTGGACTCACAACAGCCCTGATGTGGTTCTGATTCTGGCCAGAGACCACTCTGGTCCCAGCAATGTTTTAGAATTTAGGTGCAAACATGGCTTAAGGTCAGCTTTGTCCCATTTCCCTTAGCTTTGTATTGCTCAGTACTGCTTCTTTTTAGGATAAATCTTCATTATCACAAGTATGAGAAAGTAAAATACTAGATATTAATATTAAACCAGAAGGAAATGGTTTGATATCCCAAAAACAAATCTCATTTATGTTAAGCTCATTAAAGCAATTGGTTTCTGAATGCAGAGTATAATTAATACTACTACACAAATCAAAGTAGAGGAGACATGTAAATTTGACAACATAAAGGAAATAATAATGAAGAGAACTAAAGAATTATAAGTGAAAAGAATCTGAAAAAAAAGAAACCAAAATTATACTGGAGCAATACTGAAGTTATAAGGAGATTACCAGCATTATACTTGCGATGATCCTTAAGAACGGTTTGACATATGTAAGCATCATGGTGCAAGCTTAAAAATTATTTAAAGAATACTAAAAATATTTGTATCCCTGCGTACTATAAGGAAACAAAGAAATTAAAAGCATGAACACAGAGAAGAGCAAATGAATCATATTACAAAACAGGGGAAAAATGACAAAAAAAGCAAGAAGGAAAGAATAGTTACCCAAAAGTAGTATCAGTTGCTCAAGTGTTCCTCCTGAAAATGCACAACTATATTATGTAGCTATTTTTAAAAATATTTGTCCATGATGACTTTAATGATAAATTAGAGACTATCAGATTGAAAAGACCATCTCACTGTTGTTTACAGAATACAACTGATCCAACCTGAGAAAGACCAGGGGAAGAATCACAAACCAGTTTTATCTGACTTACTATTATCAGGGTAACAGTACTATTTTAGAGCCTGCATGTGGGAGGATGTAGAAAATGAAAAGCAAGCAGTAAAATAACGGACAAGGAACGGAATTAGATCAGAATTTAAGACCCGTCAGAGCTATAAGCACTGTCAAGGTATATAAGCAAAGCAATGACAGCACAAAGACTGTGTGGTCAGCAAGAGCCCACAGCCCAACCAACCAGACATTTACAGAGGACTTTGACCAGTGTTGATGGCATTTAAGATGACTGGAGTCTTAAAATGCAGTCTGCAAAGTCTTCTATTGTCAAGCATTGCTTCACCCAGAAAGAGGACTGTAGAAAGTGCATCAGTGTTTAAGCATTTTATTTCAAATATGACATAAACCTACTGCACATCTTTGAAAAAAGCTGCTAACTGACACTAACAGCTTTAGATTGTGAAAGGATGAAAAGGGCTGTACAAGACAATGTTTGCTTCATTATCTTCTTCCATGTATTACGAGCATAATAGGAAATGCTGCAGTGGTACCTAAGGAATGAAAAACAGGAATACAGTGCTTCAAAAAGGAATAGAAAAATAGAACAATCCTGGTCTCTCAGTGCATAGCACTGGAGTTCAGTGCTATGACCACACGACATCCTTGTCTCTAAATTGGAGACCACATGACATCCTTGTCTGTAAATTGAAGAGACATCAATTTGATGGATGGGCCACTCGGTGGATAAAGAACTGGCTGGATGGCCGCACACAAAGAGTTGTCGTCAACGGCTCAATGTCCAGCTGGAGACCAGTAATGAGTGGTGTCCCTCAGGGATCGGTGTTGGGACCGGTCTTGTTCAACATCTTTGTCGCTGACATGGACAGTGCGATTGAGTGTGCCCTCAGCAAGTTTGCCGATGACACCAAGCTGTGTGGTTCGGTTGATATGCTGGAGGGAAGGAATGCCATCCAGAGGGACCTTGACATGCTTGTGAGGTGGGCTAATGCCCGTATCCTGGGCTGCATCAAAAGGAGCGTGACCAGCAGGTCAAAGGAGGTGATCCTGCCCCTCTACTCTGCTCTCGTGAGACCTCACTTGGGGTATTGTGTGCAGTTTTGGTGTCCTCAACATAAAAAGGACATGGAACTGTTGGAACAAGTCCAGAAAAGGGCCACAAGGATGATCAGGGGACTGGAGCACCTCCTGTATGAAGATAGGCTGAGGAAGTTGGGGCTGTTCAGCCTGGAGAAGAGAAGGCTGCATGGAGACCTCATAGCAGCCTTCCAGTATCTGAAGGGGGCCTATAGGGATGCTGGAGAGGGACTCTTCATTAGGGACTGTAGTGATAGGACAAGGGGTAACAGGTTAAAACTTATACAGGGGAAGTTTAGATTGGATATAAGGAGGAAATTCTTTCCTGTTAGGGTGGTGAGGCACAGGAATGGGTTGCTTAGGGAGGATGTGAATGCTCCATCCCTGGCGGTGCTCAAGACCAGGTTGGACAAGGCCTTGGATGATATGGTTTAGCGGGAGGTGTCCCTGCCCATGGCAGCGGGGTTGGAACTAGATGATCTTAAGGGCCTTTCTGACCCTAACGATTCTATGATTCTACGATTCTATGATTTGTTCCTGCTGATACTTCTGGGATGAATTTTGACCTCACAAGACCAGGACAAGGATGAGGGCTTTTCAGCCAGGAGCCAGCACGGGTGAATGGAGACAAAATTTCTAAACATGCGCAGCCAACCGCTGATACAAATATCCTACAGAAAAATAATTCATTATGAATTTTTCAGAGTGGCCTACTGAAGACACACACCCTATGTAATGGCAGATATACACACCAAAATACGCACTAAGGTAACTCTTTGGGCTTTTACACTCACTCTGAAGTCACCATGAGCCCTGGTAAATGCTCCGTAAGTGCACATTCTTAACCTACTGGCAATGCAATGGATTTTGACATAGCTCACTCTATGGTGATGGAGGCTCACACCTTCGATTTCATACTTTTCATTTATATGGCCACAGGGAAAGAATATTTCAATCATTTTTTACAATATAATATCTAGAAGTCAATTACTTCAATATAATTTTCTACATTACATAGAGAAAAAAGAATCTAATAATCAAATAATATATTTTGCCAGTGGAAATACACATTTTAACAGGTCTCAGCTTGTCCTTTTCTGGTTGATTTCAGAGCTGAAACAGGTAATACAGAAAGAAGTTCATTTCATGAAGTCCATAGGAACTGCTCATGTTGCATTAATTCCTCTTTTCCAAAACCTGGTAAGCGAACGGTCCAGGGGAAGTTAAATGAAGTACTGGAACACCCAACAGAAACACAGGGTAACAGTCTAAATTTCTGCTTAGATTTGTAAAAAATATTTCAGATTGCTGAGCTTAAAAGCCTTAAAGTTATCAGTGCCATTTACAAATCACAATTGATGTAACATATTTTCTATTGAAAACAATGAATGATCAAAGCAGGGTAAGATTACAGCGCTGCGATTTGTGTTTCACTTCCAAGAATGTATATGTATGAATGTATATGTATGCGTGTGTATATGTTCCTATGTGTTCATAGTAACCACAGCCCTAAGCCAGAAAGTATGGTGTTGGGAGCTTTGCTTTGAAAATCAAGTAGCCTATTAGGGGGCATAAATATTAATAGAGCTGTCTAATCCTACATTCTCAGATGAGGTAGTTCAGATCATGATTCTTTGCATTTAAAATTTATTCACTGCACCGACCAGAATAGGAAACAGAATCCACATGTGAAGAAGTCACTGATATTGGGAAGTCGCTTAGCCACTGTTAATTCCTAAACATAAAAGTAAGGATTAAGTAATTTCTTTCTTTATTCTACCCCCAATTCTCCTACAAAAGTATCAAATATTGTATGTGCCTAGTTGCATGACACTGAGTATGTATCATATTCTCTACAAAAGCTGCACCTCCATGTTTTCACATTCAGGTATCTTCAGCCAATATGAAGGCTTTAGTACAAGTTCATGAGAAAGAGCATACTCTCATCCCAAGTGCAGAACACACAATACCTGGGGTTTCTTTAAGTGGTCATATTAGTAATCATTTTCAAATTATCTTTATATAGGCATCATTAAAGTACGAAATTCATGCTGCAAACTACTGCAATGCAAATAAATTAATATATAGTATTAAGAAAGCACAGGCATGCAGCTAGAGCAAGACATACAGTCCTCCTAAGAGGTAAGTTACCCTATCATTCTGGATCACCAGTAAAATATTTTTGCTTTGACTATAAAGTAAAAGGGAGTTCTGAAATACCGAACAGAGTGCAAAACTATTTAAGTATGCCCCAGAAATGATGCAAAAGTTTGACAGGAAATAACACATAATCAACAATGTAATGAGTATCAAACAGTAAAATGGTGTTTTCTGCAATATCACCTAGGTTCTATTAAAATTTAGACTTATGGGTTCTAACTTCTAAAAAAGCAACACAAAATTAATTAGGTGTCTTTGCACAGGTTTTCTAAAATCAGCCCTAGCAAATACAGAGGTTTCTGCTTATATACGTATCCATAATGGAATTAGTAACATCTGACCTTGACGTACCTGAAGCAAGACATGAGAACAGATGATCTTTATCAGTAAATTGAAGTATACTGAAATACAGACACATGTATTTATCAAAAAGCATACTGTATTGTCACATTCCTTTTGACCTGGCTCCAGCTGGTCCTTTTGTAGTCTCTGCAGTGCGCATATCCAAAACCTACCAACAGGTCGTAATGGCTATAATGCTCACTACAATCTCTAGCATAACTCATGGATAGAATTCTTTTCATTTCTGCATCTATCTGTCATCATCAGAATACTCCATTCTTCAAAATTTTTACTCTTCTCATGTCCCTCAGTTGACAACTAAGTACAGATACTGATTTATTTATCTAATCCCATCTCTTTCATGCAATGAGAAAGAATCAAACAATATATAAAATAGCACACAGTTGTTGGTTCAATCACTTTGAACTTACATATCTTTGATTAATTAAAAAGATGGTGTAAAGGTCTGCCTCTTATTTTCATATTTTCTCTTTCCAGTAATTTTCATCCCTAAATGCAATGAAATGACTGTAAACTAAAAATCCCACGAGAGAAAACAATATTGGGCCTTTCTTCTTTTTCACACAAACTCAATGCTATTTCTAAGCTGCTGCTGCTAAGATGCTTTGATGCTATTGCAACTTTGTTCTACAACATGATTCCTTTTACTACAGGGCATGGGGGAAATCCAAGCCAAGGCTAATCTTAGGTTATAAACAGGTGAGTAGAGCATGAGTTACTTGGAGAACAGAGATTATTACAACTATGCCAACTGCCCAGGCTGAAGGTATTCAGGAGTTCTCTGCACTTGTCAGCAGGGAAAGGTGGGGTTTTTATTGTGCTGTGTGTGCAGTGAATTTAACTGGAAAGGTACCTACTGAATTTCAAATACTCTCTTGATTCTCCTTCAGGCACACAGGACAATAAACACGACTTCCTCATTTCCTGGGCTCTCCCTCCCTTTATTTTTGCTGGTTTTCCGAATTTGTTTTTTCAATATTCTCTCCTAGTAAAAGATGTTTTCTTAGGACAGTGATGGAGATCTGCATCTTTATTTATGACTTTGTGAATCAGCGTCTGGGTGATAGGAAGTGAAAGTTGCTCAGCTAATTACACACGCCTGATGAACTGCATAATAACTGCTGCAGCACTGCACATTAATTGAATGCACATAAATGACAGCAGTTATTCTAACTTGAATGATGTGTGAAGAAGTGACGTTGCTCACAGTACCCGGATTATCTTTGTTTCCAATTTTGGGAATCCAGCATAAACAACTGTATTTTTTACAGCACAGAACAAAATTTCCCTAATAGAAAACAGTAAAAGTCACCTCAAAGCCCAGCACTTTAAAAACAAATTGTCTTAAGTCACTGAAAGTGGATTTATACATCTAAAAAAGCATACACTGAGCAACTACAATTGGCAATAATTAACAGCTAGCTGCAATTACCAGTCAGTAAGAGATGTAAGAGCACAAACCTTGGAAAATAAGGCCACCTTCATTTAGATGACAAGATACTGCCTTAAAAAACTAACACAGAGTTTACAGAGTAGAACGGGGCCTAACTCTAAACAATTTCCTGCTATGACACTTTGCTAAAATGTATCTGTTCTGGAATAACAGGGACATATAGCTACTGGTAGAGAAAATACGTATTACAGCTAATAGGCAACCATGTATGTCCACACTACGCTTTGTTTACCCTCAGAAGTATTCTAGATTCAAATGTAGGCTAGCTATTAAATAACATATTATTTTAAAAAATCATGAAAAGAAATAATCTGCTATAGAACAAACACGTAATATAGTACAAAATCAGTGCTTTAAACTAGTATCAAGTGCCTATTTTAAATCAGTACCAAAATATACTTTCGATATTGTGTCTCAACTGCTTCGGGAATTTGCAAATCTTCACAGAGAATCTGCAAATTCTCCCATGTTACCTAACACGAAAAGGGTAGAAGCCAAGTTTCAAAGCTTCCAAAAGCAGCCTCTTTTCCAAAGTGCCATTTCACAATATTTTAACATTTCCCTACACCCCTATTAAGAGATTTTCGGCTTTACAAAGAGAGTGGTAATCACTTAATGCAGAAAATCAACGCTCACTTTCAGAAACGTGTAAATGGAAAAAAAAAGTAGTATTTCACATCTACATTTCAGGAAAGTTAACAATGTTCCAAGAAAAAACGGTGTATCATGGAGTAAGTTGATGCAGACTTTCAGTTCTGCTTTGCTATAATATATCACAGCCACCGTGCTATACCACTGGAATATACCACTGTGGAGCCATGCCAGCAACTTCAATGGCAATAGTATTAGGCCCCAGTCATTACGAGCTACCTCCTATGCACGCATATACGACATACTGTATTTATGTATGAGTGACAAACACTCCTCCAAACCATGAGGCCAAGACAGAGAAGCTGCCAATAAGGTCAGCATGAGATAGTGAGAGAGATGATCAGGTGCAACTGAGTTCAGGCTTTACGAATGTTATCTTCTCATCTGCTTTACATGGTCCTCTCCTTAAATACCTTTCTGGCTTCATTAGGACAAGACAGTCCCTAACAGTTCACTTCACAGCATAAGCAAATCAGCCTCTTTCAGCTGTATTATTCATTCTTCCTTTGCAAGGTCTTGATCTTTCCCCCGTATTTTTTGTGTTCACTTTATACATACCTCCTTTTCTACAAATTTTCTTGCCGGGTTTTCTGGCACATTCCTTGGATATTCTTTTGACTGAAAAATGAATAGAAGACTAGAAAATAACATGGAGCTCCATCACAGACAGTAGGAGCATGCAACACCACTATCTAACTTAAATATGACCTGTTTTATTAGGTGCGGAAGACTCTCAACTGGTTGTGCCTGCACATGCAATGGATAAGATGTTGATGCATCTTCCCAGAAGTCAGTGGGTGGCAATGAGAATTAGGCATCAACTTTGACCTAAAAATACACGTGCTGTGGGAGAAAAACAATGAGTGTAGACAGAAAGAAAACCAAAACCAAACCAAAAACCAGGGACAGATACACACACAGAAAAGCAACATGCATACATGTAATATGCTGGCATGCAAACAAAGAAAGCCATGCATGCTACTAGTACACATGAATTAATATTGTTAGAACGTAGAACAGGAAAATAAAAAGATCTCCCTGTTTCGCCTGCTGTTAACTCACCATCCTCGGTTGGGACATAGATATTTAAATAGAGGCAGTCTTCATTCTGATCTTGTACATAGGTGGAAACTACATCCAAATTATTAGTAAACCACACGGGAAGCATGACTTCAGGCAACCTGCCTTCTATAATGTTCTGGGGGCACACTGGAGCATACTGAGTGGTATTTCTGATATTTGCCCAGGGAGACGGAGGCTCAGGAGGTTGAAAGCGGCGCTCCCCTGTTGGAGGGGCAGCATACGGAACCCCAAGAAACTGAATAACTGGCCCCAAAATTTCATTATTAAGTTCCTTCTTAATCCCTCTTATCTTGCCAAAGTTGGTGGTCACCACTGGGTTGGTATCATCCAATTTTTGGGAGGACACAGCTGCAGTGTGAAGCAAAAATCCAAGTATACAAGAAGCAAAAGTGGCATTCAATCCCATGTGTAACAGGCGGACTATCATTGCTCTCCATACACAGTTCAGCCACATGGATCTTGGAAAGGCCATGGTCCCTCATTAGTTGTGTAACTACAGTGAAGCAATTTGATTTGTATCCACTGGTGTAAAAACAGGGCAACCGAAGGAAACAGATCAAGTTTCCTAAATAGGAGCCTGTCAGAAAAATCTCAAAAGGCTTTTCATGCAGTAAGTATCTTCCATTGATTTCACACTTACTGAAGCTGCATCTTCACTCAGCACTATTTATCAGACTACATCCTATTGACAATTCTGTTTTCCATAGCAGCGATATGAAGAAAGCAGCCATTTACTGCAGAATCCCCTCTTATAAATCAAATCCAGTTAGCCGCAGGTCTATATCCTGGAGAAAATGAAAATAAATCATTAGTATGAAAGAGCTAATATGAGCAGAGTGATAACTAGATGCTTCACAAGTTATTTACATAGATTACATACATTAATAGTTGCTAGAGTCATGTAAGTAAAATTGCAGTAGTTTATGAGTCCATGAAATGGCGGGTGAAACACTCACTACTGGTTTATCTATAATGTCACCTGCTGAATTTATAGAGATTTTTCAGAAGAAACAGAACTCACAGAAAATACATTTTTAAAATTCACCTTTTTAAAAATTAAGTAATTTGCTCCCAGGCTACATTACATAAGTGTTTATGTTAATGTTTTATTTAACTTAATCAGTTCAGAATCAATTTTCACCTTGTTTGCACAAGTTGATTTTCAAAATGAAAGTAATTATTTTTTAAATCAGAAGATAATGAAATTAAGTTAGACAGGCATACTAAAGACTCAAATGCATTTTATTTCATTAAAAGCAGATTATAATACATATAAACTTTTTGTTGTTCATTTTAAAATACGACTTCTTATTAAAACATTGAGGCAACTGGAATATATTTGTACGGATAACACTAATTACTGTGCTTTTTCATGATAACCTGAATTACCATACTTTATATGGTTTTCTAATTTCACAAGTTTCTGATAGCTGATGAAAAACACCTACAAGAGTGAAATGTTCACATTAACGAAGGACCAAAATGTGCTACCACTAAAGGGAAGGGCAAACTCTGCATTTGCACATAACTGGACCTCAGTGGTCTTTTTTCAAAACTGATCTGGAAAAGGATATAACAGACAGTTTAGGGGTGGAGCTGAACATCAGAATTTTTTCTTCAGACCAATCCTGCATTCCTTATAAACTACTGACTTAAGTGAAAAATGAAAACACATGATGAATGCACCAAATCCCTACCATCCTCAATTTATAACAGAAACAATAAACGTTCCCACAGGACAGGCGAAATCTTATCTTTCATACGCTTGCATGCTGACTGAACAATATCCTAGAAAAACAATCAGTTAGGATCACAGACTGCATAATCTCAAATTCCAGATCTTATTTTCAACTACTTCAGCTCAGAGGTTGTCACACAAAGATGTGTTCCAGCACTTCTGAAAATTGCTCAGGGCATATCGTTTTAACTTCCATATTCATGTTAAACTCATTTCCACCACGACTTACAATATACACAACATACCAGTGTAATCTTACACTCCCTATTAAGCAGTGTGTAATGCACAAGAAATGCGTTTTGCTTTGTATAGGGAACATTCTAAACCACTGACTTTTGAAACAGCATTGGCAGCTTTAATGAGGATTGTTTTTTTATCATGTCTATACACACTGTAGAGAGAATTCAAAAGAACGGCTTGTGTAATAGTCAGACTACCCTGCAGTTTGGGTTATTAAAAAGGAGATTGTAAAAGCTATATAGGACAGCAGGAGATTTGGTTCATGTCTAGTGTTCCTTTAGCTCTGAACAATCTATCTCAGGAGGCAATAAGGAGATAGATGAAGCTTTTCTATAATTTTCTCTCTCCCTTTCTTTCTCTACTAATTCTAACAACTTCACTGTGAAACTGCATTAACAAACAGACTTGTATCCTCTATTCTCCAGTTTCAAATTTTCAGTGTTTGCTGGAAACACACCAATTTAGCTGCAGAAAATAATTCCCCAGACTTGATGTACATGTTAGCCTTCAGTTTAATAAACTTACACAGAATGGCATGAAGACAGTTGCCTCTTGGAAGACTGCTGCTTTGTCGCATTTCAAATTTTGAAGGTAGCTGGATATTACTTGAGAAATACATAGGCAAGTGCCAGAATAGAAAGCAGCAAGTATGACTTTGCTCTTCTGGGTTGATGTACAGTAGGTTATGGAAAGATGGAAGCTTTTTACCTAGTGGCATTCAAAAACCTCCACAGATTTAAACCTTTTCCACTAGGTCTTCAAATCCTAGCTTTTCGTTTTTTTCCTGTCTCAAGTGGAAAAATGTAATCTCTCTTCTTTCTCAAATTTAAACTTGTAAATAGCAGGAACTTAACCTCAGTAACCCTCCAGCTAATTTACATGGTCTACGGAGGCCTGAGGACAAACCAAATTCAACATAGCTGTGCCAAACAGCACCCTTCATTTCAAGCTGATGAGTTAGATCAACATGGAAAATTACCAAATTGCTACTAATAAGTCATTTAGCACTTTAAGAGTCTAAGACCTGTTTTCAGATCTAAGACAACTTTTTTATACACTTGATAGCTAAATGGCAAATTCAACGGAAACCCTAGGCCTGGGCTATAGTTTTAAGCTTGTCCGTCAGCTGTTTTGCCATTGCAGCTGAACAGTTCTGCTGTGACCTGAAGTTCTGGTTTGCCTCCAATAAACGAGGTTTTACTGTAAGACAGAGACAGGAGCCTAAAAAGGTAAGAATATAATGCAATACTGTGTTTGGCTATTTTTGATTAACTATTGGGTAGTAGCTGGTGTCAGTGAACAAACTTATAAGCTATACAGGGCAGTAAATTCAAAAGCACTTGCAGAATTGGAATCAACAGATTTGCACTGTATTTGTAACTTAAATTTGGGATTTTTTTTTTTTGTTTTCCTTCACAAGCCTTTCTTTCTAAATGGCTAAGTAACTGTTTATTTTTGAGACTGAGAGGTCAAGCATTCAAGCCTGTCACTGGATGCCCTGAAGCTACAACATTAAAAACATAAATTCACAGAAAGAAAGAGGCTGAGATTACTCAAATCTTTTAAGACTTTTATACCAAATTTTTTTTTCGAGCATTAGACGGAAAGCCAAGAAGGAAATGAGCCTGGGGGGATGTCTTAATTGTTGAGGGTCAATGTCGGACAAAATTTTTTTAGTCCTCCACCAAGTTATCTACATAGGACTATCCCTTGGTATCTGGACTTGACTGAACAGGAATCAGTAGAAAGAGAAGTAATAAATGAGAACAGGAATGATGAGGGAGATGAGCAGCAGAATAAGGAGTACTGACAATCAATTTGGGGTAAGCTTCTTGTGGATCTCAGGAGGAGGAGAAAAATCTTCAGATTTTACTGTCATCTAGATGTGAAGATCACAACTGGTCCCTGTGCTAACACAAATGAATTTTAGTGTAAAAAGTATTTGATAAAGTCTTTCATGGTCATTGGAACAGTCTACACAATATAAAGGTTTTTTTTTCTATCATCTATTATTTTATTATCTTCCTTTCTGAATTTAAATTACTTTATAGCTCAGATTTTGAAATACTTTAGAGAGGCATTTAGTATGCTGAGGAGCAAGCAATCCAAGGTAAGTTCAGTGTATCTTTGCATTTCCAATGACACAGGGTATCCCACAACAGTTTACATCTGCTGCAAACTGCAACAGCTAAACTTCTCTTTGTTACTCATGCAAAGAGCATCAAATCTTAAGGGATGCCTTGAACTGCACCACCTGTCAATAGTTCCAATGGACTAATAAAAACCTTTGGTGGCACCCAAGGCTTACAGCCATATGCCAGCTTCAGCACGTGTAAAGGCATTCTTATGGTATCTCCATACCACCGGCTGTTTTCTTTTTAGCTGAAGATGTACCCAGTAATTTGATATTCATGCTTAAAAATTCCTTTCCACCTCAGTTTTGCTAGTAAATCCCAATTGCACAAATATTCATAGAAAGCAACTGTAAGAGTTTTGAACTGCACACAATGCTGCTTCATTTCAAAACACAAATGCTATTTGCAGAACCAATGACATTTGCACCCATTTTTACTTACAACAGTCTCTACTTAGAACTAAGAGCCCAAAGTTGTTTCATGTCTCTGAAGAGAAATCCATGCTCTGAAATATGCTACAATGACAAACAGGAATGTGGCCAGTGGAATAGAAGCCATTAAAGGAAAGACTCTGACCCAGGGTGAACACTACATTGGTGTGACACACCAATTGTAGACATAGTCAGATAAATCCTTCAGATGCATCACAGAATTTCCCATCTCTTCATTCACATTTCAAGTTGGCATTCCCAAGTTAGCAAAAGGAAGCATTGTGTCAAACACAGCATATTTTTTCCCTATGTAGTAGTAAAGACTTTTAAAGAGTATTTCCATAAATACTTGGTGAAGGGAAGGGATTTACATGTACTTAGTTAAAAAAAAAATTAACTACATACATTAAAAAAATAACAGGTGTGTGAAATTATAATAGAGGAGGCTGCAGTCCTGAATACATACACCTAAGAAGGGTATGGTTCTGCGGGGGTTTGGTTAGCTCCTACATGCCAGCACCTCCTCCTGAAAGCAACTCCAAGTCTGGAAGCTCCAGAAAGCAGCTTGAAAACAAATTAAACCCTACTGAGATGCACAACGTTTGCTGAGATCGCCAGCAAAGGTGTGAATATGGCATTATTCTGGTGGGTCACAATCCCACCCCACACTGGTGTAAGATTACAAGTGTTATGCTACACAGGGCTGCACATAACCCAGGGGATAAGGATTTCCAGGTGCTACAAAACGTGTAGATGAATCACTCCGAGATCAGAGAGACTGATTCCTCAGTACCATTCTTTCACCTCTATTGAATACGATGTTTTGTACATAAAACCTTACAACCAAATTAGTAAAAATATTTACTACAGTATTCAACACAGTGTAGCACACATTAGTGAAAAGCTGAATTAAACTAAGTAGATGTTGTAAAACTCATTTAAAATGTCATATATTTTTCAGCTTCACTATATTTTTGTTCTTTCCCATTAGTGGAAATATTCACTAATGCTAACTCATTATTAATTAGTATTTTCATGATCAAAAGATCCTTTAAATAATTTCTGCAACTTAGTCTGTCAAAATAGACTTCTGATCATAATTTTCTATTATTTTTAAATAGACAAACCTATGAGAAAAGGGTCACTTAAGTTTTATTATCTTCCATTTACTCACATCAATAAATCATTTTCTTAAAATAATTCTATTTCTTAGCTGAAGTAATTGTTTATATTACCAGAAGTTGGCTGCAATTTTTTAATGTGGACTACAGCTTTCTGACATTTTGCACAGTAAGTAGGTAACGAAATGGTGATTTTACCCATAACAGAAAGAATGGGTAACTCTGTCGCTTATGTGTAAAGTTTTAGACAGCTAAGTAATACAGATTTAAATTAAAAATGACAGATGCACTGGCTTGGAATATAATGGGCACTGAAGTGAACCTTTATTCCTTTTAGCAGCTTACAGTTAACTCTTAAACGGACCGCGCATTATACTCACTTTTGAGTCCTCCTAACTATACAGCTAAATGATCAAATGGCTATTCTGTTGATGGCAGTAGTGTGCTTGAGGACATGAAGATTTTTTGACCTACTATAGAAATTCAACTGAACTCACGTTAATCAGAAGTCATACCAGATAAAAAATATCCCAGATGTTTCTCATCTGAGATCTTCAGTATAGAAATCTGTATGTTGTATATCATAAGGCCAAGTGGATTTAACTTGCTTTGATTAACACTTTGTAAACCATGCTTCTCATCTGATCACTCTAAAAGAGTGTACTAGAACCTATCCTAGAGGCCCCTAAAACTAAGTGGTTTTTTATTGTGTCTACAGAATTAGTAATAAAGTTTATTACCTGATACGTTTGTGGCTGACCCTTGGTTCACCGGGGTTAAGCACATGAGAAAAGTAAACTGGATTTTGTTTGCTACCTTTAATACAATTATAATATCAACAATAATACTATCTGTAGTGCTAGTCCATCACCTAAGGCAAGCTTTCATATCAGATTCATAAGAAAGATACCACTTTTCTATTTTCCTATTTCTGAGGCATTTAAGATAAAAAATTGGAAGATTAAAAAAGCTATAAAAACAGTTATTACAATTCCTTGAGAGAGAACTCTGAAAGCGAAGATGTTTGAAGGAACTCAGACTTGTCTATGCATCATTTTTCTATCTGCATACCATAGAATAACAGTTCCAAATAATACAAAATCCTTGTTGTAGAGTCAGATCAATAACTAGCTCTTCAATAAGATGAATTAAAAAAACAAACAAAACAAAACAACCCGCTCAACAAACTTCCTTGTGGCACAAAAAAGAGCAAATGCTTTACCTGAACAGATTCTGGTCAAAATTCCAGGCTAATTGAGATCAAATTCCAACGCATCATAAAATCCACAGAGGTATAAATATAATCCATCAATCACAAACCCAAATCTCTTAACTCAGCTTCCGAAGTGCTCTTCAGTAGTGTTACCATGCTTTCCGGAATTGTAGAGTGCACACTACATTTCAAGCACAGTATTGGCATTATAGGAATCTATCAACTTGAGAGTCCCCCTTCCTGTGATGTAGTATTCTGTGTATCTGTGACTTTGCTTGCGTTTGTTCCAAAATGAATTTCATGCTTAACTTGTTTTTCTTAATTAAACTTCCTTTAGCAGTTTCCAATATGTGCATTATTAAAAGTCATTAGTCCCATTCATGCCTGCCTGTCATTTTTGGCTTCATATTCATGTATCAAAAAGCTCTGTTGCTTTATATAAGAAGCAAATTAAATAATAAATATGAGAACTTGAACATTTTATGAGTGTCAGTATGAGAAAGTGGCTGCAAGGTCCATAAGGTTTCACACAAAAAAAAGCATTACAGCTAAAGCTAACATGCTGACACATCTCTGATCTATAAAGTCTGCAGTAATGGTAGCAGTAAAGTGTTTTGCCATAGACGCGGAATTTTTCTCTCACATGAAACAGAAATAGGATATAGCACAGACTATATTTACTGTTGTGAAAAAAAATTCAAATAAAATTTCCCTAAAGTTTAGAATATAACACCATTAAATGTCTACAAAGATTTACTCTTTCCATCTGACTTCATGCGTAGCTCCTGTTATTCAGCTCCTTGTCCTGTTTTCATTTTCTACCACTATCTGCGAGTAAGACACTCATTTAAGCTACAGCAACTAGTCTCAGATCTCCCTGTGGTCATGTCCTGGTCATGCTGACCATGCCTCCAGTGAGAGAAATGTGTCCTAACCAGCAGCAGGGTTCTCATTTCAACTATTTCAGGGCACAAGCCTCCACAGAAATAAGACATCTTTGTGAAACCAGTTGAAGAAACAAAAGCTCCATCCCACAATGCCTATATTACACAGGCTTAAAGATGTCAAAATATTCAGTATCTCTATGTAGTAAGGTTTCTCCTAAATAATCTGTCATTTTCTCCTCATGAGTATTTCTAACTCCATGTGCCTACATAACACTTTACTGCTTTCAAGTACTTTTTTTGGAAACTGGGGGATGGGGTTTGGAAGGCAGAAGTTAAAGAGTAATTTTAAGTTCAGGCATTGAACTTAAAAGCTTCAGACAAGATAGAATTAAATAAAAACAAAAAGTACAACATAAATGTATTCCCTTCATTAAATTCCCAGAAACAGTTCAACGAGTGGACTAATAGCATCTCTATGCAGGATTTGATTGAGGAGATTCAGAAAACGTATTTTTTAAATTGCCATTTAAGTTCTCTGCTTGGTTAAAGGAATACAAGTCGCTTGAAACACAATATTTGTAAAGCACCCTTGATCAATTTTATGATTTTACAGCCACATTGCTAATTTCCAAGCACTACATTCCCCCTTAATATGGCACAAAAGACCTAGCCAAGCATCAGTGGAAAGTAACACACTACCCAAAGGCGGCTCTACAACGGATTATGCAGAAAATATGAGAACAGAAAAATTCAGCAAATGGGGAAAAGAGAACTCCAATTGCTTTTCTTTCAATGGCCTCATCTTTTATTTGCCCACAGCAGTGGAAAAATCATTTTACCCTGACGTATGCAGCCCAGACCTTTACATGGCTTGATTACCACCATAAGGGTATCTACAGTAGACACCGTGGCCCATGGATTCAGGCAGATGGTGGCCCTTTATACCACCTTTTTAGTGAAAAGTGGCATGGTAGAGTGGGTGCACAGAAAAACTTGAACATATGTCGTGGTTTAAACCTACCTGCTGAACCCAGGACATTATAGTACTAAGTATCCAACTAGTCACTTTTTATCCCTGGATAATACACAGAACATCATTAATGAGCAATTAAGAGTTATGAAAACAAAGTCTGCTGGAAAACATGTAGGGTCTTCAGAGGCAGATGGAAACGTGAAGCTGAGTCCCCAGGAAGTCAACATGATTTCCCCTTGTAATTGTGATCATTCAGTAGTCATTCAGGGGAACGTAATGTCATCATTTATCATTAAAACTACAGCAAGTGCTTTCAACATGTGATACATGATGAAGTTTCCTATCAGCTTCTTTTCTTTTTTTTTTTTTGTATCCTCTAAGTTCCTCCCTCCCTCCTACACAAACTCTTCTGCAACGCCCAGGTAGCAGGCAGGCATCCCCTTCTGAATACACACATTCCCTCATAATGCAGAGCTCAGAAGCAGGGCTACAGTAATGGAAATATGCTTTTTATAACAGCTTTTATTCATTGGTCAGGATCTATTTTTTATCATTAGTTGTTACACTTAACCATACGCAGATATCTGGGACTAATCAGAAATTATATTGTTTACTGGATCAGACTGACTACTGCCCATCCTTTATTAAAAGAAACCCACAAGGGTTTCTACTGATTCTCTGGCAAAATGTTGCCTTTTCATTACTTGCTTTCAAAGAATGTCTCTTTTTTTTTGCCCTTCTTTTTCACTATTTAATTTTTAACTAGTTTCTTTTTCATGTGATTAAAAAAACATAATAAATATGACATCAAACAAATAATTCAAAGCTAGCCAAGGATCTGTAATACAGCTTCACATCTCTATTAGAAAGGAATGTATATTTGCTTTTAATAAAGAAAGGCAAACCAATCCATTATGAACTGAGACCCTATTTAAGCCTCTGCTTTCTTCTTTTTTCCCCAGACACCATTTGAACAATTAGAGTGGTTTATGCTTCTGTGTATGCCAGTGGATATTAAATATGCAAACTGATAAAAAAATAAAACTACCACCATTACCATGTTCACAGCCTCCATTCACTTGCAAATCAATTTATCTGCCTACAGCTCTGTCCCAGTCTTTAAATAACCCTCCGAAGCAGACTGCTCCACCTCCAGCCAAATAATGCAGAGCAAACCCACTTTGTTAAGTATCGACAGCTATGGTGTTATCTTCTTACCCTGCCACAGAAAAGGGGTAAGATAACCAAAGTGGTATCAGGACGACAGCTCTTCTCCTTGCTTCTACAACTTACTGCTTTAAGCAGCTTGAACACTCTCTGATGGCTTTCATTAATCACAAAACAGAGGTGTGCAGCCAAATCCTGCTTCCCAGCACACTTAGTATGATTATCCTCAGTCTCATTTTTCTTCCTGTGGTCTGCATATGATTCACATGAAATATACAGAATAAACAGGGTCTCTTAATATGTATATAAGGACCCCCTAACCATTCACTGCAAAACTGCCTTTGGAACATTGCTGCAGTCTGTAGCTTTAGTCAAAGAAAACCAGTGTCATCTATCAAAAGTAACTAAAAAGCACTCGTCTTTATCCCTGCATCCTGCACCAGAAATAAAATGGGAGGAAAAGAGAAAAAGAAAGAAGATATAAAAACCTGCCCAACCAGTATTTCCAAACATGGCTATTTAGCTTTTGGCTCTGAATCTGCAAATCTAATTTCAAAGATGCGAAAGTGGGCTGCGTGTTACAGCTGTTGAGCTCGCACAAGTCTCAGTGCAGTCAATGGGAATCAGTATCTTTGAAAATCAGGGCGCTGAATAATGGGCTTTATTTTTAAATGTCCATTTGTATCATGCATGGGTCTTTCACTTGTCAGGTGCCTGTAATAAACTATATGCGATTTCGTAAGTACCCCTTGCTTCAATTAAGCCAGCCCAGTAAAAAAAGCAGGAAAAAAGGTCCCAGAGCACAGTGTTGCTCTTTCACCAGTAACAGTAGTCTGTCAATGCATTAAAAATGCTGTTACTGTAAAAACCAAGCAACCTGAAAAAACAACCTGGGTCTTAAGGGAGCACGAGGAAGTTATTTTAAGCATCGTCACAAAAACATGGTTTCAGATACAAATTATCTCTGTGAATTTATCAGCATGGTCTGGTCCCACTAAGGCTCCGAATAAATGCAAATACTGCCACAGTGGATGGCAGCACCGGAGAAAATATTTCCTAAACAATTTCTTACACTTATGCAGGGAAAAAAAAAAAAAAAAATCTACTTCATTTCAAATTCACAGAACATCCAAACATGCTAAAAAACATTCACTCTGATATTTATAGCCTCTATGGGATATATTGCAATTTTATACTAGTGGATTTTTAATACCATAGTTGTTAGAGCTAGAACAAACTGGCCTTCCAGAAATCAAAACCAGTGTCAAACTAAAATGATGTTCCTTTAAAAAGGTCAGCAAATTTACAGAAGAAAACAGCTCGTCCAGATTGTGTCACCTACACCAGCCAAAACACACCACTTTAATCAAGCTCTGTTTTGTTTTATTTAAACAATTATTTTAATGTAATTGCTCGGAAACCATATGCATCCTTAAAATGATTCGAGATTATATCCTTTCTCCTGATTCCAAGGTAACTTTCTGGCTTTAATTATAAGTCAATTAATATTAAGTAATTTGGCTGATTAATTTTAATTAAACCTGTTGAAAATTGATTTTCCTTCAGCGAGTAGAGCTGAGGCTCTAGTGCGATCGTCAGGAATTGGAACGGGGAAAGGAAGGAAGCGGGGGGGGGGGAGAAAGCCCGGTAGTTAGCACCCAAGGAGAACATCTCTGGAGAAGAAACATATATTAATAAATAAATCGATCCCCGTCAGGCCCGGCAGCCGGGGAGGGGACCGGCGCTGCGCGGGGGCTCGGCAGCGGGACCCGGGCCGAGGCGACGCTTCCCGGGGCGGGGGGAGGGCCGCAGGAAAAGTTCGCTCTCTCGGGCGGCGGCGGGGGCAGGAGCTGGCGGGCGGGCCGCGCCTGCGGCAGGTGCGGGCTGGGCCGGTGCGGGCGGGGTGCGGGCGGGTGCGTGTGTGTAAATCTCCCTGCAAACACCCCCCCGCCCCGCCACGGCTCCTGCCTCCGCACAGCTCCCCCGGGGCACCGCTCGCCACCGCAGCCCTGCACCCCAGCCCCGCTGCAGCAGCTAAATGCCGTCTCCCTGCACACGCACACACGGCTCGTAAACCGACAAAGCCCCCGGCTCGGCCCCGCAGCCGCCCTGCCTGGAGCCGGGGGTGCCGAGCCTGGCGCGGCCGCCCCTCCAGCCCAGCCCGACCCGGGCTCGCCCCTCAAGCCGAGAGCATCAAAGTATTTACCAGTTCGCGGCCGCTTTTCTGCAGTCACAGCTGAAACTGTAATTCAGTGGATTTGCCTCCTCCGGCTCTCGCCCAGCTGCTGTGGGCTGGAGATTTCTCAATGGTGCCTCGGACACTTCCGAATTATATCGATTTTTAGGTAATTTTCTCCCCTTTCCTCGGATCGGGGCGAGGGGAGGGGTGGGCTGGAAATCCCCATCCGGAATTCAGCCTTATCCGTGCCGAGCCACCTCCATTTAAATCCGACCATCAGGCAAGCAATAGAAATGATCAAACGCTACTTCTCTCCGTCTGCAAGCAGATAATCCCACTAATCCAATAGATCTCCCCCGAGCCAAAATTGCCCTCCAGACGAGTCCCTTTCGCTTGATGTCCGGCGGGTGATCGCAACGGTGCCCCGAGGGGTGCGTGTGTGTATGTACGGAGGGTGTGTGTGTGTGTGTGCGTGCGTGTCTGTGTTAATCTTTTTTGGCTCCTGGATGCGCGGCTCGCTAAAACCGCCGAGAACCCTGCTTTTCCCCCTATTACACGTTTCCACTCCAAATTGCTGCTGGATGAAAAATGGTACAAAGATACCCCCAGCGGCGGCGCGGCGAATGGCGCGGGTAGCCCCGACCCCTCTCCGCACCGCCCCAGCCCCTCTCGCGGCCCCGCTCCGCACCGCCTCGGCGCTGCTCTCAGCCCCGCTCTCGAACCGCACTGCCCCTACCTCCGGGAGACCCTCGTGGAGCCATACACGGAGGCGCCACGGCAGGAAAGCGGGGTGCCTCTCCTGTGGCTACATGCAGCCGCATGAAGCACATGCACCCTTGTGTAGATAGGAGGGATAAAGTGGTGTCAGCGTGGGATAAAAACCGCTGTGTACACCTGCGTGCGTGCAGGCTGTTGCTTCTTGCTAAATTATACCTGTGTGCAAGACTCAGATATTTCTCATGGGTATAATTCTGCAGTAAACCATGATCTTACTTACTTAGACCATCACTATCTGCACGTAAGATCTGTGCACATAAGATCTGACTTTTTTTCCCTGGCTGTTTCTTGAAATCTTTTAATTATTTTTCATTGCCTATTGTCTTTTGAGAAAAAAAAAAAAAAAAAATATTCTCTGATCCAGGCCTTCATGCTTTCTAGGGTCACAGTGGAGAATTAAAGGTGGCAACTCAGGGTATGTGGGGAGGAAGGAAGGCCAGATCAGAAGGGAAAGAAAAATAGTCCAAAATCTGAAAAGTCTGTTCATTTTTTAAACAGCCACAAACACACACTGAAAGATTATAAGCATCCCGAGTTAAGCCTCTTGTAGAGAGCTCATTAACATCTCCTGTTACTTTAGAGAGACTTCCCTTCACATTGTGTTAAAAAAAAAAAAAAAAATCTGTATTTTGTTGCATTAACATCCAATATTTTAAAATATTGACACTAATCAAGCACAGCACACCCATTCATGTCTCCAAGCATACAGCCCCAGGCAAGGTCTGAAGGTGCTCAATAATTTGATAAGCTTTTACACCCCTCACCTGAGAGCAGGTCCCAGTGGAGCCAAGGCCAGCCCCAGCCTTGCTGGGCTATTTCCGTCTCTACATCCCACTGAGGATCTATATCTAAATGTCCATGGCAGGAATGACAGGACACAGTAGCAGTTTATCCTGTGACATTTCTGTGTACTGGAATAATTGCGTCCTGTGCACATTTTTCATTTGGTAAGTATCAATAATTATTGTAGTCCATGATTAATTTCCAAAGGCCAGCATCCTTCAGTACTCTGAAATTTAACTCTTTCACTGTCACTGAAAGCATGTGGTTCTCAGATGTGGGAGGAAAAGGCAGAACATACTCTTTGCTGACAGAGTAATGCTATGCATGTTGTTATATTACTCTCAAGGGAACACTATGGGGGGAAAAAAAGGTTTCAAAACTAGAAAAAAAAATGTGCATATCAATATCAATCACTTGCCACCAGTCACAGATCAACCAACAGCCTAAAAACTATCACCAAAGAGGGCAATACCAGGTGAGCTATTCCACCATTCTTTATCCACATAAAACCTTGGAGTAATTTTATCTCTGGGTTGTTTTCTCACTGAAAAGAAAGAAATACTGGTGACATAAAATAACTGCACCCTTACTGTCACTTGATGACACATTGGAATCAAGGTGTGGAAAGTTTTCTTCTCACTCCAAGAAGGAATTCCTCAAGCCATTAGGTGAACACCTCATGTATCATTTAAGCATATAATTCCCTACTGATTATGTGAAAAAATCTACCCATTTATCTCTTTACCATATTGGGGGGGGAGGGTGGGGGGAGGGGAGCTGAAGCTGATAATTTCCATCCAATTTGCTACAATCTCACCTTTGGCCATGAAGCTTCCACCCGGTTCTAACCCATCTTTGGTTGTCTAGAAATGGCACATAGTTGTTTGAGCACATTGTTTTGCTTTAAACCCCTCTTACAGCAGTGATATGTGGTAACAGGTCATACCTAGCATCACACTTGCTGTGGCCTGCCCCCAGTGTTGGGGTCCCTTTCCAGAACTTCCCCACTATCTTTCATTCTACTCCCCACCTCCATGCTTCCACATTTCTAATTACTTCTTCCTTCCAGGGACCTTGGTAGCACAATAGCTCTCCTCTTATCTAAAATATTGATGGGGAAAGAAGAGTCCTGGCTTTTGGGGAGAAACAAGATTTGTCTTCAGCCCTGAAAGTTGTGGAGGTCTAGAAAGTGATACAGGTTTTTGGGAGAACAAAGTACAAGACTAGTCTCTCTATACTGGGAAGTGATAGTAATAGCTGTGCCTGAACAATAAATTTGATAATAACACCACCTAAGGCCTTATACTACTGTATTACTAGTGTAGTTTCTAATGATGATTCAGTCTACATCAAGTATGTCCCTGCTTTAAAGACTTAAGTGGCCTATACACACATTTATGTATACGTACATATACGTATAAAGAGTGTTTGGACTCATTTGAAAGAAGGGGAGAAAAGCTCATTGTTGATTAGAACTTTGCTAAATATGTTTTAATATGCTGCATGTCAAGAAATTACACCTTTATTAAAATCTAAGGAATGCAAAACTGCGTTAAAGGATAGCATTAGTTAATATTTCATCCAGCTGAGTCTTGAACAGGGATATGTTATCTGTGTTTATTAAAATAATGGACAGAAATAGAAATTTCCATATACTGTAAATCCACAGAAATCTCAAAGTCCAGCATTCTGCAACATTCTAAAATTTATCTCTACTCCATTTTCTCTGTTTTAAGAACATGAAGCCCTTCAGACAACCCTCACCTAAGCACCTGACTTCTTTAAAGAGCAAAACATACAATCAAATGCTAAAAGAAAGCTACCAACTAGCAATCAAGCTAAAACACCTATCTGACGTATCTAAAGTATGCACCTGAAACATTAACAGTAAGAAAGCTTTTTCACGTGACACAAGATTCATGAGTTATTGAAAGATATAACTTAGGATAGCAATATGTTTTACTTTCAAGTATAGATTTTATCAGACTGTAGTTCTCAAGAAAAAACATTAACCTTTCTAATAGGTAGAAAAGGTGGAATTGTTTACACATCTAAGATTCTAAATATCCATTAATTTCTTGTCTCAAGATAGCTCATTAAATTGCTTCTTGCAAGTAACTTCATTAAATATTTTCTTTGATTTCATGAAACTTAAGATTACTCACCTCTGTCCATTTATATTCTTTAGATTGCCCCAACTGCCAAAGCTTTAATGAAATTATAACACCTGTCTGTAAGCTGCTTTAGTTAGCTGTAACTGCTGAGTTATTGCCAATCATTTGGTTTAACCTTGCCAAGAAGAGAGTCCCTTAAAGAGGCCATCCCTCTTCACAGCGTAGCCATTAAAGCTCTACACAAAGACACAGGGGCCTTACAGTTCCTCAGTCACCTAAAACACCCATCATTACTTGCTTATCACTTTCTTTCTTCAGTATTGTTCTTTTATAGCAACACAACCACATTTTGAAAAAATATGATACTTTGCTTGTATGGCAAAGAACTCACCCAGGAATGGTCAGACTTTCCTATATCGAGTCAAGAAAATCAGATGCACATAGTCTAAAGGTTCCATCTTTAACTGTACTCTCATCCACAGAAGTCCTCAAGCCTTTATCCACACCCCATGTGTCCCTACTGCCACCTCCTCTACGACGCCTGGCATCGGGACAGGACCAGTCCTTTTCTTCCTCCTGGCCTGTGATGAGAATCATACCTTTTGTCATATGCTAGGATTTGTATTCTGACATCATACAGGCTGTCCCTCAGTGACACTCGCTTTTTATCATTAGCACATTGTACTGGAATATTTAATTGGGTATGTTGCATCTCTGCACTGTAGATTTATTTTGCATTTTCATTTAATTAACAGCCATGACCAATGGTCTGATAGATGGCAAATCATTCTGTGAAGTGGAATCCTACTGGATTAAAAGCTCTGCTGGAAGGTTTCAAACACCCATTCAACCTGAACTTCTCAAAGGTGTTTTCTTTGAAGTACCGTGTTTCCAAAACACAGCACTCAAGGAAATGGGAAGAAGCAGCAAACAGGATCCAAGGATCACTCAAAACCTGATCCTACAGATTAGCCCCTCTTTAAATGTTGCCCCATGTTTGCTACATGCTCAAGTATGCACAGTCTGCCCGTGGTCACTGTGAGATTCAGAATTGCAGGTTCTTTTGGGTGCTGTTAAAGAATTGATATTGATAAAGCCATTGCTAGTGTTCTTACTGGAATTTAATCAGTAGATTATAACTAATCACAACACTGAGCTTGCCAGTGAACTCTGAATTAATAATAATTTAATTAATAATAATAATAAAATCAATTTTTTTATGTGGCTGTGAATACTTTTAGGTCAGAAAAGTTTTATAGCTTTGTTCATTCCCAAAATTTCAGTTGTTCTTTGAAGTTACAGTCTAACAGTACCTTGGTTTGCAGTGACTAAATACAGGAAAGTATGGGGCTAGACTTTTATTTATTTATTCTAATTATGAAAAGCATTTCTGCAAAGAGTTTGCTGTTTACATTATGTGAAAACCAGTCTATTTCAAGGGGTTTTAATTAAATTAGTTTAAACCTATAGTTGAAAGAGTACATACTGTATGTTGCTTCTGACTCACTAAATTTTAAACCACGCTGGAACATTCCCTGTGGAAGCTGGTGCTCTAGTTTTACATGCAGTTTACATTCTTTTAGACCTAGTAAACAAATGAGAGAGAACTATGGGCCAACTTTATCTCTGATATAATAAAATGGAAGTTAGAGGAACCTCGTTTGAGAATTTTGTTTCCTAATACCTAACTTCATCAGAAAAAATAACATGTAGCCTGGATTATTAGCATTTGCAAATAAAAACAGTAAATTGTTTTCCACATGCATTTACTGAGGAATGTCTTTACTTTTTCACCAGTCAGTTTTCATAAGCAAGGAAAGTTTCAACTCCTGTGAATTAGGACTTGCTGAAACCTTGACACTCTTTCAATGCCGATAAAGTGGTTTAGATACTTATTTTAATCAGTCAGTAATAAGATGATTGTGAAATCCATCATGATTTTACTACCAGCTCCTCTTGGCCTTTGTTTGCCTCCAGTTACAACTGCACTGATAACTTGATGACCAATATAATTAGCCTGGCTGTTGTTATGGCCACTTTCCAAAAGAGCCAAAGATGTTGCTTAAAATGTCTTTCCAGGTGCACCAAATAACATGATCTGTAAATTAAAACTCATACAGTCCCATTTAATTCCTGGCAATGGAAAACACTTAAAAAGCAGTAGATCACTTTCCAACCTGGATTTTGTGAGCTGCGTTTGGAAGAGGTGTAGCCTTGGGTTTGGGTACTGAGCTGGGAGTCCAGGGCATATCCTGTTCTGGCTTTGCCAGTGACTGCATGGCATACTATTTTATCCTTCCTGGTTTTAACTCTATCTAATCCATTTTTATTTTTCTATCACAAGGCTAGAGACCATCTTCCCATACAAAGGAGAAGGATGAGGAAGGAGGTTAGGGATTCCCAAGCAGGGGAGGAGAGGAAGGTCAAGAGGCAGTGCTGGATCAGCCAGCAGAGCCGGGCTTTGCAGAGCAGCCAGCTCTGGCACTGCCCAGGCGCTGCCTTCTCTGCCAGCCCCAGCTGTTTGGCACCAGCAGGCACAGTTGTTTGCAGGTGCAGCTATGGGGCATTGATAAACCTCTGAAAGAGGAGAGAGTCGTGTAGGACAAACTGCTTCTGTAGAGGAGTCAATACAATGTGTTTATGAAATTCTGCTATAATAAGCATTAGAAAATAATGAACCAACAGAAAAACACTTTATAAAAGAAATGACCCTGTATTCTGCAGGCGTAAATCAGCCTAACAGTGATGGGAAATCTAGGAGATAGTATCAATATAAAAATACCATTATACAAACAGTAATATATTTGCCTGCTTCTCTTAGTAGGGTTTAAAGCTTGTGATGTCTGCTAATCTGATTCACTGCACAATGACAAATGACACAGAACTGACATGTACAGGCAAGAACATACAGGAAAAGCAGAGAGTACAGAAATGGCCAAGAATTTCCAAAGCACAAGACATGTAAAGAGGTCCTAAACTGAGGGAACCTGAGGCAACTGCAGGGGGAGGAGGGAGGAGGGACATTAATCCTTTCAAAAATACAGTAACTTTTAAAAAGTAAACTGAAAGCAGATCAAACCACTTGTGATTTCTGAAAATCTCACCATAGCATAACTAAGCCATTATTTATAGCCCATTAACATTAGTCCTGTAAACTGTTATTATTCTAGTCATTTAATAGCAGAGTAGCAACAGCTAAATTTTTCATTCTCCCTGTGCGATGGGTGCATGTTAGATCACGTGCCTTTGTGTCTCTGCTTGCACATAGACACATGATAGTACAAGACCTGAAGTAGCTAGCTGTCAAGTCCCACTGAAAAAGTGGAGACACAAACAGCACCTCTCTTTTATGCAAAATATTTGCTGATATCTCTGTTTGCTATGATAGGAAAAATACAACATAAGAAAGCCTTAGCTGACACCCTTGTAGGCAGACAGGGGAGAAAAAGAACAAAAATGAAAGTTAATTTCTTTCTGGCAATAAACTGCAGCATTCTCAAAGCACATTATTTAATTGATGTCGTAACCCAGGAGAATATATTATCCTCTATATACTATGGTCATGTTACAGAACACACTCTACATGGACTTTGAAATCTCAGTTGCTCTTTATACAAGATCTGCTAGAACCATCTGAAAGCTAAATCTATACAAATACTTTGTAATACCTATCTGGGGCTAAACTGAATCCCACACCCAGAAAGACATGACCATGAATTTTAATTTTCACATTTCTAGAAGGTCTTGGTTGCAGAATACTGTTTTTTTCCACACGTGGCATTTGCAGAACTTAATGAACAATCTCTCTAGCATTCAGAATAAGCACAATGAAGCTTAATCTCTTTCTGTGTGGCAAACTTTTTCATTCCCTTGCCATAGAAAGTGAGCACAGTGGTTCTCAACAAATCATTTCTGTAGCAAGAGGAAAGAATTCATTGTTTTCTATTTCTCAGACCTTTCACTTTCTTTCATATTCCAGACAAATAGGACACCCAAATTTCCTATTACTTTTAATAATGATGCTATAAAATGTTTGCTGGCAAATACTATTATTCGAGGCTGAGAATATTATTCTTATAGCTGAGAAAAAAATCAAACCCATCTGTGGTCTGTCCATCAGCCAGTAGAGGGTGCAGCCAGTGTGGCTGCATTTTCCACACGCCTGAGCTGCCAACCGCTGCTTCTCTCGCCTCTTTCCAGGATGGGCAAATATAATAAGGCATCTAATATGATGTTATGAGTGCAGTTCAATACTAAACTGTACTAATTGCATGGCATCTGTTTTTCTCTGCTTCTCATTTTATTTATTTACAACTGATTTCAGTGTTTTTAGTGATGCAGGGCTTGTGTTGTACACATGCAATTCAGAGACTGCAAGAAAAGCTTGCAAGCTCACATATCTTGTCATTGCAAACATAACAGACATGTCTGTAACAGTTTTTCATAATCACTGTGTTTAAAAAGGTACATTTCCTAGGAAAAGTTTATTTCTATTATATTTTCAGGCCTTTATTCAGGCTTCAGTCAAACAAACTTCCATTGAAATAAACCGCAAATATTACCCTAATGCTGGAAATACTGGCTTTTCAAGATGATGTAAATTAGAGAGGAGCTAAGAGGCATTTGCTTGCAAAGGGGGTGTTGCAGTGGCCCCGTTATATTATCACAATGTGGTATTTGCCTTCTTCCACAACCACCTGTGGGTTAAACAGTCCTGGGTGATGGGCACTGCTGCTGAGCAGTCAGCTCTACAGCACTTAACAGCCTTTTGTTTTGTAAATATTTTGCAGTGAGGCTGGCACAGATGTGAAAAAGGCTATATCCGTAGAAGCATATAAATACATCTGCTACTGTCCAACATTTCACATCTGTAATTCTACTTGCAGCACCTGGTCTATGCAACTGCCTTGGGGTCTCTCAAGGCCAAAAGGAAACACTGGGCTATAGATGGGATTTAGGCTCTGTGAACCTAAGCCCAGTGTTTCTATAAACCTAAGACTCTGTTAGACTGAGTTCAGCACTTACAGAATAAATGAAAGCACAAAGTTGTGCTTGACAACCCTGAATTGTAGGTGTAAGCAATTATCAAAGAATAAGCACAATGTAATAATTACAAGATACACAGCATGAATGGTTTTGTGATGGGTGCAAATGAACATGTTTACATAAGATGGAGCTAAAATTTGAATCTAAAATGAAGGATATACTTTTCTTTTTGAGGAAGTATTTATTGCTCTAAAGATCAAAATAATAGTGCTTGTCTCATCAGCACATGCTAAATAAATTACAACCTCTTTCAGCATTATCTTTGGTTTGGTTGTAGGTTTTGAAGACCAGACAAGATAAAGCACCCAGCATTAGCAAACCTATCTGACAAGATGACATCTCAGAGTGGTTTGGTAAAATATGATGGTAAATCTTACAGGTCGATAATCTGCCTAGTATGAGTAAAATCAGTGTAGCCCATTCCTTTCCTACAGAGCTATCCGCAGTGGAAACAACTAGCAACAACTCAAATGAAATGTCTCAAATCTCAGTACAGTCCCTGCAGCCACCTAGTTCATCAAAGTATGAAACAAGCTGAGGAGAGCTCATGTTCAATGATGCTCTGAGGGAAAATGACTGGCTGGCATCAGCACTGGAAGTAGGATGTGTCTGACTGATGATGCAGGATTAGTTTTTGAAAATAGTGGGTAAATTGTATAATTTGAACCAATCATGGAATATAACGTGCAACACAACATTCTTCTACCCTGCAGTCACCCTTCTGGGAAATCTGGAGTGTTGGTGAGTACATTTATCAAGAAAATAATGACCCCAAACAGACTCCTTGAAGCCTAAGGTGTTTTTTTAATAAGAGGACTCTAGGGAACTAATTAGGAGGAAATAGCTCCTCAATGTCCTGAATGAACTCCCACTGAGAAAATAAACAATTTAATGACTCATGCAACTACAGACATCCAAAGATAGTCATCTTTATGACATGAGTTTTTGCAAATATGGAACATTGAACGGCATGAAGAGGCAACATTTGATAACAAAAAAAAAAAAAGACTTTCAATTCAAGTGCAGTTTCAGGGATCCACACTTGTGATTGATTATTCCATTTTTTATCTTTGAATTAGAAAAACTGATTAAGATATACCAGTTTACAGTACTGTATAGTATTCAACAGTAAGGTAAAAAAGATGAGGTTACTGTCTACCTATTTTTACAGCCTTTAACCAATTTCCTTGCTATGTTATGTTTCATTCATTCTTTGGATAACAGGAGGTACAGTAGTTTTGGGTGTGGACGTTTGCTGGCTTTAAGACAACCAATGTCCATGAACCAGCTTTGAAAACACTCCGTTTTGCAAATGTTGAATCTTTTGGAGCTTCTCCATAGAACTGAAGGCCAAATATTTTGATCAACAAAGGAATAAAGTCCTGACAACAGAAGAGACAGAGCAGGTATTCAAAAGGTACAGACACTCAGGAGTAACAGAGTATCAGAGGGAGGTATGACAAGTAAGGGCAGCATGTTAATATTTAGACTATTGACAGAAATGCCCTGTCAGTGAGATATGTGGAATTATCCTAAGGGAAGTAACTAAAGGTTTTTGCTGACAACCACCACTTTTCAGTATTTCAAGTTGGCAGCTCTGTATCTATACCAGACATTCTTATCAGCCCTTTTATGATAAACACAAGTAAAAAAAAGTATATAATCAATAGCAATTATAGATCTATATGAAATAGCTCTGTGATGTGAGAAGCTGAAATGCTTGATCAGGATGGAAGAAGTGTGCAGGATTCAAGCCCCCTAGAAACATCCTGATTATGTATTTATGACTCATCCTAAGGCCTTATATGAACAGCTCAGAAACACCCTGAATTATTTGGAACCAGCCTTAAGAAAGTACTGCTGAAGAAAACTTAGCTACTGTGGCAGGATACAAAGCTAAATCACTTATTGATTTCAGTGTTGAATATCTACAGTTAGAGTCCTATTTTATTAGGATTCTGAGGATATTTCTTATGGCCCGCAGAGAGGGGAAAAAAAGAAAAGTTCTGAGATAGTAATAAAGGTGGAACATGGTGGTGCCATATTAAGGAATATGTACATTAACTCATGTACAGTATACTTTCTTAATGGTTCAGTTCCTTCATGCTTGTAACATGCTCTCTTTAAAAAGGCTAGCCAAGACAAATTGTCTTCCAAGTAAAAAAGGCAATTCCTTAACATAATTTGATAATTAGCATTTCCTAGAGAAATATATTAAATTCCAGTTGCTCAATTCCCCTCCATTCCATCTACATAGTCCTCTTTTTTTCCTACTGCTGATGTCCCAACACATTTTCTTTATGTCTAAACTAGTCAGTCTGCCAGAAGTGGTAGGCAGGACCTATTCTATACTTCACATTTTACACTTTCTGTAGCTTGTAAAAGAAGCATCCAAAGAGTTTCATGCTGGACATCTCTATCCTTGACACTTTATCAATTGCTGTCCTCACTTTTATATAACTATGATTAAAATGTGACATGAACATCATTTTCATGGAATCTTCTCAGAGCCCCATGGTCTACACAGTTAAGACTCACAATTTAAAGTCCATATTCCTACTTCTGCATCCGGTACTTCATGCCTTTATTTTGAAAAACTCTGTGTAACTCAAATGCACACAAATATGGATTTGCTCATTAGCAATGCTCCTTCTGTAACTACTGTTAGAGCACCTTAGGGAATGAAATACTAAATTCTAAGCATTTGGGAGGGACACATTCTTAGTTGTGTTGTCTGAATTTTCTGAAAACAGTCAGTTGATACATGGTGGCCAACCTGTTAAATAAATACTGTAAATGCAAGAATGGAGGGATGGCTCCTATGACTGGAGTGTTGGAATGGAAGGTTACAGGCTTTTTAGAAAAGACAGGCCCGGCAGGCGGGGAGGGGGAGTTGCCCTTTATGTTAGGGATAGGCTGGAGAGTATGGAACTCTGTCTGGGGACAGGTGAGCAGTCCACAGAGAGTTTGTGTGTCAGGGTTAAAGGGAAAACAGCAATGGGAGACATTACTGTGGGGATCTATTACAGACCGCCTGATCAAGGAGATGCGGATGAAGTGCTCTACAGACAGATAGGAAAAGCCTCACACTCACAGGCCCTTGTTCTCATGGGTGACTTCAACCACCCTGACATCTGTTGGAAGGACGGTATGGCCTGGCACAAGCAATCCAGGAGGTTCCTCGATTGTGTGGAAGACAACTTCCTTCTGCAAGTAATAAAGGAGGCCACAAGGAGAGGTGCCATGCTTGACCTCGTGCTCACCAACAGGGAAGGGCTCGTTGGAAGTGTGATGCTCCAGGGCAGCCTGGGATGCAGCGATCACGAGATGGTCGAATTCGAGATCCTCAGGAGAGTGAGAAGAGCGTGCAGCAAGCTCACTGCTCTGGACTTCAAAAGAGCAGACTTTGGCCTCTTCAGGAACCTGCTTAGTAAGATTCCATGGGATACAGCCCTAGAGGGCAGAGGGGCCCAAGACTGTTGGTCGATACTCAAGGATCACTTGCTCCAAGCTCAGGAGTGTTGCATCCCAACTAGAAGAAAGTGCAGCAGGAGGGCCAGGAGACCTCCTTGGATGGATAAGGAGCTCCTGAGGAAAATTCAATTGAAAAAAGAGGCTTATAAAGAGTGGAAGCAAGGACAGGCAGCCTGGGAAGAGTACAGGGATGTTGTACGGGAAGCTAGGGACCAGGTTAGGAAAGCTAAGGCCCAGTTAGAATTAAACTTGGCTAGGGGTATTAAGGATAACAGGAAGGGATTCTACAGGTACATAGCAAATAAAAAACAGACTAGGGAGAATGTAGGCCCCCTCAGGAATCTCTCAGGAGAACTGGCTACCCAGGATTTGGAGAAGGCTGAGGTTCTGAATGACTTCTTTGCCTCCGTCTTCACTGGCAAAGGCTCTGACCACACCACCTAAGTCTTGGAAGGCAGACACAGGGACTGTGAGAATGAAGACCTTGTGCCCACTGTAGGAGAGGATCAGGTTCGAGACCACCTTAAGAACTGTTCAGCCTGGAGAAGAGAAGGCTGGTCTTGAACACTGCCAGGGATGGAGCATTCACAGCCTCCCTGGGCAACCTATTCCAGTGCCTCACCACCCTAACAGGAAAGAATTTCCCCCTTATATCCAATCTAAACTTCCCTGTTTAAGTTTTAAACTGTTACCCCTTGTCCTGTCACTACAGTCCCTAATGAAGAGTCCCTCCCCAGCATCCCTATAGGCTCCCTTCAGACACTGGAAGGCTGCTATGAGGTCTCCACGCAGCCTTCTCTTCTCCAGGCTCAACAGCCCCAGCTTTCTCAGCCTGTCTTCATACGGGAGGTGCTCCAGTCCCCTGATCATCCTCGTGGCCCTTCTCTGGACTTGTTCCAACAGTTCCATGTGCTTTTTATGTTGAGGACACCAGAACTGCACACAATACTCCAGGTGAGGTTTGAAAAAAATAAAATCCCTAAGACTTTAATGCATTAAAGGAACAAACTTACTAAGTGGAACACTGGACACAGAAAATGAGCAAAAATCTTATACATATATTCTAGGTTATGTTTCCTGCCTTAACAGATGATGTCATGATTTGGAAAGGATTTTATCTGGTAGAGGTCTGCACAGGTTATTGCTGCAGTTAAACTAACTTGGGCACAGTGTTCAGCGTACAATGCCTTGGTAGGTTAAGATAGTGATGTGAAATGGGGAAAACAATGCTAACATTATTTGTCTCCATATCCTGTGTGTTTGTAGTGTCTAAAAAATTGTGGGTGAAAACTGAGTAGAGATTTACAAAATGTTGTTCATCACATCAATGCTGGCATAAATTGTCTCTGATTTATAAAAGAAACTTGCTAGAAAGACTATTTAGAGAGCTCATTCTGACTAGATATCATCCAAAAGAAGATTAATATGTTATAAGGTTTAGATCATTGTATGTTGGTGAAACATGATTGCATACAACTTTCAATTTCATCCCCCTTTTTGGGCAGTTCTCAGAAAATGGCATCTAAAATAGCCATCATTTATCTTTGATTTAAGCACAATTTGATGCCTACTTGATATACATGCACAATAATTCAAGGCAGCACAAAATGCGCATTTGACAGGTTTCCAAAAGACACCAGTGCATATTAATATATTTGCATTTACAGGCATAAATTCACGCCTGTCTCTTGTGTTAGATTACTTGAAAAAGTTTTTGCAATAATATCTTCTATAAAGAGTATTCATTTATTCAGTATTTTGGTTACATATTCTTCATGTGTTATTTCCTGCAATGCTTTTGGATCATGTTATTCGGAGATTCTGTTACTATTTACCCATACAACACCACTGCTACTTGAAATACCAAGAAAATTGTGATTTGCAGTGGTTTTGCACAGAACAGATTGTAATTATTATAACAGTCTGCAGAAACTCTCTATAAAATATGACTGACATAATTATGCGCTAGAGAGCAATGGTTAAATAATAATATACTTACATAATGTCATTATTATATTGATTTATACAGATGTGATATTACCCAGACTATATGTGAAAGAAAAAAATGACAGCTGTTAATAAGAGGAAAACCTAGTTATATAACTTATGCAATTAAGAAAAAAAATTAAACCAATGTTAAACAACATGTATACATTATTCTCAGTCTCACATGTGTTTTGAAACATCCCCAAAGCAAGCATTTTTAAAATAAAAGAGCAAAAGACTTCCTACATCGAACCTCTTGCTTATTCACAGCAGGTTTGATTTGACTTGGCCAGAAAGAAAGACTTCTCTAAACAAAGCCTTCTGAATACAACATCTTTTCCCCCAAACCCACCAGCTCATTATTAGTTCTTTAGGAAATTGTGGACCATTAGCAGTGAATGAATTTACTGAAGTTACTGATTCAAATTCACCAGCCTACACTGGAAATTTTTGAGGCCACATAGCTTAAGCAGCTGCAAAACAGGCAGCAACACACTCCAATACTATTAGTTGTTATACACAGACACTATATTTGTAATAAAATCCTTTAGGGCATAAACCCCACATGAAAATCAGCTTAAAGATATTCTGACCAATCATTACTGTAATCGTTTCTCAAACTGTTTTTTGACTTAAATAAAACTGAGGCCAGAGGACAGCTGGAGGCTTATTGTTCCTGCTGAAAGAAACACATCTACTGAGACAAGCTCAGCATTTGTGTGTAAATATATATATATATTTAGAGATTATATTTGCATTGATTCATAAGCCATACTTCTCTCTCTCAGCTCTGTAGGGATAGAATAGCTAGACATATGCCCTAATGTCTTTACTGATTCCTTAACCTATCTACAACACAGCTCTTTAAAGATGATACTTTGCTGAAAAGGACAGAAAACAAAAATATTAACAGAGCTATAATGGAAGATATAAATCCTTACCCTCATTAAGATTTAATATTTGATTGCTCTAATGATATGATTGTTCAAGGCACGCAAAATGGGATGAAGACAGAGGGAGGTAAACTCAGAGGAAGAACTTAAAGTAGTTTTTTTTCTGCATTCCTTATTTTGTGGAAAATGTAAATAATTTAGAACTTGTGTACCAAATTTGCACCTCATTTCCTACTATATGTTATTATGTGGACAAGATACAGTTTTATACACTCTATAAATTTCTTAAATAGACTAAATCCCTCAGATTATGCAACATACCAAAAATAAGACACAAGCTTCATCTGATTTCATAAAAGCCTGTGGCCTTAAAATAGTAAAATCTAATACAGGTTGAAACAGGCAGATGAAGTGAAACCTATCGGCTAAATGATGTGTTCAAATGTACGAAAAGCAGCAAAGCATTTACAATCTTTGGACACTATATGTTAATACATAGGTATTTGGGATATCCAAAATTTGAATTAATATGGTAGCCCACCAGAAAACAGACAAATCCAAGTCAGTGAGAAGGACAATGCATGCCTGCCAGAATGATGCTAGGACTGATCTAACTGCTAAAACACAGAATGAATCAAGAAGGGGAAAACTTCTGATGTGAACAGGAAGACAAACGCAAAACGATTATTATGCATTGTGACAGGAATCAGACAAATACTGCGAAGTACCTGAATTTCATACCAACTTCAGAAGCTGAGCTTAGTTACCCTTTGTGCCTTTGTGTAATATTTCCCAAGGATTGAGGTCACATGCATTTGCCAAGTGAAGATTCTCCACTGAGTGCAACAAGTGTGTTCGTTGGGCAAAGTCCACCTGTCCATGACAGACTAGGAAGTCAAATCAAGGTAAAATAAATGTCCCCTTTCCTGTACTCCTAAGTCCACCTAAGAAAGCAGCATGGATGATGATACAGCCATGAAATGGCACATAAATGCTTCCCCTCGGCATCCACAGGACTTAGTTAAACAAGTGCGAAAACCGACTGATACTTTCCTTTGAAAGCTGTGATGTGCCATTGACAGCTGAGATGATCTACAGGAGCCATCAGAAACTTCAGGCTGTGCTGCTCAATGGTTCATTTTTGTTCAAGAAAACAAAGTAAAATGGGTCGCACATTAGGCAATCCTGCTGTCTTAAATCATGAAATAACTGTGTTGAAATTCATCAGGACCTTGTCTTGTGCTTCTCTAAATATCTCAGAACTATTCTTCTAAAATATACCAAAACAAAACAATATATTTTCCAAATTAAAAAGTGCCCAATATCAGTAACAAGCTTTCCTTTCCACTAACAGCCAAAATATTACCACTCCCAGTCTGATAATGTCTGCAAATTAAAACATCCAACAACACTTAAGGACTGTATATCAAGTGGAAACTTGACAGGGATTCCCATCAAGTCCTCTTAGCTGGGTAAAGAGAAGACCTTCAAAAGAAATTTGATTGGTGATGTATTTCTCAGGTCGAGAGGGGCTTCATAGTGTGCCCTAAAGTATTACTTCAGTACATCATTTATATGCTTCTCCTGTAGCATCAGTCATCACTAATAGCCTAAGACCTTTCCCATCTTTCACACAGCATTCATCAGAACTGGCTCCTCTCAAAATTTTTGTTCATTTTTGACCAAGGTACCAATTGCCATCTAAATTCATTATCATCAAAATATGACAGCTATTGAGCTGGCTGTTGAAAAGCAAGATTAGATTTCTGAAAGCAGAATTCTGTTCCTCAACTTCAGTTTCAGTCGGGAGCTGTGCAGAGGTTCCCACCTGCTCAGTCTGTGTTTCTGCTGTAGCAAGCAGCTGCTCTGAAACTCTTAACAGTATAAATGACATGCAGCAACCTTTCCCTTCCAATCCATGATACAAGAAACCTTCTTTTTAATGCACTCCACATGCAAACCCATAATTGCTTTACTCCAGAGAAGTATACATGACTGCACTGCTAGTAACAGAGGTCTTTTCAGGAGAAGGAAAGGGGCTTACATAGGTCTCCGCTTCTTCCTTCCAGAGCATGGAGACCAGCAGAGTATGCCTTTCCAGGAGTGCTTTTGGACCTTCCATGGAATGTCTCCCTAAAAGTTGCCACAATAAATTCCTTTCCACCTCTTTTAAACCTTTGCCTCGCATAGACTACAGTTTTATCACAGAAAGTCTGAAAGGAGAACTTTCACAGTTCTCATTTCAGTATTGCTGATACTTCCCAAAGGAGGACATAGCTATTCTTCAGCAGCAGTAGCCAAGCAAAATGTACTTTGTATTGCCAGTATCTGTCCTATGCTTTAATCCAAAGAGTAATGCCACTATTCTGGTATAATTGACATAATACAGAATAGCTGGTTGTTATAAATCACTATGTCCTAATGAAGGATAAAAAGAAAAGGAACATTTACATCGCACACATAATTCACAGCACATTTATATCGGCATTTTTCAAGAGCTGAAAAGGTATATGGAGGGTGAGAAAGAAGAAGTGAAATAAAGAACTGTGTGACTTACTCACAGGACGTCTGTTCTGAGTGCAGACAAATTTCTGAAAACTTTTTAAAGGTCATAGTTACTCTACACTGAAAACTTCAGGCTTTTTCCCTCTTCCTTGCTGATCTTAATGTGTCCTTCTCCTTTGTGATTTCATGTCATGTGTAAGCTAGTTGCTAACTTTCTTAAGCTTATTACTATTCAAGAATTCTGTATACTTACGATGCAATATATTATTGTAGTAATTAATAATTGTTTAGTTCAATTGTTTTCAATTGCTGGGACTGCTGACATTAAATATGCTGCAGAATATAGCAGAATAATAAGACTAATAATAGAAATAATAACAAGAGATGTAACTGTCCATGCAGTTCAAGGAAACTGCGTCTATTTTAGGAGAACTTGCTGGGGTTTAGAGAGATTTAATCAGTGTGATAGGAAACCTCCTACCAGCATGTGAACTTTGATGTCTGAAGAACTTTATTTCCGTGTAATTGTTTTATTTCATTTCCCCTGGGCCATTTTTAAGGCTTTTTTTGTCCCTAGTCTTCCAGATCAAATTCAATAGTTGAGATCCTTCAATGAAACACCTGAAAGGCCATTTAACTCATCAATTTCACCACGATTTTTCTAGAAGTCCCATGGAAGGGAGACAGGTAACTGACAATCTGGGTGTGAGCATTAAAGAATGTAGAAAAATAAGTACACTGTGTTTCCCAGAAAAGGAACAGTATCGCTGAGCCCTTGCAACACATAATGCTTCTCCAAAATTTGCACCATGCTGTCTCTTATTTGAAAGGAAATTTAGCAGGAAGCATGGTGACCTAGCTGTTAAGCCACCCATGGCAGTCTCAGAGAGGTTTCCGCTTCTCTGGGAAAGGTGAAAGAAATAGACACATGCCCACAAACTCTTACATGCAATGAATCTAGCTGCTTGGCATTGGAACTATATGATCTTTAAAGTCCCTTCCAGCCCAAACCATTCTATGATTCTATGCTTTCAAAAGATAAGGAACCTCCACTCCATATTGGTAATGACCACTACAGAAAAATGTCATACAGCAGCTAATGCTCTTTTCTAGGCTTCAAACATTTTTGGGCTGTTTTTTTTTTGTCTGCCAGGATAACGGAATTGCTCATATTTACTGCTGGTGAGAGATGAGCAGGTTAATGACAAGACTGTAAATAAAACTCCACTTAAAGTCAGAGGACCTGTAACAGCAAGTATTGGTATCTTCTGAATACCTAAATGAGTCTGCCAAAACAGTTACGTATGTAGCAAGAGCTGAAAGTAAATCCAAGTCTATGGGCCTAAAGAGTAAGGGTAATTACTATTTTATCTCCATTTAAGTGATACATGAGGACAGAAGGAACACCACTGTGTTCCTAGCTGCACAAACAGATATTTAACAGTGGTAGCATTTTATGCAAACTACCTATTAAGCTACTAAGAAAGTGCCAAAAAATGTAGCAAAGTAATTAAATAATGGACAAGGCCTGAATTTTATTATAAGCTTTCCAAACCACAAAACCAATGCCAGAAGATAGAATAAATCCAATATAGTTTGAAATTCTTTGGCACTGTGGGTTCTTCAAGTCCTGTACTGTGATTTAGTCTTTATTACTCATCCACAAAACATCTAGCAATTTTTATTAGAAGTCCCATCCACTACAGTATTAAACTTAAATTCAATATACACTGCAAGGTTGTGATCCCACTGGTGATGAAAATCTGTGTCTGGTACAGCTTGCTTCATTCAAGGCTTAGATCTTTTGACCTACTAAAAAAATGAGATTCACAAAAGGCACACTCGAATGTCAGAAAGAACATACTTGGCATCAGAGTAGAAAGCTTACCTAGTATCTCCAAAAAGTTTAATTGCATGCCAGATTCTATTTATGAAGCCCTTCTGATGTTACCATTCTGGAAGAAAACCCCTCTGGTTATCAGACGTCAAAGTTGAAATTAGCCCTTCAGACCAAATAATGACAACAAATAAATATTTAAGCCAAGCTGTATGTGCATTATACCTGCCGCTGGCTACAGGAAGTCACTGATCTTTGGAATCACTTCAATTTTATTCAGTATTTGTTGTTAAGTTGTACCTTAGACTTTGCACTGGCAAATGTAATAACTTGAATAATGCTATTTTGCAAAAGGTAAATAGCACATTCTGGGATGAGTATATACTAAGAATGAGGTCAGAGTGACACAGCCCAACATGTGACATTACTAAATTATAGAGAACCTTATACTCTTAATACTTGGAAACAGTTAGTTACTTACATTGAAAAAAACACATGACTCTTTAAACATTTCCTCATGTTTATCTTTATTATAGATGTGCTTTGCTCCATTATTTTGTTTCCTCCCATCTTATTATTTTCCTTTTTAGCATCTGAAATTGGGTGATTGCTTCATCTTAGAAGCAGTTTGGTTCTTTAAATTGTTTACTTTTTAATTCTGGAGCAAGCAGCTAGGATTTGTCAAACAAACAATGTAAGTCATGTATTCTTGATGTATTAGGTTAATTAATACTAATTGTACCACTCCTATTATCTCACCAGTCTTGTCTCTTGCCATATATTGTCCAGATAAGGACTTCCGTGAGGTAAAAAATCTAGACCAGTTACATCACCTATCAGAAGGTAGGAAATTGCACAAAAACTGTCTAGTTATTGCCTAGCAACAGCATAGTATTGCTTTAGTATTCTGATTTGCCAAGGCAGTTCGTTCTTATAGAATCATAGAATTGTTTAGGTTGGAAAAGACCCTTAACATCAAGTACAGCCAATCACCTAGCACTGCCAAGTTCAGCACTAAACCATGTCCCTAAGTGTCACATATACATGTCCTTGCATTGCCACCAGGGATGGTGATTCCACCACTTCCCTGGGCAGCCTGGTCCAATGCTTGACCACCCCTTTGGGGAAGAAATTTTTCCTAATATTCAATCTAAACCTCCCTTGGTGCAACTTGAGGCCATTTCCTCTTGTCCTATTGCTTGATACCTGGGAGAAGAGCCCAACCCCCACCTTTCTACAGCCCCACTTCAGGTAGTTATAGGCAGGGATAAGGTCTCCCCTTAGCCTTCTTTTTGCTAGGCTAAACAACCCCAGTTCCCTCAGCTGCTCCTACTAAGACTTGTGCTCTGGACCCCTTAACCAGCTTTGTTGTCCTTCTCTGAAGACACTCCAGCACTATAATGTCTTGTTTGCAGTGAGATGCCCATAACTGAACATGGTATTCGAGGTGCACCCTCACCATTGCCAAGTACAGGGGGACAATCACTTCACTGGTCCTGCAGGCATAATTCTGATACAAGCCAAAAGTCTGCATGATACAGTGCCATTGGCCATGCTGGCTCATGTTCAGCTGTCAGTTGACCAAGACCCCCTGGTCCTTTTCCACCAGGCAGCGTTCCAGCCAATCGTGGGGAAGCAGGGGGATGAAGATTCTCCTTAGCCCTCTTTCTGTTGCTAACTTAGATAGTTAGTTAGAAACATTTTTTATTCTCTTTTATGGCGATAGCCAGATTTTGTTCTAGTTTGGTTTTGGCTCTTCTAATTTTCTCCCTGCCTAGCCACGCAACATCCTTGTTGTCCTCCTGAGTTGCCTGCGCCTTCTTTCAAAGGTCATGAATTCATTCTTAACTGAGTTCCAGCCAAAGTTCTGTTCATCCAGGCCAGTCTTCTTCCCCGCAGGCTCGTCTTTCAGCACACAGGGATGGCCTGCTCCTGCACCTTTAAGATTTCCTTATTGAAGAATGCCCAGCTCTCCTGGACTTCTTTGCCCTTCAGGAATACCTGCCAAGGGACTGTCAACCAGGCTCCTGAACAAACTCCTGAAAGTCTGCCCTCCAGAAGTCCAAGGTAGCAGTTCTGCTGACACCCCTCCTTACTTCTCCAAGAATTGAAAACTGTAATTTTGTGATTGCTGTGCCCAATACCGTCTCTAGCCATCATATTAGCTACAAGTCCTTCTCTGTTCACAAAAAAAAAGGTCCAGGGGGGTGCTTAACCTAGTTGGCTCACTCACTAGTTGTGTCCGGAAGTTATCTTCCTCACAGTCTAAGAGCCTGGTAGGCTATTTCTTCTCTGTTGTATTGACATTTGGTAAGTTGAAGTGCCCCACGAGAACAAAAACTAGCAATTGTGACACTTCTCCCAGCTGCTTTTAGAATTTTTTATCTGGCTCTTCATCCTGCTTGGGTGATTTGTAACAGACTCCCACTACGGTATCTCTCTCACTGGCCTTGCCCTGATTTCTACCCATAAACACTGAACCCTATCACCATCATTAAGCTCCAGACAATCAAAATACTCCCTAACATACAGAGCTACACCATCATTTCTCCTTCCTTGTGTATCCCTTCTGAAGAGTTTACAGCCATCTATTTCAGCACTCCAGCATATTCCTGTGATGGCAACTATATCATAGATTCCTGCTGCAAAATGGTTTCCAGCTCCTTCTGTTTGTTGCCCACCATGCTCGGAGCCAGGTATTCATCTGTTGGCTTTTTCTGTGTGTCCTCTCATCATTTCCTGCAACTGGAAGGATAGAGAACACTACTTGTACTCCTGATCCAACAAACAGTCAATTAGCCAAGAAGATGAAGGAAATGCAATGTACTCTGGATTCCCTACAGCCAGAACAGAAATCCTGAAGGTCACCTCTATTTGTCTACCTGGCTGGAGTCTTGCTGAACTTAGGATGGAATGCATGAGGATAAATAATACAAATTCTCTAAGATACTTGTTTTCATTTCCTGTCTGATCAGGAAGATGACTTTTTTACCTTTTTACACCCAGAACTCTCCCAGTGGAAGTATTGGAGTGGGCTAATAAAACGTGACCCTTCCTCCTATAATCTTCAAAACTCATGAGTTAGAAGTCAGTTTTACCTTCATGTTTTAGTGACTTCTCTACTGATTTTCCCCTCCTCAGTATGAAGAATTACTTTCAAGTCAGTCTCCTGTAGCAAAGTACATGCTTATGAATGGTTATTAAGAAAAAGGGTACCTAATCTGGTCCAATGAACTAATCTAGAATAGACAAAATAGACAAAAACAGAATGAGGCTTTGAGCAAGAACACTGAGATTTGTAAACCACACTGGGAATGTAAGGACACTCCATAGCAAAAACACAGCCACCATCAGTTATGTTGCTCTCACTGTCAAAACGATAGTACAGGCCATTCTAGAAACTAAAATAGTGAGTGCATAATAAAGGGTAGAAGACACATTTTATAAATGGAGACTAAAGAAAAGCATTTTCAAACACTTAGGGACTATATGTGACACTCCCATTGTTAGGGATGGGAGCTGAGCCAAAACGGTTATACTCAAAGGGAAGAGACAGTTTGGAACTGTTAAATGGAAATATTTTGTACCAAACGTGTAATTAAATTGTGGAACACTCTTTCATTGTAAAATACAGAGTCTAATAGCTTAGGAGGATGTAAAAAATACCTAGATACTGTAGACATAGGGACACACACAATGTATCATACCCAATTACTCTAAAATAGTGTATTAGTTCATGTTGGTAGCACAGAAAAATACGTCTTCCTATTCCATATATGGTGTTATCACCACTGGTGTATATATTAAAATCGCTACCTAGAAGTACATGTCCAAAACTGGCAAACTAAAAAAGAAATTATGAGAAAGACCGTTTTTTAACACTTCAAGGAATGGCGTAATACTGATCTTGATATGCAAAACTGTGCCTTATGTTCCCTTTCAAATAATGTGCTTTCCAAAGACAGACAAGGACACTGAGTACAGCACATAGCGAGTTAATTCACTGTTCATTGATGGAACCTTTGATCTACTGAAGGTAAAGTGATTAAATCATTGGCTACCTAAGCCATTAATGAGCAAATGGTATAAAGCTGAGATGGTATAACAGGAAGGAGCAGGCAGACAGGTGATGAGTACTGAATATCCTTTGTAGTCCAAAGAAATAGGTGAGTGGTATATAAATAAAAATCCTGGGTTCAGCAGTAGCAGTCATGTTTCTCCTTCTTGGTAGCTGGTGCAGTGCAGTGTTTTGACTTTGAGCCTGGGAACAGAGCTGATAACAACGATGTTTTGGTTTGGCCAAGGACTTTGTGAGCCTCATGCTCTGCCAGGGAGGAGGGGAAGCCAGGAGGAAGCAGAGACAGGACACCTGACCCAAACTGACCAAAGAGGTATTCCATACCACAGCACATCATGCCCAGGATGTAACTGGGAGTTAGCCGGAAGGGCTGGGAGACTGCGGGGTTGGAGGAGGTATCGGTCAGAGCTTGGTCGGGCTGGGGGGGTGAGTTATCGGTCGGCTGGTGCTGAGGTGTTGTATTCTCTTCCCTTGTTATTTCCTTTATCATTGTTATTATTGGTGGTAGAAGTAGTGATTTGTGTTATAACTTAGTTACTAAACTGTTCTTATCTCAACCCCTTGGAGTTGCATTCTTTTTGACTCTCCTTTCCATCCCTCCGGGAGCAGGGGGAGGCCAAGAAGTGGGGGGAAGTGAGTGAACGAATTGCCTGACTGGGTTTAAACCACGACACCAGGCAATAACTTACAATAATTATTTGGCAGCACAGAATGTTTTGAATAGAGCAGAAAAATCCAAAGTACAGGAAGACAGGGAAAGTTTAATTCTCAATTTCTCTTTAAAGAAAGAACACAAAGCTTGCCCTTCTCTTATATCAACAGTAGCATAGTGACACCTCATTATTTTGAAGTAGCTACTACAAACAGCTCTACCAAACAATGAGCAACTGAAGTACCCGCTTCCCCTTTTGCTTTTGCCTCTGCAAAAAACTTCAAGTTTAGTATATTTTCCTTAGAGTTATCCTTTATTTTGCTTTGTCTTATACCAAACCACTTGTTTTCATGGGTAAACCCCACAAAATAACGTATCTGAAGAAAGCAATTGCATTAGCAAATATCAGACTGCAGTAACTTTCACTAAGAAAAACAATAGGTCTTTCTCAAGCATTAGAGCTCTTAACATCCCTCTGAAAAGACATCAAAGTTGTTAATTTAATGGTAACTTCAAATTCTGAGAGGTCTTGTTTTCACATGTTCATTATATTTCACAAAGTTGGTAAAAATGAATCTTTCTTGGATTCAGCACATGACATTTTACAAGAGTAAACAATAAAATTACAGTAATCTTTTAAGAAATTTCAGGTGCACATCACTGAACGCATCAAGTGACATGTCTTGAAAGTGCAGCAGACCATAAAAAAACCCTGATCATTGGTGACATCAGCATTAATTTTGTATTTCTCTCTGGAAGGTAAAATAGTGGCTGTAAAAACTTCATAAGATCTTCCAGAATCTCAACAGCAAAAGAGGAGATTTTAAATATGTGAAAGAAATTCCAGTGGTGTCAGAGTCGTGCCTTTTACTTCCTAAAATTTATTTTAAATTAGCTACTCTACAACTAAAGTTGGTCTAATTCTGAGAGTTAGGAGGAAATTCACCACCATTTCATATGTTTTTCAGTCAATATCTATGGCGAAGCATTACTAAATGAGGATAGGGCTGCTTTCACATAAGATTGAGAAATATTCACACTCACTTTGCACTAACAACTTACATTAGATGGAAAACGGTGTCTAATCAGATCCCAATATCTGCATGAGAATTGTCCTACTATGAGTGAATTCTGATTTCAATAAAAAATAAATCTACTTACTGTTACACCATGCTTTTTATTTATAGTTACCAGGATTTAAAATCATTCAGTATTGCTTTAGGTGACTATCGCAACTTCAGCTGTAGTTTGTGTGCAACAAATATTATTTCATGATTTAAGACAGCAGGAGAGCCTAATTGTGCAAACCACTTTATTTTGTTTTCTTGAATAAAAATGAACTGTTGAGAAGAGATAGTGTTTTCTTAAAGGCACTTGTGAATTTAGAAAGCAAAACATGTATGCATATCAAATATTCATTAGACTGTGTTAAGAAAAAAAGTGTAAAAAAATAATGGACTTTACAAACAGCAGATTTTGCAGAAGCGAGTTTAAGAAAAATGATGTAAATTAAATAGAGTCCAGAAAATCAAGTGTAGTAAAGGAAAGATATTACTAGCTATGCTTGTTCCAATAAAACATCTACAGGATGTGTCACAAATGAGAAGAGGAGCTGGTGTGCAGAAGCAAAGGAAAAGGAAAATAGTATCAAGAATAAAATGACAGCATTAAAAGGTAGAAAGAATCTAGAATACAGGAGGATTATGTAAATTATAACAAGAGCCTGAGGCAATCAAAAATACTTGAGAAAGCCAAATTGAAAAATGAGCATCAAATAGTGCAAAGCATCTCAACTAATACCAAAAGATATTTTAAGCATAATTATACACCAAGCAACTGACAGGAGAAAAAGGTGATGGAGTGTAAAGGAACAGGAAGGCTATACAGCAATTATTCCTGTACCTATCTTTGAAACTGAAGAGGGCAGACATTTGCCTAAGACTAACACACAGAATTGACGGTGAGGAATTAAAAGAAAAGGTGATAATACCCAAACTGTCAATTAACTGGATTGTTGTTCTTAAACCGGTAAGAGACCAGAGCCGAACAATGCTCATCTAAAAGTACTACACGAAGTAAGCATAGAAATTGAAGAAGGTGTAATGAAAATTTATATTTAGTACCATTATTTCAAGAGACTGGCATGGGGCCAAGCAGACACACAGCAAGAAATTACCAGTCAGTTCATTTCCCATTAGTTGTCGAGCAAGTCTTAGACAACCATTAAAAGGATCACACTGGGGCTGGGGAGGAGGGGAACATGAAAATTCAGAGCATAATCAAGGACAGCTAATATTGTTTCAGGTCATGCCTCAGTAACTCAGATTTCATTGAGCCTATTACTGCCTAGCCTGGCAAAGGGGTGCAGTAAATGTCAAAGATGTTAGTTATTTAGATTGTCAGAAAACATTTGACAAAGCTCCACTTATAGGAGGAACTTATCAGTGTTATAAACTAACAGACAATAAGCTCTAATGCATCAGCAAATTCTAAAATTTGGTTATTAAACATGCAGTGCCACTACAGAGTTCAAGGTGTTACAAACCAACATAACAGCAGGCAAAGAAAAATCAACACTAGACCAGGAGCATCTAAAAGAAAGGTTACAGATCAGATATGCTTCAGAAGGGTGAAGAGCTCTTCTGCCAAGTTACTTTCCAGGGCAATTTAGATACAGGGTAATTAGAGCTGCATCATATTGACAAGTGGATCCAATTAGTTACAACCAGGATGCAGTGGTGAGAAAAGGACACTGGGGATAACAGTGGCCCTGGAGGGATGGACTTCAGGTTGAATTTTCCACTGTTTCTGCATTACCAGCAGGAACCCAGACCTATCTTTCTTGCTAGATGGAGACTCATCCAGAGACCCTTCCAACACTAACATGCTCCCACATGGTGGGAAGGTGTGGGCAGGTGCCCTTCTTGACAGTGGGATAACAGGTTTTGTCTTTTCTGCAGGGCAAATCACACTTAGACTGTACTAAATAAGGACTGTTTGCGCCTTTGTGCACTGCTAAAACCTGTTGACTACCTATCCTTTTATGCTGTATTGTTGCAGTAATCCAAGAAAAGGACCTCATCCAGTTATCAAGCAGAAAACCAATTTTCCTCTTCACAAAAGGCTTTTATGCATGACTATCTGCATGATCACAATGATTAAGTATATTTAAAACCCTTTCTTGAGGAGGACTCCAAGGTGCCTTGTGCGGAAGCTGCTCCTGGGGCTGTGTGCAGAGAAAAGCAAGCTGTGGTAGCCTTTTAGCTGTGCCCTTGCTTGTCTTATCAGAGGCAGCTTAAAAGGCAGCATGTTTTATTCCTTATTCCCACACACAGTCTCTATGGATGCAAGTGTGAAGTTGTAGGGCGAGGGACCACAAGTGCCAGTGCATGAGTCACACTGCTATGCAGAAAGGGATGTCAATAGAACTTGGGGGGGGGGGGGGGGGGGGGGGGGGGGGGGGAGGGGGCAGGAGAAAGGGGGAAGAGAGAGGAAAAGGGGGAAAGAAGGGGGGAAAAATGTCACGTACTCCCTCCCTGCACCCTCTGCCACCTTCACACAGTGAGCAGCAGGCTGGTGTTCGACAGGCCTCTTGGCACTCTTGTCCTCCTTGCCCTCTAGCTCAAATGCTGTACAATGTGATTGTTCAGCCAAGCTGCCAGACATTTTACAGGGAGCCTGTGTAGCATTATGGGGAGAAGAGGGAGGGAGATGTACTGTGTATGAGCCAGCTGGTGAGAAAAGGAAGAGGGGAAGGAGGGAAACATACTGTGTTGGAGACAGCTGGGAAAGCCCGTGCCTTCGGAGAATGGGGATCAAAGAAGATGGGCACTAAGGAAGGGAACTGGCAAAGAGAAATCCCTCCAGAAAAGACAGAGAATGGGCAAAAGAAAAAGAGCCTTCAACATCTATACATCTGCTTAAAATTATGAATCTGCTTAAAATGTGTGTTGGATCCGTAATTAACACTACAGGAGTTGCAGCATTCCTTCCACTTCATGCAGGAAGGTGAGAGATTATTTCAGGTAATCATTCAGTCTGTGGTCTCCTCCACTCAGCAATTTCTGATGCTCGTCTTGGGCAAGTACTCTACTGCTGAGTAAAATGGTATAGGGCTTTCATGTTGTTGTAGTTTAAGTCCAGTCAGTAACTCAGTCAGCCATGCAGCTCGCTCTCTTACTCCCGCCCACCCCCTTTCTCCCCCTGTTCCAGGAGGGATGGGGAGGAAAATCGAAAGAATTTAACTCCCATGGGTTGAGATAAGAACAGTCCAGTAACTAAGGTATAACACAAACCACTACTGCTACCACCAATAACAATAATGGTAAGGGAAATAACAAGGGAAGAGAATACAACTGCTCACCACCCGCAGACCGATAGCCAGCACGACTCGAGCAGCGATCTAGCCCTTCTGGGTAACTGCCCCCAGTTCTACATCCTGGGCATGATGTGCTGTGGTATGGAATACCTCTTTGGTCAGAGTAAACATGACTTAGCAACAACTAAGAACATCGGTGTTATCAGCACTGTTCCCAGGCCAAAAGTCAAAACCACAGCACTGCACCAGCTACTAAGAAGGAGAAAAATGACTGCTACTGCTGAACCCAGGACACATGTGTACAGATTACAACTGGTATTTAGGAGTTATATTTCTATATACATGTTGATGTTCCCTGTATGTGCTCCTGCTTATGGATGTCACTAGATGTGACCGCCGATCACACTGGAATACTGGAAAAATTACTTTGCTTAGAAGGACAGAATTAAAGACTAAGGACAGCTATCACTGAGACAGTCTCTAGGATTGTTGTATTTTTATTAAGAAACTGTCTCTGTGGGAAGAATTGCAAAATATAAACCAAAGTATCAAAGAACAACAACTTAAATTTGAAGGAAGCTTCAAATACTTTCCTCTTGATAAAGCTGGGAAGAAAGTAGACACGACAGTGTTTAATGAAACTAGGATGGTCAGATCTTTTGTTAGGGTTAGTAAATGTAATTCCATTGTTTTCTACCAAGTAAAGCAGTTTACAGAAGCCAAGTCCCTTGCTTCGTATCTTTAAGGTGTAACCCGATTTGATGAAAGGTTTTCCTAGACTCAACTCCTACAAAACAGTGATATGCAATGAATCAGGCCTGCATTCTGTGTTAAGGTCTTCTGATTCTTAATTATTATTTTGTTTTTCCTACAAAGGGCAAGTGAATAACTTGAAACCTATGACAGGTTTGTTGCAGAAAGAAATGGCAGTATTTGCATCATAAAACTTTTTTTTTTTTCCCTTTGCAATGTGATAAAGTATTGTAGAAGAGTATTTAAGTAATTTCTTTAGCTGAATTAAACGGAAAGAGTATGTTGGTTTATAAATGGGCAGATTTTTTCCTCTTCATTTTATTTAGAACAAAACCAAGTGAAAAGGAGAATTAATAAAACAGTGCTAACCCCCTCCCACAACACTTTACAAACTTCAAGATTTGCTTTTCCAAGATGTACTCTTTTATAGCCAAAGTGCTGTGTAATGGATTGCAGTAATAAAATTATTTCACTGGAATGATCTGGTTTACATAAGGATTCTTAAGCTTTTCTTTGCCTTTTCAAAGAATATATGAAAGCAAATTAGGAATTAGCTGCTAGGTTTATAGAAGTTGAGTGTGTTAAGAAAAATGCAGATGTGTAATCCTGCAAATGTATGATAATTCAACATAAATAATTCCTGAATTAATTAAATGATTTACAGGTTTGTGTTATCTTCTTTCTGCTGGCTTTTCTTTTTGAAAGCATGACAGAATGATCATCCTACATATATCTGGCACATGTAGCTATATGGATGGTTATAGTGCACACAGCTATTCATAGGCAAATTTTCAAACATTTTGGACCTTCTCAAGTTCCAAGATCCAACACATTTTTTCTTATATAACCCTCACAGCTCTGTAGTCTGGCCACCATCCTTATATCCAAGTGTTGGATAAATCTGAAAAATCTATTAATTTGCACAGGTCTTAAATTGGCATGAGATATCTTAAGAAATGAGGGGCATGTCTCTTCTCACTTTGAGCAGAATGTATGGATTCTGAAGGATGGATTCTGAAGGACTGTTAGTCCCTGCCAAATTGTGTGTGTGTCAGAGGGGAAGGCAGGAGAGAAGATGGATATTTTTAAATGTTCATAAGATCTGGATGTATTCTTTGACTGTAGAACAAAAGCAGTGCCTCATTCAGCAAGATGACAAAAGGTTATTTGGCACCTGGCATAAAATACACTTCTTGCAAGAACCTGGCATGAAAACCAAAGTGATAATGAGTAAAATGCCAACTTCTATGCAATAAAATCAGTGATGCTGAATGTTTAACTATTATAAACAGAATTCTAAACCTTCTAAGAACATTACTCCGCTTCTGTGAACACCCAAAAATTAGGCAAACCTAAACTGAGAGCTTCTCCGATATTAAGAAAACAAACAAACCTAATGTCTCAAGATCTCTACCATTACCAGTAATGTCGTAGGACTTCAAGTAAACTGTAGGAAACATACTGCTACTTGTTAATGAATCACATGGGATAAAATTACATCAGTCCAGTTAATGGATCCTGTTCTTTGCCAAATCTATGGCTTTAAATTTAATTATATTTGAGCTTCATCAATCATACACAAAAAGAATATGGTGACAAAGACTTGAACTCCAAGCTCAGCCCTTAATCAACAGGCATTTTCCTCATACTCATCTAATACACTTGCCTATAGAAACCGTTTGGTAGAGAAAAGAGAACTGTGGTCCTTGAAGCTTTATGATTAATAGCTGCGTTAGAATAATTCAGTTCTTGCCCTATGAGAGCTCCCATCCACAAATGCAGATATAAACCACAATGTTTAGGCTCAGATCCAAGAGTTCTCTGATTTTACAATTGCTTTATTCTATTGCTGCTAAACCATGTCTCCTTGGGACAGTCACTTTTGCTTATGTTTCCCCTATCCACAGAAGTGACTGGTATGGTTCTGCATCTTTCATGGGACTGCAATAACTAACCTTTAGAACATGTTTGGCAGATTAAGGACTCCTGAGATGAATAAGAAAAGTTCCATTCCCATCAGCAGTCTGGATTAGCACTTCATAAAAAATATCTCATAATTGTGAAACATTCTTATTTCTATGTAAAATTCACTGGGAGCAATACTGTTTTTTTCCCCTACCCTCTCCCTTTATGTAACCTGCATTGCAGGAAAGGAAATGCATTTTATATATATATATATATATATATATAAAGTTTAATATTAGCTGATTGTTATAACCTAAATAGACAAAATACAACCCAGCAGTTTATCAAGTCTAGTATCATACCATGGGGAGGACAGGTTATCCTTTGATGAAGACTGACTCTTTCCTAAAATCTCACCTCTGACTCAGCAGTTGTCTTAACAGCCATGGCCCTCAAACCTTTCTGAGCAGGCAAATACCCAAGATGGAAAATGCTCTTGGTGCAACCCTGTGCCCTCCTCCCCATTCAGTGCCCACTGAGGTTCCTTTTGGCGATTCTATCATCAAATGCATGCAAAGGAGAGAAACAATATGCAATAAATATATATATATCCAAAGAAATCTGCAGAGTGCCTACATGCAGGTAAACCAGGACCACAATCCAGCTAAATACTCAGCCAGCATTTCTACTGACCACAAGTACTTGCTCAAGTAATTATGGGATTCACTGCAGGGATACCCCAATATGCAGCCACTTTCAGTAAAATGTTTATCTTCTAAGCAGTAGGTCTTTTGATATTACTCCACTTCTTGTGTGAAATTATAAACATATTATCTTGATGTTTCATAATTACATGCTAAACTGAGAAGTGTCCACTTCTCTGCACTTAAACAGTTGGGAAAAAATTAGTGAGAAGAGTGTTTTTATTTTCAGAAGATATTTGGATTAAACCAGAATAGAACAACATAAAAAAATTGCTTTTTCATAAAGGCAACTGAGATCATTATGCATTTCAGAAAAAACCTGTCATCAACAGAGAGCTAAAAAAGTTTAAACAAGCAGCACCTGTGGTTATCACTTCTGTAAAACTTCATACCAAGGCAACTGTATTGTACCTACAACACTAATTAGTACCTAACATGAATACCATGAATTCAAAACTACTAATTAATCCTATTTTTCTTGAAAAATAAGGGATATTATTTACTTTACAGTAAGAGAAACTAAAAAAAGCTGTGCCAAGACTGTCTTATAACAGACAGATCTAAGAAGGTCAAAGCAGTCTATTCTCAAACCATCTCTTCTAATACCCAACCTGCTAGAAAATGGATGACCATGGATTGGCTGTCTCCAAATGTCATACTGGCCTAGATAACAAGAGATCAACATTGTTCATATGGTCTTTGCTACCTGAGCCCATCTTGCAGGAATATCCATTCCATCTGCCAAATCAAAGGGTTTGACCAGAGCCCAATCCTCAGTGTGTTCTTGTTTCCAACTAATCTGACCAAAGGGCAAAACTTGGGAAGAGTACAGACATATCCAGGGATAAATTACCAGGTACCCAAAATCACAGGCTAAAAAATCCCAAGGATCACAGTTAGAAACAAGACTGGTAGAACCCAATGTGACCACAGTGCATAATACTGTGCTTAATGCAACAGTGATGATGCTCAGTAAGCAAGGGTTGACCCAACCCCAGATGATAACTTTCTTTTATGCAGCCTTATTATGTTTAGAGAAGAGACAGCACACTGAAATTTATTCATAAAAATATTGTTTTAGTCACTAACTCATGACTGTCTCTGGAATACCGATACATTGAAGAGAGGGGTAAGAAAACCAATGAGCATAATGTAAGCTCCAGAAGATCAAAAGAAACCAAGAGTGCAATTAATTTCATCCATTTTTAGAAGTAATTGTCTTTGCACCTGATCCAAAATTTAATGAGCATTACTTCTCTAGCATGTAAAAAGGCTTTGTTCTTTTGACTTAATTGATTTGTAAACGCAGTAGGAGAAGTGTATCTGAAGTTCAGTAACCTTAATAGTTGAAAGAAATGGAGCATTCAATGGGTGTAATACACAAGACTACTGCAAACCCTGAAATGTAGCTATAAAATCCATTTCCTGTTCAACGAAACTCATATGCTGTACATGTGGTCGGCAATTTCAGTCATGTTTATTATATAATCAAACTTTTTTTATAATTATTATTTAAAATCTTTTTTCTTGTGATACAGCTCTTCATTCTCCAGGACTTGATATCTAGAGGTTTCCAGTGACGGAAAAACAATGAGGATTGAATAGCTGGCAAAAAAATTTTCACAGAAAGGGAGATTAGCATTGTTTGGATGACAGAAAACCAAGACTAAGCAGAATTTTATATATTGCATCACAGAAGACTAGTTTGAATGTTGTCAAAGGATTATGGGTTCAATGTATCAGAAACATGGATCCAAGGCATTAAAGAAAGGAAAGGCTGTGGCTGCTGTCTCAGATGAAGAGGAAAATTATTGTCAGTTAATATCTTAAACCTGGAAGAAGCCAGCTTTACATTTCATTTTTGCCCCTTAAGGAAAGATTTAGCTCTGTATTGTTCAGTATGTAAATTCTAGTTACAGTCTAATGAGATTTCTATAAAATATCCTATTAACACTAAAGTCTCTGTTCTAAGATTGTGCTTACATATGTTGCTTATCTTTTTCTCATCAGGGCTCTTTTATGCTCCTGGATGAGTTTCTCAGCTGGAGCGTTGTAAAATACACAAATTATGGGATTGCTTACCTGTACTTTTAGGAGATTAATTCACACTTTCTACCACCACCCACCTAGACTCTGAAGCCATCTGAGAACACCTTAGTAAGCCAATGCACAAATCCACTTAAGATGAATCAGTGACCCACATATAAAATGCATACATGGTATCGTGTATAATATTGGTATAAATATCACCTCCTTGCCTCTCCACTAAATTCTGAAACATCAAAGCCAGATGATCTCTCGGAACAGTTTACAGGGAGGCCAGGGAACAGTATAACCATCTCATCTCTGCAGAGGTTTCAGCCAGGAAAGGTGGTATGATATAAGAATTCAAAATAAGCCTCATGTCCCTGGAGAGAAGTTGGAATTACAACATGCAATGCTTCATTACCATGTGTATCACTATAATAAGAAGGTAGTTATATTACTGAACTTGTATTATATAGAATTATATATGCATCGTGTAGATATGGTTTTAGGGCTACTGCATGTGAATTGGAAGATTGGAGTGGATTCATGCAGAGTTTAGGTATGTATTTTCTTTTCCAATTCACTTTTACCAGTCTTTGTACCTTAAACAGAAGTAAAAAATTAATTTTGAATCATGGCTACTTAATTTAGACTGCGAGCATTTCTGGTTTTTAAATTATCACATTTAAATTGTTATGTGATAGCATGATTAGCAATGGTAAAATATAAATGTCTGATAACCTATTAAAATCCTTTAAATGTTCATTAAAAAATATACTGAACCAATAGTGCCTCACAAATCTTAATGATCTGAATATCTTCTCATTTGGATTAATTCCTTGAATGTTGCAAAAATGGCTATGAGCTGAAAAGCCAGCAGGTTTCCTCTTTCAGTCTATGACAAGAAACTAGTAGGAAAAATATGTGATCTATTAATTCAAAAATGTGGAAGAAATGGATCCAGAATATCAAGTAGTTAGGTGGAGCTCCCGCTGTATTTGTTACATGTTCAGCCTTTATGGAATTCAGTTCCTACTGACTTACTCTAATTCAGCTGTTCTGACAACTGCACTATAAATGCATGTCCATTTTTAAATAACAAAATATCTTGGAAAGTCTGTCAAATGATGACAAAAAAAACTAATACTATCAAATTTAATCAAAATTACATTTTCCAAAGTAATAGTTTTGTCATCCAAAACAAATTTTGAAAAAACTTTTTTTTTTTTTTTTGCTATATTTAATATATCTCAGCACTCTTAGGATAATTTCATGCAAGTAATTCAAAATATATTTTGTACTCTATCATCAAGACTGAATTTTTATTAACACCTGGCATGCCAGAATTGAAGAAATTAATCTACTGAATTAAGATACATCATTTAGTATTTTAAGCACCTTAAAATTAATGTAAATTGTGTTGACTGTAAAAAATAATACTTTGAGTAATTGTATGTTATGTTACATACAGATAAGTATGAATATATGTGTTCCTGCTTAAGCAAAACTAAATTCCATACTTAATAAATGGTATGGCTTTTCAAAATAACTCTTTTTGTTGTTGTTTTAATTAAAGGCATATTTCTTTAAGAAAATAAATTAATATTACAACTAATATACTGATTTTTTTTTTCCCTATTATTTTCAACTGAAACCCAGGGTCTTAAATCACTTCTGTTTAAATAGGTCTTTTCAATTTGTCAACCACTGGAAAACTTACCTATAGTTTCATCATTTGGATATTGCAGAGACCATAATTTTTTGTCAAGAAGGTAAATCCGAAAACTTTCAGTAGGGCCTTTTTGAGAAAATGGGTATTTGGAATATGATTAAAGTACATAAAATACTGAACAACCCTGCCATTTTCATGAGATGTACTTCTTGCTCCCAAAAGAGGTATTCCTGGCATTTTCCGAGTTGTGTGACCTGTGTCAAAATGACAGTTCATTACAGAATTCACAGTGTAGGTGTGGCGTGAGATTTCATTTTGCTGCTCCTAAATAGTGATGTCCTTTGGATTTCTCTTCTTCCTGTGACACTGGCCAAACAGACTCCTCTGATATCAGTCTCTTCCAAAATAGAAACAGCAAAACAAATCTGTTGAAGAAGCTTATGCCAAAGCCGTTGTCTGCTTGGAGCCCTGGCTAAGGCTGGGTGTGAAGCCACCCTGTGTCATAAATCAGTTCACAATTTGGCTATATTTAGGGGAATGATCGTACAAGGCCTGGTACAAGCCAACATCAGCTGCACACTTATACTTGGAAGGGGAAAAAACATCTCTAAAACCAAGCCTGAAATTATTTTATCTGTGCATCTGTAATCTCATTTTATGACCAGTGCATTTAATAAACAGATTTTTATTCAGTCCTCTTCATTCATCAGAGAAGAACTGAATATCGGTACGTTAGTTTGGCATGTATACCTCCTGGCTGGTTAAAGAAAAACATTTCTGGCATGCTAGCCTGAAACCCAGAGCATTTTTACTACTCTGCAGATGTTCTGGACATATAATTATGGGGCTAAGAAAAAAAAAAAGAAAATTAGTACATTTCCCACATGAAGGTGGCCCTTAGTTTCTCTAAAACAGTATGGGAGACAAACTGGCAAGAACTGGGTAGAAGCTAGAGAAAAAAATCATGGTTCTAGAACACAACACTTTTGCAAAGTGCTTAGTACTCATTTGCACTAAAAGCAAAGTAAATTAATACATTTTCTATACATTTTCCAGATGCAATAAATATATTCATTTTCTAGTTATGTTTCATTTTTTGGTGGAGTTCTGTGCCTCACTTTTACTGTGCTCTATGTGGTCAAAATAGATTAAAAATTGCTGCCTTCTGTATTTTAAAGATCTAAGAAAACTGTATATATATAAAAAAAATCCATCTAACAGTGAAGTCTAATAGGCTGTAAAATAATCTTCCAAGGAAATGGCAGACTTAAAATTAGACAGGAGAAAGCATAAGTAGCATAAAACAGAGGGATGGCACTGAAAGAGATATACAAGATAAATTACATCATCTTTTTATCTCTATATTCTAATGAAATATCAGTGAGAATATAAAATTCAGTAATTCTGCACACAAATGTCATGTCATATGCAAGATAATGCTTTGATCCTGTTACGCCTAAAATTTAATTGCAGCTTTTCATAAAAATTCAGGGAGGGAGAGCCCTCAGTATACATACAGATTAGATCCAGTCTTCACTCAAAAAAAGCTGCAAATAAATAGGCCACTCAGGTCTCAGCCATATTAAAACATAAGCATGTTTTCACTTGGAAACTCCAAAGAGTAATTCTGTGGTTTTAAATGCAAAAAAAAAGATGTTCCTGGTTACCACTATGAAGAAATAAAATAAAAAATTAAATTAATACTTGGGGAACAGTAGGTTTTATTTCAGTTTCTCTGTAAGGCAATTTTCAGTTCATACATATCGAATTAATATGCTCCATTTCCAGTATGTGGATATGTTGTTCTAGTGTAGTTGAAATTTTCTTCCAGTTGTACTTTCACTAAAGAAAATAAAGGTCCAGGACATAGGGGGGCATACTGTCACCAATAAAAATGGACATCATTTCATTAACATCATTGCAGTAATAACCGAATACAGAAGCTGAGCATAAGCCCCATAAACTCACATTAAAAACTCAGCAGAAAGAAAAGGAATAGTCACCACATTTGGATGTGTTATCTACTTTAATGCATTACCTACTTCAGCTCAGGTACTGTCTGCTACTTAGTTTGCAATGTTTCTGGTATGAAGGAACTCAGCTGATGTGTAAGCACTGCTGTAACAAACCCAAGATTTACAATAAGAGTAGCTGGTTTTGCTTTTTAATGCTTGTGATTATGATTTTCTTTCAGTGGAGAGAAATTAGCAGGATGCTACACAGCATCAGCATAAGGCTGGGTACTCACTCATAGATCATCTATGTACATCTCAGGGCCACAGCAGTGTTGTTTAAGCATCCTTAGTTCAGAAATTTAAAATATTTCTGTGAAATCTGCTTATTTGGGAATGCCAGGAAGACAGAAGAATGTAAGGAAGACACTTTTCAAGTGTCTCAAGTAAGGCAACTTAAGTTTTCCATTTTTTGTGACATGCATGGTTCACAAACATAACAAATGCTAAGGCACCATACGGGGCATATCTGGCCTTACAAGTAATAAAAAAAATAGGTAGGTTGCATATCAACTTTCTATTCAGTGGCCTCTTTCAGTTTTGCTATTGCTTTGTGCTCTTCTGAGACTAATCCATCTACCTTTTTGGCAAGTTGTGTCAATCTTTAAATGGCTTTCTTTACTTTTCCACACCCACAGTCCCCATCTACAATAAATGAGAAATTTTCCCAGAGGTACATCAAACTCTAGCGATATAAAGGCTCACAGTATAATGGTATAATTATGTGAATAGCAAATCTGACTTTCACCATCTCTTTCTTATTACCTTCCTATAAACAGACAGCAGATTTATGCCACAGAATAAACAACACAGTTTTCAGAAGATTAAAAATAACTTTAGTTAACATTTAATAATATTTTGGTATAAAACTAGCCTAATAAAAGCTTACTCTGAAAAACGTATCGTGCAAGCATTTCTATGGGATGTATTTTTTTGAAGTAGAGAAAATACCAATCTCCTTTCTTTCAGATGATAACAGAAGATAACAGTGGAAGTGGAATCATAGAATCATTTAGGTTGGAAAAGACCTTCAAGATCATCGAGTCCAACTACAAACCTAATGCTGCCAAGTCCACCACTAAACCATGTGCCTAAAATGAACATTTCAGTATTCAGCTCTTATCTGCAAAAGGAATTTCAATTAAAACAAACAATATTTTTGAATTACATCAGATGGTCATCTAAGCAATTCCATAAAAAGGCTACTGGCCAAAATCTACATATAGTTGATTATTTCAGCCAGGAAACAGAGTCTGTCAGAAATCTCATGGCAGAGTCATTCAGATATTTCAAGAAGAATGCAACAGGTAATAAAATTATCTATTGGACTTTTTAAGGCCATTTATCTACCTTAAATATTATAGAAATAGCTCTCTGAAGGACCAATGGCATTATAAAAATCATGTAAAATCAGCTAAAATGTGATAAATTTACAAATTCATAAATCACAAGTTAATACAGCTACCGATTCAAATAAGACATGTACAGCTAAGGCCATTTCTTAACAACTGTCTACAACTTCTGTTTAAAGAGAGAAACCAAGACCTGTTGATGCTCCTTTCTGGAAGGGAACAACAATCTGAAATTCAATTTAAAACTCAACTGAGAACAGACCTGCAATGCGTATGTTCCAATGCATGCAAGTTCAATGACTAGTTTCAAGCTTCACTTCAGTTTCTATTTACAGCACAGAAAACCTGGAATAATCTGCAGGCGTAGCAGGTAACTGTTAGGAACCCATCAGCAGGATTGAGTCCTGTTTTAAAATAAATTAAAAGCTGCTTCTTTAAAGTTGAATGCCACAAAATGTTATTTTCATGGTATGCACAAGCATCAGATTGTTCCAATTAAACTTGTAAAAAAAAAAAAAAGAAAATAAAAAGCTGTTTAAAAATTGTTTCAGGTATTCTAGCTATTATTCATGAAAATTCAGTGCTTCCCAGTGCTGTGGCTTATCAAGTATAAACCAGGATCCTACATTTTAAATGAAATGATGTGTAAAACTTGCTATCTATGTGAACATGAGATATTAAACAATTTCAGAGAAGAATGTGTGAATCAATTAGATTCAGCAAAATAGGTTCTCAGTATCTGAATATTGCAGATACACTGAGACAACGTGTCAGAGAACAGTGCTGACTCGAACATTTTTCTGAACAAAGCACTAAACATACACCAACCCTCCTATAAGATATACAATTTCATTTATACCTAAATACCACAAACCCAAAATATTTAAATTAATTAGCTATGTTGCTTACAAACATATCATTTAAGAAAAAAATATTTATTCCAAACCCATATCTTTGTAAATAAGTTTAAGATAAAACTCTGTTCTCATACATTCTCCCAAAGGAAAGCTTGGCTATCATAAATTATTATATTGTTATAAAGGTCTCAAATAAAACCAAATTATAATATCTCATGCTGCTCATCCTTTGGCTTCTATCCCAGTACAGGGTCATGGTTCTGTACTGAAAACACAGTGGGATAATAAAACTGCCTGGAGATAGTAAAACGCTTATTGTACAGCAACTATGTATGACTTCTCCCTAAAAAAAATTAATAAAGAAAAAATATCTCTTGAACTTACTGATGGAAGATTTGAGGGATTACATCCTCATCTACAGTGAATATCAGAAAGCTATGGTATTACCACAATTCATACTAAGCTAGAATTACAAAACTGCTCTGCTTCTTGTGGGGAAAGCGCATCACAGTCACGTCATGGCTGTGCATGAGTAAGTCATATATATTTGTTCAGATGAAAGAAGATTTTAACTAATGGTTTTAAATGAGTATATAGAATCATAGAATACTTAGGGTTGGAAAGGATCTTAAGATCATCTAGTTCCAACCCCCCTGCGATGGGCAGAGACACCTCACACTAAACCAAGTCACCCAAGGCTTTGTCCAGCCTGGCCTTGAACACTGCCAGGGATGGAGCATTCACAGCTTCTCTGAGCAACTCATTCCAGTGCCTCACCACCCTTACAGTAAAGAACTTCTTCCTTATATCCAATCTAAACTTCCCCCGTTTAAGTTTTAACCTGTTACCCCTTGTCCTATCACTACAGTCCCTAATGAATATATGATGGAGGTACAGAAGTATTGGGAGTTTCTCCCAGATGTTTATATTTTCTAGACTCTTTTAATACTCTTCACAGTACTGGAACACTACATCTAGGAGATGAAAAATATTCAAATACAGAATATGAACATTGTACTGTAGTACTGCTGATAAAGCAGTATTAAGAATTGTTAAAACTTGCTAAAGAAGTATTGCGATTTGGTAAAACTTGACTTATTCCACCATACCATCAAAAAAATATAGGCCAAAAATCACACTCTACAAGAAGCATGTCTATTGCCTTTGCTCTGCTGGCTACAGGTGGTGAAGAGCTGTAAACACGTAAACATGGAGAAACAACCTCCTGCTGCCAGAATACTGTATCACTCTTCCTGTGGCTTTCAAGGCTACTAGACCACTAATATCGAGATGGTACTTGATGGAAACACCTGCTGACATGGCTTGGCCAGTACCTCAGAGGTTTGAGGATTCAGCGCGAGATAACGATACAGGCATGGTTCTCAAAGAGAAGCAAAGGGCTACTCTGTACTCCATAATTAGGGCAGCCAGCCTAGTGCGTGCTGCTTGTTTTCCCCAGTTTGAGGGTATTGTGTTTTCCCAAATGAGCTCCATGCTCTACTGAGCACTTGTAAATGAAGGAGATATATACATGTATTATCTGTGTTGACACAAATCTGTTATGAATGAGCATAAGATACATTCACTCATAATCTGTTTATGGTGTTAGAGAAGAGAAAAAGTATAGAAGCAACAACCTACCCGTCCTCAGGGAAATCTCCTAGACAATAAACTGACTACTAATACTTTTTTTAATTTGGTGGGGGGCTGTGAGCAGATATGTAACCTTAAGTCTTGCTTGTGTTAAAGTTTCACTGACGTGGTAATAGCATTATATTGGTAAGAACAATAAAATGTTCTAAATGCAATTAACTAAAGAGCATGTTAGTACCATGATGCTAGACACAGATACAAAGCCAGCCTTCCTGAGATTTTGATTTCACGGTCACAGGTTGCTACAGTTCATTCACCTGATTTTCTTCTATCTGCCCTTGAGCTACCTGACATTTGGCTGGGTGCCCCTGTCAGTGAATCAGCTCAGGGTCCCAACACAAAGTCAGGGATTGCTCCAGTCAGGGATAGCTCCTGAATGTCCTAAGAATGAAACTCATGCTTCTTCTCAGACCATCCACACCACTTTCACCATGTCAGTATTGGCTAGTTAAATAGAAACTGTTTAGATCCAGGACACCCAATCCTGCCAGTAGGCAGAGACTGTACCAGAAGAGGTAAACAGCACTAACAAGGAGAGGAGGAAAAAAAAGAGGAACAGAAACAAAGCTTGCACAGGTTCTGAACAAAGGAGGGAAGATCTCCCCCTACTTTAGCAAGGGAAAGAAGGCTGCGCTCCCTCACACGCTCCCTTTAACTAAACCATGAAGCATGCTTATTATATTAAGCACATACTCTCAAAATTAATCAGCTGTATGCACAAGTCACCCTATTGCCATTGACACCCATCAGTCTGGGACACTGGCCTTAGATTTGATTTGGAAAAAGTTATAGGGGAGGGAAAGGTTTAAAATCCTTTGAATTGATGCAATCTGCAAGATGAATTTTCAAATAGTATATATCAATACTGCTTTCACACGGAGGAAGGCTTTTGTGTGTAAAAAGAACTTGCTTCATATGGCATTTTAGGGGTTGTTATCTTCTGACATTTAACATTTGCTTCTTAATGGCAGCTGTAATAATCAAACAAAACTGACAGTTCAAGTAACTTGTCCAAATAATATCAGAGCAGCCCCTCTGCTTTCTATATTCATAAGAGGAACTCTGCTGGAGGCAGTCATTTGTCATGATGAAAAGAATTAACTGTGACCCTTTAACATTTCATCATTAAAATTATCGGGAAAAATAACAGCTTATCTGATGATCCTGAATGCTACAGTTCCAAACTCGAGAAAAATGGTAGTCCTTGTGACTGGAAAAAAAATGTTCCCAAGCCCTGAAGGGATTTAGTAAGTGTTAGTGGATATGATGATAGCGGGTTAGAAAGACAACTCAAAGCAGTAGAAGAGGAAAGCCTGGATTTCAGCAACTCACCAAAAATCAGAATAAGCACCTCATGACCTCACTATAGCCATTTCAGAGGAGTTGGAAAAATTTTTCTGTCATAATACATATGACATTTTGCAGTAAAAACAGAATCTCTTAAGGCTTCAAAGCACTTCAAAATCCTCAATTAAGGCTCAAGAAAAATGCTGGAATGATGAGAAAAAATTTAAAAAAGTAAAAGTTAACTGTCTTTTGCTACCGAAGAACCACAGATGAGAAAATGGATATGCAAGCATGGAAAAGTCAGGAACAATGGGAACAAACATAGAAATAAACCAGATTTCTGCATTACCATAAACCAAGTGGAAAAATGTCATGACAGATTTGAACAAGGCCACCACTGTATGTTGGTAGGAATCCCCAGATAGCATGGCCATGTGTTTGGTAGTGACTTAAAAGAAGAAAATGCTAGGTAATGCTATTACCATTTCTTTGGGTTATTTCACATAAATATTGATTTGTCTCATTTTGTTTGTAATGTAGAAAAAAAAAGGAGAATGAATGACCTTAACTTGTCAGAGACCCAGATGTCATGTTGCTAAAATGTAATAATTTAATGGTAACCCAGGAAAGTTATTTCGTTTTTTAAAATTAAACTATAAGCATTTTGTTATAGTACTTTTTAAACAGCTGTTTAAAAAAATGCAGAAAAAAATAGAGTCAGTAATAAAATATAAACTGAAGAATGAAAAAGAAATTCATTATTTACTCATTTCTGTTACACATTCCCTGTTTGTCTCTAGAAGTGTTGCTTCTGTGGCCAGTCTCCTTAATGTAAGCACCAATATTTTATCCTACATATAAGTAGTGAATTATAATCATGGCTATATGACTGCAAAGACATCATAGGATTTTCTATGTTGGAAAAAGAGATGTATTTTTTTAATTTATTAGCAGTTTTTACGTGAATGAGGGGAAAAAATAGGAGTGAACAACTGTTATCTTGTTAAGCTTGGCACATGAAAAAGGACAAAAGTTTGTCTTCTATAAAATGTAAGATCATAAGTTACTACAACTGAGAACTAGCATACAATTTTGCTTAATTCCTTAGTTATTCACTTAAATTGTCAGGTCAATTCCAGTACTATTGTAATAAGGAACAGACAAAAAAAATAATATGCTAAAACATTAAACCATTTTTAACTGACGCTCAGAGGTAACAAATGGAAGTGAGCTGTTGATTTTTATCTGAAGAGGATTCTTCACTGGCTGATCTTTCTGATTAAGTCCTTTAGGCAAGAAATAGCTTCTTTTATAATGTGACATCCAGAAGACCATCCTTCACCCATAGAATAATAATCACAATTTAACATTTCTTTAGTAACCTTTCTTACAATAGGAATATAAAGAAAATAATTGATATCAATAGAAAGCATTCCACCAAAGAACCTAAATAAATAGCTATCATAAGTCATCAATTTTTTTGCATATGTAGAATACCTTAGAAAGCTGTGAAAATTATCTCAAGATCTGGTAACAAAGAGACTTGTAATTAAATTGCTGCCATTATACCTTCAGTGAAAATTCATACATTGTCTTGGAATAAAGGAAAAATGTTTTTCTTAGCAACCTGATGAACTTTGGCTAACACACCAATGGAGGTTACTCCCTTCTTTCTCTGAAACAGCTTACAGGGCTTGAAATTTCTCCTTGTCTCCTGCCAGAAACATACAGTATACTTAGAAATGATTAATGTTTCAGCAGCATGCTGAAATCCTAATCAAGACTTTTAGCCCCAGAGCACTGGACTTCTACAGATGGGGGATATATCACAGGAGCTGAGGGAGCAGCCATTTGGGGCTGACAAACCAGATTTGCAGGAACAAGTACTGCTAGTTTGCTGGGCAGGTCTTTATAATTTTTTTCCTTATATCACACTAGGTAAGTGACAAAGAACCTACCAGAGAACATATGTTCTCTTTTCAATGACAGACAAAAGAGACAGATTGAGGAGAACTGGCAAGGAATGAGGAAAAAAAAAAATGAGTTGCATACTTCAGTTTACTGGTGGCAAATTTTCCAGCTGAAACGCAATTGAGCACTCTATGGTCATATGCCCGAACTCCCATGCATGTCTCCCTAATTTTTTTTACATACTCAGCCATGTAAAATTGTTCAGTTTTATAGTCTTCAGAGTAGGTTAAGTGTAAATCATAGAACGACTATTTCTATAAATGCTAATCTTCCTTTATTTGTCAAGTTCAAGACAGTATAGACCTATAGATTGTTTACATTCATTTTTTTCAAAAGCTGTTTTAAGGAGTTAACCTAGTGTCATGCTTACACCTAGCTACAATTATGAATTTGATCACATTTAGGTGATCTTTAATATTGTAAAATTCATACCGGCACTGTAAGCATAGACAAGTCACTGTGTAGCTGCAAGTGCTTTATGCTTTATTAGCCACATTTATCTTACTGAAATTCTACACTGTTGACCAATAGGTTACACAGCTCCATCTGGCATGGATGTGCCACTCAAGCTACCTGGGTCCTACTCATTAGTGTATTGTGCACCATTTACAACTTTGCACACATAAAAAGTCCAGGACCCACCCCAAGGGTCTACATGCTCCAGCTTTGCAACACCCAACAGGCTTTTGGCTTTGCATGGCAAAAACTAACTCACTTTTTAACTGGAGGGCAGGTAAGCCAAGTAAGAAGGGAAGTTTCCACTTAAAAATGTGGCAGCAACTAATTTCAAAAGACAAAAATAAAGCTTATTAAAAGCAAATTTCATTCAGCTAAACTCAACCATGCTTCTGGCACACCTTCTTGCCAGGAAAGTAAAGACTCTAATAACAAGATATCCAAACATTTGGCATATTATATTCAGTGACACAGTATTCCCTATATTTACTGAGTCAACATGTGCTCCTTTCTCTTTTAAGTCCACAGATGACAAGACACACAGCCTGCTGGACCTTGATATTCCTGTTAATTTTGTGCTAAAAACATATATTCAAAAGCCAAACTTTTTAAGGTTTCTGATTTTTAGTGCATTTCCCATTAATTATCTTTATTTTTTGCATTTCAGTTAGTATCATCTGTATACCTTTTTAAAAGTTTAGGATGAGTATCAATTCCCATTAAACCTCCAAACTGATAATTTTGACTAGAATCTGGTATCGTAGGCTAACAGCTGCCTTCATTTACAGCCAAAAAAAAGTCTATCCACTTGAACTGCTCTGAAAAGTTGAATAGGATTGCAGAGATAAAAAGAATAATAATTTGATTCTCTTTTGGGAAATGATTTTTCATGCTTCCTGTTATTCAATGTCCCATTAGATGAAGCCCTGAAGTGGAGTACCCAGTACAATTGGGGCCTGTGTTTACAAAGAGTTGCTGTTTGCTTTTTCTGTGGTAAAGATAGAAAAAATCCAGGAAAGGCAGGGTTGTCTTTGTGGGGTTTTCTACTTTAATAATACAATTACATACCTAACAGGCTTTCTTTATCTCTCCCTAACTCCACCCTCTCCTCCCCACCAAAAAGCCCCAAAACAAAGCAGCAGAGATACAGGAGCGAATAATTTTTTTCCTAGAACTAATCAGCAGTAACACAACTGCCTGGACAAGGTCTGCATAGGTGAAGAATAAGGATAACCTTTTTATAAATACTACAATATGTTAAACTCCTTTTATCTTCACTGCTTCACATCTCCTCAGTAATGCCAAAGTCCAGGGGACTAATATATGTCACCCTTCGTCAAACCACAGATACTTACAGAACTTTATTAATCAATGTGTGAGGAATCTTTGAACAATGACAGGATCAGGATCACAGTAAAAGTTCTCACTAAATCAGTAAGCACTTCTAGTAAGTAACAGCTCATCAATACCTGAGAACACATATAGCCACTGCCACTGCAGAATTCCTCCTGGCCAAATGCAAGACCATCATCATCACCCTTAAAGCTTCATTTGCATGTATATATACACAACAGCCTTAAATGCAAAGTAAGGAAGAGACTTACGCATGATATCAAAGAGTGAGCTGACATGTCTTTTCAGCTTTGAAACACTCAAAAAGTTATTAGGGATAGTCAGTGTGGTGTGCATCACATCACGAAGGGGTTCAGTGGTGGCTACATTGGTGTTAAGGTATGAGAATCACACAAATTACAAAATAATGCTGTCTTAGGTACTTCAGGATGAATTAGTTGCAGTACCTTCATTTGACCTGTTTTGCAAATTATTTTCAGCCTCAAAGGCCTCAAATTCCTTTGGCCTTGCATTGTCCATACTTCTTCCCCATGAGGTAACCAAAGACTCGTAAGATTTGAGGGCTAAAATAAGCAATACCAAGACTGAGAGCAGTAATATATCCTAGTGAGAGTGACACATCTCTCTTCAAGGAATTGTGGAACAAATAACAAAGTGATTGTGAAAACCAAAATGCTACAGACATTCATTTCTGACAGCAACAGACCAGAAATTCTTACCCTTCTGAGAAGCTACTACCTAGAGTGCATTGACCTCATCATTCCCAACAGTGGCATGATGCAAATCTCCCAATAGATTTGCCGCACACCCTCCCAAATTTCTACGTATAGTTCCCTGAAGAGTACTGTTCTGTGACTGCAAGATTATATTTCTTCAGTTTAAATTTATGCTGTATGGTCTTACTTTCATAGTGCTATACTGCATAACTTATGAGTTGCAGATTTGGGTAAGATGGGAATTTATTTAAGAGAAAGGAAATTGCATGAGAATATCAGCTGATATATAACTTGGTTTTAGTCATTGTGTGAAGATTAAGTGTGTGTATCTGCGTGTGTGCTTCCTATAAAAATGTTTTCAAGGTTTTGTATACCATAATTTTCACGCTATGAGCACTAATTATCTTTTAATATGGAAAACTGGAATGATTAATTTAGTTTAACACATTGCAAGGGATCTTGTTTTTGCAAGACAGCTTGCTTTCTGTTTATTCTCATCTAGATATTTAATGAAGTGACTGCCATATCACACAAGTAGATGGGTTGAATGAATCAAACAACATTTTGGCTAATGAGAAGAATTTACAGAAAACTTATCTAAAAGGTTTGAATTTCTTAAACAAACAGGGCTATAACAGCAAGAATTTACAAAGGTCTCTATTCCTCAGAAAGTCAGAAATCCTTATGAAATTGTAATGATCAAAAGTGTCACACAAAGAACTCTCAGTAATTATCAAAAACCTCAATATTGTCTGTAAGCTGTTACACTGTAAAGCATAAAACCTGCATCTTTTTATTTTCTCACTTTTCCAAACACATACAACTAAAGAAAGACTGGCACTGCTGCCAGATTTTTTAAAACAGTGCACTGAAATGATTCACATGAAACAGGGTGAGCTTTTTCAATTTACCAATTTGGAGTATTTAAATTTTTTTTTTGTCTCATTTCAGCCTCAGTGTGTTGATCAACTGAGTTCCCGTAAAGACATTACCTGTATTATGTAAATGTCAGTGTTTTGTCCCAGTGTCCTTCACAAGAGTGGTGACAGCTCAAGTGCTTATCTATGGGCTCCGGTCACTGGGAGCCACAGACTCACCTGCCTAGCTGGGACCTTTGCAGGATGCAAGAGAAAACTTGCTGTTGAACTAAAACCTGCTATGTTCCTAGCTAAGCAAACAAACAAATCTGTGAACATCAGAAATTCTCTGAGTTTTGTTGTTAGATTTTCTGAGCATCAGAAAGAAGGAAGGAAGCCCTTCTGAACCAAGGGAATACAGTAATATCTCTATACTCCAAGGCTAACTGGAAACCAGTTTTAACTGATTCAGGCTTTTGCCAAGAATGAAAAAAACTTAATTATACAGCTCAGTAGTACTCAAAACTCAATGAATTATCTCAGGTTAAATTAAAAAAAAAACAAAAAAAAACCAAAAAAACAAGAACAACAACAAAACAAAACAAACAAACAAAAAGAAATAAAAAAAAAACCAAACATTTTTAAAAGATTCCCTGGCAAAAGTCTGATGCCTGGGCACAGAAAGAGAAGGACTGATCCCATAGCATGCTCTCTCCAACCTGAAATCTGGCATGTGCTGTCCCCCTTGCCTCTCCTCCAAGAAGTGCTGTGATCCCCAGTCCCATTGGGAAGGCAGCAGTTTCCATATGCTTACCAGAGCAAAGCTGGTGGCTGCTCCAGCTGCCACCAGCTGCGGTGGGTGCAGGTGCCTCTGCTGACCATACCAGCTCCTGTGCTGGCTACAAATCATTGTCAAATGTGGTTTCAAGATTCCAGCTCTATGAGTTTTCAGTGTTTCTCAAAAATTCTTCCAGAATTCCAATTGCAAACAAGGTAGAATGTGTGCTGATGGAATTTTCAATGGCCATCATGCTTATATCAGCAAGAAACCCTTTTAACCTTCTCAGGTCACAAGCTGATACATACAATCTCTATGAGGCTAATCAGCAAGTGGGAAGCAGAAAAAGAACCGAGAAAGACATTTTCCCACTTTCCTCTTTTAAGTAGGAACACTTCCATGCACCTATAACTTTCAACAGAAGCAACATTACAACATTAAAAATAACTAGCTGATTAATGATACCAGAAGTACAATCAACTCAAAACAACTCTGTACATTAGGTAAGTACACACCATAAACAGTAACAGACTAGAAAAACCAGACGAGTGGAAGTGATTGCCTGTAATTGTAGGTTGACACCAAAATTACTGGCTTCAAGACTGGATTTTGTGATAATGTAAATCACTCCCTGTTATTCTTTTCTTAGCAGCTTGTCTTATGAGCTGCCTGAAAGAAGATCACTAGATTCCTCTGTAAAGAAAATGGAAGTAAATTCAAAGTATTTCCTAGTTCCATTAATATTTCTATTGTAACTGTTAATGAGGTTCAGGGTTTGACGCTTGGTTTTCAACATCCCTTTTACAATTTCAGCTCTCAATACAAATTATAGACTCATAGAATCATTTAGGTTGGAAAAGACCAGTGAGATCATCACGTCCACAATTAATGCAGTACTGCCAAGTCCACCACTAAACCATGTCACTAAGAGTCATGTCTACATGTCTTTTACGTCACGGTGATTCAACTACTTCCCTGGGCAGCCTGGTCCAATGCCTGATAACCCTTTTGGTGAAGAATTTCTTCCTACTGGCCTAATGTCCAATGTAAATGGTGCAACCTGGGACCATTTCTTCTTGTCCTATCACTTTTTATTTGGAGAAGAGAATGATGTCCACCTCGCTACAACCTCCTGTCAGGTAGCTGTAGAGAGTGATAATATTTTCCCTGAGCTTCCTTTTCTCCAGCCACTCCTTATAGGACTTGTTCTCTAGATCCTTCACCACTTCACTGGCCTTCTTTGGACACTTAGTGTATCTCCATGGTAGCTGCAGACATTCACTGTCAATAAAGGCATGCTCTGGTCACCTTTCCAGTGGTCTCCACTGATTACTAGCTTTATTATTGCTCCTTCATTGCAGGACAAATATTTATTAAAATCTCTGTGATTACAGTTACCTGCTGCAGTTATGTATTATGACTAAGGATTTGGTGTAATTGCAAGGTGCTTTTTTTTGTTTTCCAGCTTTCATGACAAGCAGCAGAACTGTATATGCTTTTGAAACAAGACGTAAAACTGCCTCAGAGCCACTTCTATCAAGGGAGTCCCTCATAACCAACCAAAAACCAAATCACACGCTTGTGATTAGAAAGCCACCTCTCTAAGATCTGTCTCTCCTATGAAATGCAAAGAGAGAGGGAAGAAAAGACAGCAGAGATACAAGCACAAAGACTGGTTTTACATTTGCATTTTGGCTGAGAGCAGCAGAGCAATTTTGAAGCAAATTGATCTTCCTCACTTACTGCAGGCTGGTATGGTTCACATAGCTTGATTTGGTGAGAGTGAATTCGGCTCTGTGCAGAGGAAACAAAACCATTTACTCTTCTGCAGGTGCAGAGTAAGTGCTCTCCACCCCTAATGAGTGCTTGGCATTTAGACAGCCTCTAACAACATGCCTGGTGAAGATGTTTGGCCTAGGGCACCAAACTGAATATTTTAAACAGAATTATACCATATTCAGCATAAGAAAAAGCAAAATCATTCCCAAGATGGACAATTCATATGCATGGTTCAGTATTGCCGGCAATCTGTACAACTTGGGTCCTATGGACCAAAAAATGTATTTGTTACTGCTCTCCAGTAATTAGTTACAACACACCGCAACACAATTGAGTGCCAGAATACAGCATCTTTGCAATGGAGGGTACTGCAGAGGCAAAGAGCCTTTGGAGATAGCCCAAAATAGTAATTACTTAATACCCAATTGATCAGAACATGAATGAAATAAACAGCATGGTTTCTGGCAGCATGATAGGCATTATGAAAAGCACCTTAGTTATTAAACAATCAAGTAATACTTATCTAAGGAGCTCACAGCACCAGATAAGAGACTGAATAAATAAACAGGAAAAGACATGGGATACAGGCAAAAGCTATTATCTTGTCAGATCTCTGTGAGATTTTTCTGGAGATAAGTTAGAAAATCCTCTGTATTACCCTGTCGAAAGAGTAAATACTGTGGCTCTACACTGCGCTACTTGACACCGCACATCAGAAAACAAAATGTCAGGAAATGCACATATGAAAGTTGTTCTAATCATAAATCAGATAAAACCCCAACACAGCAATATAATACTGTGGTTTAAAAATACGAAATATAACTTGATTAAAAGCCTCCTTATTTATGAAGCTTAGATTAAAATTTGCACTTAAATATCCTATTATCAGGGAAAATTTGGGACAGAATTAAAAACATTCACCTGAGATTCAAGATCTTTTACTGTGGCTAATAAAATTTCTACTTGATTTTTATTCTTAGGAGACAATATTCATAAGTAACTGGATCTGTGCTTCAATCAAGTCGAGGTAATCCGATGAAAAGTTGAGGCCGTAAAAAAACATCTGACCAAATCTATCTGGTCAAAGTTGTTATATAGGTTTGATCTTGAGAAAGGCTAAGCACCTCATAAAAAGCTGATATCCCCACCCAGCTTCCGTATATACAAACCAACAACAAAAAACAGTTTTGGAGATCTCTACACTACTGCACTAATTCATGATACTTTAAGAAAGGAAATACTACTGCCATGTAAACTTGCACATGTCTTCACATGCTGTGGTTGCAGATGCATCTTACTCTGATGCACTGAGGTCCCGAGTGGTCATCAGACTGGATAACACCCATGTATTTAACCATGTATGGGCATGTTGAAGTCCGAAAGAGAGTGCTAGGGTAAAAACTCTCATTATATGCATGGAAGTGGTCACAGATACCCTTCAGAGCAGAGAAGAGAAGAAAATCTCCTATTTGCCAAAAAAGGTTTTCTGTAGCTACAGTATTTGCAGCAAACTGTCCCAGAGTAGCACCATTATTACCTCTAGTATTGGGGCACAAGCATAGAAGCTAACAAAAAGACATTAATATGAAATCCCATCAATAAAGCAGGTAGGACAAAGCACAATAAATAGAAAAAGGATAAGTCATTAAAAAAAAAAGGATAAGTCATTAAAAAAAAAAAAGGATAAGTCATTAAAAAAAGGCTAGAAACCTTTCCTTTCCATCTTCTCTGAGGAAAAAAATACGAAGAAATACCAAAATATGACAACGTTGATTTAACTCCAACAGACTAGCTTAAGAGTTAAGCAGCATTAAAATTAAAAATATAATGTTATTACGGTAAATTAGGAGACTGTGGCCCTTTAAAATAGATGCAGAGAAAATACATCTGACATCAATATCATAGAATTATGTATCAAAGATATGTTTAATAGCAAAAGCACAAAAATGCTCGAAAGAAGCTAGGTCATGTAGAGCTGTAACCTAACATGGAAACCAAAAAGGACTGGCATAATACCACTTGCTTTTGTCATCTTTCCAACTGATTATTTTCACACCTCTCTGTCCCAAATACTCATCATGTTCACTTTGCCTTATACTGTTCTTTGTCTGATATATACCATCTGAATGATTCAAGCATCAACCAACCTAAAAAACACATTTGCAATTTCAGCATAATTCAACACATGCCAAACTGCAATCAATCACTTCTTCAGATCTTCATGATTCTTAAAAATCATGTATATAAGTTTATATATTCACACGGTGTTTTACCAATATGGAATAATATAACCTGCTGTCATGAAATGCCTAAATGCAAAAGCAGACAAGAACCAGGATGAGAGAAAACCCAGAATGACAGTTGGAACATGCTGAATGAGGAGTGATTGCTGGCACGTTCAACTAAGAAGAAAAGATTTCTGGCATTACTACATTTTGAGAAAAAAACATGCAAATAGTAAGAGAGAGAACACAGACCTATATATAACAAGCAGGGTACAGTAATGATAAAAGTCATGCATATTTGAACTAGAGAAAAAATAATAGTAAGGTGAGATACCTGGAAAAATAACAATAAGGTGAGATACCTGGAAAGTTCTGCTCCACAGGGATGGAGCCTGGGGTTAGCTTCAGTTTTCATTTGAGCAATAAAACATACATTTGAAAACCATTTCTTATCAGTGAGTAGGGTAGGGCAGCAGGAAAACACCGAGTATAGCTGACACAGTTGAACTGTAAATATGGGGCTAGTGCAGACTGAATCAAAGTTTAAGCTGAAGATGGAGGAGCTACTATTTCAGTCAGAATTTCATCTTCATATTGAATTCAAATGAAAGTTCCATTTTAAACTTAACTGAAGCTGCCACAGAATTTCCCATCTGCCTCACAGATAGGCTACAGACTCTAGGAGGCTCGCTATGTCAATTTAGAATGTTTGCTGTGAAAGGCACAGCTTTTTTTTCTAGAACAGAAGGTAACCGGTAGACAAGAGAGAGTAAAAATCATTTGAGATTCTACATCAGCTGGGACCTTGAGTGATAGTGTTTCATGGGGTTGAGTAGGACAAACTTCCATAACAGTGCTTTGGACAAGCTAGAAGGAGGGAATACACATGGCAGAGGGACACAAAGGAAAAATTACAGTGAACAAGCTAACACATAACCAGCGTAGTCAGCAGGGCCTGTGGTGAATTTATTTTCAAATAAATTTTCAAATTTATTTTCTCCTGGCAGATATTTAAATGCATAGCCCCTGTAAAATACATTCTGAATTATTAATATCAGATTGAAGAATGAAAACATTCAGAATAATATATTCAATGTGTTTCCTATCCATTTTACACTAATGGCACAATTGATATAAGTCAATATGAAAATCAATGCTGAATATTTGGCACAGTACAGTGGTACATGGCAGAATCCACTGAGAGCTATTGCATTCAAAAAATTAAGAACCTGCAAGGAAATAAATACAAATTATATTTAAGTAAATTACAGAAAGGTTTAAAATTTCGATAATGAAAAATGGTGCCATTTGTTAAAAATAAAGCAGCCCTTAACAGGACAGGAAATTGCTTTAAAGTTAAACATTATCAGTGGCGAAAACTGTAAATGCACATTTTCAATCCTGTAGTAATTTTCTAGGGTCCTCAGAAAAGTTCCACATCCTTAAAACACGTTATCAGCTTTGAGTTCTTTGAACATCCAGGAAAAAAAGAGGTGTAAGCATGGGAAGAGAAAAGAAATGTGGCATGAAAAAGATATCCACAGTTATAGACAGGAAAGTTTCTCTCATCTCCGTTAGTACCCCAGCACCATTTGTAGGTAAGAGAAGGCTAGAAAGGAACTTGTTACAGAAGCATTAATGTCTTCATTGTGCTGAGCTGGTCTACCCCTTGCCCAAAGAGCATCTGTTTTATAGATGAACAAAGAGGACTTCAAGGACAAGGACCAAAAGAAATTTGTGTTAAAATGCAATTATATGGTGAAAAATGAGTCTATAAGTGGTGTCAGTGAGTTCAATGTTCATTGTGATGAGTGACTTCTGATGAGATTTACTTGACTTACAAGGTTTTCTCATTTCTACCACTAAAATTCTGCCTGAGATCTGAACATCAATTTGAGCTGTTTATGGTCCATGCATCATCATCTATAATAAAAAGTCTACATTTGGGACTTAATTAATACAGCCAGGTCAGAAATCAGCTCATTCCTTCTCAACGATGTGTTGGCTCTGCAATGCTAACTAGTGTAAAGAGTAGCACAAACTTATTTTTCTGCAGGAGTCAGCAGAAAGACTCAAAATACACCGGGATAGATCTACTGTCAATTCTTGCAGTCACTTTTCTGACCACATATGTTTTTTTAAAACAACAAGTATTTTTTCCACTTGCCACCCCATTTACAGTCCTTAATCAAGGTAAGCTATGACAAGAGAAAGCACTTGAGCTCTATGGAAAATTATTTATAGTTACACTGCATTTTGCAGTATCCTGCTTTTTCTAAGGCTTGTTAGTCTGGATGTGCAAGTAATTCTTGTAAGTAAAGGTTGATTTCATTTTTCACATTCATAAGTTGATCTCTTCCATTTTGCTTACACAATAAGGTACACATTATTCAAATACCTATATGCTGCAGAGAGACAGTGATTAACCTTTTCTCTCTTGCTTACTTGATCCTTTCCTTTCTGCCAGCTGTTTGATCCTGGGCAGAAATACCTAGTGAAGGCCTTTCTGACTTCTATAGGTAGACTGCTGATTAAAGGATGAAGTAGACATATATTACATATAGAACTTCCAAGTTCAATCTGAGCTTATGGATAATAACAGCACTTTGTTCTCACTGCTACTGGAAGAGAGTGATACAGGCAGAACTACCTCATGCCAAATTGCCACAGACTGACATTCTTAATTTTCAGAGGTAGAAAAACTGCCACCTCATTAAGAAGAACACTGTGTTATTAGTTTATTGGCATGGTACCAGCACTGGAAAATGCAGCATGCATGTCCTTGTAACTAAAGGCAAGAACCTGGAGAAACTTATAGAAAATTATTTCTTTGGACAGGAAGTGGAGAACAGTCGCTTTAGAGACCTGAAAGAACAGCTAACAGTAAAGTACTTTCTACTTGTGAATATATCTTCCCATTCCATAACATCATTCTAATCGATGCATTTTCATGCAGTTCAGTTCTTTTAAAGACTCGTGAATTTAAGACAACTGACATTCTAGCATTGAAAACTTCACCGTCCAACAAAGGAGAGATGGTATCACAAGAAGGTCAAAGTGCACCCCTATAATAATGCAGATTCTTTCCCAAATTCCCCACCTTCTACATTCTAGCGACACATGGGAATTAGATCAATAAAAAGAAAAAGCAGCTTTCATTCTGAGAACGGTCTTTCTGAAAATCAGCATTTCCAGCATTTCAATACTTATTTGCCACAGCAGGGAACTAATCCTTTAAAAAAACCAACCCAATCAGCCACTGAACTGAAAGAATAATGACTTCTTTGAAGCTTTCTTTCACTGCACTGGGAAAGTTCAGATGCTCTTGCTGTGACAGTTCAGATGTCCCAACCTGCACTAATTACAAGACAAGTCCTTCCCATTCATTTTCATTGTTAATTGCAAGAATCCTAGGAAGGTAGGTTCATAATGAGCCACTGTTGATTTTTGTACAGGTATTAGTCTCTAGCCAAGACCTAATTCTTCATCTGAAAACTTTGTTTTCAGGCTTCTGAAAATGCTCTTTCATTCCTAACATGCTTTAATTGACATGTAAACTATCATACATCTTGTTTTTCTTTCACATGAAAGATTACTTGCAAATGGAATTAATCTAAAATGAATGGCTATGCTCCATCATTGTATACTCCCCTTTGCAGAAAAAAACAACTAATCTAAGAGATGCATTGTTTCTGTTGGGATTTACAGCCTTGCATTGTCTAATTATTCATGATGCGTTATCCATCATACTGCAAACTTCTTCACAGGACTAGCAAAAACAATGTGTTCCAGTTAAGGAAAACTGTTAAAGCAGAGCTATCAAAAGCGTATGCCACCTGCAGTCCTTTATTAATTTGAGGCAATTTCACCTGCTGGTTTCATTTTTTTTTTTTTTTTTTTTTTTTTTAAGAGCAGTGGAAATTCTCAAAATCAGTGAGGTGAACTGGTGAATTAAGTGTTGAATTTATCTTCATAGTAACAAATTATTTTAATATTTTTCAGTTTGAAAAATCCTGATCTAATTGGTCATTAACAGTTATAACAGTTACAGAACTACACTGTCAATCAATAAAAAGTATTAACTAAATATTTTAAATTGAGCATAAATAGATTCAGAAATAGCAGCTGGGATTACATGGATCAAAACACTGCTTCCTGATTATAAAACACTTTATCTCTAAGTCACAGATTAAATACAGAAAAGGTGAATAATGAATGATAGTGTTACCATTTATAACTGCTTAGGGATGTGGGGAAATGAACTTGCTTAAGTCTGACCTTTTTCCACTTTAGTGATATCTGTGTTTCAACCGTAGCTTAGAAATGGATGGCTTCTTTGTTTGCAGTCATGACGTTTTTGAAATAATTGTTTGCTGGTGAACTGATATTAAATACCACTGTCTCTCTCAATTATAAAGAACAATGGGATGAAATCTGTCTGGTATCTGCCCCTGAGACGTAATCCTTGCAATGCCTTCTAGCACTAGTGCAAATAATTTTAAAAAATTGTGTTGTAAAATATAAATTTTAAAACTTAACGAAAATAAAAATTACAAAATTATTTAACACCTATTTGGGGTTACAGCTGTCTGTAATGGTTTGCAATCCAGATTAAAAGTTCTTCCCTGGCAACTGGAGAAGTAAACAGGAGGGGACTCTGTTGCCCAGTATGTAGTTAGCTGCTGCAGGCCAGCCCAGCCAGCCTTCAGCTCCTGCTTCAGAGGTGGACTATTATCACAGCAACTAGCACTACAAGAATGTCTCTGACATTCTGGGCACCTCAAATGGTCCTGGACATCACTGTGTGAGTAATTGGATCACCTCCTTGTCATTCACTTTTCTGTTTCTGCTCTTGCCATTGTTTTTCTACAGTCTGCTAATGACTTGATGACTAACAGAACCGGTTTTCTTGTGGGTTTTCAGGTCTTGGATGGAAAAATATTATAATCAGAAAGCTCCTATAGTACAAAAGCTTCCAGTGAGAGAATACAATAGATTTATTAACCTTGATCTGTCTTCCTGTGGTGGACATATGCAGTAGGTCTCCAACGAACACTATATCAGATGCACTATACCACAGCTGTTTTTATTGGGTGGATAGTAAAGAGAAATACTTCAATGCCCTAAGATACACATGGTGCCTGTACCACCAGCCCTTGTTTTAAATTTTCCACCAAGTCCCACCTGAAATTTTAAGCGCTTCTACCACCCACACTCAGAGGTATAAACTCTGTAACCATGCATGGAGGTTTACTGAGCCAAGCACACAGGATGGTGGTTTTTTGTTTTGGTAATTTACATCCCCATTCAACGCTACTGACAAGGCAGAGTAGAAAGTGATGACAGCAGCACCAACAGCAGGTCCTTCAGCAATTTCGTGTTAGAAAAAGAACCTTCTACAGCCATTTTCTTAATTTTCCTGTCTAATCTAGAGATTATGATGCACCAACATATTTCTATACCTGTTGCAACAGTATGAGACCACACACAAAAAGAATCAAAAAGAGCAGAAAATCACTTCAACTTTCCTTTAATCTGTTAGCTAAAATCTGTCATCTTCTGCCCAAGGTACTATCATTCATACAGAATATGCTGTGCTAAAGCTTCAATCATATATGAGAAGTCTGGAAGTAGCCATAATGAAACCCATGTCAGATAGTCTCAGCTCACTCTAGATTCCAGCATCTTGACATCTTCAAACACAACGGACAGCTCTTTATTGCAGTTTTGGAAGTGTGTCCATGTTTCAGGCTGAACCCAATTCACGTCTCAGTATCTGTGGTGATTTATTTTCCTCTCTAGCATTTACAAAATATATGTGAATACAGCCCACTGTGCAGTTTATTTGCCATTTCAGGGAGTTCTGAGACAGTCCATTGAAATTCTTTAGAGCTTGCCTCACTTGCTTGGCATCCTAAGCATAAAGGAAGAGACACTATCAATAATCTACTGCACAAAAGCTGGCTACAAATATCTTCTTCACTATAGATTAAAATCACATCTCTGTAGTAACAAATTCCATATCTGTACAGATTACTAGCACAAATTTATCAATCTAGAAAAGTCACTTTGAAGCAGACGAACAGTTTGTGGGTCAACTACATTCATGGGTCTACCAGCCAATTATGAGTATGGCTGGTATGGCTGGTAGAATTATTCCAAAAGGGTGAGCGAGCTTCACATGATGGGATAGATAGATTTGTGTATTTTGCTCTTTAGAAGACAGTTTCTTGGGCCGAACAACGCTGTGAATGGCTGTTACCACTTACTCTAGGATTAAAAACTCCAATGTAAACAGCATTCAAGTTAATGGACTGTTTTGGGAAGTGTGGTACACCAAATAAACTTTTTACATGTTTGTTCCATTCAGGAATGTGAAGATAGGTAGAGGCCTAATTCCCTTCAGAAATCCACAAAGAATGTATGTAGCGTGTGTATGTATGTGGGATGTGAAGCTTTTATACTTATGTATCACCATTTTTATTCTGATTTCTAGTTGGTTTGGTGGTTGTTTTATGTTTAATTAAATATTGTTACACATAAGTGCCTAACCAGATCCTATCTAGTTCCTCTAATAAAGCCAGTCACAAATAATGAAGGAGCTGGATATTTCTGTGCTTAAAGTGTAAAATATTTCAGTGCATCAAAATAAATGTAAGGTCAAATAAAAGGAGTACATTAAAACTCACTGCAGAGCCCAGCTACTACTAAAATTTTCCAACTGTAATCTAAGGCTTTGATTCTGCATACATGCATACATTCAACTTTGAGCCAGGAGTGAGATTTCTTGTAAAAATTAACTTATACAAGTGCACTCAGAGAATCAGATTCACGTGCACACTGTTTACTCAAAAAATAAAAGAGCCAGAAAAATGCGCAAGACCCAAGAGAAACGAAGCACAGATTCCTCCTGGAAGAACTACTGCAGCTACTTACATTAGATTCAGATTGGCTTTAGCTGTTAAACATCTAGACCCTTACATACCACATATCTAACCTGCACTACAACTTGACTAGTTATGTATTAAAAGCTTTGTGCTTCTATTGAATCACGTGCCTATGCTGAAGCAGTCCCTAAATATTTATAAGTAATGAATCCTACAGACATTAGAAATAGCCTCTTACAAACCTAAAAGGAGTCTTCCATAAAATAGTAAAAACCTTTGTTTACTGAAAATACAAGGATTGAGGATACTTGACGGCTTGCAGAATCACGCCCTATTGCAATTTCATTTGAAGACTCGCCACTTTTCATAACTGACAAAAAGAGCTTTATTCCATATTTGATCAATAGAAGACTTTTAATAAATGTTTCAGAGACTTAAATTATTAGTAATATGGACATAGAAATCTTACAGAAATCATTATCTCCTTGGAAGCACCCTAAAAAAAAAAAAAAAAATCGAGGAGGAAAGAATATTTATGTTCTATCTAGCAGATTTCAGTCTTGCATACTTTATGGAGGAGCGCTGTGTTAATGCAAGGCTTTCCTGCAAAAGTTAACACATTAAATGTGTATTTTTCCAGACTTCACTAAAGTCTGGACCAAAGCTGACTTGCATTGAACTGAGTGTGGATTGAGGAGTTAACGCCATATTTAATGCATCCCTGTAGGTAGATATGTTTTTTGGGACACTAGATATTATCCTCTCTGGCATCAGAGAGTCGTTGGTCTCACTCCCTGCATCTTAGTTTCCATACCTGAGAAAGGTGATTGTAAGAATATCTGTACTCTGCTGTAGAGCACTTTCAGATTTTAAAGGTGAAAGGTAGATATTAACGTGAGCTTCAATCCTCACATCATGAGATTAAAGATACACAATCATGTCTGATGGTCTGAAAACTACCAGTGTATTGCTAAAATAAGTATGGCAGCTGAGTGTTGCTTTTACTTTTATTTGTACAGTGAAGTCAATAAAGCTACATAGATAGAGAATATAGTAGGGTTTGGATTCAAAATTTACAAGGGTGTGGGTTTTGTTGGTTTGTTCTTTTCCTTAAAAGCAGTTCTAGTGGAAACAAAAAAAACTAAGAAAAATTACAAATTGTTTCCCTCATCATGGAAGTATCATATATAGATTTCTCTTTTTATACTCTGGAGATTTCTACAGCTGCATGAACTATGAAAACACTATATCCAAGGTACCAAAATATAGGCAAGTGCACCATAATTTCTACCACCCAATCAAAGCAAATTTAACCTTGGAGGCAAAAAAAAAATAAAATCAGTAGATCAGCAATCTCAATTTATTCACCTTTGCATCACAATAAATACTTAATTCTTTGATTTCTCCAAAGTATACAAAAAATGCCTCTATTATCTACGGTTTAGCCTGTCAAAACCAGCTTGGCAAACCATCAGGAGCTGGAACCTCAGTGTTATTTCATTCTGTCACTGACTGTGGCAGAATCCCTAGGCAGTTTTGTTGGGTTTATTTCATGTATACAATATACAACAGTATCTCTAAGGCAACAGAGAGCTCCTGAGCAGAGACCAAAAGGCTTTCAGGCAAAATATTCTGAAAACAGGCAGCTCAAGAAAACACTTTATTCTGAGGTTTATTGGAAAGAAACTACCATTTCAACCATTAACTGCTGTAGACTCAAGGAGAAGGAGAGTTTTGTAATTTACACTCTACTTTTAAAGTATTTGACTTCTGAAAAGGTACATAATGAATTCAGTTCAACACAAGACAGGATCCTGGGCACAACTATTTAGGGGTGACCAGTGGGAATCATAAGTGTTTATCACTTCCACACATTTCTTTTGTGACTGCTGCACCTCAAGAGGGTAAAAATCAAGACTCAGTTTTGAAACTAAAGGCCCTATTGAAATGATCGGTTGAATAAAGACCAAGTTTGGATAAGAACCAGTGCAAGCATGCTTACAGATAAACACATTCCCTTGCTGGGTCAGTTTCCCTTTCAAGAGTTGTTTATATGTGATCTATTAACAACTTCTCATATTGAAATGCTGAGCAAAATCTTGCCTGTGCAGCTGGGTCTGGCTCTGCAAGGCTGATCTTTTTTTTCAGCCTTGTATATTCTCTATAATCCCACAGACCAATGATTTGCTACTACATTGATGGGCCATCGAATTGTAAAATCTTAATTAAGGACTGACAACTTTGAAAACACTAAATTCCTTTTAAAGAGAAACATATAAATTGTGAGGAAATGAAAAACCTGTTTCTAGATCAAAATATTAAACCTAAAAATGTCTTATTAATAGTCATAGTAAACTGTGCCAGTGTACTTTGAAGTGGAAATTCAGAGAATTTTATGAAATTCTGCAAATCTTGAGTTACACTTGGAATTCATTTCCACTAGGTTATCAGAACTGAGCAGCTACTCCATGAACAGTAATAGGTATAGATAAAGAAAAGCAATAAAATGATTACCACTGTGTGGAAATTATGAAAATGTTTTATTAAAAGTATTCATCTGGGAAAAAAAAAACCTGCTGCATATGTTTCAGCAGTGCTATAGGTTTGCACACAAGCCTGCATGTGAGAACTTCACAGAGATAATGAACTTGCTTGTGTTTTTGTTGTTCTTTTCTTCAGAGCATTTCCTTTCTTATTCCTGCATGAGCCAACATCTTGGCTTGTACACAAAAAGAAAAAAAAAAAAAAGAAAACACCCCCCCACCTCCCTGAGTGTTGCACAAATTCAACAGAAGATTTAACAATATTCCTGTGCTTGCTTGAGCTCAAACCACCAGCCAGTGACAGGTATAGATTTACTGCAGGTTGAGCTGAGCTGAGGCACTAAGGAGGTTCCAGATTTACCATTAGTCCGGGCCCCTACACCCTTGCAAGAATAGCTGAAAATACCAACTCAATATTGTACGTGTCTGATGCCCAGCCTAAAAGATTCTTCTGTAAATGAACATCCATAGAGGCGGGGAGAAATCTCATGACCTTATGCTGCTAAGGTGAGCGCTAATATGTTGACTGACATTTTACGATACAGGGCTGCATCCACCACGCCAAGGCTTTCAAAGAAGATACCTTGCATCAGGCTCTCAGAAGGCAAACAACTTGTATCACTTGTAGCCTCTCTCCTGATCTCTAGGTTACACAATAGCAACACATCAAATTTTAGTCACCCTTAATACTGAAAACCAGGCAAAAACTACACCCCCTTCAGTTGAAATTCATTTGCATTAGAAAAAAACATGCATAGTGCTCATAAGAAATTCTTTGAAGAGAAAATCCAGCTACAGTGAAGTACTGGTAGCAGCTACGGTTGCCACCTATCAAACTGTTAAAGCATAAAGCAACCCAATACAACTTTGTCATCTAATGTACCGGTGGAGCTGAAGGGCAAACTGCCTTCCAAGAACATAATGCTGGGTCTGGAAAGAAACTGTATCTAATTTAATAGCAAAACCCAAATAGAGTTCAACAGAAATTACTCCAAAATCAATGGAATTGAATCTTAACCAGTTTGGGTTTTTTTCAAGCATTCTATAGAACTCTGGTTAGGATATCTCACTGCCTGTTATTTTATATTTGGTTTTGCTGAATGGTATGGGACTCTCCTTACTCTTTTCTTTAACAAGACGCTACTCTTGAGATGGTCTTTATTCACTAGAGTACACAAGGCTGCACACATGGTCAACTTCCACTGAGGTGACTGGAAGAAGAAAAAGTTCATGCTTCCCTAATCCATACTCATATGCCGGAATCCACGACAAACTGGGCCTAAGAAAACTAAACTGTGTGTAAGAAAACTAAACACATTCGCTAAAATGAGCAGAGGTCCAATTACAGAATTACTCCTTTTGAGCAGGTGGTTTCTGGTGAATCCATTGCCAGAAACAGACTCCATATCGGGTAAATCCAGCTTCTACAGGCAAGGAGTTAATCAAGCTATTATAACTTATTACTTGTCTAATTTGGGGCCTGCAAAGCATTGTGAACATTTCCTAGTTATTTATAAGTAAAACATCAATTATCTATTTCCAGATACCAGACAGATAGATAAATTGATTATTTTGTAATTTAACATGTGAATTAATGTGTCTGCATCTGTGTGTGCGCACAGTATTCAGCAATTTATCACAAAGTCTGTTTCTTACATCATTTGGCATCCTTTTCACTTCTGAAAAACTGGAAAAAATGGCAAGAAATCCTTAAACACATGTGTCGTCCACCACATAAAATCCAGTAAATCATATTAACAGCTTTAAATCAGAAATCCCAAAATAAGATCCGGACACGAATTTTCAGTGGCCCTACTTACACATCATAGTATGGACAAAAGAGCTGTCAATAGGGATCAGGAAACTCTGGCCTTTTTAAATGCTTTCACTGAGGGTGGCTAAGACTCAAAGTTTCAGAGAAAGTGAACCTCCTTTCCCAGTATAATGCACCAAACCAATTATGCCAAACCCAGCAGGTGATTAGCTTATGCCCTGAAGCATGAGATTTGATTATTCTTATCTTGGTTTGCATACTGGAGCTACAAATATTATTAAAAGCCATAAAATCATCCAGCCTTAAGAAAAGAAAAAAAAAAAATCAAGCCTGAATGTTTGATTTGATGACCTCTGTATGTGGCAAATTCCAGAATGTTTCTTTTGTTTAATCTGAACACTTTAGCTATCACCTGTTCTTATTCATTCATATCACAGGATGTGATTACAAAGCCTAACCATTTCGTGCACTCTCTGTCCTGTCAACAGTATGTGTGAACTTCATGATTGTATTGTTGGTAAGAAGGTTCAGTAGAGATAGAGATGAATAACTGCGCATGTAATTTTCCTTTAGATCTTTTCAAAGGAAAGCAATGAAAATGTTTCTTCCCAGAAACACTACAAACAGGAATGGAGAATATTTCATTAGTAGGTCATTATTTAATAGAGAGCATAACATTGCCAGAGCTACTGAAAAGTGATGCAAACCCCACTGACATCAATGGAAAATTTTCCACAGATTTCTATAGACTTTGAGCTAAGCTTCAGTCATGCTAAATCTGCCTAGTTTTGGTTGTAGCTCTAAAGAAGGATTCCCAGTCCTGTTTAAATTAGGGTGAACTGCCAAGGAGCAAATCATAACCTCTTTAGAGATTTTCCCCCAGACAACCCACAAACCAGACTTTGTCACGGTATAGGGTATTTCCACCAATACGTATCAATTTACAATTACACAGACTGGATTTCAAGTACTATTCTGCTGCCCAGTTATTCCACCTTGATTTTTAAATAATCCTCCAGGTTTTAATATATTACCCTCCACAAAGAAGTTAGTGCAGACACATTTTGTCTTAGTAATAAATTATTTCCTTCAAGATGCAAACAACAGCTACTATTTTCTGAACGCTTGGCTGAGAGAAGGTTGTTGGATAAATAGCCTCACTTAGGAAACATATTTGCAAAAGCCTTTGAGAAAGTGCAATGTATATGACAGTTTGAAATGGTGCTTTAAGAACACTGTACTTAACCTGACACAAAACTGAAGACTTTCTATAGGAGCTTCCAATCCAGATGTCCTTCAGGCAACCAACTAAATCATAATGAAGTTTTTATTTGCATTTGAGTCTTTGAGGCAAAAAGAAAGTAAAAACTGAATCAAAATCAATCACATTAGAAACACACTAAGGAGTGTCTCTCAACTGTTTCAGGTTGCTTGGTCCACTTCTGACAACCTTTTAGGATCAAAACAGAGCAAAGTGAACAAATGTTTGAAAGACCTAATGGCAAAATCTGCAGTTTTCAAGTTATGATTCACTTTTTTTTTTTTTACTAGACTGTCAAAGACTACACCTTTATTTTGTTTCAAAGTGGGAAAAGTTTAGATCTTGAGATTTGACAAACGACTGAAAAGATAATGAAATCTGCAGTCACACCATTACTGATCTTAAGGCCACTACATTATGCAGGAGCAAGGAAAGTTGCGCTGACACGCAAAACCAATATTCTAGGAGACCTCGGAAAGAAAGGAAAGCTGGGTGATTTAACCAGTGCCTAAGTTCAGTTTGTTTCTCTAGCCAAGTTGTTCTATGTGCATTCACTTAAGGACTTCATTACTTGTGTTCAAGATTTAGATGCCACTGAGACCAAAATACATTTATTCACCTGCATTCCCTGACCCTCTACTAGAACGTTTCAGCCTGGAAGTACAGAGGGATATCTGGGACTGAGCTGGAGCATTGCAGGGTAAAACCATTATACCACCCTATTCCTGATTCGCAAATCAAGCTAACTGATTATCAGTTACACATATTTGCAAACCATTTGACAAGGGAGAAATTTCAGGATCTAATAAAGGGAAAATACATTATTGAAAAAACTTTTGCTCTGTATCTTCTGAAAGAAGAAACTAACTTAGTTTGCCATTTAAATCTAGTAGCATAACATGTAAAATCCTGAAACACAGAATAATTCTGTTAGTAGATTTAGTCCAAATGTGAAACTGGGAGGCTTGTCCATTCAGTCAGGCCCTAGAAGCAAATAAGAGAGATCAGAAAAGCTGAGTTTATCAAAAAAAAGAAAGCCAGACCACTGAGTACTGAAATTTCTCAGCTGCTCCACTTGCAACAAAGTCTCAGATAAACTCAGTTTCTAATTTTGACTCTGAAGTAACTAATAGCCTATGTATACTTGTGTGTGCGCTCATATATACATTCTAGAAATGTGTGTATTCATTTGTATGCATACACACACTCTCCACATACACCTCAGTGGGTAGGTACCTGTGTAGGAAATCTCTTAAGCAGACAGATCGAGTACAGTTAAATTGCTACAGCATAACAACTTTGAAGATCCACATGAATTGATTTCAGTACTATTATACTGCCTTATCTGCAAATCCCCTGTCAAAGGCATTGATTTGGGTGTGTGCTCGCACACATGTGCATGTCTGCCTGTAAATAAGTTAATTTTATTACAGTGGTAGTAGAACACAAATTTAGTTTTAAAAGTACTACTTTAGTGTACAGAGATCACTTTTTATGATGGTAAGGCTAAGAGAAGAGAGAATATCGTATGAACAAGTTGTTAGACTAGGACTTCTGAGGCTCAGGTTCAATTCCTCACTCTGCCAGACGCTAATTCTGTGACCCTGGACAACTTGCAGAAGCAGTTAAGCAAACGCGTAAGTCATCTTTTGTTCGAAGGGTAATATTTTCTTTCTCTCCTCTTTTGTCTGTATGCACATAGATACCAAATGTGTTAACACCAGTCCCTGGAAGGTGGTTTGGGGGTGGAGGTGGTTGTTGCTCTTCGGATTTTTTACAATGCGTACGTACTGCATCCTGCACAGCTCAGCCATGATTTTACTTTGAAACTGTGAACTTCACTGGCATGCAAATACTTAAATAATTATACTTTACATATGAAGTCCAGAAATGCTGCACTGCACATATTTTACTTTTCAGTAATCTAAAAGAATACACATCAATTCTACATATACATCAATACGAGATTACTAAGAGAAAAAAGAAAAGCGGGGGGGAGGCAAGTAGTAATTGAGGAAAGGAATAATTATGATTAGTCTTATCTGTATTCCTACCAAGTATCACAGTACCAACTAAAAATACAAATGTAAGGGTCCAATATGTAAATAGAAAATGTATTTGCATCATTATAGAAATAGAGGATCCAAAGTCACAGTTGTAATTGAAGATGATATTTTATTCTTATAATGCCTTCTTTTTAAGCTGCAAAATATTTTAATGACATCAGTCTAGAAAAACAGCTAGATCAGAATTTGAATGTGATCATAAGAGTCACAGAATCACAGAATAGTCTGGGTTGGAGGAGACTTTTAAAGGTCATCTGGTTCAGCCCCCCCCCCCCCCCCCCCCCGCAATAACAAGGAACATCTTCAACTAGATGAGGTTTTTCAGAGCCCTGTCCAATTTGACCTTGAACATTTCCAGGTTGGAAAGATGCCCAGATGGATGGGGCATCTACCACCTCTCTAGGCAACCCGTGCCAGTGTTTCCCCACTTCTATTGTTAAAAAATTCTTCCTTCTAGTATAAACCTACCCTCTTCTAATATAAAATCATTACCCCTTGTCCCATTGAAACAGCACTACTAAAAAGTCTGACCCCATCTTTCTTGTAACTCCCCCTAAAGCACCGAAAGGCCCCTAGATGGTCTCCCCATAGCCTTCTCTTCACCAGTTAAAAATAACCTTTTAGAATTTTATTTAGCAGGTCAACTTTTCAGCCAGATCATTTACCCAATTCACTAGATTCACTACAGAAAAACGTTAGATTTGACCACCAGATCAACACAACAAATATAACTTCAACTTTCAAATATTATTTTTCATGCATGGACAGTGTTCGACAGGTCGCCATATTTTTATTTCTGCCACTTTGGTCCCCTTTTGCTGGTTCTCTCCTTCAGCCTTCAAGCTGTTACACGGCCAAGCGGCTCCCTCTGGTGCTGACACCAGTGAGACTCTCCAGGTTTTACAGATCTTGCTCTCTGTATTTTAGTTTAGGACCCAATTGTGGAAATTCAGGATTATGCGACACTGGGTTTAGTAGTCTGTAAAATAATTTCTTTTCATACCTATGATTTAGTTAAGCAGTTAAATTGTCTGAAGAGGCAGCTCTGAAAGCACCACACTACTCAATATGGTATCATCACATGGTATCTTACTTACAGATAACCAAAGGTAAGAGGATTATTTGCTAGCATTTACACATTCCCCACTGCTTCAATTAAGAATAGGCTTGCATTTCTGAAATATCAAATATTTTCTGAATTAAAGTGGAATTGCAAAACGGCAGTTGAAGTGTATTATCAGCCAAATGTCAGGTAGAATGTGCTTCACTAACACCAAGCACAACTTTTGGGGAAAGATTCTGAATCTTAGCGTTTACATATTTTTTAGTTCTACTACAGTTTTCACTCCTTGTTTTCTGTCACCAAACCACTGTAGTACCATAATTACTATTTCTCTGAATTTCTGACAGGTTACTCAACTCCATATAAAATACAGAGAAGAGGTGCAACAGTTGGCATGACATACATTTTCATCACAGTTCTATGGAGTTAAAGGTGTGTCACAATTTTCGTTACAGTTTCCCAATTATTCAAAACTATTTTTTAAATGTGCAAAAATGTTGCATATAGATTTGTACCTAGGAAGTTGTAATTCTCAGACAAATATGTTTATATGCAAGGAGAAAATGGAATTTTGAATACTTGGTTAAAAAGTGTTAGAAATCAAAACTGTACTCTAACTTCTCATTACAAAACTGATTTCTTTCACAAATGCCACTGAGTTTATAATAAGCATTCCACTTTTTTTTAAGAAACAATTATTTTATGAATGGCCAGCTCCATATACATAGTGATGCATTGTTATTTTGGAAGAAACATACTTGAAAAGAATTTAATGCTGCCGTTTCACAAAAGCAGAAAAGCATCCATCAGGGTCCAAAAAGAGTTCCCTGTCTCATACTCTCATCATTTTCAAAAGCCATTACAAAGAGAAGGCTCAAAAGAACAAGATCATTCATTACACTGCTGGTCTCCAAACCAAGAATGGATGGCAGATGAAGAAAGACCTATGGCTTCCCCATTAATAGGAGGTTTAATATTTTCTTGCTTCATCTGCCAGAGCCTTTATGCAATTCTCATAACTTTTGAACTATGCAGTGTTATACATAATGATCTGAAGAGGCAGCACTGTATTTTTTCCAACTGCAGTGAGCTTTCCAAGCATTCATTAATCCTCACAGCATCTCAAGGTAGTAGTTCAAATTATGGATGGGAAAACAAAATAGATTGAGTACCAGAATATATTTTAATCTAAGTGCCAAGCAAAGGCATAAGACTGAAAGTGCCCCGAGTGTTTTTTTCCCACGGACATACGGCAGCTCAGACCTTAGATATGGGTGTGCTGGAAAAATCTAGCACAGCATAACTGCTGCCTTGCGGGCCCAGTAGCTGGGTGAGGAGTGAATATGGGAAAAGCAAAGGGAAAACTATCACATTGGTTCTCCTCTCTCTTAGTACCCTTGTCAATGGCAATGAGACACACACACTTCTTGTGAAGTGAGGGTGGGGAGAATGTAAGGGCAGGGAAAGGGAGAGGGAGAAAAAAAAGTTACTCATTATGACAATGGGGACCAGAATGAAGGCAAGGCAAAATGATGCTAAACAGTCAGAAAGGAAAACTGTGGCACCCTTTTAAGGTCTTCTCCATCATTAAAATTTCAAATGCTACAAGATTTATGTTTAGGTAGTGATCTTGCTCCTCATTACTCCAGCAAACTCACTGAAACACAGAAAATTCAGAGTCAACTTTGACCTGAGCAACAACCTGCAAAAATATCAGAGATGAAATAGTACAAAATGGTGGATGTGAATAAAGAGCAATGCAATTACTGTGTTTTGCATTTTCTAAAACCACTCTGTTCTTAGGTGTTACTTGCAGAAAATATTCCAAAACAAGAGAACATTTCTTCTTTAACGGCCACTTAATGTTTGCAGTTTAATTTTGTTCAGCCTTTGCTTAGACCTTCACTTGCGAAATGGCATATGTCTCTACATAGACTAAAACATGGCAAATACAGGCTAAAAGTCAATCTACATTTTATATTTGGGTTTATTTAAAATAAGCAAATTAAATAGCAGAGAAAACGTAGTGCTAACTATTCACCTTTCATTAACTCATTAAAGGCATGAAAGTTGACTAAGTCACTACCCAATTAAAATAAATGCTATTTCTTCATATTCACTAACCGCATATACATTTTTGTACATACTAATTCCAGTAACATTTCTTCAATTTCTATGTATTTACACCGAAGTTTGAATCAGACCACAGATAACCATTTCATGTATTTGCACCATCATATAGCTTAGCACGTGTGTATATATCAATATATGCGTGCACATTTTTTAACTGAGTCTACCAAAGACAAGAAAAATTCTCAAATGGATTGATAATCTTCCTTTCAAAAGCACCTCCAAATGCTTATTTCACTGAGCACACTGAATTTATTTGTCTGACCATTCTACTTTCACACTGTATTTCAGTTCTTCCATGATTTACAGTACTTTCATATGTTGTGAACACACAAACTCAGTGCAACTGTGGTAAATCATGAGATAAGAACTCAAAGCAGAGTGAAGTTTAAATTCCTTGGAATATTTATTTGTACAGTGTCTTGCAGAAGCAGGTGATAATTTTGGCTGAACTTTCTGGTTGCCTGAAGAATACAAACAATAATGAGTAAAATCTAAGCACTCAGCTCATATATAATTTAGTCACATCTAATTTTCATTTTAATGCAATATAAATTGATACTTGGCTATGTCTTTCAGTAAAACTTCATCTGATTTTAATTTTAACTGTCCAACAAATATGCTTAATCTGAGCCAGTCTCCAGTTTTTCTGAGTTTAGGAGTTGGGGGGGGTGGGGGGGTGGGGGTGGTAATAAGGTCAAATATACCCAAGCTGGAGACGACACTGTTGAAAATAACAGACAGGCCAATTCTGAGTAATTGTTGAACAAAAGAAAAGGCAGGAGTCAAAAATAAATACCCGTAAGTATATTCCTACTTCCTTAAAATGAACATTCACCATATTGAGTGTTGGCACATAACAATATAAACATTAAAAACCCTTCTATTTCAAATTTCTATTTCAAAAGTCAGTCACCACACCTCCTCACCGCCACCCCCCATGCTATTTTTTGGCAACTGGGATAGAAAGTCCCATCCGCTTCAGAGGAACAATACACCCTCCCCCTCTTCCTTCCTCTGAATAATAAAGTTCCCCTCAATAGGAAATGGATCAAATCCTAAATAAACAAATAAGAGCATCTGGTATTTATTTATTCCAGTCCTTGGAAATTTTATGCTAATTGCAGTTCTCTTACTAAGGCTCTGGAAAACATCTTATAGTTGGGTTTACATTATTTTACTGAAATGCACAAATCAAAATGCTTTCCTTTCCCTGTGTTTCTCCTGTCTATATAGTACAGGAAGTTAGTCCTCTCAGTATATGAAGTTAGCAAGCTGATTAGCAATATAGCTGATCAAGTCTTTCTACTTTCTTCTTGTGTAATATAAAGTCACACTAGAAGTCCTGTGTACTCAGCTTACCAACAATAATAAAGACAACTAAAAAGTAAAATCACAGTTTTCCACTGCTTTAGCCGTGTTGGAAACTAATGTAACTCCACGGAGCTGGACAAATTCAAGTGGACTTTGGACTGCATTTTCACAGTGGCATTTCAGGATTGAACATGGCTACTTGTGTTTGCAACACAGCTTTACAGATAATGAAGCATTTATTATGCTCAAATAGTAGCAATTTTTCATCACTAAATTCAATATATCAATTTTTGATACATTATCTTTCTAGATTCTTTCTTCCTAATTTTGGGCCCCTCATCTTTTCCATGCTCCTGTTCCTACTGTGCAGGTGGCTTGTCCAGCCTGTCCCTCCACAGGCAAAATTATATAAAAACCTCCCTCAAAACACAGTCCCTCTCCTGAATCACAGTGCTTTTTTCAATGCTGGGAAATGGTGGGATTTGTTCCAAAGTATTCACGTTGATAAAACTACTACAAAATTTCATTTTAGAAATATAGCTTGAGGTAGATGCATACTTGAAGAAAACAGCACACAATTCAGACACAGATATTGCCATGTCCTTGAAAGTTGCAGAAATCAACCTAACATCTGGTATCACAACAATATGATCATTTCCATAACTAGAACTGGTCTCTTGTGAAACCTTAATCCTATTTATGACAAAACCATAATCTTAACCATTTGGATACACAGCAGATTTCTGGCAACTACTCCTCTCCGCTGCATGGACCTCCACAGACAAGCATTCAGACCTAAAGCTTGGACCACCAACACGTGGAAACCAAGGAGAAATCTCTCTAGCTATCAGAAGTAGTAAGCTCTTACCCTGTGCACTGAACAGCTGCAAAATGAGACATCTATCTAGTTTATCAACTCGTCACATGAGAAAATACATGACCTATACAAGAGTGCAGTTTTAGTCTGGTCTTCTAAAGCAGCAAGACCTACATAACCATGCTTTGTGTGCACTTCTACGTTTTTTAATCGGTTGGTGATTTCAGTCCAAACTGTCTGAGAAACATGCAAATGGACATGTGACACAAACTAATCAAAGGGGTATTCCATACCACAGCATGTCACACCCAGTATATAAACTGGAGGGAGTTACCTGGAAGGGCAGATTGCTGCTCAGGTTGGGCTGGGTATTGGTCGGTGGGTGGTGAGTAATTGTACAATACAATTGCATCACTTGGTTGCTTTTTTTTATTTATCTTGTATTTTATTTCTCTCTCTCCTTTTCATTACAATTATTATCACTATACTATTATTATATTTTACTTTATTTCAATTATTAACCTGTTCTTATGTGGCTTACCTCAACCCACAACTCTGGGGGTTTTTTTTATTTTTTCTGATTCTCCTCACCATCCACTGGGGCTGGGGAAGCAAGTGGCTGCATGGCACTTGGTTGCCAGCTGGACTTAAACCACAACACACAGCAGGATACCAGACCTGAAGGGGCCTCACAGTGAGCAAGTGCCCAAGAGTGTACGGCTGCTTCATGTGGTGGAGGAACTCATCACTCCCAGAATCTTCCAAACCAGTAAATGTGCAATACATTTGACATCCTGTATCATTTATGAAACTTGTATGAACTGCTGTCAAAAACAGGTAAAAGATTGTTATCCACACTTCTGTTTCTTCCAGTTAGGCTTATTTCTGCCAGGTATCAAACATTTTGGTTTTTTAAGTATTCACTTTTCTTCCTCAGAAACATTTGCAACTCTTGCAGAAGTTTTGTACCCATCTAGTGGCTACAGCCTGGAACTGAGCATCAAAAGCCACTGGTCTGCTATTGACACTTGCTGCTGAATCGCTGAACAAACTGAGATTACTCACCTGTTTCAAGTACTTTTCCCATCAGTAAAAGTTACGATATTGATAGCTGCCCACTACTGAAAAGCAATGTGAGAGTTCAAGTTGGAATGGGATCAAACAGTAATATAGACTCTCACCCTGTGCATTAAAATCTAAGTCTTATAATACTGCTTATCATTTGGGGAAAAAAAAAAAAAAAGAAAGAAAAGAAACCACAAAAAGGTAATTTAACAAGAACTAAATAGTAAACGTATTGTACCTCTACCAGAAATTAGGGTTGGAGATTTAATTTGCCACACACCTTTGATCAACAATATTTTCTATCCAGGCACGAATCACTATGTTGACCCATGAATTCAAGCATTTGCTTGCAACTCACTGCTGGTTAACGAATTATAATTACTAAAGCATACAGAGGCAACCATCTTCAAATAGGAAAATAAACAAATAAACAAACAGAGGATTTACTCAAGCTATGACCCGTCAATTCAAGAACTAGATTATGCTCAAATGCACACACAATATAAAAGATAATGAATAGTAAAAAGGGACTTAAACAACCCTTCTAGTGAGTCCCCAAGAAGTATTCTGAAAGTTCTTGATGTTCAGAGGAAAGACATTATAAAAGCTCAGACCCAAGTCTGTCTTCATTGAGTAACTGTTCTTTGGCCACAAAGGAATGACAGTGGCTGTACTGATGGCACGACAGGAAACATTCTTTGACCCTTTCCAGTTTACAGAGATAAACAGTGAACTTTCTAACACTGACAAATTAACTTTACAAACTAATACTGGCATCAAAGTTACCATCTAAATTGTCTGATTGCAGTGTAAAAACTCTAAATGAAAACATCTTTAAATATTAAATTTTTGCTTGAATAAGGACAGTAGGATTTAAATCAACATCTCTAAGTTGAGTTCAACAAACTCTATTCAGCGGGACTCAAAGAATGCACTAAAATCTACATGCATTTTATGAAATCACTTCTTAGATTTGGGTTCCATTAACCTTACTCAAATGCCTACTCAGCAGCCATGAGGAGTTCAATCTTACCAGATTTCTCATGTAGGCATTTAAAAAAAAAATATGGTAACTATTTTTGAAGGACTCAGCTTATCTATATAATGGTATTATGTTCAGCAACTATTGGCCCAATCAACGGTATGGTGAACTAAACCTGCAGCTGGTTAATGATTTTGCACAGTTAATGATTTACCGGCAGCATTAAATGGAGCTCCAGCTGAACATATAGTGAGCTACACAGATGATACACAAACATACAGGTGTGTTACATCACCAGTTGCAGATCATGCTAAAGACTGTCAAGGGAAGCAGAAAGAAAACTCAAGGAAATGTAAGCCCTGTGGCTTAACCATTCTCCCAAAACAGTCAAACTTGATTCCTTTCCTCACAGCATGTTTCCCTCCATAAGAACAGCATTATTCTATTCCAGCCTTTTCAGTACATCCTGGCTGTAAATAATGGATCAAAAAATACCTTCATGAATACAAAAGAAGGTGGAAATAAAGCAACAGAGAAGGATAACGTGAAAGAGAAGCTTTTCTCTCAGCACTGCAGGAACACTTCTATATTCTGCTGAAGGACTGAACTCCCCAGCTCCTGCTTATTTTTAAAAGGATTTAAAAAGCTAATGATAGAATCATCTCGATCACAACACCCCCCCCCCCCCCAAAAAAAAAAAAACAAACAAAAAACCCCAAAACAACCAAAACACCAAACAACCAACCAAAAAAGCCAAAGCATCAGAAGGCCTAAGTGATGATTACCTCCCGCTTTCAACCCAAGTCACCAGAGTAGCCCATTTCATGAGTTTTTACTCTTTTCAGCACCGGGGGATGTGTCACCACACCAAACAGGTACGTTCACATGCTATGCTCACTCTCACTTCACAATCACCTGATCCACTCCTGTATTTCAAGAGAACAGCGGTTCTCTACTGCTAAGGCACACCATAGGAGTTCAGTAAACATGGGACCTATATCAAGAAAGCCACTTTTTAGTAATGCTACCTTTATTACCACCACTGTGCTCACAACTGGTAGTGCAATTAATTATCGGGACGAGGAGATATGCAGCAAAAGACTAAAAATTGCTTTTACTGGAACAGAATTAATTTATATGATTTATGGAGTTCTTCACTGTTAGCGTCACAAGAGCTTTTTCAAAACAAGAGAAATCATTAAATCCCATAAAACATGGACTTTCACACAGCTGGTAATTGATATCCTCACTTCTGTCATTTATATCCTGAAATGGAGCTGATAAAACAAAAAATTAGGAAAGCAGCAGAACGGAGGTGGGGGGGGTAGGTGTGTGTGGGGGGTGTAAGATGGGGAAAGGAGGGGAAGAAGGGAAGGGGAAGGATTAATTTGCTTTTAGAAAGAGAACCTGATTGTTACCCCACCCCCAACCAATGCTCTGTTTTCCACTGGGGGAATTTTAAATACTTCTCCCTCCTTTTTTCAAAGCAAATAATAATTTTGAAAAGCTTCTGTATTGCAGTTTCAGGGGCTTTTCAGGAATCCTGCTGGGTGGAGCAAGGAGTGCAAGATAAGAAATAATTTTGAACACAGGACTGGTATATTTTAACAGTTACCAAATAACAGCCAAAACATGTGCACAGCAAAGAAACTCCCAAATACAGAGCAGGCAGGGAGAAGGAATGTGTATTTTCGTGATGAAAAGCAAGGAGGTGTATTAGAAAAGGCATAGAAGGATGGGAGAACTGCACAGAAAATGCAAATAAATCAGACCAGATTCTATGGGAAAAAAAAAAAAAGAGAGAGAAGCTGCTGATAACCCTGAGCAAATACCTCTTGCCTCAAAGATGGAAATAGCTCCCTTACCTTATTACTAATCCTTGCTTGCACCTGCTCTGCAATCATAAATACTTCGAGGTGCTTAATATGAAGCTAAATTGATGGCTGAATTTAAGAATTTCTTCATATACCTCCTTTAGAGATTCAAAAAGAGATTTTTAGGATCGTCCTCCTCAGTATCCATTAGCTTCCCAAAGAATTCCAATTTTCTTGGAGAAAAAAGAAAAAAAAAAAAGGAGCCAAACCAAAAAAAAAAAAAAAACAGTATGTCTATGTATAAACGGGCGCTGCAATAGATCCAAAAAACAGGGAGGAGCGCGAGAATCTGAGAGGTGTCACTACAAACTTGGCAAGCGAAACGTATCCTCGGCAGGAAGGAGAGAGAAGGGGGAGGAGAGAAAGAGAGAAAAAAGAGAAAGAAAAAAAAAAAAAAAAAGGCAAAGCTACAAGATAGAGAATTCCCAGGGAGGTTTGGCGGGGGGCGGGGGGGAACCGAAGGAGAGCGCAGAGGAAAGACGTACGAGCAACGCACAAATGGGGTGGCGGGATCTCTGCCAGGCAGCCACCGCCGGCCGACAGACCGACCGCACAGCCGGTACCTGGGCGCGCGCACACACACACAGAGCCGGTGCCGCGCACCCCCGTGCTCTCGGCCGTGGCCGCGGGGATCCCCGGCGCGGGTGGCTGCGAGGATGCGGGTGTACCCATGCCCGCCCGCACGTCAGAGGTGACGCTCAGCCGAGCCGCGGGCGCTGGAGCCGCCGCAACCGCAGCCCGCTGCCCAGGAAAGTTTCCCTAGCCTTCCCCCAGCCGCAGGGCGCTGAGGTTTGGGGTCCCTCCTTCCCCTAACCCCAACCCCAGGTCGAATCTGGATGAGGTTCAACTCCACTCTGCGGGTAGGCTCTCTGCGTCCCCTGTCTCCCTCCCATGCCCAAGGCAGCCCAGCCAAAAGCAGGCTGGGTGAGGAGAGGGCGAGAGGCAGCTCTCCCAGTGAGTGAAAGGGCAGAGAAAGGTCATGGCTACAAACACACTCCCCCGGCACCTTCTCCCAGTGGGGCTGGTGGCCCCAGCTCACCCAGATCTCTTCACGCCGCCCACAGCACATCAGGTCAGGGAATGGGTCGCGAGTGCAGGCCTCACTTTTCACTTCCACTCTCTCTTCCCCTCCCCAGTCTGGTACATGTTTCATCTGAGGCTTGCAAAGACCTTTAATTATTCCATTAATGTACACCCATAAATCTTCCAGAGCAGCATTTCATTAGGCAAACATCAATATGTAGTACACAGAGATGTAAACAGAGGCACCGAGGGGTATTTGGGTAGAAAATTATACACTGAAGACATTGCAAAAACTAAAACAGAGTTGTTGAGTCTTGTTTTCCAGGGCTTTTCTAGGGAATTATCCTTTTTTTATTATTATTATTTTAAAAAATAAAATAAAAAAGTCCATGTCAGTAGATTACCAATGTAACCAAGCTTTAGTAACCAGCTGCAAACCCCAGTTAACAGCACTAGAAGAAGTTTCTCCTGTGAGCTCTTACCAGCTTTCAGTTGGACTAATGAGGAAAATCAAAAAGGTCAGAAGCATCTGAACTACTAATGTTTCATAGTCATACCATTTACATGTTTAAACAAAAATCAGATTTTTTAACTCCTAGACAAATTTGGAATCATAAAATGGCACCCTGGGTGGAAGAGACAAAATACGGGTCCATCCAACTAGGGCAGAAAAAGACCAAGAAAAACAGACTTCCTGGCTTTACACTTGGGTGATGATACGTGTACTGTACAGGCAGCAGGATTTATAACTTGCTAGATCTGTCATAAGGTGCTTGGAAAAGGCAATCAAGGATGCTCAAGCAGATGGATGAGGAAGAACTTCAAAGGGAAGTATGAGATTCAAAGCAGGTCTTAAAGATGGGTAGAGAGAAGTCAGAATCAAGGAGAAGAGGAGACAAAGGGTGCAGTGAGGTCTTCCAAGACAAAGTGGAAGGGTGAGAACAGAGAGATTAGGCATAAAATCTTTAGGGCTCCCTCAGTCGGAAAATATGTCCTTGTGAAGGACTATTTTACATGCTATTTTCCAGTGAGGAAACAAAAATCACATCCCAGCAACTGGGTATCTTCCAGTTGAATTTTGAGGACTGAAGGTGAAGAAACTCTTTTAACTCTTTTCCTCTTCCAAAAGAATAATAAATAAATAAATGATTAAATAAATAAATAAAAGGCAGGGATTAGTTAATGGCTGAGCCCAGGAAAGATTCCTCACGATTCTTCTATCAGACAGACTGGTTTACAGTACAAGCAAAATACCACTCCTGAGAAACTGGTACAAGTGGAAGAACAGTTTTACTCTTTGATGGCAGTGTTGGATGCAGAGCAATCTGGAAATCCTGTAGAGATTCCAAAGACTGCACCTGTCTGTGAAACATGATGCATTTTTAAAGTCAAGTCAGTGTGACTAACAGGGTTCCATCCCAGAACACTTCTCCCAAAGCTGAGATTTGCACAAAAATATTTGATTTGTTTCTATTTTCAAATCAACCAAAACCTTGATTTATCCTCTGGAGCAACGTATGTGACTTTGGAATATGCAATCTCATCTTTAGTAACTGTTCCAATAGCTACAAAAGCAAGGGCAGATGCTCCCATTTGCTATGTGGCACTGGGTGGAGCAGAACAAGCCAGCGCCCCAAAAGTGGGCTGGCAGATTCTATGTCTCTACAACACCTAGTAGTGTCCCTAGGGAAGGCAGCCCCCTCCACACATACACAACTTGCATGATGGTGTACCAAACTAGCATATGTGCACACTTACTTAGACATCACTCAGTTCAAGCAATGGGCATCTTGAGGCGAGAGAGCCTATGGAGAGAAAGGACAGAGCTGGGAAGCAGCTGTTCTATACAGCATGGTGCCTTCTGCAGTATGTGATTTTCAGCTGGAAATCTGTACAATTGTTTCTGCTTAGGAAAATGGGAGATCAGCCCTTCACTTTCAGTCCCACTGGAGACACCACTACTGGCAGCAAGAGAGGTTCTGTGCTAGAGCAGGCACGAAGGGAATAGGAAGATGAATGCAGGGGAGAGCTCTGCGTGTCTGGAAGGTAAATCACGTACATTTTTTAAGTGATCATTAATTTGGTACTCCCATCCCAAGAAGCAGATTTAACCTTCTAGCCAGTAAGTTACCTGCATAATCTTCACCACTGCAACATCTGAATACCATAAGAGCTTTAAACTGTGTATCCAGATGATCAAGTTCACAAAGCCTAGGTGTAAGGCTGATGGCTTCAGGCTCACTCAGGTTTTCCTGTGTGTGGAAACTTGAATGTAACAGGGTTGCACATATCAGTTCAGAATGAAGGTGATTTGTCAGGATTAGCCTCAGGGGTATTTCTAATACCTTCCCTTTACTTGTGGTGATTAAACAGGATTGAAGATATCTTCCTATCCCTTCGAACTCCTACATCATTTCCTGGGGATTTATATAGAAAGGAAAATGCTGTAAGGCAGCTAGTAGCTAATACATCTCACAAGGACAACATAAAGTCACTTTATTAATACAAGTTTAGCCTTCCCCATCTTGTAATTGTAGCTGTGTTGCCATGTGGGTCTTGCCACATTAACACTCAACCAGAACCACCCCACTGAAATTTATGGAGAATAATGGAAACTAATTCTATGGTTTACTGTCCAAAAGTCAAGGGAGAAGACTTCCACACTTAATGTAATCATCTCTGCTTCAGTGAGACAGAGGAAATGAAGGTGCCCTAAACATGACAAACAGAAAATGATATGTACAAAAATAGAGGAAGGAGCTGCATAATAAAGCTGTCTTTTATAACTGTCCAAGGGAGACTGAAAAGGCTGAAAATGAATTGCAGCAAGGATGACTTTGAAGAGAAATTTTCAACTTGCTTAGCTCCCAAATTCACACCCTCATGCACAATTTTCAGACAAAAAGCAAAAGGATGCCCAGGTGTTCTGAGACAGATGACAAGACCTTTATGCTTTTCCTTTGGGGTTTGTTATGCATTCACTCTATGATTGTAGCTTAAAGTTTCATAACTGGAGGAGTTACATTAATAAAATAAATATAATTATACATATGAAATATCAGTGATATTTCATTGGCAAATATATAAAAGGGAGTACCACTTTAGACCTCAAACTTTATAAAAATAGCTTGATTTTCAAAGGTGCTGGGCAGCTGAAGATTTCCTGAAATGGAAAGTGAGGGACATCTTGTCTCTAAAACAGTGCCCAATAGTTTCTTGAAGTGCTTACACCTAACCTTCAATTTCCATTTTCCCTTTCTTTCTTTTGACTATAAACATTTATTTCATCTACTTTGAACAATCTATGCTAATCTCTAAGAGAAATCTTGTAATGATTCTGGTAGAAGAAGGTCTGGTTTCAGAGATAGTCTGTGTTTTTTATATTGAAGAGAATCAAAGATCAGTCTGGAGCAATAGAATGGTTGAAATATTAAGGTGTTAAAATTTCAAGAAAAATTATATGCTACTAGTGAGGAAAATTAAAAAGCTTATTTCAATTATTTTAATCCATTCTGAGATTATTTTTAATGTCAAAGCAGATTTTATCAAGACTTAAATGAACATCTTGAGTAAGCTTACGGGGAGCCTCAGGTAGTCAGTGAACATTGTTATAAAGATGCTCTACAAATATAATGGAATACATACGACACGCTATGAGCAGATATTCCTGCATTTAGTGGTTACTGTTTTAACAATGTGGGAATATTTTATTCTTTCTTTAGGTGTGAAGGGGTCCTTACTGAATACTAGGAAAAGAATAAATGAAGGCATTAAAATAAAGAAAACACAAGTGTTCTATCGCTACAATCCTGGGGCACCCTGAGGTGATTTGTCTTTTTCACCTTACTTCAGTGCAGCTGCCCTTATTTCCATGTTAGCACTAAGATTCAAAGATGATACATTCACATATATGTGTCTCTCCTTTAGACTAGTGCAACCTATATTAAACAACAATGTCCTTAGGCAACGTGTGTCACAAAATTAAATTTCCTTATAAAATAGTAGACACAGTTAGGAAAAACAACAACAAACAAACAAAGTCTTCTCGGGAGCCTGATTTGTTTCTTACATAATCAGAAATCACAAATTTCAGGTATTGAAAATTGGTATCCAGAAACAAACTTCTAAGATTAGTATATTGCCAGCAATGCAAATAGACACTTCATGGGATTTTGAAAAAATTCTAGCTTTGACCCAGTTTCCATCACAATCACAGCCAGCACCTCTTATACTAGACACAGCTTTATAAGTAGTCGCAGACAGCACTAATCATCTTTAATCAAAACATCAGAATAAGACCCCAGATTTTTTAGTATTATATTTTAAGATGTTTAGATTTAGTGATATGGTTGAATAGATTCTCAGCACATAGATCTCTACGAGCACTGCTTGACCCCATGAGTTTTCAAGCATCATGGCATGTGATCCTGCAAGGTGTTGGTGATTTACCCATCTAATTCTCACAAGGGACCTGGTTTGTTAATAAACAAACTTAAAACTCAAATCAAAGCCAGATTTGATCTCACACAAAATAAATCTTCTTTTGCATCCTGTTTTGAAATCACATATCTTAAAACTAAAGCCAGTAGCTAAACTTTTTTCCCTTCTTCACTAATGATTAACAAGTTGAGCTGCTCATCAGTGAGTATCACATGGAATAAAGATGTTCCAAAACTATACGAGAGCTCAAGGATAAAAGACTTTGTCTCCTGTCTGAATTTCTTGTCACACAGCCAAACTATATCTAGCATTAAATACATACTTAAATCATGCAGCTGTAAGTCTCAATCAATGTTCCTATCACCCAATATGAGTTTGACGTGACTTCCAGGTGGGTAGTGCAAGGACTCTAAGTTACATCTATCCCTAATACTTAAAATATCTTAATACTCTCCTGAAATAAAGCAGTACTATTACTTAAAGTCTCTAAAAATCCAGTTGCCATCATAAGGGAGGAAGGCACAGTAATTATGCAATCACTTTTAAAGACCACCACTGTTAAAGGCATAGGTATTGCACATCTAGTACTCAAAGACAAGGCATGAAATAGCTACCCAGGTTTAAAATATTATGCTACATTCTTTAGCCTTTTCCCACTTTCTCAGAAAACTTCTTTGTCAGAAGTTTTATTTCTATATCTGGAACTTCTAGGTCTACTGGATGTAAAACAAGTTGTGATTATCCTTACAGTGTATCTGACATTGCTATTAATGCTTTAAACTCACTACCAGCAAATTTTTGCAATTTCATCTTTTTAGCAGAACATATAAAATCTTTGAAAATTCCACATATTGATCTCCAAACACACGTGTGGTGATTACTTAACCAAAAGGATGTTTTTTCAGTTCCTCTACAAGTTGGCTCAGTAACAGTACAATATTAATAATGCTTCAGCTTATACTTTTTCAACCTGTTCTCCATCTCTCCCATCTGTTGATAGACTAAAATTGTGTTTATGGAATCACTCATTTTCTAACCCTTTTTCTTTTTTAATTCATCCAAGACAAGTCATAGCCTTTTTTTTTTTTCATAAAGAGACTACAAAACCCCAAAACTAGAGGCTCAGCTTGGTTTTCAGAGGTGCTGATGCAACTGTGAAGTAGCTCCATTGGTTTGAAAAGTGTTATTTTGGTTTGGTTTTGTAAAAAATGAGAATTTTATTCTCATTACTATTCCAATTTAATAAATGCCTTTAGTTCAGTTCACTCTCTCACCAAACTACAATTTGAGGCAACCCTACAGTCTGTTACAGCATTAGTAGGTAAGAGTACATAAAAACCCTGCAATATTTGATGGGGAAAACACAGTCAATAGTGATCTGCATTGGATGCTCAAATGGGAGAGCAAGAAAGAAATAATTATGGTGCTGCATCTTGTGACTATTTCTGGATAACCTACCAGCTTCAGTGCCGTATCACCTTCCCATCTGCCAAGACTGCAAGGCCCCAGACTCATGGCTGTTTACAGAAGTCACTGTAGGAGTGCTATTTTACACATCAATTTCTTTGTGCAGTCAGAAATGGGGAACTGTAGAAGTTCGTCCTGCTCAAAACCCTGAATTCTCTCTCCAAATGCTGCATGAAGCAGGTGGGAGATCGGCATAAAGAAATTAAGTCTTCACAAACAGCTCTCAGAGCTGTAACTTAAGCCACTGTTTTCACTGCCATTCAATAGACTTGACAGAGTAAATACTAGTTGAAAAATTGTTCAAGGATCTCAAGATTTGGCCCCAGATCAATGTGTATATAAATGAGTTCATTTGCAACTATGTTTTTATGCCAGATTTAATGTCAACACCCTAACGGTGCGTTGGATTTCATTTATAGGATTTATTAATTTTTATACAATGAACAATTTCACAAAGCAATTTAGATTATTACAACTGTGAAATGTTTGCAGTGAGGACCAGATCTTGCCAGCCTCACTTGCCTGTAGTGCCACTTATATCTAAAGTAATTGAAAACAATTGTACATTAGCAGAGCCAAAACAAACAAGCTTGAAAACACTTAGCCTACATGAGAAAAGGAAACATAAAAGATACTTCAGTCAACTCTGAGCCTCATGTTGTCTCCATATAGATAGGTAGAACTGAATTGACTGGAGTAGACTGACTTACAGAGAGAAGCGTGGCATGCTGACGTGAAGACTGCACCTTTGCATAAGAATTGCCAATGTGTCATTTTGGCTACAGCAGATTGTCCCTATAACAAACCCCATAATGAGGTCAAAGCTAAATATCCTAAAACCTCACCTTGTCACTTCAACAAATTTGAAAATTAAAGCCAGGAAACATTTTCATTATGTATGAGAGTGAACCAGAGAGTGGATTATTTAGCTAAAAGATTATCAGCTGAGTAATATGTCTTTTTATATTTTTGGTGGTAGAATGTTGCTTTCTCCTTCTGATTTTGGGATCATACTACAAAGGTTCCCATTTATAATTAATGACATTGTTTAGATATTTTGTGCTTAGGGGGCTAGAACTTTCCCAGTACCAGTGCCCCAAAACAATTACCAGCATCATGTTCGGTTTACTTGCAACTCCCCTTCACCCACCAATAATTATATTTCTTTTGTGTGTTTCAGAAAACAGAGATTGTTTACCATAAAATGTGATACAAAAGGAATAGCAAAGCATTTTATAAGGGGAGGGGAGGGGGGAGGATAAGAAAGCATGCTGCAATTGTGAACAGAAGCTTAAACAAGAATGGGGAAGACTTGTGCTTTCAGCCAGGGGAAGCTTCATTACAAATGAAGTTTTGTTTCCTTTGCTTGCTGCAGCACAATGACAGCTTTGACAGACATATGGGTTGTTTACAATCATAAAGCTTTTTAGTTTAAAGTGCTTCAGGAATATATCTAGCTGCAGTATATGACGTAGGCATTTTTTATTTATCTGTATTCTGCTAAATGTAGTTTGTGATTGGAACACCTTTCAGTCCACACATAGGAAAATCTGTTTGGGTCTACTTCTGCATTGCTGAGCTGTACATGCGGCAGGTCCTACTAAGGCCATACATTTTATACTGCACATTACCATGTCTTTCAACACCAGCTGTATTATTGTCATTTATTTCTGTGGGAACTGTAAGATACTTGAGGCTGTCCTGTCTCTGAACAAACAACAGCCACAAGGTCTTTATGTCATTTAAACACTCTTCCAAAAAGAAAGAATAAATAAGGTCATGCCAAGCTGTTTGTTTTCGGGTTTTGTGTCTTACTGCAAGTGTTCCAGTCTCAGGTCTGTTATAGTGCTGCAAAGTTTTGCTTGAAAATGTCATACTCTGTCATCATGGGCCGGGTGCTCAATGTAGCTGTTACCCATGTTACATCTTTTGCTTAGTTTAAAAACGTGTTGGTTTGGATGTTTGGATTTTTTTAATGTCAGAACTGTACACTTTGAGACAGATCCTGATTCCAGACTAAAGCAATTTGCTTGAGTGGAATTCTACTAGATGATACCAGCATGGCTGACATTAGATTGTGGCTGATTATGGGATCTACAAACCAAATGGTGCACTTTCTGGCTCATTAGGCGCTGCCAGTAAAGATGTTGCAGAATGCAGAAACAGTCACATGTTGCAGATAAGAGATGGGAAAATACTAGATCTGTAAATCACTAAGTACCATTAGCTAAACCAGAATAGAACTTGTGTTTTCTTTGCCCAAGCCTTACTGGTTCTAGGATATGAAAGGCACACAAAAATGAAGCATTCCTCAAACCCAACCAAACATCCAGAGAAAAACTCCAGGAAGACAGGAGGCTGTATTTTCCACAGGCTTGGTCACTGTTTCCTTCTATTCTGAGATGCATAATCTAACAGACTAAGAATAAAGCGTTTCCTTCAGTGTTGGCGGACAGTACTGCCCCATCTTATGTCCATCCTCCATATCTACTTCCTATCATCTACTCTGTAACTGCACCCTTGAAGCTACCATGTGTTTACAGCTGTAATGACACTTGCTACAGTAGCAGACCATCCTAATTAATGATTCCTTACTACTATGTTGAGTGGTAGGTCTTGTAAGATATCCTGGCACTGCTAACATCTTCCCCATTAATAGCTTTGATTTAGAAGTCCCTATGCGTCATTTAAACAGTGAGTCAGAAGTTTATTCTCAAGCTACTGTGGTGTTTCAGGTATTTTGCTGTTCCCTGGAAAAAAACCTTTGAGTGCTGGTGTTACCTCATATAGGGCGAAGCTGCCTTATGTGGACCTCTGCATCAAAGACTTGATTATCAGTGAATTAACATTACCTTTGGAAGGTGGCCAGGGGCGGGTGGAGAGGAGAGGGGCTGGGGAAGGTATGAAAGGCTCATCTATAAGAACAGTGGACCCAGTAGAGACAGGAGAGATTAAAAAGGAACTGTGAGAATGAAACAAAAGTTACATTTTCTGACTTTTCTTTGAAAATTTAAAAATAATCTTCTGCATGAACAAGAGTCTCCTGGGTACCAGCTTCAGAAGTAACTTAAAGAAAATTCTCATGTCATTTGTGGTTGATGTAATGTAAGTCCTTTTTTTACAGTATTTCAGTGAGATTCAGGATAGAAAACTGGACTCCCACTCACAGGCAGACTTCTTTTTTTATCACTTTGCACACTTGTCAAAGAATATGTCTTTTCCTTTTAGAATAATGAGAGCCTATCCACAGGATTTCTGAGAGCACAGCCTCTGTTTCTCCATCCGTGAAACAAGGGCAGTGTTTCAAAAGACTTATTAATAAGCAGTTATAAACACTAAGTTTAAATAAACATATAAAAATCCTGAATATTAATAAGAATTATGTGGGGTCAACACCTCACTAGTTTTGTTTTCCTAGCATATTTTTTTCCCATTACTGAAATTGTGTAGGTTGGCCTTGTAATTATGGGTTTGTAATTAAGCCTGCATTTAAAGGCAGAAGACCAGATGATCTTGACAATCCTCTGCAGTGCCTCTGAAATAATTTGCTGCCAGGACTGGGCTGCAGAATTTTGGTTTTCATTTTGTTTTTAAACAATTTACAATAAAATACCTGATGAGTACTTTTGCCAGGGCATGGTGCACATTTTTCTTCACATCTCTCAGTCTTAAGAAACTTGTATATGCATCTGAGCTTTGATAACTAACTGAGAAAGATAGCCTGCTGTTCTTAGCCAAAAATTGCAGAATGTCAGAAATGGAACAGGAAGATCATGTGGCTGCTTCTGTCACTCCCAACAAAATCTTTAACATTTTGTTTTAGTTAATGGCTTCACTTTTCATAAGATGATTCAAACCCCTATAGGGGACCTACATTAGGCTGCTGACATTTTTCTGCTAGTATAATTATTATGTCCTTCCACAGTCTGCTTTTCATCTGTGCAGAATTTCTCTCCACACAGAAGAGTTTATTTAAAGGCCTCAAGGTGGAAAACTAGAAAAGTCAGAATGGTTCTTCAGCATAAGGTAAGGTGGAGGGCAACTTATTTGGTATAACTATGCATGGGCTGGGATGCCTGGCAGCTGATGGCATCAAATAGCAGATGGACACAATGAAATGGAGAAGAAAGAAAAAACTAAAAAAAAAAAAAAACACTAAAAAAGATATATTGGGGGTGAGGTAAGAGGCAGGTTTGCCTTTCCTCTACATTCAATCAGGCAAAATATGACACAGGTTTCAGCCATTTAAACCAAAACACAAATGCGGGTATTTGTAACACAGTATGTACTGCAGTCTATACCTCTGTATCACTCCAATAATCTCAAAATTGTAACAGTTTGATTTGATTTGATTACTCCATGTGAAAGCCTACCCTACTGCTTTGTATTCAAAATAAATAAGTTTTGGGTTGGTTTTTTTTTTTTAAAGAAAGAAACAGATCTCAGTGGGGATGACTGCTAAATGCTTAGAGGTTAAGCTTCGGGGTTTTTAAGGACAATCATATCTAGACTCAAATGCACTTTTAAGCCAAGATTAAAGCTAGTCCCTTGAACATGTGTCTTTTTGTTGCTAAGCAGGTGCAGATCTGAAATCAGAATAGAGCACTTGGGATATAAAGAAAGTAAATCCACCTCCTCAGATTTAAAGACAATATTGCCTTGGTAACAGGTAACAAATGTGAAGTACATGGTTAATTAAGGCTTCCAGTTATAACAGCAACAAAACAGAAATGAAAATGAGAAGCACTGTAGCAAAATATAGACAAGACTTCAATATTCAGGTAGCTTAAAACAGATCAGTATACACCTTTAAACAACTGACAAGACAGCTGTAGGTCAGATGGAAACAATGAGCAGAAGTCTGGAAAACTTAGTGGACTGGAGTGCGCTCAGCTGGGTGAGAAAGGGTTCAGAGAGCTCATGCCCTGTCACTGGTGAGTGTGAGGAAGAGTAGTGGGATGAGAAGATGAAGTTATCTGAAACTGTTTTGAAGAAAGAATGTAAATCACATCCACATCTTTTAAACTGTTCATCTGCTGTCATTATGTAGAAGGGTTATACAAAGTTGAAGCAGACACAGATACCAGTGCTGTCCACATTTCATTTATTCTTCCTCCCCAAGAGACTTTCCTCTTGGGAAAAAGTAGAAGACGTGAGCACAAGGCTAAGCGTTATGGTGGAGCTGGAAGAACTGAAGCAGGGTCGCTTTAGTACAATAAGCAACCACTTTGACAGCAAGAAATGGAATATGAAAACAAACACAAAAGTAATAGTAGATGAAATGGACCCAGTTTACATAATGGAGCATACAACTCACTAAAATTAAATGTGAAGAAGAGGCCAATGAGTTTTTCCATATACGTTGGAATCTTCTGAACAAAATTGCAATAAGGGACTCTGAAAATCTAAAAGTATATATATAAAAAAAAGGGGGGGGAATCTCTCTCCTGGTCACATTGCTTGGATATTAGAATCCCATCATAGTCATAGCAGATATTTCTAACTCACAATTACCCTAATTAACAAATAAGCAACTGATTAAATGGGAAGCTTTGAAATAGAAAATATGAAAATATTTCCTTTTACGACACACAATGCCTATCCCAAACTACAAGATATGATTTTTTTTATTACAGAAGCATCAAACTCTATTTATGTGACATAATTTTCAACAAATATGAATGCATTACTGTGTAGAAGGCTAACACTGGGCATGTGTACCAAACCGCTCAAATGTCTGTTTGTGTAGCAGGAAGCTAAATCTCATGCCACAACAGTGCCAGCTGACAGACTTACACCAGTATTGACAAGCCAAAGAAAATTATGCGCTTCCATTCTGTGTTTAGGCAAGTTTGCATTCAGATATTGCACTGACGCTTGTGAACAATGCCATTTAATTCTAGACTTAAAGGATTTTCATCTGTGTAAAGGGTATAGAGCATGAGCAGCAGCACAGTCACTTTACATATACCCAAAATTAAGTGTTTTGAACCAGTCTGAGGAAAAACAAGTAAAAAAAGTCAAAGCAGAGAATGCTCACAGCATCTGAAGTCAGGCTGCTTCTGTGCTAGAATACTGAATTAGGTGCCTAAATTCTTGCAGATTTTGACTCTGTGTTTTTGTTACTCTCTGAAAGGGAAGATGATAACTTGCCAGATTCATAGAAATCTAAAGAGGATGGATTAGTATTTGCAAAGGTCTCAGATAGCACTCAGTAGTAGGCATTACTCATAATTCTGGGGCTAAGCTAAATTTGACCCAGTAACCTACAGTTGAAAGACAGGATCAATCTATCTAGTTATAGATCTTTTAAGACAGCCAACTGGTTTTGAATGTTTTCAGAGTCACAGTGATAAAATATCAGCCGCATTCTCTTACTCTGAACTATTCATATAACTCTACAGCAGAGCTTTTCAGTAGATACGGAAATCTAGTTATTGATCACTTGTAATGCTTAACTCAATTCTGAGGGGAAATGGCCTACATTTCACGGATACATTTCATTAAAAAACTATTTATTCATTTTGTATTTTGTAAATGCTTTAGCAAAGAGATATCAATGGAAGCTCTCAGGGTAGTACAATGAATTGGAAGTTGTTACCAATCTCCAACAAAATATGAGTAAAATGACATTAGTACAGTATGCTTTCCTAATTTAACGGATAGAATCATGGAAAAATTGGGAAAGAATGAACCCAGAAAGGTTATCATGTACATTTCCTTGTCTTAAGGAAGGCTCAAAACCAGTTATTTTGCATCTGGCAGACGTTTGCCTAACTCAATCCTTACAGATCTCTAATGACCCTTTATAGCCACCTAGGAAAAAATCTATTCCAATGATGCTTTGTCTGCATCATAAGGAAGTTTGCAGCATTTTTGTTTTGGTTTTTTTAATGTCTAGTCTCAATCTTTTTTGTTACAGTTTATGCTCATTGCAATCTGTCCTACCACCTGGAATACAGAAAATAGTTTACACCCTTCCTTTCCTACAAGATCCTCAAAGTTTTCAGAAACAATGTATTCCCCCCGTCAGCTTTCCTTTCCTCCATCCTCTAAACTACTTTTGGCTTGTGCCATTCGGTTGTATCTTGTTCATGAGGCTCTGATCATTCCTACTGCTGGTCTGCATCTTGCTTTAAGTGCAATGCCCAAAACTGAACCAGCACAAGTTACTTGTATTTGTAAGAGATAACTGTAAGCTGTGCATGTCAAAGCCTTGACTTCTCTGCTTCTTTTGTGCAACTGTGTGATCTTGGTCACTCACTGGTTGGCTTTTAACCCAATATAACTCCTACCTCTGTCTTTGAAGACAAATTGTCCCCCATTTTGAAGTAAACATTTGATAACAACTCAGAATGCATTACTACGGCTTGTCTTATACTCCAGCAGCCACAGCTCCAGCATTTGCCTACCCAGCTTGTGAGAATGCCATGAAAACAGGCTGGCCTCCACAAAGCTCTGACAGTATCTGACACCTACAGCTTCTTGCCTGTCCACAAAACATGCTGCTCTATTGTAAAAGGAAATTAGACTCATTCAGTGTGATGTGTGCTTAGTAACCCCACACTAATAGGGTTTTTTTCCTTGCTATGTTCCAGTTGCTTATGAGTATTTTATTTTTCCTTTTTTTTTTTTTGAGCTGCATAATTTTTGAAGACACTCTTTTTGGTTTTTTCATCTGTTTTCTGGTGCTTCATCCACCTTGTGCTAGCTTGCTGGACTTGAGGACTAACAGCTCAGACAGCACCATAGACTATTTGTTTGCTGTCCTTGATCAAAATTCAGCAGCCCTACCTGATCCAGAAGGTTCTAATCTCTATTAAATTCTTTCTGCCTTTTTCCCGTCTTCCTTTTCCAGAGATTGCATCTGCCAAAAGGAGTTCACAACGTAATGCTCTTTACCCCCTCTCCCTGACTTTCCTAAGCATGATTTATCCCTTTTCTAACAATATTCCAGCGTATCCTGTCAAGGCTCTATAACAGGAAGTCAAGATCTTGGTAAGTATTAAAAATTCTGCAGATAGATCTTGTGCAGGCAGCTAAATCAGATATTCAGGCACTAACACAGGACTTGCTAGATGAGACATGGAATGGAAAGGGAGAAGCTGAGAAGAAAGGTTTGGAAATTGTGGAGTTTTTACTAAACACTGTGAAAAGGAAATTAACATCTCCTGCATGTAGAATATTGGAATGACACAAGCAGTGTTTCATAGCATAGGCCAGAGAAAGATTATCATCAAATATATGCTTGGACAGTGTTTGTTGTACAGTATGCCTAGAAAGATGTGCAGGGCCCTGTGGCCATGTGCCAGCATAGAAATGCATCTTTAGCTAGAGGCAAAAGAAAACCTGCATGAAGTTACGTATACAACTGGGAACCACAGAGCTAGAACCTTAGCGGGTGCATTTTGACATCAGTTATGCCATACAAACAGTTACTCAAACTCCTGCTTTTGCTTCAGTTTTCTGGGTGTTGCCCTCTTTCAAACTTGTGTACTGAAGAATTACGAAATAATTTATGATGAATCACTTTCTATTTAATAGTTCCAGTGCAGCAAGTTTGTTAATGATTAGTAAATTTGCTTTAAAGTTCTAGCCCACGTCCACAAAAGCAACAATAACTATTTTATATATACATATATTTTTATAAGCTTAGCTAGAGGCCAATAATGAATTAGGGCTCTGACCTGTGCTTCACAGATGCACACAGGATTAAGGTCCTTTTTCACCCCCATGGCTTCTACGTTTTATAGCTTTTCCTCTTTTAACAACATAGCTGTGAAGTGCCTTGGGACTCTGTAGAAAAACACCATCAACATTCATGATATTAAAAGCATTACAGGTTACTGTAAAATTTATTTATGCTGCTATTATTTCTCTTTAAAAGTTTCATGTTTTCTCTCTTTAAAAGAATCATGTTTCCAGGTTCAGAGTGGCTGGGACATCAAAGGTAACAAGTTGTGATAATCAAGCAGAAGGCTGTGGCAGCCATGGCTGAGGATGCCAACCTCATCTTCTTTTTCCCTTGAAGCAAGAGAATAGCAAGTGGCAGCCCCCTCTCCATTGGAAAGAGGTGCCCATGGATCTGTGCAGGGACATGTTATCTTTGTCCCTTGTGTAAGCTGTATTGCAAAATATTACAGCACAAAGTCATGTAACAATCTACTACCATGCACATGCTCTGGTTTTACTGCAATTGGACGTCTACAAAACTCAAGGAATTTTATGCTGAATATATTACTGTCATCAAGACAGTTTATAAGGAAAAAGGATCCCCCTTCACAAGAGTCACCAGCACAATAGGAACCAGTGTTAGCTTCACCAACAAATGACTGCACAGGAGATACAAAAATCTATGCTTCTTTGTTTGGCTTTACAGAGAAGGAAATCTAGACTCTATGACTGAACATGGATGGTCTCACAGCAGCTGTAAGGAAGGAAGATTTTGTGAAGAAAATAAGCTTACAATATTGGGGGTCATTTCTAAACAAGTGTGTAAGGAGGTGAACTGCCTACCAGTTCATAATACACTAGCACATGCATATCAAAGAGGAAGTTAATTCCATAAATACATTTTAAAGTCACTAGATCTGAACACTTAATTTACTTGTATGCTCAGCCACAATTTATTTATAATCTTTATAAGGCCTTGGGAAAAGCAGGTCAACATAAATTATTCTTCAATCTATAGCCACTTCAAAAAGTAGACAAGCGTATTCTTAGCTTTACATTGTTTTTACATTACTTACCTCAGCAATCTGATGACCATGTATTTGTGGGCTACCAAGTGTTTTTCTGATTTTTTTTGTTTTTAAGGAGAAACAAGAATTCACAGGAACATGACAGAGAAAAGTTTCTAATTGAAGTACAAGCAGGGAGGGGATAGCGCTGTTGAAGTCAGCTTCAACTTGTTTCATATCTGGAATCAAAGAAATAAAAAATAGCCTACAGTCCATAGTTGTTTCTGTTACATTAGAAAAGCTGTATTTTTCCATTTGGAAAGGTAATTGTTGATACGGTTGTTTGCAAGACAAAGTCTGTTCTCTGTCAAAAGACCCAGTGTTCCTTCCACTGAAGTCAATGGCAAAACTGAAAAAAAGCTGTTATTGTATCTATACAGTCTCTTTATCGACAGGACCAGAGATGAAAGAAACAGGAAAGAAACACCTTCTTTCCAGTATTTGGAATGTCAATATAAAATACTAATCTTTATTCAATCGTTTTCAGTTGCTGAATTTCTAAGTTTCAGTCTTTATTCTCTATGTGAAATAATCTCACCTTAAAACCTGCATCAGCAACAACCTCTAATAAGACACTACTCCACAGTGGTTTTGTTCCAGAAGGAAAGCATACATTACAAATACTCATCATTAACTGAATTGTATGCATTGTGTTCTGTAATCTGAGCATGCAAGTATTTTTACATCTTTCAAAGCAAAGAAGAGAGCTGAAACCATGTTAGAAAGGCTGTTTTCACTCTGCTGAATTGCAGCAACATGTTTTCCTGGCCAGCAGAAGCCAAGGGAGCTAACGTCTTTTGGGGGACACCAGAGGAGCACATGGAATTACCTCTGTACTGATCCACCCTTGGTCTTTCTTTGTTTTGACAGTTTGCCTGCCTTTTTAATAATCTGCAATTGGAGAGAAAGGTCTACAAATTGCTAAGTCCTACATACATTTCTCTGCAGCATATTCAGTTTATAGCTGTGCAACAAGTTTCATATGCCAAAAATCTCACATAATGTTTTCAAATATTTCATTTAGGCTAATAGAAGTGTTTAGTTTTTCCTACACACCTTGCCTGGAAAGAAATCTTGGAAGATGAGAGTCAGACCTTTGACTTGACAGAGTCCTTCAGAAGACAATTTATATTCAGAGAGTTCATTCATATTTAATAATATCATTCCAATGTTAATATAAAAGCAGAACAGGATTTCCCCTTTTCTTTTAAGTTTGATCACGTATCTCATTTTCAGGGGACAGGAGTTTGTACAGAAATTCAGAATCTCCTTTCCCTGACATGTTCGGTGAAGAAATCATTCCCAGAGTTCATTCCACAAACCCCTTAAATCCAGGATCTTTCACAAACTAAGAAAGATGTTTCTTTGTATACAAAGGAATTGCTAATCCTAAAAGAAGGAAGATACAGTCTGGATGGTTGTCCTGAAATCATAAGTTATATTTCAGTGCCTTCACATGAAAATTCCAGGTATCTCTCCAAGCATTAGTCTTCTTGTAGGCATTCAGACTAGAAAGTCCCACTGAAACAAAACTTCTTTCACCTCCTGCTCTTGCATGCAAAAAGTTCAATATATGAAAAGGAGCACTGTGAGCTTCTCACAAAGGCATCGACAATGAGGACAAAATATAGTTCTGAAGTAGGAATACCATCTCCATAACCACTGCAATGTGCAGTAGGATTATAATATTTATAACCAATTCCTATTTCTCAGTTTTTTCCTCCCTGCTGTCATATTTTCAGTCTGCTTTGAGAACACATGTTCCTTACTGGCCAGACTTTTTAACAAGAAGGAAGATGGCAGAGAAAAGCAGTACTACTTAAATCATAGGAAGCTGCAGAAAAGGAAGTTACACAGAATCCTCCCTCAGCTAGTGGAGAAGACATGTTCCTTCTACTGAAAAAATTACTTCACAAAATTCATGCTATCTAGTACATGGGACATTAATCTAAAAAGTAAAAAAGTCTCTTTTTACCTGAACAAGCATCTGTAGCTCTGCAAATATTTTTGAGTTACAACATGCCCACTAATTCTTCACTGCATGACTTCTGGTCATCTTTGGTTCCATCTTTCCTGCTGGTCCATTCATAGCAAGAGTGAATGCCTCCATGCCAAAGCATGAGATTTTTCACTTTTCACCTTCTGGGGAGCCTTTCATGAGGATTCTTCAGAGTAATAGAATCCATTTTCAGAACAGATTTTTAACAACCTTTAGATCCTTTTTGGTGCTTGATCTTATCTGCAATCATAACCAAAATGCTCCACCATCAATTACAAACCAAACAATTCAGTAAGAAATTAAACTCCCTTTACTGTTAACTAATTACTGCAATATTAAATACTGTCCTTTCAGCATGCTAGAGACAGAATATAAGTACAGAACATGCCATAAAGATAAATCACACAGCTGACTCTGTAACTTAGGTAAAAATACAGAGGGCATTAGCGTTCAGTTGGTAAACTCCCTGGAATGAATTTTTAAGGCGTTTAAGCTTATGACATCAAAGGCAAACTATCACAACTGCAAGTAAAGTAAATAGTGGAAACTGACAAAGCTTGTCGACAATTCATATTAATTCTAGATGTTACAAAACCAGATCCATTATGGAATCTCAGAGAACAAACAGATATAGATGTCTGAAAGACGAATCTTTCAGACATAGCAGATGCCTAAACTGACAGGCCATTGTGTAAAAATACAAAGCAAGAAGTCTGATACATATTGCATACAGAAATCCATTACAGTTGCATATATATTTCAGTGACAGACAAAATGAATGGAGAAAAGCACAAACCTACAAATCATGTCAGGTATTACTGAATTAGTCTAAGAATTCAAATGGAAAAAAATAAGTAAAAAAAGGAAGCCTCTTGTTTTGTCCACTCACTATCACCACAGCTCATAAGGGACAACAAAAAGATCAACAGATATCTCCATTTTTATTCTAGACTTTAATGCACCAGGTACTACTGATTTTTCTCAACAAATTAAAGACACAGATTTATACACCCTGTGTCCCTACTGGTCAAATATGAACCTTTTTCCTTCATCATACATCTACTCGTATGAATCCTTTCTGTCCAAACTCAAGACAAAAGATAAATTAAAAGGGATCACCTGTCTGGTCTTTGGAATTAATAAAAAAAAGCCAACCGACCAAAAAAACCACAAAAACAACACAAAAACATCCAAATAAAATTAATTACTTTTTTTTTTAATTTTTCTTTTTAGAAAGAAACCCAACCCAAAAACAACCAACCAACCAACCAAAAACCCCACACAAAATGTCTGGTCCTGGATGTTTTTTCAGGGAAAGTTTTTGCTGTTTTCAGTGTGACATGTGGCTTTTCTGCAGGTGCGTGTATCACTAGGCTGCAGCAGCTTGATCTCTTTATGGCTTGGTTGCAACTCTATGTTCCAGTCTTGACAAGGGAGGACTGCCTATTTTGCCAGCAGGAACAGTCCCAAGAAATACAATAGAATTCCAATCCCAAGAAACATTGTTCTTCACAGGCACACTTTTCCCTTCACTTTTGACTTCTGTGGTTGGGAACAGTAATATGCTGCCTTGTATTAGAAGAATTAATTTCCTACTTGGCACAGAATCAGGTTTTCTGTCCAAAAGGAGTGGAGACAGCGCTAAGATTCCTCTCATGCCCTTAACTGAGAGTATAGCCAGCAGCTTATCTTGCTTTCTTACTTTGTGTCTGGACCTAAGAAAGTCAAAGGGAGTAAAAACACAAGTTCAAAGGAACCTGCAAGGGCATTTATTGTTATTTTCAAGTTGTCTCTATTGCAATCAAGGCCTCGAAAGAACAAGAAGAGAAAGGCAGAAATGAAATCTAGTACCAGCCGATTTGCAGGATACACTGTTATCAGGATACCTGTTCTACAGATGTGCTCAAACAGAAAGGAAGGGAAAAAAAGCAACACACAATTTAAAAGTCTGTGCCTTTGGACTTTTTGAGCAGAGCTCCTAATGCTTAAAATTAATCCTACATACATTAATAACAAGTGAGAATCATGACTTAGTGTCCATTCCTTGTCTCAGAAATCATGGACAAATCCACGTAGCCTAAATTTCAGCTATGTCTCTACCTTTACTGTGACCCATTTACTGGGTTCCCACAACAGCATACAGCTAGATGACAGTAAATACTAATCTAAGCATCCAAAATGTAATTAGATTTAAAAAAAGTTTCTGCTGAAGTTGGGAACGTCACCTGAATCTCCAGTCTTATGTTTCTGAACTATATTTCAGTTTCACTTCACAGCCTGCCTGAGTCATACCGAATGCAGAATTTCTTCAAATGTAGACTAAGGCTACATCTAAGTTGCTGTGCAGAAGTCTGACTCAATGTGATTTAACCTAAAAATGTTACTGGTTAGTGGTTCAGTAAGCAGTAAGACCAAAAACAGTCTCCCCCAAATCTCATCTGTTGGCACAATAACAACCTACACTTCTGCCACACATCAAGCAACATCACACCACAGCCCCTCCTTCACAAACTCCATGAGGGGCTTTTCCCCCTCACTACCTCAAAAACAGTCACCCACAGGCGATTGGATTTGTCATATCTGCATTTCCAAGCCTTGCCTGGTGACGACTTCTACACTGCTACTGCTAGAAAGATACCACAAGAGTCTGAGCTACTCAGCAGTCTCCCTGATGGACCTTACAGTGGGTATTCTGCATTTTGTATGTACAACTTTACTAAAAGAGGGAGAGATTAAAAGAACTCCAAACATCCTCTTCTCCCCTCCATGCCATTTTCTCATCATAGCACCAATGCTCTTCTCCTCTACAGGATTTAGGGAATTCACTCAAGTGATGCTTCCTGGTTTCAGATGGGATACAGTTAATTTTCTTCCTAGTAGCTGGCACAGTGCTGCATTTTGGCTTTAGTCTGTGAATAACCTTGATAACACACCAGTGTTTTAGTTGTTGGTAAGCAGCAGGACTTTTTGGTCTCTAATGCTCTGCCAGTGAGGAGGTGCACAAGAGGCCAGAAGGAAGCAGAGACAGGACACCTTACCCAAACTAGCCACAAGGGTATCCCATACCACAGTACAGCATGCCCAGTAGATACACGGGGGGGGAGTTACCCAGAAGGGCAGACCACTGCTTGGGTTGGGCTGGGGATAGGCTGACGGGTAGTGAGCAATTGTATTGTGCATCATTTGGGTTTATTGGTTTTTTGTCTTTCCCCTTTTTCTTTTATATTGTCTCCCCTTGATTTTTTCCTCATCATTGTTATTATTACTAGTAGTAGTATTACATTGTACTTTAGTTATTAAACTGTTCTTATCTCAACATTTTTTCAAAACTCCTCCCCATCCTGACTGGGGAGGGGTGAGGGAAGGGTGAGTAAGCAGCTGCGTGGTACTGAGTTACTGGCTCGGTTTAAGCCAGTTTGATCCTCCATTCAAATGGTTATCAATTGGCCATTATTTACCAACAACAAATGTAAGTAAATCAGTAGCACTACTAAACCAAAACAAAACTTAGACCATAGTGGCTAGGTTCTTTTATCAATTAGGAATTAAAGCTTTTAAAGACTTGTTCACGTGAAATTCACACAGACGTTTTTCTTGTGATGCGTGCTGCTACAGTAAGGATTTTCTACAAAAAGGACATTTACTGGATGTTCGGAAAAGGGTAGTTGGGCTTAAAGTTCCCGCTGCAGCACAGGTCAAGCATCAGAATAAAACAATTTGTCTTGTGCTCTGAGTTATATAGTCTTGATCAAATAAAGACAATTCCATTAATATTTCTTGTGACAAAACTTTGAGATATTTGGTGATTTAATATAGTGGTGAGAGCAAGAAATTATAAAGTCACCCTAATGTACTTCATCCTTGCTCAAATCCTTCTTCCTCCTAGCTTTTTTGCTTTCTACAGTACAATTCCACTGATAGTGTTCCTGTTTATCTCTGTGTGTACATATTTTTAGAGGCATACAGGGGAAAAAAGATGAGATGCTGAGCTTGTAAGAGACAAGGCTCTGATTTCAGGCTTGCTTTCAAACTTAACAAAGGTTTGGCCTCACTATATGTGTTTTAACCAGAGAACTGTATCCTCCTATTAACATGCACAACAGCTTTTAATTAACATATAATGGCCAATATAGTTCCCAGTTACAAGACTGCTTAGTATTATGTTGCATACGTGACAATTCATTGCTAATGCAACCCATCTGGCTTCTGGAAAGCAATTGTGACTGAAAATAATTGTCTACTACTTTTATTTGGACTGTTTTCAAATGAGTTTTTGTATGAAAGGATGGCCAGTCATGTCAAAAGTGACTTTGACAGGGCAATAAATACTGCACCTATAAAACAGACTTTGATCCAGGAGCGGAAAAAAGGTCTCCAACAATTTCTTAGTGCAGTGACAGTGAAATAATGAGAATGAAATCCAGACTGAGTCTCATTCAGTATGTTGTTTAACTCCAAGTACTTAAACAGTTGCTTGTGAACCAATTTATTCGTTATCTGCTATGGACAGAGTTAGAAACAGCAAGATAGGTCTCTAAATAATAAGCTGAGTCGGCTTGCTTTCTCTCTTTCTCATATAGGAGGATAACATTTGTTTTTTACTACTCTGATGGAAAAGTTCCAAGGCACAGTGATAAATTGAGAATATAGGTGATAGGGCCTTGGTATTACATGAGCAGCCAGTTTAAAATTTTTTTGGAGATACACCAGCAACACATCCCATCAGAACCTGCTGCTGCCATTTCTACATTTGCATAAGCCAGGCTGTCTCACAAACTGCTGCTCCTGTTCCTACATCTTTCCCAAGCCAAACTCTGTCAATCTGTTGCAGTTTTGAAGGCCAAACCTCTTCAATCTGTTGGTGCTGTTTCCAAGTGTGGCTCCAGCAGTTGCCCAAGCCAAGCTCTGGAGCAGTCTTTTGCTGTTTATTCTTAGCTTGCTCAGCTCTAATCCTGGCTAGCTTTAGGCAACTCTCAGGAACCCTAAATTATGAGCCTACTCACCATAGACCCCTCCCTATTCAAGCAGGAAGAAAAAGCCAACCCTAAAAGTTTGTTTAAATCCTAGGCAAGCTGAATCAGTGAGGTACCTAAAGGAGATGGCATGAATCTGATCCTAAGCCCTCCATCAGACTCCATGGCAATTACCTCTTTTCTGTTGAATCACATAATCCAAATGGAGATACAATTCTAATATGAAGCATTTATGCAAATAATGCTTGAACAGTATCTTCACTTTTAGTATGAAGATAGGCTGAGAAAGTTGGGGCTGTTCAGCCTGGAGAAGAGAAGGCTGCTTGGAGACCTCATAGCAGCCTTCCAGTATCTGAAGGGAGCCTATAAGGATGCTGGGGAGGGACTCTTCATTAGGGACTGTAGTGATAGGACAAGGGGTAATGGGTTAAAACTTAAACAGGGGAAGTTTAGATTGGATATAAGGAGGAAATTCTTTCCTGTTAGGGTGGTGAGGCACTGGAATGGGTTGCCCAGGGAGGTTGTGAGTGCTCCATCCCTGGCAGTGTTGAAGACCAGGCTGGACAAAGCCTTGGGTGATATGGTTTAGTGCGAGGTGTCCCTGCCCATGGCAGGGGGGTTGAAACTTGATGATCTTAAGGTCCTTTCCAACCCTAACTCTTCTATAATTCTATGATTATTGTTTAATATTTCATTTGTGTCTCTACTCTGGTAGGATGAGAGCTCTGTGGCCCAGTGTGCCATGCAATCCCTACCACATCATAAGGGACAAGTCACACCCCTAATGCTTTCCACAGTCACATCTATCCCCTAGCAAGGCTTTTGTAATCTTCATTAAGCTCATCCATTGGTTCTTACTAGCCTTTAGAGAAACAGCAAGCAAAGACAGTGCCTAAAGGAAGACCTCCAGCAGCCCTTTTTTCTTCATAGACAAGAGAGACATGGGAGAAAGAAGAAATGCATATTGTACCTGAGCTGGCATGATTTTGCAGTGACTACAGTGTTTCCCTTGCCACTTCTAGATTTAAATTCCTGCTGGCTTAGTGCCCCTGACAACAACTCTAGCTGCCTTAAACTACAACAGGTGAAGACCTTCCCTACAGTAAGTTTATGTCTTGTTAATATAAGCCATACTAGAAAGAGGCAGGAAATGTCCCTCAGCCAGGATTATCTTTTACAATTCCAAAAGTGTCAGACAAACAAACAGCAGTGATTAAACTGACTGCACCTGCCCACTTCTGCTGTACCTCCTCATCTCTAAGAGACAGGCACACAGGTCAGCCATGCAGCCAGAGAGCTACAACCTCCAAAGATAAAGACATTTTCCCCAGTATCTTTACTTGCTGGATTCTATGTATAAAATCATTTTATTCTCTATCTTGATAAGCACATGTCACACTCAAAGAAAGAGTTATAGCAGGTCATATATGTCCCCCACCAGCGTGTTCCCATTTCTGTCTGCATATGCTTGACAAGTGTGTTTATTATAGCTTCCTGCTTCTTACCCTCAGAGATATGCTTTAGTGTTGCTGTTTATTTCACAAGGCTACACAATCAATGTAAACACTTTGAAACTTATAATTAAAAAGGAATATGATCTGTTGAAATATTGGCTACACAGCTTGAAAGTAATACAAGTAAATTGGCTATAGAATCAAACTACAAATACTCCATTTGAAGTGCAGCTGAGGTTAACAGCAGGTATAGCTTTAATGGAGGGTCACTCTCTGTGCTTGTCTTGAAGTATGTCCCTTATTGCCAAGCTCTGTTTCAAGTGTCAAAAAGATATGTAGAAAGTTGGCAAAGAAAGGTCTGGGCCTTTGACTAATTTTTTTTTTTTTTATTTTTCTCTTTTTCCCCCCTCCTAAAAAAAAGCAGTGCAGCATTATAAATACTGATACAGATGTGAGAAAACAATAGGTTTTTCTTGTTATAAGTGTTTACATATTTTTGTGATCAAACCACCAGACCTAGCATTTTTGATCTTCACAAAGCTTTAGAAACAATACTCAGTAATGATCAATCATTATTGTACAACCCATGAATAATAAAAATAGCAAAGAGCTTTTACTTTGTTTTCATGGGTTGTTTTTTTTTCCTAAAAAGTTGTTCTTTGCAATGTTGTGATCATCTAGCAGGCTGTAGTAATTGCCTGGTACTGTATCTTTATCTGTCTCACGACCAAGATACATTTGGGAACCAAGTGTGCAATTTTTTGCCTATAAATTTGTCATCTATTGAGAAATATGACTAGAAATCTGTTTCCCTTACTCTGGTTTATTCTGTTGTAGCTGTTTTCAAGGTGCAGACCTAAGTCTTTAAACAATAAATAACTATATAAACACAAAAACTTTCTACTGGAATAAAAGGCTTCCCTGATTCTTCAGATTCCCATCCACTGTTCAAATAATATATTTCATTTTCTGTATGAAGAAGTATATCCTGACACAATATTTAATAAATATTCATTTTACTCAGGTTCATGGAGAACATGTTTAATTCCCTGTAGACTAAGTACGCTGTGTAAGAGAGAAACCAGAGCTCATCCTAAGGCATAAAGCATATTAACCTGTACTCACATTCTAAAGTTACCACTCAGAAAAGCAGAAATACTCCTGAAGACTGGGAAGTACTTTGATGCAAATGCAAAATACATACATAAAAACGTAGTGCTTGTATAACTGCAAATTAATTTATGTTGAAAGGATCACAATGCTAAATACCTTTATTGGAGACAAATGATGTTTCTTCTATTCTCTGAGGGTGTTTTATACATCTCTTGTCAAGTTGTTGCTGAGATACCATGTTATCCAAGTGCTTATATTGCGATTTATAAAAGAAAAGAAAGAATTCTGCATGTATTATCATTGATTGTCTACCCACTCCTTTGCTACTTGTACCTGTTGTTTACAGCAGTGTTCCAGCACAATCAGGTATGGAAGGCTGCTGAATTTCAGTGGCTGTATTTACCCTTAGAGTTCATAACTCAAATAACAAATGCTTAATTTAATGCTGCATAAGGGATGAGTACATGCAGTTTTACTTATTCAAATAGTGGGGTTTTAGAAGAAAAACCCAAGTGACACCCATGCAAAAATCTTGAAACACTTGGAAAGTTAAGTAATACTACAGCAATAGAATAGGGCCCACCCAGCCTCATTAAAGGAAAACCTTTTGACCAAAAAATGTTCCACAAGACAACAGTTATAAGTTATAAGCTGCTGTCAGCTGAGATACCAAAATCAGAAACTTGAAGAAAACAATCAAAAACAACAACAAAACAGCAAAACTTCCCAAGCCCCTCACTTTTTTTCTTTTTAAATCCACACCAGCATCACAGCTAGAAAATTCCCCTGAAAGCAATCAAATATGATACATTTTTAGTCAATCTCAGAAGCTGCAGTTACAACACTTTGATATGCTAGACAGGAAGTTTTCTGTATTTAGCATATAGACCTGTGTCTACTATATTTCCTTCCAATTGCACAGTAAAGTAGGTGAAATTTAACTTACATACAAAATGAACATTCGATGTGTCTACAAAAGAGGACAAAGACATTTCTTCACAAGTATCAACAATATATTAGCACACAATCAGTGGCTAAAAATAAACAGCAAGGCAGTTCATTTTTTGAAATCAAAGGAGACAGGTGCTACACCTAGCTATAGCAAAAGCTGGAATAAAATCAAATAACTCTGGAAAAATGATTTACCTGTGTATCTCAGAACTGCTTCTACCTCAAGTCTAATATAACAGCATTTCTGAACTTCAAACATACTCTTCAATCATAAATACAGATCATTAACACCAAATAATGAATGCCATGAGTTCTGTAATATCAGATGTATAAATTACTTCCTCAGTGAAAATTACTTATTCATATCATCAGAAGAGACTGCAAAGTGTATCAGGATGCTGACAAATTTTTTTTAATTAAGTGACCATCCCAATATCAAGATATTATTTTCTCAGTTCCAGAACTCCAGAAATACCTCCAAGCATCAGAGGAACCATTCCTCCTTGCTCTGCAGTCTGCCATTGAGTGTGTGGCAACTTCTACACAGACAGGGAAGGGAGGGATCCTGAACAGCATTATATGTCTTTGGGAAGGCAGAAGCCCATGCTACAGATGTCAGAAAGAAGAATTTTGCTTTCTAATTTATTAGTTTGTCATGGTTTACACCAATTGTCAACTAAATACCACACAGCCACCCGCTTACTCCCCCCAAGTTGAGGTAGAGGAGAGAATCAGAAGTCTAAAAGTGAGAAAACCTGTGAGCTTAGACAAAGACAATTTAATAGGTAAAGCAAAAGCCACATACAAGCAAAGCAAACCAAGGAATTCATTCACCACTTGCCATGGGCAGGCAGGTGTTCAGCCATCCCCAGGAAAGCAGGGCTCCATCACATGTAGCAGTTACTTAGGAAGATAAATGCCACCACTACAAGCATCCCTCTGCTTCCTCCTTCTTTCGAAGCTTTACATGCTGAGCATGACACCATATGATATGGAATATCCCTGGAGTCAGCTGTCCCAGCTGTGTCCCCTCCCAACTCCTTGTGCACCCCCAGCCTGCTCACTGGTGGTGAGAGGAGCAGCAAATACCTTGACTCTATGTAAGCAATGCACAGCAGTATCTAAAACATTCCTGATTTATCAGCACTGCTTCCAGCACGTATTGCAAATATATCCCCATACCAACTACTATATGAAGAAAACTTACTCTACTTCAGCCAAACTCAGCACAATTGGTCATATAAGCCAAATATATAAGGACAAACAGAGACTTTTTACCCTACTGTTCAAACACTTTATGAAGACTGTATCATATTGTCCTCTAGAAAAGGATAACAGCATCCCAGTATAATACTTGGAAACAGCAATGTTAACTAATTCAAAGCTCCTCCCTCCCTCACACATACAAATCAGAAAAAATACCTTCAAAAATAAATGGCAGTAAAAGTACCTGAAGAATATAATCTGCTATTAATAAGTGCCCTAGGCAGTCTGGAACAACAAGAGCTGAACTGCTGAGTAACCATAATCAATAATACATCAGCAAAGATGTGGCTGATCTTTAAAATCCATAATGCTTGTTTGAATGGGGTTCTGGGGTCATGAAAAGCAACATGACCCAAATTGTATTTACTTCTTTATGCAGTAATCTAAAGATAACTTCAAATATTTGCTGACTTCCTTTTTATAATTTTTGGCCATTAAACGGAACATTATAAAAATCAAGTAAGATAATTGTATTCATTGTTGCTATTATATGCACATTAGATTCTTACAGCTCTTTGTAGGTTTTCCTCACCTTTTACCACCAGAGAATCATGCAGTAGTTTGGGTTAGAAGTGACCTCCAAAGCTCATCTAGTCCAACCCCTCTGCAATGAGCATCTGCATCTTCAACTAAATCCGACTGCTCAGAGTCACATTCAACCTGATCTTGAATCTTTCCAGGGACAGGGCATCCACCATATCTCTGGGCAGTCTTTTCCAGTGTTTCACCACCCTCACTGTAAAAAATTTCTCTTCCTTTTATGTAGTCTGAATCTTCCCTCTTTTAGTTTAAAACCATTATGTCTTGCCCTATTGCTACAAGGCCTGCTGAAAATCCTGGCCCCATCTTCCTTACAAGGCCCTTTTCAGTGCAGGAAGGCTGCTAAAAGGTCTCCCCAGAACCTTCCCTTCTCTAGACTGAACTGCCTCAACTCTCTCAGTCTTTCTTCATGAGAGAAGTACTCCAGCCCTCTGATAATTTTTGTGGCCTTACTTGGGACCTGTTCCAACAGGTCCATGTCTCTCCTGTGCTGATGACTCTCTGAGTTGGACACGGTTGGTCTCACCAGAGTAGAGGGGGAGAAATGCCTCCCTCAACCTGCTGGTCACACTCCTTTTGATGCAGCCCAGGATACAGTTGGCTTTCTGGACTGCAAGTGCACATTGCTGGCTCATGTCCAGCTTTTCATCCGCCAGTACTCCGAAGTCCTTTTTGGCAGGGCTGCTCTCAATCCCTTCATCCCCCAGCCTGCACTGATACCAGGGGTTGCCCTGACCAAGGTGCAGGACCTTGCACTTTGCCTTGTTGAACCTTATGAGGTTCACATCTCAAGCTTGTCTGGATAACTCTGGGTGGCATCCTGTTCCTCAGGCATGACAACCACATTACTCAGTTTGGTGTCATCTGCAAACTTGCTGAGTGAGCACTCAATCAAGCTGTGTCTCTGATTAAGATATTAAACAGTACTGGTCACAGTATGGACTCCTGAGGGACACCTCTTGTCACTGATCTCCATCCAGAAATCAAGCTGTTCACCACTACCCTCTTGATACAACCATACAGCCAATTCCTCATCTACTGAGCAGTCCGTCCATCAAGTCCCTGTATCTTCAATTTAGAGAGAAGTATTTTGGGGTGGGGACCATGTCAAAAGCCTTACTGAAGTCTAGATAAATGACATCTGTAGCTCTTCCCCTGCCCCTTGATGTAGTCACTCCATCACAGAAGGCTACTAGGTTGATCAGGCAAGACTGCCCCTGGTGAAGCCATCCTGGCTGTCTGAAATCATACTCCCTGTCCTCCACCTTCCCTAGAAGATATGCTGAGAATATATCCATCAAAAATAGTTCAGTTTTGCTGAAACTTCTAGGCAACATAAAATGACATAGCTTGAATGTTCACAAACTCACATCACTAAAATAAGGCATGTCATACTAGTCTAAAGGCCTAGTAGCAGCTATTGCTCATCCTCTTGCTCTAGGGGTATTGCAGTGTAGTCCTTCAAAGAGACAGAAAAGTCCATAAGCCTAAAATGACTATGTCTAAATAAAAGAGGAGTTCTGACAGCGTTAAACTCCTGTTAATACACCTGTAAGTCAATCATCTCTCAAATTCCAAGTATTCTCTGCTATCATTCACTTCCACAGGAGGCATTAGGATTTAGTAGAATCCAGCTCATAGTTCTAACAGCAAGTGGCATATCAAGAGAATATTATAGTCCATCACTGGGATTTTCAAATGCTGAGCATTTTTTTATGTAGCACCCCAGGTGTTTGCTGCTTAAAACATACTCTGCATGAGCATCTGCAGATGGCATGTCAACAGGGAGCCATCTAGGTTAGAATGCACTAGCATTCACTTTGGGAGCCCCGCTGGGACCCTAAATAAAACAACCCTCCCCCCTACCCAAACAACAACAAAAATGCACACACAACCCCCTCCTCCCCCCCAGCAAACACAACAACAGGATATAAATAAATAAATAAATAAAGTTAAAAAACATGTTGAATTAGCCAGTATGAAATCTTCTCATGTCCAGCAAATACAGTACCTGGTCCTGTAGTCCTTATTCAAGTAAATTGCCCCAATAAAAATAAACAAGGCAGGCAATTCAAGCAGACTACTACAAAGGTAGCATTCTCCATGCGTAACTCAACCATGAATAACTCAGTATAAATTAAGCTCAAGTAAGACCATTACTAACTATTTTCATATATAGTAGATTGATTTTCTTTCGCTATGAAAGGAGACTCTGGTTGCAGTGCTTCTAAAATGAAGACACAGCACACATTGATTTGATTGAAGCATGCTGCAGATGATATACCTACGTTTTGCCTCATACCACACGGGAGGGTGAGGAGCAGAATCTTCCCCATTGGAATTTTACACAGTTATGTACTGCATACCAAAAATCAGTTAAACGTGACAGAACTAAAAAGGAACATAAGAAACAAGGAAAAGTTATACAGGTATTTCCTGGTCCTGTAAGCTAATTGCAACATTTAGAGGCTCTAACTCCAGACAGGGGTTGTTCAGACTACAGACAACACTAGTATGACCAAAAGTATCAAATAGTCAATAACTGCAATTCATATGCAGGCTGCATAGGCAGGAGGCACATTATGAATAAATGGCACATAAATTGAGACCTATATGTGAGCAGAACACCAATTATGTTTGACAGACATACGTAAAGCACTGCCTACAGAAAGGCTTATATTCAGAGATTTATAAGAACAAATACAGAACTACAGTGTATAGATTATGTTGTCTTTCTGAGATAAAGAAATGCAACTACATTATGGAGAAGGAAAGCTGTTTTTTGTCAGCTGTAGACAAGACTCTATATAACTTCAAAGTAAGCATCAATGGTAGATTTTGATTCTCCTTTGTCACTTAAAAACACTTAGAGAGAAAAGCAGCTTAAACAATATGGAAGATTAAAATAAATTAGTTGTTAATTTTCCATACCTTAACATAGTCATTTAATAGCATGGAAACATCTCAAATCTAAAACTATTACACTCTACTGTGACACTCTAGACAGTAAAAGCTATTCTACCCACTACCATCATCACTTAACTTAATAACAATCTAAAATTAAGATAAACTGACTCTCTAAATACTTGAAAAAGATTATTAGAATGAACCATGATGGAAGAAACCAATTGCTTAAAAACTGTTTTTAAATAATTTGCATTATTACTGTTCACTTTCAAGAGTTACTTTATGAAAAACAATCCAGATATTTCCATCATAAAGTAATTGTTTATATCTGCAGCTGTCCCATAATCACATATTCCTTTTTAAAAAAAAAGTATTGCTTGCCAATGCTTATAAAAATTGGAACTGTTCTTGCATGTTAAAATGCAAAGCATTTAAAAAGCAGATAGAGATAAACCTGATATAATTTGTCAATGAATAGCAATTGTAAATTAAATTTACTCTAACCATTAGTCAGTTGTTTTATATAAGGTGTAGTCCCAGTGGTGTTTTTGTTGTCACTTTTGTTGGTCCAATATATTACCTAGTATTTCCTGTTAAAGTCAAACAATTCTTTTTAAAAAATTATAAACAGTGTCTACCACAGAGAATCACTAGTTTATGAGAACTGCTTTGCCTAGTCTCAACACTATAATTGGAATATACCCTAAAAAAAACAGCCTTAGCTTATGTTTACATGTAAAACCTTGTTGCATGGTAAGTAAATGAAAAGTCTTTTCAGACAGAGGCTATTTGACTCTCTGTGGGCAACCCATAATACAGAGATTAGAAGCAAACTTTAGCACTTGCATGTTAAGTTTTACTGATTGTCCTGGGTTCAGCAGCAGCAGCCATTTTTCTCCTTAGTAGCTGGTGCAGTGCTGTGGTTTTGACTTTCAGCCTGGGAACAGCGCTGATAACACCGATGTTTTTTGTTGCTGCTCAGTAATGTTCACTCTGACCAAGGACTTTCTGAGTCTCATGCTCTGCCAGGGATGAGGGGAAGCCAGGAAGAAGCAGAGACAGGACACCTGACCCAAACTAGCCAAAGAGGTATTCCATACCACAGCACGTCATGCCCAGTATATAAACTGGGGACAGTTACCCAGAAGGGCTAGATCCCTGCTCAGTTGGGCTGGGTATCGGTCAGCGGGTGGTGAGTGGTTGTATTCTCTTCCCTTGTTATTTCCCTTATCATTATTATTGGTGGTAGCAGTAGTGATTTGTGTTATACCTTAGTTACTGGACTGTTCTTATCTCAACCCCTGGGAGTTACATTCTTTCAATTCTCCTCCTCATCCCTCTGGGAGCTGGGGGAGGAAGAACAGGGGGAGTGAGCAAGTGGCTGCGTGGCTCTGAGTTACTGGCTGGGCTTAAACCATAACACCGATACTGAGCAAAGAATTAAAGTGTGTTGAAATAGGAGTCTCCTCTGAAGAAGGACTGTAGAAATACAGATGTTGAAAACTGTGTTCATTGCCACTTTATATAGTGATTACATCAGACATGTAGTATACCATTTACAGCATGGTTCTTTGGGTGCCAACCCTGCAAATGACTTCTAGTTTGCCCTGCTTGTGCATCGTTACACGTTTTCAGAAGTTTTAACCTCTTCCTTATGCATCTGCAGCACCAAGGGTTTCAAAAACAGAGTTATTTCTCAGTTAGGCCACAACCAGAAAGGCATAAAAACACCAGAGTCCTCCAGTCTACTGAGATGCACAAAGTTAAGATTTACGAATACGTACAGTACTGAGCTGAAGCCCAAGACAAAAACAGGGAAAACCCCCATAATTTTTCATGGCTGCCTTGAAGTGGTTTTTGAGAGGAAAAATTGTACTGCCTCAGCAGCTTGTTTCTTATTTTGCTAATGCTATTGAAAACCCAAGTTTGCCAAGCTAGGAAAAATCACATTTGACTCAGTCCTAGCAACAAATAGCAAACAGAAGTAAAGGAACAAGCTGCAAGATTTCTATAAGCTTCAATAGACTTCAGATAACAAATTTGCTTTGCTTTTTTAATTAAACTTAATAATGACAGCCCTCCTTCATTGAGCAAACTCATGGAGTGTAGATATGACCTACAGAGTAATCACTGGAATGCTGTTATTTAATGATCTGAGATTCCATTGTTCAGTTAAAAAAGTGGACCATCTACCTTCATGCACATTCAGAAATTCAACATATTTTTGCTGCATATGATTTGAGCTAAATATGCATAAGAATATTTCAGTCAACTTTGCCAGTTCAAATTCTTTGAACTGATTAATAGTTCTAAAGGTAAAAGAACAGGCAGCATGCCATTTCTTAATCTCCTTTTCCTATCCTTCCTCCTATTTCCTTATGGAAAAAAAAGAAGTAGTAAATCCCAGCCCAGAAGAACAAATTTTAACATCTCTTTATATACTTTACACATTGTTGCCAGTTTATTTTGGTTTTGTTTTTTTCAAATGAATCATAGAATCATAGAATAGTTAGGGTTGGAAAGGATCTTAAGATCATCAAGTTTCAACCCCCCTGCCATGGGCAGGGACACCACACACTAAACTATGTCACCCAAGACTCCATCCAGCCTAGCCTTGAACACCGCCGGGGATGGCGCATTCACAGCTTCCTTGGGCAACCCATTCCAGTGCCTCACCAGCCTCACAGTAAAGAACTTCTTCCTTATATCTAACCCTAAACTTCCCCTGTTTAAGTTTGAACCTGTTATCCCTTGTCCTATTGCTGCAGTCCCTAACAAAGAGTCTATCTCCAGCATCCTTGTAGGGCTCCTTCAGGTACTGGAAGGCTGCTACGAATGAATGAAAATATATTTACTACAAAGCACTAGGAAATTTACATTTCATTTTTATTATATTACAGAAATAACCATTATGGTGTGAAATAGACATAAATTAGAAAGTACATACTGAGCAACACACGCTACCTAATAAAAGTCAGTCAGTACTTGTCCTCCATTCGGCTGCTGAAACAGCAAATGTTCTGTCCTGTCTGTACTCTGGGCAAGAATCTTACAGAAAAAGAACTCCTTAACAAAACTAAATATTATGATTTCACTTACTTGATGTGAATTTAATAGACATATTTATATGTTAATTCAGTGACAATTTTTCTATGTTAAATTTCTATACACTTACTCTAATATTTCTCTATTTCTGTATAAACCATTTTTAACAACAAATTATAGATCAGAATTTTGTATTTCTAATTTAGCTGTTTGCTCAAGGTGCCATTTACTCCATTTTCAACAGTGTAATTCATGAATGTATACAAGGACGAGAAAATCAGCATTAAAATCCTCAATCTAGTAGAAAGTGAATTTGGTAATTAAAACCAAAGAAAAACGTATTTGGTTTGGGCAATACTGTCTTCATAGTCATTGGCTGAATACATCAATTTATGTCCACAGCAGCCCTGTCAGTTTAAAAGCATGTCTATCTCAGTAGTGTGAACCAGGGGGGCTGAGACAAGGTAATAGTTCTCTGCCTCTCTGTTGCTGTAAGGAGAAGGTTTTGTTCCCCACCTTCCTTCTAGACTCACTCTGCTCAGCCCAGACCTTGACCAGCACTAGCTGTGACATCACATCATCTTCTTGATTCCATTCACAAGCCCAGCACAAAATTAACCATCTTTCTGTAAGTTGGGGTAGTTTTTTGTTTGTTTGGTTGGTTGGGTTTTGGTTTTTTTTTCTTGGCTTAGTAAGTTGAACTGACTCAAGGATAGGTAAAGATAAAAGCTACAGCTGACACCAGCTGTGCAGATAAGCCCAGAGAGCAAGAGGAGAGGAATGAAGATGAAGGAGAAAATGGAATATTCCTTTTAGCTGCAATAAGATCGGCTTGAGCTCATGAAACAACTTTGAAATGTCACTGGTGGAAAACCAAGATAACATTAAGAAAAATTCCAGCTGAAACAGACTAAAAGCCAATGTCAAACACTGTGAGCTTGGAGAAACAGTCCTCTCTGTGATCTTTTGAGGGCAAGAAGTGCTTCAGCTAGCACTAAGAGAAAAGGCAACTGTATTTACCTACAGTAAGAGGTATAGGCAGCCACTGAGCAAAGATGTGAGCTGTGTTGTTTACTGCAAATAAATAGATACAGAGATGGCAGTAGCTACAGACAAGTGACATATTTAGGATGGGCAGGAGGATTTTGAAGTATCATTTTGAATTTTGAAACTGCATCCAATTGCGTATCACACTCATGATTAGGTTTTCTGAGGCTGGGTTTTGTTTTTTATTTTAAACCTTAGATACATTTTTAAGTTTGTAAAACAATACTGTGAACAAATATTTTCATAATGCATACTATCTTTTGCTTTGAAAGCAGGCTACAGATGATGATGAAAAGCACTAAGACACTTTTTTGATAGGGTGTGTCAACAAAATAGGTATTTACGAGCAACAGGAAGGCTTCTAAATGATGAATACAAGCGCATTTGCAAATCCTTCTGAGAAGGACCAAACAGTGTAAAGAAACATCTTAAATTTTATTTTGCCTTTAATTTAGTATTTCAAATCCAACTTAAGCTGATAGTAGAGGCAAATAACTACTACTATCTGCTGGCTCCTGAGCAGCCTATGCAAAATGAACTGCTAGTTTTAGACCTGTTTATATTAGATAAATTCTCACTTTGTAAAACTCACCTCTCTAACCAAACAGCTTTATCAGCAACCTGCGTCCTCAGCATACAGAAACAAAAACTTATTAATCATAAATTAGCTAGTTCTTTCCTGTCAGTGCAGGAACAGGGTTGCTGCTGATGAACTGTATTGCATTATGCCTAACCTATTCCTGAAGTACTCATGTTTTGTCTAGGGGCTTCTACACAGCGAGGAACAGTCTTTTCCAGTATTTCCCAGGTGGCCCAGATCTAAGTGTAGTAGAGGATTTCACAATTAGTCTATAATCTCATGAGATGCAGCCTAAATTTCTCTTCTTCTTAACTCAATCACATTTTTTTAACTTAAACTCTCTACATAATTCTTGCCTTTTCCATTATCTGAATTACAGTAAAGTTTGTAATGCCTTCTCCTCCCCCTGTACATCATAAAACAAAATGTTTCAGGTTTCCAGGTTTTTTGTTTGTGTGTTTTTTGCTGGTTTTGGTTTGTTGGGGTTTTGGTTTTGTTTTGTTTTTTTGTTGTTTTCTCTTTTGTTTTGGTTTATATTTTTGTTGGTTTTGTGTTGTTGGTTGCCTGGGGGGGGGGGGGGGTGCAGGGTAGGGGTGATGATTTTCTCATCCCAACTTCACATCTCACTGGTAGCTTTGAGATTCATTTCCTATTTATATTTCTTATCTCCCAGACTCCACCAGATCACATGACAGACTGACCCTCGAGGTGGATGTTGGGGTACAGACTCCCTCTAGGAGCCATAATCCCCATTGCAGGACTGCCGTATGGCTTTCACTAAGGGATACCAGACATGAAGCCCAGAACTGAGGCAAGCTGCAATGCTTGCAGAGTGTGCCACTATGAGAGTCATTGGTGCAACACCGGGAGGAAGAGAGGAAAGAAACAAATTTTTCATTACTACAACTACAAAGTTAGACAAGTCCACTGGGTTTTCCCAGCTTAAGATAAAAGCTAGGTCCCTGGCACAGCTTCCTGTTCCCTCTTTTTCCTAAAATACTGCTTCATCAATAACTCTGGTTTAAAATGCTGAATCTGCTGTATGAATAGAACTGTGCCAAAACCACTGAAGCCTCCAAAACCAATTCAGGCACCTTACCCATTCTTCTCTCTCAGGCACTCCACAAAAATTATCTCTGACCCTGATCTTAAAGATAATCTGCAAAGGTTTTGCTGAAAATTAAAAGCTTGTTTGAGGTCCCTTAGGAAGATTAAAGTACACAGCTTCTATAAATGGAATTACTGCAGTATTAAAATAAGATGTGAGGGACAGACCGCCAATTACTTTACACCTTCCCCTGGGACACAAAGCTGTGGAAAAAGCAAGAGGCAACTCAGAGAGCCCTCAGCTGCCTTTATCTTAGGGGCAGCCAGGAACCTGCTCAGTCTCCACATGATGACCCCATGCCGGGTGTACTGGCTGAAATCCCGTCGATGGGGATCAAAGGGGAGTCATTCCCATCCTGTCTGTCATGGCCCTACAAAGCCCAGCATGGACTGCAGGCCCTGGCAACATCCCTCTCTTCTTTCCACACCTTCCTGCTTTTCTGTTTCGGAGGCTGGGAGTCAAGTCAGCACCTAGCCACTGCATCAGAGCCATGCAGGCGTGAAGGAGTCTTGGTAGGACAGGCCTTTAGCTTTCCCCACCAGACAGTTCTCATGGGCAGGAGGTGCCTCTAAAATACCCTATACCTAATTCACCCCCTCCAGAGATCCCTATAAATATTTCCTGAAGACCTGAATTTTCCCTACTTGCCTTGAAGAGACGTTGGAACACAGTCAGATCCCATCCTACCTACATCTGGAGTCTCTTCCTCATTTTCCTCAGTTTTGGTTCTTTTTCCTCCCCTTTTCACTTTTTAAATTCAACCTGACTCAACAATTTACAACATTCTTCACTGCTCTGCACCTTGTGGAGCCCCATCTGTGTGTGCAAAATGCTTCCAAATCCAAATGTTAGTGCTCTGTATTGCAGTTTAACTGCTGGAGTTTTGAGGGTTTATGGTTTGGGGAAAGGAAAACTATCTCTGTCTCCCACAGAGGGGAAAACAAACCTGTTCTTTCCGTTTAGGCTTCTTAAGTATGGGATTTAATGGAAGGAAAAAACAGTTATAAAAGGGTAATATATATATATATATAGTATAGTGGTAAAGGAATGGAGAAACACTGCTGGAAAAGAAGGAATTACAACAGCAACATAAGTCCAGCTGTTCAGTTCCCTTGCTGTGTTAATGGCAGTGAAAAAGAACAATTCAGACCCTATCTTCTGCATGTCTTGCAAAAAATGGGAATCCAGCAACCCTGTTACCACAGGCTGCCACGGCTGCGCATTTCAGCATCTGTGATACACGCCCTGTGCCATTTATCCAGTGCTTGAGCCCAAGTGCCTCATAGGTTATCTATCATGGGCCATTCACTGATGTGGCACCAGCATGAAATCTGCTTTATAGTGTCTGCAAATGCGAAGTCAGCTGTAACATGACTGTAGCAGTCACCTTGTAGCACCAGGTTTTACTTTTTTTACTTTTTTTCTCCAGCTGTGAAACAGCTCTAATTGAAAATGAGTTAAGTTCCCTTTGAATTTAAGGGAACACACGTGTTTTAAGTAGGGGCCAAAAAGTTGGGAGAGGAATGTAGAAAATTTAAGCAAACATCATTTAGAAATGCTGATGTGGGCTTGAAGCTGACTGCAGTTTTGCTCGGCAGAAATTACAACAGCCTTAGTCTAAAGCTGTCCTTCAACTACTAGCACCATTAAAGGAGCAACCCGAGCAAGCCCCAGCCACCATCTCCTACAGCCACTCTTCCTAGTGGTGCTGCTGCAAGAAGTGAGCAATCACTCCCTCAGGCACAGAGGCTCATGTCTAAGGAAATGTCTCAAAGTGCTGTGCACCCCATCAGCACAGCCTGAAGCAGTACCTGCATGCGGCAGAAACCATTTTACTCTGGATAAGATATTGGAGAAGGAAATTAAGGGAGACAGTTAAACTGTCAACTTGAGGTTTGAAGTGGGGGGGGGGTGTCTACTTTGGAATGAAAATCTGACTAGAGTTGCACAGTCAACTGTTGACTTTTCTTTCAAAATTTCCCTACAAACTGTGGAAGGGGGCCAGACACCAGCTTCAGCAATTCATGCTTGATCTGTTATGGGAACTGTGTGTGCTTGTCATAATGAATATTTTCCTTGAGTCAGAAGAAGATGGGGAAATCCAAGAATTGCAGAGAATGAAGGAAAATGGATTTACAGGGCAAGCTGTAATTGTTGTGCTACAGAAATTAAAGGGGTTTATGCTACTGTTTCATTACAAATCTAAAGGCTCTTTTCTTAAGGCCAATGGAGACTTTCAAATTGAACTCTACCTGAACTACAGTAATTGTTTGTATGATGGTTAAAATGATGCAATGCAGCATATTCTGAAATGTGCATGTAATTTATATTAATTGTACAGCATACTAACCTTTTAGAGCCTGCAGTGAGGCTGTAGCTCTGTGGCAATACATCATATAGTGAGGCAGGAGAAACAAGTTCAGGGTTAGCCTATCAGTGACTTGAGCTTTCCAGCACATATGGGTACCAATAAAGACAACAAATTTCCTTGGTCCTCACTGATAAGCTGCAAGATCTGTCACTACTCATGATCTTGAGTGAGTCATAGCAGCAGAAGGCTCTGACAAGAGCCTTTTGGTCCATTTTCACAGATATAATTAGTCATATCTAACTGAATGTTGGGGTTTAAACCCTAGCCAGACAGCTTGCTCACTCACTCCCAGTGAGTGGTGCTGGGCTGAGAGCAACCGAGCCCCCCCCCCCCCCCCCCCCCCCAGGGCTCTCCCCTTCCCCGCTCCCGTGAGGGATGGGGAGGAGGACCGAACGAGTGCAGCTCTCACGGGCTGAGACAAGAACAGTCCAGCAACCAATGTACAACACAAATCACCACCGCTACCACCAACGACAACAATAAGAGAAAATAACAAGGGAAGAGAATACAATACCACTCGCCAAGAAAAGAGTCCCACCCGGAAGCCCATGCCCTTCCAGGTAACTCCCAGTTACATCCTGGGCATGACGTGCTGTGGTATGGAATACCTCTTTGGTCAGTTTGGGTCAGGTGTCCTGTCTCTGCTTCCTCCCGGCTTCCCCTCCTCCCTGGCAGAGCATGAGCCTCACAAAGTCCTTGGTCAGGGTAAAAATCACTTGGCAACAACCGAAAACATCGGTATCACCAGCACTGTTCCCAGGCTGGAAGTCAAAACTCAGCACTGCACCAGCTACCACGAAGGAGAAAAATGACTGCTACTGCTGAACCCAGGATACTGAATAAAAATGAAAATAATTGACAAAATGGGTTTCTCAGAACTCATTTCAAAAACCACTAGGGCTCTTATTGTATAAGCAGGCTCCATTGAAGTCAATAATTTCACTAACTTACATAAGCTGACAACTGCCCATTGAATTTAATGGGAAATTATATCCTTTCTATAGATTTTCTCTACTGCCCATAATTACAGTTCTCACATTCTACAGGATGATTCAATGATCAGCCTTCTGCTTCAGACCTTTTCTTATGAAGGGTTTCAGCCCACCATTTTGGAAAGTAAGTAAATGAGAGAGATTCAGATCAGCTTTTAGACTAAGTACAACCCAAAACTTACTACTTATTGCTATATAACATCCAAAACATTACATTCACAGAAAAAATTTCTTGCACTTAATACGTGAGCAAACATGGACTCCAGAAGAATGGCACTGGCCATCAGGGAGATCCGACTGGGTACAGGAGCCTCCTTGTGCAGCTCAAATAGCCACAATCTACAGTTCAATCTACATTATTTTTCAAAACCAGCCAAATTTGCACTTTAAAAATTACAAATTTGTATTTAAAAGTTAAGAAAAAACTATATCAGAAATCTTTTACAGATTTCCAAACACATTCAGAGGTCAAAAAAAGCTTGGAGTTTTATTGGGAGTATAGTTTTAACTGGGGCCGAATACACAGGAAAAGTAATTTCTTCATAGATGGGGAAAAATAAATTTTAGAACAGAACCTTAGATTATATCCGTCAAATTACACTGATCTACTGATCAAAGATAAGACTTTATTAACTTGAGACAAAATGGTGGAATTCATTTTTAAAAGATACTGCAAAACCTATGCAGAGAGCAGCCCCTCCAGCTCTGTGAGAAGTAAAAGCTGTCTCTTCCAGGGTAGTTGCAGAGCCATTCGTCATTAATTTAGAAAACTCTTCTCAAGCTACTGGGACATGCTTTGCAAAGAACTTTAGTGCCTTTAGAACACTCTTAAAGATATTAACCTCTATATTTGATGTTACAGTGCTCCATAGGTAAGCCTGGGACAGAAGCACCTCATTCCATGGTGCGCATCCCCAATGTGCTGTGACAAAAATGATCACCCCAAGACAGCAGTAGTGTTCAGACATCTTCCCTTTGTGTTACACTCTCATAGCACCAGCAATATTAATCCACCTTTCCTTCAAGTAAAGCAGGATCCTGCTTTTTGAAGTAGTTAGGCATGTATTAAAACAACAAACAAACAAGCAAAAAAGCCACACACACACACACAAAAAGACCAACCCACAAAACAAAACAATGTTAAAAGAGTACATATAACAAAAAATAAACAAACCCTTCAGCAAGCTAAGGATGAGTGTGTAGGCTGATTGAGATCAATGGTAAAACCCAGGGTACTGAAGTAGTAATTAAAAATAAACAAACAGGAGATAAAAATAGAATTTAGACAAAATATTTTCTCAAAGTTTATGCAGTAGACAAGCACCCTATCAAAAACAGCAGGAGAAGAAATTTCTTTCTATTTTAAGTAAAATGAGATTCATTCCCTGTAAAAGGCAAGATGCAAACTCCAATTAAGCCAATTATCAAAGACAGACTAAATTCCAATTTTTGAGGTTTGTAAATACTTCTGAATATTGAAATTCAGAATTCAGAAACAGCCTGGTATTAGCCCTGCACATACACCAGTTACATCCTCCTCTGTCACCTAAAAGACCAGGAAGAGTATGATGCTAAATACTTTATTCTAGCTCATGTACCTTAGCTATTTAACACAAAATCAAAATGTAAGTTCAAGTGCCTTCTACCTAAATGACGGGCCCTTGAAAATGAGAGAGTATATTAGGGCACATCATTAAAAAAGCACAAATAAGCTGTAAATTTTGCTTTAATTCTCTCATTTTCTGTACTTTGAGGAGCACAATGATCATGCACTCCCCAGGAGTAACTTGTACTTGTTACCCCTCTTTTACATGTGACTCCAACTTTTTTGTAACTACCCTTTATGTACTGGAACATGGTGAGGAGGTCTCTCCAGAGCCACCTTTTCTCTAGGCTGAACACACACAGTTGCAGGGAGGGACAGATAAATTCAGCATCTTTGGTAACACTATTAGGTTATTTTGCTCTATCTACATTAATACTCATATCGTTCCAGCTAAGCTATAGCTATTACTGTTCCATATCTTAAGGGGGTTCCTTGGGAAATATTCCTGTTAAACAGCTGTGTTAAAGTACTGCATCCCAGCCAGTTTAGATGCACCATAAGTCAATTTTACATACAGATAGAACTTTTTCTTTCTGGACGCTCTTTAAGTTTTATATAAAATCCACCACAGATCTGAGGTGGAGTGTGAACAGCAGCAGAGGGCTATGGGCCACAAAAGGAAAAGACATTTAGGGCAGCAATAGCAGAGCCAACTGTAATTCACAATTGAGCACCTTAATAGCCAGAGTTTTCATGTTCTGGTCTGAAAAATCTGTTCAATATACACAGCTTCTCTTCAATAAGATCAGGGCTCTGAAATAAGCCAAACCTACCTACTGCTTAGCTGGCACTGAATTTGCTGAAGTATTATTCAGACGCATACCTATTAACAAACTTGAAAAGCGCAAGCCTTACTGAGGTCAATAAGAATAGGGATATTCGACAGAATATAGGGAGTTTTTTCATTCACTCAGTCTTGTCTGTATCAATGAGAGAAGGAGCTCTTGGGCACTGCTTTCACAGTAAAATTTGTGTGTGGTTTTTCATTACTATCACTAATATCCTCCAATTTCTCTAAAATCATTTTGACCAAAAATAGAGTTGTGATTGTAAAATGTGGGTAATGAGAAATGTTTTATCCTAAATATGAAAACATACCAGTGATAAAGCACAAATTGTTTCAGAATTGATGGAGAGCAGCTTTGAGTAAGTATTGTTGAAAAGCCCAGTCACCCATGTTGCAGAGAGCCAGCTGGCAAGCTCAAGGGGTGATGGCTCTCAGGAGGGTTTAGTGCTCTGCTCCAGCTTACAACTGTCCTGTCAGCAGTGAAGATCTCTTGGATTTTATCTATGACCTGGGACCACAAGGTGTCCTGGGTTCAGCAATAGCAGTCATTTTTTTCTCCTTGGTAGCTGGTGCAGTGCTGTGTTTTTGACTTTTGGCCTGGGAACAGCGCTGATAACACTGATGGTTTTAGTTACTGCTCAAATGTTTTAGTCTAGCCAAGGACTTTGTGAGCCTCATGCTCTGCCAGGGAGGAGGGGAAGCCGAGAGGAAGCAGAGACAGGACACCTGACCCAAACTAGCCAAAGAGGTATTCCATACCACAGCACGTCATGCCCAGGATGTAACTGGGAGTTAGCCGAAAGGGCACTCTCTCCTTGGTCAGGCTCGTTTCAGCGGGTGGTATCGTTTTCTCTTCCCTTGTTATTTCCCTTACCATTATTATCATTGGTGGTAGCAGTAGTGATTTGTGTTATACCTTAGTTACTGGACTGCTCTTCTCTCAGCCCATGGGAGTTACATTCTTTCGATTCTCCTCCCCATCCCTCGAGGAGCAGGGGCGGGGAAGGTAAGAAGATGTGGGGAGTGGGAGAGCGACTGCCTGATTTACGGCTGAGCTTAAACCACGATAAAAGGCCAGATTCCAAGGAGAGCCAAAAGGCTGCTTAGAGAAGTTAGAAGTGTTCAAGTCAGCAGGAATTGATTTAATTTAGCTCATTTTTAATCGTCAGGGACTACCTGACACTACATTCCCAGCCTCTAATGAGTGGGTTTTGGGAATTTAGAGAAGAATGGCCATATCCCAGAGGAAGGGCATGCAGTTACTGAAACAGTTCACAGTTAGAGGCTAGACTTGTGAGACTGAATGTACTTTTTTTAAGCAGGCACCATGTTTCAGCTGTTGCAGTTCTGTGGTGGTTTTTTTTTGTTTTGGTTTGGTTTTGAAGTGTTGGTAAAGAATAATTATGTTACTAACAATCTGGAATAATGGAATTACCCAAGCATGTGCTGGAATGTGAAACAAAAGTACAAGTAATCTCAGGATCCAAAAGTTAAACTAATCCATGGAAGCACGAGAAACTAATGCTGGTTACGTGACAGCTTACTACAGGACTGTTGCGTCTCCTTACTGCGTATATTGTCTTCTTCAAGACCCAAGACAGTAAGTCTGATCAGATATAGCCGTTTAAGTGTCCTGTCAATGATAATGGTCCACAAAAACAATCCAGCAATACAGTAAGTTATAGGTCAATTCACTTGAACAAATGAATTGAGTTTTCACTAGTCTGAGGAGAGCCAAAACCTCAAATCTGTGAGTTGGTGGGATACATTGGTATTTCTTATACAATTTTGTCATTTTGCTGTTGGAAATTTTAGTTCTTGAGAAGATTCAAATGAAGTATAAAAAAAGAAATTACTGCACCAGTCCACATTGTGCAACTGCTAGTGTCAGATACCTTGCCTGAACTAACATCCTCTAGCCCGAAAGCACCACTTTAAATCTCAGCGTAGTATTTTCTGTAGTCTTCATAACACACTTGTATCCTTGTCAAAGTATGTAGCTATGTATGAACTTGGCAACATAAAAAATTGGAGTAACATAGGCCTATATTAAATTATGCATAATACAAGAGCAAGTGGCAGATGGCATTGTAGAGTATGCTGAGATAGTGGTATTTATACAATAAGCATTAAAATAAATGTGTCTAGATGAACGAGGTTATTTGCAGGTATGACGCACCTAATGCTGAAATAAATGTTTATTTTCAGGTTGTATGCATCATGCACAGGTTATTTTAGACACTGTATCTGTCAGATTGAAGATTGATGTGACGCAGAAATGCAGACACCAGTAAAGGGAGCTCACAGGAGCATGTAGAGGAGAGATGAGTATTAAGGAGACAAAGGCTTCATAAAACAACAGCATGGAACAAAAAAAAAACCCTATCTTGACATCAGGGAAAAGAGGAGGGACAAAGGGAGGTGGCAAAATGCTTGAAAAATGAAATCAGGAGATTAAGAGACATGTCTTCGGGGAAAAAAAAAGAATGCAAGAAATAAAAGCAGCTGCTATAGAACGTGACAAACTCCTGGGAGAGGGAAAAATCCTATGACTTATGTTTCCCTCCAGCCCTTCACTCTACTCTCTTAGTAATGTACATGACAAAGGAAAATGGCAAGACCTGAACATGGAAAATACCGTAGCAAATCAGACCAGTGTCCAGCTTCTCCAGCACTCTACAAGTCCTCCCTATTTGGACTTGCACTAATATCTTGCTATTGAAGTGAGCAGTTGAGGTGCAGGTCCCTTCCACTGCCTGAATAAAAATGATGCGTAACAACCAGTGCAAATAGGGTATAACATTGCCTTAAACTACCTTGTCAACAGGTTTTTGACCTTAAGTATTGTTGCCCTAAATAGATACTTGTGTCCCTCTGGTTATAAAAGAGGGTAAAGATGCACTCACAAAAACCTCCCACGTTTTTGTGATAAGCAGCCGAGCTGTAGGAGGAGACAGGTCACATTACATTCTGTAGGGTTTTACTTGGAAGAAATTAGAATAATCACATGGGAATAAAAGGAAGCATTTGAGAAGGGTGGCTGGTTTGGAAAACTTGCTGGGCATAACAGTGAGACTTGGATCATAAAGAATATTAATGATGGAAGAAGAACACAAATACCACAGCTTCTGAATGGAAAGGCAAAGTCCCTCTCTGCAGTGTTTCAGACACACTAACAACCCTGCATGTTTTAACTGTTGTCCAGCCTTTCTCACTTAGTGATAATGCCGCTGCTTAATTTATCAGGCATGTAGCGCAGACCTTTCAGGTAAAGAGGTGAAATGTCTATGACAAATTAAGGATTTTTGTTTTCTTTTAAACACATCAGAAATAAAATGAACTTGAAGTCTCAGTCCACTGGTGCTTTTAGAAGCTCCTCAAATAGTCTATTCCAATTCCACAGCAATTGTATAAAACAAAATGAATAGCACAAATCCAGCAAATATATCTCCTGCCAAGATGAGCTCTCCTGTTTTAAAATCTTTTATAGCATCTAATGTATTTATTTGCATCAAGAGGGCATTACGCCAGTTAACATCTGTGTTCTCTAGAGTTGGTAATTCTGCCTCCCATAACTAGTCATCAATTCTGCATGAAAATACACAACTGTCTTTCCACTATAGATTCTATGTGCTGCTTAATTTTTCCATGCACATTTAGAGAAATGTTTACTGAAATACTTCTCTATAAAAATACATAGAAAGGAAAGGGAGATTTAAATGTCTTTGGATGCCCTGCCCCTACCTCGGGTTGTCATTTATAGACCTTTGGATTCAGGTCAGACATTCCATTATAAAAAAAATTAAAGACAAAATCTTCTGCTAATATAAATTGACATAGCTTCTTTGAAACACAGAGAATATTTCCCAGATGTCTATCAGCTAAAGATTTAGTCCTGAAAGCCTGAGGCAGTTCACAGAATGCAAATGAAGGATACATATATCTAATGTGGATTAAATTACCTCAAATAACAATAAAATCAAAGCAGGTGTATCCTCCTCAAAAACAGGCATAACAAATTTTATAAGTAGTACATAATTTTCCCAATATAAAGTAACTTGAAAAACTAGATGCCAGAATTGTAAACACATTTAACCTCTCTTCAAATTTAGGTGCCTGAATACCTGTCAGTATTTAGCATTAAACAGCCAGGAAAGAAGCCCATTATTTCCATATGAGAAATTATAAACAAGAATCAAAGTCATAAGAGACAAAGAGAGGAGTTGAGATTTGGGCCAAGGTCACAAGCAACTTCATGGATCAAAGGCAAAAAATGTGCCAAGCAAAATTATGTAATTCATTACGATGTAATGAAAGAGCCAGTTTTGTTTTCAGCATCATCAAAAACTTTTCTTCCTCTGCTGAGACTCCTGCCAGCCTGACCAACCCCAGAAAGTAATTGCACAGCACTGCTAATTGACAGCATCCTCAAAGTCTGCAAGCTAAAACTCTACCTAAAGCACCTAAATCTCTAACTCTCAGTCCTAATATTTAGTTATTGCAATGACTGACTTGTCAATGTCTATGTCCGCTGGACCTGTTTTTATGAGAAGAGCTTGCACTTCTAACTATACCTTCTATGAAGGATTACATTGTAATTAGAAGTCGACACAAGAACTCTATTTGCATGTAAGCAGCCATTAAATTGAACCTGCTAGCATGGTCTGATGATTAACCTTCTAGTTATTGAGCTAACGATTGCCTAAATGTGAGGTAATTCATAATGGCCACTTACAAAAAATTTGTTGAGTATTAGCAGAAGGATGACTGACCACTTTTTACCACTGCATTCAGCATTTGCAGGGTACATTTTATTATCTGAATTTTTCCCCAAGACCCTTTATGACTTGCATGATTGGGATCTATGCCTTGGTTTCTGCATAGCTTCAATTGTACAAGAAAAAATAATATAACAATTCAGCAATGAGAACAAGGAATTTCAGTAGAAGTGCCATGTGCTCTGAATATCCACAGGAGAAGAAACACCTTTGATGAGGTCAAGAACATGCCCAGCTTTTCATCAAGAAAACACATAATGTTTTTTACTTTCTTGGGAGGTTTGTGAGCCAAATTATAGTTTCATTGGTATTGTCAAACACAGTACTCAGGTTTCCAGTTTATTAGTTAGAGGAAGTCATTTTATTTATTTGCTGTGGTTACTGGTTCTTCTTTTTTCCTTCAGATTTCTCTTTGGCTCAGTGTTTTCACTTGAAACTGCTCATATTTTGGACAAGAAAACAGATTTATTTTCTATGATATGCTTTCAATCGGTGATATCAGAGAACAAGTAGAAGAATGTGATATAGGTTTCAGGTTACATGCAGCAGCCAATATTCTAGGATTAATGTCTCAATTAAATGGAAGTATAACTTCAATATTCTTTTCAAAAATGTGTATCAAATCACACTGTCTTTCTCCTTTCTGGCAAATGTTTTAGTTATTTTACAGACCAGTGAAGTTCTGAGAGTCAGGTTGTTTTCTGTCTCAATCACAACAGAGTAGACTTAATTTTCAAGCTTGTATACATACTGTTTTCTTGCAGGAAGATTTATAGCAGTCCAACTTCAGTCAATACCTTAGTTAAAAAAACAACAGAGCTTTCAAACTGGCTATGACTGTAAACTACTCTTTACTTCACTGTTCAGATTATTAACTCGATTCATTCTTTTGTCTTGAAATCACCACCTTATAGACAGTCTTTATAGATAGTTCTATAGAGGGCTAAAGGGGAACCGTTCAGCCAATGCACCTTTTGCCTTCCCAGCCTCAATATAAATACTGAAAAATGTTTCAATTTGTCTCATATATTTAAAACAGGAAAACAGCTGCACTCTTACACAAAATGGCTATTGTTGATTTTTTTGGGGGGTTCTCACTGTATAACCCAAGAATCAAAAGCTAATGAGCTAACCCCAAGTAACTGAGAAATCCTTGGGGGGGGGGGGGGGGGGGTTGGTTCCTCACTCTTTCTAAACACTCAACTATGGCATTCAGAGACTTTTACATTTAAAAAAAAAAAAAGTATTCCATATTCTGTCTTGATTTTAAGATATTCTCCCACACACCTGAGTCATGGTCAAGCTGTTTAGCCTAAATATAGTGTGATTAATATAAGTAGCAAGTTAAATTGTTCTTCTCAACCAGGATATTTTAACTCCATCTATATGTTTTCCAGTTACCCGAAGACCTGAACGTAAAGAGAAGTGAACTAGTGAGAGCCATTGGAATAGTTTGGCAAGGACTGATGCCGAACTTATAACAGACTTACTTCTTCATAATGCAGACAGCAAGAACAGGCACTGCCATCCGCCCTAGAACTGGAATTCAAAGCCCCTCAATACATTTGATGTTCCTTCTCAGAACTTTAAATTCTCCAGGTTGCCCCTAAACACAAAATAACACAAAACTTCTATTGTTCATTTTATAGCTAAATATTTCAGCATTGTAGCTTGTTGTTTGAATAGTAATTAAGTATTTCTTATCTGCTTTTGAGTGTTACTTTTCTTATTCAAACACTTCTTGTTATTGAGCATATTGAGGTATATTCCTGGCTTCCACACTACAAACAATTAATTTGGCAGATGCTGCACCTGTCACTGTTTTGTGTGTCTCCATAAAAGAACAGAAAATTGCATTGGTGCAAATGTCTCTGTTGATCTGCTTCTATCATCAATACCTTCTTTACAGTTTACGCTGGCATCCATCAATTTTCACTGCATTCACACCAGATGATATAGAAACACCATGCATTCCAAACTCTGGCCACAGTCTCAGTAACAAACTTAACTATTTGTTTCTCAAGCTTCACACTCCAACATCTGGAAAAAAATAGCAACAACAACAAAATCCTTGAGCTATATTATTCTGTTAGAAAACCAAGTTAAGTTTTTTGTACATCTGTATGCATGACGATCATATATTCAACCAAAAGGAATACAGGGTGATAGAGGTTCTTGTACTTTAGTGGGAAGGTCATTAGACAGGCAGCAAGGGGCTAAGAGAGTTATCCAAAGCAGAGATATTGAAAGATGCTTATGCCATAATCAGTTGTTTCATAAAAAGATCAGACCATGAACAGCAGCAGCACCAGCCTAGCTGCACTTAGCTGTTGTTTGGGTTTTTTTTGTCCCAGAGAAGACACTTGATATCAAGTTTAATCATCCAATACTGTCAAACCCCAGATTCCTTATAAAAGGTCCTCTCACTGAAGGCATAGGGAAACTATTATTTTTTTTTTAATGTAAGACTTTGTACTTCACATTTCAAGGGCTTTTTGCTTTTCATTCTTTTTCATACCTTTGGTATAAGCTAAAAATATTTTTAATAGTGATTGCCATGGCAATAAGTAAGCTAAACTCTCAGTGTTTGAAGTTCCAACTAATGCTTGACAGTTCAATGTTGTAATTGACTCAATTTATATCAAGTTTAACACAACAATTTCCACACAACACTTCGGTTCTTCATGGCTCCACACAGGGCAGCACAGGGGAAATTTGGATCCAGCTAGGAGAGGAGCAAGGACACTTGAAGTCCAAGTAATTTCTTGAAAGCAACAGTGCTGTGGGAACACACCCATAATAGATCCTGCTTTCAGCTAGGGGACTGAGGAGTGGGCATGGAAGGGTAGCTCTGAATTCCTTCCATAGGCACCTCTACCCAGTGTTCCTGCTTTGCCTTTTTCTTAAGCATAAAGCCTGTTTCACCAGCATTTTTGCAGAGGCAATAAATCCAGTCCTAAATAAAGAGACACGTGACCTTGGAAATAAACTTGAATGCACTGAAAGTGCCTCAATGCCTTTGGTGAGATATCAAGAAAATGAATTTCCATTGATATCATAAGAAAATGGTTACTGATAAGACATTAGGGGCAATTTTATCTCTCTACTTTGTTTTAGTAAAGAAATACAGTATTTCTATTCAAGTCACTCTGAAATTTGGTATCTGTTTGATTACAGGGGACATAAAAGGTAGGTGATCAGAAAACTTGCAGTGGTTGTTCCTGTTTGACTTGCACTATAAAGGGCAAGGAGCCTGATTTTAGAGACCCTAAAATATAAGAAGGGCTCAAAATCCAATCTAGAGCTTTTGTTTATTTTGGTTTTGTTTGCTTCAATAAATATACATTTTATCTTCTCTGCAGGGCACAAGTTTATCTTCCAAACAATGTCCATTTTGAAGATATACTCATCAGCATTGCAGTATAATTTTTTTTGAGATGTACTGGATTTCTGACTCCTATGGAGTAGGAGTAATGGAATAATATAAAGATTACAGCTTAAAGCATAAATACAGCAGAGTGTATTTGCCCTTGCATTTTGTAACAGACAAGGCTTTGGTATAAAGCCACACTATTAGAAAAATGCATAGCCTTACTCAAATCTGTAAGAAAAAAATCATATCATGCAGGTGCATATTCATGAGGCACACCAGGTGCAGGTAAATATGCTTGATTCTGAAACTACACATAGCTAGTCATCTGTAATTTATATATTCTCACCAACTTGTATTTTTGCATCTCTATTTAACTTTCCTCAAATCAAAAGCCTAGCTCATCAAACTGCACATTACCACTAGGAACCATTACCACAGCTTGACCCTTCATTAAGTTATCAATATTCATCCTAGCACTCTGCTCCAGAATCCACAATTAAATTATTGCTTTAATTGTCTGCTGTCACTAACAGATAGGGAAGTGCATGTGCGTAGTCCACAGCAGCAACTAAAGGTACTTCCTTAGTGCACAATTACAGTACAGATTGAAATGTTCTTTCTTTAGGCATAAGAAACAGTCATAAGTCACTGCTTCAACACAGCCATATCCAAATGATGGGATTTGGAGTTTTCCTTTTTCCAAGTTGTGATTCACGCTCATACCTGCCACTGGCCTAATTTTAAAGTTATGGTGCTTTCTGCTTTCCAATCCATATCAGTATTCTGAGACTGCTGATACACACAGTAAGTATTTCCCTGAAAGTGGAGGGAGCTTTCAAAGTAGTTGTCCATGTTTTGAGTGTCTGGGAATCCTTTTTATATTTTGATGGGCATCCATGAAGGAGGAAAGGAATTGGCAACGACACACTAGAATTATGTTGGAAGGCCAAATTCTCCAAGTTTCCTAGTAAATAATGCTATTGTTTTACCCAGGCTAAGCCTCATTCTCCACTACACGTAGAACAAGAACAACCCAAAATAATGGGGAGCAGTGGCACACACCTGCACGCAGGTAACGTGACAGTGCCTCCAACGGCACAATATTCCTTTTATACTGTTTTGATTGTTTCATACTATATCAGAGAATTAAACTGTGCTGAAGTGGCTTATAGTTCTACCTAAGTTAAGAACTGACATTTTAATGGCACATTTGAGGAATTTATATAGACAAGTCATATGACCCTGACGTGATAGCTTAAATGTAGTCCTGAGTAATTCAGCCCAGACCCCAAGGGTTCAGGCAGAATCATAACTTTCTTTAGTCTTTTGAGCCATTAAAATTCAGCTAGACTGTGAAGTTGACAGCTGTTTACTGTAAGGTTACCTCCTGCCTGCCAAATAATAGGGCTGCAATTGGCATCCTTCCACCCTCTTAGTTGAGAAAAGACTGTTATAGCCAGAACAGAACTAAAACCTTTCCTCAAGCTGGAAAGGTGTGTATCTTTAAATAGGCTTAAGACTGAACTGGCCCATTACCTTACTTTGGTTATTTTCAAGGTAAACGTTACCACAACATTTGAGTGGAATATAAGTGCCAAACTAGAATTCAGCCTAGTAATACTAGAAGATCCACAAGAAGATTAAGAGTAATAGCACACATACTTCCAAAGCCTCCCAGCTCCCATTTTTCTCAGGATGCCCACGTTGCTGTGGGAAGAAAACTAGGCTTCCTGCCTTGATCCCTTAGCTAATAAATGAAAAGAAACACTTTTCCTTTGTCACATGGAAAAAAAGCCATAATTTTTTATGACCAGCCGCCAAGAAGATGCATATTAATGATGGAAAAAGAAAAAAAGTCATGTCACAAAAGGGGGCAGAAATGTCAGCAATATCCTCTTATTGGAGGCCAAAGCCCTTTGTCTCATAATTTTGTACTTCTGTGTTTTACTGTTCCTAAGCCCACTCTCAAGCCTGTTGAAAACATCCTGCATTACACCAGTATTAGCTAAAAATAGGGTAGGGGATACAATTACTCCTCTTCCTTTTTAGCTTCCTAAGTCTCCTGTGTGCTCTTTCTGCAAGTCCGTAAGTTTTCGCTCCCTGCCACAAAGCTTGTGCATCTCATCAAAGAGGACAAACCCTCCTCATTTTCCCTCATAGTCAGAAACACACACTCAAAGGTACAATTTTGAACCACTCAGAACACATGCATACAACTGAAATGTTTCATTTTTAAGCCACTCCATCTCTAGATTACATGAAAGGGTCTAGTCTTATGACTGCTCCCTCTTTGCATATTTTAAAACAAAATAAAGAGCTATTTCTTCACTTCTCTCAAAAACAGAGTAGGTACCTACCTGCAACAGCAGAGCTGATCAAGAAGCACTGCCATTCAACCAGTCCAGCTGCCTTAGGTGCCCAATCTTGAGAAAAGGTAAAGGCTTCCCACACCTCAACTTTTAACGGTTTCTGTTAATTAGCTCTAAATAGCTTCTCATGCACCTGGCTTTCCTAGGTCTTAGGCTCTGTGTTAGAGACCCCAAGTCCCAAACTCAGTGTGGGAGTTGGCTGTAGTGAGCAGCAACTGCTCTGTGGGTGTTTCAGGAACTGACTGGGAGGCAGCAGAATGCTTACTGCTACTTGTAGTTTTGAAGTCATTTGATACTTCTGAAAATCTTATTTAAGAGCTCTGAATAACACGAAATGTCAGAAAAAAAATGGAATGCAATTAAGATGCTTCTTGTGAACAACAAAAAAAAGCCCTTTTCTGAGTGGGTCATTAGGAAAGTGTTTCCACCTTACAGTGAGCTGCAGAGCAGATATCTGTACAGTCAAGTCATGGACTTGACCATGTACCATGCCCAGGCCTAGTGCCAGGGCTAGTGCAGCTCTAACATTGAAGGCTCCGGAGAAGACTGCTCTGGACAGCAGCCCCATGTGCTGCATGCTATTGCATCCCTCTCTATATTACTCAGTGAATTTTGATAGTCTGGGCTGGTACTCCCATTCTCTTCAGCATCCATCAACAGTCAGCTGTTGTGTTCTCAATAAAAGCAATCCACACCATTCATGGACATTAGGATCAGCTGTAACTCCCATTTATTTTACTTGCCTTGCTCATTCATTATTATTTAGCTTGCCTTCCCTTGGCTTTTGTGTTGTTAGTTCCTCTGTTTTCCATGACTAAGATGGATGTTGAATTCTTTGCAAATGGGACTGTTCAACAGATGGCTGTTCAGTTCATGCTCCATTGGATTGATTGTTTGGTCTTTTTATAATTAGATTTTTCTGGTGCTTTGTATTATTTTAATGAATCCTTATTAATGGATGGGGCTAAACAAATAAGCTTTCCTCAAGTGTAACAACATTAAACAGTTAAGAGCATGCCATCTTTACATAACAGTAGCTAAAACCATTTTGGCCTGAAAAACATCTTCACACTCTCCTTGTGCAAGTGCAGGAAACTGTTTTGGATGCCATTATTTTTAAACACTTAATTAATTTTCTTCAAGCCAAGACTATTTTCTTCCTCTAATGAGAATTATAAAACCTGTCAGGTCTGAGTCTTCTATTTTTAGTCATTTTTTGGAATTATGCAAGTCCAGAATTTAAAATAGAACATATGGAGGCTCCTCAACACAGTTCAAAAATGGCAAAACTAATTCCATAGAAAGATTTCTCAGAAAAAGCTGACTTGGAAGCCAAGTGGATCATGGAAAATTTTAGCAAAAAGTGTATTTTGAGAAAGTATGAGTTGCTTAAAATACTGTGCTGCATCTTAAACTGAACTTTAGCATTTGCTATCAGGAATGCTGTAATAACATTATAATTATCTATAATATCAGAAATTTTCTGTTCATCCTACTTAAAGGTAATACACTGTGAGTCACTAAAAATTATGAAACTGAATTGCCATTTCAATTTCAGGATATCATTACCTCAACTTGCACGACCCAGATATACCTAGCTAGGAAGCGATTTTCAATACGTATATGTATTTATATATGTGTATATATTGACATAGACCTTAAGAAAAACAGGCTCAACGAAATTTAACATCTCCTGTCTTTTGGATAGTATGTTACTGGACACTGAGACAAAGTTACTCTGTGATGCTTCTCTTCCCATCTGTTATTTCTGTGATTCTTGGCAGTTTTTCCAACTGACAACTCCGCGGTGAAGGTCTGGATCCAGCGATCTGAGTGGGTGATATCTATCAATCTTGTGCCACACATATGCAACATTGCTAGGCAACAGGTAGCAGCATGACACCCACATTCTGTAATTTCCTTTTGGTGACTGAGACTTTTACTATATTAATTATACTGAACTTTATTCCATGTATTTCAGGCATTAACTTCTATGGAAAATATTTTTAAAAACTCTTTGAGCTAAGATTACTTTCTGTTGCATATTAAATGAACAGATATTGGCAACTGATAAAATCATCATTCTAACAATTGCCACATATGAATGGTGCACAAAGCCTTCTAAAATTGCAGATAAGTGGGATATCAGATTATTTTGTGTTGAAGATAACTATGCTACAAGGAAAAATTTTTGCAAGGACTTCAAAACATAAAAGACATAAAAATGTAAAGTGAGGAGATAACTAGGTAGGAAGTTCCTTTTTTCTCTGCTTGCTTTCTCTACTTTTTTTTTTTTTTTTTTGGTCTGGTTTCTCTTTTTCAGTGGTTAGGATGCTACAGAGGGACTAAGTTACAGATTTACTTTCATGTCCCATCACAGACTTTTTGTGTGACCACAGGCAGATGAGCTATGTCACACTACAGAGAAAGCACAAGTGAGCTGTACTCACTTTACTTCTCTTGAATTAGCCTAGCTTAAGAAAAATAGCCAGCCCTTCAGCATTATTACACCCTTGCAGGTAATGTATTTTTCTATGGATCTGGGATTTCTCAAAGATGTGTTCCATAGTTATTTAAGCTGCAATAAACTGGGTCATTCTACACATTTAATTTTGAAATAATTTTCTGTCCTTTCTGAATACACAAAGGAAATCCCTGAAATGTACTCAAATGGAGCTAGTCTATTTGTTGTAAAGTGCTTGTGTTAGCCGCTTATGAGTAATAATAAGTTCAGCTTTAGTTCACACCCTCTGAGAAACCAGCCAAATCAAATTAACAGCAGCATGCTCATATTCAAAATTTTTCTAGCAGTCAGAACATTATTCAGGGCAGCCCTTGAATCACAACCTGAACTCTCTTTGCAGCAAGACAAGGCTCTTTGAAGGTATCTTAAAATTATTACGAGTGATCAAGAGCAATCAAATTACCATTACTTGCAGAATTACCACTGGTTCCCATGTCTTAGCTAAACATGAGTAATTCAGTATGCCAGCATCACTTATGAGAACTTGGACATAGCTCTAATCAGATTGGGCTTTGGGTTCTCACCTGTATCACTTTATCTCCCACAGTGTCTGTGAGCTGCTCGTAACCTGTGTGTGCACGTACATAGTTGCTTGATACATGCAAATGCCATATCAAGGCTGATAGCTCCCTAACTAACAACTTAATTTTTGCAATTTTAAGATGACTGGAAAGAAGGAAAAACTCCAAATCTTTATGTAATTTGTGGTCAATGAGACAAGTACACGTATATGCTGTATTTATAAGGCAGCTATTGTTACAAATGAAATTTCTTATAAATGTGCCCATGGGATACTTGGGATACTGAGCCTCAGCATCAGTACATTGTACAGGCATGCTGCTCATGCCTGTACAATACATAGCATGTCTATCTGAGAGATATTTGCTCTGTTACTTACCAAGTTTTATGTTCAGGTTATATCTATGACTGGAATATACATTCTGTACAGAAATTTTTAACTGTATACAAAGGGAATGACTTCAAGAATTTGAAATGCATGAAGAATTTTTCTCCTGCATCCATTCCTTCCTGACATTGGCTCAACACTGCAAAGGGAAGTAAAATCCAAACCTGAACAGTAGACCTAAGCAAGCTAGGAAAACTGCTGTACTTAGCTGTGAGATACCAGGAAGAAAACAAGAGAACAGTTCCTTCAGAAGACATTTTTCCTGTGCATTTAGACTTAAAAATCAGTGTTGGGATAGTACCAGATGGGTAGCTTTGTCTGAATACTGTAAGTTCTGCTGGATGATGGATGGGATCCAGAAGGAAAGTCCGAGTGGGCACACTGTCTACTAGCTCAGAGCAGCAGGTTAGGAAATAGTCTGTATCTCCTTTGCTAGACAGCATCCTGGATGAGGTGTTATGTGAGGTACCTGTTAAATGTCCAGCTGTGATTAATGAGGTTGGAGAACAAGCTCTTCAGTTACCAAACCCACCTTTTTAATGCTGAGTCCCGCTGGCTTAGGGGAAAAAATGCAGGCTGACAAACACACATAAAAATCTGCATAGGTTTTTAATTAGGTTGTTCCCTGTTGCTGCTCATTTTTGTGCCAGACACGAGCCCAGTAAGAGCAGAAAATCCCACCATGCTTGTAAATACTCACTGGTAGTCAAATAGGAGCATGACTTTGAGAATCAGAATTTATCACTGAAAAATACCATTGTTTAATCAACAAAGTAGTTTCAGTTTCCCTGTTAGTATTCGGATTTTTGTAATTTCCGCTAAGAATTTAGCAGGCAACATCAAAAGCCTTAGCTTGGGGAATTCATAAGCAGGATATGTTTAATACAATTTCAGATGTATTTGTAGAAGATGCCAAACTTGCTGTAGGAGCTGATAATTTAATTACATTCTTGTTTATGTGATTCATATACCTAATATTCTGAGTACTCTATTAAAAAATAAATACAACTTAATTTTTCATAGGGCATTGCTTTGTTTTGCTATACAAATAAACAGTTGATTACATGGAAGGCACGGCTTTGATTTGCTGTAAAAATTAGGATATCATTGTACTGTGAAATAGCTCTCAAATATAGGTACAGAAAACAGGCTGCATATGCATAAATGCATAAAATCCCCAGGGAAAAATTAACACCATATTTGGGAATTTTATGTTGAATATCACAAATCATATCAAGTCTTGAATACCAGTAGCTTAAATAAAAAAATATTCTCATAAACTATTTATCATACACATTTCTTAAAATGTTAGCGTTCATTTTTGCACCAGATTTAATGCAACTGCCATGAGACTGTTAGGCAAAGTCTCTCTCATATCTCTACACTATATACTGTGATCAACAAAAGTGCTGGTTTTATCATTTTCATAGACAAGATGCAGCTGTAGTTCTGAGGTAGTCAATGAAATTACACCAGTATAAGCAAGAGAATCAGACCCACACTTATTAAGTGCGCCTGATTCTCTTGCTCATATTTTATCATAATATACCACTTTATTTTTCTGCAAAAATACAAATATTTCTTTATAGGTTCAGGAGACGCTTAATACATATCTGATACACAGTGAAAATCAGTTTTATTCTGGACTGACTGCATAATTTAAAATGTATATGCCCTGGGTATCTCTAGAATCTAATGTAAAACAAGTTTGCTGTATTTGTGGATAACGTGAAGGTCAAAAGGATTTTTATAGACTTTTTTTCCTTATTTAAACAGTGTTTCAGTGATCAAATTCTGACAATTGTTAAAACCCTGTATCTACTTGCAACTAAGCAAAATTCTTACAATTTACAATAAATACAGTGGTGGAGCATCATAAACCTGGGTATATAGAAATTTAAGACTTGGGGATCTAAGAAAAAAGAAATCTCTGGCAGAGACAATATTTGTAGATTTTCTATACAAAGCCAAGACCAATCTCCTTTCAGTAGCCTTTGGAAAGCACAAAGAATGCTATGTGTGCCACTCATTGCAAACAGGTAGTAATACTTTTTTATAGTCTTTTAGAACCTATTCCATTCAAACTGGTGCCTCTGCAGAACCCCAGCTGCTATTTTTTGTGGCAGGGAAGAAAGTGAAGTGCAGCAGGTAAGCTGTAAAACCACACACATAGTGAATCAATTCTACACTGACTTGCGCTGTGGAGTGCTGGGAGGAAACTGTCATGGGGAGGCCTAAGCTGAGTTCCAACCACTATGGAATAACTTCACTGTGTTGTAAACCTGCTATGCACAAAAAAAGCAGAGAGGCCAGACATATGTCCCAGATGGACCCATGTCATGGAATTCCTCCTTTGCAAAGTGCCCATTGATGCTGCAGCTGGAATCTGCCCAACTCAGGATGTTTTCATGCTTTAGAAGAAGTGGATGCAAGGGTACGGTTGCAGAAAAAAGGAGCACTATGATGAAGCTGTCCCTTATTGTCCATGAGGCCCTATCAACTAAAAATATTTCTTCCAGCAAATGTCAGAATTTTTTATTTTATTAAAAATTTCAAATGGATTTAGTATGTTTCTATGAATGATTGCTCTTTGTTTTCAATTTTCAGATAATCTGAAAGCTATATGTTTATAAAATTTAAAATACCAAAAGTATTTTGGCACTCGGAGAACTTCAGCATCTAAAGCAGCTTGGCTTTTGTTTGCTCTGCATATTTTCCCATCCTTTACTCCTTATCAGAGTGGACAGGCAATGCTACCAGGATGCAGGGGTGACATCTGGCTTATGCACAGGGCAGCTGACAATAAAAAAGGCAATATAGCAATATATTTGGCATATGTGGATTTTTCCCAGTGCTGTATGGTTGGTTCAGCTTTACAGAATGATGATTTTGTATTTACTTTCAAAAAGCTAGAATTATCTCAAAGTTATTTAGCCATTAAATTTCCTCAGTACATATATGCATACACAGATAATGTAACTAGGAGACAATGAAAAGAATAGCACAGCTTGATTTCTTATTTCATTTGTTGCATTGTTTCAAGTTCTCTTCTTGGAGGAAGATGTGTGTCTAATAGGTTCAGTTGGAATATACACAGCTAATGATGTACATTGCTAATGTACAAAACAGATTTCCTATTACAAGGAGTCTTAGACAATAAACATATAATGAATCTGCAAGTAATTTCTCACTGAAAGCTAACAGTTCCAAAGTCCTTGACCTAAGTGTGGGATTACTTTCGTCGAGATGGCCAAAGTCATCATAAGAATATGAATTGAAAAATGAGAAAACGGCTATATCAGTATGAACAGAAAACTATTCAGACTCATGAAGGCAGTCTACAGTAAAATCAGCCAAGGTTATCACCAGATGTTTCTTGTCCCACTTGCCACCACTTGATTGAATTGTAATTAATTCAGCTGAAAAGCCTCTGTGAGAACTGTGTTTTCAGCACAATATCAAGCTTGGTTTCAAATACCAGAAATCATTTCTGATTTCTTAAAACATCCCAGACAAATGTGAAGCTCTGCAGTTAAAGCCAGAAAGTACTTTTAGAAATTGCACTTAAAGAGCATTAAAGGAATATTTTCAAAGTAGTTATCATTAAAGCTAGAGCTCTGGGGTTCAGAAACTTATGCATGTATAGCATGAAGTCTTAGTGCCTTATTCAGTAAATTATTTGCCCCAGACCATACTGCAACTTCAGAGGTACAACAGAAATTTTAACTTGGGCTTCTGCAGCAAACCATAGTAGTATTTATCCAGTCAGCCATACATAACATGAATAAACAAAAATATCAATATTTCCCAAGGTATTTTATAGCTCACCCTCCATTTTTTTTATGGCATATCAGGCCAAAGACCTACTATATTCTTGTTGTGAAGAAAGATGCTTTTAATTATTTAAAGTCTGAGGTCTATTTAAAAATTAATCTCATTAAAGTTAGATATTCGCAGGTAAGAAGTTAAGTCATAAATAAAACTGAACATATTTTATCTTAATATACCACTTTATTTATCTGCAATATTTGCAGAAAGAACATGTTGAAATGCACTTCTGAACTACTCTGAACCTGACTCTTTACAACACAAGACAAAATGAAATACGTTAAATATTATGTTTCTGGTCTTCAGAGGCATTGACCAGCAAAGCCTATATTTAACTTCAGGTAGAATTGTGTTCAGCATGTCTGAAAATTTGCCCAAAATTAAAGATAAGTGCTTTTATGTGGGTAACATCAGTTTAAGTACCAGCCACAGATTATATAGTGATAGTTCTTCCCACTGGAAAATCATCTTTTGAATTGTTTTAAAACAAAAGCACAGACCAATGTCAGCCCTCTTACAAGCTGCATAGTAATGTGAGGAGGGGAAGAAAAGATTTATTTGGAATCTTCTAATTGACCTCAGTGGAATTGGGCCTGGACCCATTAAAACATTAATGAAAAGCAGTTATGGAGCATGAATAGTACTCAACCTAAAACATTAATGTCTAGGTAATATTAAAAGTAATTTGTTTAAAATTTGCTGGGGGGGGGGGAGGAGCAGGACCCTGGCTACATTAACAACTAAATTCCTTCAACTTCCGGTTAGTAATTTTTATCATTATATTTTAAACAGTTACAGAGAAAGAAGTTCATGTTTTTCCCCTTGCTTCTCCTACCGCAGCACTGGCTCGAGAGTTAGTAGTACTCCTCATTTTCATCTCAGTCCTGCATTATCCTGATTTTTAGACTAATGTGCCAACATATCACAACTTCATCCTTTCTCAGGACTGGTGTAGGCAGTAACAGGTATTAAAACAAATAAGCCTCCAAAATTAATGTGTTTTGCAAGGAGTAAGCATAAGGGTATCCAAAGCCAGAGGGTATGTTCACAATAAGGGGATTCAATTCCAGCATGTCACAAAATATTCTCCATTACCACAGCATGGCAGAAACCTTTTCTTAATGCTATGACAGATGTTTTAAACACACCATTTACTCAGAGTTATTGGATATGGGAACATACAAATCTACCAATAATGCAAGAGCCTATGTTTTATGAAGGGCATAGCTACCAGAGAGGCAACTGCTTCCCCAAGGATTTAGCAGTGGCTTTCCAGATAGTTTTTAGTGCAAACAAAAGCTGCCATTACTGTATGATCTCTAGCTTACAAGTACCTGCATGGAAATCCTCTAGCAAAAGTTAACCCAGTTATCAATAGGAAATTGCAAGTTATAAATTAAAAGCAAACAAACAGATTGGTAGGAAACATTTGTGACCCTCCCTGTGTAGTACATTTTCTCTAGTTTTCCAAGCATTGACTTCTCCTGTGGTCCTTTACCATTTATTTCCAGAATCTCTCAAAATGAACAATAGCCATATGCATATTTACCTTTGAACACATGAATGTTGCATTGCATCTCTTCAAAGGTGGAAGGGCCACGTAGTCATCCTAGAACTATGAGAGACATACTTTCAATAAATGATGTAGCAGCCCAGCTTTTGACCAGAAAAAATGTGGAAAAGTATGTGATGCTAATGTGCATTTTCTCTGCTGCTCTCAGAGGCACATAGCAGCAGTGTGAGTCACAAGACCCTTGACAGCTCCTCTCCAAAGGCTGCCCATGCTGGAAGTCAGTGTCTTGCCATTTGTCCCAGCTACACCCCAAAGCCCTCCCCTGCCTGCCTTTGACTACCTGCAATTTTTCATGAAAGCATTTAAAACAAGCCATTTTGGAAACAAAAAGTAAAGCATTTTGGTTTGAGAACTTTGTTTCAATGTCTCATGAAAGGTGTGGTCTCAACATCTCTTGCACTTGTATTTAATTTGCACACCCTCCTTGGGCTGCGTCTTACGGAGACCATGTCAGCCTGTTTCTCAGACTAGTCAAATTTTAATCAAACACAACTACTTTCTTTCCTTGCTTATTTTCCGGAAAAAGAAAACAAAAAATGCTGGGATCTCTATTTTTAGGGAAGAAACAAAATCTCTCTTTTTCAAGTAGTCCTACTTAATTTTTTTAAGGTCTCTTCCTAGTAAGGAATCTTTGATGTAGTCAGCAAGACGATTCTTCTGCCTGGAAGACCAACTGATATATAGTCAAACAGAGAGCAGAGAAAAAAACCCACTCTTGTATGTCACTGGACTCTTAATTTATTTTATTAGCCTTAAAGACTAAAACTCTCTGCACAGTAGAAATTTCAAAAGACCTAAAAATTCTATATTTTCTCCTGATGTGACTTTTCTAAACCTGAAGTTTTACTTTTTGTGAATATTTTTAACCACCACAAACTTTTTTAGGCTTTTTCTTACATTTACCCTTTGTCAAGGAAGGAAGAAAGAAGCAAACCTGTGAATCAGATCCCATATGCATAATCACACAACTATACGAACTAATCGCATCCATAAAAAGCATTCAGTTCAAACATTGCTGTATAGGGAATTCTTAGCCTTAAAAATTATGTTGTTTGGACTGGCAACTTTGAACACATCTTATAAGCAATCCATCTGCTCTAGTATTTATTTTTTCTTTTTTTTAACTTAAATCAGGGGACATGAGCAACCTGACAGCGTCTCCAATAAGCCTGCTGATTACTTCACTTTTTGTAATTCTCACTTCTCTTTTTGTCTCACACTTCTGTTATACTAAAATGCACATTGTTAAAATACTTTAAAAAATTGATCAGAACTTGATTGCCAGCTAGGAAATTTGGAGTAGTAATCTCAACAAAATTTATAATGAGCTTCAAATTTGTTACTCCATACAGAGACGTCATGCATCAAAAATTACGCAAGTTGGGTGGGACAGACCTGCCACTTAGAGTCCTAGGAGGATTCATTTATAGCACAGATTTGACAGCTTTTTTTTAGACACCAAGTCATGGCCTAGCCAAGCCGTGGCTCACCATGCGGGTGGAGGGGTGGTGGCAGGCAGTGTGGTGGCTGGGGATGAGGAGTGATGAGGGACATGGGGTACACCGGCCTACATCCCTGGCACTCCCCCTGTAGCAGGGGACACTAAGTGGTGGGGACACAGAGATGCTGGGGACGTTGGGTTGTAAGGATGTAGGAAAAAACAGGAGCACGGAGGAACACGGGCTGGTGAAGACACAGGGATGCCAGGGACAGCAGGCAGTTAGGACATGGGGAAGGGCGGGGCACCAGCTGGTGGGGTCTCCAAGGACACCTGGAATGTTGTCTTTTGAACATTCCGCTTGGCAGCTACGGAGGGTGAGAGGCAAGGGAGAGAGCTGGAGAGAGCTGGCTGGTGAGAAAGCTGCCTGTTTCTATGCCATGCACAGAGGGGATCTAGGTGGGACCTGGGTTATCACATATGGAATGCTTCCCTTTGAGGAGTAACAGGATATTAATAGTTTGCTTTTCCTGAGCTGGCTGCAACTTTAGTACTCACAGTGGGGACAGTCCTGAGAGGGAAAGGAGGACTCCTGGCCCTCACAGAGGAAACCCACCTCTAAATCTCCTCCTCCATTCATGTTTAAGGGAGTGTGGACTAACAAGGGGTCAGCGTTTCATTTTCTTCACCTCACTCAAATTTAAAGTCTTGGCACTCTTCGGAGACTGCAATGCATTTCTTCCAGTCATCTCTGGTCTCACCTACCCCAAATCCCTTCTTTCATTTTACCACCTAGTAGCAGCCTTTATTTCTTGGCCACCTCCACTTGGGGATCTCGTCTGTCTATATGGATTTTTTTAAGCACTTGTCTCAACTGCTCTCCTGTCTCTCTCCATCCAGAGGTTTTTTCCTCTCCCATTAGAAAATTAAGTTAAAAAGAAAAAATAATAATCTTGAAGATTTAGGTGGAGAAAGGTCTTCCCCTTTTTTATTTCAGTTTTGTTTCTATTTTGCATCTTCCTTCCTTCTTATTTCATTCTGACTACAGCATTTGGTTTTCTGAGGGAAAAGACTTAATTATTGTTTATCTAGCTCTCCCTGGATCCTATCTCCAAATTACTGCATCATCAACAACCCACTGAATAGACACTAGGAAAATTCACATGAGGGAGAGACACTGTGAATACTCTCTCTGCAGGGAATGCTTCGATCAGAGCTTGTATGCTGTTAGAAAACAGACAGCCTAGCCTAGGTCCAGGTAACTTGGTTTCATTAGTTCTACTCATCATCCAACTACTTGTTTTACATTCGTATTATTTTTCTGTATTTCTCTATTTCCTCCTCAGATCTTCAATGCTTCTCCCTAATACTGAATCCCTAACCATTTCCATTTTATTTCTCTCCACCATTTTGTTGCTTTAGCCTTGCTGCACTTTTCCCCACAATTCTGCACATCCAGCAGGCCAGAAAGTGCGGATGGGAGGCAATGGTTCATTTGTCTGGTTTCATCTCAACTGCATAACCAAAGTACAGAAATTTAGATGCCATATCTAAGTGGCACCTGGGGAGGCAAATGTGTAGAGGAAATAATAAGCTACTGAAGAGGTGAAAAAAACAAACAAAATATCCTGGCCTGAAAGTAAGTTTATTCATTTCTCTGCAAAACAACTATTATTTGCAATATGACACATCTGTTCTGAGATTTTGTATCTTAGTTACTTGATTAATTGTGCAGATTTTGCTTTGTGCTCCTTATTCACTTGTTTCCCAACGGTCATGGGATTCTTTAGCACTCACTGCCTAAGAGAATAGCTTGACACTGAAATGGGACTGTTTTCTGTGAGTCCAATCATTTTCTACTCTACTTCAAAGTGCTTGTTAAACCCTTGTGGTATTTCAAATTGTGATCATAACTTCAGTGCATCTTTTTCCACCAGCTCTGTCCTGTGGCCTGCAATTAGAAGGTTTTTGTCTGAGTTAGAAGCAGCAAAGGCTTCATATTTAACTGCATTTTTCAAATTCATTTGCAGAATTTCTTTAGAAAGTGAGGTTAACAAGTTGCTCTGATGTGTGCTCAGCAATTTAGTCTCTTGACACATTAATAAGGACCTTCCTTAAAACCCTTTTCTAAACCTATTTTAGAACTTTTTTTTCTTTTATCACATACATAAGTGGAGCTCAGGTCCTGATGAGCATAAATATACCTCCTTCAGTGGTACAGGATGGGAATAAGCCTCTGCTTACATTCAGTCATCTGAGATGCAAGTGATAGAAGAGTTGCGGGGATATAGATTTCCTTTCTGGTATTATATACAAGTAAGACACCTTTGAGCAGGTTCAGTTTCTTGTTTCCAAAACACGGGGCTGAAGGTATTCACAAGAAGGTGAGGAAGAGCTGAGCTGGAATTACTAAGCTGGGGCATGTTGTAAAGCATTTAGGACTGACTGCATCAGGGACAGCCATGCAAAACCTTTGGGTGCTTGTACTCACATGCTCCAACAAGCTCAAGAGCCTTGACTGAGCCAGTGTTTCGCTTCCCAAGTACATCCCCAATAGGGGCGTTCTTCAAGCACTCCCTAGGCAACTACAGTTGCGCTGAGCTGGCTCAGTGCCATTTTGTAATGGGACTTAGGAAAGGCAACTGCAGGAACCCTGAAAGTGAGAAGCTAATCTGCCATGGGTTACCTGTATGTCCCTGGAATCCACTTCTCTGTGCCTCATTCCCATATCCCAATTTTGCCACAAAGGATATGTCTTTAAAAATGTATTTTACAATGAATACGTAGAAGTATAATAGAATCCTGATCTCAGATGGCACCATTTAATTTTGTTATAATAATAGTAATAAATGTACTAAGCACAAACAATGTGCTCAATGTAGAAATAGATTTAATATACTGAACTGGATTTTGAAATTGGTTATCCATGAATGGACATCCATTCTTGTTCAGATCAGAAGAGACATCTCAGATGGTACTTTGGAAGATGATAGAATACCTGTCATCCTCATAGCAGGATAAAATAGAGAAGGAACATTAGATTTCCACTCCAAGCCTGTGAAAAGAATTTTTTTTTCTGATACTTGGATGTTATTTCATTATATTTCCTTTTCTTCATTTAATTTAATATTATGTTCCAATATATTTATCCAAATGCATCTGTTTTATACTTAGGGAAATACAATCTGAAAAGAAAATATAACTTGTTCCAGTAAAGTTAAAAGAATGGAAGACAACTAATTTTAACATATTGCCACTTAATGCCATCTTGTTTGCTGATAAAATACATGGTAAAGTGTTTTCACTAATCACTTCTTGAAACAAAACAGAGCTTTTCTAGCTAATGAATAGAGATACATTTATTTATAGGACATTCATCATTCTAGTTCCTTTGTGTTTCACAGATATTAGTAAGTTGATCCATGTGGTACTCAAAAGAAGCAAAGTCTTATAGCTCCATGAGGCACAGACATCTCATGATCTACCCACACTTACAGAAAGATGCATGTAAAGTATAATTAGAATGAAAAAAAAGCACCAAAAACTTGCTCTTATTACAACCAGTAACCGAACTTTACTAATAAAAAACTCCCTCTGTCATTCAGTCTTGCTAACTTTAAACATTAAACATCCTCAGGCAGGCAACCAGGAGCACTTGATAAAAATGGGGGGTGAAGGGAAAAGGGTTTGGGTTTTTTTGGTTATTATTTTTACAAATACATTCTTTGACTTCTTTCCTTTTATTTCCTGAGCCTTTACATGATACATGAGTTATTTTTCCAAGCCTTTTCCTGCAGCCATGAAGGCTAGAGAAATTATTTTAAAATAACATTGAAATTGTCATCTAATTGCATACCTTCTAGAAGCTGAGTTGTCAGCAGCCTGCTAAATAAAATGAGGTCTGTTGTATTTCAGGGTGGCCTTACTGTCATAGAACCAGTAAATGAAGTATTTCAATAGGTACATTCCCTTTGTGGTGCCTGCTCCTTAAAAGGTCATTAACTGTATCTGTGAAAATTGGTGGCAGTGCCAGGACATCCATAACTAAACTTGCAAAACTATTTAGGAAATACGGATTAAATATTGTGCTAATAGTATTCAAATACGACCACTGACAAACTTTAATCTCCAGACACATGTAAAAGTGAGACCTTTGAAGTGTTTTGCGTACATTTATCTTTGCTCTAGCAAATTCATTTGAGGTTTTACCAACTGATTGAAATGGTAAGTAAGGCCAACAATGAGCAAACTCCATGTATTGTTGCTGTTTTGAAAGCAAAATCAATGTAAAATGTTTTGCTGCAGTCCATATTTCTTCATTATAAATATAAACCCTAGCTCTGCAACTGCTTGTTTGCATGTCTAATGTTATGCGACTCAGTAAGACTACTCACTCCTATAAAATTAAGATGCTGCATGTGTGCGTTTGCAGGACTGTGACCATGAGGAGCACTTGCTCAATGTAATAACTACCAGTTGAAAAACAAAATAAAAATCAACTCTAATTGTGCCCATTTAAAGTCAAACATTGAAAAATAGTTTAAATATGGTATTTCAGGATGGAAATCTTATAAAAAGTCTGAAGATTTTAGGATTCTGTTAGCTCTTTAGACCCTCTGTAACGAGGCTATTACATAGCATTGTTCAGATTGATGCTGAGATAATGCAGCTGCAAGAGCAGCTGCAGCAAGAATTTACAGAAGCCAGGATCCAAACCAGAACCTGCTCAAAGTCACTGCCTTTAGCTTTCTATTGTCAGGATATTTCCCCCGCTTATTTATTACCTTAATTCCAACATCATCTGTAATGGTGCCTTGCTGGGAATAAGTGAGGGTTAAAGCTTTAATGGCTTCACTTAGCCCCACAAATGAAAAATTTGGAATTTACTGCCTTCTACAAACCAGAAACACACTGACAGAAGCAAATGCTGGTTTTTCATAATGAAGAGTTCAAAGTTAGTTGACATCAAGACAGTAACAGCCAAGAAGAAAAATAGCATCAAAAAGGAGGAAAAGTACTTCACAGTCAGGTATACAGTGTGTGAGAGTATCTTCATGCTTCTAGTACTTAAAAAGACATTTTTGCTCCTCAGCAGGAGCTGATGAACCTGTGGGCTGCCTCCGCAACACATTTGCCTGTCATGTGGCTTGCAGGCAGGTTTGGAGGAAGGTTCAAGTCCAGCACCCAGCCTTATGCTTTCTTTTTCATGACATGCAGGGGGTGACAGGAATTAATTGCAGCAGCAGAGTGCTGGGCCACGGGTAAACCCAGATTTTGGTAGTCCCAAAGGCATTACAATCCTCACCCCATTTCCTAACCCTAAAATTTGGTGATGGTAACTGACACCTTGGTTCTTGTTGGTTCTTTCACGGACAGGATGATATTAGGTAAAAACGATTTTAAATAATTTTGAAAGAAAGCTTTACATAACTTAAATCCAACATTAATAAGTCTCATCACTCAGTCTTTCATAACCATCGCATAAAACCTTCAGAATAATAGTTCACAGGGAGATTTACAATAACAGATTATACATGGAAACAAACATCATAATTCACCTCTCAAATCTGAATGTACAATAGCCTGTTAATTCAATGGATTCAGTTACTGGCCTAAAGTGACCTGTACTCAGGACAAAAAAGCAATTGTAAACCTCTGCTCCTCTTTAAATTTAAATTTTAGAGCTAGAAGAACACCTTGGATGATCTCTACTAATGGCAAAGTTCATAACATGATGTTTGCATCCCACATGTAGCCATACCAAATACTTTGTGTTCCTAACGGCAAAATCAACTGGATGAAAAGAACTGATACAGTTTTCTTTCAACTCACTTAACGTGTTCAGTCTCCTAACTGCAAGTTGATATTCAGGTTGCAATATCTTGCATCTATTGGAGTTTTGCAGAATTTTATAGGAAGGACATAAAACATTAGAGTAATATAACTTAAAGGTTACACAAGCATGGGCTACAGAATCAGCAACAGCTCTAGTCCCATTGCAGTTTATAGGAAATAAAGGCAAGAACCAACCACACATTTAGTAAAATGACCATAACAATGTTAGAATCAACTGCTGGATCAGACTTTTTTGTTGGTTTTCCAGTCACTCACAACTGCCACTGGATTTCCCTTGGCTATCCATGATCTTACAGAGTTGTGTTGTTGCATAGAACCATGTCAAAGACCATGTTCCCTCACGCATCCTGAATAGGAAATTCGTACCTACAGAATTTATGCCATGTACCTTTCTATTCATCAAGGGAAGGAAGGAAAATTTCCTTGCTGTTCTTGTGGCACTTCAAGGTTAAAATCCATAGCAACAAAATAATGCATCAAAGGTAATAAACATTCACAGAGGTTAAAACAATTGTGTAAAGGGCAATTTCTTCACTGGAAAATTAAGACACCCAAACTAAAAGAAGAAATTAAAACCAGAAACCATACTAAGAAACTAACAGCTGTCAAGGTAAAAGAACTGCCTTGAATGTTAATCTGAGATATTTCAGCCAGGTCTTTTTCACAACCTTTTCTTTCCTGCTGACTTTATGTTACAGCTCTATTGCCTGTACAAAGTTGCTGAATTGAAGTTCTGCCTGTCTGCAGCTCTCATCTGTGCATGCTTTAGCTCTCAGTTGTTAGTGAATTCACTTCAGCTGCCACTTTTAAACGATAGCATGTCAAATTACAAAGCAATTAGGGTAAAATGCATAGCTGTAATACACAGGTTTAAAAAAATCCAGAAACCCTACCTCTAAATTTTCTAGGTTTGTAACGATGACTTTGGAAATAATTAAATATCTATTAATTAATATAGTTCCCAAATTACTGACATGTGCTTAATATGGTGTCGTTTTTTTACTTTCCATCTTTCTCTTTTTCCTGCCTCTCAGGCTTTTTTTGCCGAGGAATATTTAAAGTTTATTATTCCACACTGTAAGGAACGGAAGAAGCATAACTTGAGTATTTGCTAAAGCGGCTACTGAAAGAGAACATAGATAGATAAGCTACCCACATTCTTTATTGTGTATTCTGACCCTGAATTTTTGCTCTTTCTGTCTAGCATTACTAAGGAAAAACTGTATCTAACATGAAATCCCTTGGAGGTATTCATTAATATAAGGCAACTGTAGTGATTGTATGAAGGAGTCTAGAGGATGGCTCAATGATAGCTGCCACCATTGTGCTCTGAATCAGGAGCCAAAGAGGGGCGGATGCACACCTATGCATAACTCATTTAATATCTCTGCTTAACATCTCTGCATCCCAGTGGGACTCATAATATTTAATTACATATCTAATGGGAAATTCATCCCCACCCTGCGAGTTATTGTGCTTCCTCAATTTCTCTTGCATTGTAGAAGCACAGCACTTCACAGGACTGGTCCTGCCATGAAAATTAATTAGTTTATGCCTGAACAGGGCTTTCAACACACAGATCATTCTGTATGACAAAGTAGTACTAGATAACAAACTAAGTTATTCAATTGAATTATGGAGCCATGAGAAAATTATTGTCTCTTATTTTTAGTCAAGCAGACTCCAAGCCAGATTAGGCCCTGAGGATGATGCTTTGGATATTTCAACAGGTTTTATTGCCACCAGAAAAGTTTCACCTTCTTCTTGCTCCTACACTTTTCACTGCTGTATACATAATCCACTCAATAAAGCCAGTTCTTGCCTTCATTGAACAGTAATTGTTAAGATAGCTTGTTGAAGGTAAATAGTGAGCCTTGCTGGTTTGGAAACAAACTTCTCCACCTTGTTTGGTTTGGGTTTGTTTTTTTTTTTATAAACATTCTTTTTAACCATCACTCACTGCAGGGATACCTGAATTTAGAAACAGCTCTGCAAGTCAGAGAAAATTAAGCACCAGTAGTTCTGCATTTCTTTTCATAGCATCAGAAAAATCTCAGGTTAGATTTCATATGCATGAATGCTTCAGTGCCCTACCACCAGTTATCAGACTCTTTATTAGCCTGCATAACCCAAGCAGAATAATTTCAATATTGTCTTTAAGAGTCACTTGGACAGGAGCTTCAAGACAAATTGTACTGCACGAGTCATAGAAATTCAATAGCTAACTTGGCAAAAGAGAGCTTAGTTTTGTTTGATGAGGTATAGAGGTATATTTTTTGCATGGTCTTCCTTGCAAAGATGAATTTCTGATCACAGTAACCCATTTGTAGTCAAAAGGGTCATCAGCTTCCATCTTTCCAGACTATTATCATTCTAGACAATATATTTGGGACAGATCAGTGTTAATCTATACCAGTGAAAGATCTGGACTGGGTCTTCAAGATTTCTCATTTCTCATTTAGGCTGTGGTCTCCATGGTCCCCTGCTGCAAGAGCTTCTTTATTACCAGAAGAGTGGGAAGGACTTGTCAGCACCCGTTATCTGCTCCCTTGTTCCCTCACACTGCATTGTACTCTATTGCTTGTACACTTTTTCTTCCATTTATTGCTCTTACATTGGAAATCAGATACAACAGTCATAAAGAACAACAGCACCAAAGAAATAAAAGCCACAACAATAAAAGATGAGAAAAAGAAATTCCAGTTGATGACATTTACCTGGGGCAATTCTCCCTACAGAGAAGTGGAGCAATATGGAAGGAAATTCAAAAGGAAGACAGCCCTCAGTCCACTAAAATTAACTTTGCATCTTGATATGATGGCCTTTTAAATATGTTCAAAGTTTCTCAGAGCCTACTTGCTGACTTCCTTTTCTTCTTCCCTGCATTCTCATGCCTTCCTTTTCTCCCTATTGCTCCTTTTGGTTGACTTTGATTTTGGGGAGGGTTTTTTTGTTATTATTAGAGCAAGAATTAGGCACACAAAGAAAGATATTAGATTTTTTACTAAGCGTTCAGTAAAATTAATGACTTACAAAGCTCTAGCACTGATTTTCCAAGTTTCTGTGGCTCCCAGCTTCATCCTACTTACATCGTCTAACCAAAAGGAAGGATTGATACCAAAGATGCCTTTGATCAAGTGGGGTGGTCCTGGTTAGGAGCTTGGATATCACAACCAACTTTTTACCATATGAAACATCTTACAAGAGGTAGCAGTGGAGTCTTGCATTTGGTGAACAGAAATACAAACAGGTAGTTTGTATACAAACTACCATACAAACATAGAACTACCATACAAAATGGTAGTTCTAATCTAACACCTATCTTTTCAATTCACATGAGTTAATGAGCAGAACTGAGGGGACTCTAAGAGGATGCTGATCCTGGGGTGGTGACCAGCAATTAGGGTTGGGTTCAATCATGGTAATCTGCTTGTCTGGTATAGCTAGAGCAAGAAAAGGATCTGTATCCTCAGCCACATCTCCGTCACAATGTGTTTGACCTAAGTGCCCTGCAAGGTGTCAGGAACCTTCTTTACTCTGGATCTGGCAGCTGATACGTTTTGTGTACTGCACAATTGGTAATGGAAGTCGTTACAGGTTTGCTAACATTCCCTTTAGGTCTGGGCTTTCCTAGGGCCTGGTCCCATAGGAACATGGTTATTTTGTGAAGTAAAAGAGAGCTTTCTCTGTACCGTGAGCTTTCACTGAATTCCTGCCTTATACTGGAGGCAGGGCTGCCCAGAGCAGTTTGGAGATTCAGACCTCTTCATAGTATGTTGGCAGATCTAATCAAGCCCACAGCAGAGTCTGCAAAAAAACCTCCAAAACCAAAACTTGCCCCTCTGCGCTTGTTCTTTACAAGTACTCAGGTCTCACCATTTCAAAGCAATCTTTTCAGAAAATCGATAGTTCTTCATCTCCTTCAGAACGAGAGCAAGTAGGACACTTGGACGTTTGCTTTGTAATCTCTTCAAAAATTGCCTTCTTGTCTTCCCAACAGAATTAGGAAATATTGCAGTACTAAAAAAAAAAAAACCCCTCAAGTTTTTTCAGCACAAAGTCTCAGTTGTAGTACCAATCTTTGCATTCCTTTTCATTTAGGGATTACCCTAAGCTTACTGGTCTGTTTATACCTTAGGCACACACATACATCCTTGTTCCTCACACAGAGAAATTATTTGTTTTCACAAGTCCACTTTTCAGGAGGCTGCTGTAGAAACCTTTAACATTTTAAAATTTCCGTTTTCTCTCCCTCTTTCCTCTCAGTGGCCCTTTAGCTAGGAAAATGAACCACTCTGCTCCCGGAGTGCTGAGCTGCCGAATCCAATCAAGGAAGGCTGGCCAGGCTTCACATCCCTGTCAGACACAGCATTGACCTTTTTTTTCCTAATTGACAATGCGGGGCTTTGTGCTAATAGGATGACATCATTAAGCAGAGCTGAAATGCTTTCCCTGCTGTCTCTTTTGTCTCTCAGTATTTTTCTCCCACACTTAGAGGAAGTATTTGACTAGGAGGGAGTGTAAGGAAGACAGTTACACAGTGCCTAAAAAGCAGCAAGAAAACATCCTCAATTTCTCTTCATTTTTCCTTAGTCACACTTGTTTCCAACCACATATCCTGAGCCCTCACTGTGTACTGAATCTTCCTTTTTCTTCTTCCAGGTTGTTATCACTGATGCTGCTTTTCTGTATTTTGCGTTGCCTCACTGTCCTGAGATACGCTGCTGGGGATAGTCTAGTTTCTTCTTGACTTTGAATTATAATTGTAGTTGTTAGTCTAATGTCCTTTTATTTTAATCTTATTCCTCTCATTTTAATAAAACAGCTTGTTAAAAAGATCCTTGTGCATCTCTACAGCAATAAATGGTTAATTGAGATGCCCAATTTTGTGTTAAAATGTTGGCAATTAACTTTCGTTGCGATATTAAAATATTTAAGGTTTTAAAATAAAACATGGAGGGGAATAATACATGTAGGAAGTACATATGGAAGGGAAGAAGCCCCAGTGAAATGGAAAATATTAAGAGCTTTGTTTCAGCTGTCTTGTGAAATTGGCTCACCTATTTCAGTGAGTACTATAACCTCTTAAGGATGCTGCCTTAAAGCTTTAAAAAAATTGCCTTAATGCTCCTTAAGCATGCAGCCTTGGCCAAGCCAACAAAGCAAATGGAGACGTGATGGGCTTTCCCTGGAGAAGATAGAAAAAGCAGGAGCTTCCCAGTTCTGCCTATCCTCCTTTTCCCCTCTCCCACGGCTGACATATGGCATACATTTCCAGCCTGCTTCAGTGCCTAATGAAATGGAGTAACTCAGATCCCAGGTACTTCTGTGAATCTGTTTACCCTAGCTGTTTCAGTCTGCACAGTAATGCAACAGCAGCTAAGGAGAGTATTGATCAGCTGGGAGAAGCAGCCTCTTAAATCACTCAGGCTAGCTCTACAGGACCATGGGTGCCTATAGCCTTACTTCAAGAAACGCAAGCAGGAATGATAAGATAGACAAAACATAGAGTGAAGAAGGGAAAAGGTTCAGGCGGGAGAGGAAGCAGATCCCATTACTATTCAACACATTCACAGTTGGCAGGAATAGGGATTTATCTATTTTTCTTTTTGCCCAATCAACACACAGCTGTGTCATAGAAGACTCCTGGATTCCTGGACTCATGACAGGGAACTTCATGTTATTCTTTAATATGACACCTTTCCTTTCTGCATTTAAGTACTGTTCAAGAAGGCAATAACCACCATGCTATTAACATACCTTGTGAAGATTTTCTTGATTATTTTAACTGTATTTCCTAATCTTTTTTTTTTGCATGTTATCCCTAGAGACTGTTAAGCATTTTTAACCAGGATGTGTTTCTGTCATATTTACCTTCAACTTTAGTTAAATTCCATAAGCTATTGTGAATAATAGAAGGAATTGTAGTTGTGCTACTTTGAATAACAGTAAGCTTAAGCTGTTTTTGCATCAGTGCCTAGTAAACTAGCCATCTTATAGCTGTGAACAGTAATTGATACAGTTTAATATTTCTCTTATGCCTATAGCCTAACGAGATTAGTGCTAAGCAAGTTTCAGCTTCAAAGAACAATTAGGAAATTAGGATAGCATACTTAAATCCCTGCAAACTATTATTTAAAAAAAAAAGCCAGACCATCACACCATTCACCTTGCCAAATTTCAGCTCAGAGCCCAATTTATTTTTTTTTTTTTTTTTTATGAACAGGTTAAATACAGTGAGTGAAAACAGTGTTTAGAGCGGAAATGCTGACAAAAACTTTACTGCAGCCATATGAACAATGCAGCTGTAATAATAGAAAGTATGCCCTTACCACAGCAAGAAAAACGTAAGGAGTTCTGAATTTGCACTGAATGAGCCATTACTTACGTCTATCACAAAGAAATAGCGGTGCTGAAAAAAAAAAAGAAAAAAAGGATATATTAAGGGTCGTTCCCCCTCCTTTACCCAAAAGAAAACTAAAACTAAAAAGATCAGATGTGACTCAGGCTTTCAAACAATAAAAATAGCAAGATAAAAGAACTAGGTTGCTTCATTGCCTAAAGAAATGGTTAGAATCTTAAAAAGTCTGAAACCTGATTGTGAGAGATTCACTTTATGGGCTGCTAAGAAGGTTCTGACCTTCATCATCAATAGATTGTCTGAGCCTTTGTGGTATTCAGCAGTAAAGGAAGTGCTTAAAAAGTCATCCCTCTGAAAGATGGACTGGAAAAATCTCCAGTTCAGATCTCAGCCTGGCTGTTGTCACTGCACATGCTCATTCAGAAAGTCTGCCTGTAAATCTAATACAGATAAATCTTGCTTCATTTCTAAGTGATAAAACCAGAGCATCCTCACCTTAGAGATGGATCAGGATCTCTAGAATTCAATATAGGTGAAATCACTATAGAGGAGGGCAGCTAATGACCTATCTGTTTTGAGGCTCTGGATGTGCTTTGTGTAGTACTATATTTCTCTGTCTGTACTAGAGGACATTGAAGGAGTGGGATAACACTTTTACAAGTACCAGTGATATAATTTTCTTACACTCACTCTATGGTTTTGGATGCAGTTTTTCCTGTTCCAACATTTGCACTGAAATGAACTGTAGCAGATGACTGCCCTGTGATTTCAAATGGCCTTCTAGGACAGGAGAACTGTTATAGATTAAAGAGTTCAGTTCCTACAACTTTCTGGAAAAGTCTCATCACTGTCTAAGTAGTACACCAACACAGCAGTTGTCAGGATATGGATCTTCTAGCAGGGTGAATTAGCCACAGTGGTGTATCAGGCTAATACAATGACATAGCTGCTGGTACACAAATGAGCTCACTGAAAGACAAATGGGGTATCTTTGCACAAAATGCATCTGTGTTGCAGATACAGTCATACCCTAGCTGAAAAATGTTGTGATGTTATCCTCTAGAAACCATACAAGCATTGAACATTCACAGCAGAGAGCATAAAATACAGATGGACCACTAATGACAGCAGATGAGGTACAGCCAGACTATCCTGAACGAGGCAGCTTGTACCTTATCCTGCAAAGGAAGCAAAAACAAAACAAAACAGTGACAAGAGAAATCTCTGCCAGTTCTGGTCAGGGTTGAGAGGGAGAGAATTACTGCTGTCTCCAGATCTGATGTCTAATGTCTTGAGTTTTAGCAAGGAATTTATGCAGTGTGTTCAATGTCAGAGCACAAGTCCACTTGGACTGCTGTCAAATGGTCCACGTAAGGAACCTGCTTCAGAGTAAGAAACATAATCATTGAGTCTTCTTTCTGCTTCCTAGCTGCTGTACCATTCCCCTGGACCTCCAAACCATGCAAGGGTATGACCCCGCAGGCCAACACTGCGGAATCCCTCTTTGAAATTGTATCTTCCTCCATAGTCTTGCCACAAAAGGCGACTGTGACCCTCAAACAGCAGCTTGTGCTGTTTACCGAAAGATTTTACTGAAACTGGGAAACAGAACTTGTTCTGAAGCACAGTCTTACAGAATTCATGACCCAAAGAGCTAGTAACAACATTATAATGGTCCAGTTTCGAGGCAGCTTAATCCCCTCAGAGAACTACTAGAATTTCATCTCTCCTGTCTCTACACTTCAGTGCTGAATGTAGCTCAGTGGTTCTGCCTTGGTATATGTAGATTTAGGAAGATAGCACTGAAGTCTTAAGTGTATTGAAAGGTTTTACCTCATAACCATAAGGGCAGAAGCTTTTTTGGTTAAAATCAAAGTTTAAATTCTGAAATAAAAAGGGCTCATCAAAGAATTGGCAAAGAATATAAGAACTAGGTGCCAGATGAAATCCCTGTGTGATTTATCAGCAGGTTCTTCTCTAATCTGGTGTAAGATAATACGAGTAGGTGTTGAAAGCAGAATAAAACTAGATACAGAACAAAAAGCATAAGTAACAGGGTTCATAAGACTATGCACATAAGGAAATTTACATTATGTAGTAGGCAGGTTGCTCTCCCCAAGGTTTACCGAGATATATTGGGAAATAATAGACAAACCCAGATTTTAAAAGATAAATTATCTTATGTTTCTTTTGCATCTATTTTTATTCTCTATGTGAAGAGATGTGGTTTCCTTACCAACAGGCCAAACAAAATACTTATCTGGAGTAGCTGGTAGTGCCATGGACAGACATCTCTTAGCAAAAATTAACCCTCAAATATACAGAAAGCTGAACTTGCTTAGAACTGATCAGGAAGATCATTCCTGAGAGCTCACAAATTTAGAGTAGTTAGTTACTGTAGCACTAAATTGTCTCATCTATATTCCTCTGCATAGTGATTCATTAGAAGCACTTTACAGTAAATGCTTCCAAAATAAAACCAGACATTTTAACCAAAGTCTCAGGAAAATACTTAACTGACAAAGATAATGATTTTCTAAAAGCTTTTCCCTGGAAGTGTGGTGGTTTTTTTTATTGAGGCAGTGATTAAAGTGAGCCTGCCTGAGTTATAATGTGCTTCCATTGCACAACCCAGAGTCATGTTAATCAGCCTGAATACCTAAAAATACAGTAGAAGCCGTAAAAATCCACTTAATACAGCAAAGTTCATTTCAGGTGCTGGTCCACCAGAGAAATGTCCATATGTGATAAAAAATTACCGGTCGTATTTCACAGTTTGTGCTCTGCTTTTTTTTTATTCCATGGCAAATTATTTTTAGATTCTTAAGACAGTCTCATGGCAAAAAGTTTGGTCCATTTCCCAATTTCCCATTTATGCTGATATCAACCCTGCTTCAGATAGAGGACTTTGACTTTGTTAGCTTTCTGGTGAGGAGAAGACAGCCAATTGTATTTCGGGCTGCATTCAAAGAAGCATGACCAGTAGGAAGAGGGAGGTGATTCTGCCCCTTTGCTCTGCTCTGGTGAAACTCCACCTGGAGTACTGCGTCCAGCTTTGGAGTCCTCAGTACAGGAAAGATATGGACCTGTTGGAGACGGTCCAAAGGAGGGCCACAAAAATGATCAGAGGGATGGATCATCTCTTCTAGGACAAAAAGCTGAGAGAGTTGGGGTTTGAGGTTGTTCAGCCTGGAACAGAGAAGATTCCGGGGAGACCTTATTGCAACCCATCAGTTCTTAAAAGGGGCCTTATGAGAAAGATGGGGAGATAATTTTTAACAGGATCTGTTGCAAAAGGACAAGGTTTTAAACTAAAAGATGGAAGACTCTGACTGGATGTGAGGAAGAAAATTTTTACAGTAATGGTGGTAAAATATTGGCACAGGTTGCCCAGAGAAGTGATAGATGCACCATCCCTGGAGATATTTCAAGGCCAGGCTGGTTGTGGTTCTGGGCAACCTGATCTAGTTGAAGATGTCCCTGCTCATTGCAGGGGGGGTTGGACTAGATGACCTTTGAAGGCTCCTTCCAATCCAACTGTTCCATGATTCTAATTCTGCTTGAGGGCTCCTTAGTACTATACAGCTGCTTAGAGGAAAATTCCTATAAACTTGTATATGACGTAGATACTTAAATCTCATTTTCTAAAGTTCTATAGGACCTTCACTGAACGGGCCACCCAAAAGGCTGTGAAAGTCCTGTGTTCTCCCTCCAGAACATGGTATAGCCATACACTGCAGGGCCACACGGAGGTCCATAACAGGTCCCAGTTATGTTGGCATGACATGGCACTAAGATCATCAGGCTCATCCCCTCAGCTGGGGCTAGGGCTGGCTGGAGTATCTGCTTTGCTGCACAGTGAAGATAAATCATAATTTCCTAAATTACCTATTGCCAAAGCCAGCACTGAAAAACACAGCTTCCAATCTTTAGGCTGTGCTATGGTTTGTTTTAAAAGGGACTGAATGTCTTACAAACAGGTAAAATTGCTGCCAGATGCAAGTACATTAGCTTTTTCCAGCTGCTTTACTGCTGCCATTCAAAATAATCTGCTATAAATATGATTCCTTTGAGCTCTATCCTGACAAGCGCGGGCACTATCTGGGGGAAGAGCCAGTGGTTTTCTATCTCCACTGAACTCAGTAGGAGTTGTGATTTCTCAGCGCATTGCTGAAAAAGTCTGCTGAAATTACCTTAAATGACACAATTATCCCCTCACCTCTTGCTCATTCTCTTGCAGTCATGGAAGGAGGAATAAGTTTCTCCACAGGCAGCTGTGCTGCAGTAAAGTTTTCAGCCTGGAGGTGGTGAACAAATGTCAGAATCAACAAGTTCCTTCCTTCTGGGCTGGTGACAGTCCTGACTGCAATCTGGTTTAGCCGGGGAAGAGGTGCGAAACATGGCAGAGATCTGAAACCCTATTAATGAGTTTACAATGCCAATTAAGTCACCTTCCCTATTGTATAGGAACTAGTGTTGAGAATAGGCTTATGAACTTGATTCTGCACCTTATTTGACAAGTTTGAAACCATTACTGGCTCCCTAAACTGAGAATTAGGGTGTTAAATCTTAGGGGAGGGATGCTTTTTAGCAGCAACACTTCAGGGTCCCTTGTAAACAGCGCAATAAGAAATGGCTTTGAAAGCCAAATCCAGATCTGAATTTGGCTCAAATACAGCTGGGACTCCACCTGGAGCTCATGTCCCTCTGGAATATATTCACTCTACCAGATTTTTTTAATATCCTTCTCTGACCTCAGTAACTGTGCTTACCAGCTCTCAAAGATCAGAACACAGTGATTTTTTTCCACTGTGTAACAACATACCACACAAATCAATCAGTCACAGGGTTTTGGTTGTTTTTCTTTTGCTTAAAAGCCAGGTTTTCCCTTCTTGTTGCAGATATAAAACTGGAACACCGACGTTATTTTGCAGTTTAAGGGACTTAAACTTTTACACAGGAAAGAGAAAGTAATTACAGCTCGTCTAATATTTTATGTACTAACTGTTGAAGAGTTTCCTTCTTTCATAATAGTGCCCACAATAGTGGAGAAGGCATTAGCATTTTTGGCTTTGGAACATTTGAGTATTCTTAACTTTTCTACATTTTCTCCTAGGACTCTTTCTTTGCTCAAGTTATGGCATCATAAAGCAGCATTAACTTCCAAAAAAATTTTAAGCATGAATGGCAAGAATGAAACCTCTCAGCAGACGCATAGTAGTAAGCAGTTAAATGTAGCAGCAAACAAATTGAATGATATTCCAGCAGCACTACAAGAGGACAAAAATCATCTTGGAGGTGCAGCAGCAGAAAATATAATGGAGAGAATAAAAATGGCAGAAAGAAAGAATAAAAACCAGAACAATGATGTAGAGAGAGCAAGCCATAAACAGAAATCAGAAAATAATGAAAAACTGGCTGTGCAAACAGAAGAAACAATGTTAGAGACTGGGAATCCATTAATGTTAACAGCTCTGTCTCATATTCCTCTGAAAAGCCTAAGTGACATAGAAACGAAGCTGGTCTACGTTGATGAGGATAACATTTTCCTTGAGTTTGATGAGCCTATGGTGTTTAACAGCAGACAATCAGGGTATCATGATTCTGCACAAGCACATGCTCTGAATCCACCTGACAGCAGCACTTTGCCCCACATCAACAAACAGCTTCAGATGACCCTCCTGGAAGCCAGCACTTGCTACAAACAGAAGAACTATGCAGCAGCAGTGGAGCAGTTATCAACAGCAATGGAGGTATGGGTTAAAGAAGTATGATCACCATAGCGAAATAAATGAAAGGCTGTCATTGTACTAACTTGGTATAATAATATCAAAGCGAACAAGGAGTACAAACCTGGGATGGATACAGTTTAATAAAACCCTGAGATGCAATTTCGCATGAAATCTGAAAATTGAAAGATAAAAATAAATCACAGAGGGAGGGTGGCACGGACCAAACCAAAAAATCTTAGCTGACCTTGTATTTTTCTCTAAGTCTTCAACAGTATTTATGTATGGAGGAAATTTAAGTCCCATAGAGTGTGGTGGGTCAGAAGGGGAATCTCTTTCTTATCCCAGCTCTGTCAGAGACAAATGATACCTTGATAATCAAGGGAATCCCCACTCTATCCCAGCTGTCTATGCGCTACTGGGTTAAGCATTTAAACATGCATTCTGATTCCCTTTCTTCTCTAAAGCCAGAAGATGGCCACTGGATCTGTGTGGAAATCCATTTTTTTCCACATGAGAAAGAACAAGCCCAGTACTGAGCAACCTCCTCCAGACACAAATGGCTTTCTCTTCAGCAGATATGAGTCCAAAACCTGGGGGTTTTGTGAAAAGAAAGTCTTCTTGCCTGCCTGAGATATTAAAGAAACGATATGACCTTGACTATGGTCTTTGAAACTAATCTAAGATTTTAATGACTTTCTGCCTTCAAGTGCTCAAACTTGAGCTGTCTTAAACACATCTGTTCTTCAATAAGCAGCTATTTTTATGTTTGCAAAAGCTGAGCCCTTTCCAGTTTCAGGGTGAGCCCCCAAAAGGGGGTACCTAAAGGCCTTTGACATTTTTTAAAATCTTAGCCAGCCTTGAGTTTTATCAGTATAATATGAAAGGAAAAGAATAGAAGAGGGAGTACCTAACACTCTGACAAGGTTGAAATTAATTTCATGGGGGGAGGGAAGAGAAAGGAGGTGTAGGAAACACCAGCAGGTGGTCACAGTTACGTCCACCAGCCTCTTGTTTCCTGGAAGCCAAAGCTAGCAGCATTTACAGTAAAACTGATTGTTCAAAGTTGTATCATTATTCCCAGATTTCTCGAGTGCTGCTAATCTCAGTTAATTATATTGGAAATCCCTTGTATTATGACCATGTAATTCATGATTTGCCAGTAGAAGTCATGGTTCATAATAATCACATAATGGGCAAGGACTTAGACGTAATCAGATTTTAGTTACCCTGTCATGTTTCCGTAATGCTTTTGTAAAACGGACATAATCACAAAACACCAGTTATTTAAACATTTTTTATCAGATTGATGTACAGTATTTTCTCTTTTTTAAACAATGTAAGATAACAAAAATTGGATTACAATTGCTGGGAACAGACTATGATAAACTGTTTGCTTGCGTGCAGAATGAAATTTAATAATGGCTTCAGCATCTCAATTTTTAGTAATGTTAAACGTGTTCAATAGTAGCACTCTGCAGCCAAAGGCTGCTTTCAAAGAGGAAGCATTACAGCATTTTGAAAACTGTATCTCCAAGAGCATAGCTGTCCTATAAACCTTGAAAAATACCCTATACACTCACAATTAACCCAGATGTTAACATTTACTGTGCAGATGAGGGCTTTACTTTTTCTATGATATGTGATGCAAAAAAAACTACTCTTAGTAGCTGTAAGAATTTTAAAGGTCAGTGTCTGCTTCTCAAAATAAAGAGAGGCACTTTCTACTTTACAGGAATATGGTTGGTGATTAGAATAGAGGACTTGCAAGTTAGACTCTCTGATCTCTAATGTTTTATCTCCACTCTGACCCCAATCACTTCAGCTGTACACTTGACATCCTGAGAAAGGGTCCAGCTACACTTGTTTCAGCACTGTAGTGCCAAACTTAATTCAAAAGCATTTATGAAACATTAGTTTGCAGTTGAAAAACACATACCCTATTCCTACTTTTTTTTTTCTACAATACCAAAGGCATTTTATTTTAAAACAATAATTATTACAGAAGTGAGTGAGCGAGCAGAATTAGTAACTGCTATCCTTTTTAGGCTTCCCCTTCCCCCCCTTTCAGAAATGAGCTGTGATGGTGACAAAAGCACTTATCAACTGACAGCAAAGGGGTACCTGCTGCCTCCTAAAAGGAAATGGAAAAGCTAGCTAATAGACATCCTGGTGAAAGATTAAGTAGAGGTTAAAAAATTCCTTCCTGGGATTGTAGACAGAGTGATTGGGAAAATCACAGAACTGTAGGGCTGGAACTTCTCAGCAGCCTCTTAAACCGGCTCTTCTCAGAAGTAAAAACCAGAATATTCCTGAAAGACACATCTGTGTTTTTCACAAAAGTGTCTTTCACAGACAGACTTCTTATCAGCTTGCTGATATAGATGAGAAGTTTTTCCATGCCTTCCATGCTGCAAAACAGCTCATAATGGTTTTTGCATCCTTATTTGACATGAAGAGCAATTAACCAACCTATTCTCTTTGTACTTGCAACCTCTTGCCATCTCTCTTTTTCAGTCTTCTCTAAATTAAATAAATTTAATCCTTTTAGTATTTCCTCCCAGGTCATGCATTCTGAACTTCAGTTTGTTGGGGTTTTTTTTATTGCTTTCTGTTGCAACGTCTCCAATTTGCCTACTTATTTGGATTTCTGTGCACAGATTGGAGATGGTGCAGAGAAACCCAGCAAACTTAAGTTGCCGAGATTGGAACTGTAGTGGATTTGCCCATTGTTTTTTTGAGAAATAAACAAAAATTCCTCTCCATTTCACACGAGTGAAGGGATGTGTGATACGATGCAATAAGCTCAAAGGTCAAAGCCACGGCTTCTGTTTACAAAAATTTGCAGACTTTTTCAGATTTAAGGAAATTAAGGCTTTAGCCTGACATTGCAACATTTTGAGTAAGAGATCTTGATACAGAAAAGCAAGTGCACAGCATTAAATTTGAATAATACCACAAAAGCTAGTGCTGCCTTACATACTGCAGACATCATACATTTGGCTCTTCTTTAAGCCAAAATTTCTTCTCTAGATCCATCTATATATTTATGTTGCATTATAATTTTTATATCATGTCATTTTTCAGATATGCAAATAACAGGCAGTTCTGAAAGTCTAGCACTGAAATTACTGGATTTAAAATTATTAATCAGAACGGAAAATTGAAACGCTTATTTGATTTAGAGACTTTTATATGTTGGACAGCATGCTGCTGATTACCACAGACATCAGGAAGGCAATATTATCAGGAGAACTGGTGGCTTCTCACTTTTTCTGCACTATTTAGTTACCATTAAATTAATCAGGAGGGACTTAGCATTAGTCAACTGCATTATAGTTGGCCTGGGAGAGTTAAAAATAACGCTCCCTTGGAGAACTCTTACCATTAGAGCATAAGAATTAAGTACTTTTTGTTGCTAGTGAGGAAAATAGCTGTGGAAATTGGGGCAATAGTCTTTGCTTTTCTACTTCTGAGCTCAAAAATACAGTATGTTATATATACTACATTGAGAAACACTAAATTTCCCTAGATTTTCGGCATCCATCTGTTGGAGCATAGGGGAATAGGACTTGAACATCTGGAGTGGGATATGAAGGGTATGAGAAATCACTCTTTAGCTTAAACCCTCAGTGGAAACCATATACGTGTATCTATAAAATCTCTAGCCAATTATTAACAGCTTAGCTACAAAATAACATTAAACCTTTATGAGGATTGAAAGATCTTGTCTCAAACTAATCTCCTAATATCAGAGAACGTAAAAGACCTCAGAAACACCTGATTAAAACCTGCACAAATTTAAATTTCAGACCCTATTGTTCTGAAAATAATCCTCCCCTGTGATTAAAAAATAAATGAGAAGAGTTCATGACTGCAGCGCACAGAAAGAAGCCCACAGTATCCTGGCACACAGCTTTTGGTGTAGAATATCTGAGACACAAAATGAATCCCACAAGCAAGGTGAAGGCCTCAAACAGCATGTGATTAATTTACAGGAGTGCTGTTGTAATGCCTTCCATAAGCTGGAATACCTGCATTTTCCACAGATGGCTATTATGGGCACCATTCCTATGGCAGGGAGATTAGTGGCATTTTTTTATCGCACACCTTGATTGTTTAGATTAACCTTTCCTGTGCAACAATGCCTTCCATGCAAAATTATCTGCAAAAAGCAAATATTCTGAAAGCGGCTGTGGCACTTGTGCCTTTTGGACTTAATTACATACCAGTATGGAGCTAGGCAGCATGGTTCAACCAAGCCTTCCATCAGTTTCATCATGCGAGAAGCAAAAACTGAGTATTTCCTAGATAAATACCTGTGTGAAAAGAGGTACATCTTAAGCAGTGTATCCACTGGCAAAGCACATGAGAAAAGCACAAGTGGCTTTCTTTAATTCATTGCTGCAAGGGCATTCCTGGGAGCACTGTAGGATTAAGGTCTTTGGATGTGCTCCCTGTTGTGACCATTGGATCAGTGCTACTTGCAGAAAGACTAGGGCTCAGCCACATTTCTGCCCACCCTTCCTCCTCCAACATTGCCTCTTTTTGCAGATGGGACTTGAGGCCCAAGAAGCTAGCAATGTATAACAACGTGTAACACCTTACTTCATGGAACATGGAATTCCTGATCATCTGGAATGAACAGGGCATATGAGGGGACTTACTGGAGTTTTCCCTAACCCCTCTCATCAACAGCTGTGCAAGAATTAGACACAACACAAAGGAAGTCCTGAAGGGAAAGCCTCATGAGAAAGGCTAAATAGTTATTTTAGCAATTTTCTGGAGCTAAAAGTCAGGCTCAGATTATCTACCCTTACTATCAGCACAGATCCTCTAGAAACTTCTTGGGAGTACACTAGATCTTGGGCAGAGAACAACAGAGATGACAATCACTATTTCCCTAAAGCCTGAATACAAGATACTGAATTTACTCTCTAGAAATATTCTTTTAACATCTAATCATAGAATCATAGAATAGTTAGGGGTGGAAAGGACCTTAGATCATCTAGTTCCAACCCCCCTGCCATGGGCAGGGACAGCTCACACTAAAGCATATCACCCAAGGCCTTGTCCAACCTGGCCTTGTACACTGCCAGGGATGGAGCATTCACAACCTCCCTGGGCAACCTATTTCAGTGCCTCACCACCCTAACAGGAAAGAATTTCTTCCTTATATCCAAACTAAACTTCCCCTGTTTAAGTTTGAACGTGTTACCCCTTGTCCTATCACTACAGTCCCTAATGAAGAGTCCCTCTCCAGCATCCCTATAGGCCCCCTTCAGATACTGGAAGGCTGCTATGAGATCTCCCACACAGCCTTCTCTTCTCCAGGCTGAACAGCCCCAACACTCTCAGCCTGTCTTCATATGCAAGGTGCTCCAGTCCCCTGATGATCCTCATGGCCCTTCTCTGGACTTGTTCCAACAGTTCCATGTCCTTTTTATGTTGAGAACACCAGAACTGCACACAATACTCCAGGTGAGGTCTCACAAAAACAGAGTAGAAAGGCAGGATCACCTCCTTCGACCTGCTGGTCACGCTCCTTTTGATGCAGCCCAGGATACGGTTGGCTTTCTGGGCTGTGAGCACACACTGAAGCCGGCCCATGTTCATTTTCTCATCAACCAACACCCCCAAGTCTTTCTCCACAGGGCTGCTCTGAATCTCTTCTCTGCCCAACCTGTAGCTGTGCCTGGGATTGCTGCAACCCAGGTGTAGGACCTTGCACTTGGCATGGTTAAACTTTATGAGGTTGGCATCAGCCCACCTCACAAGCATGTCAAGGTCCCTCTGGATGGCATTCCTTCTCTCCAGCGTATCAACTGAACCACACAGCTTGGTGTCATCGGCAAACTTGCTGAGGGCGCACTCAATCCCTGAGGGACACCACTCACTACTGGTCTCCAGCCAGACATGGAGCCATTGACCACAACTCTTTGTGTGCAGCCATCCAGCCAGTTCTTTATCCACTGAGTGGTCCATCCATCAAATTGATGTCTCTCCAATTTAGAGACAAGGATGTCATGTGGGACAGTGTCAAACGCTTTACACAAGTCCAGGTAGATGACATCAACTGCTCTACCCCTGTCCATCAGTTCTGTAGCCCCATCATAGAAGGCCACCAAATTGGTCAGGCAGGATTTCCCCTTAGTGAAGACATGCTGGCTGTCACCAAGCACCTTGTTGATTTTCATGTGCCTTAGCATGCCATCCAGGAGAATCTGCTCCAAGATTTTGCCAGGCACGGAGGTGAGACTGACTCGTCTGTAATTCTCCAGGTCATCCATTTTCCCCTTCTTGAAAATGGAGGTTATATTTCCCTTTTTCCAGTCATCGGGAACTTCACCTGACTGCCATGATTTTTCAAATATGATGGCCAGCGGTTTCACAACTTCATTCGCCAGCTCCTTCAGGAGCCACAGATGGATCTCATCAGGACCCATGGACTTGTGCACATTCAGATTTTTAAGATGGTCTCAAACCATATCCTCTCCTACAGTGGGCGCAAGGTCTTCATTCTCACAGTCCCTGTGTCTGCCTTCCAAGACTTGGGTGGTTTGGTCAGAGCCTTTGCCAGTGAAGATGGAGGCAAAGAACTCATTCAGAACCTCAGCCTTCTCCAAATCCTGTGTAGCCAGTTCTCCTGAGAGATTCCAGAGGGGGCCTACGTTCTCCCTAGCCAAGTTTAATTCTAACTGGGCCTTAGCTTTCCTAAGCTGGTCCCTAGCTTCCTGGACAACATCCCTGTACTCTTCCCAGGCTGCCTGTCCTTGCTTCCACTTATTATAAGCATCTTTTTTCCTTTGAATTTTCCTCAGGAGCTCCTTATCCATCCAAGCAGGTCTCCTGGCCCTCCTGCTGCACTTCCTTCTGGTTGGGATGCAACACTCCTGAGCTTGTAGCAGGTGATCCTTGAATATTGACCAAGAGTCTTGGGCCCCCCTGCCCTCTAGGGCTGTATCCCATGGAACCTTCCTAAGCAGGTTCCTGAAGAGGCCAAAGTCTGCTCTTTTGAAGTCCAGAGCAGTGAGCTTGCTGCACGCTCTTCTCACTCTCCTGAGGATCTGAAATTTTACCATCTCTTGATCGCTGCATCCAAGGCTGCCCTGGAGCATCACATTTCCAAGGAGCCCTTCCCTGTTGGTGAGCACAAGGTCAAGCATGGCACCTCTCCTTGTCGGTTATTACTTGTACTGTCTATGGAGGGCTTCATCCGCAGGTTCTCCTTGATCAGGCGGTCTGTAACAGATAATAACAATAACAAATAACAAAGTAGTTTCTGAAATATGCATTTAACTTTCTTAAAAAAAAAAAAAGTCAGTTTTTTCTCTCCCTATAATCCCATTACTAAATTTTTAGGCTGCAAAGCCACGAAACTGACTTACACACACACACTACCGATTTTCTTTTATGGCTGCAGAAGGTTTTAGACCAGGAAGGTGAAGCTTATACAGATGGCTCAAATCTGGCTAGTGGAATAGAGTAGGAATCTGTTATGATGATCCATTTGGACATGCTCCCATTTTTTGATCACCGAATTTGAATTTAGTCATCTTCTAGACATATCCAGCATGCCTATCACCATTAAATAAAGCTGAGGAACCACGCAGCTATTTCTCCATAAGGATTCTTGCCCCCTCTCTTCTTGCCTGATCATCTGTTACATACTGGCCTATAAAGTACTTTTTTCCCCAAGGAATACTATATGTTGACCATAAAGCAATATCTTACTCATATGCATGTGCAAGAGCAAAATTCCTATTCCAGAAAAGACAGGCCATATTTTCCGATCATTTTGGTGCCAAAGCAGATCAGTCAATTTCTAATTAGCTCTAATTAGCTTCCTCACATGTTATAAAATTATTTACCTGGAGGTGACAGCTGCTCAAAAGCACCAAATATTTTCTCCATACTTTACCAGTGTTAAGCAGTATATTTGATTAAAAATAATCATCCACTCCTTCTCACTTACAATCAAAGGCCTCATTGTAATATATAGTCTGTATGTGTTTAGGTCAGTCACTGAGAAATGGAGACAAGGTCCATGTAGTAGATTCCTCAGCAGGTAACACCGGAAAGAAAAAAGGAGTAAAAAAAAATTAATAATTTAAAAAAAAAGAAAAAAAGACTTGGGACAGCCCTGAGGGAGGCAGTAGCCCACCCTGAAAGACACAGGCTCAGATTTCTACTCAAGAGTTAACATCAGGGCTCTGGGCATGTCGCTGCCAGCTGGATCCATAAGGGGCTTCTCTGAAAGCTGAGCAGCTAAAATCACTTAGCTGCTTAAACCCTATAGCTCCCCCCCATGTATTGCAGGCATCGTGGCACCCAATGGCAGATAAACACAAAGGCGCCGTGCTACCTCACCTATGTGCCTTAGAGCCTGCCTCAAAATGGAGTTTCTGTTATGCTCAAGGGCCCTAAGAAATTGGAAACATTTATCCTCCCAGCTGCCACCTGCTCCTGGAGGGAAGTGCAAGACCAGAGAAGGAAGAGCAATTCATGTTTAATGTGTGGCTCCAGGTGCTCCCTGGCTAGAGCAAACACAGCACAAGAATGCAATGGACAATCGGCTTAATTTAGAGTAAGAAAATTAAGCAAGCTCGGAGAAGGTTCAATTACCAAAAGCAGCTAATTCAGGAAAGCAGCAGTCATAGAAGGTGTCCTGTTAAAGTATTTTCTTGCTGAAATGTCTTTAAATCATACCTCTGCATACCTACACAGACTCTGCATAAAGACACTGGCTGAAGTGGGCACCGAACTGGAAAGTGCTCATGGACTGATTTGAGAGTAACTTTATCCATGAGGACAGTTTAGAGAAAGTGTGTTATTAAAGTACTTTATTTCCATTTAGAGATTCACACAGGCATACACAGACAGTAGGTGGTGACAGCTGCTACCAGAACCATTTGTTATCTTACTCCTGTTCAGCTTTTGACAGTGTAAAAATGAATATAAATGCTGAAAAGCTTTAACAGAGGTGAACCAAACAATAAAAAGTAAGGGGGAATGAATTCTGGTTAGGCTACTTTAGGGAAGAAGCTTTATTTCTGTTTATTCCTGGGGCATGAATATGTGCTGTGTTTCTAATGCTGACAATACTGTTGAGAGAACTCTTGTTGGATTTTACCAAATCCAGACCATCCCGAGGTGGGAGAAAGGGGAGAGCTGGCCTTGCAGCTAGCTTTAATGACATATCCAGAAACAGCATGAAAATAAGTCTTTGGCATATTATTGCTTTTCCCTAATAATCCTGTCCATCAAAATGGAGTGAACCTTTCACACAGTTTGCCTTAATAAAAGAGCTGGTGAAATATCTCTGTGTTTGGACTTAGCAGGAGCAAATCTCTTGGCATCAAGGGGATTAAATTAGTTGGCCTGAAATTATATTGCTTTTTCCAAGCAATCATGACAGCTCTCAAAATCTTGCTACAATATAGTCACATCACACCAGCTGACAGTCGCCTCCAAAAAAACATCCATTTTGGCCAGCTCCTTCTGTGAGCACTATCAACACTGGTGCTCCTGCTTCAAAGTTGAACAGGCATTTTGAACTGTAATCCTCTCAAGAGAAGGTACCGGTATCAGTTTTGACTTCTGATTGTTTGGTTTTCACAGAATCACAGAATGGTTAGGGCTGCAAAGGACCTTAAGATCATCTATTTCCAACCTCCCTGCCACAGGCAGGGACTCCTCACCCTAGACCATGTCACCCAAGGCTCTGTTTAACCTGTCCTTGAACACTGCCAGGGATGGAGCATTTACCACTTCCTTGGGCAACCTCTTCCAGTGCCTCACCACCCTCCAGTAAAGAACTTCTTTATATCTAGCCTGAACTTCCCCTGTTTAAGTTTAAATCCATTATCCCTTGACCTATCAACAAGAGGAATAGCTCACATGGGGTATTTACTCCATCCTCAGTTGGTTTGATCTTGGATGAACTCACAGGGAAGGAATGCCAAATTTCATATTACAAATGCAATCCATAAAAGAGATGTCAGTATGTTGTACAAAAAAAAAATACAAAGTTCCTCAGAAACTAATGTATATTGATGCCATGATATATGTTTCATTTTAGCACTTTGGGGTTGGTTTTTTTGGATGGGTTGGGGGGGAGGGTTGGTGGTGATGGATTTTTTTGGTTGGTTGGGATGTTTTTGCTTCTGTGACTACTTCTTTCACCCCAGCAGTACTGATAATAGAAAAACTCAAAATTAGGATTGATCATAAGAGGGACAGACTTATAGTGCATCACACAGAGTAAGCTGAAGTCAAATGGATGACATTTTCCTAAAACCTTTGCTCCTGATATAATACTTCTGAAGCAAATTATTTACAATATGAGACAGACCCCTAAGTTTGCACTGCGGGGAGATAAAGCCTTTAATCTGAAGTTGCGCCAATAAACAGAAATGATTTAGGTTTAGGAATACTGCAGGGAACATCGTTAGCTTCTGTGGGAGGGAAAGATTCACATCAAGATTATTTTTATAAAGCAGCATTCACCTAGCAATGAGCACAAACTAAAATGATATATCCTTCGAATTTGCTGGGCACTCAAAAAATCTCTTTTGCAGAGAGTTCTTGTTTACAAAAAGGGCCAAAACAGTGACAGATGTACAAAACATGTCAGCCTTTGAGGAACATAAAATTTAGGTTTGAATTTCTCTAACATTCTGCCCCACCTGGTAAACAAATCCCTTCCACATACATCTGGTTCCTGCTAAAAGGCTGGTTGCAGCCAAAGAAGGAATTTAAGTACAGGCATAGACAGAACTTAAGACAAACCCAATGAAAATGTCAGGAGAGCAGGATCAATTCCACCCCACCAGATGCCAGTTCATCTGGGAAAATCACCCCTCACCAGATCCATACTTTTCTAGTGAACTGGTTTTCTCAACAGAAACAGGGAACATTTCTTATAATGCAGGACAACTTAGGTATATTTGGCTTTCAGCCAGTATTGAGCAACTAGCAATGTGCCCAAGATAGCAAATGTGTGCTGCACACACATTATTACAGCATCCAGTGCTAACTCTATGCAGAGTAGCTAATACGCCAAAAACACCATACGTACATATTATTTGAATTACTCATTTGCAGAACACATTGTAGGAAGCCTTGTGAATTTAGTTATTCTCACCTGACATCTGCATTCATATTTAGCAGTGAATTATATATTTTCAATATGTTTTCTTGCAAGTTATTTACACAAACCTTATTAACAATAAAGACAGGGGGTTTATATACAATTCCTGCTCTGCTGACTGAAATTGCATACCAAGACGTCAGTATGACTTTGAATAGAGCTGGAAAGTTATGCTGCATGAAACCATGTCATTGAGGGAAAATCCTCTCTTTCTCCCCCATACTTTTTGTCTCTCCACTGAGACAAAACTGCCATTAACTGTTTCTTTGTTATCCTGGTTTCCTGCAGTATTTTTGATAGTGCCTAATAGTTGTAAAGCCTGTATTAGAGTACAATATACAAAAAGCAGTTTGTTTTCGGCACTGTGTGACGCCTTCTACCAGGTTTTGAAAATTATTTTCAGAAGTAGCCTTCCTTAGCAGACATTTTCTAGGATGCAGTTAGCGTTCAACTTGCCAGGTGCCTGATGTGCAATGCAGTAACATTACCAGGCTGATTACTTGGATGGATCTGAAGTGAAGGCATCTGGTTAGGACTGTTGGCCAGTCAGAAGAAAAGGCACTAATTAAATACTTTTTGCCTTTTCAGGTTTGTCTCTCTGATTAGCCACTCTAAAAATCACTGCAGGGAAAACCACTGTTATCTTTAATAGAGAAGCATGATTAAACATTCCTCTGCTAACAAAGAAAAAAAAAATAGAAAAAAGGCAACGTAATCAACTCAGCAAGGCTAGCAGGTTATTGCTGTATTCAAAGTAACTCAGCCCTTTCGTCTGACAGAGGAAAGCATGAGTGATCTCATGGAATTTGCCAATGAATCTTAGTGCCACACACTATTTGACCAAATGTACATGTTTTCCTAAGCTAAATTGGTCTTAAAATATGTATCTATAACTACACAAATGGGTGGACATCTATTGGGCATCTTTAAAGCAAACTGTATTCCTGAATTTAGCATACACCAAACCTGTAACAGTGATCAGTAAACTGTTACCATTGCCAGTCTCTTACAACTGAACCTTTCACCTGGTTTTCAGAGAAAACCATTCCAAAGTGCCAAGTTACAGATCACCAGAGCTCTAATCTTATTCTTCTAAATTACACACATGCTAACTAGAAAGCTACCTTAATCATAAACATTTCCACTGGTCTTTTACCAAAGCCATGGTTGGTCTTCTGGGGGATCTTTTTCTCTCTTCCTTATTAGCTAATGCCTGGGAGGTCTTTGCTCATAAAATTTCATTGCTTGCTACTGCCAAAATTAAAGCCTTAATACCAGAAAAAAATCTATGCTAAATTCACAGTATCACAGACTCATTCTGTGACCTTTGATAAAGTACTTTGTCACAAGCATTTATATGACTGTAGTTTCAGCAATATTTATAGGGTCCTATACACTGCAAGAGAAGCTTCCTTCATCAGTGAAAATACAACATAGTGTCAGTTCACCCCCAATACAAAAATTGCCCATGACACTTTCATTCCTTACATTTTGTTTATATACTTGATAACTCTTTGAATGGGATAACTCAGTAGTCTTCTAAAGGAGGCATGTTCACAAAACCTGCTCGATAGCCTCCAGTTGTAACAAGGGCCTCTATGAAAATAGAAATATCCTTTGGCAGGATTTTTAAAATTAAATGTTATTTCTGGAAAAATACTTGTATCTACTGGCAGGGGCACTCTCAGGTAAACTAAGTCTAAAAGTAAAATATACTGTTACACGTGCTAGCTATGGTAAAAATCATAAACTGGCACATTACAAGTTTTCAACCCCAGATTGGCTGTAAAGCTTCAAGTGTTTAAATGATTTGCTTCAAATTTAAAGCCTCTATAACCTTTAAGATATTGGCTAGATTTCTGCAGACCAAAAGCTCACTGAAGTTTTAGGCAAGATGTACCCTAAATTTCCCAGTTTGGAATTAAAATACAATTCTCACATAGCTCTGGGGAAAAAAAGTAAAATAAAATAACCAAATACCCTCAACAGTACAAAAAGCAACTGCCTCTTCAATCCAACATCTATATTTGAATGTCCTTGTGACAAGACCATAAGGTATGCAGAGTGAGAGGGAGCTGCTTTTACTTAAAGCATTCCAAAAACACCACAGCCCTTTTGATCTTCAAAGTTGGTGTTATTGGACTGCAGACTGCAACAAGATAAATAAAACTCAGTTGTGCTAGGTGAAACATGAAAAATGCAAACAAATCTCCTCCCTGCTCATTATGTCTATGCATGGCACAGCCTTTCTTCTTCCCTTGCTCTCAGTTCAGCTGGGTTTTCTAAAGTTACAACAATCTGCAGCTACAGAGGCTCCTTCGGATCCCTAGGAAATTTTCCTCTTCCCCTTTGAAACTCAGATGTGAGTCTTTCTACAACTCTTCTTCACATCGCCCCCCCCCCCAGCTGAAAATCTCTGCCCCACTGTCTCTTTCCTGCCTAACTCCTCCCCTGGGAGTTTCCCCTAATCAGCTTTCTCAGGTGCTTTCTGGGACTGTCTTTGCCTCACACCCCCAGAAATGCTCACTCGGACTTCATATTCAGTGCCAGACAGGCCAACACAAGGAAGTGGTCCTTCTCCTACTGCATAGCCAAATCATTTTATCATAAAGGCCAGCAAAATACAATAAAGGGTGATAAACCATACACAAAACATATCTCCTCCATCAGAACTTGGAAAACAATGTGCACTTTTCAAGCAGTGCTAAAATCATTCACCTGATTAAAACCTTTTCCAGTGGTGTCTTTATTGCTACCAAAACAGTACATTTAATAGTGCATCTTATTGTGCACCAATACCAGACACTAGGGCTATTTAGTATATTTATAACTTGCCCCACTTAGTACAGAAGGAGCCATTTCTGTAAAATTAAGTTGAATCTAATTTTTGATACGTTTGTTGTTTGTATGGAACTAATATGGAAAAGTCTGTCTCAAATGCACTGACCCACTGCAGAAACGCTACATAAAAATTAGGAGAGTTTGGGACACAAAAAGCATATAACATAGATATAGGATGTCCCAAATGCAAGCACATCCCTTTAAAAATATTACTCTGATTTTGCAAGATTAAAGATTGAGTTATTATTAATTTCTTTGAGCTCTTACTCTGAGATGCCTTAGAGGAGACCTTACAGAACCCAATCTTCACCATATTTAAATATTTTTTCTGAATCCTTACCTGTTCAGGTATGGTTTATAGAGACTCATGTCTTGGTTTTTGTCAAAGATAACTGAGGGGTCACACAGGTCTAAACATAACTCTTCATATCAGCAGTAAGACTCAAGGAAACTCTGAATTGCAGCAGTTTATACTGAAGGGAGTCCTAAATGATTTTTTCTTCTCACAATCATTCAAGAACCTGGAAGTCCAGGGAGTAGCCTGATATCTCTTATTCCCATAAATTTAATAGAGGTCACAGCATGGCCAATTCAGCTGAAAAGTGTTATTACATAAAAGTATCATCAGATTTTTCTGTTCACTGATGTGAACATAATTCTCTGGGTCTTTTAGGTACATATAGCATGTCTTATCCATAGAGACACTTCAGCAGATATATACGGTACCATGAGCAAAGTTGTAAGTGATGAATTTGCTGATTTATAACTTCTACTGATAACATGATGATAGAAAATCTTAAATGTTTGGGTGTTATTATATACACTGTGTAACTTTGCTCTGTGGAGAAGGGATGCGAAAGAAAATAAGTATTTATCACACCTGAACTAGGGGGATGCTTCCTCAAACCACCTTTGTTGCCTCTTAAGAACTGAGCTGATCTCCAACCAGTACACAAAAATCTTAAAGACAGGGATAGCTTTGTAGATGCTAAATGTGGATGAGGGTCTATAATCCTTGCCATTAAGAATCATAAGCAGGAAGAAAGACACATACATAGGAGAGCTTTTTTTCTGGACAGATTTAATCTTCTAAAGGGATCTCAAACTGCTGAGTTGATATTGCACCTCCTACAGATCAACCACTGGATTTTAACTTTGTAGGCACAAGAAACTAATTACTATAACTAAACTCATTAGTGATGTGGAGCTGGCAAAACTGGGCTTAAGCAAGAGTCCCTTGGTTATACTCCATTTAAAGCAGAGACTACATTCATCCACATCAGGCTGCAGCTGTATATCTGTGCCATAAGCACCCACAACACTGCTCTCAGTGTGATTCAATATATTAAGCACACAGCCTAGATAAGTATTAATTTGTTAATCTTCATTACAGATCTACTTTCAAACCTGACTCGCAGTGAAGTCACTTAGATGAAATCATTGCACACTACATAATCCTGTTAAGAACGTTTATCCAAGCAAGGGACATACAATTGCGTTTTCATTAGTAGCACTATATGGTTATTCTACTTAAAGACAAGGATCTTACACTTCATCTATTTGCTTACAGTTGACTTTTCTTAAGAGCTAAAAGCTAATTTTTACTACTCTTGGGCATTACAAAATCAGGTAGATTAATAAAACAAAGATTTGAGGACTGAAGGTTGTCCTACCCAGTGCTGCAGCTCTGCCAGCACTGAGGACTCTCCAAAACTTTTAAGGAATTGTGCATTATCTGATTCTAAAGATGTGCATTTTTAAACATTGTTTACCGAGAAAGTCACTGGCTGTGATGAACAGCAGGCAATTTATCTATCAGGGAAAGATAACTTTTTAAGAGAAAATATGATGCTTCTCTCTGCTAAATTCTATATGGATCAAGATGATCGGAAAGATGGTCGATCTCATCCTTTTAACTTGCTATAGTAGTCTTCTGGAAGGACAAGTCCTCCCATGAAATGAGGGCAGGATTTCTGGTTTCCTTGCCTTGTATCACACTCTGCTTTCCTACCCATGGGACAAAGGCAGCAGAGCCTAAGGCATCACTGGCTTACTGAAGTAAGTAAATAGCTGTCTGAGCCTCCTCCTTCAACCTCCTTCTGAAGACAGCCATGGATTCTGGTATCCTGAGGTTGAGCCTCTAATTTTTTAGATGGGGAAAAATACAGCTTCTTTCCTAACAGTGCTTTTTAGGTTTTAGTTTATTTTCTACTGTCTTGACTATCCCTTCCAGGAATATGACACTGCATTTTATATTATATTCACTTGTATTTGTACTGGTTTTTATAGTGCTAACTTCGGTTGAAGTCAGGGTATATTTTACTTGGAATTCCATCTACTCAATTTATCAGTTACAAAAAGCATTTCTACCTAACAAAAGGTACATTATAACATTAGTAAATAATGTTTTTGTTTCTTGTACAGCTTTTCAGTAAAGGTGCTGCTATAGAGAATCCCTATGAGTTACCTACAGAAGATCTTTCCAGTATTGCCAGTTTTATTGAGACAAAGTTTGTAATCTGCTACCTAAAACTGAGGAAGCCTGATGAAGCTCTCAATCATTCACACAGGTAAAAATAAATATTGATTAGATACACTGCTAAGACAGAAACAAAAAATGAAAGACCATGAATTAAACCTGCGCAGGAAAAAACAGTCTAATAATGAGAAAAGAGAAAGCAATAAAACACAAGTTACACGTGACACTGATACTTAGTGTAGACTAACACAACATCTGGGACATGAAGCCACAATAGCCCTGTATACATTTAACTGCTTTGATAATGCATAAGGTAAGGTTTTGCAAATAAGTCATACAGTTCAGGGCACCCTTAAGGCTGAAGCTAGGCAAATATAAACATTCTTAGCCTTATATGACAGTAATGATATTATGAGCTCTTGATCTGCTATCAAAGCAGATTAGGTCAGAGATAGCTTCAAATTATTTTCATTACGTAATTTCTCATAGGCTCACTTGTGATCCACATGACCAGCACCACCAGCAATACATAAAGAAGCCAGAAAAAAAACTCATACATGGTGGAGATGAAATTCCCATTAGTTTCAGATGAGTTTGGATTTTGCTGGGCTTGTGCTACCCTTAATTAGCATTCAGGCATAAGGATAGTTTCTGTTAAGCACATGCATGTCCTGCCAGCAACACTTCATTACTGAGGTCTCTGTTCTTTTTTCTTTCCCTTGGATGATGAGATGTATTAAGATGGATACTGCAATTAGTGCAGTGAGGGTTTTTTCCATACAATCATTCCAAATGAATGTAACTACAAGAGAGTCATTACAACAAAAGAGAAGGCACATGCTTATGCCTGATGCACAGAAGACAGTGGTGAAGAATGTGTTGGTCTAGAAATGCAATGCTACCACGGCAGCAGTTTCATTTAGCTACATGCTAAAGTCATAGATTCTCAGACCTAATGACAAGGTCTTCATCTCCCATCCGCATTGATCCCCACCCTTTTCCCCACTATTTTTTGTCTGTAAAGCTATACCTACCGGGAGCTTATACACACTGGGGGCATTCATCCTTCAGACTACTTCCAAGTACCTTTCTGGGTTAGATAGCTTGAATGCCCAGGAGTGGTTAGAGAACATTAGGTGTGCTCCCAGGGCACACATTTAGCAGGGACTCCTTGCAGGTGGAGTATTCTGGTAGATTAGTCAAAGCATAGGAAGCAGGGAAGACGAAGACTGAGATTCCTGCCCATGGTAGGGGGGTTGGAACTAGATGATCTTGACATCCTTTCCAACCCAAACCATTCTATGATTTCTGTTACAAAAAAAAAAAAAAAAACACAAACCAACCAAAAAAACCCACCACAAAAATCCATAAAATGCACTCCTCACACAAACTAAAAATCAAACACATTTTTTCATGGTTTCTCAAAGACCATGTTAGAAAAGAAAAAAAAATGTATGTATAAATTTGACTGGACTCCCAGCTTCTAGCAAAATCACTCTTATTCCAACTGGGATTACCAAGAACACTAAAATAAGGAAACATTTGGACATATAACTGGAACAGGAAATACTTTACTTCCTTTAAATTATATTGGTTTCAAAATAGTAAAATGTATTGACCCTGGTGCTGCAGAAACTAAAGCCTATTCAGACATGCCTTGGTTTCAATTTCTAAAACAGAAATCCACAACCTACAAAGAACATATATGCAGTCAGACTGAGATCACTAGAAAACTGAAAAGGGGAAAATTCTTCACTTTTTCTTATCTGCAATTATAATTACTTGTTCTTAACTCTCTTAACATAACACAAAGAAAAGTGGCGATCAGTTATGCCCATTTTTAATATAATTCATTTAATAACTTCCAGAAAGGGAATAAACCTGCAGACCATAGTTGTCACACTGAAAAATGCAGCAACTTGTACAACAGTATGTCAATTAAAAAAAAAAAACATTCCGAGACATAATTAAGAGAAAGACAAAACTTTAAATACAATTGCTATATTTTTCAAAAAGATCATATAAATTACTGTATGCTTGCCTACTAAAAATAGCTTACTGCTATCAGTTAACTGCTGTATATAGAATTTTTATTCCTATCGAGTTTTTATGTCATCACCACATTGTAGTGGCTTGTTGGTAATCCTTTGGCATTAATCATGAATCCAAATTAAAATATTCATTTCTGCGTTTATTTGCATTTACTGAAATATTCTTTCTTTAATTTAATGTAAATTTCACAGCTCATGCATTCATTTCTGAATCCTTATTAGCCAAAAATCAGCTTTAATATTCTCACACAGAGTTGTATCAAATATATAGAATGGGTTTTGCTAGGAAGAAATCTTATAAAATATCACAACTAGAGGAATAGAAACAAATTCCAGCAACTTTGTTTTAAAGTATTCAAGAACAGGCATTTACAGGAGAATAGCTTTCCCATTCTTAAGAAATGAAAGGGAGTAGAATTTATATCATCGGCCTTAGATCCTGTATAAGAAGCCAAGTCTTCCTGAAAAGTGGGAATTGTATTCTCTGGTTTCTCAATATCAAAATTTAAGGCTGTCTTTAGCATCACTGGCACAACTGAGGACCCTGGCTGGGTTCTGATCATTTGTCAGGCTGATAACAAAAGATTTTACCCTTTGCAATCAAACACCCTCATCCATCACAGCTTTGAACAAACCATGGATTGACCTCACCAGGCAACATCTGCAGTAACCTACTTGACCACCAATTTTCATCATGAGATAGCCATCAAAATAATTCCTAACTTGCAGTCCGAGGCTATAAAATGAATCACACAATATTTACATGCCCTGTGGTCCTTTTGGCCCAGGCATTATGGCATAACATGGTTTAATGATCTTAATAACCCCATATGGCTTGCTGAGAAATTAGATTTTCCCTTTGGTTACAGAAGGTAATTCTCAATTATAGCAGATGGCAAAACAGTGAAGGTCCAAGAAGTCAAGAACTGAATAAGAAACCTCAGATTAGTACTTAGGCCTTATACTGCTCAGCCTCATAATGTCAGTGGTTGAATTTCTGCCCCAAATGAAAACAGTCACAAAGCAGAGCATGGCATTTCAGCAGAGCAGTTCCCCGGTTATGTCCGTTCTTCAGAGGGCCAGGCCCAAAAGAGAAATCCATAAAGCTGCAGTCACATGTGAAGAACAACCCATGGAGTATCACGTACACAGCTCAGCAACAGTTAGGATTCAATTTTGTTTGAAAATGGAGAGAGTTATGCTGAACTCTAGGACAACTGAAGATAGACAATCCTTCAAAACATGATATACATTACTTCCTTGATGAGACTGTATATCTTCTTACAGTTTCATTGTTTATTTTCCTTTTTTCCTCCGAGCAAGCTGAAACAAATCATACAATAGAATCACAGAATAGTTAGGGCTGGAAAGGACCTTTAGATCATCTAGTTCCAACCCCCCTGCCATGGGCAGGGACAACGCACACTAAACCATGCCACCCAAGACTCCATCCAACCTGGCCTGGAACACCACCAGGGATGGAGCATTCACAACTTCCATGGGCAACCCATTCCAATGCCTCACCACCCTAACAGGAAAGAATTTCCTCCTTATATCCAAACTAAACTTCCCCTCTTTAAGTTTTAACCTGTTTCCCCTTGCCCTATCACTACAGTCCCTAATGAAGAGTCGCTCTCCAACATCCTCATAGGCCCCTTCAGACACTGGAAGGCTGCTATGAGGTCTCCACACAGCCTTCTCTTCTCCAGGCTGAACAGCTCCAACTTCCTCAGCCTGTCTTCATATGGGAGGTGCTCCAGTCCCCTGATCATCCTCGTGGCCCTTCTCTGGACTTGTTCCAACAGTTCCATGTCCTTTTTATGTTGAGGACACCAGAACTGCACACAATACTCCAGGTGAGGTCTCACGAGAGCAGAGTAGAAGGGCAGGATCACCTCCTCCGACCTGCTGGTCACGCTCCTTTTGATGCGGCCCAGGATACGGTTGGCTTTCTGGGCTGTGAGCACACACTGAAGCCGGCTCATGTCAAGTTTCTCATCAACCAACACCCCCAAGTCCTTCTCCACAGGGCTGCTCTGAATCTCTTCTCTGCCCAACCTGTAGCTGTGCCTGGGATTGCTCCGTCCCAGGTGTAGGACCTTGCACTTGGCATGGTTAAACTTCAGGAGGTTGGCATCAGCCCACCTCACAAGTGTGGCAAGGTCGCTCTGGATGGCATTCCTTCCTTCCAGCGTATCAACCGAACCACACAGCTTGGTGTCATCGGCAAACTTGCTGAGGGTGTGCTCAATCCCACTGTCCATGGCAGCAACGAAGACGTTGAACAAGACCGGTCCCAGCACCGATCCCTGAGGGACGCCACTCGTTACTGGTCTCTAACTGGACATTGAGGCATTGACCACAAATCTTTGTTGTGGCCATCCAGCCAGTTCTTTATCCACCAAGTGGTCCACCTATCAAATTGATGTCTCTCCAATTTAGAGAGAAGGATGTCATGAGAGACAAATGCTTTAATCTGCATTAATACCATATGTATTTAAAGGAAGGCTATAAAGAAATCAGAGACCCTTCTTTTTACAAGGAATCACAAGGAAAAGACAGGGGTAATGGGTACAAGTTACTACTGGGGATATTCCATTTGGACACAAGAGAAATTTTCACCAGGAGAATAATCAGTCATTGGAATAATTTCCCCAGGGAAGTGGTGGATTCCCCAGTGGTGGACACTTTTAAGATTCAGCTGGACAGGGAGCTGGGACATCTTATCCAAACCATGCTTTTGCCAAGATAGTTTGGACCACATGATCCTTAAGGTCCCTTCCAAGATGGCATTCTACAATTCCCCAACTGCTATGGTGCTCATGGCACACACTATTTCAAGAACAACAGACACAGCTTGATCTAGTTGCCTAAACAGACTGCTGTTCACAGAGATCCTGTGCATGGATCAAGCACTAGAAAATGGGGAAGAAGTTAATGTCACCTACCCAGCTGCAAGTGGCAATAAGCATTTTGTTTAATTCATGCTTACTTTGGATTACTCCCTGTCCAGCTGTAGGATGGCTGCTGATGCATAGGGCTCCTCTAGAAATAGTCTACTCGTCAGGGAAATAAGGCTGTCCACTGTAAGTGAAAAGTCATACCTCTTCCCAATGGGATTGCCATCGTACCATAGGAAACCCACATCTGTTGATGGGAACTGCCATCTGGAAGGATGCTTGCAACTTGCCTCCTCCCAGAGCACCCCTGGGCTTGACTCCTTGCCCTCCCTTCCCCAACATGGAGGCTGTGGATGCAAGAGCTGGAAGGCAGAAGATGAATCAGACATTGTGGCATGTTTCTTTAACATTATCTCTAAGTAATGCCTGAAAAATATGTTCATGATAATGAGGAATGCTGTACAGAGCTATATTCAAAATCTTTTGCAGGTTAGAAAAGATTTTCCTGTGTCCTTGCAGACTCTGCTTTGCAGCACAACTTGCTGCCAATACTCTCCCTCCCTCCCAGAAAGGCAATGTATAGAGAATATAATAAATCTGTAAAGCTTTTTCTGCTATGCCTTTTTATGTGCTCAGTGGAAGGCAAGGCTCTCTAATGCCTCTTGCACAATTCACAGGGAGACACATGAAGTAGAAAATAGCACCTATGTTAAGTAGTACGCGATTGCTTTAGTGATGACTTAATAGAGGGAATCTCTTCTGGAGGCACAGTGAGGGGGAAAAAAAAAAAAAATCTAAAAACAGCTGAAGCCTCACAGATTTATTCCTAAATCCTTTGCATTTTTCCCTGTGACTTTTCAAACACTTGAAAGGTTTAAAAAAAATTATTAATGATCAAGCTTTATGCAATATCAGTAGGAAGAAAGGCATCTCAAAACTTGGTCAGTGTATTATAGATAGGATAAATCAGTACTCTTTCATCCAGATAAATTCAGAATTTTCAGAATAAAAATTCAATATTCAGCTAGTTCTTCATTCCCTAGCTTCCTTATTTTGCACCTTTAAAGTAGGACTATACTAAAATAAGTTGAAGAATAGAATTCTAGTGAAATATTAAATAATCAAAAATAAATAATGCAATGATGCTGTGATACAGTGCAGTCAGTGGGCATTAAAATTGAGATAGAATAGAAGGGCAGCTCAAGAGCAGCATAGACTTTTAGGTAGCAGTAGAAAAAGGTGAAGCATAATGGCTGATGCTGCTAATCTGTGGGAAGTCTATAGTGTAATGTATACTTTGCTCTAAACTACTCTCATAATCTCTTACCTTTACAGAAAAATGAAGAAAGAGAAGAATTAGCAGCACCTAATTACTTCAGCAATTTTGTTAAGCATATTGCAATATACATAATAGATGAGATATTATTAATACAAACCTATTCCACTGAGATGCTCTTAGTAATATAAACCAGAAGTACTCTTAAAAAAATAATTCCTTCACATGCAGCATTTCAAATATTTCTCTGTACTTCACCTTTATTACTTTTTAAATGAGAAACATTTTCTCTGAATTCCAATTCTCAGCTCTGAATCACACATTATTTCCAGGTTGGTATACCAGCAACATAGTTCCTATTTTATGGGCTGAGACTTCCTCCACTGAGATCAAAGGTTATATTCCCCTTGACTTTAATGATGCTATATTGCAAAAACATTTATCTACGCAATGTATGGTGGGATCCTATTATGGAAAGGTGTATTTGGTGGGGGTAAAGGGGAATAGGGGAAGAAAAGCTCTGGAAGAAGCAGTCTGGCAACACTTTATCAGAATCAGACGGAATCACTTTATGGAATCAGATGGCTTGGTGGCAAAGACAGTGCTACTTGTACAGCTGGAAAGTGAGCTGGCAGTGCACTGTGTACACAAGATGGGAAATGCAGAGTATCTCCATTTGTATTAAGGTGTTTTGGGAGCTTGAGACAAGATCTTTCTAAATATCTTTTTTTCTGGATTGAAGAGCATTCTCCTTTTTACCACCTTCACAGCTGAGGAATCGAGACCTGTATAGCACATTTATCTTATGCTTGCAATTCAAAGCAAATTGCTGCTGCAAACCTTTTAGTATGACAGTTATATTTCACTTCACTGACAGAGAAAAGGCGTTGTGTGAAACCTTTTTTGGGAGCCCACACTCCCCCCCATCTTGTCTGTTTAGATACAAAAACTTCATGAGATGGTTTCTTCAGTGCACTAAAGGTCCTTGCCCACAGATGCCATAACTGCATTTTACTTCTAATTAGCTGTACAAAAAAATTGAACTGCACACAAGCAAGTCAGGTGTCCTTCAGCATAAAGGGATTTGGACAGGTTCCTTGATCCACTTAAGTTCAGTAGAAGCTTTTATGTCTCTGTTCACAGCTGATGTCTTTGTTCGCAGTGATGACAACAACATTAGAAGGGATTCCTAATGATTTATGAGGTTACCAAAGAGACCCATTACAAAGTCTGCCAGATTTGCCTTTATGGGTGCTCTTATAGCTACATCTACATGGCCTCTTTGTCTTCCAGCTTTTTCCTGTATAGCACAGATGTTATCTAGTTTTCTGTGTCACTTCTTTAAAGTGACATAAAAAGGCCTTCAAGTGCAGGGCAGGGTGCAGACCATTGCAGCTAGGCATTTAGTGGCAACAGAAACTCCCCATGGACTCATGTGTCTGAACCTGCACAGCCACCAAGAAACCAAAACCTAGCTCAGGAGAAAGGCCCTACCTCCCTCACATGTCCTTTCAGGTGGCTCTCCTCACCACAGACATCCTCCTTCTGCCTTTGTTAATGCCACTAGCACTGAAACCACCACACTCTCATCCTCTGGAACAAAGTGCTTCAGCATGCCTGCTTTCACAAGCCTACTAAATATTTCCACCCGCTTGTTGCGACAGGGAGGATTTTTACCTCTTCAGGATGTCAGCTTTGGTAAACTCTCACATAGAGCACAGAACCCCTTAAGCTTTTGTGTATCCAAGACACATCCCTCTTAGTTCCCTGTAACAGCACTAGGAGGATAAGTGGTTTGGAATAGAAAGTTGGCTACAAGCAAACATTCCACTGTTAAGTGCTCAAATAAAACTTAAATGAAATCGTAACATAGCTGCACATACAAACTGCAGGAAAATATGATAAGATTGCTTCCTGGCTACCATAGGGTTTAGAGATTTGACTGCCTCTACTAGGGCTGAACTCTTAAACCAGCCCTTGGGATCACAGAACAGAGTATGGCAGACTCAAACAGATGTAAGACTAGAACTACATTGCAGATATTAAGCTCCCTGCCATATAGATGAAACAAGAAAAAAGTTGAGGTTCAATGTAATTGCACAGGATTCATCAGGTTCATCTGAGAGTATACTGGGGCTGGATCATCAACTGTACTAATCAACAGTATTCACTGAAGATAAAAACTCTGTGTTGGTCTACACCAACTGAATATGTGGCTCTGCTGAATACTAGTTGACATTACTTGTACTGATATTGTATTTAATGTTGTGGTGAAGAACACCTCAGCAACTGCATCTGTACTCAGTAACAGTGACAGATGGATGTGCCAGCCCTTTAGCCCATGCTAGCTTTATGTCTCTCTGCAGAGGCACATATTGCTTTAGCACTGAATTTTTACTTCTGATAGATCTCCCAATTCCTTTCTAATAGTAAATTACAATTGACTATTAAAATGCTTCTGTAAAGATCACACTGTGTCACAGAAAAGCTTGGAAAACTCAGAAAAAGCTTCTGCTACTCTACTCAAATAACTGCACGCACTCCTACAAACGAACTATCTTTTACTTACAGTACTAGCAAGAAAAATGAGTTTATCTGCTTTAGAGGTGAAGAGTATTTTTTTTTTTTTACACTTGTTTCATCTACAGAATCACCTCATTGACTTTTTCTTGGCCTATAAAGGCCAAACAAGAACTATGTGGTGGATAGTAGCAGAGGCACTTTCTCATGTCAGTCAGAGTTAAATCCCTGTTGCATTTAGGAAGGAATTTGATACAGGATGCGCACCTTAGACAAGAAGCAAAGTGATTCTTGCCACACCTCTTTTCTTAACACCAGGCAGCAAGACTGAAAGAAAAACTTGGAAAGAAAACCACAAACTAACGCAGGCACCTTTGATTCGCATACTCCAATTGTGAGAGAGTTGATGACTTCTTCCCCCTCCTCACAGTTTGAAAAAAAAAGATAAGAGGACAAACACTGTATTATTTTTAAGAGAAGATGTCAAGATGAAAAAATGAAAATGTCAAAAGAGGCTGATATACAGCATTACTTAAGGACTGTTTTGTTGAGAAAAACTGACCAAATGATTTACAAAAGGCTTTTAACAGGGCAGTCTTCGGATTACAGCAAAGATGAAAAATAAATGAAAATCTATTTCAAGTTTACTTTAGTCTAGTTATTTGACAGATGAGGGCAAAACCTGGCAAGAACACAAGTTTTAATCCTCAGATGTAGTGACTTTATTTGCAGTTTTGCAGATTAGAAGTTTTCTCTGGGCAAAATAAGAATTACTCAGTTTCAGACATTTCCTGTTGAAACTTTTTCTACCTGAAACTCCAATGGCAGCACATGGGTAAAAAGACCAAAGGACCAGTGTTTCTGCTGATGGCAGAAATTGCTGCACACACAGATTGTCCCGACTGTACTGCAGCTGGTGTGTCCAACACCTTCCTCCCTTCCTAATTCTTCTGTCAAGCCTCCCTCTTGAAACACATCCCTCCTAATTAATTACAGGATAAACCAGCCTAGTATCAAGACTGCTCATGGCTGGAGGTGGATCTTGGAGCACGGACTTGTTCTCACTATGCACAGCCTGGCACATTTCTGCCTCTCCAGATGGGCTCCCCATCTGCTCCAATTTGAAGGAGAACTTCCTGGAATTAGAGTTTTCCTCTTAACCTTTGTTTGTACAATTCCTTTGCTTCCTATTCTCATTCAGGATTGTGGGGTTGTTTTTTTTTGCCTTTTCACCAAAATTACCTGAAACACGGATTCAGGTTTAAAAGCCAAAGGGATAGCTTTGCACAGTTCTAGTGCACACTTGGCATTGAATTAGAATGGCTCATCATAAAGGCTAGTAAACTGCAGCTGCATCAGTATAGCAAAGGTTTGGGTAGAGTAGTAATACAGCAGCAGTTATTTCCAGCGTACAGGCTACAGACAGCCTAGCAACATCAAACCAGACTGCCAGAAGTCAAAGCTAGGGTTTTGATATTTGCTCAAGCTATTAAGGCATGCTATAATACTTTTCAGTATAGAGTTTATAGACCAAGAGAAGCAGTTGAACTTCTTGAGACTAGTAAAAAAAACAAAAAAAAAACCTCAAGATGGAAAACAGAGAGCCAGTATCTAATTCTATGAAAATCTGCCACAGTTCTATATTTGTTATAAGCCTATCACAGCACATCCTGCTCAAAGACTTACAGAAAATGTGTTGCTAACTACCAGAGAATTATTGATTTTTTTATTATTTTTTTCTTTCATAGTGCTATTGCTTGGCTGTGGTAGAGCAGATAACTTGGGGAGCAGGGGGAAGAAAAAAAAAAAATCAATATTGCTATTATCAGCTGTTGACTACAGTTTACAGCAACCATAATCTCATAAAATAGCTTGCAGAAGCAGTAGTTGTCATTCATGGAAGATATTACTGTTTTGGTCAAATCATTAAATGCTGGTAGTATTTGACGTTTTGATGACTTTGCTTTGGTTAAATTAAGTTTTGGTGACCATCAGTACTGTCTAAACTTCAGACATGAACCATGTTCAGCATGCCATGTTTGCAGTTGGCATTATCTTTTCATTATTGCTAGAATGATTTGTTCCTCTCATTAGAAAAACTGATTTTTAACATCTCATGCTGTTTCATACACTGTATTTTAGTTCAGTATTTAGATGTGCCCTCAGTCACTAAGGTCTGCACTCCTTCCAGTAATGTCTTAAATTACATGATATTCATTTGTCAGTTTTTTTAATCCCACACCTTCTTCCCAGAGAGGTAGTTCCTGCAGGGTAAAGCTTTCTGTCAATACAGTTTTCTGAGCATTTGTTCAAGTGTTGGACTGTGAAAGCACAGTTCCGAGTTCTACATTTTCTACATGCATGCAACAATAAATATTAAGTTTGGCATCCTACAACACACTGTATGCACCTTTTCTGCAAGCACCAGGAGAAGCGCTGACCAGAGAAGCCAGTCACTCTTTGGTTCCACTCAGAAGTGCAACTAACTAGATGTAGAAACTGTCTCTCTTGCCCTCCCCCTGCTCACATCAGAAGTCTACCCTGCCTGCCAATCTAACTGCTTAGCTTATGCTATTTTTAGCCTTCTTCTTTCTGATATTGACTTAAAGCCTATAATTTGTTACACTTGGAATTGCATCTGTTAAAGGTAAAGGTCTAAGAAACATGCCAAGGTCCACCAACATAGAACCTACCACTTGTACAGAAAGCATTTCACAAGTCTCCCAAGTTAACATTAAAACACATGCTACATACAGTTTTTCCAGGTAGATAATCAGACAACTGCGATTGTGGAGCCTAGGAGTTAACATGAAGTTGTACTGTAGCATTTTTGCTTATGTTTCCTACAAGCTAAAGGCAATATAGAATATTACCACAGTAACTTTTTTGCTAGAACAATACACAAAACCCCAATGAAACTGCATTTATGATACAACCTCAATAAAAATTTTAATAATGTTGTTCATATATCACAGCTGTCAAGGGAAAGCGAGAGTTCATACTACATTTGAGACATACAGTGTTGACCTGTATAGAGTGTGCACAGTATGATTCTTACAGTTTGATTATCAGTAGCTTTTAATGGTGTACAGAATAGAAATCTAAACTTGTCTCTCTCATCTTTTGAAGGAGCATTATTTTGAACCCATCTTATTTCCGGAATCACCTGCGCCAAGCTGCTGTGTTTAGGTGCTTAGAGAGATACTCTGAAGCTGCAAGGTAATCCACTGCTTGTGTATTTCTAGTGGTTTATCTACATCTCTTTCATGCCAGCTCTCAGTAGTAAGGATACCACCTTATATCCAGGCTTTTTCAAAGTCAGTAGGAGCTTTGCGCTGGCTTTGTGTATATGATCTCACTTGCAACAGAGCTCCAATCTTCCCAGTTGGCATAGCATGAATAATCCCAATTTTGTCCCTAGTTGCTGTTAGGTTAATGCATGCAGGAGCATTTACTCCTCCTCAGGCACAGGGGTGAACCCTGATTGGGTCCCTGGGCTGCCCTGGGGCAAAAGTTACATGCACAAAAGCATGTTCTCCTTCCTGGTTTCTCCATAACCCCGGGCCGAACCTCAGGTGGGCTCCGAGTGGATGGGGGTGGGTAGAGAATCAAGATCTCCGGGTACACTGTGGTATGCTGCAAAATTTAGCCTGCACGCAGCTGATGAGATTGCTGGTGTGAACGGGAGCTGCTGGCAGGAGGAAAGCCTACGAGAGGAAGCTCTGCTTGTATGTTTCCATTAATGCTGCCAAAACCTGAAAGTTTCAACATGCAGCAGAAGTTTTTAACCATTTAACATATTTAAATGAAAGAAATGCATGAGGAAATGCAATGGTGGTTTGGTATGTATCACCATTACTAGTACCATTAGACACTTACAGAGGACTGCTAAGCTAAAGACCGCAAGGTACATCACAAAATATTTCACAAATCATTAGCTAACTAATGGCAGAACAGGGAGTGCAAATAGGGAAGCTACTGAAAGGGTCACTCTGCTTATCATTTAAGATGGATGCTAGTGGTATTGCTCTGAAGCTATTAAAATAGCAGAAAACTAGCTTGTACAGGGAGTGGAAGACAACTTTATCCAAGCAGATATGCAGAGTTACAGAGAGAATTTGGGAAGATGAACTATTTTCTGCGCTGGACTTCAGCCAAAAGCTCTGGGACAAACACTTCCTTTCTGCAGGCCTCCCTAGCTTTCACAGGTCAGGATAGGGAGAAGAAATCTATTCCCAAAGGCAAACAGTTTTTCCAGATTTCCTTAAAAATACAATTTCAGACACCTGGAATATTTCAGTTGTCTGTAAACCCACCTTTGGGTTTGGTTGGGTTTTTTTTGAGGAGGAGAGGAGGAGGGAGGTGGGGTAGGGTTGGGTTATATCTCACTTATTCCCAAATCTTGTTAGAGCATTGGTTCAAAGAGAAATTGTCACCTTCTGAATCATCAACAGCTGGGGTCCACTGACCAGCCACACATTTTAGAGCTATGCTAGAAGACCATAGTCACTTTGTGATAGGGAGAGATTTCTGTCTAGGACACTTTTAAACACAAAAGTTCACCAGAAGCCCAACAGGTGAAATAATACAAGCCAATTGTTTGGGGTGCTGCAGGGGAAAGAGGACTTTCCTCTGAAAGACAGGTTGAAGATTTTTAGAACAACAATCATAGAAGTTAAACAATACCCTCTCAGACACTGATCTTTCCTAAGCAGCAACGCATATAGAGGCCCATATTTGAGAAGACAGTATGAGCTAAGAAGGTGTTCATAAATAAGATTTAAAAACAAACAAACAAACCATAACAAAACACATACAAAAAACACCCCACAGGAAAACCAAAATTGTGGTTAGTGTTACCGCAGATAAGGAATCAGTAAGTTTACTACATCAGCAGGCACAGGGGAACCCTGTGCGCCTGTTTTTCCCCCCACACCGAGTATCTTTCAGGGGGCTAGATTTATAAATGAGATTACATATTTTGTAAAGGAGAGGAACACTCTGACAGACTGAATCCAGAGTGATTCCAAAAGCAGTGACTATAGCAGTATTCAGAGTTTAGCCTAGTTTAACATAGTGTTATAGCAACTGTGCAGAGCTGCTTCTGCAGATTGTGTTAAACTAAGCTTAGCACTACTTCCACCATCACCGTGGAGTTGCTGGTCTTAGCTGAACCTCACTAATGGTGCAGAATGTACTCCAGTCATTACAGAAAGACCATGGCACAGATACTCAGTTGCAGTTTCTGGAAAGACAAACTTGGGTTTTGTTAGCATAAGGCATCATTTATTTCTGCTTGCCATTTCCATGAGAAAAAGGTCACTCTATTCCTTTTTCTGCTTTTAGGTATCCCTTGCCTTCCCACCCCTTGCGATTTTTATGTTATCGCCTAGTCCATTAAATACACCTAGAACACTGTACAAGTGAACATGAGTGGCTGGTTTTGAACAGTTCTGCTTGGCACAAGCAGCATGGATAACCACATTTAATTCAGCCTACCTATCACCCCAGAGATTCTGTCTCTGAGGACATGCCAGACTGAATTCTTTGGTTCAGAGAAAGTAGTAGGTTAGAGTGGGGTCAACTGTAATTTAAACATCTCTCTACTTCCTCTATGTGTAATTTTCACTAGTACAGCAGGAGAATAAGCACATGAAGCAGTCTAAATGCAAGGACATCTGAATTAATGCAAGGAGTCCGATACGCCCATATCAGCATCACTTCTGAATTTTGTCAGCTGCAATAGCAATTCCTGTGGGCTAATACTGCGATAGGATGCCACCAGGTAAAGTGCAACCTAAGGCCATTTGGCATTGTAAAGCAATCCTAGAAACACCAACGTGGGGTCATAGAATCTGCAAATGATTAATTCCGAAGTGCTGCAAATGCTTTCGCCAAGACGTCAGCTAGTAAATATATTTCTCTATAGGTATCTCTGATAGAGGACTGTTCTTGACAAACACTCTAAAGATTTAAACATCATATGGGAGAAAGCCTATTTCAGTGGAAAGATCATCTTGGCCCTCGAACAAGTGACCATAAATGCATTATACATAAATTTCATCTAGAAGTTACTGGGAAGTCTTAGCCATTAGAAGGTATTTAGGTTTAGGATCAGCATCCAATAGCAGCTACTAGAGGTACCCTGCCAAAGGACACATGGTCACAGCTGATCAAAAGATCACCAATAACCAGAATGGAAAGTCAGGGGCTCACTTCTGTCCCTAAACTAAGAAAATGCTCTTGGAGGAGGCCAAGGAGAACTCAACTTTCCTGGCAACATACCCAACTCAAATTATTCTGTGATCCTATGACTTCTACCTTAGGGAAGGATGAGATAAAGGACGAGACAAAGGATATGTATGTGCAAGGGTATGTATAAGCCACAGAAGAACCTCAGAGGTCCATGCTGCCTATAAAGACAGAGCAGACAAACTACCATCCTTTGCTTTCAAGAACAAGAGTGCTAGAAAGGGAACATGCACCCAAGAGCGAGCCTCAAAGCTCCTGAAGGAAGAGTTATGAGAGCCTACCAAGCCCACGGGCTGTGACCCCACAGCTGCACCCACAGGAGAAGGTCTAACCAGATGAGCAATAAGGCATGAAAGCAATTTCTCTTTTTTTACTCAAATAGCGCAGGCTATTGCTGACACTGAGTAACCTTGAATCAGTAGTAAGGTGAAAATTCTTAACTTACAGAAAAATATTGCCACCTATTTGCTTTGAAACTGGAGTTTTAAGTACAGAAGAGATTTTGTCCCTTTTTCTCATTAAGCTGTATAGCTCTCATCTTCTGCTAATCAAAATGCTGTGCTGATTTAACAGTGTCACTGTGTTCTGCGAAAAGCTTAAGATAGCTCTTTTATCACCAGCTAGAACACTAGTGACTTGAAATTAGTTGTATACATGTAAGGGAAAACAGACTGTCTGTCCCTCTGCCAGAACAAACAACTCATATTCATCTGACTGCATAGAGTAGGGGTAAGCAAGCATTAAGGAGGAAGACGTTTGAGGATCTTAATAGCTGGGGTACAGCTGACTCAGCTTTTTGACATTCATATTAAATAGACATAAAATAATCTAGATAAATCCATCATCTGAAAAGCAGACTAGGTCTGCAAGTAGTGAACCTCAGCCCTCTGTAAAAGTTCAGGTGTGTGTCCCCTTTTGGTCTGACTTGAAAACACGGTGCGTGAAAGCTAGGTGAATAATTTGGGTTAGTTTGTAAATCCAGGTTTGTTTTACAAATCACAGAGTTGCACTAAGGAAAGCTGTAGTAATAATTGGGGTTGGGGGACACACTGCTGAGTGCCTCTAAACCAGGGCAACCTGCCTTTGTATCCAGCCTGGGTTTCCTCTTGGAAAAACAGATGAAGGTTTATATTGTTTCTCCACCCTAATGGTTTCAGTTTTCCTAAACTGGAAGTAAAGAAAACTAAAAACCAAAAAACACCAAAACAAACAAACAAAAAAACCAAAACAAAAACAAAACACCAGAACCACAACACACACACCAAAAAAAAAAAAATACTCTTAGAAAAGGAGTGGGAAACCTGCTGTCATGGCAACGGACCACCCCACACCCCCACACCCCCCGTCAGCACCGGGCTTCCCTCCGGAGCCCCGCGGCTCCCCAAAACGTAGAGAGCTCGCCCGGCCAGGGAGGCGCGTTTGTGTACCCTTATTTCGGGGGCTGTCCGGGGGTCAGAGCCGCGGGACTGCCCTAGGCCGGGAGCTGCGGAGAAGAGACCAGTGACGCCCAGGCCCGCAGCCAGCCCTGCGCGGCACCTCCGCCGCCCCACGCCTGACCACCCCAGGGCTGCTTCGCGGTCAGGCGGCTCCGGCGAGCAGCGGGGCGCCCCCTGCCAGGAAGCGCGTTGCACGGGCAGCACGCGTTGCCCAGGGCCGGGAAGAAAACGGGATCCGTGAGATTTTGCTGGTTTTGTGATCTCCAGACTCCCCAGAGCAACCCTGCGGAAGCAGCGCTGCATAAACTGCATCTAGGAAAGGAGCTTCGACAAGTGCTGGGATCAAAGCCCAAAGTCCACACAGCCTATTACTTAATTTGATGCCACCATACGATGTTAGACTGTGTCTACCGGCTGTTATTTCTGGGCCACACATGTTATTCTTTACCATTTGAGATTGTCCACATGTCAAACAACAGCTGGCTCCAATAGGGGCAGATCAGAGGCAGCTTTCAACGCTCACATTCTCCACGTCTGGCAGAAGAAAATCTAACCACTGACAGTACAAGACACGCCCCTAACCCAGGGAGCATAAGACGCAAACACCAGCGAACAGGGCAAGCACCAAGGGAGAATTCAGAACAAGCACACACCATGGATTTCTGGAAGTTTCCTGGCATCTCTGCCACAAGCGGTTCCAGCTATCCTATCCTGTCTCTAAATGGCTCAGCCATGAGGCTAACGCAGGAAGTGGGGCCTCCCATACCTCCTGGGATTTGTAGAGCATATCCATTTTGACTAGTGTTATTTCATACCAGCTCACAGCCCAAGATTTTGCTAGGCAAGCAAGCAACCTGTTTTCTTGAGCATGTCTTGTCATTTTAAAAGGTTTGTCATTTCCCTGTGCATCACTCAGCTCAGGTTTGTAAAGCAATTTCCATGACCTTATGTGGCAGTTGCCATTAAATGAGAAATGCTTGTTATCACTGCATAGCAATCTCAGTACAATGCAGAAAGTTGTTACCTGCATGCAACCATGGCACAGATAATAAATGTAATAAATGTATTCTAAGTACAGGTGCCATTTTCTTTGCAGGAAACTTACTTCTCCTTTCTCGCAATAGGCTAATGACCCAGAAACTTGAGCAAAGACAGTAGACATACCCCATCACCAATCTGGAAGGGCTAGGCAGGACAGAAGAGCATCTTCCCAGTGCACTTAAGGTTCACTTGTGAAATGCACAAAGGAAATTTTTAGCCGGTCCACTGCAAGAATTAGCAACGTCAAGGTGTTATACAGAGATAACATAACTGTTTGCCCCATTTGGGGGCTAGTCTACATATAACTAAATCCTGATGTTAGTAATTTCATTTTTGCTTAATATTATGGAGTTGTGTTCAGCTCTCATCATCTAATGGTTTCCAAGTGTCTCCATAACATCAACGTAATTCATTTACATTTACTTAGGCTATATAGATATGTTTAAAAATTAACTATTATTATTTTGTTCACTTTTCAAATAGGATTATTGCATTAAAATTATTACCTCCTACTTATTCCAGTTACAAACATCAGTTTCCTTTTATAATCTCAGAAGAAAATAAGAAAGGTCATGCAGAATAGAGCAGTAGCTTATTTTGTATCTTGCTTTTTAGTCTCAGTACTATTGCATTGGAGAGCTTAAGTACGCAGGTATCTACATCTGAGCTGATCTAAATAGGAATATAATAGGAAAAGTTCCTTTTAAACTGGGAAAAAAGAAAAAAAAAATTAAATATATATATATATATATATATATACTTACCCTTTCCAAGCAGTAGGTCTGCCCAGAACTAACACCACACAGCAGCTGCCAAGGCCTCCTTTTAGTACCATGTACTGAGGATCCAGGTGAGATCACTTGAAGTAGGGAGCAACAGCTGCCAAGGCCTCCTATTAGTATCGTGTACTGAGGATCCAGGTGAGATCACTTGAAGTAGGGAGCAAAGGTGATTTTCTGCTACTTGTCAGGCTATAATGTGCCTAGACTGTGATTATTCCTAAGGCTCTGCAATCTGCAGAGAAATCTTCCTCTCCCCTGCAGGGCTTCCTTCCTTTCTTTCTCTGTAGCTCAAGCGGAGCAGTCAAGGCTTAAGGAGCTGACCTTGAGTCTTGCCCTCATATATTTCCCAGTATTTACAGTGGTAAATGAACACACAAGTATGTAGCAACCATACTAATTTCTTGTCCTCTTTGGAAATCTAACACTTTGGTGCATTCCACAAAACTCTCCATATTTCTTATACCTGTACCATCCATTTTCTTGTCGTGCATTTGTGTGGCTGCTGAAGGCATTTTGCTGTACACTGGTTGTTAGTGTCAGCAGCTGTCATGCAGCAAAAGCTACCTTTGACTCTTCTATTACAAGTTCTATAACATGTCTGGAGATGGGCCTAGGGAGACAGTTTAGGATCTGTGATATGCTCTTGGCTTGCACATATAGAAATATATCTTATTATTCTGCACCACCAAGTGGCCAGATTGAGCAGATATTGCAAAACACTGCTTAACCCAAGTGGGTCAGGATATGTCATGGAAGTTCCTACTGACCTGAACTAGCAACTAGGAAATAAAAACATTTGAATTTAAAGCCTCATGTTTTGAAAGAAGGAAGTGTCACATTTTCTGCCACATCCCATAAGGTGTTCCTGAAGGTGCATTGTCAGAACTACTTCAGTTCCCATATCAGAGAGAGCTCCTTGATGGGCTGCCCACCTGAAACTCAGGCATGTTTTAAGTATTTCAAATTAGTGAGTCAAAACTGGTGGATGGTTTTGTAAATATGAAGCAAATATTTCTGAATATCAATGAAGTGGTTGTGTCAGAAGTTGGACGGGGCTTTGAGCAGACTGGTCTGGTGGAGTGTGTCCCTGCCTATGGCGGGGGGCTGGAACTAGATGATCTTTGGGGTCCCTTCCAATCCAAACCATTCTGGGATTCCTTTGTTATGTTCTTTGTGCTCAGGAGGGTTCAAAGTTGGACCCTTATGGAGTCACTCCAGGGGTACGAATCAGAGTGAGGTCTGTTGCTGGCCAACATTAGTTGTCCAAAACCTCAGCATGACATAACAGCTGATCTCAACTGATAACATTACATATCTACATATTGCATTTCATATAGTTTTGAAATTGTAACGGGAGGGAGTGGTCCCTCATTCTGTTTCTGGCAATAGTAGTCAATGTATCAGGAAATTCCTTCTTTCAAGGGCTTCTGCTTTCTGCTTTTCAGAAAGCCCTGTTTGGGAGGGGAATTAATCCTACCCATCCCTATTGTACTCACCATATAACTTCTTTTTATCTATGGAGTTCCAGTGAACAATGAAGCAACTCAGATTCATTCTCAAGATATATATTATCCCCTTAAACCTTTAATAAAAATGCAGTTCTACAGTATGTTCTAGAGTTTTGTATGCTTCATTCCACCTATGATTTTACATTTAAAATTGATGATAATTCAACACTGCGTGCCTAGTTTAGTCGTTACAGATTCCCCTGATGATCTGTATTTAATATTTTATCAGTCTGCAGACTGGACCAATGTTTTCAATGTGCAAGTAGAAAACAAGGTTACAGCTGGTTCTGCAACTAATTTTCAAACTTTTTTAAAAATAGACACAGCATGTATTTACTATATGCAAAAGTGTAAGTAATATTAGGCTAATGAAAGCGAGATAAATGTATACAAACAGAAATGGCAAGAGTAATCTGAATTGTGGAGTTACCTGTAAAAGTGACTATTATTTCAGCAAACTCTTTACCTCTTCCCCAGGCAATTCCATCAGATATAAGAAGAGAAGCTTCAGAGTCAGGCAGTTTGAACTCCATCCCTCTTTTTTTTTTTTCTATTTTTGTCTCAGTTTAGGGAAAGCAAATTTCTCTCTTCTTCATTAGCACACTGCAGGAAATGGAAGCATTGCGTTGTACAGTGTACAAAATTATCACAAATGGGTCTATTTTTAAATAAAGAAGGGCTCTGCAAATAAAGAAGAAAACCTCCAGATAGCCATATCATTGAAGGAAGGTTGGACAGCTTTGCTGAAATGCTGTTACACACGAAGCCATCAAAAAAGAAATAAAACCAAGTATGGTGTCTTGAGATATGTGCATGCAATAGGCTTTCACTCTGATAAAAGCGGGAGAAAAAGATGCTAATGATCTGGGTCACTAGCTCTGGATCTTAAATAATAATTTCATAAATAGTATTTCGTTAAATAATATATTGCAGAAGTCTCATTTTAGAGTGTCCCACGGGCTTACCATTTGCTTACTGAATGTCTTTGTTACCTGAATTTCTAAGGGCCACATGGATACATATTCACCTGGAGTTAGAAACACAGCTAAGTTATGTAGACCTTCATGTATTTCAGTATTTAACCTACCTAAATATCTCAATCAGTTTTTTGGCTTCTGAGAATTTAGGTGCCTAAATATTTTTCAGTGCCCAGCCCTGTAACCATATTCAGACAGCATAATTTCACCTGTGTCCCTGTGTCTGGAAATTCATAGTTCCCTACTGCATGTGTCACTTTGCTTCTGTGAATTGAGCTTTGGAGGCCTTTGAGGAACACTTTCTGACTTGGGCACATTTGGGGTTGGACACAGGTCATGCACATAGAGCCTTAATACTTGTGCTTCTTTTGAAAGTGGAATTTTTTAATTGTAAACGCTGAGGTCACAGTAGCAAGTGTGCTCCCTGATGGCCAAGGAACTGAGAAGCAAAACTGGGATGGAGGCATGTGAAAGGCTCAGAGGGGTTTTATGTCTGTGCCTTGCCATTCATGATGTAGTGCATGGCAATATAAAAGAAAATGAGTATGGATAAAAGCAGACATTGAAAAACTAAACTCAAATGCTGGAAATATAAGTGTGCTTCTGATTATTTAAATAAGAACAAATTAAGGAGGAAGAATAAAGAGGAAAGGCATTTGTCTGGAGTGCAGCAATGCCTGGAGATGTCTGCCACAACCAGAGTGACATTATGCTAAGCATGCTGCAAAGAATTAGCAAAAGGTTGTGCCAGGAGGACTCGCACACCAAATAAGTAAATCAGTCAAATATGGTCATCCGCATTTTACAGCTGATGCTGAGAAACAGAGAAAGATGAAGAAACTTGTCTGAGAAATTATTCCAGATTTTTCCAGGGCTCTGCACATATCTCCTCCTTTGAAAACAGTGCCACACTGGGACAAAAGTCTTGGCTACCATGAAGGAGCAGGAGGTCACAAACTGGATGTCCTGTTGTGCTGCCAGTGGGATGCATTCTCACGTCACCAGTCTGCAGCCCAGCAGTAGGGATGTAAAAACACACTGCAGGTGTCTCTGTATCAACTGATTGTGTTCAACCCATGGCAGTGCTCCACAGCAGCAGGCAGAGATGGGGCGAAGCTCAGGTTAAGGATTTGCCAGTTTTAATCTTTGAAATGACAGCAGTTGAGGCATGATGTATCTATAGGGTCCCAAATTGTAAATGACCACTTGCAAATGTGCTTTGACTCCAAGACAGACAAGGCTTTAGTGCTTAAGAATTGCTCTAAATTTAGAGTGAAAGTTCCTTCTTTCTGACATGGTGGCTGCAGGAGGCCTCCACTGCTCATGTACACCACTACAAGTAGCTGTGCCATTGCCGTGGTAGCTGGAAGCTTTGTAGACCACCTCTGGTAGACCAAAGGCACACAATAACATGACAGATTCATTCAAAGTCTTCCCTCAATTCTGTGCTGCACAGTTATTTACCTTTTCTACCTCAGAATATAGTGAAGGTCTTTCCTCAAAACTATCCCAGGTCAAGCAGGCAAAGCTGGATGCTTTGCTCACCTTCCCTGCTTCGTCCACAGGATCCATATGTCGTACCTGGGATTAAACACTGGAGTCAGTGAGAGTTTTGCCAATGAATTTCAAGGCAATGAAGATTTCATCCTTTGTTCATCCTGTGCCGGCTGCGCTCATGATGTTCAATTAGAAACCACTCTTTGTTCTAGTGCAGTCAAGAGGATTTTTGCCAATGATTTAAACGAGCATTGGGTAAAGCTTATGGATAAATCCAGTCCTTATGCAGAAATCCATGGATCCTACTGAAATGCTTTTCTCCTTGTGAAATTAATGGGAGCTGCATGGGAACATCTACGGGAAGATTTAGTTCCTGTTTGTAACAATATGTTACCCCCTGATACTGGCCTTGCTTTGAAATGTTTATTGTTAAATCCGTGTATTTTTGGTTATGTCTCATTAAGAACGTAATACAGCCTTGGAAAATGCGTTCTGAAAGGGTACAACAACAGGATTGGGATTACTGTTTGTGAGACACTTTTAACTAGGGGAAAATTTCAAATTCAATTTATGGTAATGTCAAAGCACAATTAATATATAGGCAATGATAAGGGGAACATGCAGAAGTACACATTGCTAGCACTACATCAACAAATAAACTTTTGGTGCTAGTAATTAGGTACAGAAGATTATTATATGTTTAATTGACTAAGTGACAATTTGGAATTACATCTAGTCACATTTAATTGGATTTGGAATCTCTAGAGGACAGGAAACGAAGAGCAATGTGGAGAGGCAGCCATAAAAGCAAACTGATTTTCTAAAGTCTGTTAAGACTCTACATTAATATCCATTGCACAATAGTATTTTAATATCCCTCAGTCTAAAAAGAGCAATGTAATGATTGTCACTGACAGTGGGAGTACTAAAGCATACTCCATTAGGTAGCAAGACGGCTGATTACTTTTAATTTGTTTTGTTGGGATTTTTTTTAAATATAGTTTAATCAAAGTTGAACTATGAGTTAGCCATAGACAAGTAATAAGCTCAAATGGCCAAGCCACAGGGTGTTATACATGTTGATGATGTCCTAGAAGAAATGTACTTGCACATAACATACATCCTCCACAAATACTATAAAGAAAAAAAAAAACAGACTAGAATATTGTATAGCAGTCATTAAATATTTTCTCAGAGTAAAATATGGAAAAGCTATTAAAAGAAAATGTAGGGATGTTTGCTTGCAGATAGTTTAGCTAGTTGAAAAATGTTTACTAATGCTTATCTTACTGAAGTTGCACAAAGACTGAAAGTTATGTATAATCTTTTGATACAAACCTTGTGTTACACTCTTTAAGAATTACCTCCTTTAAATATTGCTGTATACATCCTTCCTTCCCTGTACACTCATTTATTCTCCTTTTGTCATCAGGAGCGCCATGGTCGCTGACTATATATACTGGCTGACAGGAGGCACTGAGCAGCATATAAGCAAGCTCATCAAACTGTATTGGCAGGTAAAAACTGATAGCCCAATGAGGAAGGAGGTGCCTATCTTACTATTAAGACCAAAATGAAGGATTACTGCTTAAAAGACTGCCGACAAAGGTAGCTCCTGGCCATATCAATCAACAGGACACTATGTAGTACTACAGTATTTATAATGAAGTAGATCTTCTTGGACTAATTTTAAGGGCAAAATTCAAGGTTGTTAACCCTTGGCTCATACTTCAATTTTATGGACTGCTATAAAATTTAATTCTGGATACTGTATAGATCCCTAAGCTATTTTTTGTGAAGTCTTCCTACCTTAGTGACACTTTTCTTTTGCAATTTGCATGATACTAATCTTCTGACACCTTTCCAAACTCTTCAACTGGAAGGGGAGTTAAAAATGACTTTAACAAATGGTCTCAGAGAAACCTAAAGTGCTCTGTGAAGGATGGTTAGGTAAGACCCCAGTCCACAAAAATTACTTACGTGGGGAGTAGACTATTGACTTCAATGAAATTTGTCTCTGGAGCTATTTGAGATGGCTGTTCAGCCCCATCAGCACAAATTTAAGTTTAAGGGTACTCACTTCTTCACTGAGGAGAGCTCTCCTACAAACCTGGAGGTTAATGGATGCTAGATCCTTTGCTGGGAGACACTTATTGCTGCAAGAATTTACCACTGCCACTGGTGCTCCAGCCTTCACCCCCCTAATTTCAGTGCGAACAAGGTGCATTTCAGAGGGAGAGCAGTGTTCGGGCTCTAAGTGGTGGAAATCCCTTCTGTCTCCAAGAGTGGACCTTGCCCTCGGGTCCTTCTTGTCCATACAAGGGATTTAATGATACTAGGAACAATATATGTCCCTAGTGATAAAATTTCAGTCTGATTCTGATCCCATTTGTGGGTTTATTCTGTGAGAACATCTGTGACATCTGTACTTTATGTGAAGTGGTGCAAAATATGTCTGACATGAGCCAGGGTAATAAAGATCAGAATCTGGTATTTTATCTTCACTTCCGCAGTAAATTCTTCCTTTATAAAACTATTCTTAGTTGCATTCTTATTGGTAAAATTGAATAAATCTCAGTTCTGGGAGCTGCTGAATTTCAGTACTGCTGTGAGTGCAAAGTGCATCTCATTCAGAGAATTACCCACTGGGCTAGTGTTTGCAGTGCCTGTGAACTTTCTTATTTGCTTTCCAGCAGAGAATTTCTTCTGTACAGAACAGTTTGATTTTTTTTTCCCACTGGGTCAGACTCATTTAAAATCTTGAGTTCACAAACAAGTTTCATGAAGGGGTCATTTCTTCAAATGGAATGTCTTTTTTTTTCTCTTAACACTCATATCCATTGACTTCCCTTCTTGATGTCATGGACATGAAGCTTCAAAGAATAAACCTTTAAAGGAGGAGCTGTCATAGCTGTCCTCTCCTCCAGGGGTTCAGACTCTCCTGCTAGGTAACAGGGCCCACAAAGTGGCATGAAGGACAAGATTTATCACAGTGTCTCCTCATAGAGTCTAAACCAGAAGCTGTGGCTGGCCTGAGATGGGAACAAACCAGAACTGAAGTGGAGCTACTGAATTGCATCCAGCCATTCCTATCATATTCCTAGATAGCAAGGGCCAAAGGATTTTGGCAGTGGTACAACTCTGGTTCATCTCTGCTCCACTCCATAGTACCTAGAGGCTCCACCATGCTGTTTGTGCCCCATTCCCTCTCCTTTTCTGCCTTTCTCCTGAACCTAAGTTGCTGTCATCTTTCTCTGCAGAAGCTTTGAAATGTCAGCAGAGATCTAACCATTTCTTTGATCCCCCTCCGTGCTTGATTTTCACTGGGAGACTGAGATTGCTCTGCAATTTTGTGCCTTTTGTGCATATGCCTTAGCGTGGGCTCAACTAAGGAGTCAGCGGTATCTATATGCTGACACACACGCAGTGGAGGCAGCTGGGTGCCCAGTACCGCTCCCACTCAAGTTAATAGCTAGCACTTAAGAAATGCTGCATGAAGATATATCCCCAGCACCAGTAGCAACTTTTTCCTTCCCAAGCTGATGAGTTCTGTGCACTCAGCATCAGGGGTGACTTCAATGTCATTAGAGCACACAGCAACAATTATGCAGGATGGTGTAGCATGTGACACTGCACTGGGACTTTCCGCCACAGAGAGACCAAGCAGAAGTAACATAATCTTTTTTATAAATATTCTCTCTATTTCATGGTGTAAAGCTGAAAATAGCTTGTCACAACTATACATGCTCATGTGCCTTTGTAACCAAAGCAACAGCTATTGATGCACGCTTTTCTTGCTAACTACTCGTCTGCCCCAGAGCTCGCTAGTATTGGCTCACAACCATGAGCAAAATTTTCTGAGGAAGAAGGGAATAGACAGTGAACAGGATGGTTTCTTTTTTACTTTTCTGAAAAATGATTTTTAGATTAGATATGTCACTTTTTGCTTTCATCAATGGGTCATGTATATAATCTTCTGGTGTGTCATTGACTACTTTTGCTTCTTCTTTCTATGATTCTTTTAACTTCTGGAAAAGGCTTTTCCTCCTCACAGCCTGACTTCTACTTCTTTCATGGCTTCAAAACATTGTAAGACCATTCGAATCCTGCAGCTGACATCTTTACTGCAAAAAAATCAGGCCTTTAATTCACATCTGCAAAGCTCCTTATTATTTATCCTACTTCTAAATCACTGCTTTTTCTCTCCTGATCTATTCCTCATGCTCAGAGCCATCTTTATCTTGTATCTCCTTTGGTTTTCCTCTCCTGATTTTAGTTTGATACTTCCTTTTGAACTTCTTCTATCCTTGACATCTACTGCTAGAAGTCCTCTTTCTTCACAGTTCTTTATAAAACATCCTTCCGTTGCTCTCCTACTCATTATTAACTTTTGCATATTTCTTCTTCAGCAGCAGTAATCTGTTCCATGTAACTGTATACCTCCTCTCATGCAAACTGAAAGATTCGGACTGCCAGATTTTTAAGGCCAGATGGACTCATATTGATGAATTAATTACCTGACTTCCTGCATGAAAACACCACAAAATTGCACCCTTACCTTCCTACATTGTTGCCAAAAGAAGAAAGCAGAGTCTGGTTTTGAGAAAGTTACCTAATCTCCATTTAAACAGTTTAATAATGGACTATTTAACATAGCCCATCTCATAAATGGTTTGTTTCATTATTGTCCTCTGTTTCTTTCTCAGTTTACAAACCAGGATCTTACACGTCCAGTCCAAACTTCCAACAATTTATATTAAGCATTCTTGTCTGAAAGCTTAAAGAACCTTTAGTACTTGTAATCTTCTCCCTGTGCATGCACCTATGGATCATGATCAAGGCAACTTTAAATATTCTTTTTGATTAGCTTTTTGATTAGCTTTCTTTGATTATCCCCTTTAAAGTAAATCATCTATTTCTGGATCTTCTGTACAGTGATCTGTAATATCTAATGCCCTGCTTTGGTTTTGAATATTAATACCCACCTTCCATTCCAGTCTGAGATAAAGGTATAATACTGATGAGAAGTGAAAAAGTAATTTGCATTGGATAATATTATTCTGTAAGTTGGGCCTTTTTTTCTGTTTAAATATTTTATTCCATGGATTGACAATATACATTCTAAGTTAATATATGATCAAATGTATGGGCTTTTTTTTCAAATCCACTAGAGAATATGGTCTGGATGATGTGTGTATTGGCTGTTAGGTTAAAAATTGGTGATTTAAATAGAATTCATCACAATAAATAATAATGTGCAAGTTATTAAATGTATTATGGTTGATACCTTCAAAGCAGTAGCAGCAAGACAAAGTTTAAACTTACTTACTTTTTACATTAGTGAAGTCAAGTCCCTAGCATTTATTGTCAGCAATGTAATTTCTTGGCTGGTAATATTAAAGCAAACAATAGGCTTGAGATATTTCATCCCATAGAAAAAGTCCTTCTCCAAACTGTACAGTTTTACTGACACTTTTGTAAGCCCTCTTTCTTTTAGCCATTATTTCCAATGGCTAAAAACTGCAATATAAGCTGGATGGTTTATTCCATGAGTAAAAATACATCACAGAGATACCACAATATGAGAAATTACCAACATTCTCAAACTTGAACTTTGCAAAAATCTGGAAAGTCACAGCCTGACTTCACCAGTATCTGGCACTAACATCTTAGTGCAAAGTGCCTTTATTATCGAATTTATAAACATCTTAGACTTAACTCACTACTACAGATTTAATTGCTCTTATTATTTGGTTGTTAAAACAATGTGGCCTATTTTATATTAAAGGTTCAGCTCTAGCATCTGCTATACACTTCCAACCAAAGTCAATCCCATGTAGCCTAACTCTTCTACTAAGTGCCATTGCACCAGCAATGCACACTTAGTGCAGAAACTAACAGAACCCCAGGTAGGCATTTCAAAGCTTGTAGGTTCATATCTGCAGGCTTCCATAACCACCTGTACTAAAAGACTTAGTTCCATAACGTAGCCAATGTGTATTTGCTACAGCTCAAATGGAGACCTTTTAGCTTTAGTTCCTGTTCAACCCCACCATTTTGGCCAAGGTTGCAGCCATCACAGAGCTGCTCCTTGCACATAGAAAATACTGGCTCTGTGGCTGCTGCACATGGAGCTCGCAAACTTTTGTGTTTGAGAACATTTCTGTCAGCTAAACTCAGTGTCACAGAGAAAGCTTCCAGCAGCACATGCATTGGCTGACATGAAGGTTTGGGTATTCAGACATTTGTTTTGCTGTCTTGATGCTGTTGTGAACATCAGGTGCTTCCATTTCAAAAATCTTTGCTGCTGCAAGCACAGAGAAATACACACATCACACAATAAACCAAATGATAAGCCAACCCTGCAAGGTGGCTGAACACCTACAGTGCAGCGATGAATGCTGTCAGCTCCTTTAGAACTCAGCTTTATCTCACACCTTGTGGAGTGACAAGCCAAATCAAGAAACTTAAAAGGAAAAAGCTATTGGTAGCCAAAACCTCCTCTGCAGTCTCAGCAGGTGACAAGACCCGTCAGCAGTCCTGCATGCTCACACTTGACCCGTGTCCTGCTACAGAGCGTGAGGTTTCCAAGCTGGCAACAGCAGGGATGTTTTGAGATCCTCCTAAGGGAATGACTGATAGGAGCTGACAGGCAGCTTCTCTGGGCAGCCTGGGCATCATAGCGCTGAGAAAATATATTTCTCATTAATTCTCAGGGCTATTTTAGCAGATCTTGCTGTGCCACACTTCACTGCAGAAAAGTCCTTTCTTTAATTAAATCTGGGGGAAATCCCATTGAGGTCAATGACTCTTGTGTATACAGGCAGGAGTGTCTAATACCTGTAAGCCTATATTATCTCAGAGGTCTGGGGAGCTTGTTGCTGCTTTAAGAATTAATTTTGAATTTTCTTATGTGAGAAAAAGAGGTGACATTTCTCTTACCTCTCTCCATAAAAAAAAAACAATAGGTAATCCTCCCTCTTCTGTATCTATGGCCATTTTGAAGGACAGCACTTGCCTTGAAACACTAAGCTTTAAATTTTCTGGTGGAAAATTGGGATATAATGATTTTCCTCATCCTGATCATTAGAATTATAAAAAAGAAATGTTATTTTGGCCCATACGATCAGTGTTCTTAAGACGTTGCATTGGTATCCAGATGATCTCAGTGCAGCTTCTGACCAGTTCATGGTTTTCCTATGTTCTCAGTGCATCATGGGTGAAGCAACTTGCTAAGATTAAAATTATTAACACTTTTTCAGGGCAGAATGGGCCTCTTCCTACATATGCCATTTCAGGGATTCAGACCATTCTGGCTTCAGAATATACTATTTTTAAGACATAGCACTCGGCTGCAAAAAATCAGTTTCATTCTGTTCTCAAATAAAAAATATGGAGTAATTGAAAAGGCAAATAAAATAACATAACAGAGAGTTTCTATCATGTTGATACTGATTTGGGAGCTTTTTATTGCTGTTGTTATTGCTTATATTTCCATTCCAAAAACAATTCCACATGTACAAAAGCAAGGAATTTAACATTTTTCTTGTATTCTTTCTTCTTTAATAATATCTACCTCCACATATTTTCTACCGACTTCTGTTTTTCTGGTACTACATCATACATGGTAGAGTAACCGTTGCTTGAATCATACTTATATTTACATGGTAAGAAAAATTATTAGTTTAAATGTCACAAGTATTAAAACAGCTGGGTTAATTGTCTCTAATTGCCTCTAATTGCAGGAAAGAGGGATTTAATACTAGCCGAATGTAATAGGCAACACATACCTTACTGTAGTTGGTAGCTGTTGAAATCCCACTATGAAACCCTATTAGGGTTTTAACTGTTAACAGAGGGCCATAAATGATGTCTCAAAGATGCTCAACAGGAACAACCTGGCCAGCAAAGCTCCAGATCATTTAAAAAACCCACAGGGTAGCTCAAAAGTAATGTACATGTATCACAAGTAGAATTTTCAATTCATTCTGGCTTTTGCTGGGTTGCAAAGCAGGGCTTTAAGATTTACAAAAGCCTGAGAAATCAGTGCAGAAAACCAACCATTTTGTGCTGTTCTGAGGCCTTATTGTTCCTTCAAGTTTTAAAGGTCCTTAAGAAGTTACGCATTTATTATCCTCTTCCATTTTTGTATACTATCTCTTTTCTCTGGGGGGATGAAGCTAAAGGCAGAAGTTTGTGTTCTCAGGATCATTGCTGGTTATGTGGCTTTCCGTCTGCACATCTGCTCTTGAAGAACTGAAAAGGACATCACACAAAAATAGATAAAGCCACTTTTCAGAAACAACACTAGATACAGTCAATTTGTCTTCTACTAAATTAGCAGCTATTCAGCCACATAAAGTAGCATGCTCTTGCAATGACTTGGGCATGATTTTTCACTGCCCCTTTGAACAGTGCTGTCCACTTTACAGGCTAACCCCATCAGTCACCATCTCTGGCTGTCTGATTCATCTTTTCACATTTAAGTCAAGTTTCCAAAATATGTTGAGCTCAGTTCTAGGAAGGAATGACATCTCCTTCAGTTACTTTCTGCATTTTAGTTGCCTTTTCTATTTTTTTGTTTTTTTCCTTTTTTTTCTCTTTTGGGGCTAAAAGCCCTGAAACCCCCTACAACAAGTATCCCACCTTTCTGCCAGGGGTATTTCATTGCCAGGCTCAATCAGTGCCTCTTAAGCACTTGCCTGCATCAACAGATGGATGCAGCATCCGGCTGTTGTCCAGTGGGTTCCAACTACATTCACATAAAGCATTCAAGCGATGTTCAACCTTTAGCTCTGCCTGTCTGAGTTAAGATGTCCCTCTGAGCCCAGGTTACCAAAGCTATTCAGTTTATAAACCCCTTTCACACAAGAAAAAAAACCCTGCCATTTACACTATGAACCACTGCTGAGATAGTGGGAGCCATGTGGAGCTGGCACAACACCTACTGAGGATTTGTGATGGCAAAAGGCTTCTCCTAGCACTGGAAGGTCACTCCTGCTGCTCAGAGCAGTCCAGTAAATTTTGTTTTGGGATTAGGGCATTTCTCACCACAAAACCTCTCTTAAGAGAGGGGTAATATTAACAAAACTGGTTAAAAGCCATGGTTTTTGCCAATAGTTTCACTTAGAGGATAATTAGCCTATTCACAGGGCCAGTTCTTTGATCATAGAAACATAGAACAGTTTTGAGGTTCCAAATTGGTGCCCCATTCCCTCCAAGCCCCGTCCAACCTGGCCTTGAACACTAGCATAGACAGGACAGCCACAGCTTCTCTGTGCAAACTGTGCCAGTGCCTCACCAGTTTCACAGTAAAGAATTTCTTCCTGATATCTAACCTAAATCTACCCTCTTCCAGTTTAAACCTATCGCCTCTTGTTCTGTCACTACTTGCTCTTATAAAAAGTCCCTATCACATTGCCCCATTGCAGATTTATGCCTGCCCTCTGTCTTGAAGCTAGAGCTCCTGCCTGGGATGGCAGCAAACTGTAATCTGAGTAGTAACAGGGACTCACCTTGCCAATACTCTGGATCACCTTTGCAGTGTAAATATAACCTCTGTTTCATTGGTCTCAGAGTTGCTCCTCCATAGCAAAGAAACACTGAAATCTTTCACATTTACCGCTGCGCTGAGATGAAAGGGTAATATTCTCAGTTTGCAGCAAGTGATGCAAGAGTTGAGGACTCTCGTGGCATTCTCCATGCACATGAGTTTGTGAGACTAGGGCTTGTGGGTAGAGAGCTTCCCTGAACTAGAATTGCATTTCCACATTTGTGCTCAGTCCCTGCTTTCCCACCAGCCAGCATTACAGACAGAGAGTTTCAGAAGCAGCCTCCAGCTTTTTCCACACTCTGTGTATTTTGGCAGGTTTCTCTAATGAATAGCAATCTCTTTGGAAGGTTGTAAAGAATGGATTTCTTTTCTCCCAAAACATAAAGAGATTCTTAATAGGGTATCAAACAGGTCTTGAAGCCTAAGGTAACCCATTTGCAATGCTTCTGCCTTTCAGAAGTCAGCAGAATGCACAGATCTATCACTGTGGTGCTCTGAAAATCCGATTTCAAAATACACTGCATACAAAATAACTCACAGAGACTTAAATACGTTAATAACTTAAGAACCTAAATAAGCTGATATTTGATGTGACCTACATTAATGGGGAGGCATTACATGGCAGATAAGCAGGAAGTTCTCATCTATTGTATAATACATTATTTATTCATACCACAAACATACTGAGCAAAAGATATGCTCTCGCATTCTGTCTACTTATTTTTCCTCCAGAAAAAAAAAAAAAATAATAAAAATGATGTAAGAAGATCATGCTGGTGAGAAGATATTCATATCGCAACAGAAACAGACTTAGTGGCAGAGCTGCCAGATACTTCTTTATAGTTGGAAAAGATATAGAGGAAAGCACATAGGCTGCACCACTGTGCACCCACAATTCTAGCTACCAGCCTAAGAGTGGAAGCCATTCATAGAAGAGGCTGATGGCTTTACCCTGACTCATATCATTGCATTAATAAAAATCATCTGTAAAAGCATCAATTCCTGCTGTACTGTAAATGAGACAGTGGCTGAGTGTGCACTGCAGCTGCAAGATAAGGCACTAGAAAGACATCTAAATTTTTGGCTAATTCTAGATGTCAAGAAAATTGGATTTTCCAAATTAAACCTTTCTGTAATTAAAAAGGACTAAGGGTAAGGACTGTAGCAGGGAAAGCTACTGTCACTGTTATGAAGAATTTTTTGCTACAGTGCGTATTTCTTCTATGTCTGCTCTAAGCCTGCAAAATGGCAAGAGCTTCATAAAAATATTGAAGTAGTTATATCATTTGCCATCAGAAGTTCACATGGGAAAGCTTTGTTTCTTGTGCATCTACCTATTCATTTTATGAGCGCTTAACAGGATTTTAGTGGGTGGTGAAGGGACAGTATAAGGTTGTTCAGGCTAAAGTTTGTGTTTTATTAAAAGGTCTGTGAAATGTAACATTACTACATATGATAGAATGTAAGGATATTGCAGGGGCAAGGTGCTCAGAGGTGTATGTGTTGTTGGGTCAAATATATGTTTAAACACTTGATCAAAACAAATTTTTTGTTTAAGAATGTCTTTTGGCTTTTTAATTGTCATGATAGCAATGTACATCCCTCAAACCTTGTGAATGCTTGTGTTTCATGTGGGAATTAGTTGGTATTTTAATAAAAGTGCTGACAACATAAATACTCCTTGAGATACTTTGTCTCCAGATGGTTTCTCTGAAGACTTTCTCTGATACCCCACACTTCCAAAACAGGGATATAAACCTCCTGACATAGCAAAGTATGAGTCAGTCCCATAACTACAAAAAGAAATCTTCCTTTTCATCAGATTACAGCTTCTTCTTGAGCTACTTTTACATCTTTGCTGGAGCAATAGGTTTTGTCCACTGCTAAGATAAACCACCAAATTCAGTGTGAACTCATGTCAGTCATAACCCTTACATTACTGTACATTGCTAGAGGACCTCTTTCTTATAGTTAAAGGTCATCTCATGGATTTCAGTTTTTCTAACTCTCCTGGAATTGAAGGCTGGAATGTAGCATCATGTGATGAGATGAGTTAACATTGCAGAGCTCACTTGCAGGATATGACAAAAAACAATCATTTTTCTTTATCACCTTTATCAGTTTAGCAGCTACCCCCATACTCATGAAACAGCCTGATGCTTCTTCCACTCCAAGGCCAGAACAGCAGCATCCTCCCTGGTGCATCTGAGAGGATGCTGCAGAAAGGACCCTTCAAATGAAAATAAACCAAAGCATGTGCAAATGGGGAATTAAAAAAAAACCACGTTTGTCCTGTCCTCTCTGCAGAAACTCTCTTGAAAGTCTGTGGGAGCCCTTGCAATCCTCTCGACACTGACTATATCCTGATGCATGGTGTACAGCATGACAGATGATATTCTGTAGGTATTCCTGTTTCCTGGACACTTTGCCAGAGATCCATCCACGCGTATGAACTTCAGTGCATAAAGGCTTAAGCAGAAAAATCCTTAGGGATTTCATCGTATAAAGTTTTCTCCTCCAAAGTTTTTATGGGCTTAAGTTTTATATCCTGAAAGACTTTACCCCGTAAAAATCCAAGAGGATAATAAAACAAATAGCATCTATGTCCAGGGTCAGTAGCTTGGGGAAAAAAAAATGCTCTTGGGTAATAATAATACCTTCAGTAGCAGTATTGACCAGAAACTACAGATCTATTCTTTTCCCCATTGGCTGACATTTTACCGTTATTGCCCTCTGCTGTGCAGAACAGCCATGGGTACATGGCAATGCAGAGATATTATAGCCATGACTTTGAACTGTTCTTGGGGATGATAAAGCCAAAAGAGAACTTTTCAGGCAGAATACAGAGCTTGTCTGGTCCAGATTAGGAAATGGCTGCCAATCTATAGAAAATAAGCAGAATGCCCAATATCTCACACAGAATAAGGCTGACCTAATTCTGTGCCTATATTTACATATGAAATTCAGTAAAACTTGAACAAGTAGGCCTCTCTTTTTTTAAAAAATGTACCTTGGAAAGCTAGATTGGTACTACTGTTTTGCTACTGATCCTCTAAGGGCCCTGGATGACAAGATACTTAAAGTCCATAGAAATACAAAATCCTAAAACCACTTTCCTATAAATCAGTACAGACTAGTAAGTATTCCCGCTGGGAGGAATGGACACAGGATCCATTCATGGACCTCGAAGCTCTTGGCAGGAGGACACACTTGCTATTTTCTGGTCTGATATCTCCAGATCTGTGGCATTAACCGTGGATAACACGGCTGTGCCCATAGGAAATTGCAACTCCTTCTCACTGGGAGGGAAAGCTATTACTGCCCCAGGTGGTCATGATACTTTTGCACACATCTGAAGCTTTTTAATGTTCCAGGGCTATACGCGAGCCACTCCAGACTGCTTGCATTCCAGTAAATGCAGGACAATGGGCTGACTAAATACTGTAATCTAAAAATATAAACAAATCCCCAGTGACACCCTTGATATCCAGGTAGAGTATTCAGTGTAAGAAAGAGTACTCCAGACGCATGTATGACAGCTTATCCCAATATCTGCTTAAAACAATTCTATAGAATTTCTACATATCCCATACAAATAAAGAGAATGGAAATATCATATGGCCGTATTAGAGGACCTGTTGTCTAAAGCTATTAAAGAGAGGACACAGGTATTTAACTAACTGGCGCTCTCTGCCTTCCATTCTGGGTTGGTGGGAACAGTCATCAGCTAAACATATGACTCACGGAGGCACACTGTTTCTTAAATATTTTTACATAGGTGGAGGATAGACTGGAGAATAAAAGGGAGGACTTGTCAATAAAATACCAAACTAGTCCCATAATGATACCTTCAGTGTATAAAGTGATCTTGGAGATTCATACATCCTGTTAAAAAAAATGTATCTTTTACTCTCTTACTTTTCTGACCATCTCTATTAACTTCGTTAGTATTGTCACTATTAACCGTGTTTATCCTATTGCTGAGACACCTTAATGAAGCCTCGCAGTTCTCCCAGTTTCCAGAAAGGACTGCCCATGTCAAGGAGACAAAATCTTTTTTAGCAGCAGATGCAGCTGAAGCAGCACTGAATGTGGTCTTAGCCAAACCCAACCCAGGAGAAGCTGCAGTTCAATCTCCCTTACACTGATCAATAAGAATACTGAGCAAGACTGTTTCCAGGCTGGTAGCTCCTGGCAGTTCCAGCACCAGTTCATTGGAGTCCACTAAGTGTGAAATCCACTAAGGGTGAAATCCACCTCTGCATGAGACCAGCACAATGCATCATCTGAGTCATTTTTAAGGGATGACAAGGTTCATAAGCTTCATGTTGCCCTCTGCACAGAAGTGAATTTTACTCAATGCAAATGGTGTTTAAACGCAATATTTTAAGACTAATATTCCGTATAGGCGGAGTGTCGAATTCATGCCAACCCAAGGGGTAATATGAATGCTTAGTATTGTTTAACCAACTCCCAAGGACTGAATAAAACCCTCAGATGAAAGATGTGACCTTCAGAGGGCACGGAATCACTTTTTCTTTTCCTCTAAAAGATAATTTATCTAATACTTTTCTCTTCATTGAAGACATAGACTTGCTGCCCTGAAAACTGTTTATAAATGTTCTTTCTCCATTAAATGGATTTTCTGAGTATAGATAGACAAGTGTTTTCTGGAACTAATTTAAATTCTCATCTAATTAATATTCAAGACCAAAATGTGTTATCTTTGCATGACTGTGCAATTATTAAAGGGAAAATATAATCTCTGAAAGTATTTTTTTTTTCTAACTAGCCATGAACAGACATGTAATATATTTTTTTTCTGCCTGTTTTAGGCTATGATTGAAGAAGCCATCACTAGAGAAGCATCTTTTTCAGTTATGTACACACCACTTGGGACAGAAATCAAGGCTGATGAACGAAATGAATTAAAGACCAGGTTTGCTAAAAAGCACCCTGATTATGTGGAGCACATATATACAGGTAACAGCAGATTTCACATGTCCTTAAGCTCTGTATACTGTTGCTTGAGTGGCTGACTTACTTAAAAAGAGTTTGAGAGAGTCTGGAGATTGAGCTCCAGACATTTCTACACTTTGAGGCAGGGGGGAGATGGGGAGGGGAGGGAGAGAGGAAATAAATATCTAAAATTTGCTTTATGACTGCACATGATTTAGGTAATCAAATCAGTACTTAGGCCAAGTACAGGCTTTACACTGCAAATCCCATAAAGATGATTTTTATCCATGTAGCCCCATGTTTGAATTGTTGAATTTCATTATTGTAACTAATATTTTGTTCAAACGTAGATTTGCAGTGCATTGCAGTGACAGTGAGACCCAAGCTCATTCTCATCTCTGTGGGTTTCCATCTGTCACCAATGGTCATCCCTGCAGCAAGGGCTTCACTTTCCAAAATTATCCTCTCTGTAAGCACTAATAGACTGACTGACACTTTTAAGAGCATCTCAGCTGTAGGAATGGGAATAGATAGCCAGGTTTCCTTTAGCCTGTTGAAGACAAGTGGAATCAGAGTGAACAAGGCCTTTGCAGAGCCCTTTGTCATCTCCTGGCAGAGTGAACTCAAATAGCATCTCCTGGAGTAAACAGATGCTTAAATTCTGGCGACCACAGCCTTATTTCAGGAGGAACAGGCATGACATTTTGGCAAAAGAGAGGCAGGGGGATAAAAGGCATTTCTTCCTACCATTAATGTGGTGACTTGGAGGATAGATGACCCTGATAATGTTTGACCTTGAGTTTGATTTAGAAACATAAAGGGAAAAGTAAATGTCTCAGGTGAAATTCTGGGAATCCTCTATCTTCGTCACACAAACTGAATGTGTAGCTCACCTCTAACTGCCACTTCCAGCAGGGTCACCCAAAGGGCTGAGGTGCTGCCTGCTCCCTGCAAGAGTTAGACCCAGGTCAGACAGCTTCATCCTTGCAGCACTGCTGAGCCCCAGCACTCAGCAGATAAATAAGGCTTCCAAAAGGACACACATTGCGTCTTTGGGGAGGAAAAGAAAACCTATTTGTAAAACATAAATAGGAATTAGGAAACCAAATGTTTACCACGAAACTCTGCAAATATTGAACACAAGTAAACTCATTCATTTTTGTTTTGCTTTAAGGAAACCAATGTAAAGCTAGATTGTGTCTTGCAAGCTGCAAACCACCCATGTACTGGATTTCTGGCAGTAGCTTTGGGGTTGCTCAAAGGGGAAAAATGAGGACTTACCTGTCATGGTGGTTGTAGAATCCCTGTCTACTGTTTACTTTCTAATATGATTTTGTGGAGAATTTCCTGGGACAAAAGTATTGGCATTAAAAAGAGCACAAAATAAAACTACCTGAACCTGATTTTAAAAAAGATAAATTCGTATTTCACATAACCCCCTCAATTTACTTGAGCATACTCAAGTAAAGAGTGAGACTTCCAAGAGCACATGAGCAGAAAAGGTGTGCAAGTGCTGCGCTGAAACTCAGTTTGTGTTCATAAATCATTGAATGACTCTAAAAGCGTCATCAGCCATTTTCTCACTCCTCCCAGTAAGGAAAAGGAAGAAGTTAAAAAAAGGGGGAAAGTGTAAAAGATCTCAGTCCTATAGTACTTTATAATTATAACGTACAGTCAATTATAAAATAGATTGAATAGAGACAGATCTGCCTTCAAATACGTTTGTTTACAAAAATCTATCTGTTAAAAGAATTGCTTCAATTCTACGTAAGTTTCTCTTGACTGCAAGTTCTGAAGTTTCTAGGAGTTAAGTGGGATAGAATGCCAAGAAAAAACAATATGGGTATCAGGGTTTTGAAAGTGCAGTGGTGTGAGATGTCTCACACAGACGGGACCTCTCCCAAACTCCCTCCTTTCTGTCCCATAAACACAGCAGACACAGCTGCTTTTCCAAGATGATGCTGAGACAACCCACAACAATGTTAGGTGAGGTCCACCAAAGCAGAAGGGTTACTCAACTTGTCTATTCAGATCTGACCTAAAATCACACTGCCCACCAAAAACAAACATCACAAAGCAACAAGTTTAGCTCATTGTCGGTGTGGTACCACCGAGCATTCAACCTGCAGGTCTGTATCTCAAAAAGCTGAAATTAGAAATATGAGCTAAACCCCATTTTAACAGTGGGTGTGAAATACCAGACTTCTCACAAACATGTTATTTTAAATAACCTTCCTATTCTGTAACAATTATCTGTCCAATTTTAGTCCAAGTTCTGCTAGAGTGTAAGGACTGAATTGATTTCAAAGTTTTCCGTATTGCCAAGGAAAAGGAGCAGACACACATTTAAATCCAAGTATACAATGCAGTTTGTTGCAAAATTGAGAATCCATTAAAAGCAGAATATGCTGCAAGGGAAATATCAGGTCCACTCACTTTGATTTATATAGGGGTAAGTTCAGAGAGCTCTGAGTGGGGCTCTCCATTTGTCACTCTGACCATGCAGCCTGGCATCTTAAAAGCAGAGCTCACTGAAAACAGAGCACTGCTTTGTGAAAAGTGACACTGACATTCAATCTAGGTTTATTTTTTGCAGGGCAAGAGGAAGGAGGAAAGGACTGGTCTGGTTCCCTAAGCAGAGGTGGTTTAAACAATTGGTCTGAGCATCTGTCCTTGTTGAGGTCAGGGCATATACACTCAGCTAATACACAGGCTGTTTGGCAGCAGCAGTCACAAACTCTGGACAAGCCACAGCACATGCTGTTACATACCAGCTGGGTGGATCAGAAAGGACATGCAGGAAGCCTGGGATTACAGTGGTGGTGACGGTTAAAGCACAAATCTGTAGGAAATAAAACCTCAAAAATTCAGGGAATAATAAAACAGCTTCTTTGCGGTAAAAAGATCGCTATGTTATGTTACTGAAGCGGTGAGTTATTAATGCTTTGGATTATCAACATTGAAAAATACATAAATGGAAAAGACAAGTTTTAACTTATGCATCAGCAAAATTTAAGCTGTTGATGCAAAAGTTTGCAAAATCTGGAATTTCAAAACCCAGTTATAGCTGGATGGGCTAGCTTAGTCACCTTTGTTATGGTGTTATGGCAAGCTTTTGGGACTACATTTCACTCTTTCTTAGACGTCCTTTCTTTTCCGGGGGGGGGGGGGGAATGAAAAAGAAAAAAAAAGTGACTTCTGTTACAACTGAAAAGAAATGTGGCAGTGGAAATTATTTTCATTTCCTATTCCAGATCCTCATGGACTTCACATCTTGCCACAGACATCTGAGTGGTTGTCTGAGCCTCCCCAGAAGTACTTGCTGACTCTGGGTTTCAGAAACAAACATATTGGAAAAATCTTGGAAAGGTGGTCAAACAAAAAACTGCCAATCTCTTCAGGTGCGCCAACCTGCTCAATAGCTGGAAAAGCTCAGGGGAGACCTTGCTAAATGAGGGAGGGTGGGGGTTTCTCAGGACCCATTTCTCTGTGCTGGCAGCCCCAACTTTCCAAATATCTCTCACCATACTCCTCTCTCTTCCTTCAGTTTCCTCATCTTCCTGCTAGATCCTCTGTGGAAAATGTATATAGGTAAACACAGTGGTTTTGTGATTTCATTTCCTAGACCGGAAAGCACCTTTCTGTCCTCTCACCGAAGAAGAAACAAAAAGATACTGGGATTACACTGGCGAAAAGATCATGCCAGTAATAGATTTTATAAGAAGCACCAAATTAACTGTGAGTATAAAATTCCCCAGTGCATGTGTAAATGATGTGTGCTTTTTGGTGGGTAATTCATTCTGCACATACTTCTCCTGTGTCCAGAAATGCTCAGTGAATTGCATTAGGAACAGAGTTCAAATGAGGTTTAGATACTTTTAAAAAGTACCCCTAATTATTTGACAATGTACCCAGTTTATTTAAAATCACTTTGCATGCAATTTTCTCAAATCTTTATGGCCTATTATATTATATCCCTACTTCACATAACCACCAAAACAACTGCTATATTTAATACCTGTAGTTTACTATACATATCACCAGGATCTCCATCAAGAGTTAATAATTGCACTTGAAACATTTCTAGTGCTTTAGATCCTGATCCCTATGTAGTGATGTGAAATAACCTTCAAATCTGCTACAACCATACTGAAGGTATATTAGTTAATTCTACTCCATACTTTCTGCAATAATATACACAGCTTTTTAGCACCATGGCTTTTGATTAGCACAAAAGGTCAAAAATCAAATTTGCATGTAGACTAGACTGTTTTAATGCAATACTTAAATTATTCTCCTGAAAATAAGTGGAAAAAGCCTCTCCTCCCCAGACTGTAAATGCTAATGTTAACGCTTCTTCCCTAGCAATAACAGTTTTTTAGTTTTCTGTATGTTGAAGGGATCAGAGCCATTTCCTTGTATGGGGTGTCTTAGCAAATCACAGGATTTATATTCTTAGGTTTTGATACCAGATAGTAGGTTGACAAAAACTGCTACTTAGCAACCCCTAGCAAGGAGGAAACATTAGCTAGATATTTGGGGAAGCTGTATCTCCTTTACTTTTGGAGAGCAGCTGCTGAAACAGCAGTAAGTGCTTGAACTTACATGGTTAGTGGGAGGTAAAGGTGCTTAGTGCTTCGCCAAAATGGGCGCTCATAAAGCATCTGTATCAGTGTGAGGCAGGTGAAGGAGGCTGAGGTCAGACACCCTTGAGGAAACACAGAACTACTTCTTTGCAGTTCTTTCCTGAAGCCATGTGCTGTTGGCTTCAGATGACCAAAAGCCCAAGTTATTAATGTGCAGGCTAATGGAAATGGCATCTTATGAAAAGTGAAATACCCATCACTGCTGAGTGCATTGCACTTTAAATGTTTCAGAAGCTTGAAGTATAAACAGACAGCGGGTGGGTACTGGATACAGAATAAACCCCTGATCTTTCTGAAAGCCCCAGTAAAATTCCAATTAATATATATATATATATATATATATATATATATACACAATGCTCTCTTCGGGTATAACATAGAGCTTTCAGAGGTGAGATTCCTCTATTGCAGTTAATCACTCTTTAAAGAGCATCAGGAGAGAAAAAAAAAAAAAATTGAAATCTCACAGTCTTTGGATTCCCCACAACAACCCTGATCTATAAATGAATTTGGAGGAACTGGACCACATGGTACAAGCAGAGATACATGGTATCTGGTATGCAGGGTGTAGGGAAAAGGAACTCATCATGTAAGAGATGAGAGTAGAGTGGTATATTAAGATTGCTCAAGACAGGCTCCACTAGCTGTACGAATTTACACTGCTCCTACACAGAAATATTTTCTACCAGGTCTAGACCTCACCTCATGCATTTAAATAGTCTTGCTGAAACAAAAGAAAGCTCCCAGAGCCATTGAAGTCAGCAGCAAAGATGCCTTTTTTTCAAGGAGGTCAGTACAACATTCCTGTGTTTCAGGCCAGGTCTATCCCAGTGCCACCTCCAGCAGCAGCAAGAATGTGATAACAGGTCTGAACCTCCATCCTAGAGATTTATAACTAGCACCCAAGGGGTCAGTGTGGGAGCTTTAATGGAGAGGAGGAAAGACACAAGATAGAAGAAATTATCACTGAGTTAGAACAAACAGCTGCCAATTCCACATCCATTATCAGCGGAAACATATTCACTTTCCCTTCAGTTTTCATAGTGTTGAATGATCCAGGCAAGACAGAACCTCTGACCCAAAGAGCAAATGACAAAGCTAATTATGCCTGATAATAGAGATAGGCATGGAGCCAGGACTGCTCTGCTGCTGGTGATTAAAATCTCTTTATAGGCCTGACAGAAATTTGGCTACTTTTGCTTCTTGAAAGTATTCCAACACTTTCTTCAAGCTAGAAATATGATTCCATCTTATTTCCTGTACAGACAAACTAAATTAAAAACTTCTGAAAAAAAAAACCTTCAGATACAGACTCCAGCTTTACAACTTACTTTAAGAAGATAAAAGAATATATTTGTTTTTTAATAGAAAAAGCATTCCTTTCTCCCCTCTTCCTCATTTGTGGATGCAAACATACAATCCGAATACTTGTCCTTATCAGATTTCTTTTTGATGAAAACATCTCAGTGCTAAAGCAGAGCTTATTAAACCATGGCAACACTTAATATAAGTCAATTCTGCCACCTCAGTTTTGCAGCTACGCAACCTAGAGTTAATTATATGATTTATACACACACCACTGTTTGTAAGATATGAGGTTAAAGGTTAAAAAAACAGGACATTTTCTGCTGGCCCCTCTTTTTCATAAAGAACAGCCAGTCCCGTTTAAATCAAGGGGACATTTATATATTGTAAAGCAGGAGCATTTGAGAGTGAATATCGCAGTCTGGTCCCCTTGCAGCATCATCTGCTGCAGCTGAGGAACTGCCATAAACCTCGTCTATCCAAAAATATGTACCATGACACAAAGGTTATTTTATTTGCCTTAAATATATATGTGTGTGTGTGTATATATATATATATATATATTAGTCAGAACTTCAGCTACTCATATTCCTTTCAAGATTACCAGCACTGACAAGAGGTTATTCTATCCAGCGATTTCACTGGGGTAATTTCTGCTGCTTTATACACACCAAGTTTGCCTTTCTCTTGGTGCAGTCCCATGCCAATGGCACATGATGCTACTTAACAGGAGAAACAATGGCCAGAGGGGCTCACATTATAAAGGTGAACAAAACCTACTGTATGATTCCCAGCATGATGCATTCATTTACAGATCTTACTGTTTTGATGTCTATTTTTTAAGTAGAGGGAAAGTGTTTGCTACATACAGATTTTAGCATACACGTTTTCTGGAGGATACCAAAGGCATTAAAGAAATATTATGATGGATTTTTTCTGCTTGTTACTGCAATACACCACAGAGCTGCTTGCAAGGCATAACTTTATTCAGATTTTGAGCTGCAAAATACTAGTAAAGACTCTACAATAGAAAAGAACTACTGGGGGCTTCTGCAAAATGATGCTCTTAAAGCTGATAGTAATATGTATTGGATGTGACAGACCCTGCTTTAAATCCAGGCTGACCAGTCACTTGCTTTTCTTTTTCCTTAGCACTCAGGCAAGTAAACTTTATTTATAAATAGAAGTGGCATAAAGGATGAATCCTTTCTTGAGTATAGAGAAAAGCAAAAAGTGGGGATATCATCCCAAAATTCTCAATACATGAAAGGACACGATTCACTCTTCTCACGTGTCCTCCAGCTCCTTTTTGCAATGAAAGCCTGCCCTAGTTATTCCTGGGTATTTAACAACAGCAGGTAAGCTCCATCCAGAACAGGCCGATCTGCTTTTTTCAGTGCCTTTTCATCCCAAGGTCAGAGGAATGAAGATGTCACAGGGCTGATCTTTGGGTATGAGGACCTTATTCCTGTCCTAGAAGGAAGGTCTTCAAAGACACCCCGGGAGATAAACACCTTTTCATTTTCCCTTTTTTTTTTTTTTTTTTAAATCTAAAGGGAATTTGTTCAGCAAAAAGTCTGCTGGGAAAAACTCTCTTGAGAAGACCCCCACCTCAGCCAAGACCACCCATTATGAATAAAGTCATCAAGAGAAAATCCATCAATTACTCATTTTTACTTTCTTCTTTAAATTCTCCTTGGAATATCAGACAATAAGGGTGAGACCCATCCAGAAAGCAACAGCAGTAATATGCTACTGCATTTCTAGCCAATATGCAATTGTGACTCCATGAACTGCATTTGTTGGTTCCTATGCTACCTGATTCCCCAAATGTGCATTTCTTCTCTTTGTTAAAGGAGCCAACTCTTTTCCACTGGAGTCTCCATTTAGGTTTGGTCTTTACTTAACCTTCACTGTGCCTACCTGAGCTGTTTTCATCTTCATCTAATTGCTTGACCGCTTTACTGTGTTTGTTACTATAGCTTAGTAGCCCCTTGAATTCTGCTATAGCTCATTTAATTCTCATCATGTGGTTCAATGTCCCGTGGAATTTTTTCTCTTGCCAGCAGCAGTTATTTACTTTCTCCCTCTGCATTTTTCACTGCCACTGAAACATCATCTCTGACAATGTTCAACCTCCTCTAATCCCTTAAAAAACACCCACTGTTGGCTACTTATTTATTTTCAACCTGCTATAAACTTCCACAGAGTGCATGTTGGCAAAGATGCCAAATTTGTTTCCCATATCTACATGGGATGCTCTCATATTTCTTCTGGAGAGTCGAGCAAAGAAAAAAATGTTTCATTTTGCCTTTCCTTTCTTAATCGTTGAAGAAGCCCCCAACAGACGCAGCGTGATGAGAGAGGATTTTTACCTGCTTTCTTAGCTGATGACTCAATATACTCATTTCTTAGTGCTTGCACAAAAAGCTTTTGGGTGGATTTCAAGAATAGCAGGGAAAAACCTTTTGCTGCATCTAAAATGTGAGATTATTTCACTTATATAAGAGCTCTCTTTCTCTCTCATTAACTGCTTGCTTCTCTTTATTTTAGTGCACAAAGCTCTACCTGGGGACACAGCTATCTGGCTCTCAAACACCAGTGATCAGGTGGAGATGGGGTTCTATTTTGTTCCTTGCTTTAGTGCCATGCAAACTAGACTGTGTCAGGCTTAACAATTTCACATATCAGAGATCACAGGAATTTTCTTTTCTTGCTGATGTCTACTACTAATACTAGGTCAGGGCTTCAGAAAAGGGGTTTTCAAGTGACAGTTTGTAAGAAGATTGTCCTGGTCTCGTTTCTTAGAGGTAGGTTAACAGAAGTTCATGAGAGGGTAGGTCTGGAAGGGCTCTCCTGGCTCCTCAAGTCGAATCATGCTATTACACATTGCTGTGTTACCTAATATTCTATTCTTAAATTGAATAAAATCCATCTTAGAACTGGTTAGGCTTTCTGACTTTTCTGCTCTTGGTGAAACACACTGCAGACCCTCAACCTAAAATATAAGAAGCTTAATTGCCATCCCAGTCTTATTGGTACCTATTTATACACAATGGTCCTTCTGTTATCATTGTCTTTTATCTCTCCTTCCCTTTTCAGTTGTTTTCTCTCTTTGGAATTTAGCCCTGAATTATGTTTATTGAGAAGAATAATAAGCTCTTGGCATTTTCATTAATAGACTAATCAAACCACACTTCTCTCAAATGAGGTATCTCCTACTGTACTGGCTTCTCTGCTCCATGATGCTTGGGTTTAAATTAACCTCTCCAAACACAGCTGACTGGAGCTGTCTACAATACTCCAGAGAACTGCTGACCAGAATTCCTTTTCCCTATGCAGTGCCCAGTTCTCTCCTTCAGCTAATGGAAATACCAGCTCATTGGCTCAGCGCTTTCTTTTTCAGTTACTTTCATATCTGGAGCTCCCAGATTATAGCTGCATTCCTACCAGTGGTCACCAGTGCATGGTCTTATATTTCATACTATTTTGCAATTATATTAGATATTATATTAAAAGGGGTAAAAGTAACTATACCAGGACTAGTTTTCTAGAATGAAAAAAAAAAAAAACTAAGCTTTTTTTTTCCATTATTATTCTTATAATTATTATTCTTGTAAGTTTTATAGAAAGCAAGAGCAGCATTCTTATTAAATTCTTATACTTGATACAAGAACTATGTTGATGATCATTTTGATAACACTTGATGCTTGCCCGCACAAATTCTTGCAAAAGATAAAGATCAAAACAAATAATGAAGATTCTTTGCCAAGAAATGTTAATTTTAAAAACAGAACACCATTTCTTGAAAAATAAATGCCATTCAAGACTTTCCTTTCACCCCATTCAATATACAATTGGACCTAGAACCACCTACCTGGAAGCATTATGTAAATGGCAGCATCAGTATGCTACCATATGTAACTGTCAGAACAAAGTTCTGCTAAAAATACTGGAAGTGGCTTTGAAAATGGATGCCAATTCTTGGAATTTCAGGCACCTAAACACATTTAAAACCCTGATTAGATGAATGGAAATTTCACTCTGACGGGCTGAGCATTCAGATATACAATGGCTACATCTCATCGTGAATCTAGGCCAAATTGCTTTTGAAAATCTCGGTAGGGTGCTTATTTGCATTTTTGGCAACAGAATACTTTCAAAGATGTGGTGGTAAGGCTGCCATCCATCAGACACTTCAGCAGGTGCTGAGATTTTACACAAGCACTTGACTGAGTTTCTGTGTTCACATGTTTAAAATTTGCAGTGTGCCTAGCTGCCTGGAGGATCAGAGACCATCTCTGCAGGTTTTAGTCCCTCAGGGTTATATATTTGAAAACTATGGATCTGCCTAGTCTGCAAACAAGCCATAAACTGACACACTGCACTGTTTCCTCAACCTCTTCACTGAAACTTTAAAAGCAATCCATAAACGTCAGGTAATATTTAACAGAGGGGATTATGGAAAAGCCATTTCCAAATGAGAAAATTGCATTCAGGTTTGTTATCTGCTGCCTCCCCTTCACATATATTACAACGTATTTATTTTTCTAGTACTACTAGACAGATTATGGCAAGGAAGTCTTTCCCCCCCCCCCCCCCCAAGATTGACAGCAGCACTATCTTAAAGGTGGTGGATGCCATATTGCTTATAGTATTACCGGCACAAATACATATGATGATAAGCCTCAAGGCATAAGACTCAAAGGATGAGTGTGTTTTTCTGTGGCTCTCGGCTAACCTACTTGGTTTTGCTGAGAAAACAGGACAATCGCTGCGCATGTTCATGTGGGATAGAGAGGTTGCATTACGCCAGCATCCTCGGCCGTTTGCAGAGAGTTGAGGAACAGTCCCAAGTGATCAATCAAGCGATGGCTGAGCTAGCGACTCTTCCCTACCTACAAGACACCAGTGAGAAAGATGTCAGAATGGTAAGTATTTATTTCTAATACTTGTTTTGGCCTTTAGAGGCAGGAAGCCAGGGAGGAAAGGGCTGGGGCAGAGCACTGCAGTGCAGTTTGCTCTGGAAATCATTTTTTGAATGTGTGGACCTAAAGTAGTTTTAAAATCCTACCGCAGTGCCTTGTCAGAGGAGGTGCTTATCACCTGCAAGGATGACTTTTATAGAACCAACATGACTCATCTGTAGGCATATTTTTAAAACCTCTTCTTTTCCCCCAAACCTCCCCAGATCAGTCTGGGAAAATGATTGCAATTATTCAGATCGTGCTACTTTAAAACACATAACATCAGAAGCCACCTGCAGCAAAACAGGCCCAACCTAGCTAAAGCTGAGGAGAGGAGGGAAAGGAGAAAAGATTTTCTTTCCTGGCTCCATCTATGACTTGCTGCCTGTCTCTGAATAAACCTGTCTACCTGCTATGCTTTTGTTTTCCCTTTGCAAAATGAGGGAAGTGATGCTAGCGGGGCTGTTGCAAGGCTAGAGTCATTAATAGCTTGATCGTATATGAATAAGCTGCAATCAGAAAGTACTGTATGATTGCTCTTCCACAAGGCTCTCAGGTTTTCTGATGGAGGAAGGAGGGAGGGAGGGAGCTCACATACATGGAATTTTAAGAATTCCATTCTACAAAAGAAATAAAGTCCCTCCAGAGTCCCTGTATTTAAATGCCGTCCAATTTTGATGATCCAGCTTCAGTTCACTAAAACCTGTTGGTTTTCCCAAAGCCAGTCCCTTGACATTTGTTTGCAGTCCTGCAAAGCTCATAAGCTCTGTAGAATTAAAGCTTCACAGGAGCTTGCTTTAGGGAAGAGGAGCAGCGGCCTGCAACTGCAGGAGGTGGTTGCCAGACTTTGAAGTCTGGGTTTGAGATAAGGGGAAACGACATTGCAGAGAAACTGTGCTATTAAAAGACATTCGCCTTTTGATGCAAGTTTCCTACTATTAAACTTCAGCAGGCCCACATTTCAAGGCTGACTAAAGGGTCTTGAGTTATTGGTACATATTTCAGTGATAGTTTTTTCTTCAGGGTACAATATTTTTAGTACATCACACATAAAGTACAGGCTATTACGCTTTTGCCTGTATCTTGTCATGTAGTAATCATAGGTCTGACCTCCCTGGAAAGTTTTTTGAGGGAGGCTCCAGACCACCCACAACATAGGTCCTCAGTCTCTTAGAGTTGGGCTGGGCAGAACAAGGGTCTGAGCTGGGGCATTTAAGTGGCAGCTTGTAAATCTTTCAACTAAACACACGATTTGTTTACTAAGCCCAAGGTAAAAATGATTTTTAAAAGAGCAAAGGCAGAAAACCTGCACCAGTTACTCTCTTCAGAGCATTAAAATGTATTAATTCAGCATTCGTTTCTTTGTCTTGTCATCCTGCTGGAAAAGTATATCTTTAGTCTGTGTTGCAAATGGAGGTTCAGATGCTTTGTAGCTAGGATATTGCGGTATACTTCAGGCACCACAGTGTTAAGGCACAACACTGCAAGCAAGAACTTGCAGAGTGACTTCACCAGGGAGTGATTAATGGGCTTTGCCTTTCCTAGTGACATTAGCGTGCATGGCACAAGCTCCTCTTATGCTAGTAAGGATCATTTGCCTACCACATCACAACTGCGTCAAGCACAGAGCATTAATGCCCATCTCTGGGATCTAGTGATTGGGTTGCCTTCTAGTGATCATGACTTGCTCAGCCTGCCTGTCATTCTCCTCATTTCAGTGGGGTCCAGGCAGGGGGCAGTGGGCTATACTGGTATGACTCAGCAGCTTCCAATGAATGCTGCAGAGGCAGTTCCTCCATGTCCCTAGGCTTCTGCCTCTCCAGCAACATTTCTAAGACATCTGAATTTCTTCATGGAGAAAACTGAGCTGGCCAAATTCTAATCTCCTGTACTAATAAAAATTTAAAGTAATTCCTCCATGGTCCTTCTGACTTTACAGTGGTAAAACGGAGATAAGACTTTATGACCAAGCAAGGCAGTTAAATCATGAGTTAGAAAATGCTAAAGATGCCAAGTGTTTACTATCACATACAGTATAAGTTGTATAAAGTTTAAAACACACTGAATTTATAATAGTGCAATTTTCACTGGAACAGCAAGGATCCCAAAAGCATTTCAGGTATAAACTCTTCTGTGTAAATGTCTTCTGGTAACCAAATAAATAGAGTCCTAATCTATGGCACAGAGAACCTCAACTGAGGCCTTTTTTGATCAGTATTTATTCATAGACCCTGGAAAAATAAAGATTTCAGTTCGGTTGAACAGTTGAATATAAGTGGGGAAAAACTTCGGAGAACATCTTTCCAAGGTTTGTGATTTCAATGTCACCATATTTGTACATCATAACTCAAGATGAAAGCTTGTAAAAAAATATCATAGATCTATTTCAATATAAAATCAAATGAGGATATTTTAAATGCAGCATTCTTCCTTTGAGAAGATTTAAGAAAAAAAGAGCAGCTCTGGGAGAACTGCTTTGGTTGGCGAACTGCCTGCTCTGGTAGCATTTTGTCTGCCAGTAGAGCAGGGGAGAAATTTTGGATGATAAAAATTAAAACCAGAGCACACACTGGGCACTTTTCACTGGCATGTATTGATATCAGCAAAACTTTAACTGGAAAAGTTTCTTGTTTTAAATTCTTGCCCAAAGCAGTGAAATCTCCAGCCTGGTTCAGCTTGGCCCCTTAGGGGTGACAGACCACTGTCCTGGTCCCTGTCTCAGTGGGTGCTGTTGCACTGTTTTTTCAGAGAGAACCACTCTAAGAAAAGCAATGGAGAAATCCTCCCCTTTCCCACCCAGTTCCTCCTCTGCCTGGTTTGATGCAGGATCTGTGCTTTGCCCATTCTGCCCTTAATACCCTTAATCTCTGGACTGTGTCTATTCTGGATTCATAGAAGATTATCTGTCATAAGAGTATTGTTATGGAAAATTTCTGACAGGTTCTTGACTCTTTTCACATTAAAGTCAGGGGCAGAAATTTGTGGTTTTTTTTTTGCATGAATACTGATGCATGACTTACTTTAAAAAAATAAAAGCTTCCATCAAAAGCTGGGATCAATAAGATGCAACTTGGCGGCTGCACAAGCACAGAGCAAGCAGGCTGGAAGCAACCATAGTATGTCTATTTAGAGATTCAAAAGAAGATTCCTGCACCCTTTACCCAGTGTTGGGGCACAGACAAAGAATTTTAACTTCAAAAACCTGAGTATGAAGGGAAACTTGAGGAAATACACATCTGCTTCTTGAATCTCAAGGCAGCATTTTTACACCTTGTGATGAGCCTAAGCTCTGATGTTTTAAGTTTCATGACCTTATTTATGTTAGATCACTGCCCGTCTAGGTACAGAAAGAAGAGACAACACCTCTATGAATGTGTACAATTATACTTGGCCAATTACTTGTAACGTGTAACAATTTGGGAAGAGACACTGAAAAATTATTGTCTGGATTCACTTTAACCAGCTAAACATTTCGGAATAGACCTAATAGAGCACAGCAATATCACAGGTATTGGGTCCGCCCGCTGTCTCTCTCTGTTCCTGAATTAAGAGCAGTTGAAACATTCCCAAGTGTTTGGGAAAGATGCAGGGTGAGGCAATGCTGTGACTAACCTGGAAAGGTACTGTGGGAGCACTACAGCTAACCTGAATTTTAGCCTTCCCTCTAACAGTAAGGACTGATTAGCAAGTATTTTCCTACAACTTCTTTTTATAGTTTACGCTAGAAATTGTCAGCCTTGTTTTTATGCTCTGTTATGCTGAATGATGGGGAGAAGGGAAGGTTTGCCAAAGAAAAAGGATAGTAAAAGCATGGAAAATGAGCTAGATACTTCCAGCTACAGTAAAAGCATCTCAGCTTTAGTGTTGTCCTCTTGTGAGGTTTTACATGCTGCTTTAAATTATGATACATTAGCCTTGGGAGAAAATACTAAAAAGCATTCATGTACAACAAAGAATATCCCAGGCAGCTAAAGAATGAAATATGGAGCCTTTATTCTCTACAACCCAATTCCTTTACCGAGTATAAACATTTACTACATTAAAACGTATAGGCTTAAATACAAATTTTCCAGAGGATTTTTTTTGCCATTGTTAAGTATTTTATATCCACAATAATACAGTGTAATGGCTGAAGCAAAGATGAGGTGCTCGTTGTGTGAAAGATGAGTAATAAAATCATCAGCATACAAATGATTTTTTAATTAGGTTTTAATCTGTGTATTTAGAGAAGTTATTTCTGTGTGAATTCCACACTGATAATTTTTATCTTGGTGCCACAGCTGCGGTTGCTAATGGCAGATGCCATGGACACCCTTGAAGGAAGAAGGAGTAAAAAACGTGTGTGGAATAAAATTCAAAAGGTAAAACCCTGCAGGAAAGGACAAGAGAATATATTGTTCCCTGGGGAGTAAATGTCCACCTGAGTCGTATCTGTTCAAAAGGTAGAAAAGAAAGTAGGTGCCATTTGAAACCTGACTGTATGCTTTGAACTCTGTCAGTGTTTAGGCTTTAGCCCCTATAGTTGAAATTTGTTCATGTTAATAGTCTCATGTGGCTATCTAATGGAGGAAAAAAAAAGAAAGAAAAAGAAAACAAACCTTGAATAGCTTATTTCTGGCTGATAATTATATTTTCATCTTTGTCATATGAGGTACTGTGCTAAGTGGGGTGGGAAGTTGTTATGGAACAAAATTCAGCCCAACAAAACAGGTCCATTAGTGGAGCTCAAATGAGGCTTTGGTGATGTGAGATGTAAAAGACATGTAAATACCTTTCTGGAGTCTCTGCACAGCAACCAGTCAATTTAATTCTTAAAGGATTTGTGAAATGCAGGGAGTCTTGTGTTGGCTCTCTGTGCAGATGAATCTGACAGAACGTAATGACTAATAGGTCAGGCTGGGAGGTAATAGGAGTATCTTATGTTTTTACAAAGTCTTTCGAACCAGAGCAAATCACAGCTCTGGCCGTTCAGCATTCAGACTCTTCTGGGGAAAAGGAAAGCAATTCATCACCAGGAAGGTAAAGCGTTACTAATGGTTCAAAGCAGTGGTCTTACCCCATGTCTTATGGCTCCATCAGTTCCTAGACAGATGCACGCTTGCTCTGGGCTGTGGCTGCAGCAGGAGGCTGGAGAAGAGAGGGTTTGAATTTCTGCGCTGGCAGAACATGAAATTGTCCTTCTTTGGGATTTAGGGTTTACAAACAGATCTCAGGGAAGATGCTGAAAACCAAACCCTGGCTGCACTGGGTCAGCGTAAATAGGATAAGCAAATAAGACAGAGGCGGTGTAAAGAAACCACTGGAGTGAAGGGTCAACATATTTTCAGAATTCATGTTTCCAAGTGATTTGAATTAAAATTTCTGAAGTCATCTTCTCTGAAAGAAAGTCTGAGTAGGTGTATTGCTTCAGTTAACTGTCAGATCAGTGGCTGTTAATAAAGTTTTCCAAGTACAGAATGTTTTCAGAAAGTAAGCAAAACCCAAATGCCAAAAATTATAGACAGACTGGGTTTCATCTCTTTCAAGCACTCATGAGGCAAAACAAAGGATAAATATTCATACTGCTTTTACATTGTGCCAGGATAGTCTCCAGATCTCTCACACCTGCCTACAGATCATATGAGAATCTTTTGCAACACAAACACTACGTATAAGATGAATTATTTATATTCAATTACACACATATTTCCTGCCATATATAACTAATACTGATAAGTAGATGAATATATTATCTATTTGTAAATATATCAATGATATATTTACAAATAGACTATTCCCTGTACTTCTCTAGTGCTTATTCTTTGCATTTTCAGACAATAGACTTAAATATCAAAGACAGTTTTCCAAAGTTTTTCCAAAAGTCAGGATTTTAATCCACAGTTAGGTGTTTGAATGACCAGCCCAATTTTCACTGCTCTGAACCACCACCACTCAGAGGCTGTTGAGAAGAGGTTGTGGCTGAAAGTTAGACCAAGTACACAGATGACTAAATAGTTATTAAAGGCTCATCAAAAGTTTGTTGGCGGTACCAAAATTATTCCCACAAATTTCAAGAGGCAGTGGCTAGTATTTCATTGTAAATTCGTTAAGGCAAAGTATTTTCTTTCACTGTATTCTGATTGCAGAATCCTACAAAGAACCTGCACACAGACCTAGTTACAATGTAGTTATTTGTATTTTTGGTATTGAATTAATTTACATATATTTGAAAGCAAAAGAGAACATTAAGGAGTTTATACAATCAGCTATAAACGCAAAGCTCAGGAAAGCTGACAGTGACGTTACCACCAGTGAAGTTTGGCTTTTGCAATAGAAACAGCTGTTGCATCTAACGAAAGCACTCAAAATTTTTCTCTAATGCAGCAGAATTATAGCCATGCCTATTTTCCAAATGGTTAAAGGGTCTGTCAGAATTGCCATTACAAACCACCGTTTTCAGAGTTTTATATTCTACAGTCAGCCATAAAAAGATCATTCAGGCTGAAATTTGATATAGGAGGTGCAAAGCCTGACACCCAAACACTTTTCCTTTTGTCATTATTGCTTATCAAATTAGCTTGAAATTAATCTGGGCAATTTTGGATTTGTAGGACTGACAAAGTAGTAATATATGCATAGCTACAAGTGTTTTGGGTGCTGCGCTGCTCATCCAAGTCACTGACAAATTTACGTTTTTAAGCAAACTAATTTATCAGATGGGCTAATTTATTTTTGGAAGCTTTAAGTACAAAGAAATTTAAAATGACCTTGTAATTAGCTGGAGAAAAGAGAATATTGCTGCAAGGAAGATGCCTTTCTTGGTATTACCAGGTCACAGCCTCTCCAACCACAGGGAGAGCTGACCCAGGAGAGCCTGGATTACCTTGAGAGATTAACATCTTCCTGCGGATGATTTACCCATGTAGCCTAAAGAATACATTAGAGGCAGAAAAAAAAAAAAAATTGGGTCAGTTTCCCAAAATCCCTATTATCCAGAATTTTACTAACACTTTTCCTTACAGTCCCCTGGATAAAGTGTGAGATATGTATTAGCAGTTTGGGGAGGCAAGTCTAAGACCTTTGAAGTAGTTAATGGAGGGACTAAGTCCCAGCCTACTTCAGGAACATGGGCAGTCCTAAAAAACTTTTACCACCCTTCTGCTTTTTATACTTGTCAGAAATTCCCAAACTGAACTTGCTGGTGGCCAGACTCCTGGACTTAGAGAGGATTCAAGGCAACATACTAAGGCTTAAGAATTTTTTTTCAGTTGCTGCCTCTGTCCAAATTGTGTTATAAGTCGAGTCACAAAGGCCCTTAAATATCACACCGTCAGCATTAGATGAGAATGGACTTTTCTGAAACCACCCTTATGAATGGGTATCCCACTTAAAGCGGTTAATGGGAAATGTTATGGGAAAGAGCACCAAACCCTAAAGAGGCTTAAGTCTTCATCAGTGAACAGAGGTAGAAATATACTTTTGGTTACTAGATTTTGAAGTACAAATTCTCTTATTAATTCAAATTACATTTGAGTTTATTTTTTTAACAAGACTGACTTAGCTCAGTGGTTTAAGCAATGATCTCTGATTCACAAGCCTCAGCAGCAATGAACAAGAAACTTCCAAGAGACATGGAAGGGAACTAATCTGATTATTCTGCTCTGTCCCTCAAAATCCACTGCAGCCACTGGGTCTTAAGCGGATGGGGACACTAGCAGAATAGCCAGGTTATTGGCTAGCTTCTTTGCTGACATCTGATATGAAGATGGATGCTGGGACCAGTGGTAAAGCTTGGCCCTGAGTAACTCAAGGAACCAGGTCTCTGCATGGCCATTACAGAACTTTATAGCAGCTACAGACAGGCAGAGGAGTTTAGAGTATCTCAGATACATAAAAAGTCAGGAAGGCTCCCGCTTTCCTCTGTAAGGCCTTTGCTTCTCTGCAGACTTGTAAAAGTAAAAATAAAAAAATAAAAAGAGATTACTTTCCTGTCTCATAAGTTCATTAATAAAGCCTCACAAAATTATAACAGTGAGCAGAATTACATTAAATAAATAGATACTTTAGAGACTATCAACCAGCACTTTTGACATCCAAAGAGAAGAGAGCCATGTAAGTGCAAGTGCCAGTATGACTCTACTTCCCTTATGAAGATAATAAAGTAGTTCTACTATTTTTCTCCATTTAGCCCCTAGGCTTTCATAGCAGTTTCACAGGATCCTCTTAACATCATTTCAAGAGCCAAAGGAGAGACAGGAGATGGCAAATAAACACTTTCCTACATTTCCACATGTGAGACACTTCATAAAACCTTCACATCTGAGTTTACCTCAAAGGCATCACATACTTTGCAATTTAGATAAGTTATTATGCCCATCATTTGCTGAGCTTGGTGGAATGCCTGTTTCATAAATCTGAAAGCAGAGCAAACATGGATGAGTGAATAAAAGAACAGATGTAACTTACATAAGGATAAGTATATAACAAAAGCTGCACTAATATATATGAATATGAAATTAAGTAAAATTAGCTTAACATATTATATAATCTTTTAGCCAGGCATATGGATTTTCAGAGGTTGACCTCTGCTTACTACATCTCTGCTTCCTGCAACAGCAGAGGAACACTCTCTGATGAACTGTGTTCTTCCACTGACATTACCTCTTAATTGAAAATCAAGCCATGGAAAAGAGCCATAGACTTGCTAGGTTTTCGGTCAGCTGGAGGAGCAAGGAGAGAGATTCATAGTATGTTGATGGGAAGTGGACATGTTGCTGAGTAGTATTGTGCTGGCTGCTAGGACAGTTATTTGATGTATATGACTTTGTAACATCTTGTAAAGTCATCCAAGTCCATGCCACAGCCATGGGGAACTGCGCTTGTGCTCAGAGCATGCGGGCTTCAAAAGGTGTGTTTTGGTGCACTGTTTTGATTCAAACTTGGCTATTCCTGAATTAATAGAAGGAAACTAGTTCCTGTTTGTTGTCTTTTGGGAGTTGGGATGCAGCTGGGTGTTTCGTGAATGGATAGACCTATTGTGAAAAGGGGAAGCAAAGGATAGGAAAGGATAGGAAAAGCACAGTTCTGGAACAAGAGTGGAAGTTTAATGCGTAATGTCTAATGTTCAATGAAGTCATAAATGAGAAAACACAAAAGGAAAATAATGTTATTGGCATTGGTTCAGGTAGACTGAGTGAAGGAAAATAAAAACAGAGGAAGCAGGTAGAAATGCAAACATTTTTGTTAAAGTTTACCAAAGATCGGCTTCATGCTAAGAGAACACTTATTAAGACATTCTGGAAAGGATGAATCAACTTTGAATCAGCAGCAGCCTGGAGAGGGACAAGAATTTTCTGTAGCAGACTTTTCTGACCTGGCACCGAATAAAGTTTTCAGACCTGGCAGAGGAAGTTAGGAGAGTGAGCAGGAAGTGAGATCTGCCCCGTTGAACCTGAGGGAATTCAGAACAAATGTAGGCAACCAAAGCATCACATTAATAAATTCAGGCCCACTGTAAGGATGAGAAAACCATAATGGCATTCACAGAGAGTGACAACAATGGGATTTCAGCAGTTATCTAAACACCTGTGCCTAGTATAAGTTCCCACCCTTGTGAATCTCCAGTTCTTTGTCTTTCATGCAAGAGAAGAAAAGATGTCCCAGCAAGATGCCTACATGGCCCTCAGCTACACTGGAAGAAGCAATTGCATCCTGCCTATTTCCCGCCCTCCAGACAGCAGTATCCTATATGAAGCTGAGCTATTTAGTGACTGCACACTAACCAGCTATACCTCCTGATCATCACTAGACTAGTATTGCAATATAAAAACAGGGGCTGTGACTGTAAAAAAAAAGAGTGAGCTTTTAGGCATACAAGGTTTTCTTCAAGTCTGAAGCAGATGTGGAATGTTTCAAGTTTGTTGTTCTGCACCAGAAGTTTCTGTACATAAAAGCGTGGGGTTTTTTTTCCAGCTAAATCAAGTGGTCTGGTAGCAGGTACCATCTATACCTGTAACGCTGAGGCCATCACAGCTACAACAAAACACTGCTAATGCTGTTGGGAAGGAGTGTTTTGTGATGAGAAAGTCTGTTCCACCAAGCTATAGGGTGTGACAAATCACTGGAATAATTTTAAATAGCAGCAAATCCAGCAACGGAGCAGTAAATGTCCTAAACAATGGAATAATGTAGCTGGTTGTAGCTTCCTGGCAGTTAAATCACAGTCAATTCTGGGCATTAACAATCCCCACGTAAGGATTTAGATAAACATTTCCCCAGCTGTTGCTAATCATGCTGTCAGTTATAAACGAGCAGTCTGCTTACCTGCTGCCCTCTACCAGAGAAGGTCTCCAGCCCTATAAACACTTGCTACCAGATATTGTTACTGTGATAAAAAATAGCATGAGTCAACAAGACTGCTCATAGTAAACACTGTGCTGGACAGTGATTTCAGGAGAACTTACAAAGTACAAAGGGACCATCTGAGCTTTAAGGTAGTTATACATGTATTCCATTACCAGCATCAATATTATTTTTATTTAGTTCCTCATCGACAACAGTCTTTCCTCCATCTGCTTTTACCATTGGAGCTTTGCTAGTGTGCTAAGAACCTACTGGCAAACGCTGGTTTTCAGAGTTTGACTCCTTCCTTTACAATGGAAATATGCAACCGAGCAGGTTGTCAGACTTCCTCCTTTAAAGAAAGGCAGTTCATACAAACGAGGCATGTGAAAATGCAGAAATGGAGCACGAGGGGTACCATATTTATCTCTGGCATTAACATCTGAAGCTGTGAACATTTCTAGAAGCAGGTCCAAGGCAGGACTTGCACAGTCAGTGGGTTACATTGCCAACCAAATGCAGGGAAGCACCTTTGGCCTGCCTGTGCAGTTCAGATCATGCGCTACTGTGCAAAACCACTTCCTTCCGAAAGCAATCATAGTAGCTCAAATGCCCTTTGCTTAACACAGGAACAATAAAATCATTACTTTACCCAGATACTGAGGAACCTTTGTTCTAACTGACTTTAATGGAAAGTACAGATTGGGATTTAATTTTTGTTAAAATATCAGTCGCTTTTCTTAAGCTTTTCCTCAATGCTCTGTACAGCCATCTCTACTTACTCGTAGACCCTTCAAGTACTGTTCCTTTGGTTATATTCATTCCAAAGAGTGCTTTAGCAAGTAGCTCTGAGAGACAAAGCAAAATGCTGAGAGGTACTTGATGTTTAAAGGCAGCTCATTTGCCTTCTACTTCTAATATCTCCCAAGTAATAAAAATAGATTCTGTATGCCAGAAGATCCTTTTTGCCATTACATGTTATTTATAGCTCCCGCATATGTTTCCAAAAGCACCTGTTTCTTATCTGAGAGTGACTCCCTTGATTTGTATTGGGATTTAGGAAGTTCAGATGTTTAGGCATTACAGGGAATGCATCCATGCGAGACATACTTTTAACGATTTTACAGTTTCCAGAGTCTGCTTGCTGCTTATCCATCTGATTTTTTTTCTAAACAAAATTATTTTCCTACAGGAGTTTGTCACTGTGGGAACCTGGATCTTTTTCATTTCATTCTAAACTCTTCAACACATACTATAACTGATATTTTGCATTTGTATTCAAATTTATGCCAATCCTTTAAAAGACATGTGTGCTTTCAAAATAGCTTGTGGTGAGAATAGTTCCCCCATTTTTGGATAAGCTTCCTTTGGACAGTCAGTAAGCCATCAAACATCGACATCTGTTCCTTGGAACAGCCCCTTTGCAGCAAAGGTTGACAAGTTTCATGACATCTGTGGCCCATCAGGACTTGGACAAAACCACACTGAATGATGGATAGTATTGCAGTGTTCCCTCATCATAGCTGGTGCACATCACATAATTAGGAGCAATATGTAGGATGTCTTATCCGGATGAGTACATAGGAAGGGAAAAGAATATACTTGCATTGTAGTATATCAGGGCAAAACAAGATGCATGCAGGCAAGTTCAGAAGCAACTGACATGGCATTACCAGAAATGCAGTAAGTTTTTCAGAAAAGGAGATATGAACTTGCCATAAAGCCCTGCTTTGAAGAGGAGTTTGGTCTAGATGACCTCCAGCAGTCCCTATGCTGAAATCTTCCAATGATTGTAATTCAGCTGCAGCAGCAAGTGCTGCTTACGTATCCCCCCACACCGTGAGTGAATCAATCTGGATGGCATCCAGAGAGCAGGGCTGAATGCTCACAGCAGCGAGTCTCTCCCCTTTATCCATCACTGGACAACATGTACAAAAGGTCAGGATTAGAAATATTTTTATATGTGCCAAACAAAGACTGTATTGTTCCTTATCTTTGCATGGATCTACATAATGTCATTTATCAAAAACTCCTGTAGGTCCAAATCTAATCCTAAACCAAAGGGAAATTTTATATTGCCTCACCCAATTAGACCCACTGCAATTCATCCCTCCAGCTAATGCTGTTGCATTGCCTGTTACCCAAGGAGCTTTGTGTTTTTATTGCAGACATAAACTGCATTAGATAAGTATACCAAAATCGTAAGTATTTACACATTCTGCCCAACCTTCGAGAATGATGTAAAACCATTTCAATTAAGAGCAAGCTGATAACCTCAGTATTCGCATGGATCATTTTCTTCTCCCAGCATACTCAGAACTGGAATTCAGAACAGACTGATTGACTTATAGTCCATCCAGGTACTTCTGATTATGCTTTTCACCTTCTCATTTTGTGTCAGAATACAAATGCCTTGATGTGTGGCACTGAGGAAAGGCAGACACCTCACTCGTTTGTCTGATTTTCTGTGGGAGTAGAAGAACAGGAATACTTTCGAGACGGCCTGTTGGTGCTGCAGGTCTGTGCTGGGGTTTCAGCAGCATGTGATGTCAAGGCAGCAGCTTCTTGGTTCAAGGGTCTCACACAGGTTTTGTCCTTCCCAATTATCCGTCTGACTTTAAAAACAGTGTCATTTCCTTCAGGTGGGCCAAACAAGTTTGCTTTTCTTGTCTTGTTTCTCATTTTCATTTAGCCACCAGTCTAGAGATGTCTTGATCCTAACTTAATTCCCCTTAAGCATCGGGCATGCAGACCCAGCATTAGCCCATTGCTTTATTCCCCAGGTACTTTCATGGACTCGTTGGTATAAAACTGAAGGTGGACTATTGAAAGGCCAATGCTATATATTTGTACTCTTGCAGAAGTCCAGTTGTTTTCTTGGTGTTAATTCCCTTGCTTCATGTTCTGGCCCTTCCCAGATGCAAGAATTTGAAGCACAAAGGAGAATTTAGGAGCAATGTAAAATAAAAGCAGTATTGACATAAAGAGTACAAAATAAACTCTGCGTAGTATCTGGTTCATTTTCTAATTTCTGCCCCCAAAGCCTTACACTTCTCTGCTTAGCTTGACCCCAAAACACCTATAGGTACCATACAGATGTGCTGTGGACTAAGCATGTAATTTGCTTTAACAACATCTTTTTTTCTATTTATTCCCATTTGATCTTAATTCTGTTCATTCCCTTTATCGCTTGCTCCCTCCACCTGATTACAAGGGCCAGTCTAAAGACAGAGGGAAAAATCCAGTGAAGGAACTAAGATCAGGTGCAGCCTGACATAGGCCAGTGCTGTAGGTATTGATACAAAGTAGAAATGCTGCCCCTGCCCTGCTGGGGGTAACTGGGAAGGGGCTGAGAGGATAAATAAGTCTTGAAACTAAGATGTCATAGCAATGGAGGATTAAAAATAGGTTGAAGCCAGATTTGTCTTTGTGAGCTCTCAGGTGACCAAACGCTTGAGAAAAAGACCATAAAGACACTGTATAGCAGGTTAGATGGGAGAAATGTGGTTTCATGTGTTCAGGAGAGTATTCAAGGCTTCAAGAACGTCAAGCAGGAAGTTCAGCTATTGACAACTGAGCACAGCCCCTGCAGATGTGATGCGATGCTTCTGACCAGCTCCCAGGCACTGATTGTGGCACACATAGACATCATGTGAATCAGGGAATTAGAGGTTGGAAAGCATCATCCAAGTAGAAATAGAGCAAAGGACTCATCCAACACTGCTGATCTCTGTGAGGGTTGGGATCGGACCCAAAATGAGCCTCGTGTGAATCACTGGCAACACTAGTAGTGAATCCTCTGCCATGAACCCAGTCCTGCAGAGCTCTTAGCTTGGGCTTTAGTGCTGCTTTAGTGTATCAGGTAGCCACAGGGCTCAGCTATATAACCCTGGGATTTGGTCTCAGCATGAGTCTGTAGCCATCAGTCTATTGCTTTGCTTGGGAGTAAGTCACAGGTCTTTTACAAAATCCAATTTCCTACGACAGCTGTTGCTGTAGCACTAATCAAGTTTGGGCTGGCCACAAACTATGCCCTTCCACCTACTCCCATCCACATGGATTCTTATTTAAACGGTTATTGGATTTAAAAAAAAAAAAAAAAGAAAAAAAAAAAAGAAAAGCTATTGATTTAAAAAATTTGCATTTCCCAGTGAGAGCCCCGAAGGTGGCTCACCACAGTCAGACAGCAGAAGAGCAGGCAGAGGGAGGTTTTAAATTAAGGCAAAAAAGCAGAACGTAATGCTTCCAATTTACTTTCTTAAAATGAAATGTGCAAGCTAGAAAGCCACGAATTAGCACTACTGAACACTGCAGCCATCAAAAAGAGATTTTTAAACCACTCCCCTCCCTTCCTTTATCTTGTCAAGAGACTGTATTTTCATTGTGTTTGTATGGTAATTTAAATCATGCTAGGGCTCAGAGCATACAGTGTAATTGTAAGTCGGCAAGGGTTTGAATGCCATCACTGCAGTGAAAATAACATCATCAACTCATCAGCTGTGTCAGTAACATTGCAATTATGTAAGCAACTATTATTTCCACCCCTGATATGCTATATTAGAATGTATTTGGGGGGCTGGAGCTGACAGGTATTCTGTAAATATGAAAAGCACACAACAGCAGCAGAGCCATGATTCAAGATAGGAACATCATTCCACCAGGGCTTTCTAGTGGCATCACCAGCAGTACAGGCACCACTGGATGGTCCTAAAGGATGTGCTGTTAAACTTGTAGCTTTTCTGGTGTCCCCTTTGCCCTTGCACCACACCCTATCCATCACCCAGGACCCATTTCCTTTCCTCTTACCACCTTTTGTGCTCACCCAAACTCAAGCATTAGCCCCAAAATAGAAAAGATTACTTTAAACTGCAGAAGAAATTTACATAGACATTTTTATTTGGTCCGTTGCAGAACAGTCTTGTGGATTTGGTGGTTGTGTTAAATATGTCTAAGCCCCTGGACTGTAGCTTGTCACTAAGTGATTAGTCTTTCTTCCTGCAACTTCCCGTGTGCTTTTGGCCAGATCAATGATTTCCTAAGCTTTTATTTCAGCTTCTTAAAAATGAGGCTAGCATAATGATGCCTTTCTCTAATCCTCTGCATGTTTATATGGTGAGCACGCCACAGCGGAGCCAGCCCATGAGGCTGTCTTCAGAGAGCCCCAACCTCTCCGTGCTCCTGTTGCAGTGGATCTCTTGGCAACAGAAGAGTAAAAGCCCACGCATAAGTGCCTGTCAAGGTTCATTAGCACAGTAGAAAACCCTTTTACATGGCATCATGCACTCTGCTACGCAAAGGTGATCTGCTTAAAACATCACCCCTGCAAGCTTCATGGGGAGGAGGAGGCAGAGCTCCTGTCCCAAACATGTTCCTTGTTCTCTCAGCACCCCAGGGAGGCAGACGTAATTGTCCTTAAGCTTTTCTGCCTGCCTCATTTTCTCTCCCTCACACACACACAACCCTCACCAACCCAAACCATGGCCGGAGTGCATGGCATGGCTTCAGGTTCAGGGCTGAGGAGCACTTCAATAACAGATCAGTATATGAATAAGTACAATAGGAAGCCACACTTGGGCTAATTCTCAGTTCGGTGTTGTGCCTAAAGAAGCAATGCTCCACTGAATGCATGTCAGGTTATGGAGTCAGACTTTTTTTTTTTTTTTTAAGATTTTAGTTTAAAATGCAATTGGAAGATTGATTCTTTAGATCTTCACATTAAAAAAGGCTTAGGTATTGAGTATAACTCAGTGTGAATAGATATGATGCTCGTCTTCACCTTACAGAAATACCGCATATCGTAAAAGCTGACAAAGGTTATGAATAAAGGTAAGATATAGCGGGGGAGATAGCCATAAAATTGCAAATGCCTGGTATTTACAGAATACCTGTACACAGTACTATTAATCTATAGTTTTGGTTGTTTTGAAATCATCTCTGCAAGGAAGATGTGTCTATCTGAATGTAGTCTTTATTAGAATAATTGCATTCTTATTTGGGGAGCACACTGAGGTCATCTATTCTTTTACTGTATTCTCTAGTGTACTATATTCATGGGAAAACATATTTATTCAGAACTTCATTTTGATATAATGGAAAAATAGTTCTTGCCACAGCAATGTGGAATACTCATTTTTCTCCATGTGTTGATTTTGGCATATAAATGCCAGAAGCCTCTGTTCTCTTCCCTTATCAAGAAAAACTTGCCTGAGATTAATTTCCTCATCATCCTTTCCTTTTAAAGTGACTGTTTTTCAATGCCATTTAAAAACAGAGTTGTGATAAATTCCTGTTTTCAATGTGCACATTTCAATGAAAGAGTCTATTCCACAGCAGTAAAGTAATTGAATCCAAATAGAAAGGGACTAAAAAAATACATTATGAAATCAGGTGCTGTTACTCCAGCCAATTGTATGAGAGGTGCCTTCGTGTATTTTTCTTTCTAATGACAATTAGTTTTGAAATAAACCAGTTAGAAAAGCTTTTAAAAATTTTATAGAGGGGAAAGGACATGCTTTTGACACCACTTCTTTATAATTTCAGATTGGACTAATTGAAGACTACTTATATCAAGCAGAAGACAATTACTTAGAGAACAAAAGTCAGAGAATAGCTAAGATGGAAGAAATGAAGAGAACCCAAAGTACACAGCAACATTATAGGAACTACAGAACCATCCCTTACAAGCCCAAAAGTCATGGCCACACAGCAAACAAGAATATTACCTGTAAATAACTGACAGATGGGTCAGCAAAAGCCACCTTTCAAATTAATGAGTCTTCCCCTGACTATGGAGTGTCTTCAGCAAAACACCCCTGGACTTCGTTAGTCTTTACTGGTAGGAATAAATCTCTCTTAAAGGCTTGTTTTAAATTGTCTTGTTTATTTAAATGGCAACACCCCACAAAGAAGTGGCCTGTATTGTATTTTCTGTTCTAAGAATATTCTGCATCCAAACTCTGTAAGTTCCTGCTGCCCAAGCAGCACTGAAAAACCAGGGTTCCCCCATCCTCAGCTAAGAAGATTCAGCCCCACATTGCCTTCTTCCCAGGTTAATGCTTTACACCGATACAGTACTATCTATAGGTGAAAAGTGGCATTCTGCACCTTTCAGCTGTGGCAACTTCAAGGGGAAGAAACACAACACTGAAAAGAGAAAGGAAAAAGAAACGGGGCCGAGCTGTTGTGCCATGGTTAAGAACGTGAAGTCCTCTCTCATCTGAGCCCTTATGATGACTTTTTTATCCCCTGCATTAGATGGCAATTGGTTGGTTGTTTTTTTCAAAAAAAAAAAAAACCACCAAAACACTCCAGGGAAGAGAAGAACTGCACCTCCCTCCTTCAGGGCAAATCTCTTGCTTAAGGATCAGCCACACGTCTTGCACTCCCACAGCAGCAGTCTGTAGTATAGGCACATCTTACATCACTTTGGTCTTCAAGGGATGACAGGATCCCAAATCCCCTGAGACCTGTCATCAGTGAGCAAAGCAACACACCTGCTTTTCAACAGAGATCACCTTATCAGATGATGTTTGACAGGCATCCCAGCTGATGTGTGCAGCCTCTTCTAAGACTGGCATTTCCTTTATGTTCACTCTGTTTACTTTGTAAGTAAAGAACCTCATTCTATAAAACCAGTATTCAGTTCATTTTCCTCATTCAGGGTGATTTTAAAAACAAAAAGATTGAAAGAAAGGGAAAATCCAGCCCCCAGCCCTAAGATTTAATTAAAAATCCAGGACCTCAAAGGTATTTAGCACTCAATTCCCACTACCTATTTATTGCAGATAGGAGTCTAAATCCTACAGATTTTTAGCTGCTCAAGACCATCCTTCCTAGGCTCTCATAAAAGATTTCTGAAAAGCTAAGAAAGAACTGGTAAAAGCTTTGATGGTTCTTTGTTCATTGTTAACAGAGTAAGCATGAAGAAATCTTTTTGAGAGAATCTGAGCCAGCCTGAGCTCCTTAAACATGTGGGACAGGAAAACAAAGAATTATTGCCCTTTAGAGATGGAATTATTTTGCTTGGGAGTTGGTTTTGTCAGATGAAGTTTTATGACATGTAGTGGCAATCATCCATCTTCGATGAGCAGACACACACTAAATCAGAAAGACTGCTCTCCATGGATCATCAAGTCACAGTTAACACACAGCTTGGTAAATCATGAAGGTCTTAACTAAATGCTCTTAATATGATGCAAGCTGGCTTACAATTCTGCAATATTTAAGGCAAAATCAGGTATTTTTACCTAGAATGATGAAAAATAATAAAATGCAGTGAAAACAGGTGATACTGAGGAACAAAAAAAGCAACATCGCCAGTGAAAAACTGTTGTCTGTGCAAGAAGTTGAGCTAAGCACACCAAGAAAGATGTACCAGTCTCATCGTGGAGTTTTCAAGAAACCCTGATCCAAGACAAGATGTGACATTTCACTTTTCAGGTTTCAAGTAGGGCAGAAAACCTGTCTTATGATGTAGATCAGTGTGAGAGAGAGAGGCCATAGCCCATATCAATCTGTAAGGTGTCAGAAACATCTAGGACAACACTTTGCTACAGTGCCCTTTTACCTCCAGAAAGCCACAGCCTAAAGTAGTTGTAAGGAGATGAATTCAGCTATGAAACAACACAAAACAAACATTCAAGGAGCCTCTGTCACAGAGAAGGTTATTGCTGTTTTCCAGAAATACCCATCTGTGATGCATAGGGCCAGGTCCAAACCTGCATAGTATTTTATTCATGACTCTCTGAGAGTCAACATTACTCTGCTCAAGTCCAGATTTGACAGGCCCTTGAGCAACCTGGTCTAGCTGAGAGGGTCCCTGCTCATGGCAGGGGGATTGGAACTTGATGCCCTTTAAGGTCCTCTCCAACCCAAACCATTGCATGATTCTATGAATATACTACATTTTGGCTGCACAGTGGTGAAGAAGGGCAGGGTGAATTTCTGATGCTTGCTGCATACAGTATAGATCCTAAAGCATGAGATTCACTAGGATTACCTACAAAACTAAAATACATAATAATAATTAACTTGCCTTTTGAAGATATGGCAGACTGCATTACAATGATTCTATGGCCTCTCAGCTGGCGATTTCTATAGCAGGATGACATATAACACTGCTCCTCTCATTCAGGAAATATTATTACAAGTTGGATTTCATTCTTCATCCCCTTTTTTTATTAAGAGCACATGAAAAACAGTCTGGCCCATGGTTGTTGTGGCTCTTTTGCTCCTGTACACAAGGACACATGAGACCACTTCCCAAGAGTTCCACTTTCAGGTCACTTCTCTTTCAAAGACTTGTTTCCAAATGCATGACAGGGGGTTGTTTCCCTCCATCTCAGATTTTTTTTTGTCACAAAAATGATTTATCTGTTGACAGCTAGGTTCACTGGCCCCAGGCAACTGATGCTGGTTGAAACCACTCAATGAAAAGCACAGAACACTATGACAGTTTCAAGAAAGGTGGGTGGGGGAAAGGAAGAATACTGCCTTGTAATTCTTCTGCTTGCTGCTGCAATTCTTGATTCCTTGTAAATGCCAGAATTTCCGTACTAAGTCCTGGAAGGGACAATGAGCACACAAAGAGTCAGCTCCTTCAGGTGTTAGGTGTATGTTTGCTGTTGAATTACAACACTAATTACAACTCAGAAAAGGTAGACCAGAGAGTGGCTGGTCTTAAAAAACATTTTTCATTTTCACTATTTGTGAAGTCTCTCCTGTCAAAGGCACATGGTAAAAACACCTGACAAATACAAGATCATGATTCAGTGATGAAGAATGGTTCCACAGCTAAAGTATCAATTAAATTAAACACATCACCAGAGGAAGATGATGAGATACACTTGTGACATCCAGTGGTAAGGATTAAATCAGTAGCCTGCTGTTGCTAATCTCATTCTGTACTCAATGAGAGGGACAGTACTCAGAAAGTAATTGGGAGCACCTAAGTCATGGTCCTACCTCTGCAAGTATCTCTGTCTACCTCTGTTTCACACCAAAGGTGAAGGAGAAAAGAACAGTTACATCAAGTTTTCCTTCAAATTTGACTATACAGGTTGCAAACTCCTGAGAACAAGGACTGTCTTACGGTCCATTCCAGATGCCTTCTTAGGAATTAGCATAATAATACTTCTTAAGAAAACACCATTTAAAAAGGAGTCTCATATTAAGAAATCTATAAACTAATCATGAGTTTATTAACACAGAAGACATATGTGGGATATTAGGCACCACAGTATTCCCAAAATGAAGTCCATGGCTAAAATTAGAATAATCTATATACGTGTACACTGCATTCTGCTTCCAACCCAGCTGAGAAGTCATATAAATGTAAGCTATTGCTTATTCAGTGGCTAGATGTGGTCACACATCTTTAATCTCAAAAACCAGAACAACAGCAAGTGCCAGTTTTACATTTTTCCATTTGAACCACAATCATTTTCACAAGAACCAATTTCACACTGGGCTCTTTCTTGTTCTTGTAATTCATCACAAGAAGGCATGAGATGTAAGACACCTTAGCAAGGCATATCCTATGAATAATACAGTGCATTACTTCAAGCTTTTCAGTTTGCTTTGTAGTGTGATTGGCCAACCATTCCTGTCTTCTGTTGACCACCTGGAGGAGAAGGTGGGATGGACAGACAATTAGTCAGAAGCATACTAAAAAGGTTAACACTGGAATGCACAGCCCTGGCTTTCTTGAGCTTTAATGTATAATAAGATTCTGCAATCTCTTTCTTCTTTCAAATTATGCAGGGAATAAAAAATAAATCGCACAAAATGAACTTTGTTTTCCTTTCAGATTATAATCATGTCATTCCTATCAGATGTCACACTTGAATGATTTTAGTTTATGCATAAATAAACTGAGAAGAATGTTTATTTTTACCCCTCTCAATATGGAGAATATTGAGTTGGAGTGGTGAACTTTTCCTTTGAAGCTGGTCATTCTTGAGTAAAGGAAGATGGGTGAAAGTGGAGGCAAAAAAGCTCCATACGGCAGTCACCTTTAAAAAGGTCGCACTTGCTACACTAACTACATGAGCTGAGTCATTCCAGACATTTCCTAGTCAGAGAGAGGAAATGGGGGAAGTTTTCATCCTGTGGGCTGTCAGCTGCAGAAAGCTTTATCTCCATATCCACCAAGAATACCAGGGCAAGAAGCTCTCACATGTCTCAGGCACACACAGAAAATGAGGCACGGTAGGTTTTGGTGGAGGTTCAGAAGTGCCTCTATGTTTCCAGACATCTTCATAAAATATTCTAGATTTCTTTTTTGAAAGATGACACTGTCATGAATGACGCAAAGTTATATTGGCAATTACCAGAAAATGTTTCCTGAAGCCTTGTAGTTAAAAGACCCAACTTCCTTTGCTTGTAAAGATTTTCTAAACATTATTCTGGTGTTTCAGTTACAATGACATGGGATAGGGTTTTTTTTTTAGATGTGCCATATCCTTGTCTTTGTACGAATGTGTTTCTCTGAGTTGCTATTAATAGCAATGATATTAAATACTTCAGATGGAAGAAGTGGGGGAAAAAAGAAAGGGAACTTTCTGCTACCCATTAGAACACCAAATTTTACATTTATTACAAGTATTGACCCCAGTAATGCAGAGTCTTTCTTATTATATCACAGTAATAATATAATCTCTGTTTTGCTTAAGGTGATATTCAGACAGGAAGAATTACTAACAAAGAAAAGATAAAGCTTTAAATTATAAAAATGACTTCATGGTTTCGCTCTGTAATACATTTTAAGTCCAGAAGGGACCATTAAGATCACCTGTATGCCAAGGATTTTTACACTGTGCTTTTTGATATATGGGATCCCAAGTAACACACCATTTCTTTTGACCCTTGCTTTTGAGCATTATCTCTGATGGATTTTTACAAACTATGCATTTGAAATATTCACACGCTTAGAGGCATGCTCACAAATTGAAATTGGTTAGAAAAGCATAATTTCAGAGGAGCAGTCAAACTTTTTAGCACAAAAGTTTTGCTGTGGCTTTGTAACAATTTCAGTGAAATCAGCACGAAGAAAAGTTAATCAGGCTGCAATATCTTTTTATGTTGATTTGAAAAATCTGTAGCAATTTTCATGAGCTCTTATTCTTGATTTAAAGTTTGGAATTGAACTGAACGTTTCTGAGCATTTAGTGACCAAAGTTATAGCAGTTACACCATTTACCAGCTGTCCATAACTCTAACCCATTAACGTCCCATTAAGCACTAGAGGGACACCATCATCATCATGAGAACTCCAGCCTCAACAGCTTATTTCTATGGATCACTATCACAAATTAAAATATATAATGAATTAGAAGAGCAGTATTCCTGTCAAGAACCAGATTAAATTCTGGGTATGTTGAATAGAAGAGGCAAATGAAGAGAAAGAAAAAGACAGACAATCCATTCCTGCTTCTGTTCTATTGTCTAGGTGACCTAGGGAGTGCCTATGGCACAGAATGAATTGTTCCCTCCAGAGATAAAGGACTAAACATCCTTTTGTTCTTTGCGTTCACTAAGTGAGGGCTGAGGCAATCTGTAAGAGAATGAGAGTGCCAGGAAACATGCAGAGTTCTGCTGCTGTTGTGGTTTAACCCCAGCTGGCAACTAAGCCCTGCACAGCTGCTCACTCACTTCTCCCCGGTGGGATAGGGGGGAGAATCAGAGTGGGTGAGAAAACTTGTGAGCCGAGGTAAAGACAGTTTAATAGGTAAAGAAAAAGCCACGCACAAGCAAAGCAAACCAAGGAATTCATTCATCATTTCCCAGGGGCAGGCAGGCGTTCAGTCATTCCCAGGAAAGCAGGGCTCCATCACACCTAATGGTTACTCTGGAAGACAAACATCGCCCCAAACATCCCCATCGCCGCCTTCTTCCCCAGCTTTACATGCTGAGCATGACATCATATGGTATGGAATATACCTTGGGTCAGTTGTCCCAGCTGTGTCCCCTCCCAGATCCTTGTGCACCCCCAGCCTGCTCTTTGGTAAGGGGGTGTGAGGAGCAGAAAAGACCTTGACTCTATAAGCACCGCTCAGCAGTAATTAAAACATCCCTGAATAATCAGCACTGCTTCAGCACAAGTCCAAAGCATTGCTACCAGGTACCAGAAAATTAACCAGCACAGCTGCCTTGAATAGTTTCTCCCTGATTCCTCCTTTATAAGCAACACAGCAGTAACTTTATTTTTTAAATGTATTTATCCACCGCTGTTGGTAAACGTGCCCTGAGAATTTTTGTTTTCCAGAGGGATGAGACCATCAGCTGTTACATATCGACAAACAAGCAGTGAGAAAGCTTTTTTTTGTGTGTAAGATATGGAGTGTCACTCCTTGTGGAGGTAAAAGCTGGAGGTGCATAAAACCAGATTTGCCATTTAATTAGTAATCAGCAATGACCTGTCAGTCAGAGTTACTGTAAGTCATGAAATGTTAAGTCAAAGCAGAAATGGCAAGTAATTAGACTATATCCATTAGAGCTTCACTAGCACTCACTCATACATATAGGGTTTCAATCTTAGGAAGAAATGGAAGTGTGAAACTCCTTATTATATTCAGCTTTTTAATTAGCATCAGTGCTGATTTGTCAGCCATACCAACCCTAATGCACAAGCCATTAAAACACAGGAAAAAAAGGTACATTTTCAAAATAGTTTATGCTTAGTTTTACATTCCCTCCAGGCCAAAACATTGGAGAAAATACTGAAATATCATCTTTGCCATCACAGAGCAGCAGAAAGCATGTAGAAGCTTACAATCCAACAAAGCCAAAGAATTACTGAGTGGGTAAAGACTGAAGTTGAGTTTGTGAGATAGTGTCTCCACACTACCTAACAAATAAATATTACCATTTTAATTGTACATGAAACAAAATCTCTAAGAGCTTAGGTAATACAATTTATATCCCAGTCAATCCCATTTTAAAGAATCCATTGATAAATTGACAGCGTTCCTACCAGACTGCTGAATGAAGGAGGTGGTTGAACAAAAGTGCAAAAAGCCATCCTTTACTTGATCTTCCCAGATACCTGAGCTAGTGAAGCAGAATGCAGAATGCAGCCTGCTTCTGGTCTTCAGTAAGCACAAGATCCCCTCCAGATAGGAGGAACTCTGCAGTACTCCCGGTAAACTGAATAGCAAAGCTGGGCTTTCCAGCCTTAGGCCAATGGCCACACCTTTCTTCCTCAGTCCTCAAAGACACTGACATGCTAGAGGTAGAGGGGAAATAAGGACCACAGATGTTCTCTTTTTACCCATATTAATATAAATATCAGAACTTTGATTGCTTAATTTCACCAGTAACCAACACCAGGCTTCACTATGCAAAGTAAAAAAATCACTCATCTCTTTGTAAGTATCACTATTTCATACATATATATTTATAGATATAACAGCTTACTTCAACAGTTAGGGGGTAGGTCCCACTGTAGCCAGGCTCTATACTTACAGTGCCAGTACATGGATCAGCTGATAAAGGCACTGAAACAGCTTAAACTAATTACAATTTGCAGGTAGAGTGGCAATTGCACTTCTAACTGCCTAAATTAGGCATACAAATGCATGGTTGCATTTGTTAGAGGCTGACAGAATACTTTGCGCCAGCTGAAAATTCAGCCCTGAATAATGGTAATGTTCTTATCTAAAAATGACTTTTGTTTGCCTAACATCTGACAGTGTAACATCTATCTCACTACATGTTTAATTAGTTTGTTTTCATTGTGTTCTCCCTTCCATTTTAGCTTTCATTACTGACGGGAGAGAGCAGGTTTCTGGCTCTGCACTTAAAACTGGTCCCAAGGCAAAGAACATGGCACCAATTCACCCTTGCAATGTCAGCTGTATAGAGCACTAAGCCAACATTCTAAGCTCCCTACAGCTTTTGTGTTTTTAAAGTACCTTCTAGCTAGCCCCTGTTTTGTCTCTGATGGCTGGCTTTCAGATGTTGTAAACATCCATCTCACTGTGGAGTTTTCAGTTCCTATTTTTGAAACAGCAACTATTTTTTCTGCAAAATACAGGTCAAGCCATCCTGTTGAATCTACAACAGATTCACAGTCAGGTGCTCTCCAGCAGCTATAATCTCTCCACCTTTTCTTTTCAAACAAAAACTTTTAAAAGGTTAATCATTTTAGACCATAAATGCTCTAATAGCTTGCTGTGACTATGTGTTTATGAATTCTAGGTGTAGGTTTGTGAATGGCAGCACCGCTCAAGCCCAGACTGAGCTACGTAAGGAAGTTCACATGATTCAGATATCAACAAAAGAAGAGTTCAGCTCCAACCTGTGTTTCAGACTTCCTACGGTCTCTTGGCCAGCTGCCGGCTTCTTTAACATCTCAGTGGGGATTCTTCCATTATTTTTAAGCAAGCAAGCAAACTATTGCTTCCTCATGTATCACCCTGCCTCAGCACAAGCTTCAGTCTACATATCCCCTGCAAACTACCATCCAATAGCTATACAAGCTCCTTACACACTTTAGAGTATAAACTTCTGAGCACTATTACATATTTCAACTAATAAAAAAAGATAGGTTGGTACCACAATACACAATTTTCTCCAAATGTTGAAGGGCATATTTAAACTACATCACAATGCACTTACAACACTAATTCCTACTCACAGGAATTTTCTTCTTGGAGCATTACTACCTAGAACCACAAGATACATATGGCTAACAAGAGAAGCAGGCAAGCACACTGCTAGAAAACTGCATTCTCCTTGAAAGTATGGATCAGAACAGTGAGACATCCCCACCTAACACCCATCTAAAGGAAGACCCTTCCCTGTTTTTTAACTTTTAGAAGCACCAGTTTAAGACAAAGGATTCTTGTGGCAAAGAACCTAAGCTCATTGAGCTATATGATTTTGTACAGCCTACAAGAAGGTTGTCTTTTAAACAATGATTTTTTTTCGACCTGCTTTTTGGAGAGTTCCAGTATTTCTGAATGAAAACAACCCTTTTGTATGCCAAATGTGTGCTGGCTCACTCTTCAGCACAGCGTTAAGCGAATGAGATCTAAGTTAGAAAGAAGAAAAGTACCTTTTACCCCGAAGTTTGTTCCTTAAATCGTTGCAGGATAATAGAATGGTTTGGTTTGAAAGGGACCTTAAAACTCATCTAGTTTCAGCCCATGGAACAGGGACACCTTTCCACTAGACCAGGTTGCTCAAACCCCCATCAAACCTGGCCTTGAACACTTCCAGGAATGGGGCAGCCACAGCTTCTCTGGGCAACCTGTTCAGCCTCATGACCCTCACAGTGAAGAACTTCCTTACATCTTATTATCTCCCCTCTTTCAGTTTAAAGACATTCCTCCTTGTACTATCACCACATGCTCTTGTAAAAAGCACCTCTCCAGCTTTCTTACAGGCCTCTTTAGGTACTGGAAGGCTGTTTTAAGGTCTCCCTAGAGTATTCTCCTCTCCAGGCTGAACAAGGCCAGCTTTCTCAGCCTGTCACCGTAGGCTTGTAACACTGTCATGCAAGACACTGCCTTATTGAATAGGTCAGATGATTCCTAGTATTTTCTGCAGTATCCAAAAGACTTGTTACTAGCTCTAGTTAATTAAATTAAGAACTGCCATTAAGTTATCAAATCAGCACATCAGTGTAACTACTACCTATTAGCTTGTTATTTTTAACCCCAAATCTGTTTTCCCTTCTATCTCACCAAAAAAAAAAAGCAGTCAGTATCTACAAAGCAGTTAAGGGCTTTGGTACAATCTAACAACACACAGTGCTGGTGCATCAACTCTCCAGTTTGGGACAAAGCATACCTTCAGTGAGCTGCTGCTACAGAACATTGTCTTAGAGCATCATCAAAGAGCAGTAAAGAAAGTAACGACCATTTTCCATTTTACATCATCTTATTTGATTACACAAGGATGGAGCTGCTATTTTTCTCTTAGTCCTAGGATAAGATTTTTTTAAAACTGTGCACTTTTCAATAAAAATAGGGGCCTGATGGTGAAACTTAACATCACAAGTTAAGATAATAATGCACGCAGAATGCAGGAGACTTAAGTCACGCTGGAGGCAGACAGTCTTCCCTTCTTTTCCTTCAAGTGTTATCAAGACTGAGCAGAATGAGTTCCTCCATTAGAAAGTTACATGCACCAAATGACAAGCAGTAGGATGCAGCCCTCTGAGCAATCATTTTCTGTTCATTTAGCAAAGCTGCGCAGCACTAGTAATGCCAAGACTAGGCAATACAGTAAGCAGAAGTTCGACTGGTTTTGAGTGCAGGTAAACTGTGTAGAAGCTAAATACAAATAATTTGGAAATCCAAGAAAAGACTGATATCATTATAAGTTTCTACGGAGGTTATCAGGTTGGAGATGCCCATCCAAAAAATAATCATGAGAACCCCAAAAGTTGTTGATTTTTTTTAGCAGTATTTATTGAATAGTTTATTTCCTAGAGCCACTTTATTGTGTGTCAGTGTGTACTTAGGTCAGATGTTTCTTTTGAATAGGTAAGAGCACAAAAGCCCCCTGGATACAGCTATCCAGGGGAAGATGGGAAAATAGTGAATATATTAAAAAGAAAAAAAGTTTGATTCTGGCAGATTCAGGCCTACCACGTTGCATACTTCATTCATAATAGTTACATAGATAATCAGAGTACGTTTGTAGGCTGGAGCCCAACACAACTCTTTATGTAAAAAGACAAAGTAGACTCTCATAAAAGCCTCGTTTAGCAAAGCCATAAGCAGTATTATTTTAAACAGTTTATTTACATTGCTTGAATTGGCAAAAAGAGATATAAAAATCAGTTTAGTCTGACACGCCCATAAGCATCACTAGTTACATACAGACATAAGACAAGACACAGGTGGTTAAAAAGGAACCATAAGTTGAGAATTCCTAATACAGAGTGACAGTTAAACAATTAAGGAAATGCAGAAATATACATATTTAGATAGTTCCTGAGATAGCATTGCACCATACTAAGTGTTCAGAGATGGAAGAAGTGAACATGTAGTTTTGAAGGAAGACACAAATACATGAGAAAGCCACATAAAAAGCCTTGGAGAACTATGCCCAACATTTGACACACCAAAATAAGGCCCTCAGGTTATGATGTTGCACCACTATTCTCATGCATTAAATAATGATTTCTTGATCAAGTATGTGGAAGACAGAGGATCTGGGGGGTTTAACAGCCCTACTAAAAGGGAGTAAAATTATTTTCCTCAGATGTCCACTCCAAGGAAATTCAGAAGAATTCAACTGATAATTTTTGGTGGTGGAAGCTAGGTCACAGCCTTTAAACTTACTGTTCAAATAAATGCATGTACATATCAGTGCGTTACAGTGAGACTGCAGAAGACCGCAAACACAGGAACTCAATTCTATTTCTTTACAAACAACTTCCATTATAAAATATCTGGAACAAGCAGCTGTACAACAGGTTAACTGTCATACTTGAAAAGTCAGGTACTTCATAATGCACCTCCATTTAAGAAATTAACAATTCAAACATTAAGAGTGCTCTGCCAACTGACAAAGTTAGAAAAGCATAAAAGCCATTCAAACTAGCCATGAGTTATCTGAACATCATCTTCATTTCAAAATCTGAAAAATTAGTTTATTGACTAGAGAGGACAATTTCCATAGAAGAAAATGCTTCCATTACGTTTGTGAGAAAATTTCTGTAAGGGAATACTATGTCTTAAATGAAGACCAAGTTACTTATTCCACTGATTAGCTGATCTGCTTCAATACAACTAAAAAGCCCTTGTGATTAGTGTTATCTAACATTTTTCTAATCTTTGCTAAGTGCTAATGACTAAGGTACCATTAATGTCAGTAACAGGTCATTTGAACAGCCAAGCTGCGAGTCAGTCACTACAATACAGCACTGTATTAGAGAACTGCTTCATATCAAGTGGGTTGTTGATCGACTTAATGTATGGCTCCTTTTTTCAAAGATCGAGGGAAGACTGACCAAAGAAGGAGAAGGAATACCCTGTTGGGAAAAAAAAAAAATAAATAGTTATTTGATCATTTATTAACCAGTATCAACAGTGCAGTAGTCATTTCTCTGATACATAGTATAAGGTATGTAACAGTGCAGAAGATAGTTAAGATTGGCAGCTTTTGAAATGAATGATTCAGCATTTCTAGATTTCAAACAGAGAAGTTAAACAGCACCACATGAGTAGAATAAATTTTTTTTTTTTTTTTTTTTCAAATTGCAGAGGAAAGCTTTTTTCTTGTTACCGGCCTTGAGAGATTCAGAAAGCAAAAACATGCTTTTGAGGGATCTTGCATCATGCTTTTTGCAATGGTAATCTCCTCCCAAACTGAATGCAAGAGATATGATAAGAATCTCTTAGAGAAGTGGAGCTCTCTTCAGATCCTATAACTTTCTGTATTCTTCCCAGTTTTGAGCCCCAGATTAGATGCTGGATAGATGCCTTCTTGGCTACAGAAGGCAATAGGAATCACAACGATTTGTGAAAGCTTGCTTTAGCCGCACCTGGATGGGCAAAAACCTTACTTTTCTGATGCTAGAAGCAAAGGCTACTTCTCAGACTTAAAATTACAGTGAAACCAACATATTGATGTGCAGCAATAAAAGTCAACCTCTTTGGATCAGCTGAGATTTTAAATTCTTTTTACATTAGACCTCAAGATTCTTTTGCAAGTAGTCTTCTGTTGCTCATCAGGCAGAGACAGCCAAGCTCTTCAGCATATAAACAGGTCATGGTAGTTTGACAGCTTGGTGCACCTGCATGCTTTAAGAATCTATTAAACAGGGATATTTCGATCAGGTAAGGATATATCACTTGTGCCTGTTTACAGCACATCTATTCACAGTCACAGGCAATATTTGAAAATTAAATCCTAAACTCCCCTTTATATAGCAGCTCTTACTAGACTCTGATGTATTTTATGCAAGATATTCTATTTACAGATAGGTGGGAAAAAAAGCCCTTAAAACCATAGGTAAAACCAGCTGCTTGAGACTTTCCTGAAACTAAGTTATGAAAGTCCTCAGAACTCTGGCCAGTGGGCTACGCTGCCACTTGGATAACTGAACTGAAACACTAAGTAATTAAGTTGTATAAAAATAAAAAAACAATGCTGAAAAATTAAAAGGATTTGTGAAAGAATTAACTTTGTACCCAGAAACAGAACTAGACCACACATGAGTGTTGACTCTAAGTCCATGCACTAGAAAAATCAAACAAAAACCCAGCACCATTTACTTTGTGGATTCTAGGGTTTAACTGTGTTGTACCGTGCTGTCTTAGTTTAGAGGAACCAAGATTTTTTGCTCACTTCATGCATCTGATGTACAGAATTTTTCAGCACCACACTGGTTATCATCTCCAGCATCACAAGTGGTAGTAATAATAACAGGGATAGGACATAATCTGTCCAAGACATGACCACTTAAGCTTTCCAAGTTGGAAGAGGTTTTTTCTTCTACAGCATTTGAAAGATGAATATTTGGAGAGCCAGGACACAGCACAGGTCGAGGCCTGGAATTTTGAGAGCTCCATTCAACAGAACTGGAGCGATGAACATTAACAGCACTTTTGACAGATCCATTTAGGCTGCACGTGGAAGTTGAACAACCAATCTACAATTAGGAAGGGGTTCAAGAGTTAGTCCAAACAAGAAAAAACTCCAAGCTTCTAAGCTTCATCAATAATTTTACTCTACAGTTTTTCTACACCAGAAAATCCCCACATAAGCACAGGCCAGGATTTTATTTAAATAAACCAATGTCTGAATTACAGCTTTGACTCAGACAGGTTTCCAAACTTTAGCAGCTAGAACCCAAACATCCCTTTTCTCCATAACCTTACAATTCAACCAAAAAGGCTTAATGCAAGTTTCAGTGGTGTGTGAGACTGGTAAAAAAAAAAAAAATAAATAAAAAAGATTTCAAAAGTATGCACAAAAAAAAACCAAACCACACACAACATCACACACAGCATACAATCTGCTGCCAAGCTGCATCTTACTACCTCAGAGGTCCAAGAGCTCTGGGAAAAATTTGAAATGGGAAAATAGTTTTTATTACTCTAAATTCCTATTGCTTTGCTGACAAAAGTATTTTTGTAAGAGACAGACACACACACAGAGAGGCATGCATGACTTGTATTTTCATGAGAAATAAGATACAGTGCTATATCAAAATGAAGACAGAATATTAGAATTTGAAAGCAGTTTTTGGAGCAATCCTAACTGAAGCAAGAAACTCTTTACAGAGAACTGGGTTATAGCCACACTGGTAGATTCTTCTTTTTTTTTTTTTATTTGCTCTAAAGCAAAGGAGTCCACTGTGATTACATCCTCCCTCATTATTTCATATTTTCTCATGCCTATCTCATGTGGGAGAGCAGGGCAGTATCTTTCTGTCGTACAATTTAATGGCTACTCAGACATACTGAATTATCTCTATATTAAGGTACTGACATATCAGGCAGTAGTAGTAAGATGCACAGGAGATCCTCTTGGTGGCCTTCTTTCCTACAAACCGCAGGCTTTAAAGCAGATGTTTACTCAGCATACAGACCTACTCAAACACTACAATAAAAGCAAAGATAATGAAAAATTTCCTCCAAATCTAGTCTGCTTTACTACACTGTACTAAGAAATTGAGTCTGACTTATTGTAGAAGAAACCTGCAATAGGTAGCCAGCACAGCAGAAGAGTTGCAGTATGTAGAACAAAAGATTATTTTAACAAGTTTTCTTAAATGTGTCTAAGGAGGTAATTCACTTGCCTTTCTAAAAACTCTCAGGCTGCAGCATCTATACTTCTCTACACTTCCTTCCCTGTTTGTTTCACAGGATGTCTATCATCTCACTACTTTGATTGATACTTTCACTGTACTATTCAGGAGTGTACACCACATTTCATACATATTGTCCAAAAACTAAAAGCACGAAACAACGTAAGTGTGTAAGAAGTTACTCACTCAGAAGAGGATACATATCTCTGGCAAAAGAAGCCAGTTTGATTTTATTTTCCAAACTTCATTGTACAAAGTGACTCTCAGTTTCTAGTACATACAGCAGATTTTTCTGCATTTTCAGACTGTAAATTTTCTCATTAAGCAACTCTCTCAGAAAATAACATGTCTATGAATACAGTTAAAAACGAAATTTTCCACTGTGGATCTTGAAATTGTTAAATTAAGATCAGCACCAGGCATTAAAATAACTGTGATCTTTAAAAAGCTACTTATTTGGTCTGCACAGCCAAATCACTTACCGCTAGTGACGATGTACTAGTCAGTCGGCTGCCTATATAACTCTCATTAGCTGAACTGGGACTTCTTCCTTCTGTTGCACTATGTGACATTAAAGCCCTTTGAAGAGCTCTCTTTGGTGTTTTTGAGAAAGAAAATGCTCTTGTAACCTGAGGAGTTTGACAAGCAGTTATACACTGACAGAAATCAAGTTGCAATAACTACTACAATATAGGCTACTGTTCAAATTCTGAACATCTGTAGGACATGTGTCAAATGTTAATACAATCATATCAAAACCAGCTAAACACACCCCCCCCCCCCCCCCCCCCCATAGAGTGATCTGACTTTTAAGGCTCCCTATCGCCACTGCTCTTCTCACTGTCCATATATGAAGACAACATGGGGTGGGGGAGAGGGATGCAGAGGGCAGAGATCCAGGAAGAAGTCAAAATAAGGTCCAGTCAACTATGCTTCCCCACATTCCCTGGGTTCTGCAAAGTCAGCCCCCCCTCTTTAACACTGCTCTCAATTTAGTCTTCAGCAGCTTCCATGCTACAGCAGCCTCTACAGCTTTCTCTAAGAAACAGTCTCATCAGCTTGAACATACTAAGCCTGCTCCAAGGCTGCTGAGAACAGGGAATATATTCCTCCTTGCTGCACCCCTTCTCACATGCCAGACTTCAGTAGACTCAAACCCAGTGTGCAGATAACATGACAAAGCAGACCAGCAGCCTTCTTCCTGAATACCAGCCAGACCCTCTTAGAGGAATAGGGCACAGTTCCTCAGTGCATTAGTTGACAGCAGCTAAGCCATACCCAAAGATAAAGTGTACGCTGGCAGACAGCAGTGTTCAGCACTTAACTTGATTGCTGTTTCAGAGTCTACTTTATTACCAGGACAGACACACACTACACCCATCCTACTTTTGGAGGTTCTTGAATTTAGATAATTTCATGCAGCTTTAAAACTCCATCCAATACACTAAAAACAGTTACAGATGAGAGTTGGGGCATTTTTTGTAATATAGTTAAAAGTTAATATAGTCAAAAATATTAAACAAAGTTCCATAACACACTCAAAAATGACTACATAATACTTATAACACTTAAGACCATATACAAAACTACTCAGTCAAAACCTCAAACACTTCCCACCTTCTTTCTTTAAGGAGCTTACACTTAAGAGCTTTAGTTCAGATTAAGTTTTTCTTGTCACTACTGTGAGTACTACAAAACACCTGAAACAGGAATAGTAGCACAATTCCCTGACTAAAATGGGTTTTACTGTAAAGCACTATCTTTGTAGTATCTTACCTTTTTTGAGGTTTTCTTTATCGCCCTGGATGCTCTGCTTAACGTACTGTCCATATCCTTAGTATTTACTTCAACTGAGTCAGGATCAACAGTATAAATAAGATTTTCCTATAGACAAAAATAGTCTTAAGTAATGGCCAAATACCAGCACTTGTAAAAATATCATTCTCTAGTTCATTAGATCACATTTAGATGTTTTAATCTCACCTCACATTTAGAGGTTTTAATTACCATACTTAACTCCTAACATACAGCTAAGCAGTTATTTACTTTTATGCCATTTAATTAGATTAACTGCTGGTGCAATCAGTTTAAGAAACCACTTCATCAGTAGTTTTACGTTTGGTTGGTTTGATTCAGTTTCAAGTTAAGGGTTGACCAAAGTAAAGGCACTAGTTCTGAAGTATACCTAGGAAGTTTCATGGGATACATATCTCTGTTTCACTAACACATTTAGCAGTCTTCTAAAGTTAAATCTTGATAGACTTCATGTTTGATAGCTAGAGGTAAGTCTTTCAGCTCAAGCTCAAGAGACATTTCAGAATAGCCACAAGGTCTGTTTGTTTCCTCCCGCCCCCCATTCTTAAAGTCTAGCATGTGCAAAGCAATCTTTGGATAATTACTTATAAAACTATGGGGGTAGGAAGGAGCATAGGAGGTGCGGGTTTTGTTGTTGTTTTGGGCTTTAGTTTGAGAAAAAACATAGTTTATACCTAAAACCCCCAAAGTTTGGGGGAAGAAAGAAAAAAAAAAAAAGCCCACAAACAAAATCTGAAGGACCCAGAGAGTAAGCTGTACGGATATTCCCAGCGTCCAACAAAGGGTAGTTAAAGCCTTTACTGCCACCATGTGGCAAAGTCAACTGTATCTCATTCTCACATGACTAGTTCTTGAAAACCAAGGAAAAGGGGAAGATTGCTGAAATTGAAGCTCAATCTGACGTTTAAATCAGAAGAAAAAAGTATTACATAGTTGGTACAAAGTAGTAATTACAGAAATTATAACTAATGGGTTTCAGCATAGTAGGTTACAATCTGTCAGCATACAATCTGTCTGAATGTCCTGGGACAAGGGGGCATGATAAATTTATTACACAAAGATTGAATTTCTATTAAAAAAACACAACATTTTTCCATCTTTTTGTGTTATACATAACACAAGAGACTGAAGATAGGCAACAAACAGATTGAAGAAAATTAACACTTCTGAATCAGTACCTTTCCTGCTGAGCACCTAAAAAGGAAAAGCACAAAGCCAAGTTTCTCATGAGTAAATCCAGACTCAATCTTAAAGATATTTTCCAACCTAAATGACTCTACGATTCTATGACAAACCAAGCAACATAAAACTAAGATGCTATTCTGATTACTTAACTACCCCTTCCAAAACATGCATGTCTTTAAAAATCAGACATCCAAATATTGCACAGTAAGAGCAAAATGCAGAACATAAAATATGCCTAGCTCAAACCCAAATTGTTTCAGCTATAAGTACTCTGCACATATTTTCAGCCAATTTAGATGACTGATATGGATACACTCTCACAATTTAAACATTAGCTGCCATCTATTGCCATAAGTGGCGAGGAGCTACTCTTCAAATTAGTTTTCCAGCTGTGGAAAGCCCACACTCTGAACTAAAAATGTGAGGCCAGTGCCTTTTTATTTCATTGTTTTATTTATTTTCTTGTTTTAAGGTGGCAGGCTTATGTCTACAGGAGGAAGATGCTTCATATCTCTCACATTATGGTGTTCAGGAAGATAAGCTACAGAACAAAGAATTCAACCTAACACAGTTAAAGCAAAACATATAGAATCATAATGCTGGGACCACAGACTGAAACACAGCTGTGAAACAAGTGAGCTGAAGACAATTCTGTTTAGATATACGGTGCAGAATTTATTTATAACTAATTTGTGATGGGGGAAGGGCATGATTCTTGATTTACGTAATTAGCTTCTGTAAAAGCTAACTTCCAGGCATTTTTTTTTTTCTACCTTTTAACCACTCCCTTGCAGGCATGCTAGCACAAATGTTTTCTGCTCTATTTCACCTCAAGAATGTCCACTATTAAGAAGTTCCTTTGCTTCATGTGCTTCAAGCCAGAGAGAAACGTTTCCAATCAGCAACATGGTTCCAGAGTACTTACTGCATCTGCTTTACAAATAGTATTAGCCACATGCCGACACAACATCTTCAACCAATCTTCTTTAGGAGGTTCTTCAGTCGTCATTTGGAAACTAAGTAGCTTGTTGTTGAGTTCTGTTGGTGGCCGCACAACTAAGGCAAAAGCTTTATGGCAATCTACAGTTTATAAGAAAGGAGAGGCAAGGAATTAGGACAAAGAATAATCATTTTTTCTTATAATTTGGGGGGGGGGGGAGAGACAGAGGACAAAAGGGGATGACCTTCAGAAGAGCTAAGTCTCCATCTACCAGAAGCTAGAGTTAGGTAAAATAGGATTTGGTGCAAGGATTTTGTCTTTATTTACATGATAGCTGTTTTATCACTTGCCAGAGTTCTGTATGCACCCTCCATCAAGAGGCTGCAATCAGCCATTTATGCAACAGTTGTTTATTTACCAAATAATCTGTATACTACAGTCTGTAGACTATCTTTACTGTATATAGCAATAAATATCAATTTCATTAACTAATGAAATGTTGGCCAGATAATTTCTTTATGAGCAGAGATCAAAGAAAAGAACAAGTTACCCTGGTTTGTAAAGCAGGAAAAGCAACAAAGACATTAGTACTATACATGACACATTTAAATAGTCAAGTTACAATGGTTTTACTGTTTAAACTTGACAAAGATTGCTCACTTAGTAGCAGAAAAATAATCTATTGCTGAAACCAGGATTTACTCCTTTACAGCAGACACAGCTGAAGCACACTAAGTACAGTTGAGAGAGAAAGGAAAAACAACCCACTGCCAATTCAGAAAAGCAGCACTGGACAGGCAATCCCGTAAGAGTGCATGTAAGAGAGTAGCTGACCTCTCCCAAGATGTGCATGCCAATATCTCCACAGATATGAAATGGTATGCTTACAAATGGCTCCCATCACCCAAGTCCCAAAGTAAACTTAAGTGTTGCACAGTAAGCTAAAGAGAATTCTTAAAAGAGAAACCCTAACGTACCTTTGAAAACATGCAGGCATTCAACACGTTTACTACCTATACTCTGCTATTTCTATTTTTTATTGGGTTTCCATGTTCAGGTGCTTCAGAGAACATAAAGCAGAACAAGTATGACTTGCATACCACCACCTACAGTGAAATATCAAATCTATGTTTTTTAGCATATAGATTTAGGAACTCATCTGACCAGACTTCAAGTCACTATCATAGCTAGAACAGTATAACAGTATGTGTTCTGCTGATGTAGCAATGCATTACTTCAGCGAAACCTCTACAATCTCACTATGGCAAAGCAGCCAGAGAAATTAAGTCATCTAAACCTTTAAGTTGCTAAGCACAGCTCCTCCCGATTATCATTATCAACACAGTTAAATGAAGATTTAGTTTCACAGCAACAGCATTTGTCTCTGGTCAGTCTAATGCTCTGGACTGAAGTTTGGGGGTAGTTTTTTTTTGTTTTGTAAATCAGGGCTGTCAAGTATACTCCTCTGTCTAATTCTCACTGTCATTTGCTAATTCTCAATGGCATTTAGTAGTTCAGCCAAATTCAGCATCCTGCAGTGATTCTTGAAAAGGGAAAATGTGTCAATGCAAGGAATTGTCAAGCTTCCACAGTGCTTTAAGGAGAAGCTTGTACTAGAATCACATACCTAACATACCGTACAACATTGTTTCAGACAATGAGAACAAACAGCCATTGAATAACCTCCCTATAGATGTGGTGGGTTCCCCAACTTTGGATACTTTTAAAAATAGATCTGGACAGAGAGCTGGGCTATGTTATTATCTAGACTGTGCTTTTGCCAAGAAAGGTTGGACCAGATGATCCTCAAGATCCTTTCCAACCTGATACTCTGAGATTATATGAAATATACCTTAGGATTCTATTCCATGACAGCCCAACCTTCATCCTTTATACTCTGAACAACAGTTTTCATTAGTTATCACAGCACTTCAAAACATACTGACCTTCTGTCTCCCTGATGTCTAGGACTTTCTTGATCTGGGAGAGAGGCATGAGAACAACATGCTTGAGAGATGCAGGAGGCCTTGTGTGGCCATGGGGACTCTTGAAAGCACCAATAACTTTATGCCGTTTCCTTGCAATCTGTGGTTAAATAGAAGACAAAAAGGTAAAAGAGGGTTTATTGCCATTGATTTGTCTTTTCTATTCTTTCACCTTCTAGTATACAGCAAGGCACAGAAAGCCTTGCTACAGAGAACACTATGGAGTATTTTACCCTATTTACCACATAAATCTTTAGGGAACTTGTTTATTTCACTGTTCACTGTCTACAGTTGAAGTGGCCCAGCAATATTTGTTAGTTGGTACCAATACACTCACCTCAAACTTTTTTAGGTTTTTTTCTTTTGAAAAAAGCATCAAAAGGGGAAGTAATTTTTCATTACAGACTTCAATTCTACCCTGCATAACAAGCAAGGGCCCTTTGAAGCCTACCACAAGGTCATCTAAAGGCTTCATATCCTAGAAGTATCACTTGCTGTTGCTTGTGCATGCAGTCATCAAGTGGATCTTCCAGTGGACATTAGTCAGTCAGTTTTTACTTCACATTAACACATACATATCTTGTATGTGAGTCGAAGAGAAACTTAAAATGAGCAGGCAGTGTGTGCTTGCAGCCCAGAAAACCAACCGTATCCTGCGCTGCATCAAAAGAAGCGTGACCAGCAGGTCGAAGGAGGTGATCCTGCCCCTCTACTCTGCTCTCATGAGACCTCACTTGGAGTATTGTGTGCAGTTCTGGTGTCCTCAACATAAAAAGGACATGGAACTGTTGGAAAAGAAGGGCCACAAGGATAATCAGGGGACTGGAGCATCTCCCATATGAAGACAGGCTGAGAAAGTTGGGGCTGTTCAGCCTGGAGAACAGAAGACTGCGTGGAGACCTCATGGCAGCCTTCCAGTATCTGAAGGGGGCCTATAAGGATGCTAGAGAGTGACTCTTCCCTAGGGACTGTAGTGACAGGACAAGGGGTAATGTGTTAAAACTTAATCAGGGAAGTTTAGAGTGGATATAAGGAAGAAGTTCTTTACTGTGAAGGTGGTGAGGCACTGGAATGGGTTGCCCAGGGAAATCGTGAACGCTCCATCCCTGGCAGTGTTCAAAGCCAGGTTGGACAGAGCCTTGTGTGACATGGTTTAGCGTGAGGTGTCCCTGCCCATGGCAGGGGGATTGGAACTAGATGATCTTGAGGTCCTTCCCAACCCTAACTATTCTATGATTCTATGTCCTTTTAAGTAAGCAATCTACAGTTGCTTGTATCTTGTACAAGAGACAAGTCAAAAAGTTTTATTGAAAGTGTTTTCATTTTCCTCTTTCCAAGAAGCGATGAAGCTGAGTCAACCTGACTCCCAGGAAGAGCCCATCACTAGTCACAACAACAGGCTTTTGTTTTTAAGTGCTGCTTAAGACAGCACTAATTTTGGATTATTATAGAGTTAGTCTTGTATGAAGACAGTGTTTTTACTGCTGTAGACAGTAACAAGTACTACCATAAAGTATCTTTTACAACCTCTGCTTCTCCACAGAGGTCTCCAAAACCTCTGTTAGATTACTTTTCCCTTCTAGTTCTTGCTAATGTACTTTTTGTCTAAGGCATTTAATATGCGATTATTCTTTTTTTTGGTAGTCTAAGCACAGACAGATCTGCCCCACAGTCCTAATGTCTACTTACATTAAATATGACTAAATCTTAAAAGGACAAGCATCCTGCTGAGCCAAGGTCTCCAGCACTTTTTCATCCACTGGTACTACTCAAAGTGCTATTCAAATAAACATTTATTTCTTACCATACTAAGCTTCTTTTAAATTTTTTGATCTGGCTGCAAGACATAAAGGTTACATTAACACCTCCAAAACATCCAGAAGTGACTAGCTACTTGTGTTGGCTTATGCAATAACTAATGGAAAGGCAACATCAGCGTCTGCTGGACTATCAGCTTTCCACGACTTAGACTTCTGTTCCCCAGGTTTTAAATTTTGTTTACATTCATATGTAGTGTCAAGCCTTTCACAAAATTCAGTTCATCAGATATACAGTCATCTTACCTCTAGGCAATCATTAAATAGAAAGAGTGTGACCTGTTCTCCCCTGTCACAGAGGTCATCACCAAGTGCTACAGTTTCCAAACGCTGAACTAAGCTTCGGTGAGAGGACAAGAGATTTGCCTAAGTGATAGAAGCAAAAAGCTCATTAAGCATTTAGTTCAAGAGCTGGATTACTGCTTGCTTACAACTTAACACTGGAAATCTATTTAAACCAGCACCAGTGCATTTTAAACTCACATGCTTTTAAAGTAAAGGGAGCAAGCCAGTGCACAGTCATTTTAGAGGTCTAGCAGCTTCAGAGAAATTACTTACTGGACATCCATCAACTTCATAGACAACATCAAAGAACTGCCTCTGTGCCTCTGTTTTTCTTTTGTCTTCATTAATATGTCTGAGGAAAGCATATCATATTTAACTTCAGTATCAGGCAACAGCAAACGAATGCACTGTATTCAAAACATTCAAAAATAATGAAGCTAAACATTCAGAGCTCTAGTTTACACAGCAGAACCAGAAAACATAAAAAAAAACAACCACTCTTGCTCACTGACGTATTCAAATACCATATGCTAAGCACATAGGAAACTTCAGACCTATTCTTGTTATGTTATCACTAGTTGACACACCATAAAGTTAATACAGAATTCCCTTCCTTGCCCATAAGATTTTGGACTAGAGACTGACCCACTGCAGTTCTCTCTAGCCTGCATTTTAACCCTCCAAGTCAGGGCTGCAGCTCACAAAGAAGCAGATGCAAGAATAATTATAATTTAAAAGTAAATGTTGTTAAAAATTGAACAAACATTTACCCAACTAATGCAGGCAGTCTCCATGCTGGAGACATACACTATACTTCAAAAGAATTGAAATTTACAGTCTGAACAACTTCAGATTTAAGCTAATTAATTCATGGCATGGTGCCATGAATAGCTAATACAAGACCGGAGGAGAAACTAATCTTTCACCAATAGCATGTCTTTTCAGTAGACGTAGGCATAGAAGTAAGATTTAAAGACAAAACATGTCTTTTCTGGGGGGAATAGACAGAAATAAGAGCTGGAACAAAACAGAGAACTTGGGAGGTTCAGCTTCATGCTGAGGCATGGCGTCAGCAGAGGTTCAGGTAGAAGTGCTGTGTTACAATGCCACAGAGCTCTACCACAGAATGCCAGAGCAACAACAGCAGCCAAAGGGAGACTAAAGTACATGTACAACTATGCATATTTACACAGAGACTAAAGTTATGGCAACAACACACTAAGAGCAATTTAGAAGGAACAGAGAGATCTAGATGTATAACAGTATGTTTCATAGAATGAACATCACTTACGTCATCACTTCCTTTAATGATTCAATAGCTCTCTCTAGAGTTATTTTATCTGGGTTGTCTTCTGCTGTATGCTTCTTAATATCTATAATTAAGAAAAAATAAATGAAAACAAAAAATCCAAACAAACAAAAAAAACACCAAAAAAACACCACAAACAAAAAAAAAAAAAACACAACCATATATCCTTGAGTCCAAATAACCTTGATTAAGTGAGGAGGTAGACTGAACAGCAACTGTCCATGCCTCTCGGGGGGGGGGGAGGGAGGGGGGAAGGAGAACAACACACAGCAGAAAACCCACACAAAACACCTACAACACAAAACCAAACCTTGAGCTATTCAAAAATCAACAAGACTATGTGCTATTTTTGTTGAACTGCAGAGACAAGCACAGAAGTCTTTTTCTAACTGAAGCAAAGGGTGTTGGTGCAGGTTTTATTATTTTTATTATGTACTCATTATTACAGCAAACAGGTTATACCAGGTGGAACACATGAAGCTGTAAACCTTGTCAATATGAATTGCTTTCTAGTTTATGCAAGCTGCATTTGAATCTCGATTACGTTTGTATTTGAAGAGACAAAACTGTTGTCAGAGCAAACTTTTCGTCTACCTGTATCCTGCAAACAAATATATGAACAAGTGAAATTTAGCCAGAAGTATGCTTTCTTCAGTAATTGGTCTCATTAAGCGTGATTAACTCGAGAAAAGCAGTTACCAATTATGACCAAAAGCTGACATTACCTTAGTTTTAACACTTTCACAGACAAACTAATAATAAAAGAAAAAAAAAAGGAAAAAAATCACTAAATTACCATTTAGCAGTAGAGCAACACTAGGCAGCCTTTGAACAGGACGTATAAGGAGTTCAGCTAGACTTTGACGGCCACATTCAGGTTTAGCTTGATTTATCTGGGGGAAAGAGGAGAAAGGAAATAATTTTTTTTACACATACACACAGAATCCCAAACTAGGAGAAAAATTGTCTTCCTTGAAACTAGCATTGCAGTAAAAGTTCAAGGATCACTTACCATAAATACTCAGTCATTAATATATTGGGTTTAAAAAAAGAAAAATACATATTCAAATCTGCACAGTATTTATCATATTATTTATGCTCTCAATGTCTAGTTTTACATCATCTATATTATCAACCCCCAAAGTCTTTGTTGCTGATGCTAACGTGGCATGGGATGGGGGATGGCCTGTTCTCTTATTCATCCCCATCTTCTAGATATCAATACTTGGATATAATTGATGGTACCTCAGAAAACAGAAGCTCAACTCTTCCAAATCTAACTCAACAATGATTTCTCCACTATTGAGAGACTTGTTGGATACAGAGGAGTAACTAAAGCGATGCTGCTCTATTAATCAACTATAGACCTTTATCTGAAAAGCTCAAGAGTCTTAAGACTAATCTTCAAATAACTTTCTTTGAATATTACCATTAGATCTCCAATGTTACATTCCTATTCAGTAGTCACAGGAAGTTGAGGGATTCTACCTCCCTGGAACTTCACAGCTGCAAAAAGCTAGTTAAAAACTATTTCAGAAATACAAGTCTTTTAAACACAGAGAGGGGGACCAATAAAAAGCAGCAACTCTAGTTATCTTCACAGAAAAGACATATTTGTGAGAAAGTAAGCAGAACGCACTTTTTCCTGCAACAAGTGCACATAACTAACCTACTTTGAATGCTGTATACCAGAGGAAGAACTCAAACCTCTTAAGAAAAGTCTTACAAGAAGCTTGAGGGATGAAACTTCAATCCCTCCCTATTTCTGTCTCACCAAGAGATGTTCTCATTTCTCAAGACTTCCAAAATTCTATGTTTTTCCACCTACTGCATTAACTAGTTTACTTGGTAATGGTGTCCATGTTCTACCCAAAGACTTAGTTTCACAGCCACTTACCTTTAGGAAGGCATGAAACCTTGGCTTCTGTTTTTCACATCTAGTAATAGTCTCCTTACTCATTTCGAAGAAATTCACAAATGGAGGGTATGTTTTCAACAAGTCTTTTGACTGAAAGAAACAACTGTTACAGCTCTGCTTTACATATTACATAGCATTATACACATGTTCATATGCCCCAAGAGCTGTACAAAGCTGCTCAAAGGTACATTTCAATAAGATAGTGTTGTTAATCCATACGTGTTCACAGAACAAGTCAAGGCAGTTTTGCATGCCGGATGCTCAAGATTCAATGCTGCTGATTAAATGTAGACAGCTTTCAGAAACATTAATTACACGTGACAAGCTTAGAAGATGCTGAGCAGCTCAAGTGTAAGGCAGATTCTCACCTGGCAAGATGCTTTCAGTAAGAACTCTGAAAATTTCAGACAAATATTCTATCCAGTTACTGCAATCGCATTTAAAAGGCACTAAACCACCAGAAGCAATACCTTAGACTGAAAACTTTGGAATGCCAGACACTACTTGCCTCAAAATGGACCAGGTCAGCAAAAGCACAATACCTAGCAGATCACTTACATTAAAATGCATTACAGTCCCAGATCTAGCTTTCCTTTTCTGCACATTCCGTACTTGGGAAAACAAGGAGTCCTTATATATTTCAAGTCTTGAAAGAACAACACAAGAAGTTTCCATGGAAAGTTACTTCCCTAGTTATTTACTATTGATCAGAGGCAGCAGATAGTTAAGGCTACAGGAAGAGCACCTTTTAACGTCCGAGTAAAAGCGCATCCATAGTGTTGCAAATTACAGTTCTCAAACCATATCTATTTGGAGTTTTACCCCCTCATACAAGTGGACAGACTTTTAAACTTGACACAAATTACCTATACAGAGTACCTCATCAACTGAAAAGTCTAAACAGAAAATACAATGAATCAAGTTAGTGTTCTTTCTCACTCGGTAGTGCTTTGCTTTTATCTGCCAACTCCTATAAATGGATTGTTTGTAAGACAAGATAACAGCTCATAATAGCACCAATGCATAAACGAAAGAAACTGAAACTTACATATTTAAGAACGATATCTCCAATACTTTTGCTTTCAGTCCAATTCATCATAAGATCTTCCAGGTCTTCCTAGAATACATGCAGGGATAGGGGGGAGAAAATAAAATGAGAATGAACTGCATAAAGCTATAAAGATGGGTTCAGTGTTCTGCCAAACATATATAATTAGCTGTGTGTTTCCATGCTGACAAAACAGGCAATCCTAAAAGCTGTACAGTTTCAAATTAAGCCCCTACAGTCTACTGAGAGCTGAAAACAAGAGACCTCTGGTTTATTAAATATGTAGTTTTGAATCAATGCAAGCAGAACCTAGCCATGTTCAGCACTAGGCAACTCTGCAACAAGAGGACACTACTTTGTCCAACACACTACAAAACATATCCCACAGGATGATTTAAAAAAAAAGAAAAAATACACACAGAAGACTGTTGAACCAATTCTAATTAAGAGTGCACAACTAATACAGGACTCCTCTTAAGTCCATAAAATAGGATTGAAATAGAACTAGCATAGATTTCCCTCACTTGCTGCACCAGGGTGTCAAGGAAAGCAAGACCAAGCTGTTAAGCCTATATCAGCTTAACAAGGATCAAGCTTATTCACTGTCAGCTAGTAACAGGGACAGAAGGGCACACCTGAAGGTTCAGGTTTCACCGTGAGTGAAAAGGATTCACCATTAATATTTGTTGCTGCCACTTCTCATATTTTATTACACCAAAGATGAAGGGAAACATAACCCAAATACTATCTAAGCAACTTTGTCTACACTGCATGCTGCAGGTGAATCCTAGACACATGGACACGCGTACTCTCTACTTTCATCTCAATAGGCACATATCAATACCTATCATGATTAGGCCGCATCCCAACAGTTGGGGAAAAAAAAAACAAGGAAAAAAAAAGAAGAAAAAAAAAAGGCAAAAAACCCACACACCCAACCAACCCCCCCCCAAACTATATATTATATATAAAAACCCTCACTCAGTTACAACCAGTCTACAAGTCCCTCTATTTTAAAAGCCTACAGTGAAATGCAGACCAGAAAAGACATTTGCCATTATTTAAAGGAAATATTACAGCTTCATATTTGAGGAAGACTTGAATCACAGTCTATTGTGAGATCCAGAGATGGCTTCACAGCGCACTTGCAGTCCAGATTGAAATACAAAATAAAGACAGACTCAAGAAAACAATCTCACAGGAAATTCTAATCAGCTCTTATCAGTCCTTAGTACCAGCCTAGCTGCTTCAAAATTTGAATTGTGAGCCAGTTTCATGAACTGGTAGTTTCTGATAATTGGTTCAAAGCCATTTAAGGAAGGATTATTTTTTCTTCCTGAATGATAGTAGTCTCCTTATATGAAGATGTCTAAAGCCCAGGAAAATGCCGATTTTCATTTTGTTGGTTTTTGTGGGGTTTGGTTTTGTTTTGTTTGGTTTTGGTTTTATTTGTGGAGTTTTGTAGTTTGGTTTGGGTTTGTTGTATTTTTTTTTTTTTTTTTGGGGGGGTGCAGGGGGTTGTGATTTGCTCATTTTAGTTCCATGATTTTAGCTTTCCTTCCAAGAGTTCTTGCTTACTGCTTTAATAGAAACATGTATGTTATAAGTACTTCTGAGGTAGTAACATCTGATGCCACTGCCCCCTTTTGACTGGTTCTGTATCAGTTACAGAAAACCTCCTACAGGAAGAGGTACTAAAACAGAAAAGGAGAAGACAACTCATGAACAGAAGTATTAGTTACATGCACAATACTCAGACTTCAGATATTTATATGTAAGTGTTATAACTTAAAGTGTACTTTGGATTTGCACCTAATTCCACAGGTTGAACAGTAGGTAACAGCACGAGGATGAATCTACACCTATCCTGCCAATACAACTTGAAGCATGCAGAAAAGGTTCAAGGTCTGTATCAGTGCTTCCCCTGCAAGGGAGAAGTTGGAACTTGCCTTGATTTTAGTATGCACATCAAGAATATCTGGAATACTGCCAAATATGGTCTTAATCTCTTCCTGTGCAAGGATTGGTCCCCCAAGTTGTCCTTCCTTTTCCAACGGAACTTGAAATAACTGTTGGATTAGACAAAAAAAGTTAAAGCCCTCCTAACCACCACACATTGTATTAGACATAAGTTATGAAAGCAATAGTGTTTCCCCTTGAGATTATACTTTCCTGCAGTCATAGTCTTGAGATACTCCCATTTAGCAAAAGCAACTTATGGAGGAATTATGCCATCTCTATATTCACCATTATCTTAAAAATCCGAGTGATGGAGATCCTATTTTCCTGAAGTTCGGAATTTCCATACAAACTGCAATCCATTGCTTAGAAACTGTATTTTTCAACCTTTATTATTAATAGATAGTAAACATTTTCTTATGTCAGTAAATTACTTAAGATTGTAATCAATTTATTTAAAAGTAAAATTACACTGTTATCTTGTTTAAAACCTTTGATATACCCAAGCCCTCAAAAGCCTGAAGATCACAGGTTGAAAATAATCATTAATGCAAACACTAAGTGCCTACAATTGAGCAGTAATTGCTTTAAAAATCAGCTTACCTGAATGATTGTTGTTAGAATATCAACATAGTTACTTTCTGTCTGATACAATTCCTTTGCAACCTGCCATCTTGCAGACTGTTTTAGTGCAAGAGGAGTTGCATTTTTGGAAGGCCTTGCAGAAGATTTTGGTGTTTCTGATGAAGAGATTTGCAAAAGAAAGAAAGAGAGCTTATTATTAATAGAGTCCATAAGGAAAAACTCACCCTCAAAGATGGTGGGCTGGAGGGGGGAGGGCAGAAATAATAATTTTTAAGAAAGTTGTTTGTTTTCTGGTTGATTTTATTTTTTTAAAAAAGGGGTATTCTGTAGGTTATTCTATAATTAGCAGAGCTCTTTCTGAAAAAACTGCTTGCTTTACTATAGAACAGTAACATTATTCCTCAAAATTAATCTGAAACTAGTAAGCCATTTATGGGCAGGTCAATGATTTAACCCTATTATGTTTAATAGGAAGTGAGGATTAGGTGCTGAATATTATTTATACATATTCTATGTACAAAAGTGTTTTTCTACTTTCACTTTCCCATCAAAATGATTACCTTTAAGCTGCCTATCATACCTGCATTGAGTATGTAGCTCAAAGCCAGTTATTAAAATCAGTCTTTGCATGAAATACATACACTTCATCTCATGGGGAAGAGAGACACAAGAAAGTAATTTTTCTTCAGGCTACAGCCAAGATGGAACTGGAACAGTCCATTAATTTTAAATACTTGCTCATGTATCGGCCCTTAGGAAGCCTGTACTCACTTGTTTTGATGTCAAAGTTCATTACTGCCACAGTTACTATGAAACAAGTATCTTACCTGTAATTTTCGAAACAGCACATTTTCCTGAAACTGTCTGCTGATGTTGGCTTATAAGAAAATTCCACACAAAGGGTTACAAAGGCACTAGCATGAGCTAAGAAAGCTGGTCTTTGAGAGTAAGCTGATCTTTCCAGTTCCTTCTAAATTATCACTTACAGATTGTGCCTCACTGAAGTTTCTTATTTGACTTGCATACATGAGCCTTTTTAAAGCTGTAGTGACTCCAGATACCTCCTCTATATGATGGAACTGGAGACTATTTTTTTCTTTTTTTTTTTTAAAGTTCAGATATTAGCTTTTGACTTCTCCAAAATTTTGCACTTTCTCTCTTCCACAAGAGCTAGATGTGCAGAGATATTAAAAGATCTTTGGCAGTTATCTCAAAAACAGTTGGCGATTTAAATTCTTCAGAAGACATGACAGTTTTCTGGCACAAAGTGTTACCTCAACAGAATGTTTCAAAGACCTATGATTTGGCTTTGCAGCTCTTTTCCCTTTAAATCCTTTAGCAAAGAATCCTTGCCCTCCTTTCTCCAAGTATCCCAACTAAAGAGGTTTTTAGATGATTTACTCTTAACTACATCACTTATTTGCTGCAGATTTTCAGCAGAGTATTTGAAGCATCGTGGAGTAACGCTGTACTTCACACTTATCAGTTCCATATCTTTTCCTTGTTTTCCTTCAGATATGAATATGCTGTGATGACAAGAGGCAGCCTGGCCTCCGTCTGAACTTCTCACTCCAATTCTGCTTTTGACATGCTTCAAAAAGGCAAAAGCCTGGGATTATTTTGCAAATCTGTAGCAAAATCTGTAAAACTTCCCTAACACTTGTATGCAGAGAGCTCTTAAACATTGCAAGTGATTCTGAATGAAAGGATTTATCTCTACCTCCACCGGTAGTGCTTGACTCTGGAGTGTTAGAAATATCCAGCAAGGACCCAATCGAAAGTGAATGTTCAGCTGACGGGCGTTTCCGAGGAGGGAATGGCGACACATCTGTTTCTCTGGTCAGCTGTGCAAGAGTCTCTTTCAAACGGCGCCTTTTGCGATTGCTGTTTGGAGTATTCAGAGAAAGTAGTGACACAGACTTCTTGAGACCAGGACTCTCTGACTGTAGTAAAAGAAAGTTTAGTGTTTTCACTCACTGTATCCAGCTCAGTTCAGTACAAAAGCAAGTGAATTGTAGAGATCAGCACATAACATAACTATTCTTAGGGAAGCCAAAGGAAAACAAGTGAAGCTATTTTCCTGCTTCCCAAAGGTTGAACTTGCTTTTAGTCAAACAAAATACTAGCATGGCTGTCAGTTAAAAATAAATAAATAAATAAAATCAAAATTAGTGTTCTATACATAAAATTCAGAATGGATTCTCTAGTACTTAAATACTGCTTTGAAACATTTGATCTCTGGCCCAACACATACCATTGTGTATGGCAGTTTTACCACCAGATACACGCTGCACGTTACATGAGAGTGCAACATACCTTTTCAAATAAATACATGGACTCTCCAGCTCTGGCATCCATTTGAATGCTTCCCCAGAACCACTAAAGGGAAAAAAAAAAACCAAACAAAAAACAAAACAAAAAACAAAAACACATTAAGAACACACTGCAGCACTTCACCCAAAGTACATAGTAAGGCAGAGTTTGCATACTAAATACACTATTTTCTAGAATAAGCACGTTTGCATCTCACACATGGAGTACCATACAGCAATATTCTTTCAAGAATTTGCCAGTACTAACCTCTTGCTTTACAACATAAAGGTTTTTTAAAGGTTCAAATGGAAGATCTTTTACTGTACTTTCTTCAACCACTAAGTGCGTACACCTTTCATCACCAACTGGTAAATAGTGTCCTCCTAGATAAAAAAGGCAAGTTAGCAAGACCAAATATTATTATTGTTAGAAATTATAGATCACTTGATAGTTCTGTGGCACCTGTCATTAACAAGAGAAGACTCAAAAAGAGATGAACTCTTCAGTAACCTGACCAGTTTTGGGGCTTACGTAACATCCCAGCTAGTACTAGCAGTGGGCAGCTTTTAGGAGATAAAATATAATTCATAGTAGTAAAGTACACATTGAAAAGTCAGAGTTCACGGCATTCAGGAAGCATTTAAATCTGTCTGGCAACAAATGCAATATTATTCTGGAAAGCTTTTCTTGTTTCTTGGAAGAGCAAGCCAGGAACACTCACCCTAGAGACATTCACAAGCTAGGACCTGTGCATGCCACAATCTCGTGAGGGAAGAGAATTAAAAAAAACAAAAAAAAAAAAAAAAGAAGGAAAAGAAGGCAAGCCCAGACAACTTTAATCTACTTCAAGCCTGTGAGGAAGCCTTGCTGTTACAAGCTTGCTCCATTCGCATGTCTATAGTGCTGTCACATGCAACTTAAAATTATCTCCAGACTTGTATTGCTAATTTGCTACATCATTACTGCCAATGCAATTATTAATATTGTAACACACTACTGGAAATTGGAACACTTCCAATCAAGTGTTCTGACAGTGATGATTCATATCAAAGTTGTAAACATTGTAGATGCTTTCTGTGAATTATGCAAACATGCATAACCACAAAACTGGTTACAAAAATTGCCGCAGAACATACGTACTATGTAGCAAGTTTTCCAGTATATCTTCAAGCATCCTATAATTACTTCTTTTTCAATTGTATAGTTTCAATCTGCCTAGGAAGTTTGAAATCTTCAACAGCTACCAGAACTTATTCATATACCAACATCTAAAAATCAATTTACAGCTCTTCATGTTCAAGAGACTTCATTAAAATATTCACAGTCTAGTATTTCAACTTCAGTGAAGTATTTATCAGCTATAAACCCCAATCTTTCCACAGGGCAATTTTCATAAACAATAACCTTGCATTTCTGTCATTTCTTCCATGTTAGCTTTCTCATCATCAGAGAATCCAAGGAAACTTAACATGCAATCCTGGAAGGGAGGAACCTTGAACTGATTTCTAAAGTCATCATCAGCTGCACAGAAATCACTGAAAGGAGAAAAAAATAAGTTAATAATAAAAAAATTAAAAAAACACACACAAAAAGGTCACTAAATCAGTGCTACATCACTACTTAAACAAAAGCTCACAACACCAAAGGTGAACAGGATGCAAGGTTAAGGCTGAAGGCAAATAAACACATACATTTCATTCCTTTTCTCCCACGCCTTATAAATCCACTCTGCCTTCACAATAGGAGTGCCAAGACTCACAGCAATCTACAAAACAGGAGAAGCACAAGTTGTATCAAGGGTTTCCATTTAAGTCTTTCCCATGCCAAGAAAAATTCATAACCTTGCTTTTATCTTAAGACAGATACTGCAAAAAGTGAAAATATTCCTTCAAGAATCATGTCCAACTAACTCCCAAGAGTTAGAATGTATTAATTCTTCAGTGACTAGGAAATCAGATCAATAGTTATTTTGACACTTACTCCAAAGTGCACCATTGTTAGTCTCACGTCCTTTACCACTGACAAAATCACAAAGGAAAACCTCTGCTCCAGTGGAAAATCGGATCTTTTTTCTGCTTTTGATACTTTGAATCAAGACACACATCCACACATCCCAGTCTCCTTTTACCAAAGCGAAGGCAACTATTCCGAAAGGAACTTCCATGACTGTTTGAGAAAGATAGTAAAATTTCCCTACCTTTTCCCTTTGAGTTGATAGAAAGAAGCGTTTGAACAGAGTTAGAAAGTAGGTCTTCCAATTGGAAGACTAGAAAGACTAGGAAAAAAGCAACAGCCTGCTAATAATTCAAACAAGGGAGAGTCAAGGGACACGGGCATTGGTATATCGTATTCCATAGTACAAAAACCTACACATTTGTATATACTTGTCAACTGGACATACACGTTCTGAAGTATTCCCTTTTTTTTTTGACAACACCAAAACTCACATGCATTTATACATAAAGGAAGATTTGAACACTTACACATAAGAAGTAACAAATAATGTTTACACAAAATGCACAGAAATTGAGTACTAAAGTTTTCTGCAAGTTACCTTAACCTTTATTGTTTGGGCAGTCAAAAAAAGCAAGTATATTGATAAAAAAACTTGTTCATTGATGAGCAAGTATTTGTCAATCAGTACTTAAGTACTTAAGCATTTTGGTTATTTACTATACTTGCATATTTCAAAATCATAGCATTGGCAGGTTTTATTATTATTATTCTCCAACAGAGACAAAAAACATGTCAAAGATCCACACCATGAGACTAAGAACTCACCATTACAAGTTCTTGTTGTTAGTACAGGAAAAAAAAACAGCAGTTTACCAGCTGAAATATAATTTAGACTTAGTCTACAAGAACCAAATTGTGGAATTTTCCAAAAAGTACAAGAGTACATACTCTGAATTTGTCTCCATGTGTTGAGTTCGCCACCAGATGTGTAACTTTTGAGCTTAAGTCCCTGCGAATAATTCCACCCATATGGTGAACCAAGGTCACCAGCTTAACCTGAAAAATAATGATGAAATAAGTTTTCAGTATATCTTTTGAAATGCACAGTGCAGAGTGAGAGCGATACAAAAACAGTTTACAAAGCAAGCTAACAGGTTACACTCAATGTCTTTGTACTTAAAACAACTTGGTTTAACTTTATAAACCTTTTTTTTAAAGAGTTAATACAGCCTTGCTGTGTAACTTGAGGAAGACTACTCAAGCCACCAGTACTCTCATAATGATCATACGTAATGCCATTACCCTCTCATACACAATAGACTCGAAGCATGTTTTCTTCATTGATTTAGTCAGCTCTCTGAACAGGCAATTGCCAGAATTTACAATGCAATTTGTCCAGTTTGAATTAAGCAGATCAAACCTAATTATCCCTAACAGGGTAAAGCTTTTGTTTTGTTTGGTTTGGTGTTTTTCTGTTGGTTTTGGTTGGTTGGTTTTGGCGTTGTTTGGGTTTTTCTTTCCAAATGAAGACATGGAATCATATAGTTGACTCCCAGGTGTCACCTGCATCACTGAAATGCAAAAGTAAAGTGCTTGAGTATCAAATCACTTCATACTTAGACATGTCAAAACTGAAGTCCCGATAGCACATGTCCTGGGTTCAGCAGTAGCAGTCATGTTTTTTTTTCCTTTGTGGTAGCTGGTGCAGTGCTGTGTTTTGACTTCCAGCCTGAGAACAGTGTTGGTGAAGTCGATGTTTTCAGTTGTTGCTAAGTGATGTTTACCCTGACCAAGGACTTTGTGAGGCTCATGCTCTGCCAGGGAGGAGGGGAAGCCGGGAGGAAGCAGAGCGGGGCGCCTGACCCAGGCTAGCCAGGGAGGTATTCCATACCACAGGACGTCATGGCCGGGGTGGGGGGTGACTGGGAGTTACCCGGAAGGACACGGGCTTCCGGGTGGAACTCGTTTTCTTGGCCGGTGGTATCGTATTCTCTTCCCTTGTTATTTTCCCTTATCATTGTTGTAGTTGGTAGTAGCGGTGGTGATTTGTGTACATTGGTTGCTGGACTGTTCTTGTCTCAACCCGTGGGAGTTGCACTTTTTTCGATCCTCCTCCCCGTTCCTCCGGGAGTGGGGAAGGGGAGAACCCCGGTGCGGGGGGGGGACACGGACCTCGACTGTTGTCAGCTCGGCACCACTCACTGGGAGTGAGTGAACAAGTTACCTGACTGGGTTTAAACCACGACAACACGATAGCATGGCAGCAAGACAGCATGTCTGCAAATGTTCTGAACTGGACTACAAAGCTTTACTTCACCACACTACTAACTGTACAAGTAGGAGGACACTGTTTGGTAAACATAATCATATATCTAAGGCCTCAATCCACAAATCTTTAAGCCCTACTGAATCAAAGCTGCTTAATATCACTCAAAAAGTGACCAAAAATAGCATGGACAAAATTATTCTGAAAAGGAAGCAGTTTCGTTCCCATCCTCCAATATCACTGCCTTTGGACATGCAAAAAAGCAAAACAGCAAATAATTCATCCCCACACACAAGCTCTAGTAATGGTTAAACCCCTGAGATTGAACAGAAGATTATTTTGAAAATAAACTTAACATAGTTTTACCAATCCAAAGGAAAAAAATTGTCTTACTAATTCATCTTTCTTTCTGAATCCTGTAAAGCACAGTACCAAGTTCAACATACTTGCGCAGTACAGTGGACGACAGGAAAAGGGTAAGGGCTGAAAATAAGAAGTAATCATATTAGTCAAAAGCATATTGCTTCCATTGAAGTTTTAATATTATCTTTAATATAGTACTGTTGTTCCTAGCATTAAGATGCATCAGACACTAGCCCGAGTCTATGTACAGACTTTTCTGGGTCTCTACCATGGCAGGGGCATCAGAACTAAAGGATCTTTAAGGTCCCTTCCAACCCAAACCATTTTATGATTCTATGATTCAGTTATACCTCAGCTCCAGACCTGACATCATTATGACAAAGTAACTACAGCATCCCCAACTTCTACAGGTAATACTCCATCCTTTTTTCCTCTCCTCAGATCATCCTCTTTACGTGACAACCTCTGGAAATATAAAGCATCTGCTGGAGCATCATTTGTATGCTGCATTTCATAATGGCACAATCCCAATTAGTGGGTCAATGACAACCACAACTACTGCAGCAGCTGTAGCCTTCCTACTGTCTTCCTTTGCTTTCTTGCTACATGCAATATTCTAACACAATATAAGAAGCTTGCTTTTCTTAAACTCTCTTGCTAAAAATATTTATGATTGATTGGCAGAGCAAAATAGACTCCATTTTGAACACTTAAGATTTAGAACTCACTGCACCAGAGAACTACTCAGCTGATGTCAAAAGAAACACATACCTCTCCTTTTTGTGCACAGTGCAGTACTACTGGAGGTCCAATGACACGACAATCTGCTTTGCAGAGGTTGTTGAAGATAGAATCTTGAAAGTCGGATACAACAAAGATAGACTCAAATTCTGGGGTATCAGAATCTCCAAGTTCTTCTATTGTGTCTGTCTTTATGTAGGGCACTTTAATTTCCTTGATGTATAGGGATGAAGGGAAAAACATTATTCAGACAAAATACTTACATTAGTATCAAAATTCAACTGGTTTTTATTTTGCATCATTAGAAAAAGGTATGTTTCAGATTTCAACAAATTTGCTCTTAGCTTTTGTGAAGGCTGAGATGCCTTGCTCTCTAGCATAAGAATAGGTATGAACTGCATCTAAACAGAAGTCTTAAAGCAATTCCTGCTTCTGAAGAATAAGAATTCTGGTTACTTTAGTAGTTTAGGTATCAGTTCAGTTCACACTGATAATACAGTACTGGAAATATTTACAGAAAGAGAAAAAATAAACTAAACACAAAGAGAAATTAAATTTCAGACTGTCAGAACAGCTTAAAGTTCTTCTGGATGCTACTAAAAAGTAGTATACAGCTTGCAACAGGAAGCACTATGCTGCTTAAGACCTAAAGGACAGAAGTCAATTTTGTTCATTGCTTGATATTTTTAAAGGGATCTAAAAAATTTGCCTGTTCCAATTTCAATCAATAGTTCCAAATTTTATTTTGTAGGCTTTTCACATTAAGAAATGGAAAACCACTTCTTACTCTTAAGTTTAAATGCAGCTTTCAATTGAAAGAGAAGTCAATTAACCAATTATGAAGTCAGATCATAGCAAAAACTTATGTGCTGACTGAATAAAAGCATGCAGTTGAATGTCTCCATCAAATCTTCTATTCCCTGTTAGATAACACTAATTAAGAGCTGCAGATATTACTTCCATATTCAAGAAAGTTTGTAAAAGAAGTGCCAATTTTGATGAGCTTTAAGTGACACCATCAGAAACATTAGCATGTAATATGACCATTATGCCCAATTAATATAGTGTGCACATTTCAGCCCCAGTGAAGTACAACATGCTGCATGCAATCATGTGTGCTTAATTGCATGACATACCATATGAATAATACTTTTTATTAGTTTTTCTTCTGCTTTACCAGGACTAGTTTTCTTTATCTTTATAACTGGTACTTCCATTATCTTAATGGTCTGTGGAAGAGGAGAACTTTAGTACAGAACCAGACTGGTAACCAGAAGTCTAAAAGCATACCACCTCATATCAGATGATATGTTATCTTTTTATCTTAGACCCACATACCTCCAAGGCTTTCAGAAGCTCTTCACACTTCCCTGCTTCCTGAACCAAAACCACTCTTGTTTCTATTTGAGGCATTTCTTCTGTTTATAGAGACACAAAGGTAATATTCATATTTTAATACAAAAATACATGTTCAGTCTAAAGCAAGCAGCAATATATAAAAAATAAAGGCAGACTACATCCCTCCAAGATACCTTGTTTATCAGGAACAAGTCTGAAATTAAATGTTAGCTCAAGAAGTCTTTAATTAAGGCATACCTAACTGACCACAGAGATGAAACTTTCTAGCATATGGTGAAATGAGATTCTGGAACTTATGATGATTATGGCTTGACTTGGCAAACGAGGATTTGGGAAGGGCTTTACCCACGCTTTTTCAAGTGTGAGTAAACCCTTCAGGCCTGCGCAGCGGATTTTTTAGGTGAGGCAGTGTGCACAGAACTGGCCCCACACTTTACACCTAAGGTTTATCTGCCAGGGCCTAGCTAGCTTGGACGGTGACTGAAAGAGTCTGCAACTTATAACCAGTTACTTACAGTCAAAGCAAGAACATGCAAGAAGAGTTAGTGAAAGCAACAAAACAAACAAAAAAAAGTTAAAAAGAAAAACTGACTTAATGCTTCTAGCAGAATTAGATTCCAAGACTTGATGGAAAATAGACAGCTGGTATCTTTTTTAATTTCTGTGTTCCTGTCTGACAAGGTTCATTACTTCCTAGTAATTGCTCAGTTTCACCATGGAATATCAGAACTGAAGTTAGGTATCTTGTTCTTTTTCTCCATGTATTAATAAGTTTAGGAGAAGTGGACAAGTGTTGCCTCCATGTCATTTGCACCATAAAACTGCCACTGGATTTTGGTTACTGCATTGAAGGAAAAAGAAATGGTTTTGTTGGGTCTTAATTTGAAGATTTGCTCTAGAATGAACTTCAAGCTTAAGACTATTCGCCTCTCTAAGGTCTACCTGCACACAATACAGCAGTAGTTTCCAAACACTCAAAATATCACCTGCAATTACTCATTCCACAGAAGCATCAAATGGAACTAACAGCTTTCTATACATCAGCCAGAAGACCCATTTGATTTCATGGCTGTAACCCCAAAATTCTTATAACAAGATAGTGACAAATTAAGACAGTCCATACGTTAGTGAAAGGATACCAAACCAACACCATTTTGGCTACCCTACATTTAAGTCTAGAATTCAGCAAAGCACTTTCGGTTTTTCAAAACCACTACATATCTACAAAGTAATCAGTCATTGAAAAAACATAATAGTTTTAAAATAACCTTCTCCCATTACCTTCAACATTCAAAACAGATCCAAGAGATACATTCTCTTTTGAGCTTTCTCCAATTTTTGAATCAAGAACAGAAGAATCAGACAAGAGGCTCCTCCCAGTTTCAGACACAAGTATACTGTTGTCAGCCATGATTATGTCTTGCTTCTTTCTTCAACAGCTAGAAGACAGATAGACGTGCTAAGCTAAGTTACAGTTGCAAAAATCACAATAAGAGTTCTAGGACTAAAGCAGTGAGAAGTAATGTCAAACTTCTGAAAATAAAACATGTAGATGCTTATTAAACTCCCACTCACACTGATAGGGTAGTTCTGACAGAGTATTAGGAGTCATGCAGTTTTTAATAGAAAGGACTGACAACAAACCTGTTACAAAAATGATTCTGAACAGGCTGCTTACCACAGAAATAATTTATTTGCACAGAAAGCTGCAGAGGGTACTTCAACTTTGAGCAGCAGGGAAGCACTAACTCTAGTGTTCATTTTTAAAAAGTTTTATCACAAACACCAAGAAACTAAAAGCACTTATTTGCTTCACTGATAAAATATTATTACATCTGAGACCAAGATTAGCATTGAAGTGAAACATTAGCAGAATGCTAATTAGCAGGGTACACAAAACATCTTGCCATTTTTACTTTTCCCCTCCCCCCAGGTGTACTGGTTACATAAAAATGACCAGCCAGGGAGTAGAACCAGCAGCATTTAATAACAGAATCATAGAATGCTTTGGGATGGAAGAGACCTTAAAGACCATCTAGTCCTCTGCTACGGGCAGGGACACCTTCCACTAGGCCAGATTGCTCAAAGCCCCATGCAACCTGACCTTGAACACTTCCAGGGATTGGGTAGCCACAGCTTTGCTGGGTAAACAGTGCAAGTGTCTCACCACCCTCACTGTAAAGAGCTTCAAACACCTAATGTAAGCCTACCCTCTTTCAGGTTAAAGCCATTACCCCTTGTCCTATCACTACTTGCTCTTACATATTTTTTCTACTCAAAGGGAAGTTACTTTTCAGAAAAAGCACAAGTCTTCAAAATTCATAAGCATATATATATATATATATATGCATACCTGTCTGTACGATCTGGTCTATTGTCCTACACTAACTGTAATACAACAGAAGTAGCCATACATCATCATATAAAGAGGCCTTCTGTCTTTCCACAGGTAGAATATATCTGTGCTCTCCTTGCTCAAATGAACATAGTGGAAAGGCAGAATTCTTACTACTCTCATACCCAAATCTTGTACCAGAAAGTTTGTTCTAAAGCACCTGCCCACCATAAAGCACATTCTTTTGTGCACAAAACAAGAAACATACACTTCCTGTGACTCATCACTCACACAGATTTAAATATTTGCACAGAATTTATCTAGACTAGCCACTGTTTCTCAACTGCTGTAGTATAATAACCCTCTATCACTTTAACTGAAGTTGTTCTCCTCCTGACCGCAAGACTCTGCAGCCACTTAAATAACATATTGAAGCATTGTCTGAAAGACATGACACAGTAAAACCCGTAGAGAACAGCACATACTATTTTTCAAGTTGTGCAATGCTTGTCCATTTACATAGCAAAGTAAAAATCAGAAGAAAAAAAAAAAAAACATGGATGCTTTGGCACAACAGCAATGTAGAAAAGGGCTTATCTTCTAGAGTTCAGGAGATCATGTTTGAGACTCTTGGTCAGGCTTCCTATCTTCACAGTACATCAGGTAAGTTCCTAACTAGTGATGACCAATAAGTCAACACTACAAATCTATCATCATTCTAGGCATATTCAGTTATCAATATTGCCACCCTAGTTACAATTTTAATGTCATGCACAGCTATGCAGGCTCCATAGAATTAAGTTTCTCAGCAGTAAGTCCCAGTCACCCAGCTAGCTTATAGCAAAATTGCTTGAGACCTAGCAAGAGGACAACATAACTTTAACCGGAAAGTCTTCCTGGATCACCTGTCCAGAAGGTTATAAAGATATAATGGTATACCATTACCTCTTCTTTGGTAGTGAGGGTGGAGGGAAGCATAATCTTGGAAGACTCAAACCATATTGTTAATAATGATTACCACACAGGCAGTTACATGTAAAATCGGGGAAAATTAAAAAAAAAAAAAAAAAAAAAAAAAAGCACATCACACAAAATAAATCCCACATACTATTAAGGACACCATTAAATTTAAATCCTAGAGATTACTTTTTAAAAGTCTGAGACATCAATATAATTCCTGTCATGCTGCTGTTGTCATACCTAATAGCACATACATGAACTTACAGAGCACTTCCTAGTGTATCTGGGAGAAGCCCATACTGCAGGCTGGACATTCATTTTCTTTCTAGCTTTTCCAAATTATTTATTCATTTATGAGATCCCACTCTGGCTGTTTTTTTTAAAAACATTCCCTGTTTTAATGGTCACGTGTTGATAGCTTAGTATTAGCCACTAGACTTAGACACTGAACGTGCCAACACAGAGAAGATGTGGACATAACAGTTTCCCCTCACACAGAAAAGAACCAAAGCCAAACCGCCATTATTACAGCATTCAAGCAGATCTGAATGCCCTTACAGCATTACACTTAAAAATGACCTCCCAGCAGCTTGTGGAAATGTAGGGATTTCAACGCGAGGAGAACACATGTAAAAGCTTCCCATGCTGCCCATTCCTTCCGGAGGAACCATCCAAGAGGGTGATCAGGCAGCACTGCGAGGAGGTGGACGTGATACCACCAAGTGCTCTCATCTCAGGAGCTAGCAGGTGCCCGCGGGCCAGGGCCTCCGCTCTGCCCAGAAAAGATCACAGCGACCTCCGCAGGGTTCGGAGCGGCGCTGCCCCGTGGCCCCCGTTCTCACGGGTGCCCCAGGCACAGCCCCAGGCCTACCTTGGCCGCCGCACCTTCCCCAGCGCAACCGCACCCTCCGCTATCCTCCACGAGCTCGGCCACCCAGCTCCGCGTCCCTACGCCACACCCGCCCGATACCGCCGCCACCGCCAGGCCCCACTGTCCCCTCACCGCCAATACCGATAACCGCAAAAACAACCACCGCCATGAGCCACCGCCACCAACAATTCAAAAAGCGAACCGCCGCACTAAGTGCGCCACGCATTGGCTGCCAGTCCCACCGCCCCTCTGTACGTCACCACCTCATTCGCCATCTCTCCGAGTTGTCCCGCCTCCTCCCCTCCTTTTTTGGACAGAGCTTCTGTCCTTCCCTCTCGGATTGGGTGCTATTCTTGCCACTCATGCCTGAGAGGTCTCCCATTGGCGGTGGGAAGTTTCCTGGCAGACTACCGGGCCTTGTTGACAGCAGGTTGTTGAATGGGCGAGGGATGTTTTATGCTGATTGGCTGTCGGGGGGTTTCGAACGCTTCCAACGACCGCGGCGGAGAGGCCCGGATGGGGCGGTAGCGGGCAGTAGTGTCCGCTGCCGATCCGAGGCGCTGCCGGGTGATGTCACTCTGTGGCCGCATGGAGATAGAGGTTAGCAGCCTGCAGCGTGTGCAGGAGCGCTCGTGCCGCGGCCCGGCCCGGCTCCCTTTAGCCTGCCGCGCCTCCCCGTCGCAGCTCCCCTCACCGTGTCCTGCCCCAGCTGTCATGTCGTGTGCTCTTCCGGAGAGCACAGCGCATCCAGCTGCCCTTCACCCACCTATTGACGTTATGCAAAAGAAGGACAAACAGTTACTGTGCCTGTTATGAAATATATTAATGCTTTTAATAAGTGCTGCCTTGCCGAAGGTATTAGCGTGCATATATTACGCTGAGTTTCACAATAATCATAGGAAACGAGGGAAGAGAGCTGACAGGAGAAAATAACAGGTCAAGGTGAAACTTAACCAGCTGACTCAAGATCACCAACCACAAAACAGGTTAATTATAGCAAATTCTTTACCATCCTTTTTAATTTTCTCTAATACTAAAACCTACCAATCTGGAAAGGAATTCTTTCATAGGGGCTCAAGCATCTCTGAAACCTGATTTAGCATTACATTTCACTGGCTCAATGTAAAAAGAATGAGATATATTTTCTATTTCTACAATTTTCTATCTTATGCTAAATTATATGCCAAATTGAGTTCTTAGATCATACTAATTTTGATACCATATCCTAATACTTATATATAACTTAGGATATATAACTATATCCTAAAATACAGGGCTTTATTAGTTCAGGCATTTTCATGACTGATGCAGCAGCTGTGAGAATCAAATGACTTTATGATTTGGAAGAAAAAACAGGAAAAAAACAGAAGTTGACAATAGGTGCTGTTTATGTGAATAAAGATTTGCTGGTGAGGTACTATTAGAATCATAGAATCGTAGAATAGTTCAGGTTGGAAAGGACGTCAAGATTATCTAGTTCCAACCCCCCTGACATGGGCAGGGACACTTCACACTAAACCATGTCACCCAAGGCTCTGTCCAGCTTGGCTTTGAACACCGCCAGGGATGGAGCATTCACAGCTTCCGTGGGCAACCCATTCCAGTGCCTCACCACCCTAACAGGAAAGAACTTCTTCCTTATATCCCATCTAAACTTCCCCTGTTTAAGTTTTAACCCATTACCCCTTGTCCTGTCACTACAGTCCCTAATGAAGAGTCCATCCCCAGCATCCCTATAGGCCCCCTTCAGATACTGGAAGGCTGCTATGCAGTCTCCATGCAGCCTTCTCTTCTCCAGGCTGAACAGCCCCAACTTTCTCAGCCTGTCTTCATACGGGAGGTGCTCCAGTCCACTGATCATCCTCATAGCCCTCCTCTGGACTTGTTCCAACAATTCCATGTCTTTTTTATGTTGAGGACACCAGAACTGCACACAATACTCCAGGTGAGGTCTCACGAGAGCAGAGTAGAGGGGCAGGATCACCTCCTTCGACCTGCTGGTCACACTCCTTTTCATGCAGCCCAGGATACGGTTGGCTTTCTGGGCTGTGAGCACACACTGAAGGCGGCTCATGTTAAGTTTCTCATCAACCAACACCCCCAAGTTCTTTTCCACAGGACTGTTATACTGAGGATAATATTATCCTCAGGATCCTATTAGGACTATTTTCCTGAGGAAAGTATTTCAAAATAACAGCTTGGGAAACAAGGAGGTCAGTTCAGTTTTGACACTTGAGGCAGCCAATTTTTACACAGTCCCACAATTATGTTATTTCATATAGAGAATTGCAACAATGACCTACAGTCAAAATACAGCCTAACCCAAGGTCCTACTGTCACTCTGAAGTACCGGTTTGGGCCAGGATTTTGCGATGCCAGGCCATGCTAACCTGCACTGGCTTTCCCCCTGTTCTTTCTTCACACTGTTACAAAGTCCTTTTCAGCGAGGTCTTAGGTTTCCTTCATGCCCTGAACCAGCGATCAAGTTTCTCCTGGTTTTGGAACAAGTTCTGCAGTCTTGGAGTCAATGTTGTTTCTGCAATATAGCTTCTGGAAAAGCTATTGGTGCTTGCACATTAATTTCCGCTTACTCTCTACATCCTCAAAAAAGCCACATAAAATGTTGTGCCTGCAAAGATAGGAGAAGTATGTTTACTGGAGGTGAGGATTAACAGCTGATATATGCATCATTTCTCAGTTAAAGTTTTAAAAGAATATAGGGATACCTAAACGTTCATTATATAAATACAGGTTCACTATGTATATGAAGAGTGACTTGGACATTAACAATTTCTTAAATACACTTGAAAATTAGAATTACAATCTCATAAAGCAACTAGGGTGTTTTCATGAACCATTGTAAGCTATCCCTCCTGGGACTGACAGAACTTAGACAAACTTTCAGTAGTAATCACTTAAGAAAAGTGAGTAAGATTTTTTTAAATCAGGTGCATTTATCATAGAATCATAGAATAGTTTGGGCTGGAAGGGACCTTAAAGCTCATCTGGTTCCACCTCCCCCCCGCAACAGGCAGGGACACCTTCCACTAGACCAGATTGCTCAAAGCCCCATCCAGCCTGGCCTTGAACACTGCCAGGGATGGGGCAGCCACATCTTCTCTGGGCAACCTGTGCCAGTGTCTCAGCACTCTCACAGGGAAAATCTTTTTTATTGTGTTTAAACTAAATCTCCCCTCTGTCAGTTTAAAGCCATTTATTCTCACTAGAGTTTAGATTAAGAGTGATGATGAAAATAATTACTATTATTTGTATGTCTGATGTTTAAAAATCAAAGTGCTTTTTTAAAAGAAGGCTCTGAAATGGAGAAACCTATTGGCTTTTTTTGTGTGTAAAATGTAACGTGCAGTTGAAACTCACTGTTCCTTCCAATTACCTAGACATCAGTAATCCAGGAATATAACATTCATTTACAGTTAGTTTCCTCTCCCACAGGGAGAAAGTTCCAGGAGATTCAATCATTATATGAATCCCAGCACATCCACTTTGTGGGAGCAGGTATTTCACACTTTGTGGAAGATAGACAATGAGGCCACATCAAAAGAGCTGATGGAACCTGGAGAGGCCTGAAGGAGACCTCATTGCCCTGCATTGTCTCTGGAAGGTGGCTGTCCAGCAACTACTCAGTGGCTTCAGACTGTGAGTTTATGTAGATAAATTGCTTGTCCCCTTGATAGCTTGCATTTTGGGGTTTAATTTATTTTTCGCAGATCAACAGTTTTATTTTTTCAACTGACTTCTTTGTAAGTGCCTAGGAAGCAAAACCAAACCAAACCAAACCACCCCACACACACACAAAAAGCCCACCTCAAAACAGATTCCTCAAAGACATACTGATTCAGTTTAGCCAGAGCAACAGCTTTCAAAATTTGAGCAAGGGGGAATATCAAGCATGGGGGTTAGTAGAAGCATGAGAAACCCCAGAAAAATTCCATTCAGCCTTTTTATGTCTGTTTCAAGGAGATAAGTAGATGAGAGAGGAGTTGGACAAGCCCCAGTTTTGCTGGAGCTTTGGGAGCAATGATTTTGATGGAAGAGACAGGTACAAATTATTACACTCAGGGATCCTGGGTGTGGACTTGGGAAAGCAAAGTAATGGGAGTTTGCTAAGCAAAGGGTGCAGGGGAGCAGGATGCAAGGTAACACAGAACATGGGAGCACAAAATGACACAGAAATGGGAGATTCGGTATAAAAAGCTGGAGGCCTCAGTAATCTCATAGTGTGGCTTTCTTGACAATTCTTGTTTCCAAGCTGCCCTTTCACAATCATAGTCTGCCCAAAACTGACTGAAAATTACAGAAACTCCATCTGCTGTCGTTATGAAAACAGGGTAAAGATGCATGAGTCTTATTTCCTCACAAATTCCAGAAACTTGCTACTGTGACCTTTAGAATCAGTGAGGTTTTATTTCAGTTCTGGTAAAGCTGGCTTAAAAGCTGACCTTTTACTTCTTAGAAACATATTTTTCTTTTATTACCTTTTCATATCAGTTTTTAAAGGAAACTTGTCCTTTCTAGAACACTATTTACATTTCTATGTGACTTTTTAGTATAATGAGTTCACTTTTAAAAGCAATGTTATTGTTAAAGTCATATCGTTCATTCTTTTTTCCACATTAGGTTCATAATGCATGTGAACCTGGCTATTTAAATATTTTATTTTGTTGAAGATGGGACCGTGACTAAGCATTAAGTAGTCCTTTGTGTCAAGGCTGAACTCTATAGTGCTTTTATTTCCTGTATGTTGGTGATGAGAAAGACCTATTTAGAAAATTTATGTACAAGAAATATTCCCATGTTAAACCAAAATCTGTTACTGACCAGGGTAGAAAAATAAAAAATAAATTCCCAGTCCAGAATAAAGTTACAAAAATCTCCTTTTTGGAATTGTTTTGTGATGTGTGAAATGGGGAACTATTCCTTCAGCTAAAATAAGTGTGTCCCTAGAAACACTGGATCTGGAATTCCCCAGGGTTGACTTGATCCTTTTTACAGCCTTCATCCCACATTCACAGCCTCTGGGCTCTGCAGAAGGGCAAACTTTGCCCGGACACTGATATTCCCATTCTCTGTGGGTGAGGAGTTGCAACTGGACATCTTCTGGTGTTACAACCCCTGAATATGGGAACTGGTGGGGATTTTGCTCATGGACCAAGCTCGTTGCAGTCCGATGTGCCACGCAGAACCACACTGAGATGCTTAGGTCGAAAGTGGGCAACAGGACCCAGGGCCTGCGTGAGGGAGGGGCAGAGTGGGACACTCCGGGTTTGGGTGGCCATTGATGGCCCAGCGCACGCTGCAGGAGCCCACTCAGCCCACGGCCGCGGCAGGGCAGCCTCGTGTGGACCGGCGGGGAGACGCCAGCCCGGCGACGCCAGGCCCAGGCCCAGACCCTTCCCCCGGGCGACCCCGGCCGCACGGGGGCAGCCTCCGGCAGCCGTGTGGACCGCGGGCAGCCAGGCGCCTGCCTCGGGGGTGGTGGCTGCCCAGTACCTCGCCGGGCGGCGCAGCCAGCTGCTCGGAGCGGCCTCTTCGGCGGAGAAGAGGCGGGGTGGCGCTGCGGGAGCGCCCAGGCTAGCCGCCGACCAGGCCGCCGCCTGCCAGAGCTGGCACACAGCTGGCGGGGACGGAAGAGCTAGGACTTCCTCCGAGAGAGGCAGGCCCTGGGGCGGTGTGCGCCCTGCGGACAGCCGCGGCGAAGCCCCGCGCACCGCGGCGGAGGCGGTCGCGATGCGGTCCGCCTGGGTGCTGTTGGCGGCGCTGGCCGCCCTGGCTGCCTACTACGTGTACCTGCCGCTGCCCGGCACCGTGTCGGACCCCTGGAAGCTGATGCTGCTGGATGCCACTTTTCGGGTAGTGCAGCAGACGGTAAGAGCTGCACCGGTCCCGCCAGCACTACGGCCCCGGAGGGAAGGGCAGACATATCCCTCCCTCCCTCCCACCCTCCATGCAGCGGGCTCGGTTCTCGCGCCAGTGCCGGAGGTGGCTGGAAGCGGCGGCTGCGCCCGCGGGTTTTGATGTCAGCCCGGGCGGAGCACGCCTCGGGCACCGGAGAGCCGGAGCGGGGTCCTCCGCGGCGGGGAGGGCCCCGGCTGGAGAGCCGTGCGGTGGGCAGAGTCTTGGGGTTGAAGCCGAGGAGGGGGGAGCCGCCAGCATCGGTGACATCCGCGGCAGGCGAGAGCCGGGGCTGGTCGACGCTGTAACGGGTGTTACTGCATGGGATGGGCTTCGAGCTGAAGGCAGCGGGCAGCTCAGGGGAGGGTCGCCCTGTGCCGCTCGTGGTTTCGCCGTGGTTAGAACATCAAGCGTGTGCATTGCCTCAACAGAGAAGGCTCCGGGAAGATCTCATAGCAGCCTTCCAGTACCTAAAGAGGGTCTACAAGAAAGCTGGAGAGGGAATACTTACAAGGGCATGTGGGGATAGGACAAGGGAGAATGGCTTTAAGCTTAAAAGAGGATAGATTTAGATTAGATATTAGGAAGAAGTTCTTTACTGTGAGGGTGGTGAGGCACTGGAACAGGGAAGCTCTTTCAGATACTAAACTGCCTTGATCTGGAATCTTATTACTGAACACAACAAACGGTGGGTTTTGGTTTGTTTTCTTTTTTTTTTTTTTTTGCTTGCTTGTTTGGGTTGTTGAGATTTTTTTAATTTCTTACCAGCAGTTCAGTTTACTAAATTTGTTATGAAATGTACAAAACCCAGTACTCTGAGTGGATGAGAACATCAGCATATTCAAAAAAGATTGAGTTAGTGAACAGAGGGCCCGTAAATGGATACCAAAAGGATTAGGTGGAAATGTACCTTCTATGTTCCTAATGCAATAATTGTGGATGCTGGGAAGCATGTGGAGAGTGGACCACACATTGTCCAGACTTGTATATTCTGCCTCAATAACTTCTCTGGTTGTCACTGTTGGAGACAGAGTCCGGGACTAGAAAGACCACTCATCTTCTCATGGTCCAAATGTATCACTGAATCAATGCATTATCTTTAGGATGAAATAATTAAACCTGTTTGCTTGTACAAGATAAAACCTGTTTGCTTGCATACCTTCCCATATATCTGCTATGAAAATTATGCAGATATGGCCTACAACAGCTTCATTCATCAGTAAAATCTATGGCTTGACTTTCACTTCGTCCATGTTTTTAACTCAACTAACTGAATAACAAGCACTAAGCTTGACCAAATTCATTGATAAGTATGGATAGAAGAGGCATGATGCCCCCAAAGCATGCTGTCTGTAAAACTTCCTCTCACAGCTCATCCAAGAGCACCTAAATCAAGGCTATAACCTCTAGCTGAAGGAGACCTATGTTTAGAAGTATCATATGACTGACTAGGTATATTGCCATTGGCGTATGTAGACATTCAGTTTTTTTATGTGATATGTTGGCATCATCAGATGAATTCAGGTGCCTCTAGCTTGGAGGCTGGTATCTGTTTTGGGATATTCTAGAGGTTATAATCCCAAGAGGATCTAGCAGAACAAAGCCTGACAGGTGGCAGCTGGAGGTAGCTGGCAAGCAGGTCTGAGGTGCCCACATCTGTTCCGGCATTCTGGGGTGGGGAAGTTTGTGTTAGGGGAAAGTGGCAATTTTTTAGTTGTTTACATATCTGGCCTAAGAAATACATAGTTCTATAGTACCAAACAAGTAACAGTTTCTGTAATGCGGCTTACAAAGCAACTGAAGGAACAATTGAGTTTTACACAGAGAAGCGTAACAGAAGTGAGGCATTAGCGGTGCCCTAAATCACACAACAGAGAGAAAGAGAAGGTGCTTTCCAAGTGTTGAAAAGCCTTTCCAACGCTGAAGGACAGCACAAAGTCAGCAATAAATGACTGCCATTAAGAAGGAATTGTGTGAACTGCAGCTAAGGTTGTAAAAATTAAGCTTGGTTATTTTGTTATTAGACAACTTCTGTCTGTGTATAGAAATTAAAGTGTATGTGCTTTAGCAGAGCTCAGCTTCCCCTTTCTTCATCTACAGCTATTGCCAGACCAAATGGTTTAACATTTCTCTAAATGTGACCATTGAACTTTCACCCACTTCTGAATGTATTTTCAGCTTGCTATTTATTACTTTCCTTTGTAGGTTTGATAGCAGGCAGAAGTACATTTCTGTTTTTAAAATCTCTGAAATGTACTGTAATCCTTTTTTGCCAAGAGTATGAAACAAACTTCATGTGCTTCAAATACAATTGATTGTCTTTTGCTTATTTTGAAATAGATTTGTGAAGACTGACTATTAAGCATGACAGTTTCTTGAATAGAGATATGTGTTTGTTTTCTCAGTGCACTAATAATCACTAGCAATAAAACATAATAAGGCTGTCATTGGCTTTCAGCATACTAATTATAAGGGGTTTGTATTTCTATACAAAGTTTTTTCCCAGTCAGCTACAAATGTTTTTTACAAGCTTGGGACTGACTCAGTGTCCTGGCTCAGCAGGAGACACTTCAACAAATGTTCAAGTACAATTACATGGTTAAAAAAATGCATAATGCTTATAGGGCAGTTTCTGTAAGTCGGTTTCAAAATGCACTACAGAAGGGGACCAATATTGTTATCCAAATGTTAAACTGGGGGGACAGAGATAGGATGAGATGGAGTGCCAAATCTCAAAAATTCCCATGGGGAAGATGTAAACTGAGCTGGGTTTTCAGGGCCTTGTTCCTATGCCCTCTTTAATGTCCTGTGCTTCCCCAGTCTGAAAACAGAGAAACTTGGACTTTAATAATATTAATGAATTGATGTGAAAGTGCTTAACTGAGAATGAGAGCAATTTGTCCCTCTCACATGCCTCAAAATGGGACATGGTAACATGTTAACAGAAAACTGTGATATAACACCATTTTAGATCAGAAATTAAAAACTGCCTGTGTATGTATTTATACAGGTGTGTTAGACTTGGCTTCACTGAAATTTAGACTACCACATAAAATGGGATTGAGCTGTAGATTAAACCGTAGCTATTTGTTTTATTTGGTGTCTGTCAAAAAGTGTCTAAAGCAACATTTTGTAATTCTGCTGTTAACAGCGGGATTGATACAAGCATTTTTCACTTCTTCCTCTAACTGCTCTCCCTTATTGCAGTAAAGAGAGCAGTGTATGTTTATTTAATAAGCCCTTTGAAAAAGGTTATTTCTGAACACCTACTGTCATGACACTTGGTGTTCTGGTGCATGGCAAGGAAGAAGGGATTTTTTTAACTGGGACAGCTGTTAGCAGAGGTTTTGAAGGACAGATTGGTTGGCCTGGAGGCCATCAGATAGACGTACATGGAAGAAGGTAGGCTACCATACAGGGGAGAAAACTATCCTTGTGTTTGTCCTCATCAGCCATTCCTTCATGCTTCTCCACCACTAGCTATCAGAATTAAAACTAGGGCATGGGACATCAACATTCAGGATTACAGAGAACAGTAATTAGTTTGTTCTAACATTTTGACATTTCTCTACCCATATATTTCAGAGTATGTGACTTATGGACAGATGTAAATCCAAGTTGCAGCCAGTCAAGTAAATAGTTGATATTTTTACATGCAAGAACAGGCCTTGGACTTGGTTTATAGTAAACCAAGTTGTTAGTTGTGGCAGGTGGGTCTCAAGGCAGTGGTACCTGAGCAGAAAATGAGCCACACTGGAAATCCTATTTGCAGTAACAGATAACTTTTGTCTCTATCTAGTATAAAAGCAGATCATCATGGGTGAATAGGTATATGCACAAAACCTTACATTAACATTCAGTCTCGTTTCTGCTTCTAATTAATAAACTGTAAAACAGTTGTTTTCAGTTCTGAAGGAAATTCATCAAACTAAGAGCACTTGTCTTTGAGGGCTGTCTTTCTGTCTTTATATAGCAGTGTTAAAACCACATACTCTTTACTGGGTGATAATTCACCTGCCTTAAGAAATGATTCTATAAAATAAAATAGACATCCACCTTTAAACAGGATAAACTGCCTGAAATGCACACAAAACAATGTTCTGCACACAGCTAAGTGGGGAAATGATCCTGTTTATTTTTCACTAATCTGTTATTGACTACAGATAATTGTAATTGGCATGTTGGAATGCGTTTTGCAAAGTGATTCCAGAACTGATGATAGTGTCTGCATCTTTTAAGCTAGGAAGTTTAGTCTTTAGACAGTTCAATTGCCCAGTTCTGGCACTGTTACTCATTTGAGTCATGAGTGAGATTTGGCTTATCCCTGAGTAGTGTTATGTGAAAAAGGAGCCTTAGCTGTGTGCTTAATTCCTGGTCTTGACGAGGTCTGAAAGCTCACTGCAGGACCTTGGGCCTGACCAGCTGTGAAAGCAGCAGAGGAAGCAGCTGATGCTTTCAGTTTGGCTTTAGAGGCTCACTGCCTGTGTGTGCTGTCTGAATGTGACCTGTTGCAATAATTTCATGGCCAAAGGTCAGAGATACGAGCAAGACATTGTCAGCTATGGAAGTCATACAAGGACAAAGAATCCCAATGTGCCGAGTACTGTTAGGGGTTAGACATTAGCAATAGAAAAACTTTACGTAATTTTTTTTTTTGGAATACAGAACACATGACTAATATGGAGTACAAGTCCATGAGAGAGGTAAGCATCATAGCAATGAGCCTTTACGATTCTTCATGAAATTACCAGCTGAGGAGCAAATAGAAGAATCCTAACAGTTTAGGGACTGATACTGGTGAGTAAAGATGAAGTAATGTTGGCTGTCTAGAGCAGTATTTTGTCTGCTTTTTATCAACAACCCTGACTCTTTTCTCCATTTATTGAAGACGTTCTCCTACATCAGTTAAATATTTAAAGATCTGGCAGCCCTCTCCAAAGAATACACCAGGAAGAAAGTGGCAGTCTTGAACAGTTTAGTCTATAAGGGGTCCCTGGGTTGTCCTTACCTGAAAACCCCTGCTATGGGGATGTCCTGGTAAAACAGGAGGAGGTTGGGGCTGTAGTGTTTTCTTTGCCTGACTTGTTGGAGAGCTGGGAAGCATTACAATGTGAGTATAAATCAGACTGCTGCCAAGGCAGCTATGGATCACAGGGAGCCAGCGGCCCCAAAATGAAAAGCTGCAATGGGAAATGAGCAATAGTTTGTCATTAGGTCTAACTGTACGATGTCCACAGGTGTTATTTGCTGAATTGGCTCAAACACCAGCAAAATACTCACATCCGCCTCACCAGCCTGTCCAGCCTTCCTCTCCTGGGGTCCTCGTGCTCACCCATCCATCCCTGCCTCACTTCCCAGCAGCTGAGCTCTCTCTCCATGTGTGTCAGCCCGTTAGTCAGTCCAGCCCATAATGCTGTGAGGTTCACTGGGCACATTTCCCCAGAGTTACCTATTCAGAAATCAAAAATGTTTATTCAGACAGATGCATAAAACCAGTTGTTACCTGGGAAAACTTGCAGCTGTGACCCATAGCGAGTGATGTGCCTGTGGTTGGGCTAATTGCCCACAGGGCTTACATCTTTATACTATCTCCTCTTTCCTGTGAGTTTGCCTTTTTTTCTGTAGTCTCTTAATTTCCCCCTTGTCCTTTTGATTTCTCTCCCTTTTCACTAGCTTTTATTATTACAGCACTGTTTTCTCTCCCTTTTCACCAGAGAATGTCACTGTATCTTCTGTTCCACATGCACACACACCCACAATTCCCAGATATATTTAAGTGCTGTTTGATAATCTGCAAGAGTCCTGCATGTTCTCACAAGAAGGGTGGTAAAAATTGCAAATACCAGCAAAGATCAAACAAATTATTGTTCACATGACATGACCAGGTACAGTTTAATCATGGATTTAAAGCAATCCAATTGTGGACTGCTTCCAGACGGCCCTGGCCCATCCGTTCCCCACACCCTCTTTCCTGCCTTATGTTATCAATAAGATGGTGACCTGGCTCAAGTTTGATACGGTTTCTCTGTTTTTGCTGGGTTCCCACTGAGCCGGTGCAGCAAGGTCAAGCTCTAGGGTATTGTGTTAGTTAATGTCAGGACAAGAAAGGTGCCAGGGAAGCACAGTGAACAAGGTGGGCAGGTCCGCCCTTCAGGTGGCAATGTAGTCCTGGAAGAGGGTTCTAACGCCCCCATGCTATGGGCAGGCACACCTTCCACCAGGTTGCTCAAAGCCCCGTCCAAACTGGCCTTGAACACTGCCGTGGATGGTGCAGCCACAGCTTTTATGAGCAAATGGTGCAAGTGCCTCACCACTCCCATAGTGAAGATGATAGTTCACCCTCATAGTGAAATGCATCTTCCTCTACCAGTGGCTATATTGCAGAATGATAAGGTACTATATGTCTATTTTAAATATTTATTTATAGAGAAAAAAAGAATTTTGTTTGTAAGAACTTTGGACAAGACTAGCTCATTGCCAGCAAAAAAGGCAATCCTGGTGCCTTATAAATGACATCCAAATAGGCTGATTAGATAGATACACTTACAAAGAATCTGCCTGGCACACGCTTGGCAAAAAAAACCCACGCCTATGCCTAGAAAAACAAAACCAAAACAAAAAATCAGGGTAGTTGCTTTTTTGCCTAGCTCTAGAAACTATCTCTTTCAGGTTTTTGGATTCTTGGAAAGAGTGGTCCTTGGAAACCAAGGACTTGGATTCCAAGTGGATCCTTGGATAGAGGGGAAAAAATAGGCATGAAAGCATATGGTAACCTGCAGGTGGCCATGGTGCTCTGCAGTTTAAAGAACAGAGCAAAATACTTCTTGGTAAACAACACTAACTAGCTTTGAAAATAAAACATTTCTGATTCCAGGGAGTATGTGGTAAACTCATCTGCAAAGAATGTGAACTAAAGTGGGAGAAAAGCAAAATGGGACATCTCTCGTAGCACACTTGGGCTGAAAAAAGTCTACAAAATGTTTTCCCTGGCAGCACTTCCAAAATTGCTGCGGTTACCTTTCCTGGGAACCTCCATGTGGCACAGGGAGGGTCAGGTCTTCAGCTGATTGCATCAGTGCCAGCACAAATTGATTGCCAAATTATGAACAGAGGTATTGCTCTTCAGATTTCAAACTCGAACGGGGTTTTCCTGTGGGAATTTTTAAGTAACAGTGGGAGAAAAGCATGATCTTCAATTCAGAGACACTAACAGACTTGTGAAAAATCACAGTTTCTTCCTGCCGGGTAGATACTTTGTGTTTCTTCCCCCAGAGAAAAGCGTTGCAGTATAAAGGAATGATACGCCATCCAAAAAGCAGCAAACATTTTAAAATTTGGATTCCCACCAAACTATCTCAGCAGGGTGACATTACAACAACCTAAAGCAAGAAAAGAAAGTCGTTTTTGTAAATTCTTGTTTTGGAAGTGGATTCCTCTCCCCGCTTGCGCAACAGCCCATTGTATTTGGCATAGACTGGGGAGAAGGGGGAAATATTAAAGCTTGTCTTTTTCCTACAGCAGTCTGCAGTGGAACTGGGGTTGTGCAGGGCCTTTTCTATATAGCACCTGACTAAAAAACAGTATTTTTTCTTTTTACATTAAAACTAATAATAACAGATTAAAAACTTTCATGTAAGGAGTAGGCTCCTTAGTAGGCTGTAGATGTAAGGAGACAGATCTTTGGCATGGATGCTGCTGAATGCTTCAAAACTTGCTTTTCTTCCAGAGGTGCGTGTTTGCCTCTGTTAGCCCTTCCTTTACTACTCCTGGAAGAGGAGCTGAAACTTAGCACTTCAAGTGGCTGCAAAAACAGTACTGCAGAAGTATGGGCAAGAAACACATCAGGGAAATGTCCTTGAGAACAGATAATAGAAACCAGAAAGAGACTGAAACTCTAATTTGCAAAATCACGTCTGTCATGAGGAACCAGACTTAGCTTCTGCATAGTTTTTGTACAGGTTAAATTATGGCAACTGCTGGTTCTTCACAACATGAATGTAGTTAGACCGGTCCTGGGTGACCCTGCTCTCTCAGGTGTCAGCATCTTTAATTCATACTAGCAGGTCTGCACTGCACTAGTGGTAGTAACAGAATTAAACCAATAAAGGAGTCATGTGAACAAGCATCATGACACCTAACAGTACACCTCTTATTCCTAGTATTGGTACCAGTATGTAAAATGAAAGGTCACACTTGACAGTTTTCCTTGGTAGTGGTGGTCCTTCAGGTGTACATTAGGTATATGTGTTAATTTTACCTCCCAACTCCCTTGCCTTAGAAAGTTGTACAAAAGGCTTAGCTGATTATCTGATTTCTAGCCTTCATCACTAGGACAGAGATTAACTTCGCAAAAGGGAAAAGACCCCACTTTTCCTTTTTAATGGCCACTCTGGACATCATAGTCCCTACAGTCCTTTGGCTCACTCTGCCATCCCATCTGCACCATGTGGGGAATGGAAACAGGTATGCCCTACAAATAGTGTGCAAGTCATACGTGGGGAGCAAGTCGTGCCCATTTAGGTTGGAGAAGTGCCTTGGATTCCAGTACTGTTTCCTGAGAGAAACAGGTTTTTAATCTATTCAGGGCAAAGTTAAAAAATAAACATTAAAATTAAAATCCTGGATAGCCAAAGAGGATAAAATCTCTCTCCTTCTACAAACAGGGCACATAAAATCAGATCACTGCTAATTTTCATAGTGTTTTACCCCTACAAAAATGTAACACACTTTAGTTGCTGGGAGGAGGTGGGGGGAGAAATCATTATATCACTGTCCTGACGTGGTTCTTGGATAGTATTTCAGATCCTTCCTAATTCAGCAGGTAAATACAGAACAAGGCAATAAACAACTGTTATATTCCTTTAAGATCATCCCTGTTTTCAAATTTCTTTGTAATCCTTGAGAACTTTCTTAATTTGGAAGTGGAAAGACTTACGCTTTGGGGTGGAACAAGAAAAATACTTTGCATTTTTTATACTTTACCACCACAAAAGCTTTGCCTGTGTGGTATTGCCCTCTGCTGGCACTGGTCTGAGGAGCTTCACAAGTCCCAAAGAGGCGCATGCTGGTGAGGTTCGTCTCCTTTCAGGGTGGCTTTCAAAGGCAAGGATCTGAGTGCCATTCTCAGTTGTCTTGAGCCACATAGTAGTCATGGTTTGATTTATTTATGGACAGGGTTTTCTCTTAATGTCTTAAAAGCATTAGAGGTCTTTGAAAAGTATTTTCCAGTGAATAGTCTAAGAATCCATATTCATTTTCATATAGGATCTGCCCTTTGAAGACAGTTGCATTAAACATCAATGCAGTATTGTATGATGTGCTTTGAACTAACAGAAATTTTCTTCTTTTTCCCCCACCTAGTGCCACCTAATTCACTATCTGAGACTCAGCCATCACTTGATAGTTCTGAATTACTTGATTTGTACTTTTGACAAGCTGAAGTCTGTCTCCTCTGAAGACATTAACATCACGGATGCTGTTTTTGACGGCGTGGAAGTCAGAGTGTTTGAACCCCCTGCAAAGCGAGATGAAAAGCTCAAGCGCAGTGTTGTTTACATCCACGGAGGGGGCTGGGCCTTGGCAAGTGCAAGTATGTGTCTGCCAGTAATTAATAAGGTTCTGATCTGGTTTTCTCCTAGCAGTGGAAGCCAAAAGCTGTTTTTCCTGCCAGGGATGACAATTTTGCTAAGACATACCTGAATTCAGTAGTAACTGTCTCCACTCTGGTAGATCAGCTCTAAGGAGAGAGGGGAGAACATACTGTGAACACACAGCAAAAATGCATATCTTATCTGCACAGGAGCTGTAAAAGGACAGAAAGGTTGATTTTGTTACATCCTGAGAGGACAAAAGAGCTTATTGTTTAAATTCCTGGGATGCCTGAATAGGCTGTTTGAGCCAGTCCCCTGTTTTCTGTGGTCATATGCAAAAGTCAGTCCTTGGTGATCAGGATCTAGTGACTGTGTGTAAAGTTTTTGCCCCATTTTTGCAGAATAATTATCAGACGACTGAGCTGAACAACAGTGCATGTAACAGCATTGCTAGTGTTTGGCTCTTAAGTAACAAAGACTTGGGAATACATTTGCTGATCACCGACAAGAGGCAGTGTGATGGAGAAACAGATAGAGGTCAGATCTGGTCATGGTCTGTCCCCGTCCCTTAGGGGACTATTACCACCACTAGCAGCAATTACATTAATTGGTAACTAATGCTGTTTATTCCAGTTAACTTGGAAACCATAAACATGATCAGAGAAACTAAGGTATAGCTATAGACAACAATAAGCTAACCACTGATCCTTCCACATCGTACAGGAGGAGAAAGAGCATGTGGTTCTCATGGCTGCTCCAAGATCCAGAGCCCAGAGGAGTCTTCCTCTTTTTCCTTCCCCATTGCTACCATGACATCGTGAAGTCCATACAGCCCCGAAGCATTCTATGGCTTCATCTACAGAAAAAGAACATTAATGAGTTTTTCTGAAATGCTCCAAAATAAAGACTCTATTGATTGCACTTGGACTATGCATGTATGAGTCACTTAAACCATGATTTAGGTGAGATTTAGGTCCTTAAATAACTTTAAAATCTTTTCTTCACCTGCCTTGGGAAATCCCAGTCTCTTTTTCCTGTGGTCCTATAGAATCATGGAATAGTTCAGGTTGGAAGGGACCTTCAAAGGTCATCTAGTCCAACCCCCTTGCAATGAGCAGGGACATTGTCCACTAGACCAGGTTGTTCAAAGCCGTGTCCAACCTGGCCTCAAACACTTCCAGGGATGGGGCAGCCACAGCTTCTCTAGGCAAACTGTGCCAGTGTCTCACCACCCTCACCTACAGCAGTTAAAAATTTTGCAACAGCTCCTTCAGAGGAATTGTGCTTTGAGATGGGTTTTCTTAGGCCTGACTAAGGGAGGTTTATTAGTGCCCTGCCTACCTCATTTGTTCTGTAACAGTTTGCATATGACTTGTTGTGCAAAAAGTTTATATTAAATTACCACGCTTTGTTTAGATTACTATAACTCAGCTATGTCAGATGCTATCCTCAAGTCCAAGATGAAGAAGTTAATGGCACAAATATTACAACTAAATATTAAATTCTAAGACTAGCTACTTAGAAAAATATTTAGTGTCTTAATATATTTTATATTACCAGGAACTAATGATTAAGTAACTGGAAAGGAATAAAATTAAAGAAAATCAGTCCACTGATAAGTAGGATAGCTATTATTAATCCTCCCTTAAACGAGTAGTTCAGTTGACATTAATAGGGCAAGTCATTTGAATCAAAGCAATGCATGCTATAATAAAATGAACAACAAGCGGTGACTCACGCAGTGATAATTGTCTTTGGATGCTAATGTCCCCAAGCCACTGGGTACCTTAAATTTTGCCCAAATGAGAGAATTGTGATAGGTGGATGAAATTACATCCCCCAAGTCACCAAGAAAGAGATGCATTAGACTGCAGGACTTCTCAAGGCGTGAATTATGTTCCTTCTGCTACAGTATGTATTTGGTACTTTATCTATTGCAAGCTGATCTCATTTACTTTGCTTATATTTGTATGATGTGTTTATATTTTCTGAGAAGGCTTACGTACGGCTTTGCAACTGTTGACACAAATGGACTTGTATGTCCCTAACACTGTGTCCTTTCATTCCAGGAACAAGCCTTTATAACAATCTCTGCAGAATCATGGCTGAGTCTCTCAATGCTGTCGTCGTCTCAGTTGAGTGAGTAATCTAAAACTGATCAAGTAATTTTAAGGTACTAGAAATATATAACACCGTTCTTTCAGCTTTTTCCTTATTATTGGTTTGTGTATAGTGCTTTAACTTGGACAATAATTGTCTATACCAGTCTGATATTTTTATCCTTTTAAAAGTACAACAAATTGGAATGGTATCAGAAATTCATTTGCGTTTCTAATTATTTCAGAGGTCATTTTAGAAGGCAGAAATGTGGGAAAATAAAGTAGCACTGAATTCATTTGGACAAATACTAAAATGCAAATGTCAGTGCATATTGGAATTGTATCTACATTTAAGGAGATGAAACTTGAGATCACTCAGGTGTCAAGTTATGATTATGTAAATACTTTTGAACTTTAAAAGCAATCAATAAACCCAAACACATTTGGACATGATATATACGTGAAGGAAAGCTGGACCACATTGCTGTGCCTCCTTGTGTGGCAAGAGGAACCTTTCTGACCCTCAGTTGCCACTCCCACAAGATATATTTTTAATATATGTTTAAAATAATGTTTATATATATTATATGAAAATAAATGTATTAAGTCCACCTCAAGTCTTTTCTATAAAGCACAGTTTCTAAAATATACTGTGCAAGGATCTGCAACATTAAAATTATCAAATCATTTTACCCTGCTCAATAACCAGAACACACTGTGGAGTCTGGCAGTTTCCTGCTGCTCTCTCCATCTCCCACTGTTCAGTCCTCTCACTTAAACCTTGTACTCCACTCAAGAGCAAAGGACTGCCAGGATGCCAGACAACAGAGAAGCAGGGCTGCCTTTTAAATACAGTGAACAATTCCAAGGTAAACAAACCTCTTAACTAGCTAAATACATTACCTTGATGACTCTAACATGACTGGTACTTTTCCCATCCTTATTGTCAACTTCAATTTTTAATTTTACAAACCCAATCACTCGATATAACTACTCAAATTTCTCACCTGCAGTTGATTACATACCAAGCTCTGTGATCTAATTGCAATTTAATTATATGGAGTTGATGTTACTCATTTAATACTTATTGTAGTGTACTTTAAAGGGCCACCGCTTTTTTGTGTTTGTTTTTTTTTAATTCTTTTTTTATTAGTGGAAACAAAACTAAAAAAGGCAGCTGTTGGTTATTGCAGACAAACAGCGATCACAGTATTGAAAAAATCCTTTTCATTCCTTTTCTAGTTTATGGCGATATGATTCTACCTGTGGTATAATTCTACCTGTTTCTCTGAGTTATTGTTTACCTCTTTCCCTTAGCGATGATAAGTCCAGGCATTTGTACTCAATCACTGAATTCTAATTAGTTTTCTCACTGGTTTAATTGCATGTCTTCCTTTCATGATCTATGCACAGTCTATGACACGCAGTTTTGCGAAGAGTTCCCAAAGGACAGTCGTACTCCTAGATATGCAGTATATAGATTGCTTTCTGAAAGCAGGTCAGATTTGGATTTTGAAACTTGCAACCCAGGTTTAAAATTTATTCTGATATGAAGCTTTTTTTTTTAGCTTATATTCTAGAGAAAATGTTTTGAATCAGAAAACTGAATTTTGTTTTGCTCATTTCGCTCAGCTCTACTGGGAATATGTAAAATCTGTTGTTTGAGAAGCTACAAACAGAAGGCATGCTTTGTACCATAAGGCCTAGTAACAACTCTTACATGACAAATTATTCAGTAAATATGAACAGACTTCTCCTGCACTAGAATTTAGAAACTGAGAAAATCTAATGAATGGGACTCTGCTACTGGCTGTTTGTGGGCAGACTGCTCTCTTTGCGCTTCAGTCTCTCCACCTGTGCAACGGGTATATTTCTGCTCCTCACTTTGATAAAGTAGAGGAATTACTGAATATGTGGCATTGGAGCAAATTAATATGGCCTCAGTTCTTGGCTATTGTTTATTTCATGGCACAGAGGTATAGCAAGGTTCATTCTCTCCTGCCTATAGGCAAAAAAGTCAGGAAACAGAACTGTTTAGGTGTTTGGCTCAGCAGAATCTGTTGCACGTAGGTGACTTGCTCTCCTTCTTACTAGTTAAGGTGGGGATGTGGATCAATACCAGGCTAATTGTAATGACTCACTTGCCAAGGGTGTTTTTAAATATTCATTAATTTTTATAATGTAAGATTAAATCCTCTATTGGAAAATCCTAGGAAAGTGCTGCACAGCTTTATAGTATCTTGGGATTATTCATATCTAGTAGGTTCATACTACTCTTTCAGAATTACAGCACTAATTGTAAGATTAAGTCTTACATAAGTATTACACACCTCATATTTTTCCCATAGTATTTACTCTAATTAAATAGTTACTTGCCATTAAGTAATATCTGATACTGCCTATTAATCCTGAAAGAGAGGTACACTGACAGTAATAAATGTCTGTCAATTCTTTTCTTTTCTAGATACCGGCTTGTACCAGAGGTGTGCTTCCCGGAGCAATTTTATGATGCTCTTCGTGCCACTAAGCATTTTTTGCAGCCTGATGTCTTAGCTGAGTATTCAGTTGACCCAAGTCGAATTGCAATTTCTGGCGATAGTGCAGGAGGAAATTTGGCAGCTGCTGTGTGTCAGCAGGTAACTTCCAGTGTCTGTTTTATATTACAGTATGACAATCCCTAATTCAGTGATGCATATAGGTTTGACAGATTCTTTAAGGTAATGTGCCAGCCCTTAAGACAAAATGGTAGAAAGCCAGCATCTAGTCACTTTACAGAAGAAAAATGAGTCCATCACAATATGAATCAATCACATAGCTTTCAACAGTGATGACTTCTTATCAGCCAGATTTTAAGAGCAAGTAGCTAAATTACTTTCTTTACCCTTTTTGCTGCTGGATTCTTTATTTTTCTAAGCAGGTAATTGGGTACATGTGTAGTTTATCAATTTAGCTTCCTATTTTTAGGTGCTTGTCTCTGAAAATATGTTTTTATTTCATTCAAATACAAATAAAGGACCAAAAAATACAAGGTGTGAAGCTTACTTCGGCTGTTGTCTTCCTGTATCATTTCGCAATTTTAAAGAATTTTTTGGGGGGTATCTGCAGTTTAAATGTAATCTGAATTTAATCTAGTAAAGATTTTAAAGGCAGCCTGGGGTGAGTGATAATAACTTTTCATGGTTGAGTGAAGCATTGTTATTAGCTTTTTTCATGTTGCTGTAACCACTGGTGATAAGAAAGTCGTACCATGTCCAGACAATTAATTGACAAACCTTGCAATAATGAATCAGGGTGAAAAAATTAATAAGCGACAATTACACTAAAAGTTTAGATATTGAGGACTGATAAACATAATAATACCATTCCTAATTTGTTTCCCTGATGCATAATTCTTTTTAAGCAAGGTGAGATATGATAGAGAGCTGTGTAGCTTGTGTAGAAGACGAAGCAAAAGAAGTGTTTGCTGATTCTTGAGGGGCACAAAATGTATAATTGGTAGCCTCAAATCAAATGCAGATGGCATGTTCAAGACAAACACAAAGAGGTACTTCTGCACATGGTGAACCTTCTCTAGAGAAAACTGCAGATGTCAACAATTTGCATATGCTGAAAAAAACAATTAGATAAATATGCTGAAAAAAAAAACAATAAGATAAATTCATAGTTCCTTTGATTCAGGAAGTCTTTCAGTTGCCAGTTGTTAAACTGGACACTGTTAGAAAAATGCCACTTTATGCTTTTTTAAAAAATTTATTTATTGTATCCTTCAATAAACTTTTGCCACTGATTTCTGCTGGAGATCGGATACTGGATCTGCCTGAATGACCGTCCTTACAAGAAAAGAAAAGAATCAGGCTACTAGTATTTCAGACAGAAGAACATTATCTGCATAAGAGCAGAATTCAGCCTAAAAACTGACAAATGAAATGTTGCTTGTATGAAGTGCTAGACTGAAATTGTAATTTTTATTTTCTTTATGATCCCAGTTCTGTTCTGTATTTTTCCCACAGCTTAGCAAAGATGAGGATTTGGCCGTCAGACTGAAACTGCAGGCTTTAATTTATCCAGTCCTGCAGGCATTTGACTTCAATACACCTTCTTATCAGCAGAACATGAATATGCCTGTTCTTCCTCGTTATGTCATGATCAACTATTGGATAGATTATTTCAATGGTAACTATGACTTGGCTCACTCACTGCTGATTAACAACCACACTGCTCTTGATGTTAGCCAAGCTCTCTCCTTCAGAGGACACCTGAACTGGACATCTCTATTGCCTTCATCATTCAAAAAGAACTACAAGCCTGTAATACAAACCAGTGGCAAGGCTGAAATCATCCAGGAGATACCGGCACTGCTTGATGTACGAGCAGCCCCACTCCTTGCAGACAATGAAACTCTGCAGCTGCAGCCAAAGACTTACGTCCTGACCTGTGAGAATGATGTCCTGCGAGATGATGGGGTGATGTACGCCAAGCGCTTGGAGAATGCCGGCGTGGAAGTCACACTCGATCACTTCGATGACTGCTTTCATGGCTGTATGATATTCACCATTTGGCCTACTGATTTCTCTGCAGGCATTCAGACCAGGAACAGCTATATAAAATGGCTGGATGAAAATCTCTGAAGACAGCATCTCTCTAGAAGACACAGGGTGCAAAAGTCTGGTGTCCCTGCAAAAGAGCAAATGATTAATAAGTGCACTTTTCCAAATTCTGACAGCCTCGTTCAGCTGCAGCTGCTGGGGGTACAGACCACTAACTACAGCATTTGCTAGCTCATTTGGCCTTACCCAGAAAGTAATTTGAGAAATACTTTTTCAAACTTGGATTTTTTTTACCTTCTTTCACATGCCTATTGCCAAACAAAGAAATGATGAGCAGGGAGATCAGCACTCCTGTAGCATTCTTAACTGGCTGCAACTTTCAAGCGTTCACCCCTAATTAGGCACAAAGGCGCCATTTTACGAATTATGTGAGATAAAGCCAAACAGCTACATCTACATCTGAATATGTAAAAATGGGAGCTAATTTCAACAGTGTGGAGCATCTGATGTCAAAGAAAGAGTGAGCCTCACCTTTGACAGCAGAGCCATGCATCTGAATGTCGAGCAGGGATTTAAGTGTTGGCTTTTAGGCACATAGACAAATGGCTAGTTTAAATTTAAAAAAAAAAACTCTTCTGGGCAGTTAGGATGATGCTAGGCAAGTCTTTTAGCCAGACATGCAATTCAGCTTTGGAATTTGGTCTTTATTGCCTTTTAGTTATTTATGTTTTATAAAAGCACAGGACTAATATATTTTCAATGCAAGTATTATAGCATACATACGAATATGCATACGATACAACATACGATAAAATACTCTATCAGCAAAGTCCAGATTGCTCATGTGAGTGAGCTTCAAAGCTGCCTATGTATTTGGCTAAAGAATGTGACTTGATCTGTGTTTAAAGCCTCAGCTGTATGACCTCCTTACAGAAATACTGTGCTTACTAAAATTAATCTGGTGTGTGGTTTGCACTAATGTTTGTAATTAATAGTAGAAGTTTTTGTTCATTGACTTTTCTTTTGTGCTCATAGTGTTTATTATAGTTCATCCTTCTTTGAAGGAGGGAAGCAAGCAAATAGAAGTGGGCTCTTAATGTATAGGGAAGATTTAAATCTGAGCTCTGCAGCTAAACTTTGTCTTGCAGACTGACCCAAAACACTAGGTGAGATGATCTCACTAGTGTGCACAAGCATCTACGGTTTGAGCCAGTCTGTAAAATTCAGACAGGCAGGACAGGGAAGTGAAACCATGTGTTACAGTATATATTGTCAAGGGTGCTTGCTGCATCCTTGGGTTGTGTCAAAAGCCCAGTGTTTCTAGGTAAAGAGGAGAGAATAGCTGCCCCATGACTAAACTAACAGATTAAATTCATCCTCAGCTTTACTACAGACTTCCTGTGGGACCCCAGGAGAACAATTTAATCTCCTTATGCCCCGCTTTGTTCTTCTGCAAGAGGAGGAGTAGTATTTTCATACCGCACAAAGGAGCTGTGAAGCTGAATTCACAGGCGGTGGTGAAGCACATGGATGTGATGGTGACTGACAGGCACTGAACTGCTCCTGTAGCTTTTGACTTTCCATCTTTCTCTGATAGCTGTCAGAGCAGCCTACCCCAAGACAGGTGGTGCTGCAAGGCCTGAGTTACACCATCTCTGTCCTGGCTCCTATCAAAGTACCATAAGCTGAGGGTTTTTGCCTGTTGGCAGATCGTGACAAAAGCAATTTCATTAGAGTGTTTCTTATGGCAGGATTCTGAAAAGTTCATTAAACAAACAAACAAACCAACCCAGGGTACTGGTAGATCAAACTGCCTTCTGTCATTTAAAGTATACACAGAACAGTCCACTTTCACTGGTGTTTAAATTATATGAGAGAATGACTTTGCTGAATCGTTGCTTCCTAGAAATATTGGGTTGTTAATGTGGCTGTATGTATTAAGAAAAATGAGACAAGGCCTCAATGTACACTCAGTCATGCAGGCTGAAACTTATTTCTGAGCATAGGTCTACAGGGAGATGTCAAGGCAAAGCTCTTTTAAACAGTGGCCCAGATTCTTCTTCCACATAACTCATTACAAAGACTTAGTGCAATTAGAGCAGCCAAGTGGCAGTCTGAATCAGAGTAAATTTTGGTCAAGATATCCAATTAATACTGCAGAAGAATTCAAACTTTTTGTCTGGATTTAAACCCTTTTTTCCTCCTTTCCTCGTAAATGCAATTTCAGTAGATTTAATTTACACTTAAACCAGACAGCAAACAAAGTTAAGTCCATTCAAAAGACAAATTACCGATCTGTCATTTTCTCCTGTATGGAGACAGCTCCCTTTACTTGCCTTTAAACCATGATTTAAAGATTGAAAAATAGATAGTTACACTTTGTTGCAACAATGGGCTTCTTCCTTGCTTTCCCACTTAAAGAGTAAACCCAGAAAAGATGTAATTTATATCTACCTGCTGTCGTTAAAAGATAGTAGTAAATGTAGTACTGGAAAAGAAAGTGGCTCATCTGCTTATAAACTCTGTAATAATTAAGTTTGCCTGACAGCTTTCTGCAAAGCTTTAGATCAGTATTTGTTTATAGCTAAGTTATAAATATCTGCTATGAAGCTATAATATAATTGCTGCTGGCTTATTTTTTTTTAACTGCAATGAAATGGAAAGCTGGAATATATATATTCATAGAGTTGGTTGTAAAGTTCCTTCATGCACTGAAGCACATTAAAGTCTTGGCACAAGAAATGGTAGTAAGTATATAACTGGACTGAATGTTTACTAAATCATCACCAGCTTGACATGACATCCAGGATCTCAGGACAACTTGGATGCCCTGTCACAGTATTAACTAGTTCCATCAGAATATCTTGACTACTTTTATCTTGACTACTTTTATCTTGACTACTTTTATTTAGTTATATGGTTTAAATATGTGATAGCTGCAAAGATATGTGATGGATCCTATAACATATAAAGAAAGGTCTGAGTTTCAGCTCTAAAAAGACCTTTTAGTACATAACTGCACAAGACACTTGATTAAAATTCAGTGTAAACCTTGAAGGTAGTCCAAATGCAGCTTTCCTCCTACTTTGCTTTGTTCTCCTTCTCACCAAGTCTTGGTGCCCGAAGTTGAAAGTTCAGTTGTTTCCAGCTTAGCTGCTGCAAGCTCCTAGAAACTGAGCACTAACTCAGACAAGAGCTCAGCTGTGGCCAGCAGGCATACTTACAGAGAGCTGATGCCTGATAGCAAGAGATTAGGAGTAATGCACGTTCCAACAGCTCAGTTTGTTCATGTGTTTAGTCCTGTCTCCTGAAGTGCTTCCTCGCATGCACCTAGAACCTTCATTCCTTGGTTATTTCACAAAAGGGTTTAGGGCACTTTGCACATTGTAGGATCAGACCAAGTACTTGTAACAATATTTCACCTGTGCATAGTAAGAAGTCAGCCTTCTAAAAGAAGATACTCAGTAAGTATGTCTACTTATCTTCATTAAATCAGTATGACTAGCTACTTTTTGTAGAGAGCTTTGTTTTCCCCTCCTAAAATTAGACTTCATCTGCCCATTGCAAGACTGCCTTGTTTCTGATGGCCATCAAAGCATTCAAATGTAACCTTTTAAATAAAAAAAACAGCCAAACTCAAATAACAGAACCTATAGTCATTTGTATCCTGCTTTGATAGATCTGGGAACTATTAGCAGGTCAGTATTTTGGCCAATAGTCTCAGGAATAAATAGAGGTTTTGTCTCCCTAGTTTAACACCTCTTAAAGGATGTGTGTCCAGCATTTCTTAAAGCCCAAACCTGTTTAAGGATATTTCATGATGCATAAAAGTTACAGATAAGTTGAGTTTCTTAACCTTCATCTAAGTAATTCTAAAACTGCATCCCCAGCCAAAGCATAAAGGCCATTGTGGGTTTAAATCTCCACAAACGAAAAAGAAATGCTTTTTCTTTACAATATTATTTTGTAGTGTTTGGTCCTCAATTTTTTTTTAATCTCATACCAAACTTTATTAAAAACCTTTTCAAATAAAAATATTAGAAGTAGATTAACCTCCGTTAAACTTTTTAAGCTGCTATGATCTGCCACAATGATGTTGTTAAAAAAAACATAGCTATTTCAATGTTCTCTTATTTATGATGTTCAGAACCTGAAAGTACAACATACTTGGTGTGAATGCATTCATATCTCATGCATGACCATTTTTTTTGCTATTTTTCCCTGTGCAGGTGAAAGATCTTGTAAGATCTAATTAGAAAGTGTGATTGAGATGTGCTATCAAAGTGAAGAACAAATAAATAAAGTGAAATATATCTGTGATTTTTTTTTTTTTTCCACAGGACCATGAGAAAATGATTTGATTTTCTGATGTGCAGCATTTCCAATTTGAGTTTTCACTTAGCAGAGGTCAGTGAAACAAAACAGGAGACTTTAGAGTTCCTGAAGAAATGTTGGAACCAAAGTCAAGGTGGTTATTTTCAAGGCAGGAAACCTTGCCTGTGTGTCTGTGGGCTGTGAGGGTGACCTCCTCTTACTTCATTTCTGCCATGTAATGGTGACCACACCTGCTGGTGTTGAATAGTGGACAATACCTGCACTAGTGCTGCTGTTCTCTTTCAAGATGGAGAGTGGAGCTCATGTTCTCCATTCTGATCTATAAAAATATTTTTATATGTTTATAAATCATGTCCATTTTTGAAATCTGTTTTAGCCAGTGAAAGTCCTAGTTCCGTTTTCATTCCTATGTGCCCTCCTTTCACATTCTTTCTGAACTGTTACCCACTTTCTTCCCTTTCTGTCTCATTTGTTAATGGTCATAGCAGCACAACTTTTGAAATACCTAAATGTGAGGCTTTGCCATTTTGTCCTGCAGGGTCCAGTGACTTTCACAGAATACAAAGCTTTTCTCCTGCTGAAAAAGTACTAGGCAAAAAAATCTTCAAAGGACTTACAAGCCTATTTTTGTCAGCAGGAGTCATACTCCTGCCTGTATTAAATGCATTAAAAACAGGCTGGGCCTCATAGAACAATTTTTCCAGTCATGCTTTCTTAGATTTAATAATAAGTGCCTGTGGAGGGCTTGGGAGGACCAGGACAGTGCCTCCCATGGCCAGGTACAGCTGCACATCTCATCCCATGCCACGTGGCGCTGCAGGAGGATGCCCAGTGAGCACCCACTGGAGGCCCCACTGCTGCCTGTGCTGCCCTTCCACCGGCACTGAGCTGCCACCCGAGGACTGACAAAGGGTTTGGCACAAAATTGTCAACAGCATCTTCAAATGGCATTTGATGAAGATGTGAGGCATCTTAATTCAAGCATTAATGTACTATAGATACCACACGCTTCTTTTTCAGATACATGGTGCCGCTGAGTATTTATGCAAATAGGGCTGGCTGATGGCAAAACTCAGAAGAGCCAAGCTTAGAAACCGAGCCTGGTGCCAAGCACATCTCTGATTGCACTGAATGCCTCCATGGTGCTGGAGCTGTATTTCCCTGTTCCCACTGCAGCAGCCTACTACACACCTCCTACCCTCAATTGCACGACTTAAGCAGCAGTTTTATTTTGTTCATCTCCATGGGAAGCACAAATGTTCATGCTTTCATTTTTTTCTGGCACTAATCCAGTGGCATTTATTTCTTCTATAAGTGTTGTTTAAATTGTTAGTAGCACATCGCTAATATAAGACTTAAGTTTTACCCCTAATATAAATTTAATAATTTTTCACAATGATTTTCTATAGCATTTTAAAGTGTTTATCAACTCTTCAAGAGGAAGACAGGCAAAAGAAAACAAAAAAAAAGAAACCCTGCAATAGCTCCTTTTAAACTGTTTTTTACAGAAACTCTAATGTAAATAACTCCTTGTGACTTTATATAAGCAAGAAAATACTAAATATTTCTATCACAACCACTTGTTCTTTTCTGAGGCACAACCTCTACAAAACCACAGCACTTCCCATCATAAGACATTCTAAGGATATAGGAGAGGCAGAGTTCATTAGAGAACATATATTATGAGGTTTAAAACAACATTTCAAAATTTAAGTTTAAATTTAAAACAAGAATAATTGGGGTTACAGAAAACTACCTCTCCCACAAACACTGCCAATATTAGGACAGGTGTGGTACACGCAGTGCCATCAAGATGTGGGATTCAGAGTAGGGCAAAGGAATAAACAAAGAGAATTTTTACTGTTAACCTAGTAATTTCATTACAATTGGAGAGGTTTTTAATTATGATAATTCACACTATAGACAGCAGAGGGAGCATGTTTCTAGAAACACACTGTAAAACCGAAAGCATTATTGTGGGAACTGCACCAAAACAGATGTGGCAACCCAGCCCCTGACTTGTGAGTTCATGGATAGACAAAGCGTAAAACTCATGCTAATTGGAAATTACCAAGACTTCTTGCAAAATACACAGATAACCTCATAACCTTTCCTCAGCATGAATCATTTTCAGTGCTTGCCATGCCATGAAGACTTTTTTCCGGTATTGCCTGCTATTAGTTGACATTTTGCAAACCAGTTGGGGCATGTGTGGTTATTCAGGTCTCGCTGACGGTGTCTGTGCATGTTTCTAGTTTGCAAATCTAAAAGGGTGAGGAAGTGCACCAAGGGCAGGTCTGCCTTGCTGCACTGAGGGCATTGCTATGTAGTCATGGGCAGTTTTATTTTCAGGACTATCATCTCCACTGCCTTCATACAGCTCTGGCTTTATCAGTGATGGATTGCATGGAGGCATAGCAGCATCTCCAAAAATCTATGGAGAGCTGTGAGTGCCCCTGGAAATGGTTCCATTTTAACCCCTAGGGGTAATACCTGGAGAAGTGGGTCTATTACTTTGTGCCATGGCATTTCTCTCTTTTAATGGTGCATAAAGCAACTCATTTGTAAGTAAAACGCAGTTTTTACAGGCTTCTGATGCTACAAGGAGGAAAGGGCCTTTCTTAAAGAGCCCCGCTGTCAAAGCAGCCCTGACACTGCTCTGGGGTCCATGGGAGCCAGTGTTACTTGCCACAGTCAGAAGTTGATGTTTGCATTATTTTAGTGATCAGATGAATTAACCTTTGATGTTTTCACCATCTGGCAGATGCACACACTCCACGCTGTTAGCTGCCATTGCATTTGCTGCTCCAGCACATTCATTCCTGGTGCAAATGTGCTGTGGGTTATGAAATACTGCAAAGTAGAAACAGCTCAGCAAAGCAGCAGGATACATTTAGTATGACTGTATCTACTTAGGAGGGGTTTTTTCCTCCACCCAAAAATCCCCTGCAGAAAAGCATGCAAAGGCAGGAGTCAAAACTGCCTCACCTCTCCACTGTAGCCTGAGAGGCTGTGTGCTGAGCAGTGGGACTCCAAAACTTTTGCGTTTCCTTTTGCATTCCTATTTTTCATCACCATTTCCTCTGCAAAAGTGGAACAGAGCTTACCAGATTTTCAAAATATCATACCATTCTTCATTTGGGGGTGGTTAGTAGGTCGAGAGAGGTCCTCCTTCCCCTCTACTCTGCCTTGGTGAGACCGCATCTGGAATATTGTGTCCAGTTCTGGGCCCCTCAGTTCAAGAAGGACAGGGACCTGCTGGAGAGAGTCCAGCGCAGGGCAGCTAAGATGATTAAGGGAGTGGAGCATCTCCCTTATGAGGAAAGACTGAGGGAGCTGGGTCTCTATGGTTTAGAGAAGAGGAGACTGAGAGGTGACCTTATTAGTGTATATAAATATATAAAGGGGGAGTGTCACGAGGATGGAGCCAGGCTCTACTCAGTGGCAAACAATGATAGGACAAGGGGTAATGGCTACAAACAGGAACACAAGAGGTTCCACTTAAACTTGAGAAGAAACTTCTTCTCAGTGAGGGCGATGGAACACTGGAACAGGCTGCCCAGGGAGGTTGTGGAGTCTTCTTCCCTGGAGACATTCAAAACTCACCTGGACACATTCCTGTATAACACTATCTAGGTGTTCCTGTTCCAGCAGGGGGATTGGACTAGATGATCTTTTGAGGTCCCTTCCAGTCTCTAGCATACTGTGATACTGTGATACCATTACATTTCAAACACGGCTTTTGATTGTCTGTGTGGATAGCCAAGATGCTATTTGTTATTTTACAGTCACTGCAATGAATCGGAGGCACAGGTTCCAGACTTAAACTGACTTTAAACCTGGTTTTGAGCATAAAGAGCCAGCTGCTTAGTTCAGGTCTTGTATAATCCACTCAAATTTATGTGGCTAATCAGAAATCACATCATGGGTTTGCATTTAATGTCATAATGGCATACAGACAGGGCATCTTGTATACAAGGACTGTCTTTGGACACAGATATAGACTTCATTGGGTGTTGTCCAACTCCACAAGAGAATTATGAAAATCAAACACAATGGCCTATGAAATTGCATGTCTCACCAGGAATGATACGGAGAAGCTGGTGAAACAAAAGCTTTTAGCCTGAGCCAATGTATATATTTAAGCACACTCTAAGGAGCTACTTATTATAAATCACATTTGTCTGTCCTTATATATACACACATATATATGTATATATATGTTGCATAGTAGAAACCTAGAACCACTTCATTGAGGATTATAGACTGACTCAGAGTTTAAAATGGTCCTCTGAGTCAGACTAAAATGATGCTATTGGCATAAAGTTGGGCTCAGGCCTTCTATTTTAATGAGCATCATCATCTTGATTTCTTGGGCTGGTGATCTTCTCACCTGAATTTCCAACGGAGTGACTAATTTTAAGCAAGATATAAAAACATCTGCTAACCTGTCACCTTGAGGCATATGCTTACTTCCACCAGCCACCCATCCCATCTCTTTGGGCCTTTACTTCAAAATGTAAATCCCAATTTTCACTTAATTTTCAGTGTCACTTTGAAATGCAACTTTATCCTGACTAGAGTTTGTTCTTACCGTGGCACCTCTCCTGTGCCTGCCTGGAACAGTATCTTCTGAGCTGTGAAAACTGGTTTACTGTTTGCATATTAACCCAGCAGAGCTGACACAGCTGGGTGCTCTTCCTTAGAAAACTTCCTCAACAGACTTGTTTTACTAACCTGCAGTCTGTTAAGGGTAGCAAGGTTAAATCAGCACCTCTTTGGTGACAGGGGTCACCAAATTTTACTCGCAGGTGGATGGCAACTCAGCTTGACTCTATTTCAGTTTCCAGAGCTGGAGTTGTGAGCAAAACAAAATGATCTTTCAACTTTCAAATCAATGAGGGCAGAGCAGTCATTAAAAGCTAGTATGTGCCAGGATCCATAATGAAATTTTGCAATCACTCATTTTCCAGAAGAAAAACAAGTTAGAGCAAAAGGTGCTTTTCCTGTTAATGCCTCATCCTTTCCCTAAGTAAAGTCTCAGGAGCCAGTGGATCTTGTCTGAGTGATAAAGGGGGCATTTGACGGGGGAGGAGAGGAGTGTTTAAAAAGCAACAACATCAGCAAGGGTTAGAGATCAGCTGGGGTAGCCATTCATGCCCCGCTAGTCATGGCAGCAGGAGCCCTCCCATGGGCAGACCCCTGCTTCAGGAGCAGGGGTGGCTGTTGACTCCCAGGCAGAGCTGTGGGGAATTCCATTTCTTGTGTGAGTCCTCCGTTCTCCTGAGCAGCACCTGGGTGCCTGCCAGCTCTTTATAAATGGTGAGGCAAAACAATGAGGGCGTTTACTTATTTAGACTTGCAGGAAGAGATTGTGAATTTAATCAAAACAGCTGCCAAAAGCTGGGATTCATGACCAGCCTGGCGCTCAAGCACATTCATTTCACTTGAACTGTGTGATTTCTATGGCATGCCTGTGCAATCACAACCCAACCATTCACCAGTGTCTACAGTGTTTGTTCAGGTAAGGGGTTTAGTACGTAAACACACCATCATGAGCTGGCACTTGCAGTACTGAAGCAGGTTTGCTATTTTCTTCCTTGACAGTGTTCATAGAATCGTTAGGGTTGGAAAGGACCTTAAGATCATCTAGTTCCAACCCCCCTGCCGTGGGCAGGGACACCTCACACTAAATCATATCACCCAAGGCCTCGTCCAACCTGGCCTTGAACACTGCCAGGGATGGAGCATTCACAACCTCCCTGGGCAACCCATTCCAGTGCCTCACCACCCTAACAGGAAAGAATTTCCTTCTTATATCCAATCTAAACTTCCCCTGTTTAAGTTTTAACCAGTTACCCCTTGTCCTATCACTACAGTCTTTAATACAACACTCAAGTTGCTGCAGGCTTGGGAGCATGGAGTGTCCTCTGAAAATACTATGCTTCTCATAGTAGCTGAGGTGACTTAGCTATTTAATAAGGAAGAAATTAGATGACTCAAATACTGTCATTTTAGGACCTTAACTACAGTCTGCTGCAGCCAACAGAGAAACTGATGCTGTCCTAAGGAGCTCTGGGCCCATGTCTGATGGAGAGGGAACCCCGAGACCGCAGTAGTGGGTTGCTGCAGCCTCAGCTATAAAGGTGTATGAGCACCCAGCATCTCTTGAGCTTTGTCACAATGAGGTTTGAACAGGGATAAAACTAACGCAGATTATAAAACTTTTGCCCATGTATTTATAGTTGCTTCATCTAGTGCATTGATGAAGGAGCCTCTGACTGCAAGGACAGCAGTAACTGGAACAAACAAACAGCGCATAAATGGGGTATTACTATACTCTTTTGAGCAGGCAAACTGCAACAAAGGTAGGTAAGGTCAAAACTGTCAGACTTGGTGCTTTCTGCTAGTTCAATAAATTAATCAGCCAAGGAAAGAAGAATGTGGGACTGCCATCCTTTACATGCTCCGCCCCTCCACTCAGCTTGCTTCCTGTTCCCTGAAACGTTTGAAAACAAATAAGCCAGTAAAGAGTGCTACAAATATTAAATGAGCCTGCTGCTCATAACTACTAAGGACGAAGGTTGGGTGAAACGCCCTGCCTGTTTTCCGACTCAGCCTGAGCTGCCGTGCAGTCCTGGAGTCACCATAAATGAGAGGTCAGCATCACTTTCACAAAGCCATAAAGAAAACATCTTGAGAAACATTAGGAACCAGTGCAAATCAGGATAGGTTTGCCCTTCAGAAAAACCTTGCTAGATATATCCAGATTTGTTTTTACAAATCCCTTACAATTACGGAAAAGAGAACTTTTACATGCTTTGAACTATCCTATGTATCTGATGTTTTGGTTTCCCTGAGTGTATTTATGTTTTCTCTCTGATTTATCTTGAGCAATAATTGTTAAGTAAAATGAGTCCAGCTGGGCAAAGTTGCCTAGTTTTATACATTCTTTTACAACCCTTATCAGGACTAACAAGAAGGGGTAAAATGTTGCAATCAAACAACCCACAGAGATACCGCCAGTCCTGACGCTGCCATCCTTTTTTGCCTGTAATTTCAGTTTTTTATCACTGTTGGGATTTATTGTGCCAGGTATTTAACAGGTTTCTCATGCAGCACAGCATGAAGGGCTGGAAATGCAGGCCCTGGCTAATTAAAAAGTCACCTTTTTTCCAGCCTGATCTGTTTTAACTCTGCAGAGGTGCCAGCGTATGTGTCTTTCATCACCTAACTGCAGAGGCAGATATACCACCACAGAGCCTAACCTCTGGATTCATCTTTCGTTCTTACCTTTTTATTTCTTCTGCCTGTACCTCTTTGTGCTTTAGACATTGGCTTTCTGTGCGAAGCTTTCTTGGCAGCCACAGGTGGAGAGAAGGTTTAAACTGAGTGCAACAGGGGTTTCTGTGAGGTCTTTGCAATAAAGAGGCAGCAAGTCTCTCTTTCAATGGTGTGTTTCTATTACAGGTTGAGATGTATTTTTCAATTATTTTTTTGCAAGCAATTAATACAACTCTAAGCATATTCTCACCATAAAAAGGCCCTAAAATTCTGTGGTTTTAGAGGCACTAGCATTATGCATTCTCAGGCTCACTGGAAAGGCAAGTAATCTGAGTTTGCATGGTTAATATCATTTTAGGCTTTTTCATGTTTGTTTAGGATTTGGGTTGGGGGGGGGTGTGTGTTATATTTTTACAGAGAAATAACCACAGGAATCCAAGTGCTGTGTCCAACAGCAGTGCAGTTCCTGGCTTTCCAATTTACCGTAACTACATTCCCAGTGAGAATTTTGCTTTTATTTGACCATTTATTTTAATCTGAGAATGAAGAGTGAGGGACATTTGCACTTCCCTTGCCTAAGTGCACTCCTCAGAGGATACCACTGACGTGGCTCACAAGCCTGTAGACCCTGTTGAGGTTTGTAGGTAGGAAGGATCTGCCCAGATCAGCACCTGAACTTCCTCTCTGTACATCTCATCACAGTTGGAGACAATTTTGTTTATACGCAATAATTTCCATAGTGCACCAAGCCAAATTTGTCTGTCTAAAACATTATCTAATAACATTGTCTAGGTATCTGCAACTGTTATTCAAGCTACAAAATGTTTTCTTAATTCAAGTTCAGACCATACTCATCAAGAAAAGTCAGGCGAGGTTTTCCAGTACGGTGACATCTTCCTTTCCTCTTCTTATGTGATCAGGCATGCAACTTGCTTATTCCAGTTAACGTAGTCTTTAGAGAAAAATAAAATCCATATATGAAATCTAATAACACAGGTAGATCTGCAGGGATTAACAATATGAAGGAGAACATTGTCAAGCATATAATGATATTTTTTTGTATGTTTGCTACATCTAATGCTTTTAATTGCATTTTTCAGTTTAATTCTAGTAGCCAAAGGCTCAATGCACAAGGCAAATAAAAAGACAGGATAATTGGCATGCCCAAGTGCTCCTTTTCAACATAAATCAGGCAGACAGCAAATATGAGTCGAGCAAAGAGATCATTGTGTTGCAGTTTAATTCACACAAGATTATGCCAAAATTAATTTTACACTGAAGGACAGAAAAACAGACCTGGGAAATGCATTGAAAATGTCAGGAGGGACTTGAGCTATAGTATCCTCCCTTCCACATTAACATTTCACACAAAAGAGAAAGCTTACAAGCAGACAGATCAGGGAGGCATAGGATCAGATAGAGCCATCTTGCTGGTGTACTTCATTCCCTGCATTTGCCTGAAGATGCATTACTAAAAGATTATTTTGCAATTACGGGTGCAATTACTAGAAGGCTTTTGAAACAGAAAGATCTTCCTACAAACCCAACAGAAGCAACAGATTTTATTATCCATGCCCAGCTGTTTTGTTTTATAAGACATCAGCCCTGTGAGTACATGCAGAGGTGAACTATCACACTATTTCGGTTGGCGCTACGCAGCAGTTCATATGTACACAAGGAGCTGCAAGGTAATGATTTTGACTCTAAGCCCTCTAGGGCTAAGATTATCTTTATGGGCTTAGACAAATACAGAAATACATTACCAGAGCTTTAGTTTTAAGTCCATCAGAGTTGCAAGGTGAAATAAGCAAAATGATAAGTAGTTTTCCTTGAGGTTCAAGACAAGGTGAGTTTTCTCCTGTTTGATGTACAAGTTCAGCCAGAGTAAGTTCAGAACTGCTAACTTCCATTAAGCATAGTAATTCATTGTTTGAGTCCTATGCACCTTTTGTTTGAAGACAGAATAAATAGGTATTCCTACTTATCAACACTGCAGAGCTTACACAATTTCTCTTTGAGAAAGCTTGATTCTCTAGAGCTTTGCATGGCAGCAGCTGAAACACAGCTGGGCAAATTCCCTGCTAGTGTTATTTGAAATATTTCTATTAACTTTGTGAGAGTTTCACCCCTTTATCCCAGCATAGTCAACCCTACTGCATGTACGTTATGTTCTGAGTTCCAAAAATTTGGCAGATCTTCACCAGGTTTTTTTAGGCATTTTTACTAACCATAAAGAAAAGATGTCTGTATTTGGCTTCTCCACAGATTATCTGGCCACCTAACCTAAAAAAAAAACCAACACTAAAGCGATCCTGTTGATCACATCTAGATTTGGAAAGCTACACTGCATTGAGTACAGTATTTCCAGGCTGTAAGCCATAAAGCAAGGCTGTTCCTGCTGCAGTTCACATGGCTTTTCCTATGAACTGGAATGAGGGCAGGACCACGTCCAATGCATGGTCCAGAGACACTCACACATATTTCAAAACCCCAAAATCATCAGCTGTAAAAACAAAACATTTGTGGAAACTCCAGTCAGGGAGCAAGCTGCCAAAAGAAAATTATTCTTTGTGTATGCAGAGTTGTTTTTGCTCCGTGGCCTGGCCCAGAACAAGGACAGGTGAGTCCTAGTTCAAGGGAAACAGTGGGATCAGGCAGCTGTTTGACAGTCCCTTTTCAGCACCAACAAGGCATTAATTTGACTTTGCTTTAATGTAACGTTCCACCCTAACATTGCAGGGCTTGTTCCAATAGATTCCTTTTGGTATTACTGAAGACCAGCTCCTGAAGGGTATAATATTTCTCCCTGGCTCAATGATAATCCCATTAGCTGGGTAATTCTCCCAGCACAAACTGTGTCCTTGCATTAGTTCTGCAATCTCTGCAGGGATCGCTTATGCAGCTGGGTCTTAGTGCATTTGCCTGCTGATGTCTCAAGTGCAGTGTAAAGCATCTTTACATGCTTTTACATTTACTTTACAAACTTCAGTTCAGGTTGGCATTACCGTGAGCACTTCTCTACAGTCAAAACAGTGGTGTTATAAGGGATGAAACCAGATGTTTCATGTTTATCCAGTATCAGCGATTTCATAACACTTAGCTTGCAAGTCATGACTAGATTATTTCAGCTGCCAACGGCACAGCCCAAGCATCAAGCTGTGTTCCCTCTACTCGGTGCACTCAGCTCTGAACTGAGTAGCAGGAACGTTAAATTACCACAACTAGGAAGAAATTACTCAGAAATATATTTGAAATATGGAATATATATTTGAATTATATATTCAAAATATAGAATATATATTCAAAACCTGGATTTCACAAATAAGCAATATATACCATAAGAATGTTCCTTAGGGCACAAAAGTTCAGTCTCTGAAGCATTAAGCTCTGTACTGATGCACAAGTGAAGCGTGATGCTGACCACCAGCTGACCTTTGTGCCGATGCTGCCTCTGTCAGGATAAAGCACAGATCCCTCGGCAACTATACAGATTTGGCAGCATTAATACTGTTAGGTTAATTAATAGTGTCTTAAGCTGAAAACAGCCTAAGGCCTTTATATTTACCTGAACTAATTCTTCCCAGACCTGACATTTCTATTGAGAAGATATGTATCTTGTCCTCAATCACTCAACATTTACACCCTGCTCACTTTCTCTTACCTTTACAAGACTTTTGCACTCTGCTGTAACTGCTGAGACTCCACCAAAGAGCACAAATCAGGTGAGAAACTTTGGAAGCCAGGTTGGACATTATGCCTTCTACCTGCATGAATCTGAGGAAAAAAAAAAAAAAAAGGAGAATACGACAGATTTTGAAAGACCTGCAAAGTCTACAGGTCAATGTAAATAACACTATGTAAAACCACGACAAACATACATCAAGCCAGGCTGTCAGAAACAGCAAAATAACCTGATGAGGATTTTGGAGAGCTACATGTTTACCAAAGAGTGAACAGCATTTGCTTGAAAAATATGTTCTTAGGAGAAGAAACTTTAACATCAGGTGTCTTATAGGCAAAACAGATAACTGGTTCAACTACAGTAGTACTCTGAGGCTGAATGTCATCCAGAGTATTTAAACGACAACAAACAAAATTTTGCCAAGTGCACCAAACTAGTATGACTGTATGCTGGTAGGAATTACACAGACCGTGTGCAGCAATTCAAATGTGTGTATATTTAGACAGTAGTGCATTCATTCATATACCTCTATATCTATGCAGGCATAGAGATTTTAAGTCTGAGCAGCAGCATGTGCCAGGATTATCTGATTAGTAGGCTTTTTTAAGTAATCTGTTTCTCCTAACATCCCTTTCCTGTGCAATAAAGCAGAGGTTTGTCAAGGCATCAATAATTCAGTCTTAAAAGTCAATTCTCACAAAGTGCTCTTCAGGCATGAATTCTTCATAATCCGCCTATGGGGGAGTTGGGAGCTGAGATTTCTTTCACCTGATGGTTCCCTTGAAGACAGGGACACACTGTGGTAGAAAAGCTGAATAATTTGGCTAAAGTTAGAGAAAAATGCCAACAAAGAGCCCAGTGCAGCTTTCAGGAGCTCTGGGCTGGGAGGTCTCTCCCCAGACCACATAACTCCATCAGTCTGATGCAGTTTACTGCACATAACATAGAAAGAGGTAAATAATCAAGCATCGATTAATAAATGTATAGTTGCTAAAGAAAACAGAAGTACTGCTTCCAGCCCTAAAAACTGCAATAAGTTCAGAGCTTAGAAAAACTCAAAAGCAAAGGAAGGGAAGATCAGATGCTTTCTCTTCAGACCTTTGGGGACCTGGCAGCCTATTGCTGCAGGGAAGATGCAGTCATTCAGACTTCAGCCAGATCTAGCCATGAAATCATAAGGTCAGAGGGGTTTCGTTTTTTTTTCTTTCCATGTACTCCATCATGAGCAGTGACAAGAGCTGTTGGATTCTGGAGGCTCACCCCACAAGACATGTTACATCTGGACTGGTTCTAAGGAGGGGAATGAACAGAACCAATAACTCACAAACTTCTTTCTAGAGGGATGCAGGCAAGCACCAGCAGCTTAAATGTCAGACTGAAGACACAGCTCCCACCTGTTGCATGCTTGCAAGTCATGCCCTCATGGTACAGCATCATTAAAGTGCTTTGCTCACGAACAAGTCTCCAGATTTAAAACCATTAGGTGGCTGCAAGGATCAGACACAGCCTGAGTCAGACAGACTGAAAACCAGGATAAAGAATGAGGAATGCAATTTACCCTTCAGACCCTTGTTCTGATTTACAAAGTGCAAATGAAGCAGAAGTTACTGCTTTTTCCTACAAATCTTGCCTTAGGACCATTTATAAAAATCTGGAGATTTCCTGCATCACATTTTAGGAATCATAATCCAGAGCTTCTGGCAGTCAGCTGGCTGGAGATAGTACCTCTCTCTGAAACAGAGACATTCAAAAGAAGGAAAGAGGTTGTTTAAACTTCTCTGATGTGCAACAGCTTACTTTCTGAGTAAGGCAATGATGCTTTTGTGAATTCAGTGCCTCTAACCTTCATAAGGATTCAGTGTTGAACAAAACTCATTCACTTTTGACACAGAATACAAACCGACTTGTTGGATGGTTGCACCAAATCCTCGCAGCTCTTTTACCACTGGCAGATTCAGGGTTATAATTCTCAAAGGAAACAGAATTGACCTGATTCCTGCAACACCAGTGTTGCTCTTGTTCTGTCTGCAATGCTGTTTGTGATGATAGGAATCAGAGACTGGCATCAGAGGCATGTTTAGCAGAGATGGAGCACTGCTAATCTACAATGGGACCTGAATCTCGGCTCACATCTACATTGGTCCTATTGAAAGGGGAGCCTGTTCCTACACAGCACACAATGGAAGCAGGAAAGTACGCACTTGCTTGAGGAGAGAAGGGGATTCCTCTGTGTGCTTAACCAGATGAAGCATAAAAATCCACATCAGGAGCTGTGGCCCTGTGAATACTGGGACTTGACTGAGTTCTTTCAAAACAATAGGGTGCCTCATCTCCAGGCAGGAAGCACTGCTTGAAAAGGGAGGGTTTACAAACAGTGCCCTCACATCTGGTTTCCTTCTTACCAAAACTTTCCTGCCTGCCAGCTTCTATCTCCTGCTGCTGTACCCCTCCTTCAGGCTCAGACCCCAGCCCTTGCCCTGCTCTGTGCATATTTACTACCTTGGTTAACTCAGGGGTGTTGAATTCTTTGCGGGAAACTTCAAAGCCCTCTACTGCATTGTCCTGCTAATGATTTGTAAGCATATTATCTGCAATCTCTGCCATCCCCATCCAGCTATTGTGCTCCCTGTGGAATGTGGCCATGTCACAATGCAAAACAAGCACAAGAAAATAAAACAGATTACTACTAAACCCACCAGTTTTCTGTTTAAAGTTTCAGGCTAGAAACATAAGCAATTATACAACATACATTCTCATACAATAGGCTCATCTGCCGTCAGGAACTTTCAGGATCTACTTTCCCATACCTGCACACATCAGTTTTCAGGAATATGTGTAATTCTTTCTCAAAGAATTTGATTCATTCTCAATGTGGACATAGGTGGCAAATCTGAGACTGCTAGAGGCATGGCTGGGGAGAGCTGCTGCGCATCTGCAGTTACATCCTTGAGTGATCCTGGAAAAAAATTCTGAGCAGAGGAAGAGGATATGACCATAAATAAACAGGCCTTATATGGAATATTTATAAGATATTTCTAACTTCCACCTTGCAATGTCTTGTAAAGACAACGAAATTACTGTTTAATAATAGGTTCCAGCTACAAAAAAGGGCTCTCTAAACAAGCATCCATTGCTTGTGGACAGTTCAGTTTAAACCAACACAAAATTAGAAACAGAAGTTCTTTCTTGTTACAGGGAAGCAGTGGTGGTAAATGTGTTGGTAAATAAAGAAGACACATTGAAGAAAGTCAAATCTAGTTACATACAGAGCCAAGTGCTCTTTGGGTGTTGTTTCCAAACACATCTAGTGTGTTCTCTCCTCTTGGGCAATCCTGATGGAGGCAATCCTGATAACCCCTTGTCTGGATTTGTGACAGCAACTCATTGTCTTCTGCTATCCTGTAATTTAAATAAAATCTGTATATCAATCAGCAATCAGCAGAACAGTAGCCCCGGCAAACATGGCAGGCTCTATACGAGTCTCATTGCTCAAATTAAGATTGCAACTTCACACCCGATTCTCCTATTTCAGCTGATAACAGTGAGTTCAAAGGTCCCATGTTTCCTGTATTAAGAGCTAAGATGCAGTTTCAAAAGATCTCCCTAGTTAGAATTCACATCTACCTCACAATACTCATAGCTAAGCTATGAAGTGCATTTCCACAGCTCCACTTTCCGCCTCTCTGTCTAAAATACGTTACAAGAAAGAAGGATCTGTGTTTCTCTAAATAAGGTAAATGTCCTTTACACAGCCAGGCACTGACAGAGAGTAATGTCAGTGTAGTTTAAAGCTGGTTGGAAGCTATGGTAGAAGGAGCTAAATGACTGACCCATTCCCCCTTCATTCGTTAAACTGGAGCTCAGGCCACAGCTTAGACGAAGGCTTCTCATGCTGCCCTGCAACACGCTGCCCCTTAAATATGTATTAACAAAACTCTCTGTGTTACCACACCATAAACCAGGCTTGGGAAATTAAGATTTATTTCAAACCTGGTTGAAAGGGGGCTGGGATCTGTAAATCCATATTGCCATTGGGATAGCCGAAAGACCATCTCAGAGAAGCTGTTGGTAATGTTTCCCAAGCTGTCTCTGACCAACCCCTCACTTGGCCCTATGTGAGGCCTCCCAGAAGAAACTATGGCATGGACCCACTGCCCTAGTGTCTCAAAATGCTGCAGAAACAGAAAGTGGGTTCAACTGAGGCTTCATTTACACCTTCTTTTGCAGAGAACTGCTGCTAAACATGAAACTGCTAGTAACAATGAAAATGAAAGCAAAAGCAAACATAAACTCTCTCAGGAGGAAATGAGTATTGTGTTTCTCATAAATAGTAGTTCTTTTCCAAAACTGCTGTTTCATAACAGGTAAGCTTTAGGCAATCCTTCCCACTAATCTGTTTGATAGATGAGTTTCGGCAGCCTGAAAATACTCTGTAAATATTTATAACAGCCATTCACTGAGTCTTCTTTTTTCTCAAAAGTATCAACTTATAAGAAACCAGAGCCTGGAGATGAGCCACATTCAACCTCTGTCCTGACAAAAAGACGCTGGAGTAGCTAAGGCTAATATGGATGAGCAGCTTGGCCCTTCCCATGGCCAGGGAAGGATTCTCCTCAACCTGGCACTAGTTTCCACCTCTCCTCGCACTGCCCTGGACTTGCGTGGCTCTTCACTGCACCAGTCCTCGCTGATAGCCCAGAAAATAACTATCTGGCATTTTGCTGGATGAATGAGCCATACTGACTCTGATGAGCACCAGAGCTTATCCAAGGTAAACAACAAGCTCATGGGGCTAGGAGCAAGAAGGCAATGAGAAAAAAGTGGATTCTTTTTTTTTTTGAGAACGGGTGAACACATCTAACACTGTACTACACATCTCATAAGCATCGGTCACCATTTGTGCTTTGCATGTGTATGTGGGTATTATAACCTCTCTGACTATCACATCCTGCCAGTACCACTCACAGCAACAACAGCTGGTTGAGAAAGAGCAGTTATTTCTGTGATGCCATATCATGGCCTTCTGTTGTTTTTCTTTCAGAAAGCTGCATCTGCAACATTAAGGCCTGCTTTTTAAAATTAAGCCCTCAAGTCACTCTTTTGCATGTGACCACTCCATTTCAGTGCTACTGCCTGCCACTGGAATACTCCCTGTGCTAGGAATGGCTCTTTGCTGAGAGGTATGCACTTATCTAGTGGTATTTCTTCTCTAGGTGATGAAGGATCTAATTGTCCCAAATATATTACTGGACTTTATCGTTATAGAAGCCAAGGAAATCAGCTCACATGCCTCTGAAAGTCACAGAATGGAACATATTATTTTAAGCCAAGGCAAGCCCCAAGTAACTGTTTTAATGGAGTCAGTCATGGAGGTAGTTTTACAATCTAACTGTGCTGAAGAATTATTTCACGGGCTGATTGCAGTCACCAATTATTTTTCAGGTGCCTCTTGGTGATAATTCTTCCTAGTTACAAAGAATTTTCTTTTGTATCTATTTTTTTCCACATAAACATTCCGTTGCAACATTTCCAATTCTTTGTTATCCCAAACACCACAAATCCTTAACCAGCTGAGCCAGCATGTATTCACAATCCAAAATTATCCATAATACTAAAGAAGCGCAACATTTTACCCAGTCAGGTAGTATTGACACGCAACATAAATTTCAAGCTGTGCTTCTCTCTCTCTATGTATGTCCATGTATCTTTAATAAGGACAAAAACATCCTCTACAGCCTTCTCCATGGCAATCTCATGTGTTGATTCTGCCAACACAAGTTTTTAACACTCATCAGTAAAAAGTTTTGAAATAGCTTTACTATTGCAAAACATTTTACAGGCAGGTCTGGATTCCATTAATATCTGGGTTTACGTTTGAAACTCTAGGACGTGCCTTTGCTGTATTTGTACTCTTTCTTCCTTCACTGTAAAATCTGATTTCTTTTTCTTTTCCTTATGATATCTAAGAAACTTTACAACCTCTAGGATCTGTGCTTTAAAAAAGGTCAATTATATCAAGATGATGTCATCATATGGACATTTGCTTTGGCAGAAGAACTGTTTTAAGTGTTTCCTCCCATCCTTTGCTGCCTTTATGCATTTTGCTGTTCTTTCAGCTGTGTCCCTCCCATGGTTTGTTGCCTCTGCTGTGAAACATCTCCCAGAACACCCAGAATCAACACAGATTTTTAAAGAAGTGGTTTCTACCTTCTTCTGTGATCTTCTTTGCATTGTGGCCCCACTGACAGCTGTCCTGGTTAGCTCCAGCACAGCATGGGAAAGATCAGCTGGGCACTGCTGCTGCCCTGGCTGCAAAGGTCTGTTGATCAAACAAGCAAGTGCTCAGAGGGTCTAGGAGCTTCACAAGGCTTGCCTGGCTCCTCTGCAGACACAGGGGCAGCAGGCATTTGCACAGCTTCCAGACCCTACCCACCACAGGACACCTGCATGCAACCTACATGCTACCTCTCATAGCCTCTCCTTCCCAGTGAATGACCTTCAATTTTGAAAGTAATTTTTTTTTCTGGTTCTATAATTGTGCCTATATAATGGTGAGGGCAGCATTTGAGGAGATTGTATTTCCACCTGTAGGAAGACCAAACAACTCTAAAAACCCACTTGGAAGCACCATCTGAAATTATGGTGATTCAGGGATTCCTGAATCCTGTGCATTCAAGTCTGAGGACACACCTGAGATAGAAGGAAAGAGCTTTCACAGAGGTGCTTTGAGTCTTATCCAAGTCTTGTCCTTCTAAGTGTTTACATCTTGCATTTTGCATTGCCTGAATAAACTTTCTAGTTAATAAATTACCTAACAACCCTGCGTGAACTGATATCATTGCTAATATTGTTGTGGTGTGCAGACAAGTAAGAGTAATGACCAAAGTTGAATACAAAAGTTGGGAATGCTTTGCTTGCTAAGATACAAAAAAGCCTCCAGGGTTTGCTTGGTGGACCACTCCTGTATTAACTCACATCTCAGTGCTAGCTAAAAATTAATGGGAAAAAACAAGTGTTGTGTGTTGCCCAGAAAGAGATACTGGATTGCATATGCAATCACTGTCATTGTCACAGCTCTAAATCACTGTTGTTTCTTTTTTAAATGCCATGTTCTCCACTGCAAAATATTTTACGTTAGTTATTTATTGTCAGGAATCTTTTCCAGCTTCCTTCCCAAGTAAATAAGGAAATCCTTCTTTGAAGAGGCTGAGGAAGTGTTTGTTATATGGCTTTTATTCTCAGACACTCAAGATCTTGTTTTGCAAACTGATGTCAGTTTGAGTTTAAACTGAAAAATTTGAGTGAGGAAAAGAGAAAACCTTAGCCCCAAGAGTAAATATACTGCAGGTCGGTGAAGTACACTGCAGTTGACTTTTAGTTAAATATTGTTATCATTATAAATGTTTTTCCAGTTAAATGTTACACAACTTTGGAGTAGGAATGGTGAAACTAAAATGCATATTGACCCAAGGGACAGCTTTGCTTTCTATTCTTCCTCAAGCCTTTCTGTTTACTGAGTTTCAGAGCCATATAAAGCCCTGAAAACATCTTGTTGGGGGTATGGGGCTGATCCCCAGTATATAATGACCTGTTTTTCAGGACAGAGGACAAATGCCTTTGGTGGTCAGTGTCACTGAATATACAAACTGTGCACTGGAGACCCAGATACATAAAACTCCATTATAATGTTTGCATGACATTTATGGAATAGCTTCTATAACATAAAAACGTGTATTTATAATCACCACCATGGCATCATTGGCATTTTCACTGAAGCCAATGTTTTCTTTCAGCTTTGCTTCAGCTAACTGATAAACCACCAATCTGCACAAGTAAATCAAGTTATACCAGTCTTACACTGAACTCACTCCTATGTGTTTCCAGCTCACCAGCCTCTGAAGTTTCCCTCTAATGTTCTGGACAGTCTTGCCTAGCTCTGATTAACCTTAACAGTCCCTGGGCTCTTGCAGCTGCCCTGAATTCACAGCTGTTAACCTGGAAAGAGCCACATTAGAGACAGTGCAGGTACTACAACACTGAAGGATTTCAAAGTTTTTCTCGAGTGCAAGTCACTACACCTTGCTCCCAGAAAGTCCTCCATGGCCCCCACTCAGGGCTAAATGGCTACGATATTCATGGCTGCATTCTCTTCTTGTTCTTGCCTGGCTTTTATATTAACCATACAGCATGAAAGCCTGAGCAGATGAGTCTTTCTAGCTACTGGCATTAAGTCTTTATACAGGCATAAAAGAAATGGTAGAAAAACCTGTGTGTCTTAAAAGAATTAATGTCTAGGCTGAAGTATGCAGCACTTCAGCAACCATCCCAGGAGCCAGATTCACATGACATGTATCAGAGCAGTCCACAGTATTTGGGGTGTTGGTTGATGAGAAAATGAACATGAGCCAGCAGTGTGCGCTTGCAGCCCAGAAAGCCAACCGTATCTTGGGCTGCATCAAAAGGAGCATCCAGCAGGTCGAAGGGGGTGATCCTGCCCCTCTACTCTGCTCTTGTGAGACCTCACCTGGAGTATTGTGTGCAGTTCTGGTGTCCTCAACATAAAAACGACATGGAACTGTTGGGACAAGTCCAGAGGAGGGCCACGAGGATGATCAGGGGACTGGAGAGCCTCCCGTATGAAGATAGGCTGAGAAAGTTGGGGCTGTTCAGCCTGGAAAAGAGAAGGCTGCGTGGAGACCTCATAGCAGTCTTCCAGTATCTGAAGGGGGCCTATGGAGATGCTGGGGACGGACTCTTCACTGAGACTGTAGTGATAGGACAAGGGGTAATGGGTTAAAACTTAAACAGGGGAAGTTTAGATTGGATATAAGGAGGAAATTCTTTCCTGTTAGGGTGGTGAGGCACTGGAATAGGTTGCCCAGGGAGGCTGTGCATGCTCCATCCCTGGCGGTGTTCAAGACCAGGTTGGACGAGGCCTTGGGTGATATGATTTAGCGTGAGGTGTTCCTGCCCATGGCAGGGGGCATGGAACTTGATGATCTTAACGTCCTTTCCAACCCTAACTATTCTATGATTCTATGATTTCCCAGTGTCTGTGTCAAGGCTAGTGCAAACAGAGACTGGTACACGCAGTGTCATAGAATCATAGGATCAGCCAGGCTGGAAAAGACCTTTATGATCATCAAGTCCAACCATTACTCCAGGACTGCCAAGACCACCACTAAACCATGTCACTAAGGACCTCATCTACACTGTGTCTGAACACTTCCAAGGACAGTGATTCCACCACTTCCCTGGGCAGACTGTTCCAATGCCTGATCACCCTCTTATGAATAATTTTTTCCTAATATCCAATCTAAACCTCCTGTGGCGCAGCCTGAGGCCATTATCTCTTGTCCTATCACTTGTTACTTGGAAGAAGACATGGACCCTCACCTCACTACAGCCTCCTTTCAGGTAGTTGAAGAGAGCAGTAAGGTCTCCCCTGAACCTTTCCTTCTCTAGGGGGAAACTAAACAATTCCAGTTCCCTCGGCCACTCATCATAAGGCTTATTATCACCTGATACCGAAATCACTCCCAAGAGCAAAGCAGCCACCAAGTAGTCCCCAAAACACCACAGGAGTAGGACACAGAATGAATAAACCCAGAATATGTACACACAGCAATGGATGCTTTTGCTGCAGATGCTTAGACAAATAGATGCAAATACAAACAAACCTATGCCCCACTTTCATTAGTACAGTCTTATGATGGCTGTACTGGTATAAATACAAAAACAAATCCACGCATATAAATATGGAATAAATATGTTGTAGACCAAGCCAAACCAACACTGCAGGAAAAGAGATTCTGCTGGACAGGGCTGAGAATTTAACTTCACTTACTGTTTTTTCAGTCACAAGAGAGAAAACAGTCCATCCGCTTAATGTAATACACATATGCAGTCCAATCCATTATACTCTTTTTTACTGGTTACAAGGACAGGGAAGGGGTTTCACATAGGTAAGTATCATCCCCAGCTGCTTATCCCCATTTCTTTTGTACCAGAGCATTTTTTTGCCAGCTGGGAGAACTCATCTGAGTGGGAGCCCCAGCTGCAATGCTGAGAGCACAGAGGAGTATGAATGGCAGGTTCCCTCAGTGAGGAAGCAAAAATCTCACTTCAGTTCTCTATATACATCCTTGTTACTGATTTTAATCTGCCCCAGGAGGAAACTGCAGCCTAGACAAAAATAGACAGGTATGTGACAGATGCTTTACCACGAAGCAGCTTCCAAAAAAGTAATTTATTTGCATACATATCTGGCATACTAAAGAGAAATATTTGTCTTCCATTTTCACTGGAGGTTAAAAGCACTCACCTATGGTAAAGGTAACCGAATTTCATGCTCCAAGGATTAAGCTGATAGCATAGCAGGGGGGTGCTATGTGCCAGGCACAACTCTTCCTCTTTCTGAAATGTTGCCGTGGCAGCTAGGTGACTTATGGATTTCCTCCCAGATTCCCCCAGAGCTGTGCTTGCAATGAACTGTTTCAACATTATCACTTTGTTAATACAATATAGAGAAAGACTTAAAAGTGGCTGTAAACATCCCTTTCATTCTCTTAGCAAGGGGGCTTTAGCATCATCTAGCGCTTCACACAAGTCTAATCATGTAATAAGGTAATAGCCCCATGGCCAGGTCCCACCTTGAGATCTGCAACTGAAATGAGTTGCTTCAACCTTAGTGATCTCAAGGGACAGGCAGGAAAGTGTAGCCATATACCCCTAACAGTGCACACACACATATATATAGATAGAAAGATGTATGTATGCTGTTCTATTGATTTCAGCTGTTCCAAAATGAAAATTTTAGAAACTTTTCTTCAATCAAAATCTTTCACTCTCACACAAACGGAAATTTTGAAATGTGAGACTTTCCCCTGGAACTTAAATTCTGGGTTGCAGCGCTACAAGCAATAATGAAAACAGTAACATGGAAATCATTTACATAAAAAAAAACAACACCCCCACCACCCCCCACACCCCCACACCCCCCCCAAAATTCCCCCCAGAAAAAAACCCATACATGACAAGGAATCTTGGACCAAGGCACCCAAGTGAAACTAACTGCATTGATTTGCTGAATAACATGTAGGTGCTCTGCTGGGATGTGCGTGGTGGCAATGCCTGGCATTTGGGTCAGTCAGTGAATGTCAGAAGAGCAGGCACCACGCACAGTACTGCAGCCCAAGGCTGGAGTTTTACCAAAACTTACAGAGAAGTTCAGTATCAGGAAGGTGATCTTTCCTTTTTTAAGCCACAGTCACTTAATAAACCAGATTGGTTGCTCAGGCCGGTGTAAAGCACAAGAGTTGAGTTTCCAGAGCTGCCAACAAATCTCAAACCAACGGTTTATGATTTTGTGAAGAGTTACAAACGGGGAGAAAACTGCTGCCACTGCTCCTGTTCTGCTCAAGAACTGGCTTTCTAAGTACCAACTTTACGTAGAAAGCTAAAGAAGTACTAATCCTCTTAAAAGTGACAAGTGCCCATAAAGGGCACTACTTTTGGAAGTACCACATATAATTGACAAGTAATGAAAAAGCTTAAAATACATACAATACATTACAGGCAGAAAGCTAAGTATTTTGTCAACTAAAAATGAGAGATCCAAAGTTGGATCTAGCGTGCTAATGCTACTGCATTAAAGGTGCATTTGGGGCCAGCTAGACCATTGCTGTTGTTTATGTAACATCATAGGAAAAAAGGGCGTTGCACTGATAAATAGATCCTCATTCTGATCCCATGACAGTATAAATCACAATTAAGTCATGAATTTGCAATAGTTTGCAACTGATAGTAAAGCATGAGGTCTGAATCTGGCATGTGGACCACAAAGGAATGAACATACTGCGAGAGCCAAGATATGATCTGTCCAGCACATGTGCAAAAATGAGGACCAATGTGCAAGGTTAACTCTGTGCTGGCTAGTGCAAACTATACTTTTTGTGCCTGCCTAGTTTGGAGGTTTCAGAGGATGAGACAGTTCATGACTCTTGCCCATGAAGCACAGCATGGCAGTGACCCATGCCTGCACTGGGAGGCTGGACTGGGCATGGACTCCATTTCAGGGAGGAGACCAGATACAGCCATCTCTTCCTGTGCTCTTACAGAACAGTTTCATGGTAGGAACTGATGGCTGGAGTAACAAAGCCCAAACCAACAGCAGCATTCAGGTGTCTTCTGGTGGGAATTGGGTACCTGAAGTTAGGCATTAGCTTGAGAAGAAAGACTGAAATGGTCGTAACGTCTTAGGTGGCAAAAAGCTCAATCTGAGTCATGCTCCCTGCAGGTAGAAAACTACAGCCAGAAGGCACAGCCACAGGGCTGCTCTTCTTTCCAGAACAGCTAAATTCCCTCTCCACAACTATAACACTGCAATTACATGCTTTCATACCTGTGATAAAAACCACAACCTCCTTTGCTGCTCAGCAGAGAAATCGATGTCAAGAACTGCTACATACCAGAAAGTCAACTCTGCTTTCTGTGACTTGGAAAATGAGTGCAGCCCTGCCGTGCTGGGCCTGGCAGGAAATGATGGCCATGGTAATAACAGCCATCTGCACCACTGTTTGTACACCTACAAACTCCGTCCTCCTCTGAAAACATCTTCATCACCCCCATCACTGCAGTCAGTGGGGAATGGGAACTAAGCACTTTTTCTAAGACACTCTCCCCTTAATTCTTATACATTTTCAGTGCCATTAGATTCCTACTAGTAGCACTGCTGGAGGAGAAGTGTGGCAGGTCCACTGCCAGGTGTGTCCTTGACATGACAAGTAGCACAGGTCCTGAGTCCACAGGACAGATTAAGGTTTATCTCTAATTAAATGGCTCACCAAGTAAGCTTTAATAGGATGAAGGAGCCAGGAAGAATCAGAGGTTTTGCTGGGCAGATGCTTCAGTCTAGCGCTACACAAATGCACCGCACTTGTTTTTGTTTAAATGGGTGCAAACGACACTCCTTCCCACCGGTATCATGACCCTAGTTTTAGCACAGTAAATTTTCATTAGAAACACTAATTTTACACTCTCAGAACTTTTGAAACAATTACTTTTCAGTAGAAGTTTACACTTAACAGAGACAAGAATTGACTGTGGAGAAGTAAGCGAAGTACTGAAAGCAGCAAAGACTTTCAAGTGTAGTCAATTGTGAAAGCAGTTGACGTTTCACTCTCATAGTATACTGTGTTGGTGTGGAAACCCATAAACATTTTATCATTGTATAATGAGATTTTCAGATCTGAAAATTTCATAGAGAAATGTGACGTGATCATTTTTGGAAGAGACAGATTTAGTGTGGTTTTTTCCACGTTTTCCCAATTGCGCTTTTCAAAACTAACATCATTAATTTTGCCTTACAACACTTGCAATAACTGAGTTTAAATCCCATACATAAGGAATACCCTGGAGGATTTCAAATGATGGGTCAGAGGGATGTGAACCATACCTTGTAGACATCTACAAGCTGAGTACACGGGTCTTGAAAACATCTTTTATGAGTTTGTATGTTTACCCCCAAGAATAGTTCTGTTACAAGTCATAGGTTGGGGAGAAATGAGTGAAGAAGTTGGAAAAACAGAATAAAGTCCAACTCCTAAACGTGAACAACAGCAGAGGTACTCTGTAACCTTGAGCTTCCTTTCGCTTTTGCTTCTATTCTCTTTGAAAGGAAACACTAAAAGAAGTTTCATTTCCTTCAAACAAGGTAGGACCTCCCTAAGCATCTGGAATGGAAATTCACACAAACTTTCTTCAGCAGGCAGGATCCTCAGGGATCAGTGTTGGGACCAGTCTTGTTCAACATCTTCGTTGCTGACATGGACAGCAAGTTTGCCAATGACACCAAGCTGTGTGGTTCGGTTGATATGCTGGAGGGAAGGAATGCCATCCAGAGGGACCTCAACAGGCTTGTGAGGTGGGCTGATGCCAACCTCCTGAAGTTTAACCATGCCAAGTGCAAGGTCCTGCACCTGGGTCAGAGCAATCCCAGGCACAGCTACAGGTTGGGCAGAGAAGAGATTCAGAGCAGCCCTGAGGAGAAGGACTTGGGAGTGTTGGTTGATGAGAAAATGAACATGAGCCGGCTTCAGTGTGTGCTCACAGCCCAGAAAGCCAACCGTATCCTGGGCTGCATCAAAAGGAGCGTGACCAGCAGGTTGAAGGAGGTGATCCTGCCCCTCTACTCTGCTCTTGTGAGACCTCACCTGGAGTATTGTGTGCAGTTCTGGTGTCCTCAACATAAAAAGGACATGGAACTGTTGGAACAAGTCCAGAGAAGGGCCACGAGGATGATCAGGGGACTGGAGCACCTCCCATATGAAGACAGGCTGAGAAAGTTGGGGCTGTTCAGCCTGGAAAAGAGAAGGCTGTGTGGAGACCTCATAGCAGCCTTCCAGTATCTGAAGGGGGCCTATGGGGGTGCTGGAGAGGGACTCTTCATTAGGGACTGTAGTGATAGGACAAGGGGTAACGGGTTAAAACTTAAACAGGGGAAGTTTAGATTGGATATAAGGAGGAAATCCTTTCCTGTTAAGGTGGTGAGGCACTGGAATGGGTTGCCCAGGGAGGTTGTGAATGCTCCATCCCTGGCAGTGTTCAAGACCAGGCTGGACGAGGCCTTGGGTGATATGATTTAGTGTGAGGTGTTCCTGCCCATGGCAGGGGGCTTGGAATTTGGTGATCTTAAGGTCCATTCCAACTCTAACTATTCTATGATTCTGTGATTCTTCCTCCAAGTTAGTTACTGCCTTTTGACTCTTCACATGGCTCCCTCAGATGAAATTTATTTCTTAAGAATTTATGAACCATGATAAATAGAGTAGGATTTAGGATTTTGGGGGGGCTTTTTTTTTGGGGGGGGAAGTTTTTTGTTCTTCAGTGCACGTACTAAAATCTGTAGGAAACTCCTGTTCTGAAGTGGATGCAGAGAACTACTTTGCAATAAGTAAAAGTGAATAGCAGTCCCACTAGCCCTGCTTAGGAAGGGATTGGGATGCTACAAAACAGAAAGAGCACAAATTGCCACACTGGCTTTGCTGAGAAGTCCTTGGAGGAGATCATGAGCTCACTTTCAAGAAAACATTAATCTTCTCCATCTGACATGTGCTGGAATTACACAGATCTGAACTGTTTTGGCACACAGATTGAATGCTGAATAGAACCAGCCAAACTGCCTGCTGCCATGTTAAACAGGGATTCAGGGATTGTTTTGCTACGCTATGATGGAAGAAAAACCAATTTTCCTGTAAATGGTTGAATACAGTGCATTACATCTTCTGAAGATGTCCTTAATAGTCAGGAGAAATGGAAACATCTTTATTTTAATTTTCCCCTGTAATTATACTGAGAATTCCCACCTGCATCTTGGCACTCAGGTTATGGATGCTGGGCAGGAGCCAAAATTTCACACTGCCCTGCAGCAACAGCATAAAACTGAACTCAAGTCTCTGCACTGGGATTTGAGATCCCAGTTTTCCATGCCTACACTGTCAGCAGACCACACTGATGCTACCTCTAAGTCATTTTAAAGCATCTGCAGATAATTATGAAGTTGCTTACGATCCACAGTCTGTGTGAGGTGAAGGTGTCAAAACCCCAGGGAAACTTAATAGACACATTCCAAATCACTCATGTGCCTTTGGAAAACAACTATCTGGATTCAGCAGTTTGGAAAAAGAGTTTGTGAGGAGTCTCAGAGGTTTGAAAACCAACCAACCAAACCTAAGAGTGAGTTCATGATAGCGAAAGCCCAAAAGGTAGCTGGTGCCTTTCTGTCATACACCAGCTCTGCGGGAGAGACTGCAGTGTCAGACAACTCTGGGCCTCTCCGTACCTTAACCAGAGCCTTCATCTCCTAAAACACCCTATTTCCAGCATACCCTGGCGGCGACTGCTCAGAAAGCTTGCCCAGGAACGCCCTGCGACTTAACGGCTGAGAAGCCACAGTACACCTCCCGGCGGGCAGGCGGCAGCTGGCGGCTCCCAGCACCACCAGAGAACCCCCGCAGCCGGCGGAACAGGCCGGGGCGGGGCGCGGCGCGGGGGGGCGGTTCTGATAGCTCCGTTCCGCCCCGCGGGGCGGGGAACGCGGCGGACGGCTTGCAGGGGCTGCGCTTTGTCGGGGGTTAGAGGCTGGTGGGCCCCTCAGTCTTCCTCCGCCCTGCCCCGTCCTCCCTTCCCCGCCGCCGCTCGGGAGCTTCAGGCGAGCGCTGCCTGGCCATGATGCTGCCCGCAGCCGGCCCCAACCCCGCGCAGACTTGCGCGGCCGTGCTCGTCGCCGCCGTGCTCCTGCAGTCCGTCTGTGTGGCCGTCACCTTCCTCTACTTCACCAACGAGCTCAAACAGGTCGGTGGGGACAGGCGACTGGGGGGGACCCCGCTCTCTCCCTTTCTGTCTGGTCAAGGAAAGGAAAGACACAAAAGCGTGTCCCCGCTCTGTGCAGGAGCCGGCGCAGGGCCATGGGATTGGAGCCGCCGGCAGCCTCCAAGTGTTTGTTCAGAGCAGAGCTAACAGACAAAGAGCTTCGCGCGGCGTGAGCCAGCTCTTTGTGCAGGCTTTCCTCGGGCCCGGGGGTGCACGCAGGGGAAGAACAGTTTAAAAGTTTTTGCTTTTTAAGTAGCGCATTTTTGCAGGGAAGTAGCAAATGTGCCCTTTATCAGAGCGCCAAATCTGCTACGGCATCCCCCTGTGCTGCAGAGACGTTGGTAGCGTTGGGAGGACAACAGCGGCCTCCATCAGATGCATATTCATGTGGGCAACAGGGACAAAACGACTAAGAAAAGCTGAGGTACCTTTTAAATGCCTTCTTTAGGAAAAATACATAGTTTTAAGTCAGTGACTAACCCCAAAGGAACTTGACCCAAGCAGCATACACCACTGAATTCCTCCGAATGAGTTGTAGTGCCCGTTGTATAGTTTAGATGCCTCGGTCTCCTTGCAGCCATCCTTCAAGCCTGCTAACTACCACTTAACCCTTTCCTATTCCTGCAAAAGATCATTTGCATTCCAAGAAATCTATATTTACTTTATAGCCCCATGAGCCTTTAATGTGTGTGCTCCTGCTTTTCATTAACCCCTAGTCCTCAAGGTTTCCTTGAGTGTCTTGCCAAAAATTCACTGTCTTGCTGTGGTTTGGGTTGGAAGGGACCTTAAAGATCCTTTAGTTCCAACCCCGCCGTGTACTGTAGTTACACAACTTCAGAAAGTATCACACAAATGTAAAATATTATGTTACCTGTGAGTTTATTTATTTAATAGGTGCAGTTTTCTGCGATGTTGGAGTGCTCTGTGGAGCAAATGTTAAAGGGTATGCCTCATATTGCAGAATACAGCAATGCTCGTACTTTGGAAATGTCCAAAATGGATTTTCCTGCTGAGTTTATAGCTGTGGCTGTCCCATATTTGGTGAAATGGGGGAGTCATAGAAATGCTTTGATTTTACAAAATCAGATTATATAATACTGCTAATGGAGAAAATATATAAATGCACTCTCAACAGTTTGTTCATATGGTTCAAAGTCCTTTGCTTAACAAGCTTGCCAATCTTAAGTAATTGGTAACCACGGTTATCTTTACTTTCCTGGTATTCAAACACATACACCTGGGACACAACCACATCTCGTGATACTTGCCCAAAATACAGCTGGTTCTGAATAAGCCTGCATTTAGTGTGAAAGCTAAATCTGCCCCCCCCCCCCCCCCCCCCCAAGTTCTGCCGGGCTACTATGGGCTACTAAGTAAAGTTGCTGGCTCTGGAGGGGGTACCTTAAGCACATACTCTCCTGACTGTGCCATCTGGTGCACAATGAACAAGGAAAAAGCTTATCTAGAAACAGTCTCCTACCCAAAACAACATGGTGCATTTGGAATAAATCTCAAAAGTCAAACTGCGATTTTTGTGTGGCCATTTTTCTTCCCTTTGTTGTTCACAATATTTGCATTCCTACACCTTCACCAAATTGCTGTGGCTGAAGAGACAGCAGATATTTTTATCTTTGCAAACAGAATAATGTAGAACTATCAGGTATTTTTTCCTCATAGTAATCTGGGTATAGCTACAAATACAACATTTGTTTAACCATTTTGCTTTGGGAGGAAGTGCTGAGACAACGAGCACAATAAAGTTCATTATGCTTCAGGATACAGGGCTGCAAGAAAAATATCCTTAGACTTCCTTCTGTTTTGAAAACGTAGTTCACACACTACTAGAATAGAAGGTTTACAAGATAGCATTCCTGCAAGACTTGCATCCTCAGACTTCAGTGGTACAGACAAAACCTCATTTTTGAGGTCTTACAGTACCCTGATGCCTGGCTTTCTCTACCTGCACGACAGAAATACCAGTCCTTCAGTACCACATGGTGCTGGTACAAGGTTGCATTCATTCACGAAGGTTTCAAAATGCATGCAAAATGCTGTTCCAGTGCCAGGATAGTAAGTCTGTTTTGTGGGAAAAGTATTCAGGTAAGAAGGCAGAGGTCCAGAACTGTTTGCTTCCAGATGGGAGGCAAAGCTCAGAGGTGAGCTGTAGCAAATATGATAGGAAAATAAAAAGTAACATCTCAACTGCTCAAGTATGTTTGGGGTTTTTATAACTCTTCAAACTACTTTATTATAGAACTACAGTTAAATGTCAGAGCCCTTAGTTGTAAGTGCGGTTTTACCCTAAGAAGAACGTAATTTTAATCATCCTGAGTTCTTGAAACGAGAAAACTGATGTAAGAATATACTCAGCAAAGACAGAGAAACCTTCACAAACACTCTTCGTGGTGGCCTCATTTCACTCTGATGCCTACAGAATCATTTCGAGTAATAGATGAAGCTTGGAGAATCTGCTGCAGCAAACCAAAGGTGCTGTTCAGCCACAAAGGACTTGCAGGGTAGTATGGGTCAATTAACCTCATCCTTCTGGAGTGGGAAATCTCTCACTGAATGCCTTTGTTTTCTAACAGGCAGGAAAAGCATGGAGTGTGAAGGAGGAAGTGACTCCATTTGTTGCTTTCAATACCTGTCTCAAGGACAGCTGAAACTGGTACTTGCAGAATAAATGTACCTGTTTCGCAAACCAGACCAAACGCCTTTAACATGAGAAGAGTGAAATGTAAATGTTACAACCAGAAGTCCATCTAAATGCTTTGCATGCTTGTTGCCAATTGCTGTTCATTCCAGGCTCCTGTAGTGCAGTCCTGGCACAAGAAGCCTTACCAGTCTATAGCTGATGCAGCAGCTGCTGCTGGGTTCAAAGCAGACAGGAGCTGATCTCTGCTGGCTGCAGCGCTGGTTTTGTGCTTGTAGGTTAAACAGCGCCAGCTGGAGTTACATGTGAGGCTGCAGAGCTTGGAAAATGCTTCCTGCTATGATGCAAACTCTCCCAGTCAGATTCCCATGGAGTCAACATGTGTTTTGCACTCTTCAAACTGATTTATCAGAAAAGAATCTGTTTTGTCTGTGACTAGAGGATGTAGACATAGGCCCATATCACAAGTACTCAGTATTTTATTTGGACCCAGATGTCATTTCTGTTGTCTGGACTTTGTTCTGAACTATTAGATCAAATACAGTTTCGGAGATACCCCAAACTGGATATGGGGAGGATATGGTATGGATATATAACAGCAAAAGCCTGGATTGTAAATGGCATTGGCTAAAACATCAGAATAGAAAATACTGCCAAGGTCTGGTTTTCATCCTCAGTAATTTGTGAAGAAAAATCCCTTGTGCAAATACATGTTTTCTAGAGCAACTAAAGAACTCACAACATTAGTGATTTGGATGTTGAAATTTCACAGAGCTTATTTAGATGTGCGCTGGATACCAGATTTATGTCCATGGAGATAATGTAAGTATGTTTTTGTGTATTAGATATGCCATCTAGTTAAATAATTATATAAAATCAAGATGAATTACTTGTGCTGTTTATATAGTCATAACTTGCACCATACTAACAAATGCTTGAAAGAAAAAAAAGCATGTCCCTAAGGGTAATAAATTTAGTGACATACCACAGCTGAACACCTGCAGGCCCATCACAGGTGAAAACTGCTGGCTTTCCCTTCTGCTGCAGCTCCAGGACACATACTCGAAGAGCAACGTTGCTTGTCTTACTGGGGAGGAAATCGGAGATTTCATCCAAAAGTTGGATCTAGTTGAAAGTGAAGACAAAGTGGCTGATCCCTGCTGGCAAGTAAAGTGGCACCTGGGAAAATTAATTAAAAAGGTATTTGGGAACCGAAGCACTGAAACAGTGTGCTTGGTGATACTGCAGTTCAAAGAAGCCTAATAGCAGAATAAAGGTGGGAGGTCTTGGGTTGTTTTACTGCAGAGCAATTGTCAAGCCACAGCATTCAGCTGCAGAGTGCTTGCACTGAAGCCAAAATGACCCATGACAGTGGTTTCACTGCATTCAGGAGAACAAAACAAAGACAATAGTTTTTCACTACATAAATTTCAGTGATAGGTTGGCTTGTCTGAAATACCTCAGAAGTGTTTGACTTGAGCTTGTTTTGTATCTGACCATACAGATCATAGTGCTAGCAGAGGTGTCAGTCCCTCTTTGGAAATACATGGAAACTGGCATGAGAAAATGAGATGAAATGTAACACAGGGAGAGGTAAAAAAGTGCTTGAGGAATGGTCTAGTCATGAGCTCTGTAATGGCAAAGAAAAAGCAAGCAAGCACACAGCATCAAGCACAGCACCTTCCCAGCTCAGCATTCTGAGAACACCATCTCCTGCACTATTTGCACATAATACATATAATTTTGGCTACAGAGAAGACAATAAGACTGGCTGAAAAATCAGAAAGGCTAAAATCTTCTGTAGTGGTTTTCAAAATCCCATATCCAGCACATAAAAAAGCTCATCCATAAAAATTTCAGTTTATGGCTGAAACTTACCTAGCACATCTTGCAGACCAAAATAGGTCCTCTTATTATATTCAAGAGATCTCGGCTCCTTCAGTGGAAATTCTATCAGTGATGTCCCTGAACTTTGCGTAAAGAAAACATTGTTTTGTTTGGTGAACATTTAGACATCTGGTATACCTACTTGCTCCCTGATGGCTTAAAAAAAGCCTGAGTGCCAGAAATCATAAATTATAATAATAGTTATAATAATATGACAGCAAGGGAAGGTAAAGGAAAGGAGGGGAAGGGAAGGCAGAACCCATCAGTAAGTGGCAGTACAAGGCCCATGTTAGTCACCCAGATAAATCATGGCAGATAATCAGCATGCTTGCTGCAGCTACACCACTGTCGGTGATCAAACCCGTTTGGTTCAGCGGTCAGCAAACAGAAAAAAGAGGAACACACAAAGATATGCTGGCTTAAGACCTTACATAGGGGTATAAAAAGAAATGAAATTTTATTTCTCAGAGCTAAGATCACACAGAAGTCCACACTGCCACGTAGTCTACAAATGGAAGCTGGTGCTTGTACACTGCATCTCTTATCTGAGGAAAGCATGATGGTCAAATTTTCCAATAAACTTAAAGCCCAGATGGCTGAGCTATCTTGAAAATGTTTTCCTATGTATTTCATTACATAAAAGATGTAAACATAGTAATACTTTATTGCAACAAATTAATAGGCCTTTTTTATTTGCTTGTTGATCAAATCCAGAATACCCCTTTGTTTATGAATTGAGATAGGAGTCTTTTTCCTGAACCCATCGGTTTCTGAACTAATTTGTTTTCTCTGTTTGTTGGCAGATGATGTCAAGCAGCTATGAGGAAAACATATCTGCAGTTAATGGTATTATTTTTATTATCTGTGGCAAAAAGTTGCAGCTTGTGGCACCTGATATGTAGTGACTCAATTTATAAAAAGTGCAGAAAACACTGAAGATCGTGTACTGGCAGTGATGATTAGCGGTTAGAGCAAGGTAACCAAGGGGGATGCCGGAGGCTCAGCTTCTAGACGTCAGTCCCGCAGTGTTATGGGACTGTTTAAACAGTCTGCTCTCCTGGAAACAATCAGCACTGGACTGCTGTACACATAGATCAGCTAAGGAATAGCTTTGCTGAAGATTGTACAGCCCTAAACACGTTGAGCAAAAGCATCACAACCTCCAAGTAGAAATTTGATGTAAAGATTATGAGTGCTTAACCATTAAAAATGCTGATTGTGAATGTGAAAATTTGGTACTATGGGTTATTTTGTCTATCAGTAATTTTGGGGCTGGGGAGGAGCAAAAGGAGAACAAAGAGACATATAAAGACATTTCAAGGAGAGCAAGAGCAGAAGAGAAATTTGGGCCATATTAGTCAATGTACAGCATTCAGTGTATGATTTAGTCAATTGAAAAAATGACATATCTATTCCTTAAAATTGGGTCTAATGGGACAGAGGTCTTTTCTAAAATTCTTGCTTCTAACATGAGGTTCCTTTTCTCATCTTTCTGTAGCTGAAAGAGCCATGACACTGCCGCACAATGACAGGCAGCAGCCACTCGGCCCCATCAACAGGATCGCGGCACATCTGACAGGCAACAGCAATAGGAAGAGTTCCCTGTCACCACGCAGTAAGAAAAAACCTTTAAAAACAGTTAAAGATCACAGAAATTACACTCTCATTGCGAGCCTCGTGCTTATATACCCTTTTTAGTACTTGCATTGAGTTAATAGTAAGAAACAGATCATTAAAGTCCTCTTGTCCCAGACAGTAGTTTTTTACTGTCTTACAGAACAGGAGAAAGCCTGTTCTCTCTGGGTACCTCCCTAACCTTTCTTCTTGAACCTTCATTAGAGGGGAAAAAAATTATCCTTCTTCCTAATGTTAAGTTTTCCTTTTTTCTCTCCTTTAATTTCCTTCTGTTAGTTGTGTGAATCCCAGCTGCTATGGTGACAGACCTATTAGAAATGCGAGACAGAGACAGGAGGGACTTGACATTCAGGCCATATTAATGAAAGGCTTGGTAGGGTTTCTGCAGCTTTGGAGGGTATCAGACACAAATGGATCTTTTAACTTTGTTACTTAGTACCAGCATAATGATTTTTCTTCTATTTGTGGGTCACAAAAATTATAAATAAAGGTAGTCCATGTGAATTCCCACATAGAGCTAAACAGCTAGCTTCTGGACTTTCAGATTGTTTTGAGAATTGGACTAAGGAACCACTGGGAAGAGCAGATTTCCCTAGTTTGTTATTAAAAACTGGACACCCCAACTAGCAGACACCTGGCTTCACTATCTGGCATGTAATTTAACATTTTCTGTCTTTCTTTCTCAAGTAGATTCCGTGGCCAGAAAAGGGAGCGGACAAAAAATAAGCAACTGGGAATCTTCAAGGAAAGGCCATTCTTTCCTTTACAACGTGGAGCTGAGAAATGGCGAGTTAGTAATACCCCAAACAGGCTTTTATTACATCTACTCACAAATTTATTTTCGTTTCCGTGAAAACGAGAATGAGGATTCAGATTTTTTGGCACAAATCAGGAATCCCAAGCAGCTTGTGCAATATGTTTACAAACTGACAAATTACCCAGAACCCATTATGCTCATGAAAAGTGCGAGAACAAGCTGCTGGTCTAAAAAGGCGGAATATGGACTTTATTCCATCTACCAAGGTGGAGTGTTTCAGCTGAAAAAAGAAGACAGGATTTTTGTCTCTGTCAGTAATGGTGATATAGTTGACATGGACAAAGAAGCAAGTTTTTTTGGAGCCTTTCTGATTGGTTAAACGGTGAAAATCATGCTCTGAAGGAGCCATTTTTCTGTGTCAGGATCAGCTTAAAATTCTCTAAACCAGGGAATAATAAGCAAGCACTGTAGCAATAACAACAATACCAGACTCCCCTTTCTTAGCTCACTCATTGCAAAGTCTGAGCATGCCAAATACTCTCCCACCAGACAGGAAGGAGCAGCCGCAGGAGATGGTGCTGTTTTGGCAGGCTCCACTGCCTAGCCAGGCTGGGAACATGCAAGGATGTCACACCACAGATAATACCTTTGGCCAGAACCCCGGGCAGGTAGGTGCTCACCACCACCTCCGCAGAAGTGCTCCACGCCAGCTCAGTCACAGCAGGTGGGATGGAGGATGCTCCAGGTCTAGTTACTCAAGGGTGAGACTGGGCATCAAATTTTATTTGTGGTCTCTGTTGGGATACCATCTTGAATATCTCAGCTCTGGTAAGAAGCCTTTGTAAGTACTGCTTCCCAGATGCCTCTGTAATTACTCTGGAAGTTTTTGTTTGAACCTGAGTTTTACAAAAGTTGAAAGTCCATCAGAAATGCAAAGTGCACACCTTCATCTCATCTAACCACTTAAGCACCTAATCAGTTTTAAGTACATGAGCAGTAGCGACTAAATCAGGGTATTTACATGCTTGTAATTAAATATGTGCTTAAGCAGTTTTCAGAATCATGGCTTGAGTAAACACATTAGCCTGTCTTAATCAGGATATTGTACATAAAACAAGCTGCTGAAATGGCACAGAAGAGGTTTTGAAATCAATCAGTATTTTGATCAGCACATTACAATAGTGCCTATTTACTTAATTGCTGTGCTGCAAAGATTTCACCAGGCTTCCAATAGGTTCAGTAATGTACTTGCTGTTGCACTTGTTGACAGCAAGTACTTGATCCAGGAAAAAAAAAGGTGTTTTTCTGTAAATATTGAATTTTATTAGACATTTGCCACAAATTAAGCATGACATGGTTCTTCCACATTTATTTGTACTGGTTTGTATTTGGTAATACGTAATGCAGTATAACACACCCTGATTACTAATATTTTGCCGAAAACAAACAGAACTATCTATACTTAAACAAGAGCTGCATATTTAGGTAACGCTCTTTTGATTTTATTTTATTTTTAGGAATGGGTGGAAAATTTTCATGGTTTTTTTTATAACCATTATTTTTTTAAGAAATGGCACTATTTTTTAACTCTGTGAGTCAGAATATTTTATATAAAAAAATAAAGGAAAAAAAAGATTTGCAAGTGTAAGCTGTGGACTAGGTGCACAGAAGTTAAGTAGCATAAATCAGCACATGCACGGCATTGCCAGTGAAGTGATACCACTTTGCATTTTGCCCAGACTCAGAGAAAACTGGGGAAAAAAAAGAGGTGAAAGTGTAAAAAAAAAAAAATAAAAAATTGAGGGAGAGGGAGTCAGTTGTTCTGCAAAAGTTACTTTACATCAACAGAATGATGCCAGGAAAAAGTCTGGTTGTCTATTTTTTTAATACACAAAGGTTGCCGTGGGAACCCTGACATTCACCTCCACATTCTGATAATTAAATCACTGTACAGCCTTTGCATACGAGCCTTATGAGTAAACATGCATCGTTCATCTTGCTACTTTGTCAACAAGAGAATATGAATAGACAGAAGCCCCTGAGTTAATTTTGTCATTGAGAAAAGCAAGTACATCAGTTCACTTAAATACCTGTGTTGAGCAGCAATAGAAGAATTTCAGGAATAACTCTCTTTATGACAGGTTAAGTAACACACTGCCGTAAGCCTAAAATGATGAGGTTTGACTTTGCCTACTGTTCTAACATAGCATCATGGATACTGTGTTCAGTGGTAATCAACTATGTGAAATTCTTCATCTTTTACTGGAACACTTCAGTTTGACTCATTCTCAAATCGTGTTTCAACAGAGAACAAAATATTTCTACTGTTTTCCTCCTGATTCCAGCATGCCTGCCCTGAAAAAGCTGGGAAGAACAAAGCCATTCTCTGCATATCTGGATGTCTGCTCTGTTCATGACTTTTGTAAGTTCTCCTTGCAAACAGATCAGGCTTTTTGATCTCAGCACAGGATTGACCCACGTTATCATTTTTGAGGCGGTTTTTAGCAATTTATTGTATTAAAAAGTTGATTTGATTTTTAAATGTTAATTTAGGTGCTTATTTGAAAGAAATTGTATTTGAACTGTGAAAAAGTATTTTGGATTTACTGGTGGCAGCTTCGACCTAGAAACCCTCCCTATGGCTAAGACCAGTTTGTGTAACATAGGAGTTGTGCCTGCTAGAAAGGACTGGAAGGAAACCAGTGGGGACTCTACGAACTTGCAGCTGATGCTAAGACAAACTGTCTATTACACATAGATTTTTTTGCTCCATCTTCTTTCCTCAACTCTTGGTATATAACACCATGCCTGCTGTTGCTTGGGGAATGCTCTGTGGTATTGCCTTCCTTTTTTATCTAAATATATGTATTATTGGTCTCTGCCTGCAGAGCGTATCGCAGTAGGAATCACACCAAATAATCCCATTTTATTTCTGAACAATCAAAAGGCATGCTTGCCTTATCCTGGGGAGAGGTGATCAAGCAATATCATACAGGACACATTTGAAGATGAGTGGAAAGATACAGCAACTTCCGTGTACATTTGCACCCTGAATCATACTTTTCATCTCACTTTATGTTGAATGGCGAATGTAGCAAATTTTTATTTGTGGATGTAGGTTGTGGTAATGTGTACAGATTGTAATTTTTCTACATGCATTTTATATAAAACATTTTTATTAAAAAGTTACTTAGTCTTGCAGTATTATTGGTATTATCCTATGGCTTCTATAACAATGCTGTCTGAAATAATTTCTCTGAGATTGGTTGGTATCAGTTATAACCCCTAAATGCCACAAACGGTTGCAATGCAAAGGGTGTAATGCAAACTACTGAGCAATGCCATACTGTGTAATGCCATATGAGCAGCTTCCAGACCCTAGTTAGTGAGCACCATCTGGAAACAGTATACTGAAGAAATCACTGAAAATGATCTCATGACCAGAGACTACAAAATGCCAAGCACTTCCCTTCAGGTTCTTTTCATATGCTGGGCTTTGGCCATTATTTAAGTGAGAAATCTGTTTATTTGGGAAACATCTGATCCTTGTCTATTACCAAGCTACAGTAAAAGACACATGGAATTCAGAGGGACAAGGACTACTTATACAGATGTTGTAAAGCAGCTGTGAACTTGAAAACAAATGCAATCCCTGCCCCAAAAGCAAGTGCAGGATGTTGTTTGGTCTCTTCTAAAATTTGCACAACTAAAAAAGCATACAAAACCCAAGTGAACCCTGGAAACTCATCAAGAGATGAAGACACCATCCAACCTGAGCCCCAGCCCTCAAGTGGGAGAGGGGGTGGTTTCATCCTGCTTGTGCAGAGAAGGGCTATGGCTGAAGCAGCAGCAACATGGCACTGTAGGGAAACCACTTGCTTTTGGGGCACAAGCCTCCAGGAACATTGCCTCCACCTTAGTCACCACAAGGGCTATTTCATCTCTGTGTGTCTTCTTTTGACATTACCTTCTCTTCGCAGTCCCCACTGTATTATTATACTCACTGTACTGGTCTCTGGAAGACCCCCACATCACTGTTACACACACTGAACATCTATGTGATTAACAAAAGGAGTAACTCCCTAATGGACTCATAAGCTAAAGAAATACATTTAGCCCAGTGCTTGTGTTAGGCTTTATTTGGAAGAGATGGGCATGCCTCAAGCCTCAGTAATCAGACGTGTAGGTCTGTGTATGTATGTGTCTCTCCCCATCCATGCCAAACTCCACTGCAACCAGTATGCCATGCCTAGGGTTGAGCAGCCTCAAATTGCAGGGATGCCCGCAGGTTTTCAAAAGAAATTATTCCTTTCCTACAGACTGCTTTTATTTTAGCAAAGGGTTTTCACTTTTCTGGTGTTCCCATGGGAAAGAGGACATGCCAAATTAACTGGCTTTTATTGTACCTTCCATTACTTCATGGAAATGGACTTCTATTTTTTGCCTCTCTTTGCCTTAGTAAATATAATTATTATTGTTTGTATTGCAGCAGTATTCACTGCCTACTCAGGATCAGGGATGCATTTGCTGTAATCCATGCAAACAGTTAAAAAGCCTGATTCATACACTGAGGTTTTGAAATTCATCATTTTAGTTGTCAGATTGCATCTAAATATTAGGTTCTAAGAAAAGACTGAATGCAATGATCAATATGGCATAAATAGGCACAGTGAGACAAGATCTCGTTCATCCCTCCAAGGCACCTTGTATTATTCAGTAGCAGAAATGGAAGATGAATTAGGATATTGTTGGGTCTGATCCAATTTTCACAGGTTGGGTTTGGGTTTGGTTTTTTTTATGTAGAATTACATGGAAGTTTACGTCAGTTTTCATCAGAATTTTCCAAAACTTGGTTCTCCATACTTTTCTCTAGTAACAAACTGAATTGCATGCTATATCGTATGTTAAAAATCCTGTTAAAAATCTGCTTGCCAGGATACCACAGTTAACTGCCTGACCACTACATCACTATTGCTTTGTAATACCACACCTCTTCCTGAGACTTTCATAATCCAAACGTGTATAGACATTTCCATTAATTTCCTCTATAAGTCTTAAAAGTGACATTTTGTTGTGACACCAGGGCATGACAGAAATGCTGTCAAACTGCTTTGGTCTTGTCAGTGAGACAAGACTGCAACTTAGGGCAGAAGCCTGTTGGTTTAAGCAGGTCCCAGTTTCATGAGCACATCACTTATATAACACTCACAGCATCAGCAAACATTAGGAAATGCAAAGTTGTTCAAACTGCCTTTCAGAAACCAGCAATTTAAACACAATAGAATGCAAGGCACAAATTCCTTCTCAAGATACTTCCAATTGTAAATTCCTCAGTTCATATTATTCTCAATTATGGTTATTTAGCACATATAACTGCTGGGTGAAGGAAAAGTGGATTAACTGCAGATTTGCTGTTGAATTGAGCCAAGTTATCACTCCCCGTTTAACATGAGACAGAAGTATCAACAAGAAAGGATGGCTGAGAATAATTAACCATGCAATCCCATCCTGCATGTTCTGGCACTATCGGAACTCAAATCATAAGGAATATTAATAAACACACGTAAGTCAGGTGAACATTTCCATCCAAAGCCAGGACAGCTTAATCAAAACTGGCAAATCTTTTGAGATCAAAAATATATGTCTGTCCAATGATACGGAAAAAAAAATTAAAGTTACAGGACACATCTACTACTCTGACGCTAGAAATTATTATTTAATAAAAACTTTGTACTTTCAACTCAGAGCAAACATACCTGTGACAAATTGTGCTGGTTTTGGCTGGGGTAGAGTTTACTTTCTTCATAGTAGCTGATATGGGGCTATATTTTAGATTTGCAATGGAAGCAGTGCTGATAATTCAGGGATGTTTCAGTCACTGCTGAGCAGTGCTTACACAGAGTCAAGGTCTTTGCTGCTCCTCACACATCCTTACGAGCGAGCAGGCTGGGGGTGCACAAGGATCTGGGAGGGGACACAGCTGGGACAGCTGACCCCAACTGACCCAAAGGCTATTCTGTACCATATGGCATCATGCTCAGCATGTAAAGCTGGGGAAGAAGGAGGAAGCAGGGGACGTTCGAAGCGATGGCATTTGTCTTCCCAAGTGACCATTAAGTGTGATGGAGCCCTGCTTTCATGGGAATGGCTGAACACCTGCTTGACCATGGGAAGTGGCGAATTAATTCCTTGATTTGCTTTGCTTGTATGCAGCTTTTGCTGTACCCTATTAAACTGTCTTTATCTCAGCCCATGTTTTGTCATTTTACTCTTTTGATTCTCTCCTCCATCCCACCAGAAAGGAGCGAGTGGCTGCACAGCGCTTACTTGCCAGCTGATGTTAAAACATGACACCAGTGAGCCATGTTCTCTCTCCAATTGGTGAACAAATTTAAAGAAGAGGGACATGAATGCCCAGGGCATGACCCAGGGGCACAGTGAGCTGAAGAATAGCAAAAACCCAAGTCTAAAGCAGATGCCTCTGAATTAGTGCCATTAAAGCACCGCTTTGCTGATAAATAAACTAACTCTGTTTTGAAGTCTGCTTGAAGATGTTTACTGCCACATAAACAACTATAAAGTGATTTGAGCACATTCTGGGTTTTACGGTATGAAGTTAGGTTACCATTATTTCGTCAACACTATTCACTGATGATAGTTGCAAAACCATAATCTTTGAAAGCATATACCAAATACCACCTTCTGTTCTTAAAATACACTTATAATAGAAGTCAAAACATCTTCTGCCCCTGAATATAACAAAAACTCCTGCATTTGGTTTTCTGTGAATTGTTGGAGGTGCGTCATTTTTAAATGGGAGCTCTCTCCCTTGAAGTCTGTTTTCCAGTTTCTTCATCTCTTCACAATAAAACCACAATCATTCTATATTCAAAGCCTTCAGATATTCCCATGACAACAAGCAATGATATAAACAAGAATTAAAGCTTCATTGGATGAGAAGAAAATGGAAAGAATGGAAGAGAGGAGAGAGATTTCAAAACTCCATAAAAAGAAACTCTCTTCTACCTTCTCTTCAGTGCTCAACACAGCTTTAAAGGTACTGAAAGAAGCACCAGTATTTTAAAAGTTCCATGAAAGGTAAATGTCCATTATACTTTTAAAAATTATTTGTTAATGTATGTTTTGTTCACACATCCAGATAGTGGATAAAACTGAGCATAAAAAGTATTTAACTTCAGCCTCTTTCTGTTAATTTCTCTCACCCCAATAACATTAGCAATTTCAATCTTTTCTGCAGTTGTTAAGGCAGCATAAAAGTATTGTTCTTGCATCTGAGGGCTAATAAATAACTCTCTGGAGCCTAAAGCTATTTTCTTTCTCAGTTCTTATACCTTCTATCATTGCTATCTTCACCATTGTCCTTCAGCATATGCAAAGCAGAGCCAGGAACTCATTATCATAAAGTTTGTGAGATGTCAGTTCTTTATAATCACATCAAAATTTGGCCTACAATTGAAAAAAAAAAAAAAAAAGAAAAAAATCAGAAAGAGTCATTAAACTGGAGCTGTTTTCCTTCTCCCTCAGATAACATTTTTTCTGGCTCTGACCCCATGAAGGAAGAGCAGCCAGAGAAGACTTTGACTCATGGTACCCTTCAAATAAGAAGGGGCTCAGTGTTGCTGGATTCAAAGCACAACTGCTTTCTGATCCCATGGGCTCGTCACTCAACACATCAAGCTCACAATGAATTAAGTGTTAAATCACTACATTATTAGCTCAATTTTTTCAGCATATATGTATCATGGTACCTCACTTTTTGCTACTTGATTTTGCTACACACATCAGTGTGTACAAATAATAAAAAGAAGGAAGCTTTCTCTTTCCCTGGGGAAAGGGAAATGGTCATTTTTTACAAGATACAGCTCAGCAAAACCTGAAAGAATTTCATTAGAATGAAGGATCCTCAGTACACAGAGAAGTCACATTTATACCTTCAGATCATTTTATCTGCTAAATACCAACATCCTGCAGTGAATACCACTGGCCTGAGAATTTGTCACAAAAAGAATCCCAAAGTGAAATAATCCCAAAGTGAAATAATTCTTTATAATAATACTAAGTATTTGGCAGTTTAAACAAAGAGACAGTTACTAGCTCCTTCATAACACGGTGCAATGTAATTTAAATTAGATTTGACACAACATTTTAGTATGAAATAACTGTACATCGGTGGCGTAAAGCCTGTGATTTTTCTTCAGAAACCTATAAAACAATTACATAGACAACTGGATAAACTAAGTGATAAGCACATTAGGTTCTTTCTTCCTTTCAACTGCAATCGATGTGTAGCCATCCCCATAAAATTCAGCAACTGTTGAGTAACTTGCTACAAAACTATCTCATGGTTCAAGAGCGGGAGGATGAGTACTGATTCCAACAAAATTGCAGAAATATATAGTCCAAATTAGGATATGGGGAAGGCACTAAGGCTAATGCTTACATTAGGACAGAAAGCAAATTACAGAAACAAGCACAGACAGCACTTACACTCTATCTCTCCACAGCTGTGAAATCATAATTCTAGTAGGTGAACATGTATGGGAGCCATGTATGGGAAAAAACTCATACAGCTGTTTCTCAGCTGAATTAAACTAGATTCATGGATTTGAAGCCTTGGTTGCCACCTGGGACATGGGGCACAAGGGAAAGGATGTAGCTCCTCTGGGTAGATTAAAGAAAGGAGTGAAAAGAGGTTGGGCAGTAGCACACTCTCACAGACACTTTCAGAGGACGAGTTGGAAAGGAAGACGGAGAAATGAGTGCTGGGGTGTGTGTGTGCATGTGCTGGGGGGTGTGTGTGTGTGTGTGCTGGGGGGTGTGTGTGTGCTGGGGTGTGTGTGTGTGTGTGTGTGTGATTTTACTGTCTCTGGTCTCACCTTGTGCTGCTTCTGTCTGATTCCTTCTCAAATACAATACTGTCATTTAGTAGTATATATGAGCCTGCAGTGGCGAAACACACAGAACAGAAATGTAAATGTCTGCATGGAGCAGAGCGTAGGACAACAGAAACATGTCAAATCAAAATTTAATTGTAGATAAACCGTGTAGAAGACAGTGATGACTGCAGCTTCACTGAACTGGAGCCTTTACCGGGCTCCTGCCAAGATCCAAGGGCAAAGGTACGAAACGAGACGGAAGAATCTGCAGCCACTCCTGTATTCCTATACCCTCCGCGACATCTCCACGTGCCGCGCAGGACCGCGCACCCCGGGCACCAGCAACTGTATGTGCGCGGGCAAGGAGCGGCATCCCTGCTGCAGGCAAGGGAGGCACCGCACTCTGGAGACTTCGACCGCCCTTCGCAGCAGCGACTGGTGGTACCCGCACCCCGGGCAGGAGCGGTTCAGGCAGCGGTGCCGGCGGGGAGCGTTTGTCCTGGGTGGGAAGCGCTGAAACCCCACAGCCCCGCGCCCGGACTTGGGAAGAAAGTTTAAGCGATGCTGCCGGTGCGGACCTTGCCGGCGCGCCGGATCTGCGCTGCGGGGCTGGGCTAGTTCGTGGTCCTGCGGCGCCAGCCCCGGAGCAGCGCGGCGCCGGTCCGCGCCCGCGGAGCTAGCGCACCCACGTCTCACGTGACGCGCCGGCGAGGACCAGCCCCTCTGTCCCCACACCTCGGGGCCGGGGGGGAGCAGCAGCACCCCGAGAGCGGCGGGGCGGGGCCGCCCGTCCCTCCCCGCCCTCCGCACCTGCCCGAGCAGCGCAGCGGAGGGCGCGCAGCGGCGCGGAGGCCGGGCTGGGGCTGCGGGGGCGCGGGGATCTCCGCGGGCGCGCCGGGCGGTGATGCGCAGCCCGCGGCGGCAGGATGCGGGAGGGGAGCGCGGGCAGCCGCGACGCGGAGAACCGCACGGGCGGCGAGCCCCCGCTGCACCTGTTTCCCGCACCGGTGCTTACAGGCATCACAGTAGCCTGCATCCTCCTCTTCGTCATCGGGATCATTGGCAACCTCATGACCATGCTGGTGGTGTCGCGGTTCCGGGACATGAGGACCACCACCAACTTCTACCTATCCAGCATGGCCTTCTCCGACCTGCTCATCTTCCTCTGCATGCCCCTGGACCTCTTTCGCCTCTGGCAGTACCGGCCCTGGAATTTCGGGGATCTCCTCTGCAAGCTTTTCCAGTTCATCAGCGAGAGCTGCACCTACTCCACCATCCTCAACATCACTGCCCTTAGCGTGGAACGGTATGTTGCCATCTGCTTTCCCCTCCGAGCTAAAGTGATCATTACCAAGGGGAAGGTCAAGCTGGTCATCCTTTTCCTCTGGGGCATCTCTTTCATTAGCGCTGGACCCATCTTCATCTTGGTGGGGGTCGAGCATGAGAATGGCACAAACCCCCTGAGCACCAACGAGTGCCGAGCCACAGAGTATGCCATCCGCTCAGGGCTCCTCACAATCATGGTCTGGACCTCCAGCATCTTCTTTTTCCTGCCTGTGTTTTGCCTGACTGTGCTGTACAGCCTCATTGGGAGGAAGCTCTGGAGGAGAAAGAGAAAGAACATTGGTCCAAACACTGTCATCAGGGATAAGAACAACAAGCAAACTGTGAAAATGTTAGGTACGACTCTTCTTGCACTGTTTTTCCAAAGGATGCATGTGTTTGTGTCTCTGTGTCTGTGTGTTGTGTGTGTGAGAGAGAAAGACTGAGAACACTTGGTAGTTCTCTATAGCTGTTTCCAAAGGAAAGCATTTATCGAAAACGCTTCATACAAAGTGCTACACTTCAAGCTATTGTAGAATAACTCTTCTGTCTCCCTACATTTGTTTCTAACTGGTTTGAGCTGAAGACTCTCAAGCAGTTAAATGTTAATAACAATCACTGGCAAGGACAAATATTATGGTTATAATTAGCTAGTGCCTTGGAGATTTCTTTAACATTTTTCCTCTTTGGTTGTGAGTACCGATGTTATTTACAGAAAGATAGTTTATTTCATTTTTAAACGAAAGGAAACCTTTCTCAAGCCACAAAGTTGAACTGCAGACTAAGCAAAGCAGGATATGATGTACATTTAGTTTCACATGAAAAGAGTGCTGAGGTTTTAGCAAATTGGGGTTATATCATAAGCTTACATGGCCGTGCTTGTAAAATTAATCTGCCTTCTTATATTAACAAGACACCAGGATGTGATGAACAGGGAGCACTGCATCTCCTTTGAGGTCTGTGATCTTGTAAATTCTCACTGACTTCAAGAAGACAGGATCAAGATGACAGACACTGTCATTCCTAACTTTGTATATTGACATCGCTAAATGGTTTAAACGACAGATATTGCTGGCACATGGAAACACAAATTTTAACGTACTAACTCAGTGCATGTTGCGGAGTTCAATGCACAAAATCAAAAAGTTGTTCTGCAGTTTAGTGCCTGAAAACTGCAGAATCCTACTGCTGCTGAGTGCCTTTATTGAAGCAAAAGTCCTCTGCAGTGCAAGTCAACCCATGGATTTCAGCAGCAATGAGATGCTTTATGTGAAGAAGGTTTCATGGGCAGCAGCTCTGCTGTGCTCATTTAAGCTGTGCTGAAGTGATGGGCTAATAAGATAGATGAAGAGGTGGCGGTGTGTCCTAAGTACCTTTAAATATTAACTGGGAGCCTAACTGATTTTTTGTATTATTATGCAATAGCAGGAAGAATAATAAAACCCACAGCATTCTTTGTGCCCTTTCAGCTACATTTTATGATCAATAGGATTACTTCAGTCTGGTGTGACCTTGGAAGTAATTCATCATTTACACTTCTAGAGTTTCAGGCTTATGAATGTCTACTTAGAATAAGTAAATTGCTAGCATATATTACTACCATGTTTATATTTCTGCATACTTAACTATAAAGAATTTTGAAATAATAACTGTTTATTCCTGCCCTGAAGCATTGCCACAACCATTACAGTATTTCAGACACCTTTTTCCTTTTTTTCCTTTTACAAGGTCTGACAACCAAGTAAGACAGTGGCAAGACCATCCTCTGACAGGGAGCCAATATTCTCTAAATGATAACAGTCTGATGGAAAGAAAAGAAATTAACAAGGGCTCAGAATGAGCAGATACTCAATACAATCTGCTCTCACTGCTGTTGATGTTCTGCATGGAACATCAAGTAAATGGGATTAGCATCAGCACCTCTTCTAAATTGTAGAGAAAGGTTATGCTTCTAGGTCCTTAATTAAACATCTAGACATGCTGTTGCAAAGGAGTTATCATACCCAGTTCCTATTGAAATCAAGGTGATTCTGCATGCGTGAAGATCAAACTGTCTATTTCTGACTAGGAATATACATGTCTACATATGAAAATACTGACTATGCTTAAAAGCCTGTTCGTAATGACCATCATGGTAATATTCATTACATGGATTAAGCTCCACTTGTGAGCAAGGGAAGCGTTATCTGAATTCTGTAGGTGAAGATACTAAGGAAAAAATTGAAGTGGTTCACTCAAGAAGATGCAGACCTGAAAAATGAAAATGTACTCTGAACCTCAGCCCTGTGCCTTATAGCCCACCATAAGTCCTGCATAAGTATCTATTTAAACGTGGGAATGCTTGTTCAGGAAGTTGTTGGGGAAAGATCCCTATAACAATTCCTCTTAGCTCTTTGAATTTTGTTATCTGCTGGGACTTGACATGAGAAAGCAGGATTGCTAACATGGGAGAACAGGTTTACAGGTGAAAATGGCTTAAGAATGTCAAAAACACCTTGCTCAAATTTTTGGGTTTTCTTTGGTGTATTAACAGATATACACTCAAGCATTGTGAAAAATAAGAAAGGTGAGAAAGATCAATAACACACAGGAAATAAATGGAAAATGTTTCCCTTTCTCTAGGGTGGAAATTCAAATGGGCAAGTGTTCAAAGCTCACACATTCCTATTATTCTACATACATTATTTTTACATATAAACACAATCATAGTGATAGTATAATATTACATATATACTATATAACTATGAAGTATATATGTTTAATTTTACTCTTATTGGAGTAACTCATGTTCCAAAAAACGGGCAAACTGCAGGGGTGCACCACTTCTCTGTTCTTACCTTGTGGTGTGTGCTCTAGAAGTCCACATTCTGGTGGTTTGTTTTATTTTTGGGCCTTTGCCTTAAATAATTTTGCTTTCCAGAGATTACATTCTTTGTTATAAACCACAGACTTGAGTCTATCACATCATACATAGTTTTCTTTTGTTATACACTGCAGATGACAGATCATCATGCTGTTTTTGTCACCGTTTTGATTCTTTCATTCTCTATTTATGAAAACCTAAGTTTTATAGGTTGGAAGTGTGCTATGTCATATTAGTTGTGTAATATACAGACAGTCTGTTTGGATTTGATCAATGTGTTTTAAGTGTTGCTAATTTATACCTCAGAAACTGTATTGAGAGACATGAACCTGAAAACATATGGGGTGCATTTTCAAACTTTGTGATTAATTTCTTAAAGAAATATAATTTTAAAATAGAATTTTAATCACCCATATTTTAATACTAATTCTTAACACAATTTCTTCTGCTGTTTTTATTTTAGTTGTGGTGGTATTTGCTTTCATACTCTGCTGGTTGCCTTTTCACGTAGGACGATATTTATTTTCCAAATCCTTTGAAGCTGGGTCCTTGGAGATAGCAGTGATCAGCCAGTACTGCAATTTGGTGTCCTTTGTTCTCTTCTACCTTAGTGCAGCCATCAACCCCATCCTCTACAACATCATGTCAAAGAAGTACCGAGTTGCTGCTTGCCGCCTGTTTGGACTCAAACCCCTTCCAAAGAAAAGACTCTCCAGCACAAAGCAAGAAAGTTTGCGTGTTTGGACAGAACCAAGTGTTATCACATGATGCCTGATTTCCAGCACTGGAGCATCACTTACCCATGTTTCCGAGAAAGCCATAACGAAAGAGAAAGAAATAAGAATTGAAATGTTAAAGCTGTACTTCTGTCACCATCTGGATTTCCTGAAAGATGTAATGTTGGCAGTTACAGACTAAAAATCCCAAAATATAACAACAAGCCAACAAAAAACTAAATTTTGAGACCATAAAAGGAGACACATGATTACGGAATTTGGCAACACACAAGTATTATTTTTCTGTTACTTTTTCCCATATGATTTTTAACGCTGACTTTAGCAGGAGAGGTAGGTTTACCATCCTGAACAGGGGAATATAGCCCAGTCCACTTGATAGTCTCTGTGATTTCAGTAGCTGCTAATTTGAGATCAATTATTCCAGAGTTAAGTTTACTTTTGCTAAAAATTTTGCTAGCATGTAATCAGATGGTACAAAGAGAAAATTGAATGGCCTTTTTGGAGTAGTGAACACAGAATTTGATACACTTTTCATAATCTTGATTTTTAAATAAACAAATATTTTTCTCTGAATGAGGAAAATGATTTCTGAAAAAAAGAAGAAATAAAATGGATAAAAATAAACAACCTTCATGTCATATCTGAGTAGAAAGAAAAAAAAATGCCCTCACAGAAGTGACTTAGAACCTGACTGTACTCAAATATCTGTTTTAAGTATTTACTAGAGGGACAAGGACAGTGGACAATGCTGACTTGAGGACTACAGTGATGCTATGAAAATATGGAATGCAATCTCCCACCAAAGTTCTTTAGTTTTGTTTTTGTTATATTTTACTAGTTAAATCATCTGTACACATTCTATTCAGCTTGTCTGTGAATGACTTGATGTGTTTGAACTTGGAAGCTTTTAGTTGTTTTGATATTTGTAATGACTCTGTAGTTACTTGCTCCTATGCTGTGCACTACCATACCCCCGAGGTTTGTTGAGGACAGGTCTCCTGCCTGTAAACCCTGACTTCTTGCTGTTTAAAATATATGAGTCAGTTACCAGTACCGTGTTTCTCCATAAAGCCCTGTGTGTACTTGTACTAGTTTGCTGTAGTATTAAATTGAGAACATTTTTTTAACCCATGTGACCTGACAAAGTAATAGAAAAATCTGCATTGGGAGACACAGGCAGACATGTTCTCATACTTCCTCCATAAAAATCTTAAATTCAATTGATCTTTATAACTGAAGTATGCCATTAAAAGGCAAACCAGAAAACTTTCCGTCCTTTATGTTAATGTCTTATATTGCATCTATTTTCACACCAACATGTAGATTTTGTGGATCAGTTAATAGAGTTTCAGAGCATGCAAGCGCAATAGCAGCTTTCTATTTACTTTGTTCTGGTATTTATTACCCAGCTGGTCCACAACTGATGCTCCATAATGAATTGTCTGTTAGCAGAAGTCTTACTGCCTTCAAACTCCTATTAACACTGATGGCCATTTGCCACCTGTTACACCTGTAGCTGATGGTGCTGCTCAGGTATAACCCAAAAGAGAATTTGGCCTCTTCTGTAAATAGTGTCTTTTATGCCATCCAGTGCTTTGCTAGGGCCAGGGGGCTGATTGCTGCTCCTCAGTGTGGTGCCTGAGCCTGTCTCGCTCCCCACTCCAGCACTCACAGAAAGCACAGGTTTGATGTATGCAAACCTATAAATTAAGGGACAAATCAGCAGCAGTGCTATAGGATCATTTAATCTCTAATCACATCTGTCTTGTTACCAATGTTGTTCTCTCAGTCACTGACCAACAGGCAGATCTGATGGCAGATGTCATGCAACTCAGGGAAACAAGAAATTTTGGAATCTTGAAAAGATTTGAAGATGTGAACTCACTTGTAACATGTCTCTGTAAATGAACCAGTCACAACACCTAGTGTCACGTGTTTCAAATCTCAGCTGTGCCTGTGTTATTAAATGTGAACAGAATAAAATAAAGTGATGGGACCCTTTACAGACCTACCTGGTTGTTGGTAGTGGAGGATCTGGTGTGTGATTTCATGCAGGCTGAAGAAGCAAGTTGCCATCAGGTCCGCTCAGCACTGCCATACACCTCTCCTCACGATGTGGGAGCCGGGCACAGTGCTGGGTGCTGCAGGACTGGCAGCAGGCAGGGCAGGCATCCACAGCGTTCGGATGGGGCACAGAATGGGTAACAGCATCATACACAGCCTGCAAGACTTCACAGGCTTGCTCTGTTCTCTGCAAGTAAAACCTCCGTCTCAGTTATAGGAAGAGATTCTGTGCGGCCACAGTGGTCCCACAGAGGCTTTTACCTAGCAGAGAAGCTGCATTGTTTGGTTACCATTTTTTTTCCCAAAACCTGCATAACTTGATTAGGCTATGGGCCTTTTGGGTGGGAGTGATAGGGTTTTTTGGGTACTTCTTTGTACCCTTTTTTTTTTTTTTTCTCAGAAAAGCTGTAACATTAATGCCCATGAAAGCCCTGTGTACACACGTTTAATTTCTGCATATAAACTATAACCATACTAATAATTTCATTCAACCTAACACTTCATCAGGAGATACTAAATTTTAACTATACCAACACTGTGAAATTGACACAACTTTGTTTATAAAATAGAATTTAAAGCATTTAATCTGGGGCCACAGAAGTCAGAAAGAAGGGGCCTGGCTGCTTATTTGGGGGGAGGACAGGACTTTTTCCTTCTCACTTAGGAAATGGACTTATTTGTGCAAATCATTGAACATTCGGCCAAATCTAACAAAACACACACATTAAAGAAGAGCAGCCACCTTCATGATTCTTGCATAAGCAGGAAAATACTGCAGATCTAGCAGGAAACATTCAAGCATTTAGCACATGCTGTAGCTGTCTCTATACTGCCCATTAGTTTTGTTTTCCTCAGCACTAAAACTTTTCCATATAGAAATGCTAAAGCCAGTGTAGTCACACCAGCATGCACTGGCTCCAGATGGTGACTAAAGTCTGCTTCCTCCAACAGGTACCTATGCATGCTTTTGTATGGAAAACAAGAAAAAAGATATCACCTGGATAACCTTCACTTTTGCATCATAAAATCAACTATTGTCAGATGCCTCCAGAAAGATATACACCTCCCCACCAGAACTGATGGATGAATCCACATTGCTTGCCTCAAGGTTTATTGCTTAAGTTGTAAGAAATAACTTAATAGGGAAAGAAAGTACAGTCAAGATTTCAATAGCATTTTTTACCAAAGAGCTGCTACCTGATGTCAGCACAAGATAGATATCATGGGTTTGTCTCAGGTAGTAACACAAGGCAAGGTTCCTCCTGCCTCGTTTCTACCAGGGCTTGCAAAGGCAGAGGAGATACTGCAGGCAGAGAGCATAGTGGCAAACAACCCATGTTGGCAAAAGCAATGCTGGCACTCATTTAACCAGTACCTACTGTACCTCCTTGGGGTCCACAGTGTAGTCTATCCTGGAAAATACCTTCTAGCAGAGACAAAGCATTTCTCCTCTGTTTCCCAGGGCTTTTCTGCAGCATTTCATGTTCCTGGCACCTTCTCCCTGTCTGAAAGAGCATGGGTGCCTCCACCACCTTGTTTTGGGTCTGGATATGGCTTTTGAGATAGATATTTTACATGCACAGAAGACAAGAGCCCATGCAGGCACTGGGCTATTCATTAAGTGTGGCAGACTGGGTAGCTCTGCAGCACGATTTCTTTCAGGCTATTGAACCTTAGACTGCATTTCTGGAAACTTTTCCCTGCAGAAACCAGTTCTAGCTGAAAAAAGGAAAATATAATGTATAGGGCTTTGTTAGACAAAACTTTGTGGTGTTCTTACTGACTCGTATCTGAGCAGCCCATATAGTAAGTAACTGGAGGTTCATTAAACAGTTCAAGTTTTAGAAGCTTTTCTAACTACACCTTGTATCACAGCTTCACAAATAAATAGGAACAATTTGGCTGCTTTTTATTTCTTGGCAACCTGTTACATCAGTGATGAAATAGGTCAAATGCTTTACCAGAAAGCTTCATTCATTTTAGAAAAGTACCTTTGATGGAGACACGCACAAGCAGAAAATCATGCCCTATTGTATTTCTTTCCAAAAATAAAATATACTGGAAAAAAACCCCAGCACTTACATGTCAAACTTTGAGTTGACAGATACTCGGTAGTTATATAAGTTTGTGGCAAAGGACATTTGCATAAGTCTTATTTAAAGCAGCAGCCATTAGAAACCAAAACACCCAGGAGAACCTCCTCTCTGTCATGGCTCTGCTGTAGAGGTGGTGCAGCAGCTCCCTCCTCATCTGCTGATGGGCAAGGGCAAGGTGTGGGGAAGCAGGAGGGAGAGTGGCTGCTGATGCTGATGGTTCCTTTGCAGGTTTGAAGGCAGCTGGTTCTGCTCCGTGGGGAGTGCTTTCTTGTATTGACTGGTGTGTTCACTTACGGGGCTGTTTGCAGTTCCTCTGAGCCCTTCAGTCAATGTTTCCTGATGGGCTTCCATACAGTCTGTATCATTTGCAAAAACACTGTGGCCTTCAGGAGGCAAATTCCACCTTGAGAAGTAAAATCAAAATTTGGTACCAAAAAAATATAACCTACCTAACTCCTCACATTGTAGTGATGCCTGCGTTGCTCCTTCTGCACACCCTGAACCGCCCTCTTCAATCACCAGCTGAAAGCACAATGAGTAGATTTTACTCTCACAAATTTTAATGAAAAATGTTAGCCCAATTTTACAAAAAGTAAATTAAAGCACTTGGCATTTTAATCCCTTGCTCAAACTATGCTGCCTTAGAGGAATGGGGTGTGGATCCATTCACCTCCCTCTGGGCGTCACTCCTTAGGCTGTGGGCTGGTGAAAGCAGCTACGAGCATTGTTTCTGTTTCTAAGCTGTGCTGCCAGAGTGCTCAGCACGAGTAGCCCGAGATTAGCATTATATGAGACATAAGTAACCTCTGACTAACACTGCAGCCTGTGGAGAGCACAGCCAAAGGGAGCCTGAACAAATGAAACACAGGCTATGCTTCCAAAGCTCAGCTTGCCCAGAGAACCTGTGGTTGCCCCATCCCTGGCAGTGTTCAAGGCCAGGCTGGATGGGGCTTTGAGCAACCTGCTCTAGTGGAAGGTGTCCCTGCCCTTGACAGAGTGGGTTGGAACTGGATGAGCTTTAAAGCCCCTTCCAACCCAAACCATTCTATAATTCTATGATTCAGTCTGCATCCCTCCTGTCAATAATAACCAGACAATATGTACTAATGGCTGAAGCAACACCTGCACCCACAGTGGGATTTGTATCTGCACTTGAACTCTTTTACCAATCCCTGGGCCTGCACACATGCAGGAGCTTCCTGGAGAATCCTCCAGGTGATCCAGATGGACATATATCCAGCAGATGCAGCTGCAGGAGTTGGCATGTCTTGAGAATGTCTGGCATGATTTACACTATTTTACACTATTTGCTGTCATGCGCATCTAGCTGGCGTTATACACTGCCAAGCGGTAATGCAGGCAGCACTTGGTGGAGCTGGAAGCTTGTAGGGCATTAACGTGAAGTCCCTCTGTTCTTTAGGTAGGTCCATCATCCACACAGGGCAGTGGTACATCTCCCTCACTCCAGCCATCTCTGCCCATCCATGCATCCCTGAGGTGCTGCAGTAGACTCCTCCCAGCTCTGCACAAAGACCAGGAAATTCACAGGAGCAAAATAACCTCCTCATGCAGATGTGCTTGCCAGTGGCTTGTCACTCTCAGGCATGATTCTTGGTGAGAGACAGGTAAAACCTCCAGGGGTTTGGCTTCATGTCCCATGTCCTTGGCCAAAATTTTGCCCCGAGCAGTTTGTTAGATGATGGGGTACAGCTTTGCCAGCTCTGTCAGATCATGAAATCAGAGTTTCAATTTCCAGAAGCCCCAGCTGTTGCTGTTTAGAATAAAAAAAAAGGAATGTTAGGTCATTATTTGTCTTTTACACCTAAATTATCATTATGCAAGTACAGCGAAAGAGGATTAAGAAAAAGAAAAGTTTAATCCATCTTGTATTAATGGAGGTTTAACTGCAGGTTTCTCCACTCCTGCTTGCTGTTGAGCTTTAGTACGGTTGTTATTTCAGCACACAGTATAGTGCAGTAGTATTACTGGATGCAATTAGTATACTTGGTGGGCATTTAACAGTTTTTTTCAGTGCTCTTCCCAGCAGAAAGGCTTCTGCTCTCTTCCAAGCCCAGCACTTTTATGGTTCTGCCCTTTTCAATCTCAGTTACAGACTAGTGCATGTTATTTTCAAATAAGCACAAAATTCACAGCCACTCATTAACCCTCTTCCTTGGACGAAAAAATAACCAACCAACCAACCAACCAAAGGGGAAAAAAAAAACCAACCCAAAATCTCTCTACTTCAGACTGGAGAAGGCACTGGGGAGACCTGAGAACAGCTTCCAGTACATAAAAGAGGCCTACAAGAAATCTGAAGAGGGTTTTTTTACAAGGGCATGTAGGGATAGGACAAGAAGAAATGGTTTTAAACTGAAAGAGAGGAGATTTAGATTAGCTATAAGGAAGAAGCTCTTTACTGTGAGGGTGGTGGGGCACTAACACAGGTTGCCCAGAGAAGCTGTGGCTGCCCCATCCCTGGCAGTGTTCAAGGCCAGGCTGGACAGGGCTTTGAGCAACCTGCTCTAGTGGAAGGTGTCCCTGCCCTTGGCAGGGGGGTTGGAGCTGGATGAGCCTTAAGGTCCCTTCCAACCCAAATCATTCTATGTTTTTATGAAACCACCTGATTGATTGGATGTGAACAATCCCTTTGCTTTCATCTTCCCAGTGGTTTTGGGCATTCATGGACAAGCACCTGTGTCCTTCATACATGGGGCTGGGTCCAACCAGAGAGCGGTGAGATTGCTGCCTAGACCCCAGGACTGTGCCTCATTAGGAGGGCACCCAATCCTCAGTTGGCATCTGAAGTGTGTGCTGTCTGGTTTTCAACCTACCACTTTTGATCTGTGCACAAATACGTAATTTTGAAAGCCTACAGGGTGCTCCTTTGGCTGTACTTGGAGATAAATTACTTGGCAATGAAGGCACTTTGTCGCTCTATGTCTGTGCTTTGTTTCCCTTCGTGGGAGAGAAACAAAGGTTTCGTGATGTGTGCAAGTCCATAAGGTAAAATTGCTCTCAGAAATAAGGTACTCCAGGGTCAACATCAGAGCCTGCTCCGAGGGTACAGGAGATGCTCTTCCAGCATTTGCCCCCATTTTGAAAGCTGCTGGATCAAAAGGAAAGAGTTTTACTCCCTTTCCCCTTTGCTCATGTTCTGATTGATTTTCACATGATTGCAGTGCTGTCCATGAGAAAGAAAAGGCATGGTGATTTCCAAGCCTTTTTTTACAACTTTCTTCCCTTCACAGCCTCCTTCCACCAACCACCCAGTGCTGTGAATCATCCTTGATTAGGGCTGGCAGGCAGGGAATCTAACACCACAAGCCTGTCCTGCAATGAGCCTGCAGAAGGATGAGCTCCGTAGGAGTTGCACTCTCTCGATCCTCCTCCCCGTTCCTCCGGGAGCGGGAAGGGGAGAAGTGCAGAGATTTAAATAGCTTCAACATGCCAATATTACAAAAGATAGCAAAACTTCATACTACATATTCTCACCAAATGTTAAACCAATATCCATGATCACATGGGGGTGTGTGTTCTGCCCAGTCAATAGCACTTTGGTATTTTTACCAAGTGGTGACAATGTGATTGATTTCCGTAAAATTCACTGTACTGTGCTAGGGGCTGCAAAAAGGTGTGATCTTCTGAGCTAGTTTTGATTGAGCATCTAGTTTTGAACCCACTGAACTATTGTTAGTTTGTGCCTTGGCTGGCTCCCCGGCTCCAGCGGAGATGTGGGGATGTGAGGCTTATCCCTTGGATAAGTGGCTGCCTTGGGTGCTGCCTGAGCATCTCCGGTCTAAAACCGATATCCAGGGAAACAAAATCATTTCAGATATACTCAGGTCACTACAGTGGCTTCTTCTTCATAAAAAGCTAACCTGCAAGGCTAACTGGTTCTGCTTGCGGAGCCACTGCCCCAGAGTCATCTCAGACCAGCTACTCTTGCTGTAGTGTCAAAAACAACAAGAGGTTTGGATTTACCTGCATTCTCTTCAGTTTTCGCTATGGGCTTGTGCCTGATTTCCCACATCACAGTGTAATTTGGAGTCTGCCATGTAGCTAAAGGAGTGCCATTGCCATAGGCTGTGATGAGACCTACATCAAACGTCCCTTCCTGCAGAACAGGCTGCAGTCAATCGCATCACACTTTAAACAAGGACATGACACTGAGCTATACTGTGCAGAAGAGATACCTACTCTCCGTAATAGAGAGAAGGCAAAGACAGGAGCAGTAAGACTTAAGCACTGCTATCCAGAGCAATCACAATATTAGAGCGCTACACCTGACAACATACAAAGTCCACACAGCAGCATCCTAGGGAATATTTGGCCCTGCTGAGTGCAGAGACATGCTTTCTCTCACTGTGCTGAACCCTGGCACACTGCAGCAATGGCTGGGCAGGCAGCAAGCACCATTCCAGCTGGCGTCCTGCCCAGGGACATGAATGTGGGCCGTGCAGCAGAGCCCCCTGAACCAAGGACACCGTGACCTGCTTGCAAGCATTTTGTGGCTAGAAAGGGAATTTGAGCTATTAATAAATAAATACAATATCTACACTGGATTAGGGGGAATTTCTCAACTCTATTCATGTTTTAATCCTTACAAGACTGCTGCATCCCTACTGTTTGCTCCATTTTATTTGTAGAGAATAGCTTTCATATGATGAAGTGAGATGAGCTAATAAAATTACCAAGAAATGACACCCACTGAGCACATTGACCCAAGCAGTTATTTACTAACCATGATAGTAGACCTAAAAATAGGTTTGATAGCATGCAATAACATCTATACCAGCAATTAACACAGTAAATGTAACTACTCAAACTAATGACAGCACAGTCACCTAAATAACAGCAGATAGGAGCCTGATCCACTGTGTTTGAATGTGCCTTGTGAAACCTCTTATTTTTTTATTTCACCCAGCCAAGAATCCGCACGTTTTGAGAGAGCAATTGTCACAAGCAGAAACAGATGCAATCATGTAGAACTTATTAAAAGTAATACTGGTGAAATAGCTTTTTCAAGGGATCTCAGCTGGCTTTTTCTGTTCAGTCATAAAAATAATGAACCAAAATGTTCATATCTCCTCCTCTACTAACTTGTGGCTCTCACTGCTGAGTAAGAGATAACATTTGTGTCTTCACAGCAAGGCAGGTGAATGTTAAGGACAGAGAATATAATTCTACACCACTTCAATAAATCACAATACATCATGAATTCTGCAACAATTCTATAATTGTAGAAAAAGATTTACACAGGAAATATAATTGATGCATCGCATTTCCCCACTAATTTCTCTATAACTTTTCCTCCATACCTTTGGGTGCAGACAGGTGTAACAGAACCATCTGGTTCATGTATGTGTCATTGGTGCTGGGGGGTGTGGAAATCACCCCATCTCCCTAGACCATAAATTGCTCAAACTTTGCCAAGGTCTTGAAGGATCCATTTAGGCTTGGCATGAAGAAGTAAAGATTAGGTTACAGCTGGAGTCTTCTTTAAAAACATTAACCAGTCTGGTTTTGTACAACTTGTTTAATTCCAAACAAACACAGGTGCAAGCAGGAGAAAGGTGTTGGCTTGGGTCTGGCAGAGACTAAGCAGTTCAGTTCCACCAGCTTCCTAGTGGTCAATGTGGAGACTTGGGTGGGCTGTGAGCACCAGGACTCATCCCACCGCTTTCTACCAGTTTAAGATTAACTTCCATGTGTCATCTGCAACCTTAAGCTTCAGCAAAAGGACCAAAACACACTGGGGCCATTAAAGACAGTGATGATTCAAATCACATCAAAGATGGATGGAGGCTGGAGCACTTCCTCTCTTTCATCCACGACTTGTAGTACTGACAGACCTTCCCCTTTCCCCATGCAGGAGGAGGAGCCTCTCTTCCCCACAAATGCCAAACACATCACAGCAGCTTTACTCAGTTGACAAACGAGTCAGATGCTGAACGACTGAGCTTCCACCACCACTACAGGCTCTGTACAAGGTGTCACCACCCCTCCATTCAGACAAGAACAGCAGCATTCCCAGCTGCAAACCTGTAAATGACAGGAGAGCTCGGGTAACTCAGCCAACTCCCACCTGACTGAGAACAACGATACCTTGGCCCACAAGGCAGGAGTAACTCAGGCGATGCTGTTTTATACAGCATGCCCTGGAGATGTCTACACTGAAGCTCCTGAAGGATTTAATTTTCAGGGGTGTTTTCAGAACCTCTGCTATGCTTGAAAACAGGAGGGACACGCAGGAGTGCCCGGGTCCCCTGACATAAAGGCTAGAGTTAACATCTACCTCCCTTCAAACAAGTGCTATTTATAGTAGGCTCAATTGGAGTATCTCTTAAAAACTCAAAGACTTGAATGAGTCTGGCAGGAAAAGCTCCGCAGGAGGTGAACAGCACAGATTGAAGTTACCTCCAAATATGGTTTGCTTTCTTACTTGTCCTGGGCAGCGAGCAGCTCAGATCACACCACGTCTTACTTTGATACACTTGTTTCTCATACAGAGATACCCCCCTTTAAAAGGAGCTCAATTCCCCTCCACCAATCCAAACATGCTCCCAACTCGCACCAGTGACTGAAGTCAAAAGCAAAACAAATCCTACCCATTTAGTTTTATGAACAGGCTCTTTGATTACCAAGAGAGAATTGCTGCTGCTATAGAAACCTGGTGACCGCTCTGCTGCAGGCAGACCTGGAGATTGCTCAAATTGCAGTATGTGCCACAGTCCACATCCAACTCCAGAGCCACCTGAAAGGTTGTTTGTAAAGCCTCAACAATATCTAAAAATACGAGCTTCTGCTCTGTTCCAAAACTTTTCTAAACAGATACTTTTGTCCAAACAGGTGTAAGCAGGCAAGAGATGCTGGTAAATATAACATTGCCCAAGCCTGGCTAGAATTTGCTGTTTCCTCATAAAACAAAATCCATTGGAAAATTAGTGCTATTTACCCACCTCTGCTTCATTTCAGTGTGGAAAAGGGACCCAGCACCTCAGCACCAAGCCTATAACTTTGCAAAATAACATTCAGATCTCAACCAGCAAACACCTAAATCCTCCTTCACTCCCATGGGCTTTAGCCGTCCCCCATCACTGCTGCAGACACCCATGGCAATACTGTAAACCAGGGATTACTGGAAAGATTCTCTTCAGATACCAAAGTGCTGATTAGTATTCTATAGACATTATTTAAAAGATTTTGTTAAAGAGAGATTGTTTCAGCAAACACAGCAACCAAGTGAAAAAGTGTCTGTATTTCCCTAGGAAAACCCACTCATGTTGTAAATTCCAGTAATTAAACAAACAAACAAACAAGACGTGGTATTTATGCAGTGATTTGAAAAAGAAAAGCTATTTAAAAAATGTGCTTGACAAGAAAAATGTATACATACTAGAACAGTTCTTTATGATGAGTAATTGAATTTATTGCACATAATTAGCAAGTAAGTGAAAAGTTTGGTATTTCAAGTGTTTGATTTCAAAGATAACCGATCTAGGTGTATTTTTACCATCCTTACATTTTCATGCAAGCTATTTAAAATAAGTGATTAAAACACCACAGAAACCTGACTTTAAGATTATTTCTATAAACTTTCACTTACCAAGGGGAGCAAACTGTGGGGCAGCGGTTACAGCTCACTGCCCCAGGCTAGGCAGCCCCAGGGAGAGGACTGTGATTTCCCACGGATGAAGAGGCAGAGGGCTACAGAAACCAGCTAACATGAGAAGAAATTTGACATTTACCTGGATGATGCTGAGGTCAAAACAGGAGCAGCCTTTGGATACACGGCACAGGTTACAGCCTGGCTAAGCTTCAGCTTTCCAGGAGCTGGATGAGCAATCTGTGGTGTGTTTAGCACAGTCTAAGAGAAGATGATGCCACAAACGGCTTAACTGCACCAGCAAACACTTCACAAACACCACAGAAATCATTCCACTTACAAATCAGAAGCATCCCATGTTAAACTGGGGGGCTCTGCTCCTGCTGCAGCAGAACCACTGACCTGCAGCAAGGGGCCACACACAGTGAAAAGGCTGTATTCAATTAAGAAAAGTCCTGGTAATATCAGAAAGAATTAAAACATTTATTGGGCATAAATATATTACATATACACTACAGATACAGTTAAGTCTTACATACATAGTGTAGTATTTGCAAAATCTATACATTAAAATTGATATGGCAGTTTTAATATAATGCATATGAAATAGTCTAAAATTTACAATACAAGAAAACTTATGATTTTTTTTTTTTAAAGTTGAAAAGCTTGGAATGTATGTTCCCATAGTGAGGTAAAAACATTTTATTTTTTTTTTCAATTTAAAGAACTGTGCAAGGATAAGATTCATACACATTCAGTTAGGGCACTTTTTCAATCATGACACTGAATACTGAGCTACTGTAGCCAACAAACAGGATTAGAAAATATTTCAAGTTCATGAAGAAAAAGGCAGAACCATATAAAACCATCTCTCTCCTCCATTAAGGGTTTTAAATATTTAGTGTTTCATTCTACCTTTGTTTTTGTTGTTCATTATTTCTTTGATAGCAGAGAGCACTTGGGTTGGATTCAATGTCTGATACTGCTGGACCAAAGGGTGTAAGGATGTGTGGGAAAAGGCATCAGCAAAGGGCACGTCAGTGGTAACAGCAATCACAACAGGAATGGTTTAACATCTGTGATGCCTTATTTTCTTGTCAATGTATGAATGACAATCAGATCACTATGGCAGAATATACAAACTAAAAATAATGCCAAATTAAACTCACTAAGGGCCTGTCCCAACTCCTACAGAATACTTGCTCAGATAATCTCAGGGTTGGACTGGGTGTTCTCGGTAGCATTGATTATAAGGGACACCAAACAATGTAGCAGTGACAGAAATGCTTCAAGAGTAACTGATTGCTTCTGCTCACCACTTTTAGCACAATTTGTATTTCAAACTTTCAAGATCAAAATTGATCAAATCATCTAGAGCAAGGTGGGTATATTTTTTTCCTTTTTTTTTTATTTTTCTTTTTTTTTTTTTAAAAGGTGTCAAGCTTGGACTTCATAGCAGCACTGCTGGAACAAAAATAAAAAAGGGAATCTCTTAAAATTTCTGGGTTTCCAAACTAGCAGTTTTTTCATTGTTTGAAAAAATACTCTCTTTCCCCTCCACTGAAAACAGCTGTATATGTTTTGCTCACAAAATACAGATGCAAGGTCACAAAGTTTTGTATCACAAATAATTTTAAATAAGATGTAAATAAATTTGACAAGCCATGACTTTGGCAAAACCAAAAAAATATATATATTTAGCTCAATACCATTAGTTTGCAATGCTAAATTAAACTAATTATAGTCAATAACAAAATACAGAACATTTCTAATATCTGCTACATCTAGAGAGGCACACAGAATAATTCATTGATCTTAGCACTTTCTTTCCAGAGATGATTATGTTTTTGGATACATGTAAACGTTTGAATCACTGGTAATGGTTTTTTTCTTTTCTTTTTTTTTTTTCTTTTTTTTGGCATTTAATGTACTAGATGCTCCCATCTTCAAAAACACAAGAAAATGTAAGAAGATTAATACTACTAGGAATGCTGCCAGGTAAAAAGTTGACCTAAGTACAACAGTATAAAACAGACAAAATATAACATGCTATGGGGAGGGTGGAGAGGGGGATTAGTACATAAGTACACTTTTTATTTTATTTTTTACAATAAATAAAAGATTGCACTGTAATTGGTATTTAAAGTACTGTATGCAGTATATAGTATAAATAAACCTAAACCAAAAATAATGTTGTTTCTTCCCCATTACTTTGGTTAAGGGAATATTATGCTAGTACAGGACACTGAATCTTAAGACAATGGAGACAAGAGCACAAAATAGCTAGGACAAAAGCAAAACCAAGTAGCAAAAATATACAAAAACAAGAGGCAGGGAAATACACTGTGTCTGTTGCACCCTTTTGGAATCTATTTGCACCTCCAGCTCATTTATGTCCCTGAGGTACTTGCACAATGTTGACTTAATATAAATAATCCAATGACTCCAGAGTTAAAAATCTAGTATCTTGATGAATTAAAATATGTGTCTGGGAAGGGGCAGGCGGGAGGGGCACATGCTCCCATCAGAGCAGGGACTACTCTTCCTGCAAGACTCTCATCTGAATTTTGCCATGTACCAAGTTATTATTTCAATCAGCCCTGTGGTAAGAATAGCGTAGATACCCATTTAAGGTATTTAAAATAGACAGACCTAATTTCTGATACCTCCAAGAAAGTTCCATAAAATGGATACCCCTCCAAAAAATAACAGTAATAAAAAAAGATCAACCAACAGTAAAGTTTGCTTACACTGAGTGAAAATCTCACCTAATTCAGTAGAGGCAGTAAGCCGTCACCAGCAATAATCATATAAATCAGGCTGAACATAATAGAATAATATCTAGTATTAGATAAGGAATAGTTATATACAGTGACGAACAGACAAGCTAAAGCAGCTTTTAAATAGCTGAACATGGGAATAACTAACTATTGCACAATGCCCTCTTACTTAAAATTACTGCTAGGAATCAAAATGGTAAAAAAATCTATAATGCTTCATAATTTATATGCAATTTGGTTATTTGATTTCTTACACAGGCAGTTTATAGTGTTGTAACTGTAAAAGTAACAGATAATTAAAAAAGTTTTTAAGCTGCAGGATACTGTTCCGATTTAAATGCACTACACAGTTAAAATAACTTAGATTTTACCTTGAGAAAAATGGGGCAAAAGTAGTGAATAACTCATAGGCAACATGGCTAATACTGTTCAAGGAAAACTCGGTACTGTTGACTAACACTGTATTCTAGTCTTGCCACTATACACACTCATGACTAATGTTTAGAAGGAAAAAGAAGAGACAAAAAAGTGACTCATGATTAAAATTTCCTAAATAGTAAGGTAAAATAAGAGACTGTATGAACTTCAGTGAAAAAAACCCCAAACAACGTTGAAAAGACAAATCGGTGACAATTTTGAATCTGTAGAGGAAAAAATAAAAAACCTTGCATTTGGTGTCTGGTTTGTTTGTTTCTCCAGTTTGACCACTTCCAAGTTTTGAATTTCAAAAAGGTGCACCAAAACACTGATTTATCTTTCTTCAAGCTAGAACTGTAAAAACAAGAAGTATATAAAATGTATGGTAGAACAAAAGGATTTCAAAAAAAAAAGGAGTATCTGAATAAATGTGGGATTATAATGCGTAGCATTAGTTAAATTTGTATCTCAAACTTCCATTGAATCCCCTACTTCATAAAGAAGTACTGTAATATACAGGCAAATATGATTGACAAACTTGCAAAGCCAAGAACGATGAGGGCTGCAAACTGTTCATCAGTAGGAATCATGCTTTTTATCTTAGGATCATCTATGCTTCCCATTTCTCCTGAAAGCATGATCTCATTACGCTGAAGCATAAAGGCAACGGATGGGCTGAAAGGTCCACTAAGTTCCTGTGAGGTATCCAAGCACCGGCGGCAGACGCAGACGCGAAACCGATAGTCTGTGTTGAGTTGAAGGCCTGAGATGTGGAATGTGGTCTCTTCTCCCTTGTACACCTTCAAAACAAAACAGCAAGCACAGTCAAATACAAAGAACAAGCCAGCCTCCTCCTCCTTTAACAGCTTCAGGCCATTAAGAAAACTAGCAACATCTCCAGCGAGGAGCCTTCAGCACCAGAGTGAGGGGAAACACCGTGGGCAGAAGGCTCTGTTCTGAGCAGCAAGAGCCACTAAGGGAGCCTTAATCCATCAAGAGATGCCCAAACCATGAGAAGTCTCACTGCAAAGCATTCAACAGAGTCAATATATGCAAAGACAGACAAGACTCAAAAAATATATCAACCATAAGAATTACTCATCTTTTGTGGGTATGATAAATACCATGAACATATTTCTGTATCCTTAAAACATGACTATATGCCTAAAATACATCTAAGGAATAAGCACTGTGTTTGGTCCCTGCAAACTAAGGCCATTGGAAGACATCCACTGCATAATCATGAAATTGGTTAGAAATACTGTTTTAACATACTTTCCCTCACATTTCCCTCAAGAGTCAGAATCTTTACAGAAATTACACTTTCAGAATTATGGAAACAATAAAATATTATTAAGGTATAAAAACGCTCCTCTGGGGCGCACTGCATTTGGTTCTTTAGCAATCCAAACCCATCATATATTTATGTTAATCAAATGTAGGTACCACATGACTCAGAGCACGAGTCACAATATGAGAGATGAGTATCTAAGAGACAGTTTTGTGACTTAAATGGAAAAAGACCACTGGAAACATTTGTGTACTTCGAAAACAAATAACCAGTCAACAATTTATATAAGCGAGGGTTGTTGAAACTGGTGTTTGAAGGAGTTAAAAATGTCACAAAGAGTCTGCTGGAAAAAAAAACCAAACCATCCTGAACTTCAGATACTTCTTCCTCTGCTTATTTAGCCAGTTTCCTTCTCCTCGCTGCAGGAGCAGAAGGCTGAGAGCATCTCAGCCCTCCCAGAGGTAAGGAATCAACTTCGAAAGGGGTAACAAGAGGGAAATTAAACATGAGATGATAGAGGATTTCCTGTGCATTACTCTGGAGTAAGAAACACAGAAGGAAAAAGAAGAGACATGCTTGGCTAAACACCAGTTAAAAAGTCCAGCTTTCCTGCCCATGCTTGCCCCTGAGACTCATCCCTCAGTTAACAAGCCAGTCACTGATTTCTTGAGAAGGCCTGGGACGGAAGATTCATGTTTTTTTTTCATTTGTTCTCTCCCCCCCTTTCACAGTTCAGAGAACCGTCTAGAAAAACTTCTTTAAAAGTCTTTCACAAAACTCTCACAATTTTTCCAAATATGGTTTGAATGACAGGGACTGAATTTCTGGACTAAGTGGAAGTCCTCTAACTGGCTCAGGTTTCTTGGCCCCCAGGCATAAGTCAAGAAGCAATGTTTAAACAAAGTTATGTTACCTTCCTCAAATATGCTCAGCATTCACACGAAGTTCACTCTAGCTTAAGTGATGGGAATGAAGCAAATTAATACATAAACCTGTGTGATTAACCACAGCTATGGACATCCTTTATGTTGCCTTCCTTGTCTTTGCCTGTCTTCCCAATGCCAACAAGAAGTGAGTCATTAAGTTACAGTAATACAGTAATTGCAGGGAAAGCAAAACCACAAGTTGCTGTAGTGGTCCACAGAAATAACATGAAGGTTGAAACATCTGTTTGCAAAGCATACCTCATCCCATGAACATCTCTGTTTCTCAGTTTTCCAATGGCAATTCCATTTATAATACCCACCTGTTGTGGGCAAATGCACTCCACCTACTCCACCATCAATGCTACGTCTTGTAGCTGGTTAATACCTCAGTTTACTCCCAAATACAAATAATCATACAAAGAAAAGTTGCATGCATTTGACACATAAATGTAGGTTCAGCAAGTCATTAAAAAAGGATGTGCTCTTCCACAGAATCAGAGTCAGGATTCTTCTATTTGGAGGAATTACCTACCTCCCATTTCTTTAGACTCTGAGACTCAAAACGTCTATCCTACAAAACAACTGTAAACAAGGTAGGTTTTCTGGTGCTGTTGCAATTAACAACTTCATTTCAAGATGTATAATCAGTAATACATGTCTTTGCCATAAATGAGCCTTTGCAACCAATATGACCACTTCTAAATCAAAATAAAGATCCAGTAAAATCCAAATAATGATATTTAATAAAAAATTTACAATCTAAGCTTTGTAAATTACATGTAACAGATACTACATTTAACTACTCCCCCAGGGATGGGATATATACAAACCTGTCTCTGCAATGAGAAAACCTGTCCAGTTAATTGTTTTGGGTTTTTATTTTTCACTTGTTTTGTGCTGTCAAGGTGGTGAACACCAGTGTAACTGGAGGCTGTCTGGCTATATCAGAGGCCGGTCTAATAAATATAGATGACCAAGTTCACTCAAGCCAGCTACTTGACCAAGTTATCTTAGGCCAGCTACTCAACAGCACTTTTCAGAAAAAGGCCAGACAGTCAAGTGAGAGAAAAGTGTATCTTTAAAGAAAGCTTGAAAAACCAATGAAAGTACCTTGAATACATGAACCAATATCCACTAGTCATAGAATGGTTTGGGGTTGGAAGGGACCTTAAAGTTCCTGCAAGGGACCTAGTTCTTTCTTAGTACTGAGTAAAAAATTACTATGCTTAGTTGTCATTCACTTCCGACAGTAGCTCCTGCATCCTCCACAACTGGCTGCAGCAAGTGCCCTAAAGACACTATTGGCTGCAGTAGAATCTATAGGGCCAGGGTAAGCCAACACAGGATGCCCTCAGCACAAAGATACATGCTTGGTTGTAAACACAGTTACACTCTGTTAATGGACTTCACATGTTTTATTAAACAGAGGAAAAAAAAATTGACAATTTTGTACAAGGTCTTTAAATTTGCTGCACAAATATGAACTCAACTTACAAAGCAGCATACTTTTTTCCATGTAGCACATTATGCTTTGGTGGAAAACAAGTCAAAGTGAAGTGGCTAGCCAATTTATCACTTTCATTTCCTAAAAACAGCTTTTCTGTATAGGCACCTGAGAATAGAATAAAAACATGATGAGCTTTTTGCCTGGCTCCCTCAATGAGAGTATCATCACAAGTAATAAAATGCTGCTGAAGCCTCTTAGGCATTTGATCCTACTGATCAAGATGGACAGCTCAGAGAATTCCTGTAGGCAAGTATTTCTCAATTTCACCAATGTAATTAAATAATTCCACCCCCCTCTTCATCTTTTCCAAATAATAAAAATGACAGCCACGATTGCCCTATAAGCAACACACCGCAAGCGTAAAATAACTTTACTTGGTTGTTGTACTCCACTGCAATGACCAGTGTACTTCATAATTAATAAAAGCCTATTTTGTATGGTGAAGATTGAGATATAAGAAGAACAAGAATTAGAGGCAGGTTTCAATCTATTTAGAAAGCATGCCCGCTTAAAAGGTTTAATTTCTTCTACGCCATCTGACAGATTTTTCTTTCAGAAACTAGGTTGTTATTCTATCCAAACTCAAAATCAGATTCACTCACTCCACTGTTGAGATGCTCATAAACCCTTAGGAGCTGCATTGACAGCCTTGTCCCTTGAACAAAGGACACAAGAGTCCCTCAGATCAATTTCTGCAAGGTGGGCTGCACTGAAAAACTACCAAAAGAAAATTATTTGCTCCATCTGATGACACAAAATTGGCATCTGGAGGCAGAGAAAATACTGAGTGCAAGTAGCACTAACAACACATGCCAGTGTGTACTGTACAAGTATGTTGCACTTCGGCATGCAACCAGCACAAGTGCCTTTGACTCCCTATTTTAAAGAGAGAGGGAAACCCCATTTTTAGCTGATTAGAGCTTTATACACATTAACAATACACCAAATGCATTTCAGAGACTGTGCGTCTACTGAGTCTGAAACAAAGAAAAACTAATGAAAATCAGAGCTTGTTAAGCCAACTGCGTTCTCCCAGGCATCCACCTCAGTGCAGACCCCAGCAGGCTTCGCACTGCATTGCTGGATTTTTTCTACACACCCAGTGTATCCCACCCGTATCTTTTCTTCTTTGGAAAGCAGAAAAGAGAAAGTTTTCTCCCAGAGGAGATGTGACAGAAGCCGATGAAACACCACTGCCTCCAAATTCTCAGAAATTTCCAATGTAAGAACATTTTGCCTCACTGGCAAACAATTTAAGGATAAGCTTTAAAGCTCAGCTCTCATTTCCTGTGGTCAGCTCTTACTAAGAGCTGGCTCCTCAGTGATTCAATGCCCAGAGCTGCTCAGCTGGGGAACTAAACTAAAACTTAGGCTGCGACTGTTACAACTGCTATCCAAACCTTCAACTCCTGCTAGCGCTGCACAACCCATCCCACTCCCCACATTCCAGATTAAAACTATGCAAAGCTGGAGATGATTTTAACATGCTTTAAAGGTAAGTTCTGACTAAGTTTTGCTAGATGAAAGTGCAAGAAACAGAAAAACAAATTTGGGGCACTGATTCCTGGAGGCAGCTGTGATTTACATCCTGATTCGTAAAAAAGGAAAAATTGATTTCCTACAAAGAGCTGTCATATCTCAATCCTTTTTTAAAGTATTCAAACAGATAAAACTAACAAAGACACAAAAAGGAACGCATCGCTTGAGAATTTTGTTGAACACACTTTGTAGGGAACACAATGTTATGCGTTTAGCTTCTGCAAATCCAGTTTTTCAGACAATTCTCATCAGAGAAACATTTATATGTTCCCCCAGAGGAGGACAGGGACACGTATACATGAGTCTGTAAAACACAGAGCTTTCGAGTACTTTGATACTAACTCTGCTCCGACAAATTGTGGGACAGCAGTGACTTCTGCGATGTAGAGGGCTGCATACATTGGGTTACCAGGGGAGGGAGCTCAGCTCAGGTGCGATGACCTAGAGAGAAACTATAGCTTTGCCCAAAAGCATGTAAATGCTTAATGTCACAGCAGGAGAAGGGAATGCTAAAGTGATTTAGTTTATTTTATAAATTAATGAAGAGTATTTTCTGTAACTTGAATTTGCTTCTACAACATAAGCGAGGTGCAAGTACAGAGCAGTGGTCTGCTCCTAGGTGTTCATCTCTCAAGAGTTTCATCGCTAGGATGGCATATGCAGCAACAGATTTACAAGGAGCTCAAGCTTTGTTTCCTCCTATTAATGTTTTATTTCATAATTAGGTTTCTATATTTATTCACTTTAGAGCCAAAACACACTAGAGAGGTGTTACCATGCCCTACTTTATACTGATTTACAGGCAGTTCCAGAAAAATCAGTGCTGTGTACTAAGGAGCCATGCTGTGTGAATAAGGGAAGTGAAACATGGCTACTTTAGCATGCACCTGACCCTGTGCCAGAATAAGCTGAAGCAGACTACTTCATGCTTAATCAGCACAAAGAACCCAGATGAAGTTTTTCTTCTATTAATGAAATCAATATGGCAGAACATCACATTCTGCACCTTCTAAAAGTCTTCCTAGCAAAGAGCTGGGTCAAGATCTGTAATGTAAATTTTTTCCAGAAATAGGAATTGAGTTTCACATTTGTGCTTCTTAAGGATTTCTGTAAGCTTTCTTATCAAGTCCAGGGAGACTCTGTGCTCAACACTGTGCCACACCATGTGCGCAACTAGCCACAGAATATAGCTGTGTTTGAAAACCCAAACACAATCATCATTAAAAAGTTCTCAGTTTTCATGATGATAGAATCTTCCTTTTCCAAGCCTTTATTTGGATGAAAAGAGTAAAATCTACTATGTAAAGCATGCAACATTCTTGTCAATAAAATGCCATCACACCAGTTTAAAAGGCATAAGCTAGTATCACAAAAGTCATATTGTCATATTCCTAGTAAGTTTGTCAGAATAACAAATATCTTTGCCAGAACACAAACATCATTGTAAAATTTCCTGGGGGAGAAACACAAACGTATCTCAAACACTCTCCCATTCCCTACACAAAAAATAGATTGACAAGCATCATCATCTTTAATTCTGCTGTGCATAGTCACATCTACAGATGGTGATGTTTGTAAATGCTTTACCGTTTCACTGGTTTGTTCTGCTCCAGGATATAGCTGCATATGAAATTACACTCATAAACTTTTACAAGATCAGCGGTTTAAGACAAAATGAGGAAACTGGTTTTGGTCACCTATCAGCAGTATTCATCTGAAGTGAATCAACTGGGAGTAGACACAAAGAATCCATGGGGTTTTAACATGCCTTCCTATTTAAACTGTTTAATGTCTTCTGTTAAATAGTTGCCTTTAAATTGCTGCAAAGTGATCTGACGATAGAATTACAGCATTGTAACAGAGAATTTTACATGTTGATTAGTTGAAAGGTTTCAATTTTAAGAGGGGTTTTAAAAGTGGATTTTTATTCTACGAAACATCTGCATCTGGGGTGGTGTAAAACATGTCACCCTTATTAGTCCCAACTCAAGATATTCTATGATTTTGTGTCACAGAACAGAGACAGCTGTGTCCTGGAAGGTGAGTGAAGAGGAAAACGTCTGAGGACGAGTGACCCAACATGTGATATGAAGTCCTGCACAGCCCATAAATAGCTTGAAATAGCTATTTGTTGCATTTATTTCCATGACAGTGGGACATAAAAAATTACTTCATGCAGCTATTTATCTCCTTATCCAGCTGTACTATCCCTGGATCTTGCAAAATGCTCTGGCAACTGCAATAGAAACTCCAGTCACTTAGGACACTGTTTTTTCTCATGGGTGTATTTAATAGCCTGAAAAGCTACAATATTTTTCATTTGTGCAACACTTGAAAACAATTTGTAAAACTTTTCTAATATAATATGTCCCTTGAGATACACATGCAAAATATATACTCACTTGCAGGGAACAAAACAGATTTAAAGTAAATTTAGGGCTTGCACTTCAATTAGGTTAACATCATTAACATTAGTTTTCAGTTAAATAGCGGTAAGTGACTGCACCCATGCCACAGCAAAGTTAAATGCATTAGCCAGAAAATCACTGAAAGACATGTATGTATTTCGTCTTCTTTTCACATAATAGGAGCTATGAGCATGCACATAGCTACTGCAGCTTAGCTGACAGACAGTAAGTCAGTGATGTGACCCAGTGCTGAGACAGCACCCACATTCATGATGAAGATAACTCATTTTGATGGGAAAAACTGATTTCTGAGAAGGTGAAATAGTGGAACTCTCCCTCTTTTCCACAGCTGGTTATCAGTTGAGAAGAAAGCACGGGTGGTCAGAACCATAGCTTTTCAAAGGTTAGTTCCTTTAGAAATAGTTTAGTTATGGACAGAGTGCAAATCACTTCAACAGAAAACCATGTTCTATATACCTCCTCAGGGGAAACCCCAACCTACTACAGCCCTTAATTTTGACTCAGCCTTTACCAAAGTTCCCCTGACACATCACCATAGGGTGCAATTCAACACAGTAGAACAAAGCAGCACAGCAAATGTTCAAAAATGTTTCCTTTATCTCATCAATTTAGCAATATTAAAACGAGACTGCTTTCCTACCTGCTTGTATTCAGATTCTCTTCCAACCAGTACCTGCAGAACATAACCAACAGGATCTCCTTTCATGGGTGGGACGATTTCCCAAGTAATTTCACAGGCATTTCCTCCCATCTGTGTCACTCGAGGAGCTACAATAAAATGAAATGCATCAGCATTTAATACAAAGATGGCATTGAAATCTTATTCATTTACGTGCACTGTAATATATATGAGAACATTTTAAAAAAAGACCTTTGGGACATTACCACCAGTATCAGTACAGGCTGAGGGATGAAGGGATTGAGAGTATCCCTGAAGAGGACATGGGGGTACTGGTGCATGAAAGACTGGATATGAGCTAGCAATGTGTGCTTGCAGCCCAGAAGGCCAATTGTATCTTGGGCTGCATTCAAAGAAGCATGACCAGCAGGTCAAGGGAGCTGATTCTGCCCCTCTACTCTGCTCTGGTGAGACCTCACCTAGAGTACTGTGTCCAGCTCTGGAGCCCTCAGTACAGGAAAGATATGGACCTGTTGGAGAGGATCCAGAAGAGAGCCACATAAATGATCAGGGGATGGAGCACCTCTCCTATGAGGAAAGGCTGAGACAGTTGGGGTTGTTCAGGCCTGAGAAGAGAAGACTCTGGGGAGACCTTACTGCAGCCTTTCATTTCTTAAAAGGGGCCTATAAAAAAGATGGGGAGAAACTTTTTAACAGGGCCTGTAGCAAACAGGACAAGCGGAGATGGTTTTAAAGTAAGAAAGGGGAGATTCAGCCTGGACACAAGGAAGAAATTTTTTACAACCAGAGTGGTAAAATACTGGCACAGGTTGCCTGGAGAGGTGGCGGATGTGTCATTCCTGGAGACGTTCAAGGCCAGGCTGGATGTGGTTCTGGACAACCTCGTCTAATTGAAGATGCCTCAGCTCATTGCAGGGGATTGGACTAGATGACCTTTGAAGGTCCATTCCAACCCTAACTATTCTATGATTCTATGATATTCTACACCATATTTATGCGGCTAAAACATCAAATTGCCATCATTGCTGGATGAAAGAAGCAAAACTTGAAAGTCACTCAAAAATCTCATTTATTTCAGCACAGTCTTGTCTGATTAAGCACAAGATTCTTGTGGTACTGAACAACAACAAACACTATCCACAGAAAACTGAGTGAAATTCGGAGCTGATTAACAAGCTCCTAAGACGTTTATTGCAGGATCCAGTTCACTTCTGCAGAAGGAGAGCTAGCTGTTAGACCATGTCTCACCTGTCAGTTATGTGAGCTGCTGGAAAGTGTGAGTGGACATGATAGAAAACTTTGAACTTTTAAAATTCAATTGCAGTGCTGTACACTGATCTTTTCAAAGCAGAAACAAACACACAAATTACACTATTGTTAACAGAAGCAGCAGTTTCATGAGCTTCTGACCAAACACCTGTGCCAGTGGAGATGCCTCTGTATTCCTCTCATGCTTCACATCATCGAAAGAGAGAAATAATATCAAACACTTCATTCAGGAAAAATAGAAGGGATGTGAAAAGGGAAGCTAAATAATCCTCTGTATTAGAGATTAAGTCCAGCCTAGGAAATAAAAGTTATAAGCATAATTTTAAAGACTCGGACTCACATCTGCTTCTGAGCCTGACTTTCAGATGATCAGATGTGCTATTTCCAGCCAGGCTTAGACCAGGACTTTCACTAGAACTCTAGAGAAATTCAGTCAGCTGTTACAATGCTGCTGTCCTTGGGAGAAAGGCCTTTCATCAGCTGAAAGCCAAAAGATGCTGCACTATGCCCAACAGCAAGCCTGCAGGTGAGCCGAGCAGAGCACTAACAGCAGCAGCATGTTTAGATGTACAATTAAGCATCTGTCACTGGAAGACATCAAAACAACTGCGACAGCATCCGAGGTCCACCAACCTCCTGATCAGACACAGTAAGCAAGAACATGACAAAAAGCCAGAACTGGGAGAAACAATGGTGCTGAATACTCTACCAAGTGGTTAACATGTGCACATGCAAGGACATGAGCTTGTTAACGGCAATCTAGCTTCCCAACCCTACGAAAACAGACAACAAGAGTGTCTATCAAAGAAACAAATGCTGCTGCATACATTACATGAATTTTAGACTAATCTGTTACCACCCAAGAGGAACACATGAATCATATGGGGACCCAAATGTAATCAATATCCATTTGCTTCTCCCTGCACATCTGCCAGTGTTGAGAGACTGATAATAGATGACTGCATCTCAGCTGACAACAACACTCTCAATTATTTTCCATCCTTCTTACATCCCTCACTCCAATACACATAGATTTTGGACTGCTATTAAAAATAATGCTATTTCAGGGTTGGCATCACTAAGTGAGCGATTAGGATACTTTATAGGAGAATAAACATGCGCATGAAAAACTATATTAAGTTTATCACGTACATTCCTCTGTATTGCTCCAAACAGAGACAGGAATCAACATCATAATTTTGCCTCAACAGATCTCTTTTCCCTGTAGCATTGCCTCCCTTTGGCAGTGCTCACTAATGCAATTTTTTTTTTGCCCTTTTCCCCATTACAGCCAGTGTTTTGTCATGTACCTGCGGTCCCAGCCCACACATGACGTGGTATTTGCACCGTATTAACTGCTTGATATTCAGTTGAGGGTATGAGTCATATTTAAGAGAAACTAAATAGGCAGGGAGCTCAAAACAAAAACCTAGGTGAGATCTGAATTTAATAAAATGGATTTCTACCCAGCAAAATGAAAATGTGACTACAGCACATCTCTGTGCTATAGTTTTACGCATTTAGTGCAGTTAAGAGAAGCAATGACAACATGGACTTGGCATCTACAAGTGACATGTGCTTATGCCCAGTCACTCCGACAACTCGCATACGCTAAAGCTGTGAAGCGCACCCTCCCTGCTACTATCACCTACACCAGCCTGGTTCATCTAGCATGAGCTCCCTTTGCTTTGCTGGGCAGCATAGCTCACAACTGCTAATAAGAGTGAATCATGACAATTCACCACTGGGCAAGTATATTTACTCTCAAACTTTACACCAAACACATACATACAGGTAACTTCTTATAGAAACAGCACTGAAGCAAAAGCCAAACCCCAAAGGAAACTCAGGTAGAAACAGAGATGGGATTCTTGCATATGCTGATTTTAGTATAGTGAAGCCAGTCTCCCAATGTCCTCTCTGTACTCAAGTGTTGTTCTTCCTGTGGAAAATTCAGAGCAGCTACCCTAGGGACTGAGGAAATTGCACCCCAGCAGTGCTCTCCCTTCTCTAAATCTCTGATTACAAATGGTATCAAAAGTCACCAAAGCCAAATTTTAAATACAGCAGAACAAATGAAACCTCTCTGACAAGCTAAGAGTTGCCACTTCTCACAGCAAATGGTACTGCTTGACAAAGGAGTCTCAAACATAGAGGGAGAAAAGGGTGCATTTGATTCCAGCTCACTTTATCTGCCAGCTGATACAGAGAATCCACTACCTTTGCAGTAGTTCTCCTTGGAAAGGAGGAACAAAATTACTTAGGCCAAAATTTACACACAGTAAAAGATGTTCCATTATAAAACTTCATTTAATTAGGCCTTTTGTTCTTCCGGAGGAACACAAGCTAAGTGAGTTCTAAATCTAACACTTCATGTATGTGAAGTATCATAATTAATTTTATACATTAAAGGAAAAATAAACACTAAAGTTCCATGCTAAACATCATCTACACAACTAAAACCAACATTAAACTTTACTAATGTTTAAGCTGGTAGGTATACATATATACTACAGCTGTTACATTCCTTATAGAAGTGCTGTGGCAATCCAGAGCAATCCCTGGTAAACACTATTGTTAGCAGCAGCATTTTAACAGTTTGTGTGTAAAAGCAGTGGTTGGCGCAACATCTATAGTGTTTTTATGAATATTTTGGTGGTAATTTAGTTTCCCACCATAATATAACTTGACTATTCACAGAAATACACAAGCAGCACAAACTTGTTTTTCACGTGTTATTGCATACTCAGGCTAACCCTTACAAACTCACTGCACACACACCAATTACTTTAATAATTACATGCTACTTATATATAGGTAAAAAAAATCTATTACATACCTTTGATTGCAGGTGGGACTGACTTAGTTGTGCAGAAGGTACATATGTCTGAGAAAGGTCCCTCCCCAGCATCATTGACTGCTTGTATTCTGAATGAGTAACATGTGGATTCTGTCAGCCTTTGTATTTTGTATGTATGACTTGGTCCCCTATAAATTGGAATAAACCTGGAAAAAATAAAATGAGAGCATGCAGTTACATGGGCGTGCCTCTGACATTTCTGGCGATTACAGATATCGGCACAAGGTATCTGTATTGTGAAAAGTGGCATAATGTGCTTTTCTGAGCTGTTAAAGGCAAGCATAAAAACGGCATGTTATTAGCACACTAACAATGATTAGTAGGTTGGAGAAAGCAGAAATTCATGGTCCCTTTTCCAGCTACTACTTACCTTGCAAAACGGTGACGTGAATAATCAGAAAAACAACTGTCAATGTATTTCCTACTACCTACTAATCAAAATGGATTCAGACTGCGCTCTGCTACAATACACTGCGTGCCCTGATGGTTTAAAAAGAAGTTTAAAACATGATAAATACTTTGAATCCTTTAATTGCTTGATTTGGACTTTATTCATGCATTAAGATCCAAAGACTATATCTTACACTTATCTATGCCATCTTGAACCAGAATAACTGTATTTAAATCAGAACAGATGGATTATATAATACAGTCATATGTTTTTTGAAGAGTTCATGGACTGATGATGGCCTAGTGGCAAAGACGGTATGAATGAAAAGGCACAGGGGAAGCATGATTACAATGAGAGGGATATGGAGGACGGAAAAGGGTGCCCGCTTAGGAGCTCTGGGAATGCCCTTACTGTTTGAGGCTGAGAAGAAGAAAAAGACATGACACCAAGGAAGTAACTTATATAATATTTCCATTGACAAAACCAAACATCAGCACCCAAACTTCTCCAGCAATGAAATGCAGAACAAAATCAATGCCACTTAAAAAAAAATAAATAAAATGAATCAGACTTGATTTTCAGTTGCTCTGCTCAGATAGAAGCTTTCCAGTAATAGCCATGTTAGCCAGCAATTCCTAACTAAGATCCCAACCCCCCAGGTGCTGAGCAGAGTGGGAGTAAAGATAAATAAAGAGAAAACACCCAGCATCTTGCATTAAATCTGCTTAGCCTCCACTGGGGAACAAAGTTTTACTTGCAATAGCCCTGAATGCGGAGAACATAAAATTCACTGCTGAGGATCACATGGGTTTTTACTGATGCACACTTACTCAAATTGTCTTATCCGTTTCAGTGGATTTGAAATCACCAGGAAGCCAACAAAGAGATTTGGTTTTGACCTCCATGTCTAGGTGCTAGCTCTATCCTTTGGCTTTGCATAAGATACACAGTATAACCGATTTGAGCATTTCAAAGAAACAGGGTCTGTCATTAGCTCCCAGGGACAGAAATCAATTCATGTTACATTATGATTGAAATCCACAGAAGTACAAAGACAGCAAGAATCATCTGTAATAAAAAGAAATGTTCAGATAATTTAAATTGCTTGAAATGTACTCTGAGGACTAATGTGATTTACTACCCCCACTGAGTTTTAGTGATCTCCTCCTCTTGATTGGAAATCAAAGATCTATACCTACAAGTTTGTAAAAGGATATTTTAGAGCAGATTTCCACAGAAGAATTTAGTTTTTCAACCTTATACAGTTTTAAGGACTGCTTGCTATTCCACATTTTTTAGGCTCACATAAACAGCTACGGCAGATTTCAAAAGACTGCCACAGACCTTTCTCACGGCATGAAATTTCTTGTGATTCACTGTGTGATGAACAAAGCACATGCATTTAGGACAGCATTAAGACCGAAGAGACATGACTACAGTCTCTCTCTCTCTCTCTCTCCACTTTTTGTAGCTCAATCAGGTGGCTGGCTCAGAAAGCACTGCAGTACTCACAGAAGTGCAGAGGCTTGTCTCTGACACTGCTCTAAGGGCAACAGATAGCAAAAAAAAAGATCTTTTGATGCAGTATTTTAGACTACTGACCTCTTTGTAATCATCTACGGAGCCAGGTAAGCAAGCACGGATAAATATACCTTAGCAGCTAGCAGACAAGCACACCCATACCCCAGTTTAGGCTAGACATATTTATATGATTAATACCAATAACCTAGTCCTCAAATCACACTTTCTCCTTTTGAATAGGACTAAGGTTTCATAACACTGCAAAAACAATCTGGCAAAACACTTGAGCTCCTCCTGTCATTTGGGAACTGGACTAACACTCCAGGTCCATGGAATCCAGTTCCTCTAGAAAATCCTTACAGAAATCTCCACTGCTTTTAACTTTTCTTTCTCAAACCCCATCTGTAATGAAAGCAAAAACTATTACGGAAAAGCTTGCATCCATATTCAAAACACAAAACTATCATGGAAGCACACTTAAACTTCTGAAGTTCAGCCATTTTGAAAAGAGGACTTTCAATTTTGGAAGAAGAAAGGCTGATTACTAAGTCAACCAAATGCAATTGCTGTTAGGCTTCACTATGACAATAACACTTTATAACTGTGTTTGAAGATGCAGATCATAAGAAACCTAATGAAGATGACTTGGAGAAATATATCCTACAATCAGTCTCCTGGGCTTTCTGCTGAAGGACCTCAATGAACTTAAAGCTGAATCAATCAGTGTGATTGCCCACTGCTACTGTGATGCATGCATACATTAAAAATTGTCTAAAGTAAGGTGGTAGTCTGCCCGTATCACAGGAAGTTCATTTTTAAAATCTAATTTTAAATCTAATTTAAAAAGCACATTTAAATGTGAGAACCTTTCCATTCTTGGCAAGCCTGACATTGTTCACTGTGCTTTATCCAGGCCCTATTCCACATATTTGCTTAAGAATAAACCAGCATTGAGCTTATTTCCAAGGGCTTAATCTCTTATGCATTTAAAAGTTGACTTAATCTGTGTATGGAAAAGATCCCATGTTTTCTATCTCCCTCTCACCTTCTTCCAGCCTCTTCATCAGAACACAGACAATGAATTTTCCTGCTCAGATGCTATGGAGTGCCATTAAGCATGGTCACTAACAAAGCACAGCCATCAAAAATCTTCAGGCTTTTCAAGGTGATAGCTGAACTATGCTGCGGGGCTCAGCTTTTTTCTACATCCCACTTCATTTATCTAACAAAGCTTTACATCATTCATAAATTGAACACGAGATCATAGGATCGTAGAATAGTTAGGGTTGGAAAGGACCTTAAGATCATCTAGTTCCAACACCCCTGCCATGGGCAGGGATGACCCAAGTCCCAGTCTCCACACGGCAGCAACACAACTTGCACATCAGTGAAATTGAGAGCTGAAAAACTTGTGGAGGGGGCAAGTGCATGGCTCAACAGAGCCTTCTCCATGCCTCCTCCCTGGCATGGCTAGGCTGAAGCTGAGGGATAGGCACATGGTTGGACATGACTGAAATACTGCAGCTTGACAAACAGCCACTTCTTGTCCCTTCAGTCAAAATGGATATGCTTTTAGCTGCAGTGTTGAAAAGGTTAGTTTAAACTTTAATGAAATAACACCCAATACTAACATGCCAACGTTTGCAGTGAAGGTCCCTTAGGAAGTGTGGCAGCTAAGCCTGCCCCAACCTCCCTGAACTCGCTGTTCCATTCTCCATGCTTCTCCTTCAGTACAAATATTTACAGGGCTAGAATGTGAACTGGATTTGAGAACTGATAGAGGGTAAAGATCTCTAAGTAGGATAGTCTTGCACTGATTAGTTCCCTAGCTGGTCCAATGTTGTGTTAAAACAGTTGGATTGGCAAAATTGTGGGGATTGAATGAGGACATGAGTGGTTTCAACAAGCCAGAAGTGCTCCTGTTCATATATGGGAACACACAGAATTATAAGTATTTACACTTTAATGTCTTATTTTTTCATTACTCTTACTGCCCAAGACAGACAAAACCAAACCAAAACAGGACTTGGGGGTGCTGGTCAATGAGAAAATGAACATGAGCTGGCAGTGTGTGCTCACAGCCCAGAAAGCCAACTGCATCCTGGGCTGCATCAAAAAGAGCGTGACCAGCAGGTGACCTGCCCCTCTACCAGGGGGTAGGTAGATCACCATGGAGGTGATCCTGCCCCGCTACTCTGCTCTCGTGAGACCTCACCTGGAGTATTGTGTGCAGTTCTGGTGTCCTCAACATAAAACGGACATGGAACTGTTGGAACAAGTCCAGAGAAGGGCCACGAGGATGATCAGGGGACTGGAGCACCTCCCGTAAGAAGATAGGCTGAGGAAGTTGAGGAGAAGGGAGCCTGGAGAAGAGAAGGCTGCGTGGAGACCTCATAGCAGCCTTCCAGTATCTGAAGGGGCCTTATAAGGATGCTGGGGACGGACTCTTCATTAGGGACTGTAGTGACAGGACAAGGGGTAACAGGTTAAAACTTAAACAGGGGAAGTTTAGACTGGATATAAGGAAGAAGTTCTTTCCTGTTAGGGCGGTGAGGCACTGGATGGGTTGCCCAGGGAGGTTGTGAATGCTCCATCCCCAGCGGTGTTCAAGGCCAGGTTGGACAAAGCCTTGGGTGAGATGGTTTAGTGTGAGGTGTCCCTGCCCATCACAGGGGGGTTGGAACTAGATGATCTTAAGGTCCTTTCCAACCCAAACGATTCTATGATTCTATGCTCAAGTGTGTCTGAGCCAAGATGTATTCATTCTCTAATCTCCACCTGCTTTCAGGTAAATCTTAAAAGTGTGCTAAATAAGCACCAAGAAATTTTCAATTCTCAGAGGTGTGCCCTGTTGATATTAAAAGACAGTAGGCTGCACATCTTAAACTGGTATACTGTCTTTGAAAAAATTATTGTCTCTGTGGGTTAATGGCATTCTCAATGTAATTGCATTATGATTTTTTTTAAAGGTTGCACCATGCCAAGTAACACTGTATTGTTCAAATTTAACCTGCTGCAGTGCTGCTCTCCTCTCCACTAAATTAATAGCAGAAACTGAAAAGAAAGCAACTTTCTCCAGGGATGAAGACATTCTCCAGAGGCTACTTCCCCTCATCTCATTCTTCCCAGACATTCTCATGTCAGTCACGGATTATTCATTTACCTACACACTGTGGAGGAGAGAGAACACAATGTGCTAGAACGAGTGTTTGGGAGACATCATTGCTGTTAGCTTTTCATCAATACCTTTCTATTCTCCATGAAGATCTTCTTGGAAATGTTTTACATGCTGCAGCTGTTTTGTTTTCTCCACTTTAGTAACTTCCAGTCGAGTAAAGGAATATGAATGTACTCGCTCTACCTCTGCTCATTAGTGCTCAGCACATTTTTATCGGCAGGCTCCCTTTCAAACTCCTGGGTTTAATTTATATTTTAGTAACCCGTTTGTCCTTACAAAAATTAAATTTGAAAGAAAATCTACCGTACAGCATTAAATAAGACAGCAATCTCAAGCCAAGGTACAAAGGCTGGAATGGACACCTTAATGATTCTGTTATTGCCTCCCAGAAAAGCACGGTCATCTGCCACAGTCTTGGCTGGAGTGAAATTATTAATATAGCACTGGTCTGACCCGGCGACCTGAGGCTTCATTTCAGCATACAAAGGCAACCGCGTAATTGGAAACTGAAGTACACGCATTTCACAGACCAACAGCTCTTTTAATATTATTATTGCAACACCTCTCTTATGTGCACAATTACAGCTCCTACCCACTTCCTTAGACTACTCCTCTATTTTGTTTAAAGAACATTATCAAACACTCACTGATTTACTTGATTTTCTTTCCCCAGTAGCAACTCCCTATACTACGAAGTGGCACCAAGGAAAACAAAACTTCAAAACCATATAATTATGAGTAAAGTCAACAGACGTTCTTTTTTTCCATTTCTTCTGTATTTTAAAATGTTCAGCTCAAAGAGAAAAACTTAGCCCACCCCCACATCCATTGGTGCCCCTACAACCACTACCAAGGTGACCCAATCTTTTCAGCTTTGGGGCACCTTTCCAAGCTACTCTCTGGTATCTCTTGTTGCAGGCAGGTGCTTAGGGAAGGCAAATATCTGGAAAGGGGGTACCAAAGAATTTTGTGCTCCCACAACCTCCCCTAATCCTGACTTCCAGTCCTAACATGAGTTGTGGACAAAACAGACAGGATGCCTTGGTCCTCCTGATCTGAAGATCTCTTTTCTAGAAGACACCTTTTGGAAAACTTACTAAAGGATGCTTGTTCGTACTATGTTTAGACACCAACCTCCACAATGCACTGTCAACATAATTTTTGTTTATAGGCATCATAATAACAACAACAGCAGGAGCCACTGAAGGTGGCAACTTTTACTTCTTTACACTTAAAAAAGCAAAACTTAGTGGAGAGCAGAAAAAGGCAGGAAGAGAATAGAGATAACAGTCAGATGGGAAGAGTATGGTTTTCTTTGCCTAATTACCTAACACATCTTCAGGCCAAAACCTGATTTTTAACTTGCTTCTACTAGATCATCTTTCATATGTTGCTGAATTTGAGCACATAATCTGTATTTACCACAAATAGTCACTTGTTAGATGTCTGGAATTATTGAAAATGTGGAGATGCCTTAACCTACAGAAGCTCCCCACAACAAGAAAAAATACCTTCTTGTAAGAAACTCCTGGGCACATTCAGGAGGAATGGAAGACAGGTCAGAAAAGTGCCTGACAGATGATTCCTGTGTGCAACTCCATCAGAGGCCAAGGAACAGACAGGAAGGACAATACTGAGCACAACTTAATGTGAATTAACAGCATTTGAATGAAAGATCTGGGAGAAATTAGAGAGATCATCCAACAGCCTGTTGAAACTATGTAGTCAGTAAGAACCAGATGACTAGGCACTTAACCAATACCATGGTTTGCAATGGTAACATAGAATCACAGAATTAACGAGGTTGGAAAAGACCTTTAAGATCATCAAGTCCAGTCTTTACCCCAGCACTGCCAAGGCCACCCTAAACCATGTCACTGAGGGCCTCAACTACACAGTTTGTGAACATATTAATTATTAACAGTAGATAGAAATATGAGTGGGCTTAACAAAGCTAAAACCAGAAGAGAACAAACCAGTTCAACTGTGGGAAAGTAATGCTTTTACAGTGCAGATGCATTTTTATCTTCTGTCGGCGGCATTACAATCCCCTTTCCCAGCATGGCAGCAACTAACAGTGTCTATGAACCTTAAAATGAAGTCATTCAGCACCTCATCTTCACAACCATTTACCAACATGACAGTCTAGGTGCTATGTTTCAGCAAAGCTTGTTAAGGAAGTCAAGCATTGTTGCTAGCTCACCAACTTCAGCAAAATGAAGTTGGAACCTAAAGGTGTGCTCTTAGAAAACTGGCTAATGTGATCCTGGCTGCTGTAAGCTGAACTCCATTAACACTTTAGATGCTAAACAGTAATTACTTTGATTAAGGCATTACTTTTCTTATGAGGTTGTCACAGGTGTTCATAAAACAGCTTTCACTACAGTGACAATATTTGGTTTAGATGCTGCTGTTATTTCTGATCTGTTGCCTAGAATATTCAGTTACATCCATGAGGTCTGAAGTACCTGTAGTGTACACTGATCAAGAGAATACTGGTCCACTGTGTTTCTATGTAGTTAATTACTAAATTTCCCATCAAATCAGAGATTCTTTGAAAATACTTATGGAATAGCATCTAATTCTGTGTCTCACGAGACTCCTAATAGCTGAAACATCACATGTCCAACATTTAACATGGTTTGCTCACATTTCACTTTGCCTCAAAAGATGATGTGCACACTTGTATCTACTAAAAATGTTGGTTTACTCATGTTTCTAGGAACAAAGCTGAAATGCATTAACAAGTTAAGCTTTTGAACTTGGAACAGTTCTTCCTCTTTTCATTTGCACAGCCCTTACTGCAAAGCCGCAAGTATCTAAACAGAACGCTCTTAGTATCATTACTGTTATTAGCAACACTCATCTACAGAATGCAACAAACAATACTAAACAAAGACAGACTACCTAAAAGACTTTTCTAGATGTCAACTTTCTATTTAGCCAGGCTTGCAGAGTAAATAGCAGCATGCCACATGTCTCCGTGCTCAGGTGCTCATTCTTAACTGTTTTTCACCACTGTTCTACCCAATATGAAAATGATGTTTTTCTGCAGTTTTTTGCAAGGATGTGTTAATGTATCTAATTTTATATTTTAATAGAATTTCACAAGCCAGTAAGCCTGATATATATCTGTAATTGCTGTTAAACTGGGTGTAAATTGTCTTGATCAAATCATTAGTGTAAACCATTTTTAATTAGACTGCTTGAAACTTGCAGTAACTAGATAATGATTATGCTAGTCATCAGGCAAAGACAGCACATTTAGCAATTTATCTCTGTGTTTCTGCTGTACCTTACTTCATGTCAATGCAAAACATACATATTGAGGCTCATACATACGACTACTTTCTAACACATAGAAACTGTCTAATCATTTTGGAAAGACTGCTGCTTAGACCAAACCATCACATGTGATATTCCACTTCTACAGCCAGGGAAATGGCATTGGACACTGTGACAGACAGCCTCCATTTCATTTGTGTGTTCTCTGCCATTTGTTATGATTATTCAAGGAGTAACTAGGTCACAGAAACTGCTGGAAGGAAGGGAAAACAGTTTCTTCTGCTACATACAACTTCAGCATGCTTTGGGAGAGGAGGTTTCCAGCACCACTGGGTGAAGACAAAAGAGGAGTGGGAGAATCACTGGAAGAGCTAGGAGCTTCAAAAAACCTGAACCTTTCTGCAGAAAAAAATAGCCCATCTGTATTCTCTGCATTAGCGTTACCGTTTACTGTTCAAAACATGTTTTTTATTTTCCTTGGAAACCAGCTCCTGATAAGTGCTATTTGGTTCCTCTCACCTTGGAAAATATTGGCATAGATTTTTAGAATATACTTTTCTCCCTTTCTGATAGGCTTTCTCTAAACAGTGAAATAGCTTTCTGCACAATTGAAAAAGAGCACTACCACGAGCATCAGCAACATCTGGGTTTACAAGCACTGAAACAGATGGGATAATACATCTCCCTTGGATACAGGGAAGAACATTCAGGTCCCCCTGTTCATACTCAGGCTCTACAGGCTCCTTTCACAACAGCAAGGAAAGACAACCTCAGCCACTGAAAGGCAACTGAGACTCCATATAGCTTACAGCTCAGATGACCTCTGCTGCCTGCACCACAGTAACGGGCACACCTGAGACGAGGAATATGAGGGGTAATGCCTCTTGAAATAAATATTCAAGTTAAGGTAAAATTCTCCAAATAGAAAAACAAGGATGCTGGATCTGGTACTCACCAACAAGGAGGGTCTGGTTGAAGTAGTGACAGTCAATGGCAGCCTGGGCTGCAGTGACCATGAGATGGTGGAGTTTAGGATCTTGTGTGGGAGGAATAGAATACCTAGCAAGGCCACATTTCTGAATTTCTGAAGGGCAGACTTTGGCCTCTTCAATCAATTGCTAAGGGAAGTATCATGGGAAAGGGTACTAGGTGGTAAAGGGGCTCAAGATAGCTGGTCAGCATTCAAGGACCACTTCTTCCAAGCTCAGGATCAGTGTCCCAATGAGTAGGAAGTCAAGTAGGGGAGCCAGGAGACCAGCATGGTTAAACAAGGAACTGCTGGGCAAACTCATACAGAAAAAGAGAATCTATGGATTACGGAAGGAGGGGCTGGCCACTTGGGAGGAATATAGGACAGCTGTTAGAGGATGTAGGGAAGCAATTAGGACAGCTAAGGCCTCCTTGGAACTTAATCTGGCAAGTCGGGTCAAGGACAATAGAAAGGGCTTCTTCAAATACATAGCGAATAAAACTAACACAAGAAGCAGTGTAGGCCCACTGCTGAATGAGGTGGGTGCCGTGGAGACAGAGGATATAAAGAAGGCAGAGGTGCTGAATGCCTTCTTTGCCTCTGTCTTTACTCCTGCAGACTCTCCCCGGGGGACCCAGATTCCTATAGCCCTGGAAGGAGTCAGGATAAAGGAGGAGTTTGCTTTGGTAGATGAGGATTGGGTTAGGGATCAGTTAAGCAATCTGGACATCTATAAATCGATGGGTCCAGATGGAATACACCCACAGGTGCTGAGGGAGCTGGCAGAGGTCATTGCTGGGCCACTCTCCATCATCTTTGGTAAGTTGTGGGAAACAGGAGAGGTACCTGAGGGTTGGAGGATGGCAAATGTCACACCAGTCTATAAGAAAGGAAAGAAGGAGGACCCGGGTAATTACAGACTGGTCAGCCTTACCTCCATCCCTGGAAAGGTGATGGAACAACTTATTCTTGACACCATCTCTAGACATATCAAGGATGAGGGGGTCATTAAGAGCAGCCAACATGGCTTTACCAAGGGGAAGTCATGTTTGACCAACCTTATAGCCTTCTGTGAGGAAGTAACTAGGTGGCTGGATGATGGTAGAGCGGTAGATGTGTTTTTTCTTGATTTCAGTAAGGCATTTGACACTGTCTCCCACAGCATCCTCACAGATAAGCTAAGGAAGCGTGGGCTTGATGATCAGGTAGTGAGGTGGATCAAGAACTGGTTGAAAGGAAGAAGGCAGAGAGCTGTGGTCAATGGGGCAGAATCTAGCTGGAGCCCTGTGACTAATGGAGTTCCTCAGGGGTCGGTGCTGGGACCAGTGCTGTTTAATATTTTCATCAATGACCTGGATGAGGGAACTGAATGTACCCTCAGCAAGTTCGCTGATGATACTAAACTGGGAGGAGTGGCTGACACACCAGAGGGCTGTGTTGCCATTCAGTGAGACCTTGACAGGCTGGAGAGCTGGGCGGAGAGGAGCTTGATGAAATTCAACAAGGGCAAGTGTAGAGTCTTGCATCTGGGGAAGAACAACCCCATGTGCCAGTACAGGTTGGGGGCTGACCTGCTGGACAGTAATGAAGGGGAAAGGGACCCGGGGGTCCTGGTGGATAGGACGATGACCATGAGCCAGCAATGTGCCCTTGTGGCCAAGAAGGCCAATGGCATCCTAGGGTGCATTACAAAGGGTGTGGTTAGTAGGTCAAGAGAGGTTCTCCTCCCCCTCTACTCTGCCTTGGTGAGGCTGCATCTGGATTATTGTGTCCAGCTCTGGGCCCCTCAGTTCAAGAAGGACAGGGAATTGCTTGAAAGAGTCCAGTGCAGAGCCACAAAGATGATTAAGGGAGTGGAGCATCTCCCTTAAGAGGAGAGGCTGAGGGAGCTGGGACTCTTTAGCTTGGAGAAGAGGAGACTGAGGGGTGACCTCATCAATGTTTACAAATATGTAAAGGGTGAGTGTCAGGATGATGGAGCTAGGTTTTTTTCAGTGATGTCCAGTGATAGGACAAGGGGCAAGGGGTGTAAACTGGAGCATAGGAGGTTCCATGTGAACATCAGGAAAAATTTCTTTACTGTGAGAGTGACAGAGCACTGGAACAGGTTGCCCAGGGGGGTTGTGGAGTCTCCTATGTTGGAGATATTCAAGGCCCACCTGGACAAGTTCCTGTGTGATGTACTCTAAGTTATCCTGCTCTTGCAGGAGGGTTGGACTAGATGATCTTTTGAGGTCCCTTCCAACCCTTAGGATTGTGTCATGCTGTGAAACAAATGTTATTCCTTCCTTGGAGTCACTAAAGTTTCCACGACTACACTGAAGTATGGCTATGGCCTTTGCGACATTCTTATATTAACCAGAAAAACAGTGTGTGCACAATGACTTTACTAATATTAATAGAGAAGTTATATTTTGTGACTGATTTTTCATTTATATTAAATGGCAAACACATACAGTTTAGCAAAGTATTTTCCAGCAGCTTAATACCCACATAAATGATGTTTCGTAAGTTATGAAAGGGAGCTGCTACTGATCACCTCCTATCACTGGGTAAAAACTCACTTATTTAATAAATATACGTAACAAAAGGAGTTATATTTTAGTATGTCAGTAAACACCATCTCATACCATTCACTTAAAAAAGCGAGCTTCAGAACTGTCAATTCATCCATTGGTATCATTAAAGAACAGGTTTAGGTTGCTTCTTAGCCAACCTTACCAATGATTCTCCCTTAAAACATAACTTTTATTTGGATTCCGTATACACGCAAAAATCACAGAATTCATCTTAGCTGCAACACATATTCATCTAAAAGAAACACAGGCAACTGGTAAATGACCCACTAATAATGTACTTGCTAATTCTCTCTTTGAGACTGGATAGCAATAAGCATTTTAAGACACTAAAGAGGTATAATTAGTTGTAGGAACAATTAAAGAGTAATTACTGGCACAGCCAAAAAAAAAAAATAAATCAAAAGCACTACTATAATTAGGTTCATTTGTTTCACCTGGAGAGGAAAAAATCCACAGTATTCTGGAAAATAGTGCAACTTGATTAACATGATTTTTTTGACATTACTACAGTTAGGAAATGAAGTCACAACTGATAGCTTATTTAAAAAAGAAAGAAATTTTATAGTCCTCTCTACATAAAGGTCAGCTACTCTCAGCTAACATTCCCATGTACTGTGCTTTCTAGAAACAGGCTTTTCTTCATTTCCATTTAATGCTACACATAATTGAAAGGACAAGAGATGCTAATTTGATCTTCCTAAATGTCACCCACTGAACAGCAAATGAGAGCTAAAGCAGGTACATTTCTGATGTTCACACCTTTTCAAGCCCCTACATTAATCAGTGTCAGGAGATTTCCAAGTATTTTGTTTCACAGGTCTTGCAATCGATGAAACATTTAGTCTCCAACTACTGGCCTGTTACACCTCATTACAGCATGGAAAAGTTAAAAACAATTCTTAATGACCAGGACACATTCAAGAGCACTGGCTGACTACCACTGCATAAACCCAGAGCTCAATCTTTAGAAAAGGGCTGTTAAAGCTATCAGGGTCAGAACTCGACTTACTGATGATGTTCTTTTTTCTCTTTTCTTTTTTGTTTTTGTCTTTTAAAGAATTTGCTCAGCTTTATATTGCTGTTTGTGCAAATGCTTCAACAGCATTTTAAAGCTAATTCCTATTTTAAGCATCGTCAGTAAGAAATGTTACAGTAAGCAAACTGCATACTCAAATGTACTGAAGAAGGGAAAATTGTAATACTGAGTTGAGGGACTTCACCATAAAGCTGTTAAAAGCGATTTCAAATATCTCAGGGAATACAGTAACAGAGGTCAATTTTGAGTGATACATTTTTATGCCACATCCTCTTCCCCTGAGTTGGGCTCTATCTCATCTCTCAATGGAGGGAAGGGACACCATGGAACATTCCCATAACGCTTTCAAACCATGAAAGACTCCAAAACAGCCTTCTCAATCATTGAGTCAGTGTAATTTTTTCACCAGAAGCTGGCTTCCTACAGAGATAGTTGATGCCCAAAACCTGTCAGTGTTTAAGAGGCATTTGGACAACACCTTTAACTTCTGGTCCCACTGAATTAGGCAGTTGGCCAAGATCATCACTGTAGGTCCCTTCCAACTGAAATAGTCTATTCTATTTAATTATTCCATTAGATGTCCACAGTTTACCTGCATTAGCTTGTTAAAGCTAATTAACTAGCTAGAGGCTAGTTTCAAAGAACCATATTCCAATATTTTTCACAAGCATACACGTGAGTGAGTAACCCCTCAGTGATGACGGGGCTTATTATATGGGAATGATCTAAGAGAAGACTCCTAACTCTGTAACTAACTGCTTTTGCTACCAATTCATGTGTGGGCTGTCATTCTGTTCATTAGGAATGATAGCTCTCCTGAATGTACAAAACTTTGCTGCTGTATTCTTTTAGGAACATCTCTCATTGTGATTGGTGGACACAACAGGGAGCTAAAAGGGACTGTCAGACAGGGAACAAAGTAAACAGAACTTACTGCCAAGAACTGCCAGCTCCAACTGTTCTCAAACACGGCACCTGTCACAGGCAGCAGCACACCCATTCTACTCTGTTGTGCCCATGAGGGTCCATGTTTCATCAGCTGAGGGGCACAGGGCTATGGCTCATTTCAGGTATTATTTGAACTAACTGTTACAAACCCAGCCACCAAATGAAGCCATTTCATGCAGGGATTCCATTCAAGAAGGAGGAGACAGTGCAATGTAGATGAGTAGCTTCTCTGCACCTGTGGCAGCTGATGTGGTGTCTAAGCCAAATTTAAAGCTAAGAAGACCTAGCAGAGTAAAAAGCTCAAATTCCTCCTAAAAAACAGCTCTTAAGAGACTATTTGCAGTGGGAAAAGTTTGTGCAAAGGGTCATGTTAAAGCCCTGTGCAAGCGCAAAGGAGAAAGGTTTTCTTCTCTGCTGCCAGAAAACATAACACGTTTGATTCTTACAAGGAAACTTACTGCTTTCTCCAACATCAAAACAGGTTTAAAACATTTTATAGTTCTTCACCATCCTACCTGCAGTGCTACACGAAAGCAGACAAAAGAGGTTTCTTTAGAGCTGACTTGATCACATGCTGCTGCAGGTGATGGGCTCCTGCCAAGCACCACCGCACTCTGAAGAAACTGTTTTTATCAGTCAGACTTTGAAATGGGCATTTATATTCATTGGACACCTCTCGGTATTAATACAGAGGAGCATGCACCCTCTCTGCATCAGTATAGCTGAGATACAGGGGATGTATTTAGGCATTATTCATGGATTTATTACTTACAATTAGAGCTTTTGGACCAGATCTTCAGTTGGCATAAACTCAGCGCACCTCTATTTAAATTAAAGGCATCATGCTAATTCACACAAAATCATGCTCTGTTCTCAGAGTCTCTAAGGATTACCTACTTGATACATCAGTTATTTTAATTAATTAAACTAGTTGAGACTCTTTCTTAGTAAATTATAAGCCTTCTATGATATTTATTCATTAAAGAGCTCAGACCATTAGGCAATACTCACATATTGTCTTTCATTCCTTTTTTTTATTGATATATCTCATCACAACTTTAGAGCTACATTATAAATCTTTCCCATACAAAGTCTGCATGGGAAAATACTTTTTGCTTAGCACTGACTGATTAATGTTCATTTTTGTGTTTCTTGCACACTGAAAGCTTCCATGCCTTTGAAGAAATTTTTAGGGAAATGAAACATGGTGGATGAGCTCTGCTGCATCCTTATTTCATAATTACTGTGTAGCTACCAAGCTGATGCCAAGCTCATATTTCCTAATGCTCAGAAATATTAGAGCTTTAAAATACTGACCATCATGTTGCCCAAAAATTTTGCTCTGCTTAGTTTTGCCTTTCCTAGACCTCTGATTTTGTAACTGTTTGATTTATTAATACACACAGCATGTTGGGTGTAATATCTTTGTCTTACATATTCCAAAGGGTGAAGTACTATGACCATGAAGATTGGTATTAATTTTTATTGGTGGGGGAGCAGGGTTTTGCTAAAATTTCAACAGTACAGCTTTATGGTGTTCTATAGCAAGAGCTTTGTTACATAATTTGCTCAGTTAGACTACAGGCACAGAATCCCTGTTAAGACAATATTAGTTTATTAGTATATATTAGTAGGTATGGAGTAGTCTGGAAAACAATATTTTTCTTATTGTGAATCACAACTGCATTATGATGAATCAGAACTCATTTTCATTAACACAAGGAAAAGATTCATCTCTCTTACCTTTTATTTCTGTCTTCTATCTGCAAGATATAGACCATATCATCGGTAGTATGAAGCTTGGAGCTGCTGTCTCCCCATTTCAGCTTCAGGCTTTGAGGACCTGCAGCAGCACACTCTAACCGAGGAGGTGAGGGTGGTAATGGCCTAGTTTTTGCTTTAATGAAGTGGCTAAATGGTCCAGCTCCTATTTCATTGACAGCCTGGATCCTGATCCTAAAACGAACAACAACAAAAAAATGTTAAATAAAGTGCTTTTATGAGATTCTTGGTATAAAAAAGTCTCAATAAACAAAGCAGCCTTCTGGAGCAGACTGCTCCATCACTAACACACTGGACACTCCCAGCTACCAGTGCTTTGCTTTGGCAAAATATAAGGCTCTGTAAACATAACAAGTATTACCATCCCGTTTATATTGTAAGAGCTGCATTGAAGATAACAACTTTGTTCCAGTATTTAAAGGATGGTATAAAGAAAATGGAGAGCCCCTTTTTAAGAGGAGTAATGGGCACAAGTTATCCCAGGGGGGATTCCAGTTGGACAGAAGAGGAAAATTTTTCACAATGAGAACAATCAGATATTGGAATAATCTCCCCAGCGAAGTGGCAGATTCCCCAGTATTGGACACTTTTAAGATTCAGCTGGACAGGGTGCTGGGACATCTTGTCTAGACTGTACTTTTGTCAAGAAAGATTGGACCAGATGATTCTCAAGATCCCTTCCAACATGGTATTCTATGATTCCATGAAATGTGGTAGAGGCAGAGGGAAGAGAGATTTGGGTAAGCAATCTCAGAACCTAATGACAGTCCCTTTAACCACATGAACAAGTAACAAGAGTGGATACAAGTGCAAGCTGGATAACATGAAGTGTGTAACTATGAATAAATAAAATGCAGAAGTGTGTTGTGGATGTCTAACAAAGGTGATGGACCTTTCAAATTTAGGTGAAATCATTAAGCAAAAGCACTGGTGTCATTGCCATGAAACCCATCTCCATGTTGGTAAATATCTCTGAAGACAAAAGAACAGTATTATTTTGGCGTGTGCAGCATCTCACAAAGCACATTATTTAAGTACATGAAACTCTACCGGAAAGAACTAGCCAAGAAGGTTAAATTCACAAACCATCTACACATCTTACACAAACTGTGGAAATACTGACCATCAGTGAACTATATGTTAGATTAAATAAAAGTTGGACTGAAGCCACTCCCTCACAAGATGCACAAAATCTCTCAAGCCATTTGAATCGCATTAAGGACATTCAGAAGAAAAGCACGCCAACTACCTACCTAGTCATAAGAAGTTTTAATTCAGAAATATTCTTAAGATTGAGCCAATCTTCTAAATTCTATTTCTTTCTTAAGATAATGACTTCTGGCTTCTGCTTTGTCACTTTCTCTTACCTGTCTGCACCTCAGTTTAAGAACTTGCACAATGAGAATCTGCTTATAGGAACGAGTGAAAAGTCATCACCTTTTACTGTGGTAACATCAACAACAATATTTTAACAAAAATGTGAAATATGCATTTTGAAAGAGTTTTGAGGACAGTGTAAACAGAAATATTGGTACAGATGAGCCTGAAAGGCTTCAAAAGTTTGTTGAATCAAACTGAAAATAAGAGAAAACAGGATGGGCAAACGAGTTAGGCTTTTATTTTTGTTTTTTTTTTAGACAGTTCAGCCTAGTTTGGATAGCTGGATAGATGCCATTTACTCTGGAAATCCTGTGCACAGCAGACCAGTATTTTCTCATGGGAAAGGACTCTGCAAGAAGTGTTGCTTCTTTTCAAAACTATTAGCCATCAAGAAGGCAGAAGTTCCTGGGAAAGGTGGGAGGGGCAGAAGGGAGAAGGGCAGAACATGGTATACCCCTACAACTGCCTGCTTCAGAGAAAGAAGAAGATAAATAGAACTGTCTGTGGTTGGCATAGCTAGCTATTTTGATTGTAACAAATCAGGACAAGCCATCCCCGCAGATCCCCACTCAGACTGCATTGTTCGGGGGCTGGAATAAGACTTAATTTTACACTCTAAAGCATAAATTTTGTTTTATAACCCACTTAAGCATTGCTAACATGAGCATCCATGTGCACTTTTCTCTCTCCATCTTACAATATCTTTTCTTCGATACTGTTTAGAAATCTAAAATGTCTAGAATTTTTATTCCTGAACCAAATTAAGTGTTTCTATTAAAATTTAATAACGCTACTATGTATTTCTGTAAACCATGTAACTTCAGAAGAAAACAAGCATTCTGAAATATCAGAAGTTATTCTGCAGTGAAGTATCTCAACAGCACAGCACAATTAACTATGGAGAGCATTAAGTGAAGCTTGGGAACAGAGTGTAACAGAAAATTGGTATTTCTGTTACTGTTTAATACTTATTTATTGTGGAATATTTATTAACTCACTTCTAGTTATATCAGTTCACAGAAAACTGGTCCAAGTACTATTACCCTAAAATTGGAGCTTACAGAGCTACATGGCTATGTCAATAAAAACAAAAGACTGTGGAACTCTCCAACATACTTCTGAAGCTGCTCACCAGCAACCATGTTTATACAGTGCTTTTGTGAGGCATCTGATTTTTGCAAAAGTAATGCTGATCTGCGTCTGACATCGGAGAAGTCCTCTTGAAATCAGCCCTACATTGGCAGAAGCATGCCCCAGTTCCTCCTGCCTTGAATGTATTTTGGGATGCAAATCCTTCTTGTGGCATGTTGGCTGGATTTTCTACTAAGACACAGAAACCATCAAACTTTGAGCCCATCTCAGCAAAGAGCCTGCAGTTTGCTGGGGTATACTCAGAGTTGTTCATGTATGGTTATTCCCATACAGAAGCTGGAAGTAGCAAAGCAATGCCAGACCTCAACTAGCAAGTTCAATGGGGTGGACACATGTAGACATGTTGTTAGAATCACCACTATGTAAAACAAGGTTCATTTCCAATTTTGGTCTTGAATTCTTAATAGCCAAGACTTGCTTTCAATTTCAGGTTCCCACAAAAGCATTGACAGTGAAATTCCAATGCAACCAAAACATATTAGCCCTTTGCTGATTTATTTCAAATTCTGCTGAAACTTCAGCAAGAGTTCAGAGTCTCAAAGCCAGTATTTGGCTTGTTTAGTCTAGGAAAAATATGGCCTGGAAGACAACACATTTGCTGCTTTTAAACACAGCAGGGGATAAACTTGTGACAGAGAAAAGAGCCTGTTGAGGTAAACAAAGCTGACATGAGAAAAAAAAACATTGTGAACACATTTAGAGAATGAAATCAGTGATGTTCTGCATCAGTCCTTTGATTAAAACAGGAAGGGCAAAAAACCCATCATGTTTTAGCATACGGCTTGATAAACATCTTACAGATACAGATGTTCCCTGGTGAAAGACAGGTGTCAAGATAGGCTTGAAAAAGAAATATGAGTTAACAATTGACAGCAAAACCACTTTGACATGTCTATTTTCATTAGGAGAAAAATACTTCAAACTATAGGTGAGATGCTTTTGCAACTCCACTGCAGTCACTTGTCTTCCCTGATAGGCATGACATGCAAGATTTGAGGGTTTCTTTCTCTTATTACAGAGCTTCATATATTATTATTTCTGAGTAATCATCTACTGGTTTGTGCTCTTCATAATATTTTTTTTTTTTTTGGTAGGAACTTCGTTTCACAATAATATATAGAACAGCTGCAGTTAATGCTTGTGCTTTAGCCTTTTCATTCGGATCAGAGATAACCACACTCCCTGACTAAAAATACATTATTTTATTTGCTATGATGCTTTTTACAAAATAATAAGAAAGCAAAAGAAAAAAAAATTCAGTATAATGTTAGTGTAACAACACTTTTCACAGCACCAGGAGTAAGAGCTTCACAGACAAGACTGCAGCATGATTATAAAGAACAGTAATGTCCTGCCCATCCTTTCATTCTGTATCTCCATTTCCATCCTGACAAGGATGTTTCCCTGAAGGAAGCTGTAGACAACCAAGAACCAGCTAAAAAAGAGACTGAAGTAGGAAGACTTCAGTGAAGAACTTAGACGGTCCAGTCTGGCTGTCTTGACTAGGTTGCTCAAAGCTCTCATTTTGCTTTAGATGTTTTGACTCCTGCTATGAGGAGAAACCAGGGAGTAATGACACTGCCCAGAGATGATGAAGTTCCATGGCTCAGTGGCCAGTCAACAGACAAACTCATCAACTTCTTATTAGGTTTATTTGGTTTTTGATTAGTCTGCAATCAGTTGGGTTCCCTGGTCTGGCTTACAGTAAGATCACATAAGTACCAGTGCCAATGCCAATGCCAAAGCAGAGAGTGAGAAACGTGTGAGAACATACAGATGGAACAGTCATGACAACAGCAACCTGAATTTGCTCAAACTGTTGTGCAGCTTTACTCATGTGTAGTAGTTTCACAAACACTTTGAACTGGCGTAGAGCACAGCTGCTAGAAGAGGTGGTGCTATCCTTTTCTATCCCTTCCTTTCTTCTCTGATCATTTACAATGTAAGAAGTATGATTAGTTTTCAAAAAGACCAGTTTTTACAGTGTGGAATGGTGTAATAGCCCTTAGATGGCATAAAGGAGGACACAATGCAAGAGGCTTCCTTCGACAGCAATGCCAGATTAAACTGACCACAAAATTAGGATCTTAAATAAACACAGAAGACTACTAGAGAAAACTTTTACTTCATTACTGCCTTTGCAAAAAAGGATCACAGCATTACAAGTCACTGAAGAACTGGCAATAAAAATGATAACATATTGACATGTCCTGGATTTATGAGTGATCAGGAACAGAGGGGTTCTGAATCACCAAATTCCTATTCTGCCTTTTTTTTTTTCCCAGCTTTCTAGAGGTATATATATATATAAATATATATATATATATAAATACATAAATAAATCTACATCTTTAGTTTTTATTACATGGTTTTAAAACCTAAATATTTTAGGCAAAGATCAGGAACTACAGTACTAGGCACTGGAAGCAACATAAGCTCCCCACTTTAAATAACTTCTAATATACATATTTGTGTATTTGCTACAAGAAGTTCTCTGTTTTGGGTACATGATAAAGTCTGAGAAATGAACTTTTGATTAAAACTTCACAAGACCTGTGGGATTTTGACACTGAATACAAACAAAAAAGAAACATGTTACAGAAGATCTGTACTATGTCTAATTTTACAACTGGGCAATCAGATAATTGGATTTCAGTTTTTATTAGAGCAGTACTTTAAATAGAATTTCTTTTGTCACATCTTCTGCTGTATTGCTGTTCATTGCCTGCACTGAACCGTATTTTTATTTTAATTGGCAGTTAGGGAAAAAACATACGAGCCTGAACATAATAGTAATACTAAAATGGTGGCAATGTCACTTAGAAATTTAGACTCTGAAGAAATATGAAGAAATTGGTTTAAAATTCACATTATCTTTTTACTCATCTCCATGTGCTAAGCCAAAAAAAAATAGCTGCTGCTATACAAATAAAAGTTCATTGTGTGCACATTGCTATCCCCTCACTGGGGTCAATATCGTTTGTAATATAAGTCCCTGAAACAGTAACACTATACATCTGAAAAACCAGAAGATGTGACATTGTAATTTTAGTACTTTCCCATCTTTAAAATTTATTTACCTACCAGTGTAACCTCACCTTCAAAGAGCAACTTAAAAAGGTCAGAGATATGCAAGGAGAGGAGAAAGAGGAAGAAGGTGGGGATGAAGCAATATTTAAACATGAACTACCGCAATTCATTCCATAAAGGAATTATTGCAGATTTCCATTCTCCCCAGGTTGGTTGGTTTGGTTGCTGGTTTACTTGTTTATTTAACTGAATCCATATGCCATAAACATTTTCTACATAAAATTAAAGTGCGTGATCTCATCCTCAGAGTTTTGTACCACATCAAAAAAAGTTGTACTCACCGGTATGAGGTTTCTGGCAGCAAATTAGTGATAACATAACTTGTAACATTCCCTACTGGAATGCTGATGTCACCCAGGTCAATGTTGTATGATGTAATCTCAGCTCCATTATTGCATGGTTCTTCCCAGTTCAGTACAAGGCACACAGAGGGTGAATGCTGACAGGCATCCACATGCTCATCCTCCAGCACGGAGAGCGTACAGACTGCATCAGGCACAGATGCGGGGATTCGGCAGGTTACCACATCACTGTAAGGTCCAGCTCCTGCCTGGTTAATAGCCTGTGTGTAAAAAAACCCCGTATTTTTACAGGATAAATATTCTCTTTCACATGTCTATCAAGTTCATAATAACGAACTGTGCAACCTGGAAGAGTTGCAAGGATTTTTCAGAGGAAAAGTACTGCTAGCTTATTCTCTAAAGCAGGACTCATGCCTGCTACTTAGAAACACTAGGTTCTCATGAATGGCATGTAAGGGACCATACTACCTTCCCTTGAGCTGAGTTTGTCCTGATACGGTACAGTGTGCTGCTAGCCCACAAGGTACAGCCAGACCTCATGACAGGATATTATATACAGGCTGAGCTACAATGAGGTCCAAAAGGCACAGACCTCTGAAAGCAGCTTCCACATTGCCCAGCATTGTCCACCATCCTTACTTCCTCTGTGCTTGGAAAAGTGAGCCCAGATTCTCCCACCAGATGAGAATTAATTAGAAAATCCAGGTTTACAACGTTGCCAGTAGAACTATGATGGCAATGAAAGGACACATCAAATAATTGCTTGATTTCTTATCTATGATTAACTGTAGTAAATGACTTATTTCTGTTATGCATAATACAAACGCAAAGCTGTGTTCTGTTTCTCCAGGAGGCATTTTGTTCAATTGAAGAAAGAGATAATAAAGTTATATCTGTCAGCCTTTAAAAAGCCCTTCAAAACAAATCCTGCTCCAGGGTCATCTTTTATTTGGTGAAGCACTCCTAGAGCTGTTAAAAGTGAGCCTTGTTTTGTGGTCTGCCAATGATATTATTTGTCTTACCTCTAAACCAGCGTTTGGCAATCTGTATCTTGCTCCAAGCAATTTATTTTCAGTGGTGCTTTTAACTGCTTTATTGGTGAATCTCATCATCATAACCAGTGGGAATTTCATTATTCTTTTCTTCCTAGATACTTCTCCCCACCACCCCTAAATGACACAATATTTCCCTTTGCAGAAGTCACAATTTTTTTTCAGGAATATTCATTACAGGAAAAAAGCTGAGCAACAGTAAAGACAATTGTCTGCCCTGCAGTTATATATGCCTGATTGCTCAATTCTCTCCTTTTTATTGAGTTACTGTAGATTGAGGTAGCAATACTGTGTGTTTATTGGAAGGCAAAGTCAATGCGGTTTGGAGTATCTTCATTTCTAAAAAAGCAAAAGATTTTTCTTTTAAAGCTGCTAACAGATAAGAAAACAAGCTATTAACCTCTCATTTTTGTTTTAAAAGACTAAAATTTCTGTAACTATTTAACTATCCGTCTTTGTCTGCTATACATACTTGGTTCTTCTTTTGTGTGTAATTGTTTAAAAGTTCCAGTGTATCTTATAACAATCATATAATACACAGATGAGATCCAGAGGATGAAGCCCTCTACAAAGTAATGCAGGGGTCACTGACGGACTTCAAGAAAATGTCTTGTACATTTCATTTAACTTCTGCCTTTGAATTAGATATGGGCTGTGTTAAAAGCTGGCTACAGTTGTGCAACATTTTTGTGGCAGGTAATTTAAAATAAATGCCCACTTGAAATCAAAGGTGCTATAGAGCCAGCTGTTTCCATTTTTAACATGAAAATCTCCTTCAGCTCCCTGCTGCTCACCGCAGAAGTGGTCTCACAGTCTCCTTCCTGCCCAGTGGATGTTGAATGCTTTCCCTCTTGCGCAAACAAGAGGCGCTTTCTGGCTCAGACTTCCAAGGCACTCACACATGCTCTTTCAATTCGCCTTCCTCAACAGTGCAAGGTAGACACTCAGCTATGACCAGAAAATGCAGTTGAGCGTACTTAGAGCTGTGGGGCCCTAGCTCTTTGGCTGCTGGCCAACTGCTCAAAGGCTACTTCATAAATAAAAAAAAATAAAGTTAAAAAATCTATGTCCTGTTAAAAAAAAACCCAACCAAACCCAAGAATGAAACACTCGACAGAAGCATGTTGTCCTTGATCAAAGAAATAATCCTGGGTGGCCCACATGTTGCCAGTTGGGTGGATACATGAACTTTTGGTTGGGTTACTGGTGGTATTCTGTCTTCACATACAAATAAATCTTGTGGAAAAGTGTCTTGGGTAAAAAGTATTTTTACTTCACTCCAACTTACTTTATTTTTCATTTATTTTTCAGTAGACTTAAAGGAGAAATGCTATATTTTTATTTTCATATATATATAAAAGAAACATATTCTGCTACTTTTTATTGAAAATAACAGGAGAGAAAGAGATCAAAGAAAAAGAAATCATACAGGGACTCTGTATGAAATCCTCTCTTACAAACCTAAGAGAAAAAATTATAAAGATGAAGACTCACTTTCTGGCAGTTACCACCTCCTATATACGTTGGAATCTACTCAGCTGGTTCGCTTTATTTGATAAATGAAACAGACGTTGAGTTTACTATTTAAGCTAAGAGAATCTTCAACATTCAGTTGGGAGGTAGATGTTACATCTCATTATCAAGAAAAAAACTTTTTTTTTTTTTTTCTAAAACATAATTCTGGTCTAATACCAGAGGGCAAAGTGGCTGTTAAAAGCATTATTTACTGAAATAAATCACATGATACAAAAGAGCAACTTTTGAGAGGTAAAAGTCACACTGATTCTCTATCACTTTGAATTGTGCAGAATCTAAACTGTTCAGTTATACAGCAACAGTCTGCATTATTTAAAATAAACATACCTTCTGACTCACAAAACACATAACCTCATAGTGGCTAATGATAAAACTAAAAACACAGTGGAAAGAAAACATTTACATCTTAGATTGCAAAGCATGCAAAACCTCGTAACTTCCATACCTGTAGCCTACAGCAGTAATGCGCTGCCGCTGACAATTCACTGATTTCAAAACAGGTATCTGTGCCATTATATACCGGTTCTAGAGATTCCTCATCTTCTCCCCACTCTAATCTGTATTCAGAGATGTCAGCACCAGAACATTCAAGACTCTGCAACACAAATATTTATGTGGTTCAGTTCAGATCTCTGTGTTTCGCTGCGTATGGAATAAAGTACATGGGAAACAAACCAACCTATTTTTTAAATTAATACACCATTACTGCTGTGACGGGAAAAGCGCTGAATTAGTTTCTCTATTAGGTTACTGAAACAGTCCAATTCTGCGCAGAAATTACCTGACAGGAATTCACAGAAACGAGAAAGTGTACACAGCTACTTTGCTTTTCATCTGGATACTCAGGAATAAATTGTCTCTCCACTGGCTTGGCAGAAACACAATTGTGCAGAACACAAAAATCCCATCAATCTAGTGTAGTCTAGCCGAGTGATCAAAACACAGCTGTTGAAGAGCTACCTGTCAATGCTGAAGTAGTTACTCACTGAGAAAACTTACTGAGAAAAGAACAACCTCAACAACTGAAAAGCTTGTCTGCAGTTTTCAGTGAAAGTCTCCCATCAAGCAAATGGTCCTGGTATGGGACACGGGACTGTGGACCTGGGTACATTAATGTCCACAGCGACACTCCTACGGGTTCCATATGTCCTCACGGCAATGCTTTTATCATCCTGAAGTCTAGGGGAACATGGAATAAATACCTGAATTTGCTGGAGATGAGCTACTGCAGCAATAATGACAAGGTTCCAAAACGAAAATACTTAGTGTTTTTACCAGAACTACCTAGAACTGCACTGTGTGGCTTGAAGCAGCTCAGAGAATCACTGCTCTACGTGCAGAACTGTGGCCTAGGATATGACAAAGACTTTGTGATTACAGCATGCAAGGAGTGATTTTCAGTAAATAGATCCAGGGCATCACTGCACGCCACAGTGACCAGCCTCTGCACGCACAGGGGCTTCCCTAGCTCTGCCTCTGAGCATCCGGCTATTTTAGTAGCAGCATTCAGAACTGCTAAGCCAGTGTTTTAAATCAAGGTGCAAAAAAGGTACAGTGGGCACCACGGTGTGCTCTGTAGCCAGACAAAAAGCTCCACAGTCCTCCACTGTTTTTCCTTCATATTCATATCAGCCAAAAAATGGTAGACTCTTTAAGAAAACATAACCATTGCAAACCACATTACTCCTTCCACAGCTTCATTTTTAGCTAGAACAAACAAATATATCCTGCATATAAACACAGAGCCTACCAGAAACACTGCTGCATTGGCTCATGGCTGGGAAAAGCAAATGCCTGTACATTCATACTCTTACTAAAAGGTAGCATTTAAAAGTTCAGTGTAACTTCTAGCTTAGTGCCACAAAATGTTGCAAGAAATATTAACAAATATCCTCAACCTACACAAACCGCACCTACTCCACTATAAAATTAAACTCAGTTTATGTTTTTATCTAGAAATGGTTGTTAGCACAATTTATTTATTTGAGCATCTGATGAATGTTACCAACTTCTTTCTCCCAGGGGCATCCCTTTATGGAAGGACCCAACTGATGCATGGCTGGAACGGCTGCTAGGTTTTCAAAGGCAGTCTATGACAGAACTACAGCCCCACTGCTCCGTATCATGTTCTTTATGACAACGTCTTTCCTTTCTTCCTTAATTACATGTTTTTCTGTTGTTTTGTTTTTGTTTTTTTTTTTAGTGACCCTTATTAACTTCTCTCAGCATTTCAGATAAGACTGATTTTAAGAGTCCAATGTCCAAGGTTCTGCAGAATGGAGAAGGAATGAACACAAACTAAAACAAAAGTAAATATTTGGGGAAGAGACAAACACTTTTGAGGAAAAAACGTACATCATAAGCATTTGTGCAGTTATTTTCGTACTGGAGACTCCAATTGCAGCCAAAATCAAATATTTGCCTTCACAATTCCACCCTAGGACATGCTGACATGCTAAAAGGCTGTAGAGAGCATTTCTACCCAACCAGCCCTCTGTCATCTGATGCCAGTATAGGGAGGTCTTGTGTCTGAATCCTGATTATGAGATGCCTCATAATCAACTTTATATAATTTTTTATGGAGAAAAGTAGAGAAGACGATTTTCTACAACAGAAGAGTTTCCACAAAGGGTTTTTTTAATACAAAAAATAGTTCCAAACCACTGAATAGCTCTCAATCTAGCTTTCAAGTGGCCATATTAGTTTGGAGAAGCAAAACGAAAATGAAACAATGAGGGCACCCAACTTACCTCCCAGCTTATAAGTACACATGTGTCGGACAGAAAGGACAGGGAAGGTGCTCTGCACTGGCCAGGCGGTCCTGCTGCTGTGGTGACTTCTGTAGCTTCTGAATATGGCCCGTACTAGAAGGGAACAAGGTGTCTGTACATTAATATATAAGCATACACCCATCTCACATTCTTCAAAGGCTTTCCAAGAACAGCACACAAACTTGCAAAAAACTTTCTCAAAGGTAGACCAGGCTTCCAACATTCGGCACCAGAGCTCAGTATGAGATAGGTGAATTACCGCAATGTTAAAAGGTGAGGTAAGTTCAGGTATGAGCAGATAGCATGTAAATCCTCCTAAGCGGCAATGAGTGTCCATGAGAGCCTAAGCCACCTCCAACTTACCTAAGAGTGAGAATGTGCACTCAGCAACTGAGGAACAGTTTGTGTCCCTCTGCCTTACCTTAATGTGTTCATATGTCTGTGAAATAGTCCAGCATAACTGACTTCTCGTGGATGTTAAGAGCGAGCACAGCAACAGTAAAGCACATACTGGAGTCCAAATCCAGCTTCTTTTATATAAAATGCCTGCTACATGTTAATTACGAATGGTCAGCATGTGATGGAGCCCTGGGTTCAACATGCAGGGGCATGATGCACACACACGGCCTATGGCCTAGCTCCACAGGCAGCTAAGCCACCTGCCCAGACAACTTTTGAGCCCTTGGTAGAAGAGTAATTTAAATGCATGTTAGCAAAAGAAAAGACAATTTTCAAGAGTCTGGAAAACTGTCTTCAGCCAGCAGTGTGAGGACGGGAGAGATAACAATAGAAATAGCCTTTTTCTGAGGCTTCTTGAGTGGGATAATGAAGTTTGTTCAGCACATCCCCAAGCTAATTAAAAATCATTCTCCAGAACAAAGGAACTTTGCTGGAAGCAATGAGAGGAAAAACACTGGGATTTACTTATTCTGGAATGCAATACTAGCAACTATGAAAAAAATGAGCCACTACAAGTGCTGAACAACACTGAAATTATGAACCCCAGAAATGTATGAACCTCAACAAAATGTATCAGTATTTATGCTATTAAGAAAGGCCAAAACTGCTCACTTTGTTTGAATTACAAAGAATGCACACTCCAAAAAATCTCATTTATTGACTACTTCCGTTTTCTGAATGGGAGGAAGTTTGCAACTGGTAAAGGACACCCCCCTATATTCTGCATCTCGGTTGGTAAAAAGCCCCAATCAAAACCCAAACCAGACACCTCATTTAACAAAGGGTAGGACCAGAAATGCTTTGCAACTTTAAACACTGTTTTACCATTAAAGCAAAAGGAGAAAAAAAAAAAAAAAAAGGCAAGGCATCATATATCCAAAACTACAGGGTGGGCAATGGCTTCCATTCCAGTAAGTAAATCCAGTCTTTCCACATGTATTTACTTTATGTTTCAAAAAAAAAAAAAAAAAAAAAAGGACATTTTAAAGACAAAACAGTTTAACACTCTTGCATATTTTTCTAATACCTAACTTAAGTTTTAACAAAACTCTTCAGGAACCTGCTTAGTGAGGTTCCATGGGATATAGCTCTAGAGGGCAGGGGGGCCCAAGACTCTTGGTCAATATTCAAGGATCACCTGCTACAAGCTCAGGAGTGTTGTGTCCCAACTAGAAGGAAGTGCAGCAGGAGGGCCAGGAGACCTCCTTGGATGGATAAGGAGCTGCTTAGGAAAATTCAAAGGAAAAAAAAGAGGCTTATAAAAGGTGGAAGCAAGGACAGGCAGCCTGGGATGAATACAGGGATGTTGTCTGGGAAGCTAGGGACCAGGTTAGGAAAGCTAAGGCCCAGTTAGAATTAAACTTGGATAGGGATGTGAAAGATAACAGGAAGGGATTCTATAGGTACACTGAAAATAAAAGAATATGGACAACGTGGGCCCCCTCTGGAAGCTATTGGGAGAACTGCCTACCCTGGATTTGGAGAAGCCTGAGGTTCTTAATGACTTCTTTGCCTCAGTCTTCACTGGCAAATGCTCTGATCACACCACCCAAGTCTTGGAAGGCAGATGCAGGGACTGTGAGAATGAAGATCTTGGGCCCACTGTAGGAGAGGATCTGGTTCGAGATCATCTTAAGAACCTGAACATGCACAAGTCCATGGGACCTGATGAAATCCATCTGCAGGTTCTGAAGGAGCTGGTGAATGAAGTTGCTGAGCCACTGTTCATTATATTTGAGAAATCATGGCAGTCAGGTGAAGATCCCAATGACTGGAAAAAGGGAAATATAACCTCCATTTTCAAGAAGGGGAAAATGGATGACCCGGGGAATTACAGACCAGTCAGTCTCACCTCTGTGCCTGGCAAAATCTTGGAGCAGATTCTCCTGGAAGGCATGCTAAGGCACATGAAAAACAACAAGGTGCTTGGTGACAGCCAGCATGGCTTCACTAAGGGGAAATCCTGCCTGACCAATCTGGTGGCCTTCTATGATGGGGCTACAGAACTGATGGACAGGGGTAGAGCAGCTGATGTCATCTACCTGGACTTGTGTAAAGCGTTTGACACTGTTCCACAAGACATCCTTGTCTCTAAATTGGACAGACATCAATTTGATGGATGGACCACTCAGTGGATAAAGAACTGGCTGGATGGCCACACACAAAGAGTTGTGGTCAATGGCTCAATGTCCAGCTGGAGACCAGTAACGAGTGGTGTCCCTCAGGGATCGGTGTTGGGACCGGTCTTGTTCAACATCTTTAAAGGTGACATGGACAGTGGGATTGAGTGCGCCCCCAGCAAGTTTGCCGATGACACCAAGCTGTGTGGTTGGGTTGACACACTGGAGGGAAGGAATACCATCCAGAGGGACCTTGACACGCTTCTGAGGTGGGCTGATGCCAACCTCATGAAGTTTAACCATGCCAAGTGCAAGGTCCTACACCTGGGCCGGAACAATCCCAGGCACAGCTACAGGTTAAACAGAGAAGAGATTCAGAGCAGCCCTGCGGACAAGGACTTGGGGGTGTTGACTGATGAGAAAATGAACATGAGCCGGCTTCAGTGTGTGCTCACAGCCCAGAAAGCCAACCGTATCCTGGGCTGCATCAAAAGGAGCATGACCAGCAGGTCGAAGGAGGTGATCCTGCCCCTTTACTCTGCTCTCATGAGACCTCACCTGGAGTATTGTGTGCAGTTCTGGTGTCCTCAACATAAAAAGGACATGGAACTGTTGGAACAAGTCCAGAGAAGGGCCACGAGGATGATCAGGGGACTGGAGCACCTCCTGTATGAAGACAGGCTGAGAAAGTTGGGGCTGTTCAGCCTGGAGAAGAGAACGCTGTGTGGGAGACCTCATAGCAGCCTTCCAGTGTCTGAAGGGGGCCTTACAAGGATGCTGGGGATGGACTCTTCATTAGAGACTGTAGTGACAGGACAGGGGGTAACAGGTTAAAACTTAAACAGGGGAAGTTTAGATTGGATATAAGGAAGAAGTTCTTTACTGTGAGGGTGGTAAGGCACTGGATGGGTTGCCCAGGGAGGTTGTGAATGCTCCATCCCTGGCAGTGTTCAAGACCAGGCTGGACGAGGCCTTGGGTGATATGGTTTAGTGTGAGGTGTTCCCACCCATGGCAGGGGGCTTGGAACTTAGTGATCTTAAGGTTCATTCCAACCCTAACTATTCTATGATTCTAACTCCATGTAAGTGAATAACTTTAAACCTTGTTATCTCTGTCATAAAGATTCCCTTGGAATAAACACATCAACATCCATGTACTCTTGCTGGGACTGCCTTTATAAAAGGCCTTTGGAAAGATGCTCTTACAAAGCCAAGTGTAACTGATTCAAACCTGACTGAATCAATAAGATCTTCCAAGAAAAAAGAAAGAATTTGATGGGAGGGGAATATATAGAGGTCTTCTCATAAGCAGATACGACTTTTAGCAGGGATTTTGCACATTTTGGTGCAGCTGATTTTGGCCAGTCAAATCATATTACTAGATAAAACTTCCTTTTAAAAGAGTACCAGATTTAAAACTGCAGCTCTTCCTCCGAAGTTCCTTTAAGCATTTCTCACTTCATTTTCTTTTGCCTATCTCCCTATCACCTATCTGATCACCAGCATTAACACAGTCACTCTCCATCTTGGACACAGTACCACAGTGAGAAAAAGTCAAAGCACATTCTGGCACTCTGCACGTACCCCACCATCATTCAGAGCTCTCACTCTGAACCGGTATGTTGCTCCAGGAAGAAGGTTGCTGATGGTGCACTCCAGATCAGGCCCATGGTACACTTCAGAAACTACTTCCTCAGGTTCTGTCATTTCTACACTATACTCTGAGATGGGACAGCCACTTTCTGATGGAGGGACATCTAGAAAGAAATCATATCATTCATTAAGAACAAAGGATGCATGCCAGGAAAGGTAATTTTTTATTTCATATACCACAGAAGTACATGTGCGTAGATATATACCTGCACATATATCTACACACATGCACACTACCAAAAATGATTACCCTCTTCAATAGATGCCTTACCTGCAGTATCTCATCCATGCACATGATTGAGAATTTTAAAGCAAATTAATAAAATTACTCTTAGCCCTACATATTCACCAGGTCAGATTATTCCATGCATGAGAAGCACCTCCCCCAAGGCAATGATCTGCTACCCTGAGAAGTCATATTTGACGCCAGGAGGTGCCCATCTACTTTTTAAGCAGAACATGGTAGTTACTATCATCTTCTGAGGATGAAAAAAGAAAGTACTCTGCTGCTTTTCTCCAGTCTCAAAAGTGGTGTTGCATGCAAAGAAATTGTCACTGAGGCAGGAGACAAATGTATAGGAAGCTGCATGAAGCATAGGACTAGCGCTGAATACACCCTTTCTGGGATAGAAAAATAAGAAAGCACATGGTGGCTCTCTCACCCAATCTTAGCTTCTGGCTACAGCTGGAAACAGGCAGAGGTGGGTCATGCGCACTCCAAAACTACTGCTTGTATGTAGGATTTCTGGCAAAGCCCCACCTCTTCAACACCCAATAAAAGTACGAACAACCACCATGCTTGAACTTTATTAGTCACACTGCTAACATTTATGAGATTCTACATCTCTGCGCTTCACCTGGAATAAGCTTTTTGGAAAGCTAAATTTGTTTTCTATGTCTGTTATCTGTTTTGTTGTGGGCACCTTTTTCTCCATGAAAACAATATATTTGACACTATTTGCATGTTATTTTACAAGACAGTACCGCAGAATCAACCTGCCTGGGGTTCTGAAAAGCAATGTTCCACCACAACAGGGATAGCGTAAGCATTCAGGAAACAACATGGTATCTTGGATGCACAGAGGAATTTATGCTGGTGTTGAGATGCATTTGTCACTTAGAAATCATACTGCTCTAAAACTTATCTTAATGAATTATGCAACAAAGAATCCTGAATGCTGCAAGATTATCATGGTAAAGAAAAAACAATCTTTTGGATACTGGCTTGTACATTGTATTCTAAAAATGTGCAATTTTTTTTGCAGTCTAGTATTATTCCATGGTCCAAGTTCTTTGCAAAATTGCAGGTGTCCAACGGACTCTGCATGTTATACTGTGGCTCAGGGTTTAAAAGCCACCCAAAATCCTCAAAATGTTCTAACTCGAATTTCTGAGAGAAGTCATAGAATCATAGAACAGTTCAGGTTGGAAAGGACCTTAAGATCATTTCATTCCAAGCCCCCCGCCATGGGCAGGGACACTTTCCACTAGACCAGGTTTCTCCAAACCCCATCCAATCAGGCCTTGAACACTGACAGGGATGGAGCATTCACAATTTCCTTAGGTAACCTGTTTCAGTGCCTCACCACTCTTCACAGTAAAGAGCTTCTTTATATCTAACCTAAATCTCTCCTGTTTAAGTCCTATATTAGAAGTAGCAACCTGCTTCTGCTAAGTCAGTATTACAAAGGAATAAAAAAGATCTTGAATCACATGGTGTTTTTGCAATAAAAGTACAGATATTCTAAAATAGCTGATACTTTATAGATCTGATATAGAGACAGGTCCCAACTAAAACAAAAGTAGGAGCACAGTATCAGGCCTAAAAGACAGCTGGAGGACAGCTAAGTTCAGAAACCCAATACAGAGCCACAGCAGTTGATGAGAAGATGTATTTCTGACTTGCACAAACTTCACTTGACTTTGTACTTCTCAGTGAACAGAATACACTGGAACTTTTCACAAGGTCTAACAATAGAAATAAAACTAAAGCAAGTTCAGCAACTAACCATCAAGATCAAAGCATCAACATCACATCATCAACAGTGAAATGCTCTACCAGCTTACCCCATTGTAGCTGTATTTCTTTGTGCTTCGGCTTCCCCAACACTCTTGGTGGCCGACAGTGACCAGGTGCAACACTTAGTGTACGGACAGGTAAACTTTCAGAACACTGGAAGAGAACAAGAGCTAAAGTTAGCTCTCTGGTACAATTACTGCCTACAAAGTGACGTATGATTAGAAAGTGGCACAAGAAATTGTTTCCTAAAACAACCACTTATTAGAAATTCATGTTAAACAATAAAGGCTAGGAGATGCTATCAAGCATGTTACTTATAAATGCAATTTATAATAGAGTTCTTTCACTAGCATACTCACAACTGTAGCATAGGAAACTTTGATGGCTAATGTTATTGGGTTCTTAATTTCAATTTTCATAATAATATCAAGCCTAAGGTACTCAATCATTAAAAAAAAACAAAAGAAAGCAAGAGGAATAAAAGTGTAGGCACTGAAATTATTTTAATTCAAAGGAGGGAATGACAAGAATCAGCATCTGGAAAATGGAACCCAAAAATTTAAAGAAGAATTCAGACATGTGAAAGGTAATTAATTATTACAACAAACTACCCCTACTGCATGCCCAGCTTGTCAGTACAGGCTCATGTACACAAAAGTCTATGGCCTTTCTCAAGCAAGTAGCCAGATCAGATAAACAGCATGGTCTTCTCTAGTGTAAGTATAAACACCTACAATTTGGTTTTGAAGAAACCTAATCTCATTATACTGCAATCTGCCTGAAAAAATCTCATCAGGCAGACAGAAGTCTTGTAAAATTCACCAACTTGCAACATAAGATTAAATGTAATCAGTAAAGTGTAGGTTTACTGTGCTACAGGAAAAATATTCACCTTATTTTTAAAGAAATCTTTTACCAAAAATAGGGGATAAATCTCTGAAAAATATAAACCCAATAGTCCTTACTGTTAAACAATACTTACCTGACTGTGTCCACCAGTGCTAATACAGCATGCCCGGAGTTTATACAAAGTGCCTGGTTTCAAGTGAGTACAGGTATATTCTGTAGCTGATCCACTATATGCCACTTCCCACTGATTTGCTAAAAAAGGAGATACATCCAAGTTTAGAGAAGAATAATGCAACACGTTCAGAAGTGTCTAGGAAAATCCTTAATGTAGTCATCCACAACTGATGTATTTCAGGGAAGTCATTAGTGTTAATATTACTATGAATGGTACTCTATCCTAAAAGACATACATATACATAGACACATATACAAGTATTTTTAAAACATATTAAATATATTAAACCCAACAGCAGGTTCATCAATAGAGCCTAAAATTCTACCAGTAGAAAAGAAAAAGAGCATACTTAAAAAAAGCCACACCAAAACCTCCCGAAAACCCAACCAAAATTCTCTCTCAAAACCTGCATGTACATAACTCAGTTTCAATCATATGTAGAGCATAAGTGCATTAATAAAATATTAGCCCAAAGGGTCAGAACTTCTTTATAGCAGCCATAACAGAATGAAACGGAGGCAACTTGTTTCAACTTTACCTTCTGGACTTCCTTGAGAAATCTCTAGTAGATACTTCAGGATTTCTGAGCCACCGTTATCCTGTGGAGGATCTGAAAAAATAAGGTAATTTGTCAAGATTAGGAGTGAAATATAACACTCGATACAGAAGCTTTTTCTGATTCTGCTCCTTCTCCTCCATAAACTCCCCCACAGTAACTACACTAAGGAATTTATAATATAAGTATATAGCAGACATTAGTTTTCTGCATGAGTCAGAATAAGGCAGCTGGATAATAACGCCACAAACATAATTATGGAAAAAGCATTGAAAAAGATGCAGCATAGAGGCTTGTCCATCGATGAAGGAAGCGGCTGGAATGATGCTGCAACGGGACAAGAAATGTAAGGTGAAAAGGTTGAAGATGTACTTGAGTGCCAGTTAGTCAATAACAACAATCTACATTTTTGATTCTGAAACGTAAGAGTTTCCACAAAATTTTTAAAATGTTAAAACAAATTAAGTTGGAAAGCTCTCCAAATAAGTTTACGGATGAGAAGCAGCATGAAAAAACAAAGTTCTAATACATATTTAATACTTACATAATTTTGTTAGAATTTATTATGACCCAGAAAAGCTCTACTATGACAAACTGAACTGGCTTACCCCACTTCACACTAAAGCCATGAGACGTTACTGGCCCCTTAATAACGGGTCTGGTTGGAGGTCCTGGCCTGTCCGGGCTTGTTGTACAGACCAACACTTCGCTGGGAGAACTCTTTCCTTCCACATTAGAAGCAAACAGCTGAAACAAAACCACCACAAGTTTACCATTGTTTACTGTAACTGTTTTTCTGACAGTTCTGGATGAGACTTGTTTTAGCAATTGCGCAAATATCATTAAACTGAAAAGTATATCACATCCCCACACAACAAAGTGTGTAGGATATAATAACAGATGTTAAATTGCCATGTTGTTTCCTTACAAACCACATGGGTTTCTTCCTTCCCTCCACTAGCAACAGATCATGACATGTTTAAGACAAGAGCACTGCTATTTTTCCCTTAAAAAAAGAGTCATGTAGCAGTTATTTACTCATAAAAGACTAAAATGATAACAACTATGCTATTTTTGTTTTGGTTGTATTTCAAATTGCTATTTAAAACAAATTAATTCACAGTATCAGTAATCATAAGCTTAAATAGGATGACATGCAAACAAGAAACATAATCTACAACCACTGAAATGAGCAGGATGTGCACAAAGAAAACTCTCAGCCAAATCCTTTGTTTCTACTCAAGAGCACCTTCTCCTGACTTCAGGAAAAAGGTTGCTAACCTAAGACATGAGGACCTAGCCAGGAGACTGAGCAGATCAAGATCATACAAGAAACCCCAAATGGTCCTATGTTTTGCGGCTGCTGAGAGCTCTATTAGCTCACACTAGTCTCTGGGACAAAGATCCACTGCCAAGAAGTGAGTAATAAAATATGTATTATAATTGCTAACTGTAAATATAAGCTAGCAGGAACTTTTCCACTTGGGAAGCTCTGTTATTCTCAGGAGCAGTCATTTCTATCCTCTCTCCTAACACAGGCATCTGAGGAAAACTACTTGTAACTTTTAAGGCCAAAAAGTATGCTTGCTTTAAACAAGACACTAAAGCCACTATCAACTCCTGTGTATCATCTCTCGGTTCTTCTCTGACTATTCTTCACTTTAAGGCATCTTGCCATGAACACCAGATACATGAGCTAGACAAATATCCCAGTAACAGCTCTAGGGAATCAGAGTGAGCTACTAATGTAATGCAATATTTAAACATTTCCCCTATGTATACAGCTGAAGACTGCACTAGCCTGGCAGGAACTGAAAATTCCAATTAAATTGATTGTTCAAGGAGGAACTTGTCAGAGCCACAGCCTCCCCAGCCTAGAGTCCCCCATCCTCTTACATGGAATAAAAATAAAACTTTGTTTCCAGGTCACTGATAAGATTATGAAACAGTATACACAGCGCTGCTTTTTGTGGAACCTCACTAGAAACAGCCATTGGCGATTCCCTTCTGTGCTGACACTTCACACATTTCAGAGAATGAAATTACTGCACGTTGTTCTGTTGGTATCATTTGCCCTTCTGTGCCAAAACCTCACCTGGTATTGAACAAATGCCTTTACAACAATGTACTACACTGCCATTGCCACTTTAATTAACCAACCTTTATTTCATCAAAAATTTTAGCAAGGTGTCTTCTCTGTAAGCAAACATTGTCTGGTATGAATTAAATTATCTCCATCATTCTTTATTATTAAGGGGGTTCTCCAAAGCACCGTATTTTGCCCAGGTTCAAAGACAAGCCAGTAGTCCCCACCACAAGTTTTAAAACACTGTTGTCATTCCAGGGTGTCTGTGTTTGGTTTTGCTGGTGTTGTTTTATAGTTTTGGGGATCCTTCCCCAAGTCCTGTAGCTAATTAATGCTGATACGCATGCAACAAGAGAACATCTCCGTGTTGAGTCAGATCAGTGTTGTGCTTGTAGCCACTGACATGAGGTGACAAGTTTGCTCTGGTATGAACTCAGATTTGTAACATTCACGTTTAATTCAAAAGCAGGGCTGCAGAGAAGCGCTAACTGTCCTTTTCTGTAAGACAGCCACTGAAGCTTTTACAATGCTGAACTTTAAAGGCACCATCTTTGAGCAACACCACAACTTTCCGATTCTTCGGGTAGTTCTTCACACAACTTCACAAGGTCTTCTGTCAAAGAGTATCCAAAGTTGGTTTTAAGGATTTAAATGAGTCTATCAGTAAAGCTGTATTTTTTGCTGCCCCTGAATAGCCTACAGAAGCCAAATGACTGAACTGACACAAACCCATGGCATCCTTCAGTCCCTGCTGTTTACAACAACATGAAGCTGCTTCCAGATACGATTTCATGTTGGCATGATGGATATTGGCTTTACAGACAGCTCCTTGTCATCTCTGGAGGGATGCCAGCACTCAGGACAGCACAGCCAAACACTACCTTGTGGAGCCATGCACAGCTCCTGGCTTTGCTGAGCTGCTATGGACGGATGGACAGGCTGGCCTTGGGGATGAACAGACAGCCACACCACACGCTGTCTGGTAAAAAACACACAGTCTGCTCCTCGATAGCAGCACCCAGCACTTGTGTTGTGCTTGATTGCTTTGGCAGCAGTGAGGCAGATGACTGAATTTTGTGTTTGCAAGAAGACTTCAGAGCATTCTCTCTTGAGAAGGATCACCCACAGAACAGGAGACACCAACACTTGCTGCTAAAAACCACCTCCAAAACCAGCCACATGCGCTTATGAGATAGAAAAGCTTCAATTTCTGCATGTCAGGGGAGGACAGGCCACTGAGCTGGGGAAGGAAGCTGTGCACAACAATGGAGCTTACAGTGTTTGCTCCATTGCGTAGAAGTGAGATTGGTTTTGTGACCATGGGTCAGGTTTTTGGGGAGCAATGCAGCAAACTACAAGCACTTCACATCCCGAGTTGCACTTTTCCAACATCACACCTGACAGTACATGGTATTAAGAACTATGCTTGTTTTAAAGAGACTGAGCAATAAGCATCTCCCCTGTGATAAAAGTAAAACTACAACAGTTTAATCTATTAGGTCACAGTATAAAGTAAATTTGCATTTGATGACTCCAATTTGCAGGTAGTACTAAAGGATCCCTACCATTCCTGGAAAAAACCCAACACAGAAAATACTACACAGTGACAAGAGGAAAAAGATTTTACCCTGAATTTATACTGTGTGCTTCTTCTGAGATTCTTCACAGTACAGGCTTGCTCCTCTCCAGTGTACTTTGGGTGAAACATGCTATTCTAGAAAAAACAAAACCAGACAAATATCCGTAACTAAGGATTCTGAGAAAGTGCTCTCTCTATTATAGTCTGAAGCTATATTATAGCAAAGGGCCTTTACATTTTAGTGCTTATTATTACTATTCTCATCATCATTATTGTTACTTCTAAGACACAAGGCTTAATAATTTTCCTTCTAGAAGGATGTTGCAACGGACCTGAATAATACAATTTTTCTGTAAAATAAGCACAAATCCAACCGTGACAGTTTAACACATGTTACAGAAATAGAAGTGGCAGATGACAGAACACAAGGGCACCACGCAGCAGTGAGAAGGACACAGCAGACTGAACTGGTTAAGGACAAGGTGCCCAGTACCTTACAGAGCTGGGTAAAGCTTTGTGAAGTGATCATGGATGACAACACAGATTTTTAGCTAAGGATTCATAATTCTGCTGTGGACCAGAATAAATCACACAGCTCTGTCCTGCCAAGTACCCAGTAGTCCTAAAGACCCTCCAAAGCTGCAATCCACAATTTTCTCCATGATCTTGAATTAGTAAGTGAAAACACTAATTCGTGCAGCATACTTCATAGTAACATGGTACTTACACTATCTTCTTCCTGAATCTCCAGGGTGTAGGAAATCACTTCCTCTGGTGTACATCCTTCTACTTTATTCCACTGCAATGCGATCCATGTAACACCAGCTCGAACAAGCCTTGGGGCTGAAGGGGTCTGAGGAATATTACCTGCGGTATAGCACACCACCTCCTGGCTGTACCCACTGCACAGAAACAGAGGAATGTTAAAAGATACAAACAAAAGAGAACTAAATAAACAAACCTCAGTGTATTTACAGAAGTATTTCACATTTTCAAAAAATCTAGACAGTGTTAAAAATGTTAAAATATGAACACCCAGTTAGGAAATGCCAGAACTAATAATAGCAAAAAATGTAGGACTGTGTGTGTCCTCATGGTCATTTTTACAGATTTCATCCCAATAACATTGGAAAAAATAATATTTGTATGCCTAAAAATATTTACTATGAACTGTGAAGTAGAGGAAAATCTCATGTAACAAAGGGGAACTAAACATAGGAAATAAAGTCCCAAGTGTTCAACTTGCAGAAGTGGAACTTGACATACAGTTTCCACCTTTTATAAACTCAGAATACAGCTTATGTTTAAGCTACACCCCTGAAAGCAGCCTCCTTCAGCAAATCTGGTCCCACTGTTTCAGACATCCTCCTCCAAGGAAAGCAGGGAAAATTTATCCAGTCATGACCATACATGCTCAGCATCATGTAGGAGCTGTCTGGTGCAGGCACAGACGCCTTCCAACCTCCCAGGCTGGCTCTACTCCCTTCCAACTCTCCCTGCCCAAACTTCTTTGCATTTTAAGCTGAGCATAAAGTTCCTCCTTTGCACAGCTCAGGTTGCAATCAGAGAACATCTGCAACAGGGGAGATACACGCTCTTATCTTCTATAGGGGGCCTTCTCTAGGGGGCCTATAGGGATGCTGGGGAGGGACTCTTCATTAGAGACTGTAGTGATAAGAAAAGGGGTAACGGGCTCAAACTTAAACAGGGGAAGTTTAGATTGGATATAAGAAGGAAATTCTTTCCTGTTGGGGTGGTGAGGCACTGGAATGGGTTGCCCAGGGAGGTTGTGAATGCTCCATCCCTGGCGGTGTTCAAGACCAGGTTGGACAAGGCCTTGGGTGATATGATTTCGCGTAAGGTGTCCCTGCTCACGGCAGGGGGGTTGGAACTAGATGATCTTAAGGTCCTTTCCAACCCTAATTATTCTATGATTCTAAATCCCAGCAGACAATGGCTTAAAACATAATAGGCAGTTGTGTCAAGCAAGTGTAGTAAGAGTTCTCTTAAGACTCCATGCTGAATATATTACATATAATGGAAATTTGAGAACAGAAGTTAAAAATGGACAAATTTTGGCAAATTTTCAGGAGAACAACATCAGAACTCTCAACTGAAGGTAACATTCTTGCAATCTGCAAACCTCTGTTTCCAAAATAAAAACATATTTTGATTGTTAAAGTTGTGGCATGAGTTTAATAAATACAAAAAGCCACATCTCCTTTTCCTGAGTCTTCTTTTGCAAAAATAACATATTTGTCGAAATATTCTTACAGCTATAAAATCCACCTATTTTTATATATATAGATATATAAAATTCACCTATTTTATATATATAGTTATAAAACCCACCCACTAACCCCAAAACAAGGCAATAACCATCTTAAATGGTAGGTCCACAAGCATTATTGCCAACCAAACCTGTCTTATGACACAAAGTGCTGGATGACATTATCATGTTATAATTTTGAGCGCTGTCTATAAAAATAAGCCACGTGCTGTTGGTGCTTATCTTTACAGATTAACACAGAGCAGCTCATCATAAATATAGTTCTTAGTTCACTTTCCCCTCCAGTAGCCTCAGGAAAAAAAAAAAAAAAAAGGAGAGAGAAGAACAAAGAAAGGGAGGGAGGGTTGAATCATGCCCTAAGATATTTTAAATATCTGGAATATGGTAAAGAGATGCTAAAGCGGGGAACTTTGCACAAAAACGGCAGTCCGAGTTACACTGAGCAGATCCAGCTCAAGCCTCTTTCTCTCTATAGATCAAAAATTATTTCAATAAGAAGGGAAGCAATCTTGCAAAAGGACTCTTCTGCACACATGAACAGTCCCAGTGCATCTCATAGGGAGAACACAGGAACATGAATGAAGAAACTTTTTAAAGCTACATATTACTAAGAGGCTTGTGTTCTGGAAAAGCAAACAATACAGGAATCTCTCTGAGTAAAATACATTGTTTCTTTTTCTGTCCTTGTGATAATGATTAGATCCTGTTTAGCTACAAAGGACAATAAAGGAGTAAACAAGAGCACTGGATGTTTAGCTTCTTCACAGCTAAACTCTTCCTGGCTTACTTTCCTTCTGTAAGTACAGGAGCGTGCAGCCCCTGCAGCATGACTGACGTCTCTTTGGGCAAACTCTGGTCCTCAGCTGTGTAACTTTTAGCCCAGGGCTCCCCAGAAGCTCCTGGAGGATTGCAGTAAGTCTGAATGCTCATCATCTTCATTCGAGTATATCTCTTCATGTGCAAAGAAAAGCAGAACCTGAAACCCATCTTTCAAGGCCTACGGATGTGCCTGTTCTCTCTCGGTCCTGGCTCTCTCACCCTTCTTTCCCACCCCATCAGCCAGATCTGCCAGTCCTGTGGAAGAAAGAAGGGACTGTACTGCTGAAAAAAGACAGAAGGGTTTTGCTTGAAACCAGAAAAAATAAATACACCAAGATTCCTTTCAAAATCTGTAACTTAACTTCCTCCTGCTTGTTTTTCTTGGTTCACAGAGGTCCCTAGTGGGGATTTTACATAACAGATGTATTCTTTTTGTATTAGGAATAGACCACAAAACACCATTTAACACCTCAAAAGAAGCCTATCTTCTTAGGCTAACCTCATCATGCTGAAGGTACATGGCAATTCCCTGGGAGATGAATGTTACCACCAGGGAAGCTGTGACTTACTCTAAGAGATTAATAATAAAGCAAATGTCAGATATTTAACACAAAACCATAAAGAGAAAAAAACACACCACCCCTCCCCAAATCTCCCCAGAAATTCCTCTTTATTCTGTCATTGATAGTTAAAACTTTTCAATTACCACTTTTTCTGCAGAAAGCATGTACCTTGAGCAACTTACCTAGTACCGACATCATTCTGAGCTGCTAATCGGAAGGTGTAACCCAAAGCAGGACAAAGCTTAGTCAACTTGCAATGCTTCTGGCTTCCAAAGTAGCATTCTCTGAAACCACTGTTCCTCTTTCCCTAGAAAGAGAGAAATCTGTAATCGGATAGCTATGAAACAAAACCACATGGTTCTTACTTTAAAAAGATCTGTTAAATTATATTAGAATTAGATGCTTTCATAAGGCAGTGTACAAAGAAAGCTGTGCAAGCCACTGACAGCACTGATATTCTACCTAAAATAACATGAATCAACACACACAATCTGCTGCCAGATTCCCATCTTCGTGAGACGTACCTACATCTTTTGTCATTCTGCTTGAAACGCTATTTATCCTACTAATTAACAAAAAAGCGTGCAAATTTAAGGTAAAATTAATCTCTGAACCGACCTGTTCACAGGAGCATAGGAAAGCTGCAACCAACATTTCTCGGAAGTGCTACGCTCTGCACCTCAAATCCCACGTAAACTCTCTTTGGTCCTTTGAAAACACTCTATCCCACAAGAGGGCTCTCGCTCCCCACGGTCCAGCCCATGGCCAACCCCAGCTGCTGCCACCGAGAAGGACGTGCCTGGGTTTGAACCCCATGCTCTTCAGGGCAAAATAGATGGAGGGATATTTAAGGTACCAGGTTCTGTAACCATCCCAGTTCTCAGAGCACGTGGCATGGGATGAGTAAAGAGGATTTATTAGAAAGCATGCAACTTTCTTAAGAAACTTGGATGACAGAGCTTTCATTGGAGCTTCACATCAACATGACCCAGAGCGATGAAGATCCCTGACAAACCTAAGATGGGGCAGCAGTGAGAGAAGGTATTGAGACACTTCCCCAGCTCCCAAGTACTTCCTCAGGTACAAACCAGTACAGCTGAGGACATGAACATTCAGAAGTCCTCTACCTCCCCGCCACATTTAAAAGAAACCAAAACCCTTTTCAATCCCACCCAACCTGGTACCCTTGAGGTAAAAACAAAGCTGAGCTTTTTGCAGGACACAGACCACAGGACAACAAAGAATATTTGGTCTCATCCTGTGCAACACACGGGAAATGGTCAATTTGAAATCCTTTGGGGAAAGGGCATAAACTGCTCAGCTCCACATAAATAATTTCTCCCTGAGCTGAAGCAGTTTAAAGGAGTTTTAATTTCAATACTTGAACACAAAATTAATGCATAATCACATTATAAAGAACCCAAAAGCACACCAGGATAGAAACCTAACAAAGCACACCTGTGAGCTTGAACTGGTGCAGGAGATAGTTATAGCCATCTCTGCAACTTCTGACTTAAGAGCTCTGCTATAGCATTCGCTGGTTTTGGCACCTGTCTACAGGTCTATTTTACTGAGATAAAATAAAAATGAACATCTGCCCATACACAAAGCTACTTATTTCACCTGGCATACAAAGCTTGAAAGAAGATTTGATGTTTCTATGCCTAAGCAGACTAACAGTAAGATAATTCACACAAATGTCCCTCACTGCAGCCTCACCTGTTGCTGCCTCCTTGGGGTCTGTGTGCCCTCTCACACACCATTCTTCCTCCACACTCAATACATCAACTTTAAATGCCCCAAAATCTCAAAAATGCCTGAGTGGGACATATGTTTTTCACCAGCCCCTGGTCAATTTCCACTTCTTTTCATGCGCATTGCAGCCCATAAGGAAGAAAGACATAAAATACTTGCAGTATGTCTCCAAAATATGTTTATCAAACTAGAAACAATCATGCAGACCTCCATCATGGCACAATTTCAGGACACTGAAGGGTCATTTAGCACACTGGCAGATAGCCATAACTTACTTCTATTTATAAGATGTGATCCTACACTTGTTCTAGAACTTGGTTTTATACAGTCTTCAACTTCATCCACCTGCTCCAGCTGTAACATTACTGTGTGACTCAAGTAAATTATCTGGTGGAATGGTGGAATTGGAAGAGAATGATGAATCTTAAAGTCTTTTGTAAAAGAGAAAACTTTTTCAGATCTAAAATCCTTAAAGATATATGATAAAATTCCTTTTGGACAAAAATAATAGGTCACCATACTTCCCAGCTCAGCAATAATGTATTTAAAACTTAATTAGTAATCCTATCTTTTAGTAGAATACCCATTCATCAGTGCAGGACTACTAAGCACAGAATTCCCCCCCCCCCCCCCCCCCCCGCAAACTCTCTTTTATAGGCTTAGGTGCATTAAATAAATTTTTCTCTAAGTCTTTAATGACTTCACTATTTGTAAAGCATTTGAAAACACTTCTTTTTGATTTCTTAAGAACAGTTGCTTGTTTATTTTGGGGGTTTTTATTCTTTTTGTGTGATTTTTCTCCAAAAGAACAAAGCGACCAAATGCTAAGCATGTAGTTGACAAAGCAATGAACAGAATCGGCTGGCTAAAAAGGCAAGTCCTGGAAAATCTCTCTCATCTGTAGCACAATGCCTGAAGTGAGAGCAATGGGCCAAGAAAACTCCAATTTGTCAACTGGTGGATTAAAACTTTGCAGAGGTTGCCAAACATTTAACATACGTCCATCTTTATAACAGTACAAGTTCTGATATTGTATATATTTTTCTTCTTGAACTGGCATTGTACCCTCCCCAGACTTGCACAGAGACCAACTGGTATTCAAGTTACTCAGACTGGCTGGTATTTTGGATTCTATTGGCACTAATTGGAGAGGTTGGCCGATATTTCTAATTAACCTGGCATTAATAGCCTGGAAATAGTCTCTCTGCTCCTTCTCTCCCAAGATTTATGAAAGCACTAATGCTGGCATAATTATAGACAGGAGCAACTGGCAGGCTGGTACTGGCTGCCACCCAAGAGTCTTACAGCTTTCCCAGAAGCCTTCCCCTATTCTTTGTACACCCGGCATCCAAGTTTTAATCCCTCAAATAATGTTTTGTAAGTTGCTTAAAATACACTGTATCACTTCCGCAACTATTTCTAATCCACAAATTTCAGAGGAAGAGCACTGTCTGACTTCTTCACTAGCCCCTTCTGCAGCCTGCATTCCCTGTTCTTCGTGAGAGATTCACCCATGAATCACCCACAGTGTGATGATCAGAGCCTGTCCAAGGAAACAAGCACAATTCAGCTCCACAAATCCATTAGAATTTGCACAACAATTCAGTTTTCAAGATTTTGCTTGCTATTTCAGCTATACTTCAAGCTACACAGGGTGCTTACGTTTCTCCTGGAGAAGACAAGGGTTTGGGGATTTTAAATGGGCTTTGTTGATCACATTCCCTGTGGCAGACATAGTAAATAAACATGACGAGGAATGGGTCACTGCAGGTATAGTGGATACAGAAATGGAGCACGGTCCTTCACAGGATCACAGTGCAGAAATCTGAATAGAAGCTGTCAGCATCAGATCTACAACCAGGAGGTAAAATGGAATATGCTGCAGGCCACGCCAGCCTTAACTTCTGTGTTTGTCTCATATTGGCAATAAAAAGCAGCAGATTGATACTCAATCTGACACAAAGCTGCGGAGCAAACTGTCAACAATTACTATAACACAACCTAGTTTCTCTGCAAAGCATTTATTGTGCATGTTCTTACACACATAACTGAATTTTCTCGATATACAAACATTTAGTAGACATGACAGGACCTATGAAACATTCCTAATACATGCACAAAATCCAACTTCATCCAAGACTCTCTTCTTGTATGTCTCACAGGAGCAGCATAGCCACAGAACAGACCTAGAGGGCATGCAGGTGAGCAAACACAAACCAGGCACAAGCGTGGGGCTCCGTGTACTGAATTTTGGTGGACCATCACTGATATGCATGGCCCAATTATAGCTAGTATAACAAAGAACACCTCTGCTAGCCTCAAGCAGTTTAAAACTTGGTGGCATCTCCATTTATCTCTATATAAACTTAATTAACTACCTGTCACCAGATCACTAAATAGTGTGGTAGTCTATCAGTCTCTCTCGAGCAAATTAAAATGAGACGCTTAATGGATGAGAATTAAAGCTGCTTTTGAGTTATACACACTGCCTGAGAGGGATGTCCTCTCTGGTTCAGGAACAGTCCTACACTTTCCATAGAGAATGAACAGGATACTCTCACTATCCATAAACAGAAGAGAAACATGTATTTACTATCACTTAATCATGGAATCAGCATTTCACATCTGATTAGTAACAAAGGCCTGATTCTTAAAGCAGTGTTAGTGGCATTTTTCAATGCAGTTACAGTTTACAGATTTTGATGAATGCTGGCAACAGGAGAAAGCATCAACTCATTTACAGTGTTGCTTTCTGTTTGGCATATTTTTAACATTATTTTTTCTAATTAGCCTTTTGCTTACCCCGAATAATCAATCCTGGAACAAAGGCATCGAGTGACTAGTTCAGGTTTGTAAAGTTCATAGAAAAGGAGCCAGAAGGTGGAGTTTTCCTTAAATAATAATTCTAACTGATTTTATTGCCAGGCTAATATTGGTAACGTCAGCACCTGAGCTACAGGCATGTTCAAATCCAACTGAATTTCGAAATACCAGAGGAGAGGGGCTGATCCTATCTCCTTTGAAGTCGATGGAAACTTTCCCAGTGTGCATCCAATGTTATCAGGTGACAACTCACTGAACTGATCTTTTACGCTACTATTAAAGAATAAAGATCATCCTCCATAGTTCTTCAGGCATTTGAAACTAAACCAGTTTATTATCAAGGTATTACAACTGTAAGTCAAAGACTTAGTACTGAGGAAGAAAGTATTTGTGTTTTCTAACAAACACGTAACACCAGTCATGTTACAAACCATTTAATCTAAATTGGGAGGGGGAAAAAAGGTAGAATAGCAGGAATAGCTTTGTCTATAGACTATCTTCCAGAGCCTGCAGGTCAGGGAAATCCCCAAAACTCAGAACTAAATTGAAGAAGCAGCAGCTGGGTAGGACTGGCACAGTGACATGTTAAGCAAGTATAACCTTCTTTTCATCAAAACAGGTCAGAAGACACCTACTTCCAATGAAGAAACGAAAGCAACTCATTTGTGTTTCATCTAAAGCTAATCTAATGAGGTGAGAGAAGGCATTTAAAGTACATCTAAGAAAAGACAGCTAAACCACAGAATGGGGATAGTACTGCATCTATTGTCAACAAGATAAAATAATAATTAAAAACCCCCAACAAAACAAAAAAAACCACACTAAAGGAAATATAATAATAACAACAGCAACAACAATAATAATAAAACCAATGAAACAAAATCCACCTTTCTCCAGTCTCTAGAGAGACCCTCCAGAGCAGTGGGGAACCCTGCAGTAGATACGTGTGGTAGCACAGGGCTTGCTGAGGAGCTCTGAACCCAGGATCCCAGGCAGACCCCCCTGCACCCAGCTGGCACTGCAGCACCTCAGCCCTCTGGGACTCCCCAGCTGCAGCCACAAAGAGATGAGATGCTGTCCTCTTGTTACAATTTAGAACCTCACCTAATCCCAGGGCTGTAAAACATGCTGCTTCTGCTGCTGTTTTACAGCAAATTTATTTCTTGCATATATGAGCGATGCCACCTACACTTCTGGCTGCATTTTAGATGCTATGAACTATGCCTTTCCACTGTAAAAACAGGAGGAATGAGTTGAGATACTGTTGAGCATCATGCTCCAAGATCTCGGAGAGAGACAATCTGTTACACACTGTGCAGGAGCACGAATGGGCTGCTGAAGCCCCTTCCTTGGTGGGAGTGAGTAGCACAGCTTGGGTTCCACGGCTCACTCACACACCATCCTCCCTTAGGAAGGGACTCAACATCTCAAGGCAGACTGCCGTTTTAGGGTGTTTGTCTAACTCCATCATCAGATAGATTTCTTGTTCTCCATTCATGCAAAGTCCTCTCTGATTTTTAGCCACAACTTAATTTCATTTTGATTGCTGATTTCCCCATGTTTATATCTTACTTTGTGCCCTGTAGCTGATGAATGTTGCTCTAGCTGAGACCTGGCAGAGCATTTGCTGTTGCCTGGCAATTGTTCTCCTCCTCCCTATTTACTTCTTGATTTCACCAGGACACAGTGTGGCATTGTAAAACAGTGGTTTTGCTTACGTGGAGTTCACACAACCAAGTGCAAAGGTACGGGGCATTACAAGCGAATTCTCTTTTGTTCTTGGGTGCTCTAACTCTGGGATCTAACCGCACCCTAAGTCAGAGGCACAACTTGTAAGGGCACATGGAAAAGTGGGTAGAACAGCTTGCTGAGCTTGCTGTTGCCGGTAGATGAGGCTCCCACAGATGTAGGCACAGCCAGCCTACATCTTCAGACTTTTTCTTTAGTAGGCCTTAATAGCAAGTTTTAATTCAGCAACTCAAAATTGCATTTCTGTCTCATAGCAGAGGAAACAACCTGACAATTACTTTTCGGTCAGGAGTTCTGTCAAATCATTGGAGACATACCAAATTAATTTGTGCAGGGCCATTATTCTTTCATCTTTGCTGGCTAGCTACCCACTGGGATCTCAGATTTCAGGACTGCTACTGATAAAACAAGGTAATTAAACCATACAGAAGGTAATTAAACCATACAGACCAAAGGAATCAGGATGCCTTCATTTTTACCACTCGTACATGAGCTAGCCTACTAGCTACTTTTGCCATGTGAAAAACGGTCGTAACAATTATTTCTGAAGATGAAAGTCTACATATATACTCAGTATTAAATGGTTTAAAGGACAAAAGCATTTCAGAGTTGCCTAACGTATATCCGAAATTATGACTAGGGTCCACGTGGACAAAATTAACATCAGAAGTATTAGCACTGCATTAATGGTCTGTTGAGTTGGTGTTTCTTCTGACAAGACCTTCTATTGCTTCCTTTCCCTTTGTAGGCTGGAATCATTTGTTTTTCCACCGCTTCACTGCTTGGTGCTGTTACATTCCCATGGCTCCAAGTTACTGAAAGCCTTGCAAGAGATCACAACAGCACAGTCAAGGTGTCACAGGAGGTGAAATGGGATCACCCTAGCCCCTACTTTTGGAGAAATGTCTTTTTAATCTCCATTCCCTGACCTCACACTCCATTTTTTTTTCTTCTTCACTGACCTTTTCTCCTTCATTATGCAGAGAGGGACAGCAAGTCACTCTAAAATTACGATTTATTTTAGTTCAGTTCAATAGGTTTCTCATCACGTAGACCTCACTTGCTGCAATACTGAAATATTTGCAGGGTGAGTGGTTCCAAACATCACGTATTTTTTTTCCTTCAAAGATGATACTCCTTGACTCATGCTTTCTGCAGAAATAAGGCTTACACAATGGAAAGGAATTAGGGGATGAAGGGAGGACTTACAACCTGAGCCCACCTCCAGCAAATAGTCCACATCTCTTGTTTATGGCACTCTCCCCAAAAGCAAGCTGCTCACTATGTAAATATTTGGGACAGAGAACTTACTTCCTTTCGTGTCTAGAAGGGGACTAATTGCCACTGTGTAAAGGGCATCATTATTTTGACCCTGAATACATTCCCTGATGAAAGGGCTGCAAGATCACTGCTCTTCTTTGAGGCAAGAACAACAATTTATTCTGATTCAGATATCAGCCAGAAAAAGAAATCATGAATAGAACTCTAAGATACATCAAGTCATTAAATGACAAGTAATGCTAATTAACAAATAAAGCGCACTGCATGCGCAATAAAATTTAGATTTCAAGAGTACAGAAGCAGAACATCGTCTCTGCATAAAATACAGTGAATTAAAATTCCCCCCCCCCCATCCCTTTAACCTTTCCAGCTCTTTACTTAATGCCATCAGGATTTCATTTTCCTACTTCTACTTTCTCCTGTATTTAATTATTTTTCTTTGCTCAGCAAATCCTTGTAAAGTCTGAGTGCCATTTATTTATGTATTTATTTCAACCAGTTACTCCTTACCTCATCCCACTCCAGAAGGTAGCTGGTGATTTTTGAACCATTATCAATGGGCGCCTATGAAGAAAAATAAACAATGGTGATTTTGGGAATAAGAGAAAACTACTCCCTCCCCCCCAGCAAATGACTAAAGTTTAAAGTGAAGCCAAAGCTTGGGGGCTGTGCACAGCTTGGCAACCTCTTAACAAATACTGTGAGGAAGCTGGATGTAATGAAACACATACATTTTAAAAGTCAAGTCAGTGCACGGGGAGGGATTTGTAGATTACAAGAAGTTCAAGTTCCTTACTGAAAACTGTCTCAGCTTTCAATTATTTTCAACAGTTATGCTCACTGTCAGTAAACTGTATTTTTCTTTGCTTTCTTGCCTGATCCAAGCATTACCTACCTTCCATTGTAAGGTTAAGGAGCTTTTGGTCCTGTGCGAGGGTTTGGGTGGGAAGGGACACTCTGGTGCTGAGCTGTGAGTGGTGAAGCTTACTGGCTCTGAGCAGGAACCCTTTACTGAGTTGTACATTGCATATACCCTGGAAACAACATTCAAATGGGTTATAAATTAGCTGACAAATACAAGATGAGACAGCACTGCCTCAGCCACAATATTTGACTACCAAAGCATCCACAATACCATCCACTAATGACAGATTTCTCACAGACCAGTGGCTATCATTATTCTACTTCACTTGATATGCAACAGAATTCACAGCAGAAGAGAAATATTACAGCGGTTTGTTCAAATACTCCCAGAGACCACTTAGTTATCATCATCACTTTTTCTTTCCACCATTACTTTCTTGCCTGTTGCCAGACTTTCACACACAGTGTGCTAAAATCCTCTTTGCAATACAAAATTTTAATGCCTGCGTACATGTAAAGCAAGTGAGCGGCGCTAACTGCTGGTTTCCTTCCATGGCTACAAGCTTCTACATAGCCTAGGTGTCAACACTTAGAACTTACACAGCTCTGGTTAAAATAAAAATCTTCAAAGCAAATATGATTTCAGGCAGTTTCTCTACATATCAGTACAGAAGGGGATATATAATATTTCACATATTGGAAAGTGAACACAATGTAGTTGAGCACTTCCTCACAAGGTGCTTTGCTCTGAAAAAATTAATGATATTTTTTCTCCTGCACATTTTCTATGCAGCAAAATAAAAGTGCAAATTGGAAGTCTTCTACTCAAAAAAAGTTCAAACCATGACCAGACGATGACCTCTGAGCTCCCTGTAGCTATTGTGCGCCTGAATGCAGAGTTTAAGAAAGGGCAATTTCTAAATTTGTTTTCGGTAGATAAGAGTAATTTATGTACAATGGCCACCTACATAGAATCAAACCTTTTGGGAAGTTCACAAGAACTGCTATAGTGCTGCTTTACCCACCACCTGTTAGTCAGGAGTGAAAACAAATGCAGTTAATTGAGTCTGAAGCTGGTGAGTGGTATGCACCCGTGCCGGAAATCAGTGTAGCCAAGCAGCAAACACATACCATCAGGGAACACAACCATGTGAAAATGAGCTTAACAAGCATCTTCTGCAAGTCACTGAAACACTGAGCACAGTCGTCTCTGCAAGCACCAAAGTCACACTACTGGAAGAAACGCAGGCAAGAGATTCAGAGCAAACCAGGATGTCCTGGGTGTCAGGGCTCAGCAGGGCGGGACCAAGAACAAGCAGCTTGTCTGTGTGGAGATGAAGCCCTGAGAGATGCTGCCAAGGTTAAGGAGACCTGAGGCAATCTGCCGAGTAATGGTTGCCCAATAGATTTCTTTACTTAACAGATTTATTTCTTCACAGTTGTTAATACATAATGCAGTTTCAGTGAAGGAAAAAATTGTCACGGAAAGCAAACAGCACGTCTTTTCAGGGTTGTTTCCCTCCACTCCAAACACATGCTGCTGCTTTTTAAGTCTGACTTTTATATTTAGCAGTTGCTTCTCCTTTTTAAATGAAGTTAACTGCTAACTGTTCACAAACAATTTTTAATTTGACACACATCTGGGAAGGTGGAGCGAGCTGTAGGTAGGGAGGAAGAAGTCAGCCAGGACACAGGGCAAATACTCACAATGCCCTCAAAAATCGCACCAGACCTCAATGCCACGCTGTGCATAGAGACCACTTTCTTGTTGGAAGCTGGCTTTTAACATCATGTTCAATCGCTTACAGCAGGATGCTCAGCAGTGTTATACAATTTTCTCCTCCTTGCTACCATCCATTTGCTGCTAGGGCTGGGACTACTGGCTGACCTGGGAGTCTGAGTCTTGTACTTATGCACAAGAAGTTACTTCTGATCTTGTGCTTATTCTTGAAACGCTCATTTTAAAGCTTCACTAGAAAGTATTCTTAGAAAAACATAAGCTGTAGCACCAGAGCAAGACAGATACATTCTGGTGTTGGGTTGGTGTTTTTTTTTTTAATAGCTGAGAAGCACAATGCTCTTTAAAATTTTACAAACAGGAGCAGCCTTGATGTGAAAAAGCACAGCAATCCAGCCCTTGTCTGGAAAAACAGAGGGAAACAATAGAAAGGAGTGAAAGGATTTTTTTTTAAAGGATATTGAGTATAAGTGAGCAGGATGTGACTCTGAAACCTTGCTTCATAAGGAAAGTCTTTAAAAAAAAAGGCAACATAAGCAGATAACACCACAGACGGTGTTAAAAACATCAGGGAGCAACACAGAATGTGTTAACAGTTACTAAACGAGTAAACCACATTTTTCAAATCAAAGAGAAACACACCCTGAAAATACCAAGAAAGGCCAGTGCAAATCCTTCTTTTTTTTTTTTTTTAATAAATTCTGAAATTAGGGTCAGACGCATTTCTAAGCAGCAGATTTACTTCATGAAGCAAGGAGTATTTATGAGGAAACTGTGCTGGAGTACTTTCGGTGCTAGCACATCTCTGGTACAGTAACTACAGAAATGCCAGTTGCTTGAGTCACATTTTTAAGAAGCTTGAGGAATCCCACTTTCATACACAAGCGCTTCTAGGCCTGTTAAATGCACAGGCAGAAATATAGCTATGCAGATGTCTTTTTTCCTCTTTACCATAGTAATGATAGCAATATGACAGCAAATGTATTGTTCAAAAAATACTCTTGTAACTTTAAAGTTCAGGATAAAAACTGTGAGAAAGTATCTAGAAGCCACTGAAAACACACTTACAGAGATGACCGTGAAATTCTTGAGCTACACTGTAGAGTTAGATAGAAGACTTTCACATTTATCCTCATATAACTGAAGAGTTTATATTTAAGTGACCTTCATAGTCAGACTAACTCACCTGACGTGATAATCTGTTGCTGGCCTAAGGTCTTTCAGGTTATATTCTAATTCTTCTCCACTGCAGGAAAAAGAAACCAAACCCAACAAATAATGAAAAACAGTATCACACTTAGCACAGCCAGTGATTTTTTCAGTGAGTAGCAACTCCCTCATACTATGATTTGAAGGAAAATGGGTGTTTTCCAGAAAAACAGTAGTAAACAATATACCAATAATTTGTCAATGCAATTCTTGTTCCCTGAAAACTTTACAAAGCTCTGTATACGCAGGAGAAAAGTAATAACCATCCCAATTTATACAATAAACCAGTTATGTTGATTTATTTCAATGCTATCCTTACATTTTGTTGATAAGCAAATAGGATTTTCAACCCTCCCAGAGCTGAAAAGAGCCAAATTGATACATTACTTTCGTACCTTCTGCACATTCATTATTGCAAAATACTTTATAAAAAGTGAGTCACTGAACTTCAGAGGATAAAGTATAGCTTCTTGCACAATCCTCTCACTTGTTTGCTCTCTCTTTCAGAAGAACAGTCTCTGTGAGGGCCATGACAAGGAGAGGTTTAATTAATGCTGTAACAGCTGGACCCAGATCTCTTTCAATACCAAGAAAAGTAAAAACACAGAGTTACAGACATTTTAGGAAAAATCCAGCATATAATCTATTAATTTCAAATGTAGCCAACACAGTTAGGGCTATTCTTTTTCCTTTTGGTTTGTTTGCTGGTAAATGAAGACTAGGCTCAATCATGTGTTGACAATTCTGTGAAAATGAAGGTACAGGTCAGTAATTAGTAAGTAATAGCCATCTCATTGTTTGGCTTTTTCATGATTTTATTAAAATACGGGAAACAAGAAAATTCTCAATTAGGCATAAAGAATTATTTCACAGGAGGTTGGGCAAATATGGGTAGATCTCTCAAAAATCAAGAGAACAAAACCAACCAGAAAGCACACGCCTCCTGGGTTGCCAGAAATCCACCAAAACCCCCTTCTTTATTTCGTATAATCCAATGCTCTGTAAATTCAGTTTTTCCCCCCTGAATGAGTGCACCTCCTTGCAAAGACAATGTATTCAACACATTGCAGACTTTTGTTTGCCTATAGTAATAATGATTACTGCTGCTTGTGACGGAGCGTACCGTATCAAGCTAACGGCTACACTGTGGCCAGCAGCAGGAGACAGATTACTAATAGCAGCTTTAAAACAGATGCACAAAATTTCATAACCATGAGAAAACGTGCAGCCATCACACCAGCAAGCACAAGCAGTACCAGAAAGTGCCGTTCCCATTTTAAGAGCTCAGCAGCCCATTTTAACCTTTAGAGATGCTCACACTGGCTCACTAATGTGAAATACCAGTTAGTTTAGCTAGTGTAAATACCAGAAGAAAAAAAAAATAAAAATCAGGCACCATTTTCTTGGTTAATAACCTCTTTCTATAGTACCAAACAATTCAATCTGCTCAGTTCCCTGCCTCTGGCATACCAAGAGGAATACACTAATTCACAGGACATCTTAAGAGGAGATGGTTTGGTCTCAAGAGGTAAGTCCATAAATGCTGCATCACCTGGAGTTTATTTACTGAGATTTGGGAAGGATTAGCTATTTCACAATAGCCACAGTCACATCTCTAAATTTTCTTTCCTAGACTAGCGGGAGGAAAAAGAAAGGCATAACACCATATGTACTTGATCAGAGAATGAGCTCAGAGGATCACTGGAAGGAGAGAGAGAGCAATCCCTTAATTTTTACTGAAGACTTCTGAGAGCCAAATATTTGGGTTTTTCTGGGTAGCCTATACAGTCTACTGATGGTGTACTCTGTCCTCTGCTCATTTAAGACACTATGGAGCAGTAAAGCCCTCAAACTTCTGCTCACTAGCTCAAAAAGCAAGCTTTACTGTTCTTAATTCTGCAAGTCCATACAAATTTAGCCCATTAGGAAGGCAGCTATCCTGCCTGCATGGTGTACACGAAAGGTTTTGACATTTAGCATAAGAGAAAAAAATAACCTTCTCATCAGCACAGGAGACACAGCATCCCATGCAAGATCTGCCAGATGCTGGTGACGTGGGAAGGGAAAGCAATTACAGACCTTGCAACATGCACTCAAACAGCTCGATGTAAGTTATTCCATCAAAGGGGGCTGATGGGACAGCAAGGGAGCAATTACAGGGTGTTCAAATGTGTCTCTTCTCTGTGACTGATGTGCATGTCAAAATACACACTGAGAAGCACAGGGAGCTTATTCCTAATAAAAACACAAGTGTAAAAATGATGCCGTTACCTGTAAATTATCTTGTATTTTCCATCCTTCCCTTTATCCGATAAGGCAACCTCGTAGGTACAGGTGTAAGGCAAACCATTGTTGTGTCTATCTGTATTTAGAAGGCCAGTGGGAGGTGACCAGGAAAGTAAAACTGTTCTTGCTTGAATATTTGTAACCTATAAAAGAAACATCGGTTACTCGGAATTCCTAGAAAAACACTATCCTGTGAGTACTTGCTTTCTGCTTGCATCTTTACAACCAATTTCTCATGAAAAGGGAATTCCAGAGCTACAGGTAAAAAGTACAGGGTCAGAAACAGTCATCAACAACACAAAAAATTACATATTCATGGCATAAACTAATCTTTAACAGATGAGGAATACAGAGAGATGCCCCCTTGCCGTGAAATGGCTTGCCATTGAGCATCTGGTCAAGGATGCCTTGCACCATCCTGGAGGTACCTGTTGCGTGGCCATTCCCTGAAAGGAAGTGGAACTAAGTGAAACAGAGACTTTACCCTGTGGATTGTTGCAATTATTTTTCTAAAACTTTTGTTAGGGAGCTTATCTAATAATCTCTGATAGCTTTTTTTAGTCACCCTGCTCCTTCTTGCGCAGTAACTGAACTGCAAATAACTCCCTACCCCTTCCCCCCCCCAAAAATACCCAACAATTCAATTTGCAAAGTTACACTGACTCAAAAGCACAAAGGAAAATCATAATAGAATTGTCAACTTGTCAACTAAAAATCACATTGCAAATCAATCAGTTTGTGCCCTGAAAGACAGCATGTATGATCTGTGGTCTCTCCTGGGCTCAACAACTCAATGTCAGAGGGGGGGGACTCTCTTCTACTAAAACACAGAAAAAGTACCCCAAAGCTCTGCACCAAAACAACTTTATCACCCCACCAGTGCAGTTGTATTCTTTTGGAAAAACAGTCACATAACTGTAGACTGACCAAGCTTACAGAACTAGCATCGCCTTTGTCACCAGGACAGCCTGCTGACACAGTGGCAGAGGCATTGCAGACAACGTAACTTTTTATGTATACCTTCAGAGAAAAGCCCAGGGAAGCATCAAGTCCTCCATAGCTTCTGGCTCTCTACCACAAACTCTCCACTTTTAGTAATGAAAACAACTACATTTTTCTTTCTTAATTGTAGTGAAAATGTAAAGAAAATGGTTTTAGCTAGCCTCCATGAGGAGGAATCAATGCACAAGGTTTTATATTCTTTATCCATTTTTCCTACAGGTCAAATTTCAGTAGTTCTATCATTTTAACAGATTTCTCTAACACAGAGAGCAAAATGTTATTTCAGAAGGTGTAAGATAAATGATGCAGGTGCTTAGTTACATATTTCCTACACTTTTCTTGAAACAATTGAAACACCTTACCCATAAATGATTTGGTAATAAAATATAAGCCATCAGCTTTCAGGGAATGCTTGTTTACAAATCCAGTTTCTGAATCACAGAATCACAGAACAGCTTCTCACATGAAAACACACTGCTTCCAGCTAAAGAGCACAGCAACTGTTGTGTGCGATACCCATATATCACACAAATTCCTTCTGAGCAAGTAATATATCTGTTTTTAACAGACAGAGAAGTAGGTGACGCCACAAAATCTCTCATCTTAACTCAAACACCATGCTCTTGAAGATTTTAATTTATAGCAGCACAATTAAGTCTTGCTGAAAAGAAAACCTGTTCAACCTAATGTGAAAAACAAGTTGTAAGGCAAGAAGTTTTAAGTGGTATCAAGCATTTTTTTAAAATATGCAAATTCTTGTATGAATTTTCATGTGATTTCTTCCTCTAGCCACATTTTTCTGATGCTACAAAACTAATGTTTGCTTCATAAACTTGGACCAGTGAACACCAATACTGGATTAGATACTTCATAAGAACCCAGAATGATCCAAATAAGACAGATAAGTTACATTTTTGAGATACGTATTTGCATATGTATGCGAATGAAATTGTGACAAAGATACTTAGAGCTAAAAATCTATATTGTAAACAATATTTTGATCAGAAAACTGGATAGTAAGATCCAAAGAGACCTTTTCTTTAAAACATACATTATTACTACACCAGCTCAGCCCGTCAACACACAGTTTCTTTTATTATGGAAATATGCTTGCATAATTGTTTTTCATAAATTCAGACAGACTTGGAGCTGGAAGCATGATATCCTGCCAATGTTCTATTGAAATGTTTTTCTCTATGACTACTCACAAAGACACACGTATATATTCTGCGTATGGCAAAAGCTATGGCCTTTCATGAACTTTAGAAATCTGTAAAAAGTTAGGTCTTCTACACTGTCTTAAATCAAGAGAAAGCACATTACAGACTAACTGCTAGAAACTGTTAGACTATTATTCTGAAGTCAGTGTGCAGACATTTCCATGCAGATTATAGAAGTCCAAACCCAGCTGATATAAGCCTTCCCAGCTATACCATTAATTTCTTACTGATACAGAGTGGCTTCTGGCCTGCCTTCGTGGTGGTATGAACACAGTAACAGCTGGGGCAGGTTTAAAAATAAACACCAGAAATCATTAAATACAATTCTTAGCTGCACTGAGTACATACAGAAAGTGTAGCAAAGCAAGTGAGGGGTCACTATCTGCATGATAGAGTCGGAAAACGCAAATCTATATACTTCTATAGGAAGCAGAATAATACTGTGCACATCAGCACAAGTACTGGGTATAGATTTGTTCTCAGCTGTAATGACAGGACAAGGGGTAATGTAACAACAGGACAAGGGGCAATAGGTTTAAACTTAAACAAGGGAAATTCAGGTTAGATATAAGGAAGAAGTTATTTACTGTGAGGGTCATGAGACACTGGAACAGGATGCTCAAAGAACTGGTAAATGCTCCATCCTTGGCAGTGTTCAAGGCCACGTTGGACACAGCCTTGGTCAATATGGTCTAGTGTAAGGCATACCTGCTCATGGCACAGGGGCTGAAACAAGATGATCTTAAGGTCCTTTCCAACCCAAACCATTCTATGATTCTATGATTACGTGTATGCGTGCTTCTCACCAACTAACAGGCTTGATACTGTATCATGTTTATCAGCCAAAGACATATCTTTCCAGTATCTGATTTAATTGCCAAAGATATCACTTAACTTTACAAAGGAACTCCTAACTGGAGCTGGAAGCACTAGTTTTGCTGTAAAAATTTAATTTAAATAAAATAGGGTTATGATAGTCTGAGAATAACAAGCCAACACTGGAAAACCAGCTCAGTACCTTTAACTCTAACTTTTCTTGCTTACACATGGCAAAACAAACATTTACCAAAAAACACTGAACAGATCTGGACCAGCCCTATCCATGCTGTAAGGAATAGCACAGCTAACATCATGATAGTGAGCTCAATGGCACTACTGAACATGCAAACATAAGCATTCATTAATGGTGCCCTAATTCCATCCAACCAAAATACGAGCAGCCAGAGCACCTCTTCACAGGTTAGGCAGATAAACCTTTGCGCTACTTTCTTGTTATTCCAGCCTGTCTCATCTGTCCCCAGAATTGCTGTGCTCGCTTTGAACAGGACTGGCTTGGCCTTTTAGCTGAGACCTAACAAAAGATTCTCCCACAAGGAGTTTTGTATATCTGGTGAAAAGTGCAGTTAATTAGTTTCTGAAAACTTCTCAGTTTACACAGAAAATGCTTACTTTCTACGCTATCAAAACTCGGTGATGTAAATAATTATAAAAGCCCCTGGGAAAGAATCCAGCTCCTGCACTACTCTAATAAGGTTACAAGACCGATGAATATTGGCCCTTCCTGTCTTTCAGGTAATGAACAATGTTTCTGCATAACTTTCATTATCTTTCAAATTCTGGGTTAACATTCACAGGCATCGTGTGGTTTGGGGCTTTATTGTATGTGTGAGAACTACACTGCAAGCAACATTCATTTACTCCCTGGAGGGCAACGTTTGAAAGACTTATGGGTCAAATGAATTCACTGTTATTACCAGGTCTAGATTTTGCTTTTAAACTGTGGCTCTAATCCTGCAATTTTAGGCAAAAATCCTAATGATTAAATATGACTTTCACTGCAGAGCAAGTCAGTGGGAGCAAACTGCCTTTTGGAGAGTCAAACTAATGCCCGAGCTCCAACTCTGTGCATCATGTTTCCCCATGGGAGGTGATGCCCCCTGAGCCACTTGGCAGCCACGCTATTGCATACAGCGATGTTGCCCCCAGCCACTTCAGAAACCCATTATAAAGTTTCCTTTTCCTCACTGATGTATTTGTTTTAGGGACTGCTTACTTTGCAATAAAACAAATTAAAAATGTTTTATTTTAAATAAAAACATAGGGGGAAAATGCAAAAGGCTTCTTTAAAAAATTCTGCTGTCAAAGGGATAAAAATACAATTAAATTTACAGTTTGGTTGCATGTCTCTCAAGCAGGTAACAACATCTATCATAAAAAACAGACTTTCTATAAATTAGTAATTAAAAAAATGTGTCTAGTTTGTACTTTGAAAGGTGAGAGAGACTTTGTCACATAGAAGTACATGGACAAGCTAGATTAAAGACACCTCCAAGTGATACTGCGGCTGCAGATTCTCTCGCAGGAGTTGCTCAGGGGGATAATCCCTTCAGATGGTTTCCAAACCACTGGCATCAAAGCCATGTGCTGCAGGCACAACATCACTTCACCTGCCACGAACTTACTGCTCTGTGTCCTCCCATTTCAGCTGCCTCATTTCTTTCCACGCGATTGTTTTTCTATAAATTGTTGAAATTTTTATTTTTTGTTCATATATGCACAAGGCTCATCAAGAAACACAGCCCAGCAGACAATTTACGAATAATATATTTCTATCAGATGTAATATTGGCTACACACATACATAATCATTCCTAGCAATTAATGGTTTGCGAGACTCCTATGAGTTCAATTACTCACAAATGTCAAAGAGAGATAACCCTCAGCATCTTCTCATTAAATGTTTTTAATATGGAACTAGAATTTAGATTAAAAAAAACACAAAACACTAAAAAACTAAAAAATAAAAAATATCCTATTTTTAAAATTATTCAAATCTACAAAATTTACAAAAATACTTTTGTTTATTTTTCATTTTGCTCCCCTCTGCTTTAAACACTTTGGTTACCATAATTCTAATTGCGCAGAGCTCAGAATTCTGCAAACTACTCAAATAGCTTCTCTCCCTACCTCTATAGATAGAAGTATGAAATAACTAATTTTTCTTGTCAGCTCTCTAGATCTTTGTCAAAGACATCTAGCTGTGGCATTTTACCAGCTGAGAAACATTTAGGTAGCTCTCAGTACAAAAATATTAACTGACTCTGTAAAATAAACTAGCCTAATTCTGTCAAAGTGCACTTTCTTCCCTTCTGATCTACCAGAAACTCTTCTCTCAAGTCTTCAGATTAGTATTATCACTTTTTCTGCAATAAGTAAAGCAACTTTCCTTCTTGCAAACAGAAACTCCAGCTGTAGCCTTCTGGTATTTATCACCTCTGCAGGCCTGGTTTATATTCCGGTTGCCTTTGAACCTGCTCCTATAGATGCTACTACACTGTAGATGCTAACACCTACTGACTGAGCAACTTAAGACCAACCATCTTTTGTATTTCTTCAGAACAAAGGCATCCAAGAGAACAGAACCTAAAAATAAAACTCAGTCCATGCTCATGCCTGCATTTCCCTGGGCTCTGCTGCTTCTGCATCCAATGAATAGATATCTTCTCATGCTCCAACTGCAGAATATCATTCCATCATCCACTGTTGAATCCGTCTTTAGGTGAGCTTTCCAACTGTTTTTCTTAATTTGCTTGTTTACTAGCCTTCTACCTCAACAGAGAAAGACAAAGCAACAGAGACAGAACTCCCAAAGCACAACCATCTCCCTCTGCCCCGTGACTGCTTCATCCAGTGCTTGTTTAAACAGTTCATTTAGATACACAATGCTATTCTGCCTTTGACACACCAAACTAGAAAACCATCACATTCAAAGGTCTTGCAACCAGATTTATTAATAACCTTACCTGACTGTGGTCATACCCAGCATTATGGTTATTTAGATGGTGACTCAATTCCATTACAATTCACGTGCTTTTATGGCTCAGATAAACGTAGAATATAGTAATTGCCATTAAATAATAGAATAATCTTAATTTAATCATGATTACAGACATAAATTGCTCATGACAAATAAAATTAAACCCAGGGAAGAGCTATGTCAATCACCCCAGTGCACTGGGTTCCCCATCACGGTGGGGAACCAAATGAATTCTGGGAGTTGTCCTCTAGAAACAAGCAACTGGTGCCATTCCTGCAGTGAACAGAGCCCACAAATACCCACAAGCACAAGAGATGCTTCAAATTTATATCCTAGGGAAATGAGTTAGGTATCTACAGAGGCAACAATCTACTAATGAAAAAATTCAGGGGTGATCCTCTGTGAAATCACCAGTATGTTGTGACACAAGCAACTTCTCACATACCTGTGGTTTCTCCATTCCAGAAAGAATGTCCTGAACCCTTTTTGTTTCTGAATCAAATTCTGTAAAAGAGAGAATGTAGAAATAGGAAGAAAAATAAATTACCAAAATTAAACAAAAACACCAGCTATGTCAGTAATTCTTCAGGAATTCATAAACAGGTGACAGACATTACCTGCACATGCGCATTGGCTGTTTTGCTCTCGTGAATTTAAGCTACACAGTTACATCAATTAATATTAAAAAAAAAATTAAAATAGAAAAAGGAGGAAATTAAACTTCCAGTAATTGCAGATATTCAGAGAGGGGGGATTATTTGTAGAGGTGTCCTCCACAATGTTATTAACTGGGACTTGCTTTTACAGAGCATCCTGTTTCCAAAGCTCAGACACAGAAGCAACCCAGGGTTTTTTACAGCTCAGATACTGCTGAACCTGGTCCTTGTTTGTTAATCAAACACACCCTTACTCCTTTGGCTGCAGTGCTGTACCATCTGCCTGCTTGCCAGAGCAACAGTACTGGAGAGGATGAGCATCCTCAACCCATGCTGGGGAAGCCCAGTCAAGGGGCGCAGGGTGCCTGCACCAAGCCCTGGCACCCACCCTACTGCTACCTATTCTTAATGCTGTTACTGTGTAATGCTCAAAACTCTTAACAGCCACCTTTCAACTCTAGAAGTAATAAAGTCATGTGAGGATAATTCAGATGACCAGCAAGCAGTAATTCATCCTCCTTGCCTGAGCCTTGTGCCTGGTACAGCAGCTCTTGCAGGGGCTACACAGCATTGTCACTGGACAGGGTGCAAAATACTTCCCCTAAAACAGACAGATTAATTGAGCAATGAAGGCGATGCAGAAGTAATTGTCTGAGCAGTAAAATCAGCCTTTTCCCCATCCTATCCGTCCATCCAGCCAAAGTCTTTGGATATTGGGATGAAACATTAGCTTAGAGTAATGAGGTGACACAAAGCAGCTTTATTCCTTTTGGACTGCAGCACAGAGAGGCCTCACTTTCCACTACAGTATCCTCTAATGGAAAACTAGGAAAATATTTTTTTCTGTATTTCTTTTACCTTTTTTTTTTTTAAATGTTATTGTAAAAAGTTTGCTCACCAAAGCAGAAGAATACATCATATCTAAAGCAAAATGAGCTCTTTATAAAAAGCATACAGATTTGGCATAGAAAGCAAAGAACATAAAGAAAAACTGGTAAGATAGGTCAACAGCTTTCGCAAATGATTCCCCCAAGCCTGACCTACTTCTCGCAGCCCAAGAATGTGTCTTTATTTTTGTCTGTGACCTGCTTTAAAAAAAGTACATCTTTTTCAAAATTCCATGTGCTTGGCTGCCAAAAACTAGAATTGGCTGAATGCTGATGGCAGAACTCCAGTGTAAATGCCCATCTCTCCCTGCAAGAATGCACCTTGGTGTGGAGTGGGAATGACAAATCTCCTGCTTCATGCATTCCTGGATTCCTTTTAGTCTCAGCCACTTGGAAAAGGATTAGTAATAATTCAGGAGAAGAGGAGGATAGCATGATTGTTTTTTTTCCACATTAGATAACCCTAGAGTGTATTGTCAAGTGTATAAACTGGCAGGATTTAGGCAGTATAACAATACTGACTTGAAAACTACACAGATGGTCTAAAATGGCAAAGGAAAAGCTTGACATGCTGATCCAAGTGAAAATGTTACTAAAGTCGGGGGTGTTTCAGAATTCAGGGTTCCCTTCAGCATCAGTACAGAAGTAGGACTGTGCCACAAGAGCCTGGATCCAGATCTGAAAACTGCGGAGGTCCTGTAGGCTTATCTCGAAGGGATGTTAATCAGAAGCAGCTTCTGCAGCTATAGAGCGTAACTAAAATGCTGCTACTATTTTATTGAAAGTTTATGGTTATTATGTCACCCCTAATTACAATCCCCAGAAGCTAAGCGTGAATCACTCTCAATCTTAAATCCTAAACATGTGGACTGAATTTTCTTTCTTCTCTCTGCTTTCTAGCAAGGATGCTATCTCTGCTACACTAAGCAGGGGAGGAAAACAAACCCTGAAGCCCAAAGAAATCTCACTTCCAGCTCCCACGAAAAATGATTGCTTTGTACAGTAACTAAGTCCTCTGACCCTCACAGGTTAGGGTTGAGGGTTCAAACTGCTCCAAATACAGGAACTGACTTTTAAGACCTAAGGGAGTTGGATATACTCAGCAAATAAATAATAATAAACCAAATAATAAAACCAATAATAATAACAATAATAACAATGTACTTTAATCAGACTCTTCAATGAAAAGTCCTACAAAGGATATCTTTTATATTAGCTCCCCAAATATATGGCTTATTCAAAAGGAGAAGGCTCTGAGTACCAGACAGACTGAAATCTGGGGTTATTAAGGACACATGGACATTTATGTGGACAATTTGGACATTTATGTCACAAAGAGTTTATTTAGGTAATCTTGAAGTGGAAGAATAGAAATGTCCTCAAAGATTTTGGGGACCGGGAAAGAGGTAGCGGGACATACACACACCTAAGGTGACATTGTGAGTGCAAATAAATTAAGAATTGAAGTTGATGAATAATATATATACATATATGAATGGGTGCTTCATCACATTCTCTAAAGAATAATATGGGTCAGATGTTGCAGATATGCTGACCAACTATGCCAGATATCCCCCCATGCTAAACCTCCCCTGTGGTCACTTGCACATGCAGCACACTCCAACCTCTTCACACCTACAGAGCCGATGCAACCTGTGTTGCTGATTTGCTAATGCCATGAATCATTTTACAAGAAAAACAGCAAAGAAAGAACAGAACTGTATGGAAAGGACAGTGTATGACTTTGAGCTTCCCACTGAATTTGAAACAAAACCCACCATGAATAGGCAATGCCCTATGAAAATATGAGTAAATGTAACATTAAATACAGGAAGCAGTAAATATACATGAATGGTGTCTATAATAGCACCAGCTAATAGCTCAGGTTGGAAGGGGACCTCAAGAGAGGTCATCAAGCCCAACCTCTGAAAATTAGGAAAAAAACAGCACAAAAGTGCCCCATGGAAAAACTTGTTAATAAAACTGAAGCCAAGCTTTTTTGAGAGAAAGTAGCTCACAGAGTTGTCACCTTATTACAGTATTTCAAATACTTAGTTTCCCATTCCAAGAGCTAGAAAAAATTCTCAGGCTTCTATGGATAGTTGATCTGCTTTTGGTAATAAATATAATTATTATTCACAGCCTCCTGAGCTAAACTAAGCTAAAGTGAAGAGGACATGTTCTGAGTCCCTCCCCAGTAGTCTTACCTGCCAACCCCTCTCATAACAAGTTAAATATGAAGCTCAACATCTTTCTCTCAAGCCAACAAAAACCTGAAATCCTTCTGAAATAGAAAAGAATGGGGGGGGGGGGGGGGGGGGGGATAAAAAAATCCTATATGCTCTAAAGGCCCTTTTTCCTAGCTCACTATTATTGTTACTCATCAGCCATTGAGGACCCTTCTACTAGACTAGCTCACTGGAGCAGTTAGGGACAAGGAACATGAACATCTCCCAGACATCACAGGTGCAGTGGTGAAGAGATGGGAAAGAACAGGAAGAAGGAAAGAGGAAATCCTTATGTAAAACAGGAGACTAAAATTCAGAAAAAACTACCTACAGCTGTCCAGGAAAGGTGGTGGGTGATTCACCCGCTTTGTGCTAACTGTCCTTGAATAACACACAGCTCATTTGCTTTTAAATCTTTGTCCCTTCCTCTCTCATCCTCAGCTAACTGAGCACAGAGTATCTGACATGAACACATAAAAGCTCTATGTCAACTCTCCCAGCATTAACACTGGGGCTTGCAGAAACAAGCAGTGGATACACGCTGCTTTCCTCCTTTGTCATCGGGAACACAAGTTCAGTCACGTCAAGGAAGAGCCCAACTAACACTTCAGGTCATTGTCCCATTATAACTTTTCCTCTCAACATCTGTTCCCCACATCTGTCATGGCAAACCTCTTCCAACTAGGAGGAAGCTGGGGGTGGGGATGAATTCCTTGTGAATGCTCAATGGGGTCCTCTGAGGGACACTACAAAAATCTCAGTTATTCTGTAGATCTCAGTGTCTAAAAGCTATTGTAACTGTCCCTAGCTACAGCATTAGGTTCTAATTCCTTGTGGGTTATTTGGATACAGTATTTCAGATTAACCTTTTGTAGCAGAGAAGCCAGCTATAAAATCCGAACATTTAAGTTTGTAGTTTGGTCATCTCTCTTTTTTTCAGAGTTTTGGGTCATAACCAAAACTCCACAGATAAAACCAAGAGTAAATGCCACTAAAACTCAAAACATTTTCCTAGCAGCTGTTTGATGCTAATAAGGTTTCAATGTTAAGTCATTCTGAACTAAAGCCTTTTATTATATGTTTCCATTAGTCTGTGTCTATGTTCCTTTCTGCACGTAGAGTACAAACATAATTTTCAGTCCTTTCCAACCATACTTCTGAACACCAAGCACAGCTTTAAAAAATAGGAAAAAAAATTACTTGTCATTTCAAGGTGAGTTTGAAGTTTCCATGAATAGTTTTCACACTTGCATGAACAGCAGCTGTGTATGTAAATGCTTTGAAATAGCTAAAAGCTCTAAACTAATTACGATTTTCCCATTGCAAATACACATTTTAGATTTGCTCTGCATTCCTTCCTTCACAGAGAGGAATAGGTCCGGCTCAAGACTTAGCTTCTGGCCACAGAAATATTTACTGTTTCAAAAGCCTTTCAATTCCAAGGGAGTGACATCAGCACTAGCACTTTGCAAACTTCTAGTCTAATTCTCAAGCAGAGCTCCATGCTCACAGATATGCCAGTCATAACATGACATGCTTTCTCAGAATTTGTTCCAGATTTATTTGGGCTGTGACTGGCCTTAACGCTAGGAATGATCTTTTATCAGTCACGTACTGTACAACCTACAACACTCAAGAAAATGAATTCAGTACACAGTCCAGCTCCTTTGAGAACTGCCTGCCAGTGTTAAAACTTCAGACACAAAGAAAAACACATACAGACTTTAATTTCAGAGAATTATAGAAATATATATTAAAAGCTCTTGCAGGAACAAACCTAAACCTGCAGATTCCATACTGCAGCTGAGTCATAGAAAGCAAGACTGGAGGAGATGGGACACAGTCATGGAGTCCATCCTCCTACACTGAAACATAATCATCTATATCTAAACCATTCCTTAGGGATGTCTGCCTAGCCCTTTTTAAGAAAAACAAAACAAACCAAACAAACAAACAAAAATCTCCCACCCTGAGACCGTGACAATCTCAAAACTTCCTTGGCTAAGCAATCTACCACAACATCTAACTCCCCTCATCACTGGGCAGATTATCTCAGCTTTCCCTGCTGCACGATAAATTACTTCTTTCCTGCACATTCACCACTGGTGAGCTCATCACCACTTTCTTTGCTCACCACCAACCTTTCACCTACTTGAAGGCACTTATTATTTTTGAACGAAGCAAGCTCATTTCTTCCATACCTCTATTTATCAGATCACAGATTCTGCTTACTGCTGTCCTCCGCAATGTTTTTTAAATTGGTCTCCATCCTCCTGAAGATGTGGTACCAGCCCTGGCCACCATACTCCATCAGAGGCCCTAGCAGCACCAAGGAGCAACTGTTGTTACTCTTTGTCTACAGAGTAACTTGAATCTTGCTTTTTGTAGCTTACTATACCTCCCAGAACTATTGGGAAGAACTACCATATAGTAAAAAAAAAAAACGGGTTTGGGAAGGACTGGCTGAAACGTAGTATTTTGCTCAATGTCATGATCACTTTCTTTCAAGGCCATTTGAGCTCTCCTGTCTTCTCCTCCTTCCCTCCCCCTTAACTCACCAAGCACTCTCCTGTATCAGAGCTGATATGGACTATAATTTAATAGGCATCAACCCTAATTCATCCTTTGAGTTCTTAATGAAAATATTGAATAAAATTAGACCCAGATTTCTGCCTTACTCAGTTTGACGCATCTTTACAGTTTGCCAGGGATGCAGCACAGGGCAGGGCAAGGTCACGGATAAACTGCAGGGCTATGTGCTGGCTACAGATGTAATACTGGGAAGAGCAAATCCAGCATCGCAGTGAACACATGATGTCCTATGCAACTTTTCTTGGCACCACTTCCACAATGGACAAAAAGGGGCAGCCCTTTGAGACAGAAATATTTATATCCAGAACAGTCAACCACAACATGCTAAAATGTAATACACTAAGGAAAAATATTAATTACCCCTAAAAATACCCAGATGAGATTCCTAAATATTAAATATTTCTGCTAATTACATGACAGTTAATAAAAACACCAGCAATAAACAAGACTGCAGCTCCATGCCCAAGGTAAAGAGACAGATGTCATCCAACATCAAGAAAAGATTCAATTGTTGAAACATGTTCTCATTCTTAAAAAATTGCTGGGCATGAGCATCTCACGGAAGGTTTTCATTTCTAAAAAATTTCCCACTGTTGCTATCTGAATTCTTCTGCTAAAATGCATTACTTGTTGTCTATAAACTTATCTTTCAGTATTTGACCTTAAAGAACAAATCATATGCAGCTAGCAAAAAAAAAAAAATCAAGCCACTCCCTAAACAACAGAAGGTAAACAAAACAAACCCTGGACAAACCCCAGAAACTTACATTTCCAGATCTCAAAGTAATTAAAAAGAAAATACATCTCTAGGTATCCTGACTCACTGGGACATAAAGCAAGTGAAGTGTTTGCACCAACACCACTGTAATTTAGGCATGAATTTAATCATGTGTTTCAGAGATGTCCTGGCCATAGTCCATATCTATTAACCTGCGAGTTTTACCTTGGCTGTTTCAGTATTCTGCTGTTTGGGCAGGATACTCTAAAATACCTGGAGTGCAAATTCCCATCTGCCCCTGCTTCAAGCCATACTTCTTAAACAGTAGACACCCACTATCACATGGATAAGCATTAGATGTTTTCACATCAAGCAGCTGTGGAAGCACTCAGATACATGTAATGAAGTTACTTCTGCTACAATGTATTTTACAAATAAATGTAAGTACATTCAATCTTCCCTGTCCCCCAATATTGTTTTGATGTATATTTTCAGTTGGGATGAAGCAAGTTAAATAAGATCAGTAGTAACCCATAAGGGAAATGAAATGCTGGATGCAAGGGACAAACGGAGTGTAAGTGACATATTGGGTTTGTTATTTTCTGCTTCTTTGCTGCTACTGCAGGAAGATAGCAATAACAACTCCTACTTTATTGGCTAAAGATCTGAGTGAATTCCTACTGTGAACACAGTCGGTCCATCAGAAGGCAGAAAAGGGCTTTCTTAGTTAAATACAGCAACCCCCCCCCCCATCTCCATCACATACATTTTACATCTTAAAAAAGCACTTTGTACATCTCTCCAAGAAGATAACAGACGCAATGCACTGCATATGGCTGCAGCTGGCTGGTTTTGAAGGAAAACCAAACTAAACAATGACATAACCCAAAGAAACAGAGAAAGCCCAAGCTGAATGTGATGGAACAACAAACTGCTTACACACATGATCTCTTCCTGGAGCGCTCTCTTTTGTACTTTTAACTTGCTTATGCTTATCTTCTGTGTCAAAATATTTTTACTTTATTTTCAGCAGCTACCCTTCTGCTATTCTCTAGGCACAGCCCACAAGCTATGTGGGTTTGAGAAGACAGCAAAAGCTTTGCAAGTAAACAAGGGCTGGCAGGCAGCGGCCACCCCTCTGTCTTCTTGTCAATACACTTTTAAAAATGGCATAGCTGAATCATACAAAAGTAGATAACCAAAACTAATTATTTACAATTCTGCTGATTTTTACTAGAATAATTTAAATACTACAGGTTGCAATTTCAGAGCATGCTTCTAAGTTATGCTGGCACAGATAACTTTTTTTGAGCAGGCAGGCGAGCATCCAGAAAGAGGTGGAGATATGCTGTGTGGTAGTGTCTCCTTATTCTGAGAAATCCTCATATGTGTGACATCTATTAACATGGTTGAACCTTTGCAGCTAAAATTCTTGAGCCTCTCCAGGTAGACACAGATGTTACTCTTCTCATACCAGAGTTAGAAAAGGCTCACCTTTTGGCCCCAGGAGGGACATACAGAACTGCTTCACGGGTTGTATGCTGAATTTGCACCAGAAAGGGCAGCAGCTGAATGCCACCAGTTAGATCAAGCAGACTTTGAAAATAAGTTGTTCTTCTCTAGTCTCATCCCTTCTATATGAGCATTAGATACCACTACCCTGTAAGCACACTGCAGTTCTCCAAAACACTTCAATCCTTTCAAATACGGAATTATTTTAATCGATCATCATTCCTTCATGCACCTTGCTTAAGGTGCAGGAAGGTACCTAAGGACAGCTGAGAGAACTGTTACAATATAAGTGAAATAATTTGGTTTTCTTCATTTAAAAAAAAATATTACCTCTCTTCTTTCCTGACTGTCTTTTCTCTGTCATTTCTGATTTGCTTGGATATGTAACTTTGCCTGTTCTTGTGCCATTAGAGCCTTTCATTTCTAACAATAAGAATTTTTTATTTGACAAGGAGACTGAAAGGCCCTCCTGAAATTCTTCTGGAGCTCCTGACTCCCTTTCTAGATGAAAGTCTGACGCTTCATTCCCACTACAAACTTTGCCAGCAGACACTAATCTTTTCCTAGACACAATGAAGTTCTTCAAAACTGTCTCAATTTTCTACGATAATTGGGATGCCTTACCCTTAATTTCTTTCATTTATTTTTCTATTGCTGCATCTTCCCCCTTTCTTGGTTCTCCTCATTCCTTGTGATTGCCTGTCCAGCCTTCACTAGTATTCAAGAGCCAGAGTACAACCTGACATGGCAGCCTCTGTCAGCCTCTCAGTCTGATCATCCAAAAGGAGAAGTAACTTTTGCAAAGATCACCAGCTTACTATTATTATTACTCCACGTGGTCACAGGTGACATGGTCATAAAAGCCCTAAAGGTTTCTCCAGCCCAAGGGAGGAGGAGGGGATGCCCAACTGGGCAGCCAAAATACCCACACTTCTTAAAATGTAAAAGGCCTCAACAAGCGACTCAAAAGGATGTTTGATGCCAGCTGTGAAATGACATTATCTGGCATTTACAGAGGCAAGATTTCCTCTTGGAAACAAAAGGCTCCCTTCAATCATGGCAACTGACTCTCAGCTGCTAGGCAAAGCGAGAGCCTTAGCCCTACAAATACGAACAGTGAAAGGAGTCTCGCGACTTCTTACACTGATAAAAAGCACAAGTTTGACAGCAACAAAAATTACAGTCTTCTCTTCCTAACTGGGTCACTGATGGCTCCACTGCATCTCACCACCAGCCTGAGAAGCAGCAGCCAGCGTGGTCATGCTTTTGTCTCCATCAGTCTTTGGTGTCATTCCTGAGACGGACACAGCAGATCCTCCCATGGCAGAGGTGACCCTCACACCCTTTAAGAACTGAGGTGGAAAACACAATCCCTGTCAAACACGGACTTTGACAAGTCTCCAGTGTCACCAGTTTAGGGTGACTGCAGTCCCATGATGACTGGAAATCATTTTCTCTGAAGTACTATCTCCAGTACAGGGGGACAACTGTATCAGTACTGAACCCAAATAAAACTTACTTTGTCCTCACCTTCAAAATTATGACCATATGAAAAATGGCCAATAAAAGCCTTTGCTAATCTGCCCATTATACACAATAACAGCATTTTCCTGATCAAACACAAATCTATCAAAATAACCTGCAAAACTGCATATTTGCACAGAAAAACAATCAGACAGCAGAGCCAAAACAGACTCCATGGGACCTCCACACTCGGCTGGGATTAAACAAAGCTCCTCAGCCAAAATTAACAACCTCTTTGGCAATGAACCTTGTAAAGCCACTGAGTGTGCTACAACAGTATGATGGATTTTCCAGTGTCAACCTACTGGATGGCTGCAGAGTCACAACATTTTTTGAATGAACCCCAACCTAGCTTTTTTGTTAGCAATGCAAATTAGTGACCTCTTTTTTCCAGATGAAAACTATGAGATAATCAGATTGCAATGACTGGTGGAGGAGATCACAGTAATCCAGGAAATCAAGGAACATTTCTTTCTTTCCACTCAGAGATGGGGAAGACTAAGAGCTTCCAACCCACCCTTTAAACCAACTCAAACACCTATAAACTGATAGCAGAACAGAAATAACTTCTTTCCCTCGTGACAGACAACAATCAATTTACTAATTCCAGCCTAAACTGTTTTGCAGTCAAATCTGAATAATGAACTGTATATGAGCTAGAATTATATTAAACAGAACATTTAACAAATATCAGGTGCTACATTCCTACAACTTGAAAGTAAGAAGATGCTGACCTGATGTTATCAGTGCCCTCCCATGCCTGTGAAATGCCAAGAATGTTAAAAAAAAACCCTGACCTATCATGTCTGTACCAATTCACTACTAGTGAGCTGGAAAATCTCCCTGTGCAATTAGCAGCCCTATATGGAACAAGGGCAAAATACAATCTGGATATTTGCACAACCAGTTTTGCCACTGAGAATCTTTCCAAACATTTAAAATAGTTTGCAGAAATATCCACCTGATTACAGCTCGCTGGGAAGGCTTCAGCAAAGCTACAGGAATTTCAACCCAATCTGGATTTCATTGTCAAGATGAAATTCAGGCAAAAGTCACAAGAATCACAGTAAATCAAAGCAGCTGCCTCTGAGCACAGCTCCCTACAGAAGAAAACAAAAAACCCCAAAAGACACACACACATACACACACACAAAACCCCTCAAACAACAAAAAAATATGAAAACCAAATGGAGGGGGGACAGGACTTGATAATTAAAAAAAAAACCCTCAACCCAAATCCCAGAAAAAACTCAAAAAAAGAAAATAGAGTGAAGTTCATAAAAACTTTTGAAATCAAATTCCAGCCTTCCTCAGAAAAGGAAAACTAACTGATGGGTTTTGAAGCACAGCTAAAAAGAGTTAGATAAACAAATGACATTAACTTCAGTGGGACACAAAGTTTCATTTCACCGCCTTTGCAAATCCAGATGAATATACAGATGGACACTGTTCAGAACATCTGGGTATACAAATCAGGGTTGTTCACTAAATTATTACACTTAAAGGTATTTTATTTTTTATACTCCAGAGGGAGGAAATGTTCTTCTACCTCTTCCCTATAAATGCCCTCTCTCCCTTTTGGCTCAATGTCCCAGATATTGCCAAATAAGGGAAGCATAGTTTCCGTCCTTTGTTGGTGGTCCACGTTATCTCCTCTTAACTGATGAGAATACACTGTTTATCTTGCTCTGAAGCTCTGAGACCTTTGTGTAACTCTTCTCCCCAGCACAGATATTTAATCACTGAGCATTTGAGCAGGAAGAAAATGTACTTATTATGGGGTGTTTTTTTTCTGTTGGTTGGATATCTCTAAATTATGTAAACTGATAGAAAAAAGACTCAGTCTTCTGGATTTGACTGCCAGTTGCAGCAGAAACAGCAAATTCTTGAGATAATATGAAGATCCTCTGGGGGAACACGTTGTGCCTTACGTCATTCAGCACTGACTTCCTGATAAATCAGGGAGCAGATAGCTTATCCAACTCCCCCTGCCAAGGAGGTGCTGCTGGCAAAATGAGACAAGGGAGGTACGCAAGCAGATGACAAAAAAAACATCAGTCTATAGGAGTTGGTTGGGATTGTGAAAAAAGCCTCGGGGAAAAACTCCAGTCACTATCAAAGGTGTTTTTAAGTTACCAGTAAGGTCAAAGGAGAGTCCTGGATCCAGATCTCTCCACTCTTTACTAGATATGCCCTACGCTTTCCCATGTGGACTTTGAGCTGTATTTCTAGCAGCCTGGCACACTTACGAAGTTTAAGGAGCTTCAACTAAGGTTTATTTTGTCTGAGCTTTTGTGACAAGACAGAAGAATGTCACCAGAATTGTGGTCACCCATTCTGCCTCTTTATGCCTCAGAGCCTTGGGTGCCCAAGAGACCAACTCTCAGAATAGCTTATAACTGTGCTGGATCACATGTATCCACAGCTACCCTGATGTTTTGTTCACATTTCCAGTTACAAAAAGTCTGGATAAAACCAAGTTTGACTCATTTAAAAGTAGCTGACATTGAAGATGGGAGAATATTGTGCACCTAAATTAAGTGATGCTCCCATTTAGCCGATGAAGAAAATATCTTAACAACTTCTGGTGCCTAAGTTATGAAGCTGGTTCTTTCAAGAGAAGTGCATAAATATAGAGTGTGGCTGCCCCTCTCCCTGCCCCAGCCTGCAGGACTCTGCTACCAAAGTAAAAAACAGACAGAATGAACCAACATGGTGTGAAAGAAGGTAGGACAGCCATGATATTCAGGCTTCCCATAAACTGGTTTTGCTCCTGCAGAATGGATATAGCAGGAGAACACCACCATGCTAGTGACATTCCAACATTCAGGCAAGATTTCACAGGCTGTAAACTCTTGGAAATTATTTTGCACACAGAGGATGTCTAGGAAAGAGTTGGTCAAGATGCACTAAAAGGCATGACCCACAGGCACCTCAAAGCAAAACACTGCTGGGTTTGCAGCTGGGCAAAGCAATGGCTGAGGGAAAGAATACATTAGCACTGGACTTGGAGATGCTTTTCAGCACCACTTGAGATATTTAGCTTTCACCTTTCTCCATCGAAGCCCCATGATGCAAGTCAAGTTTCAAGACAGCAGAGGAAACTGAGGTTTGTTTTTCTCCCTCAACACAGTGTTTTTCTTGGTGGTGCTGGATAAACATTTTAGTAATTCTTTTTGCTGAAGAGAAGTCATAAATTAAGCTTGATCTGAATAAATTCTTATATGCATACAGATTTACATGACCTTGGGAATGGACTTCGACTGAACCCTACATAATGTCAGTATTTTTCTAATATATTAATCAGTCTACATAGAGCTCACTTAAGTGGTAACTTTATGTGACAATTAAATATTCTTTGGTAAAGAATCTACGTGCCCTCATAGCCATTTTGTTTTCTGCCTGGATGAGCAATTTCACAGCCTACTATTTTAGAGAAAATACAAAAGATAAAGAATGTTTAAGAAGCAGGCATATTTCCAAGTAGAAAAAAAAAAAATCCACAAGCTCAGTCATGATGTGACAGATAAGGTCAAGACACGAGAATATCACACTGGAAATTCCCTGGTGTCACAAATTAACTGCGGTTTCTCAAGTTCAGACTCGTGCCTTAATTAATGCATCCTATTTCCTTTCACTTATTAAAACTTTTTTTTTTTTAAAAAGAGCATGCACACACACAAGATATATTTCTAATCAGATACAAAGCTAAACAACTAAGCCGAGTAGTATTATTTCCTAAAACTACTAAAAATGCAGTAGCAATAGTAATACTATTAAGATTTCATACATGATGCTGATCTATACTCACAAGATTCAACACATCTCTGTTTCCATTAAATATTATTTACATTACTTGGTATAATGCTAAAATTCACATAGCCTGAGAGATGTATTTTAGCATTCAGAGTGTTTTTTTCCACGTTCCTAATAAAATCAGTGTGACAGTTTTGATGGGTTGTCTTCAGGAGACAATCAAGTTAAATAGAAGCAAATACATTCCTTGAGAAACCAGGGAAGCTGCACCTGCACAGGAGTATTTTGTATGTCAGCAGAACCATTTACGATAAATTTTGTTCACAGAACATTTCTAAATCAGTATAACACAGGTGTTTATTAATATGTACCAAATCATCAGTACCTGGCTAAAAGAACGCGTGAAGTTTTTGTTTCTCAGCTTCTCTGCACACATGGACCAGAAGTGATGAAATTAGTCTTTTAAACTTTCAAATCTATAGGATAAAATGTACATACATACATAATATATGACCCAATAAGCTTTCAAAGCAGATTCAGGACCAAAATAGAGAAGAATTGACAGGATCTAGAGTGAGTAAGTAGAGGAACTTCACCTGATTCCTGTCTGCATTGAATCACAGCTCCCTCAATTTTCCTTTAATTCACACACTCTGGATTAAAAACAACCAAAACAACCAAACAACAACAACAAAAAAAAAACCAAACAAACAAAACCCCCACCAAGACCCAAAACCAACAAAAAAACCTCAAAACCCCAACAAACCAACAAAACAACTTGATTCAATTGAAAAAGGAAATAGCCCCCCCCTCCCCCCCCCCTTTTCCTAAATATATTTAAATGTCATAAAAAAAGAGAGAGAGGGAGATAGCAGGATAAGGTTGTATCAAGAAAGTGTCAGCTCTATTTTTTCATACACTGTCACCCACTCTGTGTCATGTACCAGCAGCTTGCAGAGCAAAACCCTGCAGAGCAAAACCCCACACAGCTCAGGGATACTTGCTGGTACCAGTTCTTGGCAGCATCAGCCCAGGCTAGCCATACCAGTCAGATTTACTTCTTCATTTCAGAACTGCTGGTTTGCAGAGTTCAGTGCATTTAAAACACTGTTAAATTAAAAGCACCATAGTTAGAATGTCCTGTGCTATGCCAATTTTCCATGTGTTCTTGAACCATTCACCTCAAAGAAGTGAGCACACAGAGCTAGCCACATCATCTGAGAAACATCTATCCGCAATGCAGACAGGAATACAAAGCAATGGTTTTCACTTCTGGGAGTACCTGAAGGCTGCTTCAGTGCACAAGATCAGAAAAGCAACATCTTTTGAGTTTTTAAGCTGGTTATATACATGTGACAACGGTACTACAGAAGTTTATGATCTATGTATAGTCGACAGCAACTCTTCAAACTATTAAATCATTCTAATCCCTTTTTCTCCCTTCTCCATATGTAAAGAATGCCAATGCCACATGGAAGGAACCAGCTGCTCAGAGAAGCAAAGCAGACACTAAGTCAACTTTCCTTGCTTTGCAGATCAGAAAAGCAAGTCTGCTTTTCAAAACAAGAGTTAGACAAGTGCGCAGACAATAGGTCTACAAAGGACACAGCATGACTAAACCCTCTGTCGTGCCCAGCAGCTCTGGAGCAGGGAGCGGGGCTGGGCTTGCAGGCTGTCCCCTAGCAGCATCTCCATCACCTGCTGAAAAGAGACCACTGAGCTAGACAGGCCTCTGCTCTGACCCAGTAGGGACAAATCTTCTCAAATCACCATGAAAAAAACCCATTCTTTATGGAACATTTACATAAAGTTATATGCAACCCCCTCCACCCCAGCACTGCCTCCCTGCCCAGACTAGGTCTGTTTATTCAGTTCCCAGCACCCACCCAGCTCCTGGACAGGATGCACATAACAATCCATCTGCTGCTTTCTACTTTTACCCATTTCAAGTGTTTTAGTTTTGGCTATCTTAGGTTCTTCAAACTTCAATGAGAATTAGAAAAAAAAAAAAGAAAGATTTTATCTCATTTGAAGGAAAAAAGATGTTTTATTAGCAAAAGTATTGTAAGAATGCTCAAAACTGCTTATGTTCCCACAGTACTTGCAGCCACACACAAAACATCTCAAACTACCAGATCACTACATGACCAAGAAGTGAACCACTGAGTGCATAAGAAGGAAGTGACTCAGACTGAAATTCATAAAGGACAGCATGAATGGGACAGGATTTCCTCTTACAGCTCTTTATACATGGCAAGGCTCCTTCATTAAAATAAAACAAAAATCAACCTGGCTCCCTCATCTCCCATTCAGTTTTTAAAACAGCTCTGCAGAAGAGCTACTGTATGGGATTTTAAATCAGAATCCCTACATCACACTTCCAAGTTTCCAGCCTGTACAAGAAGCCACCCATCCTATCACTTAGAATAGTTGCTAACTTTTCAGACAATTATAAGCCATCACTTTTCCTTTTTTTTTGCCTTAAAATATATATTTCCAGCATCCAACATAACTAAAAATCTTTATTTACAAGAGCACCTCCCAGTATAAAGACACAATTCTGGCCATGAAAAAGGGTAGAGGAATTGCACTTATATTCCCACAATGAAATTGCAATTTCCCAACAAAAAGAGGTTGTGATGCTATGTTATAGGGCTAGCATAATAGAACCACCAACGCATTTTTACCATTACGCTGTACATAGCACAGAGTGGCATAGAGGAGTATGTGCTGGATACACAACTAAAGAGGTGATGGAACCAAGAGTACTCTAGAGTCCTTTATTTTAGTACTGCGGATGATGTTACCACCCCATTTATTCCATCAGTGCTGAATCAGCTTTTCAAGAAACCCCTGGTTCTTTTAATATTGGAAGGAGACAGTAAATTATTGACATATGGCAGAATTTTCCTTGACTACTTACTGAAATGTTATGAAGATAATACATGCAGTGAGTGTATGTTTTGATGGAAATGTACATTGTTAACTTAAATATCTCATGCCCTTTGATTTACACCAAACCTTTTCAGGGAAAAAAAGTGTAGCTGTCCTTGCATTGTACACAGGACATTTTCTTCAATATTAATGTTACAGTACTCTATAAAAACGGTGCTCAGTAAGGAGCAACACGCCCCTCAAGGAAATTACTACCAAGAAACAAGAAGCAGGACAACCATTTGCTTGAATACAGGGGTAGCAGATCCAAGGAAAGAAATGCCTATATTCCGCCTCCCCATCACACTGTGCAGATCATGTTCCTCCACCGATTAAAACAGACATTCAAATTGCCTTTCAAAGCGTTGGCTCAGGAGTGGCTGGGACTGCCGGTGCATACCCAGTACTGGGCGAGATGCCATCTGCCAGTGGCAAGCTCCTACCCATGCTCCCAGCACCAAGGCAGCTTCCAATGCTTTGCTTCCGAAAAGCCCAGTCCAAAACTCAGGCTGTGCAAGTGCCTGCCCCGGCTGTGTACAGGGCTCCCAAAGCCCGCTCCCTGGCAGGCAGCGCAGCAGCAAGACCGTTTCGGTGACAGCAGCTTGTCAGGAGCTGGCACACTGGATTGCTCTGACATCCAACCACCTGAAGTAAGCATGCCAGCTACTATTACACACACACACAAACCCCAACCAAATATGAAATGATATACTAGAAAACACATCACAATCCCAACTAAGAAATGCATGCAAATAAACCCTCTAGTTCTGCTTCACTTTGTTTTACTCTAAATCACATTTCCTACTTGCATCTTACAAGTTTTCTAAATACTCTTATTCCTTATGTATTTTATATATATATAAATAATAGTTTTTCCAGGCTATTCAGCAATTTTGGAAGCAGCCACATAGCACTGTAAATTTTTTAACTATTAGCAGGTTTGAACTGATACACACCCACGGAATGTGTAAGTTTAAATGCATTTCCTGCTTGTTGTTTCTGACACATTCCTTTTCTTGGCTATTCCAAACACACTGTCATCTTAGCAACATGAGTAAAAATCATCAACTGTTCCCAGACTGCTTTTAACTCTCACCCCAATTTACCTGCATGGCCATGATATCAGGCATCAATCAATAAAACCCCAAATAATTCAAGAAGAAACAGAGAAGGTAAAATGTCCTGCGTCTAATTAGGAGCTAATAAATATCAAGTGGGAACTTATTTTAGGGCATTGTTTGGAGAGATTCCTTACAAAAGCTCTGTGACAACCTTTCTGCAGAAATATGCGTATAGGTATACATGTATAAGAATAGGCTTTGATGTGAAAAGCCTCAAATTTGAGCCCACAGTATTTTTCATTTCTTTTAATATGAAGAAAATTCTCCTATTCCTGCTTTGGCCATGTATCCTCTGTAGAGCAGTCTGACAGTGGGATGAGCTGCCATCTTCGGGCGCAGATGCAGAACCTATTTTTAAAACACGAGTGAGCTGGATTTATCAAGAGGGTGGGACAACTGATGCTTATTTCCACCTTCTCCTCTTATGAACTTTTTCCACAGTCTGGGGGAAGACTCTTGTCACTTGCTGTTCCAGTTTTAAGGCATTCTCTGGCTGACAGACTGGATGCACCATTGCCCTAACTTCACCAAGTCATTTTAAGAGCGCTCATGCTCGTTAGCTGGAGCACAGAAGACTACACCAAGAGAAAAAGATTAGACAAACACAAGGGTTTCAAGAAACCCTCAAACTAATGCTTTCAAATTAAATCTGATCATACATGCTGACTCGGTACCTACTGAAGCTACATTGAGCGGTTCAGCTCTTAAGCCGATGCTATACTTTATTCCAGGTCTTCCATGAAGGTGCTCCCAAGCACCTCATGTATCCCACCATGAACTAGAGAAAATAAAAATAGCTAAACATAAATAAGAATATTAAAGGTCATATAAGCTGACTGACACGACATAATCAGGAAGTCTAATGCAGTGATTCATTTTCTTGAATGAAAGCATTCCTAAATACAGCTCCTTGCCAATTCTAAAGACCCCAAAGCACGGCTGCAAGTTCTCATTCCTTACCATGCCAGCAGCATTTTTTCCCCCCTTCAGCTATCAATTAAGCTACTTTTCATGAGTATTTATCTCAGGTCTCACAAGTAAAAGTACACACCAAATAAATACACACAATATATAGGTAACAGAAAGCCTATGTTTTATGTTGTATACATAAATTTACGCAAATGGTTTCAAAGTGTGCCACATTATGGAGTCCCTCGGGGTCGGTGCTGGGACCAGTGCTGTTTAATATTTTCATCAACGACCTGGATGAGGGAACTGAATGTACCCTCAGCAAGTTCGCTGATGATACTAAACTGGGAGGAGTGGCTGACACACCAGAGGGCTGTGTTGCCATTCAGCGAGACCTTGACAGGCTGGAGAGCTGGGCGGAGAGGAACTTGATGAAATTCAACAAGGGCAAGTGTAGAGTCTTGCATCTGGGGAAGAACAACCCCATGTGCCAGTACAGGTTGGGGGCTGACCTGCTGGACAGTAATGAAGGGGAAAGGGACCCTGGGGTCCTGGTGGATAGGACGATGACCATGAGCCAGCAATGTGCCCTTGTGGCCAAGAAGGCCAATGGCATCCTAGGGTGCATTACAAAGGGTGTTGTTAGTAGGTCAAGAGAGGTTCTCCTCCCCCTCTACTCTGTCTTGGTGAGGCCTCATCTGGAATACTGTGTCCAGTTCTGGGCCCCTCAGTTCAAGAAGGACAGGGAATTGCTTGAAAGAGTCCAGTGCAGAGCCACAAAGATGATTAAGGGAATGGAACATCTCCCTTAAGAGGAAAGGCTGAGGGAGCTGGGACTCTTTAGCTTGGAGAAGAGGAGACTGAGGGGTGACCTCATCAATGTTTACAGATATGTAAAGGGTGAGTGTCAGGATGATGGAGCTAGGTTTTTTTCAGCGATGTCCAGTGATAGGACAAGGGGCAAGGGGTGTAAACTGGAGCATAGGAGGTTCCATGTGAACATCAGGAAAAATTTCTTTACTGTGAGAGTGACAGAGCACTGGAACAGGTTGCCCAGGGGGGTTGTGGAGTCTCCTACGTTGGAGATATTCAAGGCCCACCTGGACAAGTTCCTGTGTGATGTACTCTAGGTTATCCTGCTCTTGCAGGGGGGTTGGACTAGATGATCTTTTGAGGTCCCTTCCAACCCTTAGGATTCTGTGATTCTGTGATTCTAAATAACCTAGATGTGCTGGGCCTAAGCTTGCTTGTTACATAAAAGTTTGTTCAGCAAGCAGCAGCTTTAGCAGTCAGCAAAGAGACAGGCAGAGAAGAGAAAGGCCGAGAAGTATTAACATATTATAACAAGTTACTGAGCTAAATATAGGTAGAACTGGCTATGTACAGAATGGGTCATGATAAATGAAATTTAATTAGATGAATAACTTAATGTTTTACTATAAAGTTTCAAATTTTTAAATGGCATGCCTCTGAAAATGCTGAAGGACATTATTTCAAAAGTAGACAGACTTATTTGACTACTAATTCCAGTGGCTAAGATTAACCAATTTTTTGTCAAAATTCTTCTGTTTCAACTAACCATATTTACACTGAACTTTCACATAAACAATCTTGCTTTTTTCAGCAAGTATCTCTAAGGTTTCTAATAAGTTTACTACATTTACCCAGGAGATGCAAAGTAGCAATATCTAGTAGTCAGGTTTTGGTTACAGCTCAACTGCCTGTAAAGATTTTTGTGAAGAGCCAAGAACACTGGTATGAAATGTAAAATAAAACCGAGAACTTGGCCATAAAAGGCACTTCTGTCCAACAGATAAAAAGAGAATGATGCTGCATCTAGCAGAGAGTAGTCAAGAAAGATGGGGAGGCAACAAGTTCATCTTACAAAACAAATATAGTATAGCAAGCTCAACGTTTATAGTTAAGTTCACACTGTATTAACACTGTCTTTATGTGTGGGTGGCAGTGTTTTTTGGCTTAGTTACTAAATCCGAATACAGGCAGTCATAAGCCGGAAAGGTGCAATAAAAAGGAATTAAAAATAAATAAAACTGTCTTTACCATGTGGGTCTTGTTCATTTGACTTTGGGCTGCTTCTTGCTCTGCGTTCCGGCTTCTTTACTACTGGAGCCCCCCCGCCGCCACCTCCACTGCTTGCTCCATTGTGACTCTTTGCATAACCATTATATACAGTTGGGCAGCTGCCTATATGGCTTTTGTAGATGGATGAAGGAGGACTATTCAGACGGTTTTGGCGATCAATCTGCCTGTCTTTGAGTTTTTTGTGCTGTGGTTTGCTGTACTGATCTTCCCTGGTAATATAGCTGGACATCCCATATAGTGGTATGATTTCTGGAACAGAAGAATTCACCCACATTAACTCAGAATGACAAAATCACTGATTTTTTTTTTTTTTTTTCAGAAACTCGAATTCCTGACCATCTCTAAATTAAATGACTCCAGATTTTCCTGTTGTCAGATTTTACAGCAAACCAATTTTTTTTCTTAAGAAAACTTCTCTGAAGGATTGACAATTTTTTAAGCATGCTCCTTTGCTGGTAGGATATCATAACTCTTTGGATGTGTAAAATACAGCAATTAGGGTGATAGTTTTTCCTATTTTTAGTCTTAGTGTTTCAAAGGACACAGATTTCAAGCAAAGATCCAGGGAGACTGCTATTTAGGAAAAAGCCTTCAGAAGCTCACAGCAATTTAGCCGTTTGTTCCCCAGCACCTGACTGGACAGAATAAGCTGAGATGCCCTGGTTTCAAGCTCCCACCAGTGATTACATGCAATTTAATTTCCCAGTATAAATAGACTTCACAATCATGTCAATTGTGCCTGCCTAAGGAGAGAAGCGCAGGATGATGTAGAAGCTTTGGGTAAGTAAAACTGTATAACAAAAGCTTGAGAAACTTTATAAATATAATACGTACGCTTCAGATACACTTAAACACAAGCCCCACCTCCCTCTTAGAAGAATGACTATCTTTAATGTAAAGCAGGTCAGATTTCAGGACTCAGACCATTTTCTGCTTTTCTCCATAGTTCACTCCACTTTGAGTCTGGAGCTCGAACAAATTAATGACCAAAACAACAGTTTTTCCTTTGTTAGAAAAACAACAATTAATACTTGATACAGACTTCATGTATTTTCTTTTTCCTACATCCACTCAGAAGTTATTGTACAAACTTCTGAAGCAAACATCCTATCCAGCCACCTGAAGTCTTGTTTGTAGGCTGAGATTGCCATGTATACTGTAAGTTTCCAAGTTGTTTCAACTAGCCATATTTTCTTTGCTATTTCAGTGAGTCTTGGCCATTGTCTTTCCTTATCTAGCTACATGATTCTATCTGTATTCTTACAGCAACCAGCATGCTGCAAATAAATTCAATCTTTATTTAAAGCATAAGCCATTGTACAGCAACTGCGAAATGGTGGGTTAATACTCATTGGTACAATATTCACCACTTCAGCTGTTTCAGTGTCACATGTATAGGTCATTCTAGGAAAGCAACCCAGGATTTTTGTTCTATTTTTAAGTTGAATTGCTTTCTTGGTATCTCAAGGCTACAGAAATATTCAACATTTACTTAACTAGAAGCTCTGTGTTCACTTTGCACACTGAAACTTTTGCATGCAAGACTTTGTAAAGCAATCTAATAGACTGTCCTGTTCCCTTTCAAAGGGAAAAGTCCCTTCCCTATGTATCTAGTTGGCTACACAGTCCTACTGTTTTCCTGAGCTACCCACTTCCCACTCACCCAGTATAATGAAGTTAAATGTCAGCTGTAAGGGTTCATTCCTCATTAGGTCTGTGGCCAACAGAAACTTCAAGAGGTAGCATCAACAGATACTTCCTCCTCTTTCTGCCTTTTCCTTTTCGCTCCAGCAAAAACTTATTTCTGGTGATACGGCATAAATATATTCTTTAGAAAGGTTCTTAAGTCCAGGCAGGTTGGCAGCAATGTAAATCCATGAATCCTGAACTGATTTTCATGTTAAACATCTCACATGACTTTGCAGATTCCTTTTTTTTGTTAACGCAGTCTTCCAGATTACACAAAGACTTCTCTCCAGGGTGGCAGAGACACAACAGTGCATAGTTCAGACAGAAATATGCCTTTTTCACTCCTTTTCTTGCAATTATTTACTCATGGCCTGATTAGGAGTGCCATGCTACCCTCTGGTATTGGACAGTGCTTTTCGGTGACTTACTGCACAGCCTCAATGAGAATAACAAACACAAAATGCCTGTTGTTTCTTGGAAAACCGGGGGGGGGGCAGAAAACACATTACAGCCAACAGGAAGTGGTATCAGGGTTTTCCCACTGGAAATTACCATGGCAAGCCATGCTTGGATTCAGCCCTCTCTATCCATCCTCATTCCCAAGCCAGGACTAACACATTTAATCTCTGGGTTTTCTGTACAGTGTTGCATCGTGACGCAGCAAGAGCAACTGCCATGACTCATGCCCCTAGTTTGGAGATGGGATGAGACATTTTTTTCCACACTTTATTTACAAATTAAGCTAAAATTGGTGGGATTTTGTTTTCTGCAACTTAAATGTCGCAACATAGAACTGCCCTGTGTTGCTGCACTCTGGAGGGCTACACCCCCCTGTTCTGGAGAGAAAGCCAAGTTTTCCAATTTCTGCTCTTGGTTTCATTAGCCCTTAAAACTTGCTAAACGCAGGTCTGAAATGCCAGTACCTTCCTTCCAGCTCACCTTGTTCTCCATATATTGTTGGGGGAAGATGATGCTGTGGGAAAAACTGTGGTGGCATGTCCCCAGGTCCAGTGACAGGAGGATAAAATGCTGTATGAGAGTTGTGAACAAAATGGGGATGGTGTGTCAGATATGGAGGTAAGTGATGGGTTGGAGAGATGGCTGAAGGATAGCTAGGAGGGTAACACTCCGGAGACTGAGGGGTTACCACCACCCTCCGAACACCAGTGTTGTCTTCTATCACCTGGAAGGGAAGGCAGGGAAATGAGCATGTTATACAGCATCTGAACCAAACATATTTTTAACACAAGCAGTATTTACTGTTTCTTCTCCCACTAGAAAACGGTTGGTCCTTAGGTTTATTAATAAACACATTTCTAAAATTAATATCAGCAGAAGTAATCATAGTGGTGATGTGGCTTTTCTTGGAGACTCGGACAACCACACTAATCACCAGGAGACTTACTGCTGCTAGTGATAACTATGTGGGTAAGAAACAAAATAGATAACCTGTATTTAGGGAATAAGACAATTGAAAAAGGAACACAAAGCACCAAAATAAGAGTACTCATTGGGACCAACCTTACATTCTGCCCATAAAATTCCTACCACCAATTTTGACAGAACTGTGCGTATGGAATTAGTAACACTTGGAAATCAGCTGGCACTGCTCTTGTGGATAAGTTGTGTGTGTGCAGAGACAGGCACTCTGCAAGAAGCTGTTGTGTTGACACACATTTTCAAAATAATTGCTCTGTTCACAACAGGTATCTGTTCAAGACAAATCAGAGGGCAGAAAGTTTTTCTGCTACAGAGCTAGTCTATACGTCCCTGCAAATCAGCTCTGGAATATGCATAACTTGGCCCCAAATGCCACAGTCAAAGCATGTAAAAACAGATGTAGGAAGGTGGAAATGTGCTTAAACTGAAAAATGTTTTTCAGCTTATAATTTTTCCAGAGCTATATTTCTGGAGAACAGTCAATCAGCCAAATTTCAGTCCAGGCTTAGGAGCCAAGCCTTTCTTGAAGCTTAGTCAAAAAACTTCTGCCATTTCTGGAACTTAAAAATACAACTGTGTAAGAACTATTACTATCTTCGATTCTGTGCATTAACGCGCATAAAGTAGAAAAGCATGAAGGAAACGTAAGTTAGTTTTGTACAACAAAAAGGCTGTTAAAAATCTGGGTTTTTTTTTCCTACACTGACTGATGACACACAGATGGTATAATATACGTGATGAATGTGTTGTATGAGGTAAGTGAATGTGCATCAAGGGCATGTGCAATAAGATGCTGCCACTCTCCACTGTTTACCAGCAACCTGAGCTGTAGTTATTTACTCCACCCCATAGGAGCATCAGCAGAAGAGACCCTTCTACAGAACCCCATCCTCCAGTGATGCTTGTCACACTAGTATCTTAGCCTAAAGCACAAATTAAAGTTTGCTAATGCTGATATACCTTGAAGTAAAGGATTGGCATGGGCACATAATTGTTTCTGCTGACCTTGGTGAAAGAGATGAGCCCTGTCTAAGTGTCAATGCCCACAGCCACAAGCACTGCTGCCTCAAGCATCAGCTAAGCAAGTTAGCATAGGGTAAAATTTAACTACTATTAGCTGACCCAATTCTTTCCCTAGTCTGTGTGTGTCCTTAGGTTATATGAATTTACGTCTGTTAGCTATGGGCTGCAACCATGGACACAACTTCTGTGGATTGGCTGGCCTCCTACAGAAGAAAATTTTCTATAGAAAGTCAATTCATTCTTTTGTAACTGATATTTTACATTAAAAAAAAAGAAAAAAAAAATGCATTGCTTCCTACGCTGCATAACCAGGATAGGAATTGTTTAGCACACTTGATCCTAACCTGTAAATTTACAACTTCAGCTAGCAATTTGTCATCTGCTAGCTTTACATTTTGAAGACAGAGTCCTCAAAGACAGCTGAAACTCAGAGATGTAGACTCTCACATCATTTTAACTGCTGCACTTTCTGGCCTCCCATCTCTGTTACTGGTTTTCAACTGGTTCAGCCTCCACAGCATCTTTATCCTGGTACCAGGTCTCAAACTTGCACTCTGAAACCCGGAGAAGAGAAAAATCCTTTTCCATTCAGCAAATATTTGAAAACCAGAACTACTTATTTAGGATGGTGCACAGAAGTGCTCAACTTAACTCTCTGAGGCTTGGATCATGCTCTCATTTGAGAAAGCAAGTTCCTACACCCTGATGTGAAAAGTTTTCATTACGACTTTAACTAGTCCAAGCCTCAAAGAAAACTTCAGCCTTGCAGGAGGGTACAAGCTCTTATTTGTGCATATAGACCAGACTACATGTGTATTTTGATCTCTAAAGAAAGATGAATACGTTAAGGAACAGATTTAGACAGAAAGCTTGCACTGTAGCACCACATAACGTAAACCGTATTTAAAATTAAAGATTCCTCTTCCTGACCTATCTTCTAAAAAGCAGGGAGGAAAGCTTGAAGTCCCGTCAAAGACCCTTCTGATGAAACCATCCTGCTAGATGAGACTAAAATATCAGCAGTAGTGAGAGAAAAGATGCAGATGAGGGGATAGAATAGAGTATTTCAATTAGAAGGGACCTACAATGATAATCTATTCCAACTCAAAGTATTTACGAGCCTTCCACATGACTTTGGGCAAAAAGCTAAGAGACCAGTATCTTTTATTTGTTTCCTCCCAGGCCACAAATGCTGACAGCATTCCTGCTACTTCATGTGCCCATGTTCCAAATGAAGACAAAAACACAGGAGACCCTAAGACTTCATTTCCTTATTCTACAGGGCATTTTCCTCCTGAACTTACAATCACATATAATCTTTAAATACGGTATTCAGTCCTTAACAGTCCATTAAATTGGCAATGCAATGTATCATTTATTATATGCATTAGATAACTACAAAACCATCATGGGTTAAGTCTGTAGATATCTCTTGATTTATAGAACTTGCAATGGGTAGATTGTAGCAGTGCCATTCTGGGAGGTGACACTCTTTCAATTCATCAAAGATAGAGCAATTAGTTTTGATCCATTAATGCAAATAAAGTAAATTTGCAGAGAGGAAAAACTTTTCTATTTAAAGAAGAAATCTGCAGTTCTTTGTATCTGCTTAAAGCCGTTTGTCATGAAGATCATAAATTAATCAGGAAACACATTGTCTTCTAAACTGCCTCTACTTCAGTGCCAAGCAGCAATGAAACCCCAATCCCTGTTGAGGCCTCCGGATGCAATTAGAATATTAAAAGTGATTGGTATTGCTGTTTTTAGCAGTTTATATTTACAGAAAAGAAAGATCTCCCGTCCTCTGGCACCTAGAGCTAAACTTTATTTTGTATACAGTTACTAGGTAAATTGTCTGTTGCTGTTATTTTTTGTGCTTGCAGGTGTGACTGGCATGCTGCCTCAATAAGAGTATTCTTATAGCATAGTTCAGTGTATTTTTTTCTGTATTTTAGGGAGCTTAATTGCTGAGTGAGGTAGATAAATGATCTTTCAGGAGAATCTGAGTAAACATTACTCATACACAATAAAATTGCCTCCCCCGTCAGTTGCCATATTTTGAGAATACCATTTTAAATGTTATTTGCTTTACATTAAGGGTATCGCTGCAGCAATCAAAACTCAGTGTAACTAGAGATAATTCCCATATTCAAGGTACATTACTACCCCACATTTTCACATTTTTCTCCACTGAAATTTAGTACTACACAGGCATATTAATTTTGCACAGGTAAACTGTACCTATATTTTGTAAGTTTCCAGTTAAAGGAATACAGTCACTGTCATTCCATAACATGCACATTTACTGAATGGGTGTAATATGGTATTATACAATTAACTTCCCACTTCAAAATAAAAAAATTAAAAAGTTCTTATTTCATTTAGTTTACCAGATTCTGCAAGGACACCTGGTGCACGGCCACTGGTTGGCGAAAACCAGTACATAAACTAGTTTGAAAGTTCATTCATAAACCAATCTGTACCAGAAACAATACAGAATGAGCTCACCCTCAAGGAACTTGGATGTCAACATTTTATTTATTCACTTAATTTCTTAAGGATGCCAATTCAAACACACCAGCCCTGGGAAGTCTGCATCATTATCTTTGCCATCCATCACATACAAGCACCAATATTAAATCTGTACCTTGAACCTGGAAATTAAACAGCTGAACATCTATAATGCTGGCAAGAATGTTGGGTATTTCAAATTTAGAATGATACAGATCTTCAAGACCAATCCTCACTTTATGGTTTGCTTGAGATGAGCACAATCTTCCTTGTATTCAGAGTATTAGGATGACCACCATGTTAAAAGAATGACTTGATTGATCACAGTCTACAAAACACACAGAGAGCAGTAAGCCATACAAAACCAGTTTGTGGCTAAAAGCATACGCTAGACAGTTTGGAAGAAAAACACCTCTCTTGGATACATCCTCTACCCAAAGACCAAAATCCTGAGTCCTGAGGATATGATGCATTTTCTACCACTTTAAATACCTTCCTCTTTTTAGAAGTTATACTTTGGTTCTGTCAAATCCTATGCGCTTCACACAGGAATACTGAACTGCAGGACCATGGCTTGAGTTGTATAGTTCAATTGTATGACCCCAACTTTACTTCCTGACAAAAGTTGCCTAATCAGCACTATATGTACTTCATGCTCCAAGCAGTAAATTAGTCTTTTAGCCTTAAAATACCTGTAACAAAGATCACATATTAACAACTCTGTAAATAAAATCAAAAGTGGAGATCCATGCCAGATGTTCATGTCCAACTACACGAGTTATTCCTCAAACTCCAGTGGAATGGCTCCAGATTTGAGAGAGCAGTCCTCAGCCAATAGCCCTAAGCAAACAAGTTCATCACTGTGCTTTTTGACATTTCCATTTTTCTAGTTCTAGTCATTAGAACACCCCAAATACTCCTTCCCTTTTCCCAAACATATACTGAGAAAAGCAGAAACAACCCATGAGGATGTCCTCAAATATAATAGCTTAGCATCCAAATCATGACCTTTAATCTTCAAATTATGCCAACACCAGGGAGCTAGAGTGCTCTGGAAGCCAGAAGGAGGCATCGGGCCACAGATCCCGATGGCAAGAAGCCTCTAGTGGACATCTCAGCAAAGGGTGAGCTCACAGTCTGCCCCATAGGACTCACTTAGCAGGGAAGCAGCTCTGTTCACAGCTCGGAACTGGAATGGGCATTAACAGGTTGTGTCTGGCTCCTGACAAGTCATAGGAGCTGCTCCTTCAACATTCAACATTTTGTTTGAATTGCTGACATCATACGCATTAAATACAGCCATTCCACCTTCCACAACTTCTACAGTAGTAGTATTGTTCACCAAGAGCATGGCAAGGAACTTTTTCTCTCTTTTACATTTAAGTAACTATTAGCCAACAAAGAATTGCAGAGACATGATCTCTGATCTGGTAGCTCATATCTGCCAGAGGTACAAAGAGGTTTGTCTGCTGAAAAGGAAATGTATAGTAACTGGTTGTATCGAACTGGCCTTTGAAAGCAAAACTATAGCATGAAAGATCTGAACTGATAGTGTGTATTTGTCTTTTATTATTTCCCTGGATTTTTTCCCACCCCGGCTAAGCCTCATTGGGAACATCTTAACGTCAACAAACCCAGCTTCTAGTCACAACTACTAATATGGTCCTTGAAATCTTGCAAAAGGGTTTAACTATTTTTCTGCTGCTTCCCATGGGGCTGATCTTGCAGGGCAGGCAACCTCCTGCCATTTTTTTGCTGATCACTTTCACAATACCAAAGAGGTAATGAAGCACTATATTAATCCAGGGTTGCATTCACCACATAAACTACTGTGATATTTGAGGCTAATACTTGCAGCTCCAACAGGCTTGGTAAAACAAAATGGAAAAAAAGATATCTTGCCTCTATTTCTCTGTAGGGCCACCTGCTGTCTGCCTGACTCTTAGATGTATACTTCAGAGACAAATCAAACACAAAAATCAAATGTATTTTGACTGCACTGATTTGCTTTATGGCCTTTCCTTTGCAATTCGGAATTTAAGTTGTTTTCATTGTTTATCATAGAGATTTTAACTTTTGAGGTAGTAGACGAGAGCAAGAACAAAAAAAGGCAGAAACAATTACTACAATAAGAACTAATTTGATTACTCACACTTTCAAATGCCATTTAATACAAAGTTGTCTGAAAGGCAAGAGGCTCACTTGCCAGACATCATAACACATATTCTGCTGCCTAAAAACACTGCATACAGTGCTTTTCCCCTAAAACTTTACAACATATGAAAGTTATAAATTGACTACGTTACAACATATTCCAGCTTGTCAGAAAAATTTTTTCAGAAGAGGGTTTTTGGTTGGGGATTTTTTGGTTAAGAAACTACTTAAGGGCTTTAGTGGAATTATAATGGTACCGCACCAAAAGCATTAAAGAGGAACTGGGTTCAGACAGAGATACAACTGGAAGACTTTCATCACTCTGGTTTGTAAAGCATTTCCATTACACCCCAAGCACTCATCTCAATAGAGGGGCTGAGAAGTATAAACATTTTAATAATAAAAAGGTGTTAAATTTATTTCAAAGGAAGCATAAATCTTTAAAAACATTTCTTTGCATGACAAGGGTCAGCTTATTGAATTAGGCAAGCCCATGAGGAGTATTAAACACTACGTATTCAGCAGAACTACAAATGTGGCCTCAAAGCATACCCCAACCACTCAACCTGGGACGCTCGAGGAGCAGGAGGAAGCTAGACCACCAGCTAACCTGCTCTCTTTCCTAGGGTGGCTCGCAGTGTCCCCTGTATTTGTTTTCACTCTGTTCAGAGGTTAAAATACCACAGAGCAATTGCAGTGTTTTGTGGGATTTAAGTATGACGCCATCCACAATTTTTCAGAATTACACAAGCTCACGTTTCCTGGGAAGGGGAAGGGATTCTAGGACATCATCTATTTTCTATTTAACAAGATGCCAAAATATATGTATCAAAGGTTCTTACACTATTCAGCAAGGATATTTTAAATACTTTGTATACTTTAAATGAAGTTTTCAGTCCAGTCCAGATCTCAAAGAAAGTAATGAAGGTACTGGATTTATTGTATCGTTGACAGCTATACTGCCTTACATCAACCATTATTTTTTTTTTATTCCTTCAGAAAGAGTCTATGATTTGCAGAAGATGGAAGGAAGGGCACATAGAAAAGCAGTAGCTGTTCAAGAGTTCCAAAACAGATTAGTGAAAAGATTTTTCCATAACTTGATAATTAAATCACATTTATTCTTGAAAACAAAGCAAACCCTCCCAGTTCTGGATATGCTGCAGGATTTCTGGTGGGAAGATACTGAGGATCAACAGCATATTTTACAGCTACAGTGGTTCCTCTGATTTCCACCATCCCCTATCCCTTCCAGCTGTCACACTAGAACTTAAAGTATGACCAACAAAGGGAAAGAAGTTGCATATATATATAGGCTCAATCTACATGCATACCGTTTGCTAGTGTTATAAATAAAACTGGTATACATACCAGAGTGTGAAGGTGCACATGTATGCTCAGTTGTGCAAATGTATGTGTACACCTGGGTCGGAGCAATCCCAGGCACAGCTACAGGTTGGGCAGAGAAGAGATTCAGAGCAGCCCTGCGGAGAAGGACTTGGGGGTGTTGGTTGATGAGAAATTGAACATGAGCCGGCAGTGTGTGCTCACAGCCCAGAAAGCCAACCGTATCCTGGGCTGCATCAAAAGGAGAGTGACCAGCAGGTCAAAGGAGGTGATCCTGCCCCTCTACTCTGCTCTTGTGAGACCTCACCTGGAGTATTGTGTGCAGTTCTGGTGTCCTCAACATAAAAAGGGCATGGAATTGTTGGAACAAGTCCAGAGAAGGGCCACGAGGATGATCAGGGGACTGGAGCACCTCCTGTATGAAGACAGGCTGAGGAAGTTGGGGCTGTTCAGCCTGGAGAAGAGAAGACTGCGTGGAGACCTCATAGCAGCCTTCCAGTATCTGAAGGGGGCCTACAGGGATGCTGGAGAGGGACTCTTCATTAGAGACTGTAGTGATAGGACGAGGGGTAATGGGTTAAAACTTAAACAGGGGAAGTTTAAGTTGGATATAAGGGGGAAATTCTTTCCTGTTAGGGTGCTGAGGCACTGGATGGGTTGCCCAGGGAGGTTGTGAATGCTCCATCCCTGGCAGTGTTCAAGACCAGGTTGGATGAGGCCTTGGGTGATATGACTTAGCGTAAGGTGTTCCTACCCATAGCAGGGGAGTTGGAACTAGATGATCTTAAGGTCCTTTCCAACCCTAATTATTCTATGATTCTATGATTCTACTGTCAATAAAGAGGCAGAATATGAAAATGTATTACTGTTCTCATTAATATTTATAAATTAAACTTCTACCAAGTAGACCTGCCTAAATGGATTCATGTTATTGCTCTTACATAATTTTAAATCTTCAAAAAGCATACCTGCGAGATATAACCAGGAGGCACATGAATAGGGGGAATGGATCCATTGGGTGACATCATGGGAACCTCTGCTGGTCCTAACAGAAAGAAACAAAGAAGATATTTTTTCAGTTAAAAAAATGCACAACTGCTCAGAAAAGCCTAAAAATAGCTTTATTTTTGAAGCCTGCAAGAACAAAATGAGCAGCTCTACTAATTTCTGGTATATGGAAAATACCTTGTTCCATCATTCTGAGAATAAGATCATTGTTCAATGACTTTACCATGTATTCTGTTAAAATAATATTTTCATCATAAAACAGCTAAAACATAGACTTTATATTACCCACTGATCAACTTATACAGCATTAAGCAGTAACACAATACGTCCTTTAGCGGCCCACAATTCCTATATTGAAATCTGGTTAAGTTATTCTTGTCGAAGGCATGAGAGCAGAGAACAAAGCAGAAACTGTGCAGCCTGGAACTAGGCAGCTCCCAAGGAAAGCGTCCAATTGTAGCAAAAAAAGTCACATATGTGAAAAACTATCTATCTATTTAAGAATACACAAAGACCAAATTCATTATCTCAGCTATTCAGACTAACCTTGGAATGCGGTTATACAAGCAAGAAGCTTATGGTTTCCACTCTGAAATCCAGCCCTGAAACATGCAAGTTCCATTTTGAGGCACTGAATAAAAGGATAACAAAGCAAGTGCCACAACCATTCGACTTTTGCAAGCAGAGCCTCACAGCTAAAAGAAAGCCTCTAGATAAATGAGAATAGTTTGCTCAATTGCTCATTGATTCAGCCATTAAAATCAGGAACATCACACAGAGCAGTCAATAAAATGAATCTCCAAAACATCAGACAGATGGTTGCAATAAGAGTTGACTACTTTGAAAAAGAAAAATTGATTTAATTACCTCCTTATTATATATTAAAATGTTTACACTAACCTGTTAGCTAGTCCATTTGCCATGGTCTAAGAACATAATAATGGTCAAACTCTCAAGAATAGCTTAGAGAACTCTGCTTCTTGCTGCTGCAAATTGAATTTCAGCTTTGACTAACAATACAAAAGATAACTTCATAACCTTCTCTGATGGAGAAGCCATCAGGCATCTCCAAACCATATCACATTCTAGGTAGGGAAGCTAAGCACTAAAACATATGAAGGCACAGGCACAGGTGGGATGTAATAGCCTTTAGGACTGACTGCTCCTAAAGTTTAGGCTAAACCTAAGGAAATCCCCAACAACAAAGTTTGCTGATACCAGTCTGTTGTCTGGTATCAGCAAAACCAAGCCACATGAAATTATCAAAAAGTCACTCCTTATTCCATCTATATTTTTATAATACTCCTCAGGCTGATTATTGTACAATAAACAGGAACACCCAACCTCTCAAAATTCAAGTTACACATATGAATCCATCTGAGCTATTTGTATCTCCTCTGATCCTGGGTCGTTCTCTCTATCCAGTTATTTATAGTTTAATCACCATATACTGTTTTTACTAGTCACATCTAGATTTGAAATATGGTAACTTATCAACAAGTGTATTAAGCACATGGAAACTCCAAAGTTTTAATTAAAAGAAGTCATTTTAGGTGTGTGGTTCTGCTGCTCTTCACCCTTTCCTATGCTTAACTATGTGGGGAATTTTACCTATACTACCAACAGGCAGTATACTACCTATTGCTAGTATAGGTAAATTATAGGCTACTTTTTAGGGTACCTTATTCACCTCATACGAGTTCCTCCACCTTATTCTATAGCTCTTTCAACATTCTTTGTCTCCTCAGATAATCAACAATTTTAGTCTGAATGGAAAAAATATCCATCATGAGCAGTAGTTGATTATGGGGAGTGAGCTACCCTCTGAATGGCTCTGTAAATGGCTCTATCTATACCCATCAAAAACATGAAGTGACAATTGGTTCGGAAGGAACTTTACAAAAATATTATTTCAGTAAATACGGGTTTCCTATTAAAAATATCTGCAAATTTCTATTGAGGAATATGGGTTTTTATTTCTCTCTGAAGCTACTTTGGTCTATGTACACTGCCAAATTTTACTCCACAGTGAGCTGGACAGTGTATCTATACATAACAGCCAATACTGGTAAACACAATGATACCTTTCGGAGGGATTCAATCCACACTAGACTGTCAAGTGTTATTCAGTTTTTCAGGATGGAACACGCCTGAGGTTATGTAAAATGAGTAGTTAACATGGTTACACAACTCATTCCATGTTAGTGATTTCTCAAACCTGAATAACTACATGGAAAGAAAAGGCATTTTAAAATCAAAAATCCTGAGTTCACTATTTAAGTAGATAGCAATGTATATGTTACACAAATGTTGCTTGATAGAATAAAGCATTAACGTTTAACCTGTTTCAGCCCCTCACCAAAATGCTATCTACTTACAGTTGTATTGACCCTAGAGAGTTTTACTCAAAAATAAGTACTCTGACTTGCAAATAAATTTAAAAATGGAACAGTTTTGGAGCTTCTCCATATAGACAGAGTAGATACTCTCTATGCAAAAAATGAGAAACACTTTGGTTGGCAAGCCTCATATCTGTCTTTCTAAACCTTGTGCCAATTGCTCATATGGAGTAGCAATCTTCTCGCAGGAAGAAATCAAGCTCCCACACCAATCCTGTTGACTGTAACACTTCCATTCCAATTAAAAAAAAAAATCATGTTTTATTATCAAAACATGCACCATGCAAGATGATTCTTAACCTTGCATATGACCCACAAACTGTTAAAGTCATTTGGATAACAAGTTTTAAAAGAATGACAGCCTACTGATTTGCAGCTAGATTTTGTTTCCAGCGCTTTGATTTCAAGGTCAGCCAAATGACTTTAGCATACATTATTTCATCTCTCTCATCAATGGTATCAAATCAACTTCAAGCAGTAGTGAGTAAAATACAGACCCACAGCATGATGATTCCCAGGAATTACTAAAGACTATTCTTGCAGTGAAACCATGCCCCAGTTAACTCTACAACAAAATCATATCTTTCGGGGTTTGGGTTTTTGTTGTTTTGTTTTGGTTCGGTTGTTTTTTTTTAGTATTTTTGGTTATGTCATTTTTTTTTTTTTTAACTGTTAAAAAGCAGACATTTAGAGAAGAATGTTCCTCATTTGCTTGTATCCACAGGATGGATATAAGTAATATCTCCTCTAGGGACTTAGAACTTTCCAAATTTTAATTGAAGCTTGTGGCTTAATACAAAACTTAATTTAAATGAGAAAAAGTCAATCCATTCTAACACTGATGATGTACACTGAAATGAACTTGCTTTTGTACTTTTCAAATGTGTTAACAAACTGAGGCTGTCTCCCGAGTTCATAATGAATCTGAGCCAGAAGAGCTTTGGACACCTCTGCTGACAAAGCAAGAGGCCAAACTCCACCCCAAGCTCCTTCACCGTAACTACAGAGCATCTCCATCACCTTCTGGAGGGATCCCTCAAAATGTGGGGGCTGGCTCCATCCAAAATGCAGGTTCAATGAAATGATTCCTCCTCCTCTGAAATAAGAGGAAAAGCAGAGGAGGCACCAGACTGAAGGCACTGAAGTTCATCTAGCCAGGGAGGTGACAGACCACACTTTTCCCCAGCTGCAAGAGCACAAAGTTTTCATATTTCTAACAATTTAATTATTAAGGGACAGCAAGCAACTCAGCCTCATATTGTGGCACAGCTAATTAACAGCTTGACACCCCACAAGAGCCTGTTCTCCTCTTCCAAACCACATGCTCCCACTTTCATGCTGCTCTGTCACTCCTCTGATGGCATGGCAACAAATTATTTTAACCATTTTAGATAGCCAAGAAGATTTTGCCTTTTCAAAAACACCTGCACACATCATCTAACAAATTATTCTGTTCCTTCTTGCATTGTGGCTTACTGTGTGAAGCTGCAGATGAAAGTAAGTCTCCTTTCCAATCTCTGCCTCTCACTACCCCTGCCAAAGGGATGCTTCTGTCTCAAAGAGATTGCCAGTCCTTCTGGCCGTTTCTATTCTTTCAGAAATCATTTCACAATCTACTTAAGAAACTTTTGTCCCAAGGTTTTCAAGGCTAATTATAGCCTTGCAATCTGTGGCACTTTCAAAATTTTTGTATAAACCCAGTTTGGGCATAAGTAGGCTTTTTTCTTGTTCCCGAGTGACCTTTTATGCATGAATTAAAGATCACTTTAGTTTAATTGGGTTTTTTTCCTTATAGAAACCAAAATCTGACAATTCAGTTCCTCCAGATATAGTGATGCATCTTTCCTGTTTCTTTCTTTCCACACAGCATTACAGAGCAAAGAAGTAATTTCACTACACTGTTTTCCTTTCCTTAGGGCTTACAGAGCATTGCCTTTCTCTCTTTATTACTAAATTATGTCCACTGTAGAATATTTTCCACATCCAGCCTATGAGCATATGTTTAGCTCTGTGTTTCTACTGACTGTTTTGCATAGCTTATTAATGAGAGCAAACCCTACCAGGCATTGTAACGAAGTTCCCATTCTGAGACCTGTTACTGAAAACTCTCTGAAGTTCAGGAATTTCACAACCCTGTTTCTAGCAATCACATACCAACTTACCATTTCACACCACAGTATCTGCATTACCAGAGAAATACCACTTACTCTGAAGTTTAAGAATCCTGTACATTTTAATAACAAGAAACTACTGCACTAGCTAAGAAGAAAATACAATCCAGTCAGGTAAATGCATTAAAAAGTTCAACAGTTACCTAGTTAAGTAATCCATGACAAAAATACTATGCCTCCCTCGGATTCACAACAAAACTAATAGCACATCTTTCACACAGGGTGCTTCTCAGGAAGTAAATCTATGGAGCAAGAGGTATGACCAAATGAAAAGGAGAGATAATTAAAGGGCAAACTGGCCTGCTTTGCTAGAACGAATGACCCAGGGCTTGCTGACCTTGGCCAGGACTCAAGGGTTTGCATTTTCACATGGATGAACAGCTGTTCCGGAACAATTTCCTCAATGAAACAAGCACAAACAGGCTCCCTGATGCTGTTGGGACCACGTATCTTTCCCCTCCACTTGGCTACTCTCAAAACAGCTTACGGATGAAACAAGGTTACGACAAGGAAAAACACAATAAATCCTGGATCATTACATTCATCCTCCTTCCTCTGCAGCAGAGATGTGGCGAGTGTTTTTCCTAGCCTTTCGGCCAGAGCCTAAAACTGCTTGTTAGCACAAGCTAACAAGACCATTTCATAAAAACCTTTACAGTAGGATGCAAACAGCTTTCACATATAAATAGCACCACAATTTTGAGGTGCAGCCTTAGACAAAAGCTAACCCAGATGCCAACTTACCTCTGTTCACAATACAGAAAAAGGCAGACTCCCAGGTGTCTACTTAAGTTATTAGGACACAGGGTCTTAAACTGATTGCTGATCAAGATCCAAATACTTTATCTTTAGATGAGTACGAATTTCTAGATTAAAGCAACTCCACATCAGACAGAAAAGAAGGAGCAGTTTTTACAATACTAAGTGCTTGAGGGGGTAAAATGACAGCTTTAAAAAATACCTTTGGAGAGATCTGAAATATCCAAAAATCCCATTACACTGCATTCAACCTGCCACAGGTTGAGTTGTGAAAGGTGCAAACATAATATCATATAATGTGGTTAGGGTTAAGGGAAGCATCCAGCTCATGCCTGAAGCAGACAGCACATATAGAGAGAGTGCTTTACATTGCCTATCCATATATATTTGTCCTTTTTTTAAAGACAACCTCACCTACACATAAGGATGTGAAGAAAAAGATGCCTACCACACAACCATTCACACTGTTTGTTTTCTATTCAGAACACAGTTTAGTAGTATGAAGCAATTCCTTCACTTCATCAGAGAAGTGCATTACCAAAACCCTCAAGTTTAATAGAAATGGCTCTGTGAATTTCAAATTATGTCGGATCCCACAACCACTGATAACTTAAATGCAAATGTAACACCTGAAAAAAAGAAGTTACCAGCTTGACATCTCATGGACTTGCATGGCTTAACCACTGAACAGGCACCTCAACCTGTAACACAATGTTTGAAGATGGGAGATTGAAGCACCTTTGATCTTTAGCAACTTCTATGACTGCTTTTTTTTTTAAATATTCTTTCTAAATCCTGTGACTACATTAGGAAAGATTAAAATAATAGCAGGCCTTTACCTACTCCCCCTGATTTTCAAGTTAATTTGCTGTAAATATAATTACAAATAAAATGCAAAAATAAAGTTCTAAAAAATACATCGGTCTATTGGAGTTTCAGTGCATTAACATTACTAATATTAAACTGCAAATCATGTACACTTGATTTACATGGTTAGTACTTGGAGCCACTGGCCTGACAATAATATCCAGTCTAGAGTCTGGGTTTGACTGTTTTCAACATGTGCAGACAAACTCACTCAACTAAACATCAAATCAAAATACTCTGAAATCTGTGCCAAATGCATCAAACAGACAGTTCCTGGAGCATATTCTGCCTTATTTACATGACAGCACCTTTGCTGTTTACACTACAGACTCTTGAAAACAGTTTATTTTACTCGTATTTGCTACTTGACCTGCTACACACAGCAGGAGGCTCAAGTACATTCACTCTGGAGTTAAACAACAGTACTCTGCAGTTTAATGTAAGAACCAAGAGGTTCCTACTCAGCAGGGTGATATTTTGCAATGTGTGTCTCCCAGATGTTGTATTGTGGTTTGAGGCATATTCTAGAAATTATACAGTAACTCATAAAAACAGGAAATGAACTAAAAAGATATCAGTTTCACCAAATATGCCCTGTCCAAAGCTATCACAATACTACAAGCTGTCGCACAGCAGTAGTATTGCGTCTGAATTTGAAGAGGAAGAGAAGTAAAATGCTCATTTTTATCCCCCACAGAACTACGAATGAATATATTTTCGGACATCAAATGTTTAATGTTTCAAACATTGAATGCATTGCATATTGAGATACTTATCCTGAGGGCATAAAAAACAATTGTTCCTCTCCTCAGCTGCAAGACCTCAAGATGCCATCCTGCACCTTTCGGGTTCACCACATTTCACTAATTTAACAAGCAGAAGAGAGTCCAGACGAGATTAATGGGCTGTTTTATTAGCCTGGCACATCATCCCCATGTGCATCAACAGCTTCTGCTTCTGCTGTGGGACTGGAAGGGGAGCAGGAAGCACCTGGGGACAAGGACCTGGTCCCGCAGCATAGGGCCACCCTATGCCAGCGACAGAGCACCAGCAATCACCATTTGCAGCAATTAAGCTTACACGTTAGGAGACACTGACAACATAAAGGTCACTGAAGTCTTTAGAAAAGGTTAGACAAGCACACTTGCCACAGAGAATGGAGAAGGATGAGATGGATTCTTCAGGTCTTTTACTGTTCTTCCACATTCCCAGGTGGGGTTTGCTACCTTTTAGCACTGAGCACATATATTATTCCAGAGTTTCAATTTGCAGGCAACATTTTAGAGTGGAACATTTTTTGGTGTTGTTTTGAATAGAAATGGAGTATTTTCCTGCCCTAATCTGAACAAACAAGTTGGATTCTTTTGCTAGAATAAACCTTTTCTGATGGTTGGCTCATCAGCTGCTACTGCAAAAACACTTGCAAAGACTATGTTGCAATACTTCAAGCATTGAAAATAAGCATACTCCCATGGAATTCACCAGATGGGCTACAGATTGTAAATCATAGATGTCTAGACTAAAACATAAGAGACAAACATCTGTCTAAAATCAGTTGACTTGAATGGCAAATACTGCTAAATAAATTAGGACTACTTTGGAAACAAACAGAACAACCAACGTTGAAAACATCTGAAATTAATCCATTAGCACACAAGCCACAACACAACAACCTGCAACTGGAGAGTCAGTCATTCATAACATGATGAATATGAGCTCAAGATAACATCGTGACATCTGAAGCAGAAGCACAACAGCGTTTCTATGACACAGCACACCCCACAAGGACTCATGAATCCATCTCCAGAACATCTGGCTGGAATGGGGTTGTTATTCTCCTCACTTCACAAGTGAAACTATGGGACAAAGAAATTAAATGCCTGATGCAGGGTCACACAGGAAGCTTGTGGGAATGTAACTGGACACAAATCCAGAATAGGCTTTTGGTCATAAAACAATATTTAAGCCTGAATGTTAAAGAAGGGTAGGGCATCACGTAAGAAAATATACTATTTGGGGGAGGAATAAAAAAAAAAAAAGAAGTCTTCCTCATTTCTAACTTTTTTCATTTCAGAATCACAAAAAACCTCATGTATCAAGTTTTTACACTGCTAAAGCTTTGAACAATAACAGAAGAATTAGCATCCTCCAACCAAGTTTCCCACCAGACCTGTATAGCCACTGCACTTTTAACCAGACCTCAGTTTTACAGGAAACATATGTCATTAAATGAAAATTATTTTCTTTTTGCACTAGTTATTAACAGCATTAGCATTTACACAGAACACTATCTGCCTGATATCAAGAGGTTATTTCTTTGTTGAAATACAAACAGTAAGCCACAGTAACATCATAAGGATGGAAGTTCAACTGTAGACAATGTTTTGCCTTTGCAATTTTGAGACAACTCTTCAACACATTCTAGTGATGTAATGCTTTTTGGGAAGTGTGTGTGCATGTGCTAGTTTTCTGGCACATTTTTAAAAAAACATTCACTTGCAAAAACTTTTCTTCTCTGCAACAGGTTTATACAAACACTAAACAACTGGCTTTGAGCACAACTTCCATTAGAAGAAGAGATAATTATACAACACCATTTTTCTGCAGCAGTAAAAGAGAATGCTCCAATTATTCATAATCTAATTATTGCGTTCCCATGGCAACACCAGGAGGACTGTACAATCAGCAACAGACCCAAAATCTAGCCAACAAAAAAGTTACATAGTACGTTCTCTTCCACCTGCCCCAAATGAGGCAGCAATTAGGTGATGGCTATTCTTTACCTGTCCACTCCCAGTGAGAAAAATCAGCCAGCCAGTGAAAAGTAAAGCAAACTTTCAACCCTACCACCCACCTAGTGCCAACACAGTGCCACCAACCATCACCACAGGGGCTGATGAATTTTGTTCTGGACATGTTTGGATCTTAGACTTCATTGACTCATCTGAAGTTCTCTATTTCAACGTGCTCATCAAAACCAGCAACTAATATCTACATGCCACAAACAAGCACTCTTTATCACGTGGGTTGACAAGGAAAGTAGAACCATCAACACAGTTGGTATTCAGGCACATGCTGGGCTATTTTGTGAGGCTGTGGCAAACAAGTGCCATCTCCCCAGTTTATATATATATATATATATATATATAGAAAAAATACAGACATCTATTCAGTAAGTATTAAAAGCAAATGTCATAATATTTAATATTTGCTGTTTCTCTGTTGAGGCTTTATTACAGCAGTGCACTTACACCAGATTAATTTAGGAAAAAAATGTACGCTAAAATTTTAAGTTTGACAATCTGCGCTGTGCTCAGAGATGCCCTCTGTAAGCCCAGGGGTTTCCCAGCTGATCTTTGCTCACGCCATGGGGAGAGCCATCTCCTCCTTTCTTCACAGTGGTTCTGTAATCCTGAAGCAGCTCATTCAGAATTAAAAATAAGAAGCTGCATCTTACATAGAGAAGCCTCAACCAAAATCTAGCTCTTTATCAGTGACTGCAAGAGACAAAATATCTCCCTGAAACAGGGAGCTGCTGGACACAGCTCTCCCCTCCCCAGAGAAAGCCAGCTCTACCTGAGCCCCTCCTGACTGAAACTGCCTCTTCAGCACCTCCAGCAACCAAAGCTCCACAAAGTCCCCAGCTAGCATCTTCCATTGCCTACCTGCCTTTGCACTGGAAAGGTGTTCAACTTGACTTTCTCTGCTTTAAAATTTTCACTTGTTCATTCTCCATCCACAACTGTAGACAGAGAAGCCTTCTGTTATTTTCTTTCCAACGTTTTATGAAAGCCCCTGCCATCCCCCTTCACTTTGCCCTGTCTCCCTTGAGCCTGCCCTTCCACAGACCAAAGAAAATTCATTTTTCAAGCTTCTCCCACAGTTCCATGTTGACAGCCTGGTTTCTCTTTTCTGCTGTTCTCTGTACCTTTTGCAGTCATGCCAGACTGAAAGGAAGGTGTTCAAATCCCATTGCAAAGCCTACCAGAGCCACAAAAAGCTTCTTGCATTGACTTTGGTCCCTCCTCACCTTTTCTACTTCAGAAAACTCTTACTGTAGCTCTCAGCTACATGGTGGCTGTCCCAGAGAAGGCACTAGCTTGCTTTTTCACAGCCTGCTTTCATTTATAAACACTAAAGGTGAGGAGGAAGGCTGTGACTCACCAGGACTTCACTTATGTTTGAAGGGCCCCATCATCCTTGCCTCGTTTTCACTTAATTTCTCATATTTCTAAGTTGAGCCACTGCAAGAAGCACATTAGTTGAGTTCTGTTTTAAAACATGCCTCTCTCAGGTAGTGACAGCTTTACATCCCTTGAAAAATAAACAGTAAATTCTTATTTTTTTGTGTCCCCAGATAAATAATCCTATCACATAGCATGGCATAGCAGGGAGAATTAGACTCTTTGTATATAAATTAACTGCTGATGAGAAACAAATATTGTATAATAATTAACTAAATTATTCTAATTATTAAAATAATTTCTAATTTAAAAAGAATCTGGGATACTATCTCCATAGCACATGTGAAATATTCTGAACTTCACATGCAATACAGGGAGTTTCTTGTTGGCTATAGCAACCGTGAAATTAATTTACTATCCAAAACATTCATCATATAGCTTGATGGAGATTAAAGCAACCCTATCCTCCAGGGAATAAGAATTTCAACTGGCCACCACTCTTTGAGTATTAGTTGCTGAGAAGTTTTAAGGGAACAACATACACCTTGGGGTAACACTGAGGTTATTAGCAAGTTTTCAAACATATAAGCAAAAAAGTTATCCTTCCTGTGGTTCACAGGTCTTCAGCATGTCCATCCCACCAGAGGAAAAAGCCCAGCCTTGCAGGAGAGCAGGCTGGCGCAGCTGCCTCCGCTCTGAAGCCTTCATGGGTGCAGTTGCACTGGAATAATCCCATCGCTGGGACCCTTCCGAGACCACTGAGGTTCCCAGAGGGATTACCCCAGCACAACAGAGCCCACCATGACAACTCCACCCGCAGGGTCTGGAATTTGAAGAAAGTGAGTGGGGTGCAGGGATAAGGGATTTAGTCACTTCGCAGCTATTCAAGGAATGCTCTTGATTTCCTCTCAACAACTTTAGGTTGAAAAACTATCTTCTGAATTTTTGAAGTTTTTGGTATTTCAACTCTACTGTTTGGATCTAACATTTCAGTTAGTAAACAAAGCATCCAAATTCAGTGTTATAGCATTTCCTACAAAGCAAAGAGAGGGAGGGAAAGTGGCAGCTAGAAAAACATATATATAGTGCATTATTTTATACACACACACACACACACACACAGTTTTCAAAAGGTAAAAATTTGGAGTCATAACTTTGGTCCCTGTGGGTGCAAGAGTGCATGTGCTAACAAGGGCAAGGGCTGTGCCCTGACTTAATCTGACGAACAAAAACACAAATCTCACCCACCTTGTTTCCTTTAAATTATTTTTGAGCATTAAAGAAATAAAATCTCTCTTCCTAGCATTTCTGCACCTAAACAACTACCTAATATTCATGTCCTAATGCAGAACCCATCATTTCAATTCAAAATTTCTCATAAGTTTGAATGAAAGTTCTGTGCCCCAAAACCTTCACGCAGACACAACTGTGCAATGTATGTGTTGTACACACAACCAAAGCACTTCTTTATCAAAAGCAGGAAAAAATCCATGGCATCTTTTTTATCTCCAAACCATTTCAGGGATCCTGGCAATCAGGCAGCACTGCCTGGAATACCTGGAGTCAGGACTTGCTGCACACCTACCAGTGTTTGTCTGAGAGTGAGCAAAACAACTCACTGGGTCAGATGAGTTTGTGCATTAGTCCTCCAAGTACACAATTAAAAAAAAACATAAAAATAATAAAAACTATTTGTTCTGGTGACTCAGAATCTCCACCGCTTCTGTAACGCTGCATCACTCTGGCTTCAGATCTATTCTCATGGGTTTCGGGCTCGTGACTCAACTGTTTTTCCCTGCATTCATCCATCAAGAAGTTACTGAAATTTGCATGCATCACAGGGTCTGGCTAAAAGGCAGAAAATCTAAAGGAATTAATATCATTGGAGAACATAAAAATAAAAACCCAAATTCAACCACTGTTATTTTCCTTGGAAGTTACAGAAATTACAACTCGTCAACCTTACTGGTTAAAGACAGCTTTGTTTACCACAAGCCCTTCCAATGTTACAACTGCAACAATGTTCAGCAACTGTTTTCAAAATATTAGAAAATAGCATCCTGAAGAAACACGCCTCACACACTAGCTACTTTTTTTTATTTGGAGGGTTTAACAAGTAAACTTGGTTATGTTAAACTCAGAGGTTTTACTCAACTTCTATATTGCTTCTAAAACTGCTGCTTTTATTTCAGACCTAGAAATGGGTTTCAACCCCAGAAAGAGGATGCATTCAGAAAAAAAATCCTCCCCGCCACATGCATTTCCTTGATAAGCTTCTTGTCTTTATTTGCAGCATCTCTGAAGACCTAATGCAGTGATTTTTTCAAAAGCAAAAAAAGCAAGTTTTGACCATGAGCTCCTCATTTCCTGTCTGCTGAGAAACCAGGCAGCCACTGAAGTTTATGTTGCATGCTCTGTGTATCACATTCCTGGACCCAGAATTTTATGTCCAGGTTACCACAGCCTTGGAAGGCAAGTAGCTTTCGATCTGTAGGCAACACCTCTCTCTGAGGTGAACTGAACATAAGATGTTAAAAGTTCTATGTTGAACCACAGGCATGAGCTAGCAGAACAGCCTGACACAACAGAATCGGTCACCTCATTTATTTGCCAGGAGAAATCTTAGCATCAAAAATCACATCTTGCACATAACAGCATTAAAGAACATCTAAACCCCATCGTACACTATCTTGTAAGCTATAATACTCCCTTTTACAAGACAGCACGAAAAGAAGAGGTACTATCAGATACTGCTACGTAAACAGCAAAAGAAAGAATCAGGAAAATAAATCGTAGTGATGCTCAGCTCTCTGACTACTACATCACTCTCCCTCAATACCTAAGATTCAGTAAGTCATAGAGCAATCCAGATCCACAGCGAAAGAAAACAACTTGACAAAGAATTCTCTGAAAAATGTGGTTTGTCACTCTGCAGTTTGCCATGCATCTGAGTTAAATTACATCAATATAGTTTCCATAAGGGAAATTATTTTTCTAAAAACTTTGCTGCATCAGCATAATAGAAATATTGTTCCACACCATATGTTTTAAGGATTTACCTTCTCTCTCTCATTTCTGTATGTCTGTGCATAAATATGCGTGTACTTGTATACTTTTATGCTGGCATACCCAAGATAAACAATTCTGAAAAATTAAGAACAGTGAAATTTTAACCCTTTAATTTGTGTTCATAAGAGATTTTCATCTACCCCATGTGATAATGCTCTAGCCACACCTAAGAGAAATTCTGGAGGATATAAGATGCTCTGCAATGATCCATTTAGAAAAACGTGCACAGTGATTAGATGCACAGCAAATTTTCACCCAAAACAAAGTATATCACGATGCCAAATCAGTAAGCAGTGACTTTCAAGGAAGTTGAAAGTTTACCAACAAAGGTCTTCCTATAGAAAACACAGGTTTTCCAGAATCCACATATTTCACAGGAAAACTCTGATGACACTGATGAGAACTAGGCAGGCTTTCAAGCGACACTCCCTACCCACCATACCAGCCCTTCCACTGGCTACCAGGAATTTAAGAGACCTGAGAAGCCAAAGACTCCTTCTACCTACTGCAGCAAACATGGCCAACTGAGAGGAACCAGCTGCCTTTTGGAGGATAGTCTGGGCTGCTCTGCCCCAGGCTATGAGTCCTCTGAACAAATATACTGTAATCTGAAATGCCAAATGGAAAAACCCACAAATTTGCACAATATGTGGTATTACTGTCTTTATAGCTGGCACTACTGCTAGGAAAGGCAGAAGCCACAGCTGGAGTCCACAAGTCTGACTCTGTATTAGTTGGTGGTACAAAAATATATGTGGATAATTCATACACTTGCATACTCAGGTTTCACACTTAGCCCATTTTTCCTACAAAGGCCAGGTCCAAATGAGATTTTGGTGGAATGTGGCCATAGCTAAACACTTTCTTTCATGTTAACCTGCTTTAAAAATGCGTTTCTGATTATCAGGAGATACATGACAAAAGATAACGTAAATACTGCTACTGCAATTTAACTTTTTTCTGCTTTAAGATAAATAGAAGTTTCTTAACGTCATGCACTTATGGATATTTTATGCCACACTATACTACACTGAATCCATTCACCAGGGATATTTACGGGTACTTTCTAGAACTGTGCACTACATCAGGATATTTTATCAGTATCATATAATATAGCAAGTTATGCAAACCTCAGAGACTGAATTAACTTCCACATACAATTTAAGACATATGTGAAGAGCTTATAAACACTCAGATGTGGTTAGTTTGTTCTTTTAAGTTTTCTTGCTACAAATGATTGACTATAGTCTATGTCAAAACTGCCTCAAGAATGAGCTGTCACTATAGAAACAGTGACAGCAATGAAGTCCTTCCTCCCTCTCCTGCACACAAAAGCCTAGGAACAAACACATTCTTGTTATTTCTTAGATAGTGAGCGCACACGGTAAAGTCCTAAGCAGGACTCAGCAAGTTCAACCTTTTTCATTTGGTTCTAAAACACATTTTTTATTTCAGCAACTCGGCTCTTCACATCAGCTTTTCCTTCCATGTAAAAAACTCTCTAGCTCTGGAATTGTAAAACTGCTTGTGAAGCATTCTGAAAACAAAAATAGACGAGCACAGCACTTAAAGGAATTATAATCCATGTTTATTTAAGTTAGATATAGTTAGGGAATGGGGGAGGGAAGGGAACAAGGGTGAAATTTTATTTGTGCTGTGAAGAGCCTGAAGTTAGTACATTACTTATTACAATTTTCAGATTGATTCACCAAATTCCTACCAAGTTACCTCTACTGTACAACTGCGTATCAGATGTCTAGAATTAAGCTTGTCTTAACATCCTTTAACATCAGATGAGCTTGCACAGGTAATAAAGCAGTTAATGTAAATGCTGCTGTAGAATCAGGCATTACTCTGGTAATTTTCCAACACAGAAGCATGCTTACAAACTACAACTGAAGGCTTAGAAGTGAAAAGAAATACTTTGCAGGCATTATTTCAGTCTCTTAGAGAAGAGTAATGATGAACTGGTTCATGACAGCAAATATTTTTTCAAAATAAGCTGAATGCTACGTTAAAAATTCACATTTAGAGATTTTTTCAAGAAGCAGACACAGCAACCTTCTATTAAGAAAGACAATTTAAATCTAAAAATATAGCAACGAATGGTAAAAATCCCATTCCTTCTTTTTGACTTCCTTCCCTTTCTGAACCCCTGCATTAAGGCAATGCTCTCATACGGTCACTAAAGGTTTTTTGACATTGCAGAAGGCTGAAAGGAATATTTCTCTCACTCTCTCTTGCATTCAGAAAGCCTGAGCACAAGAGGAGCTATTCAAGCCGTGATGGAGTGCCTCACAGAGACTGCAATATGTTCCCAGTTGGCAAGCAGAGATCTGTTTGGACAGTGAGCCCAGCCATCCCCTCCACAAACACCAGCATTCCTGTGACTCTGCAGCAAGGAGCACTGCAGGCCCTTGTCAAGGGCTCTCGCAACCCATCAGGTTAGGGCTCCAGAACAAGCACCTCTTTGTGCCGTGCTTACAATTCAATAAGCTTTACAAAAAAAGCCATCTCCCTCCACTCAGCATTAGGTCTAGATCAAAAAAAAATATTCAAAAAGCTGAAAAACAGGGAGGAAATACCATGGAATTATACTTAGATGTATCTATAGTAGCTTAAACTTTTGGACAATATTACAAATCTGGTTTTGGATACTTAACCTGGTTCCTAATGCTATGTCTTCTTTTGGGGGAAAAAAAAAAAAAAAGGCAATAAATAAAAATGACCAAGTGACAAATGGACTGGAAAGTACTAGTTTTACTGCAAGTTAGCGGCAGACGTTAAAAACTAAAATATCACCCTTGGCCAAAGCAACAGCAAGGTGCAAATTCTACATCGCATTACAAACCCGAGGTGGAAGCCTTCCCAGACCTGCACATGGATGCAGAGCTTCTGCCTTTCCTGATCACATCTGCTTTGCAAACAAGTACAGAGGTTTTCACACACACAAGCCAGCCTCCCATCAGTCAGGGGTTAGAGAGCACCCATTCTGGCAGGGCTGACAGCATAACGACTGCATCTTCATGCCTGTACACCCTTCCCTTTGCTCCACCTTGCTGCATCCCTACAGAAACGAACCAGGGCTTCATCCTGATTTGTGGTGATAACATCAGCTCCTTACAAAGAGAGCTGAGAAGTCTCTCTAAGACAGGCCTCCAAGCAATCAATGGAATTAGCTTTCTCCATCAGATGTGTGCTCCATCTTAACTATTACTATTTTGCACTTGCAGAATTCATTAACACAACTGTAACAGAGAGGCCTGCAAGTTCTACATACTTAATCAAACTTCAAACAGACTCGCATAGTGGCAGATTCAGTGAGAGAAAGAAAACCATGACTACAGAATTACATGAGAAAAGCACTATTTGGACACAGTAGGTTATGCTACAAAGTCAAATGAGCCCAGTTCTTGCCACGCCTTATTCCCACCTCCTGTTCCCGATACTCATCCCCAGTGCACGTGGTAACTGGGCTGGAGATGGGTTTTTTGCTTTTGTGGTTTGTCTGTTGTTGGGATCTGAGAACAGGACAAGTGCAGAGATTAAAACCAGAAGTTTTCTACTGTGATATACCCCAGTTCACGTACAACCACTGGGCTTGACATAACTGCATTTGATCCTGTGGCCAACATAACATGGTATCAGACTAAGCAATTAAGATAATCTTTTAAAATCTCTGAGTTTATGAATCTCCAAGTCTCCTTCTCCATTCCACCTGGGCAGCATTAAATCAGACCTATGCTTCTGCTTCCAGGTCACAGCCCACTGTTGGGTTCCATCAACCATGAACAGCAAAATTCACTTGTCTTTCACAGTCTTCAGCTGGAGTAGTCAGCATGCAGTCTGAGAATCAAGCTGCCAGAAGTATAAACCCCTTGAGCTTGGACATGGTTAACGCTTCCCCACTGCCACCTTGCCTGGGTTGAGCAAGATACAGCCTCTCTGCGAGCGTGATGGACATACAAGGGGAGAAGCGACTGCACGGACCTGAAGAAGGGATGGAGGTGATGCTCTGTAAGTGTGGAAGAGGTGCAGGAGGAGAGGCTGGGGAGGGGAAACAAAGAGTCAGCAGAAGCAGGGAGGACTCAAAGGCATCACTCACAGTCTCAGGAACCTTCTAATGAACTCCCTGACACACTCATTCAGTGAAGAGGGGCAAATTCCTCCTCTGAAGCTCCAAAAGGCATTGTGATAGTAAGGAGGAGCAAGTGGAAAAGAGTAAGTGGGAACCCAGAAACTCATGGAATTTTTTTTCCTTTGCCTCCCAATTTCCAGGGTTTCTCATTGGCAGTGCTGTGTCTCTCAGGTACAGCCCTCTGCCCCTCCACAGAGCTTCATAAACATTAGAAGAGCATGTACGCATGGAAAAATTCTATATTTACACTGCCATAATACACCACTCACTGTAAGCCTAAAAATGAAGCCTAACAAAAGGGCTCTCTACAAATGAGAGGGATGGGAGTCTCTTTAAACATAAAGTGCAACAAAATTATACCACAGAAACTCTGGGACATTATTCAAATCATCCACATGAATAAAACATCCTGCCTTTGCCAAGTTTTGTTCAGGCTGACTTCAGCTTTCTGCTTAAACAAACCTCAGGCGACACTGACATCATTTGTAGCAGAGACAGCATTTTATTTAAGCTTGAAATCTGAGGGTGTTGGGTAGATTACCAAATAAAGAGTTGATTTTCCATCTAAAGACTCTCAAATGACCTGACTTCAAAGGCTGGATTTAGACTTACTAAGCCAATGGAAAACAAACATCTTTAATCTCCATACTGACATTAAACTCAAACAGAAAATAACTCTGGGAAAAGCCCTTTATCATCAAACTTCTACATAGAAATAGGGGAAAGGTGGTGGTAGTGGTAAAATCCAAATTATTCTACATGAATAGCCTGCCTCACAGGCAAAGTTACCTAGTTCCTCTCTTCCTGCTATCTTTTGCCATCCCATTTTACTCACCTCTTCTTCAAATGTTAAATTATGCTAGGCATTTAGCCTAGATTAACACACCTGAACACTAAGAATTTACTCTAGGGCAAATCAGACATTTAGATATATATGCAAACACCTAAATTATCTGTCTTCTGCATTTAGGTGCTACTGCACTTCAACTAAGAAAGCAGCTTTGCACATGAAAGAAAAGAGGTCTGGCAGCATTTACTGATCATTATTTGGCCCTGGAGATACCAAGTTATTAGACCTGAAGCTTTATTTCTAGTATAGGATTCAACACTGCCTGTTTCTTATTTTTTTTAATATATACCGAGACTAGAAACCATGTGCCTGGCTAAGAAGGACATGCTAAGATCAATTATCTTCTCTCCCATCTCAAAAACAGCTTTCAAAAACTGCTCAGAAATCCAAACTATGTAATATTCCCCAAAAGAAGAGAGAGGGTGGAGAAGGAAACCATGTCCTTTACCATAGGAATACTGCCACCAAACGACGCGTGGTCCAGCCTATGTATCGGTGACAGCCTGCCACCGAGACAAAACAGGCCCTGGGTTTAAAGGCAGGAGCTGTTTAAGAATGAACAATAAGAAAACAACATGCAAAGCAGGACAGATACCACAAATTCTTTGAAATCACATTTTGGGGAATTCCAATACAGAACTCAAGACAGCATATACACCCTTTATTCAGGCACCAGAAGGTAAGTGATCTAAAGAAAGCTGTTACAAGCTTTGCAACTCAGACTTACAAAAACACACCCAGAAGTAATAACATGCCATCACATTTCTTTTTTAAACAAAATCATTGCCCTTCTTTTAAAAAGGAATATCAAGTTTCTAGCTGAATAAATTGAGGGAGCCTCATTATTTTTAGCATGCTAAGAGAACCTGTCAATCGGCTTTCATAAATACATACAATTAGTCTGATCCAGCAAGATACTTAACACATGTAATTCTCAGACTTCAGAAACCTGAGCGACTCACGAGAGTACATACAGTATCTCGCAATTATGGAGTTACACATACTGTAACCTAAAAATATGAAGTGACAGAAATACAGCATTAAATCAGAAGTCCAAGTGCTCTCTGCACACTGGCACTGAAGCATTCACCCAGGTTTGGCTTTACCCTCCCTGCACTGTTGAGCTGCATACATGAAGTCACACACACTTTACACACAGTGATGTGCATAACTAGATCACCTCCAAAGAGCGAAGCCCATGCCTATCCTTCTTACATGCAGTTTTCTACCAGTAGCCTAGATCTCAAAGCAAAGCTGCGTCAACAAACCAGGTTCTATACATACAGTGAAATTTACTCCTCTACAGAAGATGTAGATGAGCCCTGCGGAGTCAAGTAAAACATAGGACTGGAGTCTACCCCTAGGTCTACATCTTTGAGATGTAAACAATAAATCCACTCAGTTTGATTAAAAGAATGGTACATTCTCTTGAAAAGCATGTGATGTCTGGTGAAGCGTTGGAAACTTTGTTCCAATTCATCTTCCAATGGTAATTGCAGAGTACGTGTCACCGCAAGGCAAAACAATGCTGAGAAGCCATTACTCATACGCAACTTGCTTCTCAAAGTGATTCTGCAATGCACTAGGCAGGTGCCTCGGGAGCACACAGCAAGAGCTTCTGGTACACCATCACACTCTACCTTAATCTGCTGGCTTGCCAACAATTCTGTGTAAATGTCTGAATTTGACTTGCCAAATTATGAGTTTGAGAACACACAATGCTGCCAGGTGGAAAGTACTTGAAAATGTTATTGAATGGAAGTTTTGACTGTTATGGACAGAAGCAGATCATCTGTAAGTGGAATGGAAAATCACACACACTCCAACCCTGTCCTTCAAAAAAATCAAGCAGGGAATTTGTTAGTATACCTTCAAAAAGGTCTTCAAGGAAATACAGCCCAGGGTTTAACTACACATGTATAAAATAGCTTTTGCAACTAAAGGAAAATCCATTATTACAGAGATGAGTAGATGGAGCCAGGCTCTTTCCAGGGAAATAACAGGAATAAATTTAAACATGGGAAATTTTCCCCCCTTTTTCTTTTCTTTTTATTGAAATACACCATGAGGGTGATCGACAGGACTGCCCGGGAAGGTTGTGCAATCTCCATCCTTGGAGGCGTTCAAGACTCAGGTGAAGTCCCTGAGCAACATGCTCTACTTTTCTGGTTTTATGCAGCTGGTTGGACTAGATGGCCTTTGAGTTCCACAGTTTCACCTAACCTAAATTACTCTATGATTTAACTCAGCAGTAAAAATCATTATTTAGTTATAATGCTGACCATCAACTTTGGAAGTCCTATCTACAAAGGCTTCTTGAAAATACAAAAAATTTAAAAAGACATGCAAATAGTATGAAATGTATCACAATAACCAAGAAAGTTTACATAGTATAAGGTTTCTAGTCATGTCTGTTAAATGAGTTATGGTCTGTTAATTACTCCACTATGTGGCTACCCATTTCTTATGAATCTACTAAGCATGAAAAGAATGCGAAGAATATCAGGTAGAAAACACCTGGAAATTTCTTCTGCCACCATTTGTTCCAACACTTACTAATTCTGTGTGACTTATTTATACAGAAAAGATGGAAATGCATGAGAGTATCAAGCAAAGCAAGACTCTGAGCCATTTCATTTTTGAAACTTAATCCTGCTACCCATTAGTCTTCCTTCAATGTAGGCAACAGTGAAGGTAAAGCAGCTTTGCTCTTGAAAGCATTGCTTTTAAATACTCATGTCATTAACAAGAGCTCCTAAACCTGGCAGGTCACTGTTGATATGATCAAACAGCACAAAATTATTTAATGAACTCCACTGGATAAAATTATCTGGCCTGGATTCATCTTTGAACAGTGAAATTCGTTTTGCCTTATTAAATTGTAAAAGTGCCGTTAAGAAAGCCTATTAAGAAAGATCTTTTTAAGTTCTCAACAGTATAGCTGGATACTTTGTACTGCTGTTACTCATGATCAGCATTAAAATCATCATAATCAGGTAATTTCAGGGCTTTAGGGAACCACGCTCTACCATCTGGGGACTTACCATGCTGGAGTAAATCAGGCGCAACTCCATTGAAGTTGAAGGAATTAGTATTATAAAATTATCGAAACTAATCTTACAGGCCATGTTTTGCTATGTACTAATTTGAAAATATACCAGATGTCTTTATTTTCAATAACGAACAGGGGCCAAATTACAAAAAAGCTCTTAACAAACAACAGATGATAACCAGAAACAGTCTGCTGGCAGCAGTAGTACAACAGAAGTGTGATGCGATGCCTGTATTTGCTGGAATCCTCTACCAAGAAGCCCTGCCTCTTCAGGCAGGTACCTTGGTTGGGTCTATCCTTTTCTGCCTGAGCATCTCTGATAACACACCAGGCAGCTGATGGAGAACCTAGCCTGCAAGACTGAAGAGGACCAGGCCTTCACTAAGATGCAGTAGCAAACCTTTAAGGGATTTATTAATTCACTTCTGCAACCCTTAAAAGATGGAGATTTTCTCTATAAGCTTCACACAAATATTTCTTTTTCCTCAAAAAACACTTTGCTGATTATGGAGGTCCTCAACAGCTGCATCAAACAAAGTCTGACAATCTGTACTACAGAAAAATGAGATTTCACAAGATGGAGTAGAGACCAGACTGAGAAGATCCAGGCAGTCTATGAGTTCGGCATTACCAAAGTATCTCACAAGTGTCTGTGAAACCGACCACCCTGAGATGGATCCAAATAACATTTGTTTAACCACTCCTGTATATAAAGATATATTTTTCTCTACACAAGTTTTCTAATGCTTGGGACAGTTTCCAACAGAAGCAATTGCTAGTGGCATAATGCACTGAGTACCCTCATTTTTCTTAACATTTATTGCCATGATATCACTGTGAGGAATATAACTGTAGAAGAAGACGTGTTCTAGGCAATTCCAGGCTTCAAAAATCAAACTTAGAAGGTGTGATGCCTGGATTGAGGTACTTTATCCTCAACAGAAAACATTACAGCCTCAGCAGTAGAAGGTACCATACGCAGACAGAGGTTAAGCCAGAAGAAGAGGCATGCATATGTTTGAGTATTATGAACATTAAATATTTAGTGGTTACTAAATAAACAAGGCATTCAGACTTGCAGCCACACTGACAAAGCAACACCCTTCTCAAGTGTCAGGATACAAGCACAGCTCAGAAACAAATTTGGAAATCAGTCTTTGATGAGCAGTTGCTCTCCGAGTTCAAGATCATCCTGTTTTGTGTCTATGGCTAACACAAGATGGTAATTTATTTGTGTTAAGTAGAAGCTCCATCAGAGCATTGTTTTAAAAGGTAACACTGTTTATTTTAACAATACATTATAAAAATGTATGAAGTTACCAACAATTGTCTCTACTGGGTCAGCACTATTGGGTGCTATCTACGTGCACCCCTATTCCAGCTAGGAGAGCCGCGTAAACGGTTACTTCACTCAGCTAGAATATTTAATGTATGTGAAAAATATTCAAGTTCTTATAAAACACTTCTGTTAGCTTCCTGGTTTCTACTGAGACATGGAAGAGAACGATTTGCAATCATCTTGCACATGCAGCAGCAGGCACATTTCCAAAGCAAACTGGCAAAGCATGATACAAGAAGACAGGCAAATCACAGGAGCTGTGGAAGCTGTTAGATGTTGGAATCATCTCTATGATAAAGCTGCCAGCAATGAGCAAAACCAAAGGGCTGGAAATCCAGCAGGTGCAGTTTTACAGCAGGGCTGCAGGTTCCCTCCATCCTGCCACCAGCCCCCAGGCAGGGCTTTTAATTAAACATAAAAAGCCCCTAGACAACAAAGACAGCTGAATTTTCAGTCCTCTTCTCCCAAGCAGTACTCTTTATACAAGTGGTACCAAAGAATACATGAACTGCATTTTCATATAGGAGAATTATTTAAAGCTAAATTATTCCCCTAAATTCTTATTAAAATCACTGTTACTTTGTAAAAATGGGCGTAAGTATACAAACACTTTTTTTCCAGGCGTGACCGCTTACTTTTGCACGTACACAATCGTGGGAGAAAACTGGTATTTAAAAATTTGTCTTTTTTATTAATTGTTGCCTTTTGCATGAGCAAAGCTTTTAGTTGTGTCAAAGCTATTAACAGTGAAAATTGTGCATTAAACAAATTAAATATTCAGCAATCCTGTTCCAATGCCTTTCTGTAAAGCTGCAGAACACTTACCAACCACCTTGTCTCTTCTGTAAATAAAAGGGTATTTCTGCATTTATTTTAAAAGCTAGCTAATGTCAGATTTCAGTAGAGATTTTATGCAAATATTCATGACAGTTATGTAAATCCCAGGGAATTTTTGCTGCTACAGAAAATCATGGCAAGAGTATGCAGTTCTTAAGAACTGTCCCCAGTCCATGTTTAGAATTCCTTGGATGCTTGAGCATCACCATTTTGGCATCAGGGCAACAGTAATAAAGTCCCAATTAGGGTTGTTTAAAACATCCTGCAAGAATAATGATATGTAGCCTGAAAGACTTTGAAATGAAGAGATTTGATTTTACAGTAAAGTAATAGAAAACATTAATGGAAAGGCCTCCTCTTAATAAAATCCTGAATGTGCAATAATTCTCAAATTTGCCATTAATTATGTGGAAAGACTGCATGTATTTTGTTTGCCACTGTGACCAGTGACCCATCTGGAAACAGAAACAAGCAGCAATTTCTCTCCCATTCATTTTCTTGCTATGGCAGAGCATTATGTCTGACCATCCACTGGCTGCATCTATTTCACTCATTTTCTTGAACAAAGTTGCCTCAGTCCTTACAGAAGTGCTCCTTGCAGGGGAAGGTGGTATCTGTACCATCTTCTACAAGTTATTTGATCCTACCCCCATGAAGTGAAACACTTGAGGTCAGATCCATGCCAGGAGAGACCGAGAGCTCCCACCAGCTCAGACCCATGGTGCACAGACAAGCCTTCTCCCCTTGAGATTAGTGCCCAAAGATCACATGCCAGTGATACTAGGGAACACCAGATGAAACACTTCCACTCTCTAAATTATATTTAAAACATCTGCAAGAAACAGAGAAAATTATAACAGAGAAATCAGGGGAGGGGGGCTACTGTGGGCACAAGTGAAGCTCCCATACAGCTACAATGTTTTGACAGTCTCGCTGACAACCAGAACTGTTTATTTTCATCCATTCTGTCTTTCATTCAGGGTGGAGATTTTGATTTGGGCCTTTTCCAGCACTGCTTAGCTGCCCAAAGATGACTCTGTGGACCTAAGGACAACCAGCACAGCCTACAATGTATTGCATCCCCAGCTGAATCAGTCAACGGGGTGTGATATCTAACTGGAGAGTGATACAAATAGCCACGCTGGTCCCAGTTTGAATTTGCTATGCGCTATTTGTAAGTAAGAGGAAAAACAATAATCCATAAACATACACAAGCTGTTCTAAGGCATAATGCACTGTATATTACATGTTAGTACTTACAGGAAATGGTATGTAATAGAAGAGGAAAATCTAAAGTCTTAAGAGTTCAATAGGTGTTCAAGCTCCCTTAGTGTAGTGCAATATTTTCATTATGTTCTAAATACATGCTGTGCATATATATATACAGACACACTCAATATGATAATTACATACATATTTCATACTATGTGCAGAGTGAGAAAATTAAAAGCACTGTCCCGAAATCAAAAAAGGAAATAAAGGAAAGCTATAGAAATTACGCTACATGCAGAACTACAAAGACAACATGGAAAAGCATTAAGAGTTTGTGATTTCAGAAAGTGTTTCTGGGTTAAACACTACTACAGCAGCAGCTAAAATTATACTTTAACCTGACTTCCTCTGCAGTATCTAATAATCAGCTTGAATTTCAGGTAATGTGAGCCAGCCTGCTAAGATATCTTTGTAATATGTCATTCAAGATAATACACTTACTGAAACAGATGCAGTTAGACATTTTTTTGTTTGACTTTATGAGCTCACAAAGGATGAACTACAAAACCAATTCCAAGCAGCCTGCAATACATCCTACACTGGCATGGCACAGACATGCAAATTGGTACATGGGCATACAGACAGGATGTGCATATCTTTGGAGTGATCCTAAGTGAACACAAATAAACTTTGAAAAATCTTATAAACAATCTCCCCAGTGATCCCCTAGATGAGCAGGAGATATCCTTAAGTCTCACTACTCACCCAAAGAGATTGGAAAGTGAGAACACAATTCTATACAGTGCTATAACAAAACTCAAAAGAACAGCCTGAGGCTGAAATCAGATTTTAGGATTAAAAATTAACAGGATTAATAAACAAAAGTGGAGAAGCAGCCCCCAAAATTGTTAGTACTATTGCTAATTTTTTTTTTAATTATAGAAGGCTGGACATTACTACTGATTACTTCTCAAAGAGTAAAAGCTTGCAAATGAATGGGTAGCTGCTACTCCTCATTCAACTAAATGGATTACTGAAGACAGAAGGGTGTAATAATACACAAATGATGTTTGTAAATCTTGTACTTCCACAAATAAAGGAACAAAAAACTTGTGCTTCCCTCTTTACCAGGAGGCATCAAAACCCCTTGGTACAAGTCTAAGCAACAAATGATCTTTTTTTAGTTACAATGATGATTAGAGTCTATAACATCGAAATCTTCATAACCATAATACGTAATATGCTAATGTAGACATATGTATGCAGACTATATACATAAAATCACACAATAGAAAGATGTATTTCTCTTGCCAAGACATTATGAAGCATTTTAACACAACATCCATTTCCTATCAACTGATACAGAGAAAATGGAACTCCCACCCCAAGCTCTCTTGCAAGGCTTTTATGCTAAGTAGTTTAGCATAGTAAATAAGATTTTATATGTTGTCTCTTGAACATACGTAACTGACCCTGTGGCATGCTCATCCACCCCCTCATGCCACACACAAAACCTTACAAATGTTGCTGTATTCTCTCTTTTCAGCTTTCACTCACGAAACACAAGAAATTTTGAATCAAGAATGGGATAAACTGAGGAGCCAACAAGTTCATTTTCTGCTCTACTGGTCTAATGATTTAGGTGGGTCTCTAACAAAGTATTTGTTGGCACACAGCTATGAAATAGCTCAATTCTTTTTTAAGGTTATAATAAGCTGCTGAAGGAAAAGAAAAATCAAAGGTGTAAATAAACCCACAAATATTAAGTTAATGTCTGGTGTTCTGAAGCTGGACTTCACAGAATTCATTTTTTTGTCAATGTAAACCATGATCCTTGCTTTCTAATAATTGCATGAATCTATAGGCATGCATTTGAAGCTTCCATTTTGTATTTTGAGCTGATTATACATCAGAGATACACATCATGACCCACTATAAGGTTACAGTCTCAAGAATACATGAAGGAGTTGCAGAAGTCAACCTCACTGAACTTTTTGAAGGAAGAAAGTACCTTCAGAGATTTATTTAAGGAATCCCATATTCTTAACACAATGAAAGACCAGACAAGTAATAAAATGAAACAAGTGAAATGCTGCAATCTAACTTCCTTATTTTTTAACATTATTTTGTCATTAAACAATCTCCTTACCAGCTTATGCTCCAAGTCAAGCAACTGACATTTAAATTACTATATTATATATAATACATATAATAAATATATATACTATATATATAATATATATACTTCACAAGGAAATGCACATAAAGTTTGGCATAATAAAGTAATACAGTAAAATCTCAGTTTTCTGGTTCCTATCAGTATGTATTAAAAACACAAACTCTTTTTGTTTGTTTGTTTTAAAGGCATTATTCTAGAACAGTTAGAATGTCAAAGCTAAATAATGCTATTAGTAAGGCTGAAACAAAACACAGGCAGTAGAGAAAACCCTAACAAATTTTGATGTATCTGCAGGAAACAGCCATGCTTTTAAAGAAAAATAAAGTCTTCAAGCTCCCAATGAGTCTCACAGACAATAAACTGATGGTAAAAACAAGCACAGCTATGCATTTATTTACATCAGCTAGAGGTCAGAAGAATGCTACAGCATCACAGACATGCTGCTTTCCAGCTGCACACACTCTCCCTTTAATACTTCCTATACATCCAAAACGTTGACAACACTATTAAGGAGGAGAGCTCTAACAGAAACACATTAATCCAAGCACCTCAGTGAACACAGGATATTGTCTGCAGTACGTATTGACCATGACAGCTGGTCCGCCTTACTCATATTCCTTCCTGAAAACAGGTCTTTAAACCAAAACATGAACGACTGCCTACAAATATTCCCTATTTTTTTCTGCTAACTTTAAAATGAATGGTTTGATATTGCCCCATTTTGAAACAACATACTTTTGTCTCCCCAGTTGTGTTTATGAAGCCTAGGTCCAGTTAACAAGTCTGAAGGACACATTTTTATGGCATTACTAAAAGAATACAGCAAATTATCCTGGCAACCTGAACACTGTAATAATCTGAATTATAAAACCTGCAAGCAAGAGTAGTGAGGAAAATATTTTCACATAATTTTGCGTCCAAGTATCCAGCTGGGTTTTTTTATTAACAAATATTTGCATTATTAAAACTTTATTAACATCTGCTGAAAAAGTTCAAGGTGAGAGAAAAATTGCCATGCTGAAAGACAGTTTCTTTCAGCCTCCCTTCAGACAAGACTTTTGGCATTCCTGTGGCAACTGTATGTCTAAATCATGATAGCTATCTTGTCGGCTGCAATGAAAGCAGGCATTGCGTTTGATCTCGAGAGCTTTGCCTGGGTATTGTCCTACTGATCTCGTGTAGCTGCTGAAGCAGCTACTCCAGGCATTCCCCAGCATCTCACCAGCACTGTCACAGGCATCATTTATAGGTTGCAAAGACCTCATTTGCCTAAAACTGCCACCTTTGTAACCAGAATGTATGTGTTTCTGCAAGAGCTGGGCTACCAAAAAGTCTGCTAGAAAGCTCTTTGATTTTCCTACATTTTGCACATTCAAGATTTCACAAGCTACTGAGATTACATATATATAATATATATTTTTTTTTAGATCACATACCAAAGATCCCCAAAATTACCAGCCTGTGAAACAATAGAGTTCTTTACAACTTAACTCTATTGTATTTAATTGGTGGAGTATCCTGGCTATACCCTAACCACTCTAGAAAATTAGGTGCCTCTTTCTAAAGCAGGCAATCAGAGAGCAGCACTTGCATCTCCTTCTCAAAACGCTCGCTTAGGTAGTGTTTCTCACCTCCCAGCAAAAAAGCCCCCATTAGAGGAGGAGAGCAAGGACTGAGCACCTCAACCAGCTTCACACAAACCCTGTTTCTTTAAATGCCTTAATCCAGATCCTACCTAATTTTGGTTTGCTGAGGTGCCCATGAACACCCTCATCCTCTGGTGATCTACCACACCCTCTGGAACGCCCTCATCCTACCAGAGAGAACCATGACAGCTGGATGTCCACTTGGCTACCGCTAGCAGCTGCCTGAAGTTACATGAAACACTGTAAGTCTTTGGTCATTCATCAGACTAACAAGTGAACCAGCAGCAAAACTGTCTCACAGTTATTTCATTTTAGGTTTCCTGGAGCCCATGGGATTTTTCAGATTCTTTAGATTTCTTACCTTCCGTGTTCTTCATTTCTTTCCCACAAATACACTTCCACTGAAACGTTTAGTAACAACTACTGGCAGCCTAATACTAAAAACAGGGGTTTCAAGTTATTTGCTTCTATGGCATGGAGACAAAATATCTGAGAAATCTGTCTCAAAAAAAAAATAATCCAAAAATCTGAGATATTGAGCAAGTCTCAGCGTGTCAGATGAGAAAAACATTACTACAGGAACACTGGAAACGAAATTGTCATCTCTGCACTTTGATGTGCAGAGAAAAGTATCCTTCTGCCCTCTAATAAAAGTAACTATGATCCCATTCTGCTATTCAATATGTTGCTTTTCAACAAGGAGGACTGTTTGTTATTTTTATCAAATAACAGAAATGAATCAAAGCTCTATTTCTGAAGCATCTGCAGACATATTTCCTCCCCCAGCCTCCCCACACAGTCCTGGCTGCTCTCCCTCCCCCTTTCCTCTTCAAAGGCCAATGACCTTCCCAAGAAGATATGCTTTCTGATTCTATTTAATTTATTTAGGTGGCCTCTATTATAACTAGCTTAATTGTAAACAAGTTATTGTAATCACAGGTGCCTCTACTGAAAACTTAAAACATGTAATAACAAATTGATTTATACAGGTGAAGAAGGAAGGGAAACAGATTCTCACTGTCCAGAACCTCATACTAATTTAGCTGTAACATGTATTCTCTCATATGCAAGGGGAGCAGCAGTTACACTGTTCTCAGGCAGAAGCCTGGAAGGGCACAGTGAATTATAAACCCTTTACTGCTGTTTAACAGCTGAGCATAAGAAAAAAAGATGGGAGTTTAGATGTGCTTGGTATGCGCTGGGAAGCAAGATATATTTGCATCCACTAAACATTATTATTAAGTGATAAGTAATAACATGGCAGGAACATTTTCTTCAAAATTGTAAAATTTTCCACTCGATGGATCCCAGTTAGTCACAACATAACTATTCCATCATACGGTTAAAATAAATGCATCCCTTCTGGCAGGCTGTGTGGCAACACCGCACCTAAGAGCATGACATGACGCACAGATGCTGGCAATCTGGGGAGGGGGGTGGCAGTGTGCTCCACACATCTGTTATTGTGGGAAAAAGCCATGTTGGTGTTTTGTCAAATTGCTCTATTAGTAATGAATACAGCTGTTCCACGTCGGATAATCTGTGTTGCAACACTCCACTAAGTGACTCCGTATAGAACTATGCCCCGCTGTTCATGCTCGACTGTAATTCTGATTATCAAGGGAGATGCCACTGTGCTTCTTAAAAAAATAAAAATGTTGAATGCAGCTGTTTCTGCTTCAAGGAATGTCAAAAGAAATCATTTCTCCCTGACATGTATGTATTTTTCACTTTAAATCAGAATGAGTTCTGGCATTAAGGCAACTGCCCACTCACAAAACACAAAGACATGTCAAGCGTTTATTCAGCCTAAGCTGAGAGCAAGGCTAGTGCTGACCTAAGTTTTAGTGTAAAGACATGCAAGTCAGAAGTTACACCACCATAGGCTTCAATTTAAGCCTTAGGTAAAGGAAAATATGATCATTCTCCTCCCCTTGATAAATCCCTGCATGGAAATAAATGGTTACCAATGCCCAGAGGTTCTAACTGAACATCTCAGCTCTCAAGGTTGTATCTTTTGCTTACTACCTTCTTGTCACATTTGAGTGATGTTACACCAAATACGTTCACTCTTAGAAAATCAAACACAAAATACTAAGCCCGAAATTTACTGAGATGGTAACCATATGATAACATCTTAAACCAGGCTGCAGGTGCATCACTGCTCCCCTTTGAAACACCTGACTTGCAATCCAAATGTGGAATTTGTGTTGTTCTCCCCACAGAGCTCAGCTTTCAGATTTTGTGAAGCTACAGAAAACTCTGAGGACAGAGACCCTTTGTATACAAGCCCAGGTGGAGAGGTGGGTCCTGCTGCTGGCAGGCACCTCAGAGGAGCCTCACTTTGTCTACAGGTAATAAAAACCTCGGCTTCCAGCAGACACAGTACAACAGTTAACATGATAGGAAGGCATGTGTGCCAGTGAAATGAGGCTGATGGTGGGTATTATATACTGAAAAGGCCCCATCGGTTCCAAGAAGACTCCAGTACACCAACAAGATTTCCAGTTTTCAGCAGCAGCAGAAACATAAAAAGGGGAAAGGGAGAACAGCCAACTGGAAAGGAAAATCAATCAGCATATACGCAAAGCTTCTATTTGAATGTCTATTTTTGAGGTTCTCTTATTTAAGGGCAAATAGAAACATCTGATGAACAAATTTTCACCTTTACAAATGCAAATGAAGCACTTGGGCAAAAATTCATGCATGCACAAATAGCATGTGCATTTATACTCAATCACCAATTTAGGTGTTTCTCCGCCTCACGTACAGACCAAAAAAAAGGCAGATTTACAGTCTTCAGACTCATATAGTACCCTCATCCGCACCACAGTCAGCCTGTGAGGCTGTCCAGAAACAACCATGTCTTTTGGAAAAGTAGTACATGGTCAGTTGTGTTTGCCTGCAACTCCACCAACCACATGGGTGTAGATGCCCACATTAGAAAAAAAAGACCCAAGAAAATCCCAAAACAAAAATACCCACGCCACTCAGTGTTATAGCATCTCAGGAATCCTAAACATTCTAATTATTTGAGTTGATCAGAAGAATTTCTGCTTGTTGAACTTCAGCCACAGCATGGTGAAGAGCTGAGAAATGAAAAACATGCCATGTGAAATGCTGAGGAAGAAGTTCTCCTAAAGTAATCGGGCTACTTTCAGTTACTGCTGAAGTGGCAAGGCTGACTTTTAGTGTAGAAAAATGCTGCAAATACAAAAGTCACAAGTATTTCCTGTAGGATGGGTGCACTGAAGCAACAAAATACAAAATATACAGATCAAGTTGCAAGCAAGTCAGGAAGAGAAGGGCAATCTAGCATTCCTCTTCTGAATTTGAAGTAAGACGTGCCACGCAACCCTAAATCCAAAAGGAGCTGCATTTCTCCTGGTGTTTGGACAGATTAACAAGATGAGCAACAGAAAGCCAGACCACTGCTTGTGAATTGAAGAATTTATATTGCTCTGAAATCAGGGAGACATTTTCTCTTGATGCAGCTGTCGTGGTTTAAACCCAGTCAGGTAACTCGTTCACTCACTCCCCCCCTTCTTTCCCTCCCCCTACTCCCAGAGGGACAGAGAGGAGAATCAAAAAGAATGCAACTCCCACGGGTTGAGATAAGAACAGTTTAGTAACTAAGGTATAACATAAATCACTACTGCTACCACCAGTGATAATAATGATAAAGGAAATAACAAGGGAAGAGAATACAACACCTCAGCACCAGCTGACCGATAACTCACCCCCCCCAGCCCGACCAAGCACTGACCCATACCTCCTCCAACCCCGCAGTCTCTCAGCCCTTCCGGCTAACTCCCAGTTACATCCTGGGCATGACGTGCTGTGGTATGGAATACCTCTTTGGCTAGCTTGGGTCAGGTGTCCTGTCTCTGCTTCCTCCCGGCTTCCCCTCCTCCCGGGCAGAGCATGAGGCTCACAAAGTCCTTGGCCAAACCAAAACATCATTGTTATCAGCTCTGTTCCTGAGCTGAAAGTCAAAACACAGCAGTGCACCAGCTGCCAAGAAGGAGAAAAATGACTGCTACTGCTGAACCCAGGACAGCAGCATCCTTTAGTGAAAGGGCTCCTGAGTGAGGGCCAGGAAAGAGCAATGACTCCACGGACAGCTTCTTTGCGCAGTCCTTACAATTTACTGCTCTGTGAGACAATTCTGTTCAGTTTTCCTTGAAAATAAATTCCGTGGTTCCCGATCAAGAAAAGGCACAGTCAGGCCAGTAGTTCTCCAAAGGACCAAAGCGACAGCTGACTGCCTGGCACCTCCTTTGCTCAAGTGCCCCTCGGGCTTCTGAAGTTTCCACTTCTTTCTGGGCAGTTCAGCAGATGTTTGTTGTGGTTCACAGTAGAAGCCTGAGGTGACCCCAAGTATAATGGATAGTTTCTTCACAGGCAGGGTTTCAAAAGCCCCACAGAAAGAGTGCATGCAGAAATAACAATAAAAAGGATCTGAAAGATGGGAGGGTCCCAGACTGCTCTTTAGGGGTGACCACGTGCTGATGCCCAAAGCCTGCAGCACACACACCCAACAAGCAGTGTAAGCAGGCACTTAAAAGCCTGTGTGAGCAAAACTAAATAATTCAACAAGTGGCTTTCTTGAATTCAAACCTTTGTAACATACAGCTTCTACTCCTAACTCACATTATGTTCCTACCTGGGTGTATAATTGGTGACTGGGTAAATAGGTTTGTGAGCTAATACAACCGATGTGGCCAACTCACTCTTCTTTCCTCCTCTTCTTTTCTGCTCTTGAACTGTAGGAACAGAGACTAAATGGCAGAGAAACTATTTGCTTTTTTAAAGTAGGATCAGTTTTCCCTTCCTGACCAGGTTAACAGGTCAGGCAAATGCCAGCATCAGGCAAAGAAAACAGTGAGAGATGACACAAGGGGTGGAGAGAACATCATGAGGGCATGTCCTTCAACAGCAGCTACCCATCAGGTTAGGTCACCCGTATCAAATAGAAACTTTTCCAAAGTCCAAAACAACTGCCATTTTCATCAGTAAAGGCTTGTTCTCTTCCACTCAGACAAAAAGGACAAGGAAGAGAACTGCTTTATAGTAGAAAACAGAGCAGCCATTAAATTGAGCTGAAAGCTGTATGAGTACCACCACATCCACAATCAAAGCAAGTCAGAAGAATCACCATCCAGCTTTCGAGATACCATTGAAAGAAAGGTTTGAATACAGGTTCTGAGGATCTTGTAATTTGCAGGTAATAAAAACAGAATCAGAGAGGGGGAGAGAAAAGATTTAGTTTCTTTTTTTAGTTTCTTTTGTGCAATGAAACAGTGTTGGTGGATGCCAGCAAACCAAATAAAACAAAGATACGGAATAAACCAGCATTTTCAGTGTTATCTTTCACTATCTACAAATTCAAAAGGGGAAAACACAACTGAAATTTTCAAGCATCATCTTCTATGTCCTCTTATCTTTGGAGCAAGTAACTTTGGCTGACAAATGGCTGAAGCTCTGTGACCTGTAGCATCTAGTTTCCCTCATTTACTCAAAAATACACTTCAAAAAAAGCAACGATTCAGAGCAGAAACTTCACTTACATGCTCTGAAACTCCTTCTAAAGGAGGCAAATTTGCTCCCTGGCTGTTCAGAAATTTGAGGGACCTCCAGCCTTCCTGAAGCCAGGCACAGGCTCTCATCCTGCTGAGCCCACAGCTATTCTGGCCGTGTTTCACAAGCACTTCTCTTGAGGGACAGGCATCAGCCATCTCCAGAGGGAGTCAAAATGCCAGCTCCACACACAGCAGCTACAACCGTGTACTAAAGAGTTGCTTTTTACTGAGTGGGGTGGAAAACATGTGGGAAGAGCAACCTCTGTTAAAAACTGTTGAAAACATTAACAGCTCTGATGACAGCAATGTGGAGCATGCATGGCTTAAAAAGAGATTCTAGTTCCTCATCAGCAGCACTGCATGCCGTCAGCTTTTAAGGGCTATCTGGCTTGAAGGGCAGTTTTTCAGTCTGTAACTGCATTTGTACTTAGAACAGAATGACTGCTTTAACGACTCTGATTACATTTTTAATTATAAAAAGCTCCATTTAAAAATGTCCAGACCATTTGCACAAATTACATTTAGCAACTCACTAAACTGGGGCAGGTGACTAACCACTAGGTCTGCCTGGCACATCCTTCTTGAAGTAAAAATAAAGCAAGAAAAATAATGCTCCAAGTTGGATATTCAAAATGGTGCTTGCAATATACCTCAAAAAATGATGAAACAAGGGATTTATAAAGCTGAAAGCAGAGAAGATATAGTAATATGGAAGGAATATTGCAACTACACAGCTTGGGGTTAGAAAATAGCTATAGTACTATTTCTAGCACAGCAGCTGGCACAAATAACTGCCTAATTCACATAACCCATTTTCTGCATAAGTTTTTTTGGCTATACAGAGAATGGAAGTAACTATGCAAATGAGCAGCAGTTGGGGAAATGCCAGGTATCAGCCTGTAAACCTCTATTTACTTCCTTTTGTATATACGATGTAACACAAAACAGAGCACCCTAATTTAATGCTCAGGTATCCAGGATGGCCTTAAAACTGAAATTCCATCCAATTCATTTAATTTGCTGTGCTTGTCAGCAAAACAATTTTAGTCTCAGATTCACCCGGAGAGAAAAAGAAGCTTATGCTATTTGAACATATAAAAGGCCGTAATTCAAACATAGACAAGGCATTAATAAGTAAACTACAAAGCCTTTGAACACACCTCACCTTTCAGTGAAACTGTTGAAGTGGAGAGGAGGACAAAAATAAAGCTTATGACAGCAGGACTGAGACTGGAACTACTTTAATCATCTCCCTCGATCTGCTGGTCATGCTACTTCGGATGCAGGCCAAGATATGGTTAGCTTTCTGAGTCACAAGTGCACGGTGCTGGGTCATGTTGAGCTTCTTGTCAACCAACATCCCCAAGTCCTTCTCGTCAGAGCTGCTCTCAATCCAGTTCTTCCAATTCAATACCTTACCATGGTCTGGAATATAACTGAGTTTCCAAAGACAACTTTAAGCTTAAAGAATTTGACTAAAAGTTCTACTATTGCTTATGTGCTCTTCAAAAGCAGCCCACCACAATTATACCCAGCAGAGCATAACATTTCTCAGTATACCTTTCTGATCATAAACACCAAAACCCTCATTTGCACAGCACCACCACCCACACATAAACATTCATAGTCTCAGTTAGAGAGTACTCTGTTTATCATTACAACTGGCTTCAAAATAGCATGAGGTTAGCTGTTTAGCATGATATTTACAAACAGCATCATGAAGAGGAGTCTACATCTGGAAACCACAGTTAGTACTGCACTCTGACGTGAGGAACAAGACAGTTACAACAGGTTTCTTTAAATGCAATCTTAACTACCATATTAATTAATTCAGCAGTTAAAATCATTCAAGGAAAATGTATGAAATACCCTATATGGAGGAATGGGAGAACTCCTTTATGTAGTAATTGCACCCTTCCCCAAAAGCATTTTGTAAGCTAATACTCCTAGGCTGGGAAACTATGAGGAAAACGTTCAATTCCTGTAGAAAATCATGTCACTGCTGAACAGGGGGCTCAGGCTTGCTGAGGAGCCTGCTACTAGCCAGGCTACATGCTGCTCAGACCTTTTGGAAGAAGCAAATTCCAATGAAACTCAAAGTGAACTCTTGTACCCTGGCAGAGCAGTTTCTAGAAACTCAGGTAATAAAAAAAAGACGACACTGAATATCTCTTACAAGTATTCTGGGGTGGGTGAACAAAGACATAAAGACTTTTAAACAGTAGAAGGAATAGTTATATAGTATTTTCTGCAGGCTTTGGGCAGTTCCAATGGGCACGCTGATACACAAGACACGCACAGAAATAACAGAAAGCATCTTAAAAAAAAAACTGTCCAGAAAGAAAGTAAATAAAAAATGAGTCAAAAGTATCAGACTGTAGTTTCCTACTGCTTTCCAAGTACGTTAACATATGTGGAAGCTGTGAGTGTGAGCACAGCCTCCCAGCATGAATAGGGCAGTTGTATCTCTGCAGACAGCAAGATGGACAAATCCATCCCCTGTCCCACAGCCCCTCAGCTGGCACCTGGAAGAGGGGAGATGGGCCCATGGAGGCTCACCACCCCAGGCAGCCAGCAGCGCGCAAGCAACAGATGCATTTCTTTGGGTCTCCAACCAGGAAGGTACCCGCAGTGCTGCATTATCTGGAGATAGTCCTCAGCTGCCTTTCTGGAGAGAGGACAAACCTCACTTCTGGAGCTATCACAGTAACTGGAAACTGTTAAAGCATTTCACAAAGTGCAGAGAAACATATACTGGCACTTCTGTCCCCAAAGACAGACACCCTTAGAATAATAAACTGGAATATTAATATGCACATTCATTTTCCAATTGACAAATTCATTCTCTCTCTTCCTAGTCTATTCTGACACATTAGTTATTCAAGCAGCTTTTAAGAGCACAGAATATCCCAGAAGAGAACTTCAGGAGAAGTGTAATTAAATAACCAATTACTCTTCATGCTTTATAAATAAGTATGTGCACATACACTTTCATGTGACAAGCTCCCAACGGAAAATGTTGTAAAATAAGCATAAAGCATTTATTTAACTCAGAGAAGCAATTAAGCCATTAAGAAGAGCTCAGAGTAGGCATTATGCTGATTATACTTAATTGCATGCATTCACAGCAATGACATACAAAATGCAACAATAACAACTACGCTACTATTTTTTCTCTGACCTGCACACATTTTACAACATATCCATTAGCGACATATATTTAACAAAAAGGTAATTTAAGAGTGCTGGTCCATAACTGCTCAGGTTGTTCTCTACCAGCATGGAGACATCTGTGATTACTACTCCAAAATCCTATTTTAAACATGCTTAAGTTTACTTAAAGATAAATAGACAAAACTATTATTTTATCTACTTTTCATGACATACTGTGTAATGTTAATGAGGGTCTAACTGCAATACTCATCTACCCCTATTCACCTGCCCTAATTGCAGCCATTTGATGGCTTCCCCAGCACCCTCCTCTCCTACACTGGCGGTGTTACAATCTCCAAAATCCTGCGGGATGAAGCGTGGAGGCTCCTGTGTGCTGTTCAGTCAGGACTGGCATCCATGCGTGGCAAACTGCAATCCAAGGAGCACCTCCAGTGAAACTCCAGTTAGCAATCTGAACATTTAGAAAACACCACAGAGGAGCCCTAAACCTTCCTTTCTCCTTAGCTTGCAGACAGGGCTTCCAGCTGTATTTACCACATATGAACACAGACTGTAAAATTACACTGTGACCACAACCGAGTAGCTGAAATGAGTGGAAATAGTGTTCAAACTCCTGCAACAGCAGTCGCATCTCCCGTGTCCTACGACACGGGTAAACAAAGTAATTTTATAACTCCCTTGGCAGTGGCAGCAGAAGGATCCGCCAACAGGAACGTGCTCTGCTTCAACCACGCTGGAAGAGGAAAGAGGCTGCCAAAGCATCTAGTCGCCAAGAAAATTACAATATGATAGTCTTAATTACACTAATTGCGTTTCCTGGTATTGAGGCAGGATTAATATAGTATTTCTTATGCTACATTTCATAAACACAATCGGTTTCAGCTTAACTCTTCGTAATTGTATTTTACAGTTCTTGCAAACAATTAGCCACCAATTATGTTCATTCCATTTTGCAGATGACTGATAAACACTCCAAATATCAGAACTCTCCCTCAAGGGAGGAAAATTACTTCTAACTTGCTAAGTAATTTTAATGACACCTCAATGAAAATTCTGCAGGCACATCACCCAACGGCATTCACTTGCCATGTCTATGCTATTACGGAACACTATAAAAACTTCCACCAAGAGGAGAGCCATGCTTGAAGCAGCTTTGGAGAGCTGAATAACAGTCTTAAGGTGATGAAATGACCACATTTAAAAAAAAAAAAAAAAAAAAAAAAATTTAAATATATTTATACATTTGTATATATTTGCATATACTTTTACATATAAATAGATCAGTCATACATAACATACTCATGCACAAATCCTTGGTTTAGAAATTAAATGTTTGAGTGAATACAAGTCTCAACAGGTGCTGGGAACCGGACTGGAAAGACCTTATTAGTTTCTCCCTCCCACCCTACTTCCCATCAAACTCAAAGGCTCTGGCTCGCACAATTGAGAATGACCAGCATTGTGTTTCAGTCCCCTCTCCAGGCACAGCTCCAACATTCAAGACAATTCAGCTAGAAATGTTAAAAAATGTTATGGTGAGATAATATCGTCTGCTGAGACAAAAATAGTTGGAACTAGATGATCTTAAGGTCCTTTCCAACCCTAACTATTCTATGATTCTATGATTCTATAATGTTACACCAAGGTCATCTGTAGCGACCTAACCAAGATGGCATTTGAAGAGACTGACCCTTAGCAGCAGCAGGCATGACAGTCAAAAGCATATGAGTTTCTAAGAATTTTAGGCTGCATTTTTCTAACACAGCATAGCCTTGCTTAAGATGTACATCACTTAAAAGGTGAAGTCTGGATACATAGGATACAGGCAACAGTTACAGACTACACAGTTACTTATGAAACTTTTCTTGAAAGCTGTAGGGACAACAAGCCAACTATGTTGAGCTAAAATAAAGAAGACTCTTGCCTGGTCAGCACTGGCAGTAGTGAAGCTTTCCCATAATGTAACAAGAATACATTTTGCTGGCAAAGCCTTACACCAGGATTTCTGCATGGGTTACTCATCTTTCTTCTTTCACACCTGCAGGGTCACGAGCCCTTCACTCCACAGAAGAAAAAAAAATGAATCTTGCTGATGAGTAACCTACAATGCTTTAAATGCACAGCGCGTTAACATGCTTCTGTGCTGCTAAATGTTTTTGAAAACCTCTTATGGAGGATATTGTCTGAGAACTAACAGCAACCAAGAGGAGAAAGCACTGCTTCTGACAAACCACCTACACTCAAAAGTTCCCCCATTCCACCCCCAACAGGAACAAGAGGGATAAGCTCACAAAAAAAGCAACCAAACAAAATAAACAAACCCAATCAGAAGCCCACAGCACCAGAAATGTTGTTAATAGCAGCAGAAGTTGTAAGCAGTAATCAAACACACTTTATAAACAACGCACTCGCAGAACCCTGCAGCTTTATGCTATAACACACGGGGGGGGTACAATAGTAAAAAAATAAATTGCACGCAACATGACAGAATTTGGTCTTGTGCTGAACACTGGAAAAAAAAACCAAACCAACCCAGAACAAAACAAACAAAAACCCCACTCATCTCCAGGAGTAGCTTGATTTTTAAGTAGTATTTGAAGGTCTCTGACCCATCCCATAAAGAAAGGAAAAGTTAAAATTAAGTTTTGTGGTGTTTAAATTAATGAAACAGTGTAGGTGTGTTTATTTCTATTATATTGACCTTAAATATTTTAGAATACATATTCAGATTCTAGACTTAGTTTCTAGATAGTTAATATTGATAGTACTTGATGGCACTTGAGGCACTTGATGGCCTTTGAGGTTGCCCAAAGCTATGCAGTTCCAGACTGGATAATGTGGTTCAGTGGACATTTTCATTTCCTTTTTTCTTTTTGAAGCCAGTGATGCTTTCACTGACTTGGCAATTTGTTTCTGTTAATAACATCTATTCTTCAAACCTATATTAATGAAACTATTTGTGATACAGGACCCACTGCAGGAGAGGATCTGGTTCGAGATCATCTTAAAAATCTGAACATGCACAAGTCCATGGGTCCTGATGAGATCCATCCGCAGGTCCTGAAGGAGCTGGCGAATGAAGTTGCAAAGCTGCTGGCCATCATATTTGAAAAATCGTGGCAGTCAGGTGAAGCTCCCGATGAATGGAAAAAGGGAAATATAACCTCCATTTTCAAGAAGGGGAAAATGGATGACCCAGGGAATTACAGACCAGTCAGTCTCACCTCTGTGCCTGGCAAAATCTTGGAGCAGATTCTCCTGGATGGCATGCTAAGGCACATGAAAAACAACAAGGAGCTTGGTGACAGCCAGCATGGCTTCACTAAGGGGAAATCCTGCCTGACCAATCTGGTGGCCTTCTATGATGGGGCTACAGAACTGATGGACAGGGGTAGAGCAGTTGATGTCATCTACCTGGACTTGTGTAAAGCGTTTGACACTGTCCCACATGACATCTTTGTCTCTAAATTGGACAGACATCAATTTGATGGATGGACCACTCGGTGGATAAAAGAACTGGCTGGATGGCTGCATGCAAAGAGTTGTGGTCAATGGCTCAATGTCCAGCTGGAGACCAGTAAAGAGTGGTGTCCCTCAGGGATCGGTGTTGGGACCGGTCTCGTTTAACGTCTTCGTCGCTGACATGGACAGTGGGATTGAGTGCACCCTCAGCAAGTTTGCCGATGACACCAAGCTGTGTGGTTCGGTTGACACGCTGGAGGGAAGGAATGCCATTCAGAGGGACCTTGACACGCTTCTGAGGTGGGCTGATGCCAACCTCATGAAGTTTAACCATGCCAAGTGCAAGGTCCTACACCCGGGTCGGAGCAATCCCAGGCACAGCTACAGGCTGGGCAGAGAAGAGATTCAGAGCAGCCCTGAGGAGAAGGACTTGGGGGTGCTGGTTGATAAGAAAATGAACATGAGCCAGCAGTGTGCGCTTGCAGCCCAGAAAGCCAACCGTATCCTGGGCTGCATCAAAAGGAGCGTGACCAGCAGGTCGAAGGAGGTGATCCTGCCCCTCTACTCTGCTCTTGTGAGACCTCACCTGGAGTATTGTGTGCAGTTCTGGTGTCCTCAACATAAAAAGGACATGGAACTGTTGGAACAAGTCCAGAGAAGGGCCATGAGGATGATCAGGGGACTGGAGCACCTCCTGTATGAAGACAGGCTGAGGAAGTTGGGGCTGTTCAGCCTGGAGAAGAGAAGGCTGCGTGGAGACCTCATAGCAGCCTTCCAGTATCTGAATGCTGGGGGGGGCTGTAGTATAGGGATGCTGGGAAGGGACTCTTCATTAGGGACTGTAGTGACAGGACAAGGGGTAACGGGTTAAAACTTAAACAGGGGAAGTTTAGATTGGATATAAGACAGAAGTTCTTTCCTGTTAGGGTGGTGAGGCACTGGAATAGGTTGCCCAGGGAGGCTGTGAATGCTCCATCCCTGGCAGTGTTCAAGGCCAGGTTGGACGAGGCCTTGGGTGATATGATTTAGCATAAGGTGTCCCTGCTCACGGCAGGGGGGCTGGAACTAGATGATCTTAAGGTCCTTTCCAACCCTAACGATTCTATGATTCTATGATACAGAAAATTATCTACTGATGCCACAGGCACCAAACCCCCCATATTGCACTCCCTAGACAAAAAGGCTAGTGCAGAAGCAACAAATAAGACTCTTAAGGATGTGATCACACATACTAGATCTAAACATAGAAGAGGTTAACCTTTCAGAAAGTGAAAGCTGCTCAACCCAAGAAATCTGACAGTAGCAGAACCAACAACTTATTCAGATACAGCTTCCAACAACCACTTTAGATTTCTTCTTTTTATGGTGGGAATAAAAACAGTTTAAAATTAAGTAAAGCCAACAAACAGTCCAATTTACGTTCTTTACCATCAAGACATTTCAAGTCAATTCTTATCCAACTTGAGATTTTCTATAAAAATTAGAAATAAGAAGCATAACAACAATAAAAGCCTTTTCATGACTTTAAGTGACAGTGTGCTTCATCTCCATCCCCAATCCCCATCTCCTAACTTCATTTCACAATTGAGAGACAGTCTGCCTTGCTGCCACATAATTCATCTTCAGCCTCCCTCAGGGAAGGAATTTCATCTGAAGTTCCCTAAGTGAAGTTCCAGGTGTATCTGGAAATTGCTACCAAGCTTCTTTTCATCTCCCTCTTCATCCCTCAAATGGGCAACTCAAAAAATGTTTGCACTTAAATGTCTGCTGCTTAATGTCCATTTTCCTGGGTTAACAGTCTGATTACATAGAAGGAAATGCCCACCTTAGCCTTTTGATAAATATAAAAATATTTGCTGTGCCAATTTCAGGCAGTCACAGTGGAGCATATGAAGTTATTAAAAGTTATAAAACCGGCAAAACCTGCTTAGTGGACAATATAGTATTTCTTTCCTCCAAGAAAATAGTTCTTGATATGCTAAAATACAGAAAATGTATCGTTAGAGGCAGAAAGAGCACTGTTTTGTATGGCACAATGGTTTCCCAGCCTTAGACACTGGTGTTTGAAGAACTTATCTGCTAAATACACACCTCTAGTACTTTCAAGACAACAGACTCTGGTAAAATTCATGACAGAGCAGCAATAATAGCTTCTCCACCGGAAAATCTGAACTAAAGAATAAATTAAACACAAGATATTTATACTGCTCCAGCTTGAGGTCCTTCCTCAAAGTGATCTGAGGGTGCTAAGTCTATTTCACATGCATAACCTTTGTAGAAGGAGCCAGTGGCAGAACTTACCTGGAGGATTGTTTATCTCAATTGGATAATACAATCTCTTAAAATCAAGGTTAATGCCAATTGTCACACCAGTTATTTTTGGTCTTGGCAAGACGAACAGGTAAGACTTCAATTACCAGAATTCACTTTGTATCCTCCTAAGAGGACCGGCCCACTGTATGTCACATCAAATGCCTGAAGGCTTGTCAGAGTTGGTATCTGAGACAAATCTCACACTATAATAAAGGACTCCTGTACTTTTGTCATCCTCCTTAGTGTCCTTCTCCTTATTTCCCTGGGTTTTTCAACTCCCCAGGAGACTGAAAAACAGGGTAAGGTTTTCCAACAAAATTATACAACAATCTATTCCTGGTTGTAAAAGCTCATACCAGCTTTATTTTGTAAATGCTAACCTTTATCTAACATCATATTGCAGCATGAAGAGTTTTCAATGCATATACAAAATAAACATGAACCAAAGCCAAAAAGGATAAAGAATAAAAAGTACAGGAAAACAAACACATTTGCCTGTGAGGAGTGGTAATGGAATTTAGTAAGGCTGATGGAACAATTTCTTGACTCTTCTGGTCAACAAATGTAATTTCTTCAGATTACTTAAGTTGAATATAACTGCTTTACTAACTTGGAACTACAGCTGCAGTAATACACTTTAAAAAAAACCTAACAGCACTGACTAATGTATTTGCAATGTCTGTAGTCCAAGCTGACTGGGTAAAGAATGTGGATCTTGGATTTTAAAATCCTGACACCATTGACTGGAATGTACTGGGTCCACACTTGGAGGATTTATTTGCATTTGAGCAGGACCAACAGGGACAACTACAGCATTCCTGCAGATACTGATGGACTCACATAGGTTCTCTGTGTTTTGGGGTAAGATATTGATAGCATGCTGGTATGAGACACTGCCTTTCCAAGTGCCATTCAAATTGGTCTGAATGTACCACACTTAATGATCATTTCAGACATAGATACATATATATATATATATATATATATATAAATACACATAGACAAGTAAAATAAGGACAGACACAAACCCCAAATACAACTCCTGCATATTTACAAAACTAAAAAAAGTTTGAAATTATAGCCCAGACCATATGTTCTAACATTTGTCTTTTAAGTCTGCTGCCCTAATTCTAGAGATAAATGTGTTTCCCAGCAGCAGACTCTTAGGCATTCAAAAAAAAAAAAAAATATATATACAAAATAATTTCATTTTACCATAGGACAAACGTCATGAACTATTACTCCTCTGCTCGTTTACGTGTTGTTCTGCTATGAAGCAGGACACTCTTTTCTATATACTTGCAAAACAGAATAGTTGGTGTCTTAATTCATTTCTCATCCTCCTGATGACTGAGCTCCTGCCTCTCTGCTGGGAGGCCACGTCAGCAGGACGCAGTGCAGGCTGCCAGGTCACATCCCAGGCTGGCTGGAGCAGGCATGCAGCTCCACAGGCAGCAGAGCCCTGCTTTCCCAGGGAAGAGGCTGCAGGGTCAGGAAGGACTGCGGCCATCCCTCCGAGCATATGTGGACACAGACCATTAGACAGGTTCTTCCAAAATGCTTAGAGTTTCCACGTTTCAAAGCATTTAAAAAAATATTTCCAGTTTCCATGGTATTTCTCTCCCCTTCTCTCCTCACAGTGTGTACCGTAAAACATTCAAACTTGAGGATTTAGGAAGATTAAGCTAAATTACAATTTAGTTACGTATCAAGTTTCTTCTTTTTACTTTCCTCTTCTGTTAGGGGAGTTACATTAAATAATAGCTACCAATTCACTATATTTTGTTCAAAATGGATTTTTAAAGGACTAGATATTCCATACAGCAAATGCAGTAATGCAGGTGCGTCTTATTCAAGATTTAATCTGCACACATGCAAAAACAAATTTCCATGATTATTCTTAGCAGTAGCAGATTTTAAATGGAGAAGCTAAGATGATTCACACAGTGAACAAAGCATCCTATTGTTTACTTCTGGCTTCTTACATGGTTTCCTATACTTTATTGCAGTGTGCTAAAAACAAAACCTATGAGATAAAAGGAGAATGCTGCTACGATCTTACTGACAATAAGAAGGGAACATCTATACTGAGTTCACATCCCTTTGCTCTCTCTGTTCTCTTAAATGATTTCAAAACAAGTTTCACAGAAGTATGAAAATGTGAAAGTTATTTATTGCATGTGGAAGGAATAAGTGACGCACAATCAGGACCTCAGTTTTACTAAGGTGACCAAACACTAAAAGGTCAAAATGACCCATAACTGAAATGCAGGTAGAGTCACCAAAAATAACACAGGATAAAAAGCTCTGCTGCAAACTGTTATTTTCTAGTTAATAACAGGGCAACAATGAGAAACTAAAATAACAGTACCTGTTATGATTAGACAGTTAGGCTTTAACAACTAGCGGTTTATAGCTATGTCTTTGAAAAACTATGGAGGACACCATGAATAATATCCCAATAGGAAGGGCACAACTGAACCCAGATCTGGGGACATGCCAGGGCTACCTAGCTGAACCTGCCAACACATTGAAGCAACCAAAGCTGTAAGATGGTGACAGTGCCTCTAAAGGATAATACTGACTCTGTTGATAGAAGAAACAAGTATTTTGGCCAACACAACAAAGGTTTATTGAACAGAAAGTCAAGTAAGATGATGTAAATGAGCAATAAAAATTATGTCTTTATGTAAATAATTTACACAGTATTACATACTAGGGTTTAAAGGGCCCTTACTGTAAAAAATATCAGCCAAAATTTAATAAAGAGAGGGCAAAGGCTATTTAATACCAAAAGAGAAGATGTATTTTAAAACACCACCACACAGACTGTTTTGCTCCAAACCCAGATGACCAAAACAACCTGAACTGAAACTACATGTCCTATAGAAAGTTTTCTATAACATGTAGCCAGTCTGCACACCACCATGCAGGCAGAAAGAGCCAAAACACTTCAGAGAAACAAGAAGAAAAAAAAAAATCATCAGAGCTCAGACTGTATTTCACTCTCCGTTCCCTGACACAGACAAAGCGTATTCATCCTGTCCTGCTCCAGTGCACCCTGGCAGATGCTTCCCAGGAGCGTGCTTGACCTCATGGAGACACCCAACCAGCATCAGAGAGAAGACACGCATGCTAAAGAGGATATCATTTCTTCCCACTTTGCAGAATTCTGTGTTCTGATCAAGGAAATGCTTTGCAGCACATTTTGAAAACAGTCATGAATTAATTTCTGTAAACTTGACCAAGGACTAAATTCCAAGAATTCAAGAGATACTATGGAGGGAAAACAAGATACCAGCCCCTGGCTCTCACCAGTGCACAGGCAGTGGCTGCCCTAAGTGTCCAGTGTACTTTCCTCCTCAGATGTCACCAGCTGCCCTTTGATTAAAGGATATTTCCGGCCTTCTGGTAACTCCTCCAAAGCAACATGATTTTGGGGGCTGCTGTTACTTCATCTCAAGATAAAACCAAGCCATGTACACTGATAAGCAACCTATCATCAGCCTCTGCACTTGCAGAGCCATGGAGGGAGGTGCTCTCTGCAGCTGATGGAACAGGTAAGCTTGCAGCATTATAAAACCAGCCAGCTACCTGAACCTACACTTTTTTGTCCCATGTCCTTAGGCTTCTTCCATCCCAATCTCAGATCCAACATTCCCCAGTTCCTTTATGCAAGCCCTTCACTACTCTCATCTTGATGCCTCATCCCCCCACCCCCTCCCCAGTAACACCCCCCAGTTATCACTCAGCTCTTACATGATGTCCCACCTATTTTCAACTCTTTCCTTCCCTCCAAGAAACTGACTCACTTCCTCATTTCCAATCTCATACTAAAGGGAAAAATAATGAAGACTTTTTTTGGTTTGCTTAGACTAGACTGAACAGCCTTATTTCCCTGACACACACACTCTTCCTACATAAACCTACATCTATTTAGCCTTTAATATTATCCATTCCTTTGCATTACCACACCAAACCACACCCACACACCAATTTAAGGGACTAATAATTCCAGGAAATCTTTCATTTGAGAAACCACTGCTAAATTTTTAGCATACTTCTGACCTTTCTCTTGAGTTACTTGCTTTCAGAGCTTCAGGAACAGCAGCACCAAAATTTAATTCTTGAATTCTTTGTTTTACAAAAGAGGAACAAGCAAGGGCTCTGCAGTGCTGTAGTCCAGCACCAATGGCAAAGCACTGGAAAGCATCACTTGAAACAAATACCAGTATTAGTGAACCATGTACACATAGTATCCTGTTTTCGTTTCAAAATGTAACCACCCAAAGGCAATTCAGATCCATGTCTATACTATATGGATATTCATGCTTAAATGTAACTACAAACTCTCCATGCAATTACACCTCTGTATCTTGTCCTTGAAAACATCACAAAGCAAAAGCCCATTTAACGCAGAACCTTGGTCACCTGTGCTATGCTAGAATTAAAGCATAATTTCTTTTCATTAGCATATCTATTTTCTTCACACACAAATTTTGTGCTTCACTATTCCAAACCTAGTGCTGTGACACTGAACAAAGACTACAGGAAGTTTTAAGAGAGGGTTTTCAACAGCATGGGCTAGACAGAATATACTGGGAATTTAAATTTTTATCACACCAGATGCTTTTCTGCTACCTGTTCTTTTCTCCATCTTTGTCACAGGCTTTTTGCATGCTACATGCACATACATAAAATTACAGAACAGAAAATTCAGTCTGGTTTGCTTGTGGCAGAAAATGCAACGCAGCTCAGATATCATTTAGATGGATAGCAACAAAAAGCACATTTAACAACGACTAAGCAGTTCTGTGTGACCAATGGATAGACATTTTATTCAGCCTACATACTCCGTACATACGTATTTTCAATATGTGGGTGACAAGCAAGTACAAGTGGAACCAGAAAAATCATTTTGTTAGTATTATCCATACTAGTGTGCATGAAAGCTTGGCATTACTGCCTTCCAGGATGAAAAAGTACTCATCAGATTCTTGGGCACAGCTCCATTGCCCCAAACTGCAAAGAAAATGCTGTATTTTTAAGCAATTTAGTATATGACATGACTCTCACGCAGCAACTGAAGTTCCTACAAAAGATCTTAAGATACTGGCTAAAAATACCAGTTTTCAATCCATCACTAGGGAAAAGGGAATTTCCTGAGCACATCAGATTCACCTGGAATCTATTTATTCTGAAAATCAGAAAACAGAATAATCTTTTTTCCAAACATAGGGGGGGCTGTTTTGGTTCCATTCTGCAGCTGATCAGATCCAGGTCCTCCCTCTCTTCCATATTTCATTTAGTGTGGTTACCCCAAAGCACTACCTGGAAGCAATCTTTCATATAAAGGAAATACAAAGTCTATGGTTATAGCTGAGCATAGAAATGGGTGAGGATATGCCTTGCCCTTTCCTTGCAGAGCTAGCAACAGTCAAGTCCGGAGTTTGTGAAAAAGTAAGTGGAAAAACACAAAAAGGAAATGAAGTATTTGAAGTATTGACGTATTTATGAAGTATTTATTATCTGTCGAAACTGTGTAAAAAGAGCTTTTTATATAGTTTAAATTATTTTAAAATACTGATGATACAGCACATATACACATTTCATCTCACAAAAATACTGAATTAAGATTCCAAATCCCTTTAACCACTCATGGAGGTACAGTTTTGCAGTTAGAGCCCAAACCTCAGCAAGAGCGGCTGGTAGCACAGGACGAGAGGGGTTTTCCTCCCCTGCTCCATAGGGATATCGTCATTTTTGGATGAAGTATACTACTACTGTGTCATTAATACGCACATGGCTTAAAAGGAACACAGACTGGTCATCCCATTGCACACAAATAAAGGATGTGCTTTACAGTTCTACTTCGTAACAGATGTCAGGGGGCCAGCCCCAGTATTCAGTATGGGCTCCACTGTTTGACAGCCTAGGCAGCCAGGAGAGCACGCCTTCTGCCCACATAGGCAGCATCAGGTTCCAGTCTTCTACTTGATTCAGCTTCTAGCAACTACCAAAAAAATAAATAAAATATTCCTCTCAGCCCCATTTTCCCTTCCTCCCCAATCTCCTTTCTTTATTCCTTTATTTGATGGTTGTTACAAAGGTTACAAAAGTCACATAAAGTCACAGAATCGTTTGGTTTGGAAATGACCATAAAGATCACGTAGTTCCAACCCCATGTCATGGGAAGGGACACCTTTCACCACATCAGGTTGCTCAAAGCACTTTCCAACTTCACTATATACTACAGCATCTCTTCTATTAACTGGGATGGAGAAAACAAACCCTTAAAAAGTCAGCCAATAATGCAAGTCCTGCTGAGAGCACTGGGAATCACACAGATGCTTCCCTAAGTAACTCAATGTGTGGACTGTGCCATGGAGACCTGTACTCAATGGCTAATTTCTGCAAAGACCAGATTTATCAGTCTCTCTAAATCTGACCTCTCAAGGAAACCACAGACCCTCTTCATGCTCACTGACCAGCTAAACTTCTCCAAGACACCACCATTTCCATAAGCAGAGTAATCCAGCTCCCCACCATGGTCTATAGGACTTACAAATCAACATCTTAAACAAGTCACCTCCAGCTACATGCAAATAGGAAACAGGAATGAAGAGAGAACTTGCGGTAACACATTGCATGTTCAATTAAAAGTACACATTTATTCCACCTTTGCAGTATTTTAGGGGTGTAGTTTAGTTCAGCTGGGAATTTTCACCGACTATTTTACTCGTAAAACCATGAGGAACTAGAAAAAGTTCTTGTATTTAGGATTTCTCCACTATGCAAAAACATCAAATATTGGTTAAATATGAATCTATTCTTTCTGCTTTGAAACAGTAATTACTCAATTAGTGGCTAATTACAGTTCATGGTGATTAAAGCAGGGTATTCCACAGAGATTCTCCTCCAACAAGTGTCTTTCTTCCAACCTTGAGAAGACAAATGAAGATTCACCAAGTCTTCTTTCTCTCTGCTATCTTTACATCAGTCTTCCAACACATACAATCATCACCCAGGCCCAGATACACCATGGAGCCAAGTGGGGTCCTGGATACAAAGGGGTGGTTTCACAGGACATCCAAAACAGGCTCCAGGAGCACAAACTTCTCAAAAAGACACATATATAAAAAAAGCTTTCACAAAGATTAAAAATAAAAACTAAATTAAAAAAAAAGGTAAAAATTAAAATAAAAAAAAAATAAAAAATCACTCTACATAAGCGAAGTTACCTGCCTCTGCAGAACAGACGCAGGCCAAAGAAAAGAGCAGGTTTTGTATATCCTGAAGAATAGGATATAGGATTTTTTAGCATTTAGTGTAACCAAGTCATGACATCTCAAGTTTTTAATAACAGTGTTCACTCTTCCTGCACTTAGGGGAATCAGAGAATTTATTATGAAATAGTCCTTCATATTGTGAACACAAATTAATTCTATTTACAAGCACAACTTCTGTCATAGCACTGAACACATGGCAGTAAGGAAAAAGTGAGTATCATCCATTCAACAAGCTAACAGGCATACATGCTGCCTTAGCATAGTGCTAAAATTATTTCACAGCTTGCTAATCATAGTGTAATGTGGGAGCAAAGGAAAAGCATCATTATTGTCTGAATGCTACCCCACATCTACGGAACACATTAACCTTTAAACCGACTGAATACTCTAACACACGAAATGATAAAATAAAGACACTATAAGTTTTGTGGAGCAAGGGGGGGGTTGTAATTTCCAAAAACAGTGGCCACAAAATAACCTTGTCTTCAATAACCTCTGAGCCCAGGAAAAACTGAACTGTCACAAGTCTTAATCTCAGTATATTTGCTGGGTGATTCCAGTTTCTTCTGCAATAGATCGCTATTAACATTACAGTCAGGTGCTCTTCTGTGTTTGAAGCATGTACTTGTTTCAGCAACACAAATATTTTGTAATAAAGTAGGAGCTGAAGCTTTAGCATCAAAATAATATCAGAATTTTCAGGCCAAACTTGCAGAGTGTACAGACAGACTTGTGCTTGGGCAGGCAACACTGCAGAGCTCTACCGAAAAAAAAGGAGACAATTCTTAGGCTACAAATTCTAAATTACTTTTATGAAAGACTTGCTGAGGGGTACCAAACAGCCTCACTGGCACAAACATATTAAATTACTCGGAATACAGAACCAGGAGGTTTCAACTTGCATTTACTTAAATACACTGGCTGAACAGCACTTTTAAGCATGAAAAAAAAAAAAAATCATAAATAAATGGTGTCATAATTATATTTGTAATGGAAATTTTTAATGTACTAGCCAATATAAAGAATTCATTTAAAATAAAGGGAGTAGCCAGCTTTATTCCTATGTTAATTGCCACGGGGACCGATTTCTTACCACACAGCATGTTGGCTATAAATCTTAACAAGCAGTTTTAAATTGCTGCTATTATTGTTCATCAGGACTGAAGAATCCTGGATGGTGCTCAGGGAAGCTTCTATAACATCTATCTCAAACAACTATTAATTCATCATTCCCTGGGAATGAAATTTCAAGCAACAACCACCAACTCCTCCTCTGTTTAAATGGGGGGGCCACCAAAAAGATGCAAAGAGGCACCAAGATTTGAAATTTTAGAGACATAAAGGACAAACTATTCCCTATGAGAGTGGTGCAGCCCTGGAACAGTTCCTCCGAGGAGCATACTCCATCTTCACAGAGCTTCACAACTCAGGATGTTGGGGACAATCCCATCCACCCCTCACACTATTCCTGCTTTCAGCAGAAGGTTGGGTAAGGTGACTTCCAGGGTCCCTTCTAAACCAAGTTTTAATAAAAAGCAGAGTTACCTCTGAGCACTACAATTTTAGTATTTGATGCAGTCAAAGGAACAGTCTGCCTTGATAGAGCTGAAATTCACAGTCAAAATACAGGGGCAGTTCACTAGCTATATAATTGTTACTAAATGGACTTCTCCCCTCTTTCCCCTCCTCCCCCTCCCCCCATCACATTTAGCAAAGGCTTTTGAATGAATAGCCCATTGAGACTGCTGCTTAATGGTATAAGATGTGGAAAAGATAGGGGAGGCAACACCTACCTCCCTTCTCAAAAAATTAAGACAACGGCATAAGCTCAGAAAGTATCACTGAAAACAATATTCGCAGTACAGCTACACAAAGTCTATTCCTTTTAAACTTTGATTTAACCTGCCTGTATTTACTGTAGGTAGTGTTATACCTAAGGAAATACCTGCTTCACTTCAAAGCTGCATTTGCCACTAGTTAGAAACCTTTCCACAGTACATAATATACAGTCTGAAAGGTCTTTGTTGCTTCTCCCTTCAGACCTGTTAAAAGATTGTGTGGGCTCCCTCTCCTAAAAACCACAAGGACTATTTATCATATTTGCACAATTTTAGAGAGAGGTAAAACAGCCGTCGAATGACTGCTTACGTGTTTTTATTCAAAACTACATAATTAACTGGCTCTGCTGCTAAAGAACCAATTTAATATTCTCCTCAAAACCAGTCTGACTTCTCCAAGCATTCTGCAGCGTCTGTACTTTTCTGTCCCTCCGGAAGCCTGTATTAAAACAAAATAGTTTCTCCACAGATATTCACTTAATTTGTTACTACTTTTCAGTCTAACTTGGGATCTCTCATTTGTATTTACTCTTTGCTTTTAAGGAAGTAGACATATATGAAAAAATAAAAAATACTCATAAATGACTGAACGGAGAGAAAACTCCTGGACTTTCAAGAAATTTATGACTCATTCTGAGATACTAAAGTCCTATAATATGTCCAGCAGCCATGTCTTCAACTTCTCACTCTTATAAGTGCTGTATTTTCAGAACTCTGTATTGTGTTTTTGTAGAGATGAGAGAACAAGTATTCTGCAACATAAGCAGTGCTCATCCACACATTCATGTGCCCTCTTACCTTGGATGCACTGCAGGGTTCCATCCTCAGCCCTTATTGTAAAGGTTTCACCTGGATTAACTTGAACCAAAAAGACCTGGGAAAAGAAAAAAGCATACATTTGTCTCACTGTGGTCTTCAAAAATCAGATTTCCCCAACCCAACTACTGTGCTACCCACACTTTGGAAGAAATGGGGGGGGGGGGGGGGGAAGAAACAGAATGGCATACCATATCTTTGGGTATCAACAGGGTCCAAAAGCCAGTAGAGATTTAAAAGTCTATCTACTCATCTAAATTTTAAGAGCTGAAATAAAGACTTAACTCAGTTGCGCGCAAGTGAGAATTATGGTTCTGGGTTCCACCACCAAACTCTTGACAGCGTGTTTAACTTAGCCTAATGCTGATAGCTAAGAATATAAATCTTCAGAGCACTGGTGCACAAGAGAAGAGAGCACATAAACTCCCACACATAGCACTAAGCCATACCGGGATTTCAAGTTCACAGGAACAACAGGGTTTTTGCAGTCTAAGGGGAGTTTATAACATTACATTTTTAAGAGTTTATCCTTCAGTCTTACACGTAACAGACCTCAGTTAAACAAAACCCACAGACACACAGTTCAATTGCTGCACACAGAACCAGTGATAAGCTATTCCTTCAGTAACAATTATTTTTGTTTTGTAAATCATCAAAATATCACCTCAGTCTCTCATTGCTGAATTCTGCAGATGACGGGAATGTTACAAAGACCAAGGAGCACCAAAACATATCCCAGTTCAGTGCACACTGCACACATCTTTATTATTTTTCAGGTGTCTAAAATGATGGTTTTAAAACTTATGGCTTAGATTTCTTTCTTTAATGAGGAGTTTCATTGGGAACTCATGATCATTTACTTGCAAAACTTCTACTCAAATACTTTAAACACACTTCCGTTAACTCTGCATTGTCAGAAGTTGGATAGAAATCTGGCTTAATTTTGGTATGAATTTAAAATTAGATTTCTATCTTTTTGTGAACACTCTCTAGATTTAGGTCTGGTCTTTATATTCTGGGACACCTGAACGCAGAATTTAATCATTCAATCTGGAAAGACAGAATTTGAATTAATGTTGTGTTTCTGAATTCCTTAAACTAAATATGTAAAATAATTATTACCAAGATGACCTTTGAATTACAGTAATCTTACAAAACCCCATTATTCCAGCAATGTTTTTAAAGCACAAGCTGGAAATCAGAAAAATGACATATGAAAGCCATTATTTTGTCCGCTTCTTGGGGAGCACTGAACAAGATGGATCTGATCCAGCATACAGAGCACAATAAATGGTTCTGAAAAGATAAGAGGCAAAAGCCATCCCATCCCTAACCTCTGAACAATCACCATTTAAGTCACACCATTTAAGTGTGCTTTTGCTATGAATAGGCATGAATTATCCGCAACAGGATATGGGCATCAGGTCAAAAGAAGAGCAGAGCAAAGCAATGTCATTCAGCTTACAAAAATCCCAACCAGAATTCAGAAACCTGAACACAAAGATGCAAAGAATAACAAAAATATCCCATTATCTCATTTGTATTATACGTTTAAATCAACATCTCTAAAGCTGGTTATTTATTAACATGATTGATGCCCTAGCACAATGTTACACCTTTGGAAGAACTTGGTCCAACTCCTTAGAATACACAGAATCATAGAACAGAATGGTTTGGGTTGGAAGGGACCTTAAAGATCATCTAGTTCCAACCCCACCTGCCATAGGCAGGGATACCTTTCACTAGATCATGTTGCTCAAAGCCCCGACCAACCTGGCCTTGCACACTGCCAGGGATGGGGCAGCCACAGCTTCCCTGGGCAACCTGTTCCACTGCCTCATCACCCTCACAGGAAAGAGCTTCTTCCTAATGTCTAATCTGAATCTACTCCCTTTCATTTTAAAGCCGTTTCCCCTTATCCTATCCCTACATGCCCTTGTGAGAAATTCTCCAGATTTCTTGCAGGCCACCTCAGGCACTGAAAGTGTGCTTATAGCTCCCTGGAGATCTCCCTGAAGCCTTCTCTTCTCCAAGCCGAACAAGCCCAACTCTCTCAGCATGTCTCTGTAGCAGAGGTGATGCAACACTCTGATCATCTTTGTGGCCTCCTCTGGACACCCTGCAACAACTCCATGTTCCTTACCCAAACTAGATCCATGTCTCATAGATGAACAGCTCCATCTTCTCCCAAAAGCAGGGAGTTAAGTTTAATGGCAGACTGTTTAAAGGCTGTGTGAGAGGGATTCCTACGTGAGGCATATGCCTACCTCAGAGTTATCAAAAGGATGTGATTTACAAATGTCTTTTCAATGAGTCACTAGTGCATACATCTGCATTAGCATCCCCGTAGCTGTGCTATGAAAACAAATCATTGGGTTTCTGCCTTAAAAAAGATAATATCTCTAATAACAGCTGCTGCTTATGGTGGCTAAAATGAAGGGCAGCCACTGTCAGTTCACAGAGTACAACAGCTTAAAGATTTCATAAAAAAAAAAAAAAAAAAAAAGAGGAAATAGCCCAACTCAGTACCAGCTACTGCCACAAAACATGGATTACGCTGGTTAGGAAGCAAAAAAACAAATTTGCCTATTGAATGGTGCAGGATAACAACAGTCATCTCTACCCGGCCCATCTGGAGTAGGGACCATACTGCTTTTCCTAAATTTTACGTACAGCCCAATAAAGACAAGAGACCACAAAATATTTTCACCCAGGATCTTGTCCTGAGCTCTTCAGCTACAGAAGAAGAAATACCAAACATTTCTGAAATTCATTCAGTTAAGCAAAATTTTAGAAGAATTAAGAGGCCAAAGAGCAAGAAGACAACCTGAGGCCCTGAGTCGCCAAGCCTCTCTGTATAGCTGAAAAGGCCACTTCCATCTATGCAGGGTTTCTTAAACAGTGAAGAAATCAGCCTCTGGCTACAGTGGTATAGGAAAGCAGTTTTGAGAAGTTCTGAAGATACTAAAAGACATTCTTCTACAGTGATGCTCAAAATTAGCCACCTCTGGAGCAGAAGAAAACAGGCTGTTGCTGGGGAAGATCAGCTATCTCAAGAGCAAACAGGAATAGCCAGCACATGAATGATGTGGGTTAACACTGAAGGAAGGACTGGATGTGGAGGAAGTGCTGGATGCAAAGGGAACACAGCCAACACATGAGCACGCATATCCAAGGGTAGCCTCAGACCCAGGAGCAACAATCATGGTGCTCCCAAGGCAAGACTCCACACTTATTCCATACTGCAAGCATCCCCCTTCCAAGCAGGCTGCAAGCCTAGCCCCAGCCTCCCTTCCCTGCCCAAAGCTGGGGTGCTGGGGTCTGCCCTGTTATCCACCCCACCACCTAAATCCCTCTGCACTCATCCTGTGCCACATATAACCCCCTGAGAGCTCGCAATTGCAAAGCACCAACTAACAAGCTGCTGAGTTGAGGTCAAACCATTAAAGCCAGGACACGGCAAGCATAAGATACTGGGCATCTTCCAGCCATCACCCCCATTTTATCCCAATTGCCTGGGACAAATAATACTGAAGCACACCGTGACTTCTTTTGTTAATACACACTAAGTATGTCAAACTAATTCAAAGATTTATTTTTCCCTACATCCTCTTAAATAACAAAAACATAGTCTGCAGCCTGGAATGCATCTTTTCTCTTTCCTTTCCACACAAAGAATCTTCATGAGAATGCCTTGTTTCTGAAGCTTGTAATTAAAAATTTGATGAAAGCAATAAAAAGGCTAAGGATAATATCTATTTTAATGAAAACAAACAATTTCCCTGCATCTCTTCCAGTATTCATCATCCCAAGGACACACATTCATGAGATGGAAGTAAGAACAGAGGTAACTTCAAAAGTCACTTTGAGCCTAGACTGTTGGCCAGCAGCATCATGAGGGTGGGGACCAGCATCTGATGATCTTCAGCCCTGTTTCAGCCCCCTGGCCTTCTCCCATCCAAAAAGCTAGAGCTTGTGACAGCTGCAAGTATGGAGTCAGCAACACAATCCCAAAAAGGCTTTTTCTTACCCCCTAAGAAGTACTCAGATCTTTGCTTTAGCAGTTTAATCCACTCAGTGTGGAAGCCCAGCCTTACCTGCAGCATCCTCAGAGACAGCTTGCTATCTCCGTAACACACTTATTCGTAGATTTATATTTAAGAATGTTATTGTATTTTATTTAAAGTCATGTTTGTTAGGACTGAATAATGTTACTAAGTTGCATAGTTACTATAAATATTTATAATCACACACCCAATCTGGCAACAATTGCTCTATGTCCAGGCTAAGTTTTCATGATGAGGTAAACCCACAACACTCCTGTCCCTCCATTTTCCTACTATCTGACTCTTGTGCCTGCTGGGAGCAGGGGAGGAGACTAACAAACCTCACAGCAAAGGCCAGCACAGGCTTAAAGCTCAGGTTCAGCTAAATATGAGCTACATACTATGTGGGTAAACAGTCTCATACTAAGATAGAAAATGTCACCTGATAAGGACCAAGAGCACATGCTATTGTCTATTTTGTACAGTACTGGTTTATTTTTTAAGCATACAGAAGAAAATCCATATTCAAAAGAGATCATCATCTCCTAGCTGTTCTGCTGCAGATCACTAGTGAGAGCAAGTGTAGCAGCAAGTGGGAATACATTCACTTGCACCCACGTGATGCAATACAATACAGTGCTTGCTGTAAAATACTTTCACTTTATGAGAACCTTTTCCTTGCTAAGGTCAGCTGCTTGCACTGCTTTGGCTCATTAAAACCTTGCCTTAAGCACTTTTCAATGTGATAAATGCTTCCTAGAGCCGGGGTGAGGGGGACACACACACAGCATCACAAGTATGACCTGCAGTCCAGCCATAGGTTCCTCACAAATGCTATGAATTACTAATATCTATTGTATTTACAATTTCTACAGTGGAATATATTACAATTATTTTTTTTTTTGGGGGGGGGGGGAGATGGGAACACACACACAAAAAAAATAAATAAATCAATCTCTTTGGGCCAATCTCTAATCTACTTTAAAAGACTGTGCCCCAGATCTCCATGAATTTACAGCTCTGTCCTGCAGGAAGGACCGAAGAGTTCGCACCATTCTATGAGCAATATTCTTCCCAGAAATGTACATCTCAGCTGCACAGGAACAGAGAGGATGAATACTTTAAACTTCCCTTCAGTAAGAAAAACTAGGAAACATGCTACATATTAAATAATACAACAGTAACTTTCAAAAACAAATACTTTGATGATAGTATTCTGGGCTTAACTATCCTTTTTTTCCATAGTACTGAAAATAGAGGCATGAAGTAATTCAGTGTACAATGAGTGCTACTGATATCAAAGCCAACAAGTGGCAGATCCTGAACCCCTTAATTTATCACAAGCTAAACACACTCCAAACAAGTGGTTACATCATCCCTTGATGGACATTTTTTATGGACTTATGCCTCTCAACTCAGGTATCTTAGATGTATATAAGTTATAAACAATTTCCTTCTCAAACAAGCTTCCTGTGAGCAAATATTTCCACACAGCGCCCCCCCCCCAAGGACATTTCTGCAAGTATCAATAAAAATTTTCAAGAAAGTATGAAGAAGTAACTCTAAATTTTGGCACTATGAAGAAGTAACTCTAAATTTTGGCACAAAGTTTATTGACTCAGCTCAGGTGCTGTTCAGGTACAGCTAAACACTATCAACCTCTTTGCGAAGCGCACATAACTGTGCTACCAGAAGATATCAAATCTTGTTCCTCATTCAGACATACTCTTGTCTCCCTTACTGAAAGCTGCGTGGCCCTAAAAGACAAGAACATGCACACACAGCACTACATACAGTGCCTGGGCTTGAGCCAAACAGTATAAAAACAAGGTTTGGTGAAAACACCTTTACAAAGAGCAGGCAAGCAGACAACTTGCTACGCCATTGCGGCTACAGTGAGTGAACCAAGCTGAAATAAAAACTTTCTGAACTAAATTGCCTGCCATCCTGTACAGATGTGCTATGGCACTGTGAGCTGCCCCTCCACTTTATACTCCAAGCTTTTCAGTGCTTGCAGTGGAGTACCTACAGGAAATTCTTGGACCAAAAGGTTAATTATCACTCCCTGAATCCCCACAGGAGCTACAAGTGGATTAGAAGCAGAAAGAGAGTAAGCAGCAGCTCTGGAAGTGACATGAAAGCATTAAATACAGTCAGCAGCAATGGAAATTAAGTGTGGGAAACTTAATTAAAAAAAAAAAAGTAATAAAGAAATAGCCAGTGCACAATTTTGGGTAGTCTGGAGAAGAGGGATTACTGTCAAGCAGACATTCCTAGCTCTGCTCTGTACACTTACCCCCAGAAAGATAAAACAATTGACTGTTTCTATGCAATTGTCTTACAGTGCAGGACTGTTAATGGCAGAACAGCCTTTTGAATCGCTCTCCCTCTGGCTGCTGGTAAAGCTAAGGTGTTACACCATCTTCAGTCTGCTCTTTTCTACATATGCAAGAATGGTCTTTTGAGAAAATCTGAAGCTCTGCATTTCCAGCTGCAGCTTATAGGACAACTCTACCATGCCAGCATGGCTGAGGCTTCACATATCCAGTAACACATAAAGGTAAGCAACAGCAAGCACACTCAGAGCATCTCATCAGAAGCAAGTACTGTCAGCACGAGTCTGCATTGGTCTGCATACTAGCCACTCGCAGTCTGGAAAACACCATGCGACATGTCTCCCACCAGCTCTGCTACGATGCTTTCTGACTTCTAATAGAGACAAGGACTGTAATTACACCCTGGAAAAACACATGTCCTTATAAAATTAGCACCTATCCATGGAGTAATATGAACCACCTTTCCTAAGGAAGTCATTCTTATGCGAATCTAATCTGAAGGATGTTCCTGCCTTACAAGTAACTAAAATTTCATTCCATTTAGAACTGTACTTTTAAACAAAGACACCAACTAAACCTTCAGGGACAGGATGAAAGTGATAATGCATAAAGGCAGCTACACTTTGCAACATATGAGGGCACACACAGACTAGAAGCCAAAAAGAGTCTCACAGAAAATTGGTATTCCACCTACAAGTACTTAAAGAGATACGGTGATTAGGTCTACAAGCAGCATCCAACATTTATGCAGAAACGGACTCTGGTCCAGAACTGTTCTGCTGAGTCATATTGGCATAGCACAGCAAAAGCTAGAAGTATTTCAATTCCAGTACGCCAGTCATTCTTTTTACTCCAAAACATGAGATGAAAAGCTAGCTTAAAGGCAATGGAGGCATTTGCCAAGCAAGGCTTCTGAATCATCACTGATGGGGAAACTCAAAGATTGGACTTAAGAGTCCCATCTCAAAGAAGGGCTCAGAAGACTTCATTCATTCTTTCTGATATACAGGAGGACCCACAGGACAGTCTAACCTGATAAATGGTTTCCAGCAAGAAGGAAAAGGGCGTATTTAAACAACAATTCTCCAATCCAGTATCAGCAAGCTTGTTCCTTCAGTTAAGCATATTAATATTGGACTAACTAAATAGAGCCATTAAAAGCTTTCTTTTTTATTTTTCCAAGTTGAAGCACACTGTGCAGAAATCACTACAAAAAAAAAAATCACAGCAATGAAAATCTGTATTATAATGAGAACCAAGATAGGTAAACAAAAGCTGACAAGAAAAGCAGAATTTATTCTTCCTCTTGAGGTTGGTCTAACTCAAAACACAGCTTGGAAGGATGAACAAATGATCAAGGGTATGAGAAGTAAGAGAATGACATTTTATATTGATTCATGAAGGACAGGTTAGATATACCTTGGTTGAAATGGCTAGAATCAGGAGGGAATCAAACTGAGTGACACCAAAAACCTTCTAGGGCAGATGTTCTACAAGGAGAAATATTAACTCAAAATGACAGGTTTGGGAACCTACCAACTATCTGCTTGAACCTCCAGGCTGTATCCTGACATGAAGGCTTCATGATGATCTTATTACCATTTTATCTACTTCTGATCAAGTTTATCAGAAAATACCTCCCAGAAAAAAAAATATGAAAGCAACTATAAACTTGCCATTCCCTTCTTCTTCTAACAAAGCACAGGATAAAACATAGGGTTGCTGGGATCAGTACATTTTGGTAAGCAATGAGTAGCAGACATCACAGGACTCATCTTCAATTCTCCATTGCTTAAAATCTCATCACAGATAATAGCAAGATGTCTGGGCATCAGCTGGTACAAGTAAATAATGAGACTAACTTTCCACAAAGCTCTCAAATATGTAGCATTTAAAGCCATTATTTCAATCCGATTATTTTATATTCAATGAAAGTACATGCAAATAATCACATTAAATTTAATAGTACGCTTAAAGCATTGCTTTTAATGCCATTGTAAGGGCAGATTTCTGCTTTCCAGGAAATACTCTGCCCTCCCTAGTCCTAGGGAAAACCCTCTTCCCCATCCAGAATCCTTTGGTGGCCCAGAAATAGTTTACTTAAACCAGCCAGTTCCTGCAGAGCTCACTGACCTGCTGTGATCCATCGCCATTCACAATGTGAGGCATCATGGCTACCTCCCCATTCAGCAATGGTGGCAGCTCCAGCGGAATTTGGTCGGTCATCATCATTGTGACGTACATTCATGGAGGATTTTCCTCGACGGGTTTCCTGCAAGAGAAGCATCAGTTAAAGACCTTGGAAAACCCACTCAGACTTCAGAAGGTCACTGGCATCTGCATGGATTTTGCCACTAAGAGAGTAACCTACGGAGGACACTTGCTTTTGGAACAGGATGCATATAGGAACTTGAGGCACTGAAAAAAAGTTTTCACTGTTAGATCGAGAGCGTGTCAAGTTTCCAATCAAGACTTCCAAAACCCAACTAGCCAGATTTCCACTCTTTCCCACAATTACAATCCCAATCCTCATCACACCACTGAAATAGGTAAGTTCCAAGATGCTTTCAGGGAGATCTGGTCTGTTCCTAAAAATTGGCATCCTGCTTGCTACCACAGCCCTTGGAACTACACCATCCATGTGGTTTAGATGTTGCTACAGCCCTGTAAACAGTGTGAACTGCCACCTCTAGCACAAAGAACAGGCACCTGAATTCTACTTAATTGAGATCCAAAGGATCAAGGTTTCTGGTGAAGCAGAAAACAGGGAGGGACAGCACATCCCCACAGGCAGAGCACCTTGTGTTACACAGAAGACAGTCTCTCTTAAAGATTTGTGAAGAATCACACATCAGTTTGAGCACACCCTCCCCCTTCACAGCTAATTGATGTGGTATGTAAGCACCACTAAAAATCACAGGGAGATTGCTTTGTAAAAACAAATCTTAATTCAGCAGTAAGAGTAACATCATACTGTTTTATAGGGCAATAATCCAGTTCTTTAGCGAATCACAGAATCATAGAATAACATAAGCTTATCTAGAGTACTGCACAAGAACTCCCAAGCAAAGCCACCTCACAGGGCCAGTGTTGATCAGGCAGCCTCCTCAGTACCTCTTATACCAGAGAATCTCAAAGTCCTCCTGAATAATTTCATATATATCATAAATCTGAGTTAGAAAAAAACATACGCTGTGACTTAGATGGCTGTCAACAGCCAGGTAATCAGCTGGCACAAGACCACCAGAGTACAGAGAGGAGAATTTTTGGCAAAGAACAACAGGAAAATCCCCATTCATGAGGAAGAGCATTGTGGGATCTAGTATTTATATGGAGCACTTCACTACAGAGCTGTAAACCAGGAGTTTAATTCATTTGTTCCAGAGGAGACAAAGGTTTGAGCCTCACCAGTGTTGGAGCATGTGGTCCACAGATGCTGCAACCTTAACATCACCATACCTGCTCTGCCCCCGGGTACTGCTAGACTTTATAAAGATACAGATAATTTTAGTTTAACAACAAAAATAGTTTAGTTGAAATACATTCTCCATTATCACCAGTCTCTGTTAGAGCTCGTCACAATCCTATCACCTGCAGAGCAACCTGATGATCAGAAACATCAGCCTCACCAGGAGCTGGTATTCCAGTCCATGAAGAAGACCACTTGCGATCTGAAAGTGATGGTGGCGCCAACAGAGACTGAGTCACATCTATCTTTTACTTGTTATCACACAAGCCCCCTTCATATCTGAGTAGTACCAAAGGACTAAAAGTGTATTTTTTTTTCAGAAGACATGCAAACTTAGCCCTGTTTCCTCCAGCCATACCTCTCAAGACCAGCATTTTAATTTAACTCAGTACCAAATTTAGCAGGACTTTCACAGCAATTTCCAATGTTCTTATCCATGCAAAACCACCACTTTTCTGATCATCACTTCACTGGGATATAAACAGAACCAATCTATTTTCATCCACCTTTAAATGAAATCACTCCTTTCATTTGAGACTCAATTACAAGGCAGCACTTCTCAGAAAGTTCTTGAGACACAGCTGTTAAGAGGATGGCACAGCCACAACCAGGATTCAAGTCCCATCTCCTGCCTGCATCAACTGCTTCATCCCAGAGTCTGGCTGTGTTTTAGTCCTACTGTCACCACTATGCTGAATAATCTGCCCTGCAGTCTATATACCCATGGAGTAAAGAATAAGGACACTTGCTAAACACTACTGTAGACAATAGAATCAAGCTCTCTGATCTGGCATGGGTCTATTGATGACCCAAGCCTCCCTGCTTTAGTCATTCAAGGCTCTGACCCAACCATTATGTGGGCTAAGGAATCTGTCCAACAGCTCAGAAGCTTTGCTCAACACATTTCCCCCTGAAGTTTTGCAATATTTGGAGATTCTTCTAAATCTTTTGCTTCTCATTACTTTAGAGCCTCAGGCTTTAATTTTGAGAAAGATCCAAGTCCACAACCAATATTCATTGGCGTTGGGTTTTGGTGGTGGAGGGGAAGGAGCAGGGCAATATAACTGAGATTTTTATTTGCTTGTTTAAAATTAGTGAGAAGAAGAAACATGTAAAGTTTTGAACCATTTCTTAAACACTTGGGATTAAGAAAAGGACCAAAAAAGCATAATAAAAGTAATTATGAGTTAGCAACTTTCAATGGGAATTGACTGATTCACTCAATACTCAGTTGTACCTCAAACTACACTGGTTATACATGTAGTTATGTATCTATAGAGTGTGCGTTTATGCATATATAGGGGAAAAAAAAAGACTATTTTTAAAAAATGTGATATTCATAGGAACTATTTTAAACCCATGCAAATAATATCCCCCCTTCAAATGACGTGTTCATCTAGTCCAAATCCAAAAGCCCCAGTTTTAATGGAGCTTAAGCGTCACACCAATGCTATTTTCTTAAGGAAAAAAAGCCAGACTAGCTTCAAGCTACATATTTTCCTAGCAATATTTCCATTCCAAGCACAACCACCAATATGTTGACATTTATTTGCTACATGTCATTATTTAAAGTTTTACAGCTGCATTCCTTTTGCTTTATTAATGGTTTGTCACTACAGCCATGTCTATACTTGCCTCATATTAAAGGGGGTGGGGGAAAAAAAAGGAAAAAGAAATAAAAAGGGCTTCCTTTATTTGTCAGGTCTGGTATGACCCCACCAGAGATAATGCCAGCAACAGTACTGTCTACAAAGCACAGCTGGCCACAGGCATTCATATTATATTTTTTTTAGCAGTATTTGACATAGAAGTACTTCATGCGGAGCTAGATGAATCTACTTAAAAGAGATTTATTCACCTTGCATTCACACCCTTCCTAAAATCTAGTATTCCCACTACCTCAAGGGATGCTCACATAAGCAAACTTGACTGATACAAAGGTGAGGTCTGAACACAAGCACCTTCTTTTTCTTGTAGATTCCAAAACATCAGTGGGAGAAAACACCAGACAAGAACTCAACAAGCCAGGTCACATTTCAGGATATGAAAACTCTTCCTTAGCTAAAATATGAACTGCCAAATACTAACCCACAGCTTATTTTTCAGGTACTAATTCAAATTTGGGGTTTTGTCTAGAAAGCTGACTATATTTAAATTTAAAAAAGATATTTCCTGTGTGTCTACATTCCCTAGGTTTGGCTGGAACGGACCACAGCAATGCCAACATGGAGCAAGAGGCTGCATCTCCCTGTCTAGCTACCTCCAGGAATATGGGAAATCACAGCTTCCCATCCTGCTGTAGAGAACCATCCAAGTTTGATGTTTCTCTCTCCAAACCAAACTTACAAGCCTTTTGAAGTTTGCAAGTTACTGTTACAAACCTGATTTCCAGTTCAGTACTGCAGCCTTCTATTGATCACTGAGATGACTTGGTTTCCTTAAATTAATTCAATATGTGAATTCGTAATACATAAATTAGTTGCACATGGCACTAGAGAGAAAATTTAAACACACAGAAGAACAAACTGTAACTATCTAAAAACCAATGAGTATGTATGGTCAATTAATATGACCTAACAGGTTATGTCAGAGTTCTCCTGAAATTCCAAAAGCAGTGTGAACCACATCAAGATAACCAAGTCCTGCTTTTCCTAGCAGGTCTTACCCATGCTATTAATGGGGCTATAAGCCAAGAACATTCTTCTTTTCGGGATTTTTTTCCACTGTCTGTCTATTACAAAGCTGAAGAACCTTTTCGAGCTACGGCAGTCAAATTCAGAGAACCTGGCAAAAGCAAGAAGAGTTCTGACTATTCAGTCCTGTGACCCCTTCTCTGCAAAGGCTCAATTTTTATTTTCCTGAAGAAGATCATTAAAATCTACTGAACAGCGAGTTCTGCTTTTTTATCAGTCATCTGGAGTTACAAAAGTACTACAAAGATGAATTCTGATGACAGCTTTCTAATACCTAGTAGAGCCACATATCCTGGTTTACTTAAAATACAACAGAAATCCAGGACTAAACACACATTTGCACTCGTGCAGTGGTTAGTTAAGGTTATTCTGTCTGATAATAAAAGAACATCCTGCACAGAGTCTGAAGCTACGGTCTCAGCATTACTATAGAAAAGATTCAAACCACACATAGTATAAAATTTTAAAAGGAAAAATTTTCTCTTTACAGCCTAAAAAAACCCTTACAAGTTCAAGATTAGGAAGTTCATATGCAGATGGTGCATGTACATACACAGACACACGCACAAGCCCAAATGCATGCAGCAAGTAATAAACAAGCAAACAAAAACACCTCAGATTTTCTACAAGATTTGTCCTCAGACATGACAAGCCATTTGCCCATGGCCCAGCCACCTCCTGAGCCAGCTGTGACCTCAGCCCCTCCTGGCCACCAGATGCATCACTGAAGACCACCAATTTGTCAAATTGCTTTCCACGAGATGAAGCTCAAATGCAATGGCAACCGTCAAAGCCAGAGGTGCACTGGTGCTCAACCTTCCCTTACCTAACTTTAGGACAAATGTCTAACTGTCATGTTCAGTAACCATGAGCTATCCTGCCTTTATAACAAACACCAGAAATCACAGGTTCTGCAATGAGGATATTCAGAAATCAGCAGTTCTCTGACCACAGAAGGGAAGTATTCGTGATACTTGATCTGCACCCTCCAAACCACATCCTAACAGCACAACCAATGCAAACCCTCCAATGTTATCTGCACAGCTAGTTTGAACAGTTTCCCCATCCACCACGCTACACAGACCCTCAAATACCTGTGTTGTTATAACCAGGACAAGAGGAAGTAGGAGTCACTTAAAATATTTTTGCCATAGTTAAAAAAATATGTATGGAATCACAGGCTCATGTTAGAGGAGTCCCACCTACCACCAATGTGAAGTCAAACACGGCTTTAGAAAGACAGGCCCTGAAAACAGGGAAGACTCAAAATATTTCCAGAAGGTATCTCACTTCTGCAAAGAAATGCAGCGAAATGCAATGAGAATAAAAATCCTTTTGCATCTGCAGCAGCCATTACCTGCAGCACATGTTATTCTTCCTCAATAAAAAGAAATATTCTTGGAACAATTTGCTGTTTTCCAGGAGTCTGTATGTGGAATTGAAGAACCATATTGAGGTCTGGTATGTCAAATCATGTCACTGCTGATCATTATGTAGTTGAAGAAATAGGTGCTTTTTCCAGAGATATTTTGAACAAACTCAAAAATAATGAAAGAAAAGATTGACCAGGAAAAAATTGCTAGTATGTACAAACAGAATATGTATACACACCCCCATGATTTATTTGTACACACACATACACAGACATTAAGAATTTAAAATGAGTACATGACCCACTAGGAAAACTCTCAATGAGAAGCACTTCTGCATGTTACTGTTGATGCTCGTGTTTGCATGCAAGAGGTGAAAGAGCTTACACACAGCCACATTTTCGTATTGCATTTTGTACAGCACATGTTGAAATTTAAGATTAATTAAGAAATACATAATGCAATTATATTTCCACTGAAAAGCAGAGCGGTAAATATAGCTGCTTTCAAGAGACTCTTGCCATGGCTTGCCACTTGAATTCAAAAAGGAGTGGTAATAATTGCTCATGTAGAAAAGCCTCTTGAGACATGAGCAGTACCTGGAGGTATGCGCACAGATGGTTGGTCAAGGCACAAACAGTCTGGAATTTGTCTTGTCTGATGTGTGTTCATTAGTTTAGTTAAATCACATCCGTCTGAAGGGCGACTGAAACCTGAAAGCATTCTTTCTCTGTTTAATTGCAAACACGGTAGATTAATTTGAAAGCACCCAAACAGACGGGCTTCTTCGTAACAAATTTGAAGAAGTACATGCAATTTTAAAAATCTGTTATGACAAAAGAAATCAGATTAGAGGGAATGCCTACCTACAAAGCTCACAGTCAGTTTATGAAGAGGCAGTAAAATGCCTGCTGCTTGTTCCATGTGCCATTTCACAGACAAGACCACCACCAGTAGCTGGATCCTATCTCCAGCAAGCTGAAAAGCATAAACAACCTCTCAAAACTTAACCACTGCAATTAATCAGTGGGTTTATTCCCCTCTACTTTATTTTAAATAACAACACATTTCAACGTCCATGATGCATTCCATCTCTAAAGATGGAATTAGCAGAATTCAATTCTATAAGAGATTAAGGAAAGTTAATGGTGTTTTCCCCCACACTGATGTAAGATTATTAAGATTATTAATGCTATCCAAAGCATAATGATACAATGATTTTTGGTAGTCTGCATTTATTTAAATCTAAAATTTGACCTCAAGTTTTCAAGACTTGAAACTCCATTCTTTTCAAAGAACAACAATTTGGCAATGCCACCAGCCCTCACAGGAAATGTTTGTCATTTCGGAACAAACAAACTATATATAAAAAAAAGGTCCCTAGCTCAACCTTGGGATGAAACGGAGTAACTAAATAACTTCAAGCATCAGGAATGGGGAGATGAGGTCAAACGGCATCATACAGAAGTGTATTATTTCACAAGGCAAGTACAACTCATCAGCATACAATAGTTCTGATGAAACACCAGAATAAAGCAAGCTGGTGCACAAAGCAGTCTTTTATCAAAGGAAAACTTCACGCCACTAGTTTTTTTGCCCTAGTTTTCCAGAGCGGAATCTTCTGAAAAGTTGCACAGGAAAAGCCAACCCACCCTCCTCCCACCACCACATCTACCTGGGGAAAGTAAGTGCCCCAAAGGGCAGTCATATTCAGGTGAAGACGTAATGGCACTGGATTTAACGAAATAAAATACACCAGAAGAGAAACAGATCAACACAAGTTTTATGAGGCTCATATTAGCTACAGCTGAGCAGAAAGCCACAGGCAGATGAGCTAATCCAGTGCCTCCATAACATTCTCACTCAAATTCATCTGCTGCTCAAAATCAATTCTAAAACATGCAAAAACACCAGTTTAAGTTAGTCATTTTTGCTATTTATATCCCTTTCCTTCCAAGTCCTCACGCATTTCTTTCCTCACCTTCCTGCATATTAGTGACAAGAGCAATAGGCTGAGGTTAACTCTTCTTGCACAATGGGAGGCCAATTATTTTGTTTCCACGATTTTTTGTACTGCTATTTCTTTACAGTTTTAATGTTAGGTTTTTACCTTTAAAAACCCCATCTAATTATAGAATTTCTTCTGGCACAATTTGCATTAAATAGCAACTACATTAAACATTTTTTTTAAAAGGAAAATTAATTTATGCAATTCCAAAAATACAATAAGTAATCAACATTTCAAGTTAATTCATCCCTGCTTGTCCACCCTCACAGAAATACTGAGTAAGAGTTCTGGGTGCTGATCAACTGACAGCTGTACAATACACTACCAACTGGACTCAGCCTCTCTGTGCTGTTCTAAGAGACCACAAGCCACATCACAAGAACAGGCACAAAGTGGGACCTTTCAATTTTACTGACATCCCCCTCTTCACTGGCCAACAGGAGAGGACAGAACCCTTCCAGCTGGAGTCCCCCACATGCCAGGGTGAGGAGTACAGAATGACAGTTCCCTGACATCTCCCCATCCTACGATCTGGTCCGAACTGGTCCCCTAATGCAAGGGCACGAACTGGTCCCCTAATAGCAAAAGGCCATTCTGTCCAACAGAGACAATGTTGCATGTTTCCTAATTAAATGATAATCCCTTCAGGTTCTCTACACTCTATAATGCCTCTGACAAAAGCAATTTGTAAATGAAATTCACAACGTCACAAAAGCTTAAACACTGTTTCAAACAAATACCAAGTTACTCCAACTACTCACTTGAGGAGGAACAAACCCCTTCAATCCAGACCTACACCTGTCTACAATTTGGGCCTCAACCCTGCAGACATTTGCACCAGAATACATCTTTATGCACCCTTAATAGTTTTATTAGCAGTCTGCTGATATGTTGAACTCCCCTGGATGAAGACTGCACATGCCTGGGGACACCAGCAAAACCTCTACATGAAGAGAAGTTCCTGCACAAAGGTGCAAGTCAGATAAGGCATATACTTCATCTGTTTGCTTTCCGCCTCCATCTAATAGCCAAAGTATTAATCACAGTCAGAGGCTGATAAGCATAGCATTTGGTGATAAATACCCTCCTCCTCATCTCTGCTCTCTCAAATAATAACCTCCCTGCAATAATATCACAAAGACCTGGTTATCTTTTCTATATTTCCTGTGCAGTGGATAATCTACTGAAATCAATGGAGTGGGTTTGTTGGTTGTTTTTTACTGCTCATTAAACTACGATGAAAAAGAAGGATATCTATCTTATCAACCTACAGTGCTTGAAAAGCACGCATACCAAATTCCATTTGCAACAAGACTTCAGCACACCTTTGTGTAAGACAAACTTTTTTGTTGTCCTGACTCTGTGCTGATGCTGTGCTGACAAAGTGGCTCATTGTGTTATTGTGGGAAACCGCTTCAGACAGATCTCCCATTCAGCCCTGAGATTCAAGAACAGGCATTCAACAGAGCGGCCACTGCAATGGAGTACCTCTGGATAGCTGCTGGAGAACTTTCTCATGTAGAAGGAAAGCTGAACCCATTATTATAGAATGTAAGTGTCTAAACTGCATGATTGACAAAAAAAAACCAACCCCAAACCAACTCAAAATCCACCACCCAAACCTGTCACTCTAGAACTTCTCAGCACCAAGAGAAAAGTTATTGTTTCACCATTCCTCACTTTCTCAGAACAAAGTAAAACATACAAGAGATTTTTACTTTTCTGAACTGCTTCATGAAAATGAAAATAATATGCTACTTATGAAGGCTTCTCTTACTTTGAGGTAGGCAGGAACTTGTATTAAAAAAACTCAAACACCAGCAACTCAAAAACCACAAAAAAGAAAGAAACCACACATACACAGCATCATCAAACCATTGTTCCATTTTCAATTGAGTAATTTGGGTATGCAGCCCCTTACAGGAAAGAAGCCTCTCCTACTCCAGGTATCTGATTTTTATCTCCAATGATAATAAAGCATTAAAGAATCAAAAACACTGAATCTTTAAATGCAGAGTACTTGGGGGTTTTGTTTTCTTTAAGGTGGGAAGACACAGGTTCTCTATTTATCTGGACAGAAAATGCTGAATCTCCATCACACTGAATATGCCAACTAATGCAGCTATAAAGCTCACATCATCTATTAAATGGGTTAAAAAAGGAAAACCTTTGGGTTTTGTTACCTGTCTGAAATGTGGCACAGCTTGTAACACAGACTGGAGGAGAAATGAAGTTCTGTTGTGTCCTGGGTTCAGCAGTAGCAGTCATTTTTCTCCTTCTTGGTAACACCTTCCTGTCCTTCCTGTTGCTGCTGTGGTGTATTTTGACCTGATTCTGCATCTCCTGGTTTAAACCACAACATGTTGATACAGCAGGAGACAGTCCAGTGGGGTTACCAACACTCAGCTTGCTCATATCGAATTTTGAGTCCTCACCCTTATAACTAAATTAATTCCCATGCTCTGCCAATTCATTCAGGCAATGGAAAGCTAAAAGTTACTATGAATAAAAATAAATTGGTATTCTTCTTTGATAATAAGCAACACAGTGGAGTATTGGACAACTTGTATTATGAACTGGGAAACCAACATCACTTAAAAATCGCAGCAAACCCAGCAGTGCTGGTGGAAAGGTACGGTGGCACAGTGCCAGGGAGACAGATGCTCTCCCCTCTACGTGCCGTGGGTATGGTTAAAAGGCAACAGCCCCAGTCCTATTAATCCTAGTTACAGGAGTTACTCATTACTAAGTTAAAAGTGTTTGTTCATTAAAATCATAGAATGGCTTGGGTTGGAAAGGGCCTCAAGATTGCCTAGTTCCAACTCCCCTGCCATGAGCAGGGACTCCTCACCCTAGACCATGTCACCCAAGGCTCTGTCCAACCTGGCCTTGAACACTGCCAGGGACAGAGCATTTACCACTTCCCTGGGCAACCTATTCCAGTGCCTCACCACCCTCACAGTAAAGAACTTCTTCTGTACATCTAACCTGAATTTCCCCCTAATATTTCACCTATTGACTTTAATATTACAGCTTTCAGTGTTGGCAGAACATGAAAAGGTAGTATCAGTACTGAAAGCTTATTAACATACCTTACACTCTTTTTTTTTTTTCCACATAATAAAAAATTTCTTAAGATTGCTGAGAATCCTCCTAAATCCTAGAAGCAGCAGCACATACCTTCCAGTTCACAGCCATTGCTAGCCTTCAGGAATAACCCCTGAAAGAGTCAATCTAAAGGCAATCTATCTTTTTTGGCTCTTAGGGGGTTTTAACTACAAAGTATCATCCATAATGTTCTTCCTTACTGCTTTTAGCTCCAAAACAGGAGAAAACATCATGACAGCTTGCTGTTACTGTGAGCATAGGCTGAAAGGAAAACAGAGAAAAAAGGGGAGGAAATGTGTTCTTACACCAGCTCTGCAGATGGATACCCACAGTTTATTGTTTCCCAAAAACTTGAAGGACATAGTTGTGACCATCCAAGTCTAAACAGACTCCATTTAGGATAAACACAGTCAGCATTAACCTGCAGGTTCCCATAAAAAAATGAATTTTGAGGAAAGGCAGCTCAGGTGCTTTATGAGAGGACACCCATGCCCACAGAGCAACAGGGGCAACACCTCTGGGTGTTGGAGACAAGCACTCATGCACTAAGTAGCCCACACAACTCTGCAGAAAGTAAGATTTTAAAGACAAATAATAATTAAGGTGCTTCAAAGAAAGCAACAGAACATTCTTTTTGGAACGTCAATAGGCACATACACAAGACAATAATAAGAACCAGAAACTGATCTAGGTAAAGGAAGGTAAATATCTCCACGGACAACCTGCAGTAATTTTTTAATGCAAAATTATTATTTAATAAGAAAAAAGGGGTCAGTTATGCTTCTTTATGCTTCCCTGTTGATACAACCACACACAGCTCCAAGGAAGTCAATTAAAGTCATGAAACTAAAGTTAGCTTTCCGCATCCTTTAAATGACACAATTCTAGTCAAGCAAAAAATTTGAACGGACAAGCAGCAGAAAGCAAACCAACTTTGAAGCTTCATGCCACATGTAACTGCTGTTTCATTTTCCCTTGTTACACTTGAATAAATTCATTTCCATAGCTGCATACCAAACTTCTGAAGTGCAAGAGTCTAGAGTCTATTCAAATACATTTAAGAAATCCACAGAAAGGAAGAAATTGTACTCTCTAGAGGTGAACCATACAAAGGCTGGTCTTACTGAGCATCAGGGGGGTTTTAATCAAGAGAAAAAATATGTTCCTGACTTAAGACAAATGCACTTTCATTTCTGCTCTGAGAGATACCCGAGCACATCCCTCCCTCTCCCTGGCTGCATAACGGTGTCCCCAGCCCCACGAATGCAACACGCTATTCCAGCAGAACAGCAGGGAACCATAAACTTCCTGGCCTGCCTGTTGCTGAAAGCATGCTGCTGTCAAACCCCAGGCTGAGAGCCCTCCCAGCCCAAAATGCTACCAAAAAGTTATTTAGTATTTGTCTCAGGAATGTTTCACACCACCTCTACTGAATGGGAGGAGGCCATGACAAACAGGGATGCACCTTGCATGGGCTAAGCAAAGGCAGGTGGCAGTCACAAAGCCATGCATCAGGATCACCCCCTTCCCATTCAGCCCCAGAGACAAGCCAGGGGAAAGCAGTACCACAGGCACTGGCCAAAACACCTTTGTTCTTTCCCTGCTCCACTCATTTTCAGAAGGTAAACTTCATTCTTTTCCCAAATTGGCATAAACAACCTGCTTGCTACTTAAAAACATGGGGTAGCTCCATTGTGCAAGCCTCAGAGTAGACTAGCAGCATGTGAAAATAAAATCAGAGTTTATCTTTGGGTCCTTCTAAACAAAATCATTTTGTCAGAGATAAACCTCTAGCAACAAACATTCACAAGACTGTAGCTTCCCAGAAAGAAGTATAAACACCCTCCACATCATCCCCAGAATATTTCATTTATAATTCTAGCTAGAATTAAAAACTTGAAGTGTTCCAGAAAGACAGCAAAAAAATAGCTTTATGTGTCAAAATATACAAAACTGAATTTCAAGAAATGGACTTCGACTTGGCTAGTGTATGGGAATGGGGAAAATGACCTTAAAAAAAAACCTTAAGTAGTTTTGAAGGGTTGGGGAGAAGGTACAAATAACACACAGTTCATTCACAGAATTCCAATAAACAGATGACCACAAAACAAGCAAGTCCTTCAAACAAAAGAAAATCACCCTCAAAACTCAAGTTGAAGGAATTCAAGCACGAAAAAGACTGAATCTACAAGAAAGGCTAATTCTTTAAAAACATTTTCTGCTGTACCTTGCATAAACACTTTACCACATCCTGACAGTCTCCAGTATTCAGCTTTTCCTGGACATGCACCACACTTTGCGTATTGCAAGAGAAATTCACAGAAATCCTGATGGAGCAAAGAATGTTACACAAAGTTTATGTCCTCTTAGAACGATTTCCACATCAAATATAGAAATATAGTATATATGAATATGAATAGATTTTTAAAAATAAAATGGGGGTTGACAGCAGTTTATCTTCAGCACTGGAGGCAGAAAGTTCAAAATGCCAGCAAAACCAGGAGTTAGCCTGAAGAGCTCTGCAGGCAGCCTGCCGGCATCAGCACAGAATGCAAGCAAGGAACAAGCTTTCCCAGTGAAATTTGGTTGCGCTCAATTTTACCTGAATGCTGTAACTGACACGTGGCCCAACGAGATTTTATTCCACTGCTTTAACACCCAGGAGAGCACTATCGAGGCACACACAGTTTGTGTGAATAAACTGGAACACCCAGGTGCTATCACCAAAAGTACAGCATAATCTCAGTTCTTTAATATTTACATTCTGACCCAGTTCAGTCACATTTTGGCAGTGCTCAGCAGAGCAGAGCCCATATGGATACCCACCTTAACAATACAGTACCCAGTTAATCGGTGACAAAAGCCTACTCATTAACCCCACTTGTTCTTCCAGCAAAAACCTTCACAGGTCTCCGAAATTCAAGTGGGTCACATTTGGTCCCTAATTCCTAGAGGAAGGGTACATATTTTTCCGTCATTTGATATGCTAATATCTGGTTAAAAAAAAAATAAGAAAAACTAACTGACATTGTTTCTTACCTACACCACAGCATGTTCTTCTTGGGGCAGAGAAAGAAGATGACATGTCCATGCAACAATTTTAATAAAAAGTCTCAAAGGTAATGGACCCATGTAGAAAAAAGCACTCCCACTCTCTCTTATGTTAATATATTCCTCCTCCTGCTTCTCTTTCTAGTCCCCAGTCAAATTCCAGGTTGATAGAGAAAGACAGCCCGGGTGTTCAGAGCTGTTTTAACCTGCTGATGAGTGTACAGCAATGGAGCACACTGCAGAGAAGCCCCCCCCCAAAACCAAACAGCTGTTCAGAATCTCATCTTCCTCCTGATGCTAAGAAAATTCCTTCATCCTTCATGAATTCTGACTAATTTTTTCCATTGCCCCAGATGAAACTTCAATGATAAGATTTCTCTCTAATCCTGTTCTGTGTTCCTAGGCATTGCATCAAGCCCTGTTATGGATAACCTAAATCACAGATTTCTGGGTGTATCTTCTCACCACCCGACAGGTGCCAGAGGTATCTTACAATTCATAAAGCAGCTTCTTAGAGTGCAACATATTAAAGTGAGTGCTACAGCTCTACACCAAGAAGTAATCACTGATTACAGTTTTAAATACTTGGAAATTAGTAATATGAAATTCAGCACCATTACAAGTAACTTCACTCTCAGTGTCTTCTCTGTTCAAGGAAGAGCAGAACAAGATTTATTATCATTTCAATCAAAAACTCAACCTGTTACAACCTTTTGTCTTTGAATTTGTAGCTGAAGAAACTGTGGACGCTCTGCTGCTTTTTAATCCTTCTCATCCATACACATTAGTGGTGCAGAAATCTCAGATGAATACTTAGTTAGAAGTAATGAATGACACATTCGTTCTCACATGTATTGAGCAGACAATATATATTATTAAGAATACACTGAGGTACATAAGTCTTGAAGGCTTTCACTGTTTTTAACACTTCTTGAATTGATTAAATTAAGGAAAGTTCAAAAGGAGCATGACCAGCAGGTCGAAGGAGGTGATCCTGCCCCTCTACTCTGCTCTTGCGAGACCTCACCTGGAGTATTGTGTGCAGTTCTGGTGTCCTCAACATAAAAAAAAGGACATGGAACTGTTGGAACAAGTCCAGAGAAGGGCCACGAGGATGATCAGGGGACTGGAGCACCTCCAGTATGAAGACAGGCTGAGGAAGTTGGGGCTGTTCAGCCTGGAGAAGAGAAAGCTGCATGGAGACCTCATAGCAGCCTTCCAGTATCTGAAGGGGGCCTATAGGGATGCTGGAGAGGGACTCTTCATTAGAGACTGTAGTGACAGGATAAGGGGTAACAGGTTAAAACTTAAACAGGGGAAGTTTAAGTTGGATATAAGAAGGAAATTCTTTCCTGTTAGGGTGGTGAGGCACTGGATGGGTTGCCCAGGGAGGCTGTGAATGCTCCATCCCCTGGCGGTGTTCAAGACCAGGTTGGACGAGGCCTTGGGTGATATGATTTAGCGTAAGGTGTCCCTGCCCACGGCAGGGAGTTGGAACTAGATGATCTTAAGGTCCTTTCCAACCCTAACGATTCTATGATTCTATGAAAGTTGCTCTGTTACTAGTAGTTTCCTTCCTGTAACAAACACAAGTGGGTTGAGTCTCCCTATCTATTAAATATGGAGAAAGTACCTATGCTAATAATAAAGCAGTAGTACAATCACTGACAGCATTCTGCTGATACCACGAATGCTGAAGCATCATTGGGTTGTAAGAGGATTAAGAATTCATGAAGATTAACAGAAAACTGATCAAAAATGCAGAAGTGTGGTGGTATCTAATTTCAGAACTACTTAGCTGTTAAGCCAATGTAATTTTTAAACCAGCTAGCAGACTGGAAACCCACTCTCAGAAGTCACCCCTCCCTCTCCAGGAAGGATTACTATGGGAAAAGCACGATTTAGTGCAGTTTAATATGCAGCATGCATTATATGCCAGCTGCCAGGTCTACGACTGTTCCTGTAACGGGCATCTACATTTGTCATCAAGTTACTTAGCTGCTGGGAAACCAGTAATGAAGAACTAAAGCAAGTGAGATCCCTATCTCAAATAAAAATGGGTATAGCAGACAAAATGATAAAGTATTTATTTTAGACTTTATGTTATATTTAGTACAACATACAGTCAAACACTAGATAGAGATCACAAAAAGATTTTTTTAAAACCATACCCAAAAAACTTAATCACTGGTGAGAAGATACCAAGATGCAGAACAGGTGCATAAAATTCTATGCTGGATTCAAATTTCAGCATTTAAAGGCATGCCAGTGGCCCGAAAATAAAACAAGGGGGGAGAAGTCTGTTTAGTACAATAGCATCAGGCCACTGTTCATCAGTACAATAAATCTGATAATTACTTTTACAGTTTCCCTTGGTAGCTCTATCTCCTGTAGTCTACATTCAGGGTCTTACTGTCCCCATATCTAATCAGAGGTTTAAGATCATCACGTAAGTTATGAGATATGTACATGTACACACATATATATGTGCTCATCTACATGATAGGTATAGTTATCTTCATTTATCTTTAAATCCTTAGAATGCTTAAACCATGTTTAAAAATAAGCAAGTTCAAAGAATTGCTAAAGACTTTAAAGCAAAATGTTGAAGAGAAAAAACTCACTTTTTCCTGGACTTAACCTGCTACAAAAACCTGTAGGCCAATGGTGCGTTCTTCACTCTCAAAGCACAGTGGGCCTGTATCCCAAAGCCTTTCACATACTTGCTTCAAGAACAGAGCAGCGTACCAGGGAGTGCAGCTCCTGCCACTGGCACATACCAAAGATTCCACGACTAAAGTGTTCTCATCAAGTGGGATTTCTGTTAGAACATGTTACTCCAGCCTCAAAAAGTGCAATCTCAGCATGATAAGTTTAGCTTTGTTTTAGAAAGCCTTCTCTTTGGTGCTGGGAATGCAGAGAAAATAGGTTAAGAAATCGAATACACACCATAATCCTTGTATTTCCAAAAACAAAGTCCAGCTATAAACCTTAAGAACACCACACATCTACCAAATTCTTTTCTCTTTTCATTAGCACAGGGAAGACAGAAAGAGAGGTACTTCATTAACGCCTCACCTCTTCATTACACTGCCTTCTTTCTGTAAGTTTTACTGAATTACTAAATATGTCTTGCTTTTAATTGTGTCTACAGGTAAATGAATCCTTTATTGGATTCATACTATAAACACGCACAAAAAAAAAAACAAAAACAAAACAACCCCAAACACAAAAGAAAAAAATCTTGGTAAACAATAAATTCTCATTGTATTTAATAGCTGTAGGTCTTTGTTAGCAACAGCTATTCCAGAATACAAAGCCACATTCAGGAGATCAAGTGAATTATATCTGAAGTTTACAGAAGGAAGCATATACAGCCTTACAAAAGTATTTTCATAGCAGGAAGCTATAAGCACTCCTCTGCTGCTCCAGCGGCTGCTGACCCCACCACACTGTAAGCAAACCCTGCAGTCAATAGGGGAGCAGGCAGCAGCAGTGCTGCTTTAGCAAAGTACACAAGTTTCACTATGAGATTAACCAGATTGCAAATCATCAATAAACCCTGCTTTATGATTTAGGCTTTAATTCACTATAAACATGAAGGCAAAACACGCAACAGAGCCTGGTGGAGGTCAGTCTGGAGGGCTCTGCTCTGGCTGCCCCCATCTCAAGGCTCAGCCATCCTTGGAAGTAAATGCCTTTTTAACTGAAATGTTCAAAAGTCTCTTTTCCAAAGAATCTAACGGTTAATTGCTGTACAGTGTTGACAGTGATAAACACAAATCGATGAATATTCAATGAGCAACTAAGCATGTTAGTAGTTTATCAATACATAAAGGGTGTGTGTTTTTCTGTTCTCCAAAACCTTCCTGTTTCTTCACTTAAGATAGAAAAATTAGAAACTTCTCATCTACCATGTGCAAGTCTCCCTCCCCCACTTCCATTTTGTGGATTTTTCTGTTGAAAAATAAATTCCTGTGGACAGGAAATTTCCTGCACAAAGGATATCCAGCTTTATGATACTTAAAATACTGTGCATTCCTTCTTATCTGTCATTGAGCACGCTGGGTTTTGGCATGTGCAATGTTGGTTTGGGTGTGTAATGCCTCTGGGGGGCTGGGCAGAGCCTCTCCACAGATTTCCCCACAATGGTTGCAGCCTCGCACATTCAGATAAATCAGCTCCTTCAAATTTCCATTTTAGCCATACTCAACCCCGCTGTCGCACTGCAGTCCAAAGAGAAGTGACGCAACATGGCTTTCCAACACTGGCTATCAAGAGCACATCCTTCCCCAACCTCTCCTGATAAGGTGCTTTAAACTACGCCCATAACCCTCATCTTAAGGGCCTAATCTGGTTAAGGTGGCCTGACCTTTCAAGCAATCCCTTCGTTTAAATTTCCTCAACAACTGCACTCCACAAAAGCAAACATCCTGTCTCATTTGCAGAGCCAGATCCCAGTTGTGGCAGGCAGCTGCCCGTAGCACACGCAGGAGGGGAGCAAGGAGGAGCAGCACAGCTCCAGCCCACACCAGAGAGCTCCATTGGCCACCCTCATTACAGAGATGGTTCATTCACCAAAATGGACCAAAAGTTATGGTAACAGGCACGCGGTTTTAAACAAAAGTTTAACAGATCTCCAAGCAGCTGGCAGGGGGTGGTGCTGCAGCCACTGGTGTCTATCCTACCTCCTCATGCAACCAACTCAGAGCCAAACACATTCAGAACTGGGCTTTCTGGGGTACAGAAATCTGAAGTTTTCAATTGAGTCACCTAAGTCACCTAAATTACATGGTGTATATACAGAGGGATAGTCAGTCACATCATACCCTGCTATGCAACCCTTCCCTGCTTGACCAGCTTCAAGCCCCACAAAACAAATATCCAAGTTGACGATTCACATCTAACACTTTCTCAGCAGTCAGTAGCTGCCTTTCTTAATCAACAGCAGGCAAATCTTAAAAATCACTCATATTAAAATCAGGATTCCATCCTTCTAGTGCACTCTTGACACTTCAGTAGCTTGCTGTCTCTTCCTTTGAGGAGAACAGCCAACATCTGAAGCTAAACACTGACAAACAGTTGAGGTAAAGCCAAGGTTGCCATCTCTGGAATGAGGGCAGCTGTGCAATGAAAGAAAGCAAGCATTTCAAGAAAAAAAAAAAATAAAATTCTGACAGGACAAAATTGCAGCTATGACACTTGGATCTTTTAAAAATACAATTCTCTAAAGGTTTATAAGTGATGTTTGTTATTTTTCTAATAAAGATTCATCCAAATCTAGCCTCAGTAATAAATAGTACTTTCACTTGACATCTTTGCCAGTCTCTATTTAAATACATCTTGTTTTTTAAGAACACCAAATCACTCTGGTTTCACTGGAGAGAAAAGAGGCTAATGCTCCATTTGTATAAGACTTCAGAATACCAGCTACCATTCCTAGTACTCTATAAAGATGATGTTTTTCAGAGCAGTTTAGAATGTTTTAATACATCTTTAGCCAAAGGATATTCTCATTTCTGTCAATTATACTGGCAGCTTATGGCCACAGAAGACCCATTACAAGGTAACATCCCCGTGTACTGACCCCTGTGTCCCAATAGCACGTACACATGAACACACCCTCCCAACCCTGGCTGGTCTAATGCAATGCTGAATTCAACACCCAATGATCACCACAACATTCAGGGATGTCCTGCTGCTAGGTACTTTGACACCACACTTAGCACAAACTCATAGAGGGGATTTTATTAATACAGTTCAAATATAAACATTACAGATACAGTTTTAAAACACGACACAGGATAGACTAGAAAAATCACCACTGCCACAAGAGAAACCTCCTTCACCTCTTCTTGTGGCAAAGCACACCTGAAGATATTTAATCAACTGTGGCAACAGACTCAGTTTTTATAAGAGCAGTATTCCCTTCGAAAAACAGCTCTAGAGAAAGAATTATGTATCTTGTCTGAACACCAGGTGCTTGGACACACTCAGGCTTCAGTCAGCACTTCAGCAACAAAAGTAAAACTGTAGTGTCTTCTCTCATTTCTGTTGGCCTTATTAGCTGGCACAGGTTAGATCCTACCCAGTCCCTCACATTAGTAAGTAATGTCAAACCAAAATCCAAACAAACTACATCTTGATTTGCTCACAAATCAGAGCAAGAACTTCATAATAAAGTCATGTTTATTCCAGAGCACTCAATGCCTGGGTAAAACTTGCTTCTAGAAACACTACACTCAAGTATTTCATAGCCAGAGCATTACTTTGCTGATGTTCAATACCCACAATCCAAATTTACTCAAATCAGCAACAGGGAGCACCACAACCGCCCACTCAGCTAATGACAGCTCCCAGATGAGGCCTGCTGGTTTCCAGGCATAATTCACACTGTTGGATACATAATACCTTTTGGTCTTCACTTCTTTGAGATCACTCCGCTGTCCCACTACTAATCCTCCAGACTCACTGAGCTAGTGGGTCCAAACATTTAAAAGCTGAGATCAAGCAGTTTCCAAGGGTGAGTACCTACATTAGACGTTGCCAACAAGCTTTGACTGGACTGCAGGAGCGAGGAATAGAATTTGGAGAGCAGTGTCTGGTCTGACACATCTGCCCACAAGGCACAGAGCGAAAAGAACCAGCAATGTAAGCAGAGAAGTCTTTGTCCTTAGGTGACACTGAGGCAATCTACACATGCCAAAATTGTTGTGCAATTAGCATGTTCTTAATTTTGTACCCTTAGAGAAGTAAGCATACTTAATCAACTGAAAATAAAGTAATGCAAAATAAAGCAAACCAAATAACTAATTAGTTAAAAGATGTCAAATGGAAGCAAAATGGTCTAATTATATACCATCAATTCAAGTGTACAACACAAGACCTATAAAACAATGCTATTTCCTAATTTAATCTGAACAATCCAGCTAAAGACCACTGCTGAGTAATACTGAAGAAAAAAAAAAAAATGGGAAGAAACTAAACACAACAGTTAATTTTTTTCTGATGAGGTTCAATGACATCTTTTCAGTTCAGTGAAGTTAAATGACAAACATGAAGCAAATTCACAAGATTCAAGGCTTCCTCCAAGACAACTGTATGCAACAAAACTTATTTAAAGACATGACATCCAAAAAAAAAAATGGTTTTTGAGTTTTTCTCCAAAATTCACATAAATTGTATATTCTCCTGTATCCTCAGCTTTTATTTTCAAAGCAGCATCTCAATCTGCAAAACCACAGAATCATAGAATGGTTTGGGTTGGAAGAGACTTTAAAGCTCATCCAGTTCCAACCCCCTGCCATGGGCAGGGACACCTTCCACTACACCAGGTTGCTCAAAGCCCCGTCCACCCTGCCAGGGATCAGGCAGGCACAACGTAAACCATTAAACCTACTGAGAAGCTAGTGTACACAGGTACCAATTCATCAGGGGAAAATTTCCTCAAAAAGCTCATCCCCATTACTGCATTTCTTTGTCCCTCAAAGGGTTCTTTAACACTATTGTCTGACATTAGTCATGAATGTCACAATCTTAATGCAAGCGACTGAAGCTTATCAGATCACTGACATCATTTTAACAGCTTAGAAACTTCACAATTTTAGGGACAAATACCTTGAAAATGATGAAGTTATTGTGCTGTGAATCAGAGAAAAGGCTACCTATACACTTGTCAAAATCCCACTGTTTACTCTAAACTGAATAATCACTACAGAAAGTGAGCATCTGTACGAAAGTGGGGGAAATGGAAAAGATAATGGAGCATTTCAGAGGATATAAAGTCCCTTCCGATGCTTTTCCAAATTCAGTTCCAGAGAAACCAAATGCCAAATGGACATTTCTGAGGTCCATTTCTGACAAGTTGGTTTGGGTTGGTTGTTTTTTAGTTAATTTAATTATATGTCTCTACTTTGGTAACAAAAAACTAGCATGTAAAATCCTTCTGTGTGTCCTGGAAACACCAACTACAACTTACTAAGGAATGCTGTTAAGGCTTTTGCAAATATTGCGGAAATATATTTTTCCTTATAAAATCAAACCTATTGTTAGGAAAAATAAGGCATTTCCAGTGCAGTATGCCAAGCACAGTAAAATTCAGTCCTTGAGTAGGAAAGCATAAATTTAATTGAATCAGGTGGGATCAGGGCTCTTTTTTGTTTGGCGCAAAATAGATTCAGTGTTTGGAGTATTCGCCAAGGTATTAACAGTAGTTTAATTAAAAAATAAAGGTAAAAAGATTGGCTTTTTTTAGTTGTTTTGTCTTAAGTGTGAGTATTGCCAATTCAGAAAGACATTCAGGAAGACTTTAGAAAACCATTTTTAGAAATAATCAAAAAACCCTGAGCTGCACTTGTCATGCAAGTTTCCATCAAGCCACATTAGCAGTCCTCTGAAAAACAGAATTAACCAAAAAGATGCTTGGAATTCCTTCTGCATTACACAGACCTCCTTATTCCATGTCCGGAATCCCAGCTCTCCCTCATGCCCACATTTAAATCATTCCCTCACCCTTCAGCAAGACAAAGCCTACTGCTGAAACCAAGTCTCCCATGATGTAAGTGAAGAAAAACAGCAAGTGCAAATGTAGCCATAGTGTAGGTGAACCTATGTAAGCTCAGCTGCACTCAATTAAGCCCATTGTCTAAGGGCAGACCTCTCTCTCTCTCTATATATATACACACACATATAGGGAAACATGACCCTAGGGCTACATTCGTGGGTGGAAAAACCAAACAGACTTCATTAAGCTTTGCACCATATCTCAGCAAGCTTCTTTTTGGATGCATCCTAGTAGCTGAGATTTCCAACCAAGATATTACTAAAAGGAGACCTTAATAATCTAATAGCTCTTTACACCGCCTGGAATCCAGCATACAACCAAGATACCTCTGTTACAGATACCTTTCTATTATTCATTCATACTGTGGTATTTCGGCACTAGAGTTGTGCTTGTGCTTCAGAGCTTGCTATCCCTTCCCCTTTAAGGGCTGAAATCAAAGATTTGTGGACAAGCACTTCAAGTCAAACAGACTCTTTGCTATTTCAGGCTTTAACAGATTACAGCTCAGCTGTATTTTGTCTGAACTTTTGTTTATCTCTTACCAATGCTGCACTAATTACTCCTGACAAAAGACAGACTTTAATTAACAAGCAATGACCAACTTTTATCTATAAACTCTTCCCTCCCATACAAGTTCTGCCTCTAAGTAGCTATTAAATACCAAATTTTAGCAGTAATTAGCAGGTCCTCTTACCACACAGAGTTAATGCAGAATTCAAACCACACAGGAGAGGCACAGGTCGCAGGGACTGCCAGGGACACCTTGTCCAAGGGAGAAGCCAAGCTGTACCTCTACCTGTGAGACAATATTTCTATAGATCTGGGGTATTTGTGTTCTTGCAGCGTACACTGTTCCAGGAAGGCTAAATGGCTGCTGCTCAGCACAAAGCACCTTGCACTGAGTAAATATAAAAACAGACAAGATCTCCACCTCAAGCTGTTCAGAAGAGAAAAGGAAGCCCTTTCCTGACATCCTTTCATATACAGGATGTGAAAGCCCACTTCTTCAAATATGAGAAACAAAGAGGAGAGAGTTTCAAAGTAGGAAGAAATTGAGGTATCGGGACAGGCAACTAAAATGAACACTGAAGGGCAAAAAGTAATGTAAATCAAACCCAGGTAGTCAAACTGTCCTTTTAACTGACACATGGCTTGCTAAGTTCTACTAAAGGAATTCTTTAAGCTGTAGAGAAAGAACACTGACAAGACCAGGAGATTTTACCTGTAACATTTTTGCACTTACCTTCCCTTAACCCTTTTCCTTTAGTGTGGAAGGTGGTGGTGAAGTGGCAAGACCAGCAGAGAGGGAGAATGATAACCAACACTGTGATTTCAAGCAGCATGAGTACTAAATAGGCTAAAGCCAAAGTAAAGGACACCATGGGTGGAAATACGTAGAGGATGACTCCCCCTTGCACTGTACCTCAGCAGGACCATCCCTGCTGGCTGGAGGAAGGTGCTGTCATGGCTGAGGGTGGCAGCTGCAAGAGGTGCCCCAAGGCACATCATGGCCAGGGCAGGAGGAGGGATCACACGCCATCGGCAGGAGGAGGGATCATACGCCATCCTTGGCTTGGCTTGAAATCCATAGCCAGGTTGTGTGAGTGCAGGATCAGGAAAGGCTGAAGCAAGCCAAACAGCAGACCAACACCAGCAGAGTACACCAGACCCCTGCTACCGCCCCTCTGCCTGCGCTCGGACAGGTCTAGAGTTAACTCCCAGATCAACCCAGGGGTCTAACTTGTTGAGCCAAACCAAGAGAAGCAATAGGAATAAATGGAGCTGGAGGCAGGACTGACCTTTCAGTAGCAGCACTAACTCAGAGTTGTGTAATCAGGCCATGAACTTGCACTTTGATGTACCTCTGTAGTATTTTATCTATCAATATTCAAACGGAGTTGGATTGCAGCACCTGCTTTTTTAATATCATGATGTTTAACTACTTAAGGAAGGTGATCCGCCAAGTTCTGTACTGCAAACACTTGTGAAACCATTTCCTTCCCCCACTGCCTACAACATATTTAGAGAATTATTTGATTTACACCACAAAGGGAATTCAAACGTAGCTCAACAGCAAACAAAACTTTGCTACACCATACACATACAACCTGGGGGGGGGGGGGGAGAACAAAACCAATGTTTTACTATCCTTCTGCCTTCTACACAAACCCCAGCTGGAAGTTTCATCTCCACAGAATCAGTCAGGGTCATCCCCCAAGTTTTTGAATTGCCACAGCATTTTAACATTATTAGAGGGAGATTAATTGGATTTATCATGCAGTTTAGGTTTAAAAGAACAAAAGCTAGTTTCCCAAAACTGATTAGAAGTGAGGGAAAACTGATGTGAAAGTAAATTTACTACACTGAATTTTTATGTTTGTTTTTTGTTTTTTTTAAAAGACAGGCAACTATGAAGAGATCCCCTCATCTGAGAAAAAGGAAAACTTTGGTTAAAAACCTACTCTGATCCCATAGTAAAAAGAAGACAACCTAAATATAATGCAGTATAACAAAGAGTAAAGGAGGGAAAGGACAGTGACAAAAGTGAACTAGAACTACATGAAATTGGCAAGTGAAACCAAGACTGAAGTCAAGATAATTCAGACAAAAAAAATAATCATGACTTGCAGGAAAACAAAAAATGAGCTGCTTTTAAAACAAATTAGGAAGGACTGAAATATAACAGTGTATAACACCACTAAAAAACACAAGTGCAAATAGGGCAAATGGTACAGGAAAAAAAACCTGAAACTTTTCCACTCAGTATTTGGAAAGAGGTAAAAATTGCACCTGTATCAAAGAGACTGATGAATTATCTCAGTGGCCAAGTCAGGCCCAAAATCTTTCAACTGAGAGGAAAGCAGGATGACCAGTGTAATTACATCCCGTTAGTAAAGCACAGCGTTCAGCTAAAACAATCCAAAGTCAATTTAGGATTCCAGTGATAAGGAACTGAAAGATATGAACATAATCACTATTGTTGTTCTATATAAAACAGGTCCTGTCAAACAAATCCAAGTGAGTTCTCTGATGAGATTACACCTTTGGTTGGAAAGATAGCTGTGTTAGCTATTATTTAGCCAGCATCTGACTTAATATGTGCAACACTGGTAAAGAAAAGTTAGCATGGCATAGTCAAAATGAAGTTATCCTCAATATACAAAGAGCCGGATAGCTAACTGACCACAGTTTAACCTGTGAGCTGCTAACACTGTGAATCAGCCATGCCATGGGTGCAGACTTACCCAACTGCTTGAATGCACAGCGCTCCAGCAAGGTTTGCTAGCACTGTGCAAGATTTATTCATACGGTCTCAGAGCCAACAAGGATGTGACATTAAGGAACAATAAGAACCAGCGAGAAGAAGCAGGAGCTAGGCTAATCAGAGTTGGGCACAACATTAAAATAAAAATCCAAAGATTAGCTACTGAAGTAGATGGAATCAGCCAGGGAAAGTGAACAGTATTTCCTCCTCTTATGGAAATATGACTTTATGTGCTTACCCATAATATAAATTACAAGTAAGCCAGGATAACTTTAACCTTTCTAAAAAAGAACAGTAACCTTACTAAATTAAGTGTATGCTGTACAGCCTACTGACAATTTTATTACCTTGCAAAAGCTTAGTTGGCATGCGTAAGAAAACTGTTTTCACCCCCCTTACCCATAACAAGTCAGCCTTTTACAAAGATTTCCTAGAGATACAATATACTAAGCAGAAGCCAAATAGTTACTTCCCTCTTGCCAAGCTGCCAGCAACCCTCCTCTGGGAGAGACTTTCAGAGGTACTCAAACTGCACTCAGGCACTGCCAGGAGGCTTGTCAAGTCCCATGTTGGGGAGGGAAGCTCTCAATACATGCAGACCACTAAGAAGAATTCTAGTTCAGCTTCAACTGCTGCAAGCCCCAAGGAACAAGCACCTTCAGTTATTCCACCTCTGCGTCTTGTTTCCTCAGCTGTAAAATGGGGATGAGGAAATGCATCACCTCTGTTAGGCACTCTGCTATCTACCAAGAGCATATAACAATCACATTGTTTATTTGCCAACACTTACTTAATGATTTTTCTCCCAAAAGTGACAGCCAGTTCTGGCTAGTAATGATAATTAAAATTATCACAGGATCTGTTTGGCTATCCACATTAACAACTACAACTTCACTCTACAAATTGTTTCATATGGACCTTCCTAAATTAGGAAATACTAAGCAGTTTGTGGGTGGGACTGGAACTAAACCACACCACCCAGCCACCCACATACAGGCACCAACAAATAAAACCATACAGATCATTGCTTCTGCCTGTGCTACTGGCTCTACCAACCTGCCCACAAGTCCCCTGCCCAGCACAAGAATGTTTCATCAGGCCCATCTTGCCCATTTCTAGCCAGTCCTTCTAGCCCCAAGTCCTTCTCCACAGGGCTGCTCTGAATCTCTTCTTTGCCCAACCTGTAGCTGTGCTGGGATTGCTCTGACTTGGAGGTGTTGGTTGATGAGAAAATGAACATGAGCAGGCAGTGTGCGCTCACAGCCCAGAAAGCCAACCGTATCCTGGGCTGCATCAAAAGGAGAGTGACCAGCAGGTCGAAGGAGGTGATCCTGCCCCTTTACTCTGCTCTCGTGAGACCTCATCTGGAGTATTGTGTGCAGTTCTGGTGTCCTCAACATAAAAAGGACATGGAACTGTTGGAACAAGTCCAGAGAAGGGCCACGAGGATGATCAGGGGACTGGAGCACCTCCCATATGAAGACAGGCTGAGAAAGTTGGGGCTGTTCAGCCTGGAGAAGAGAAGGCTGTGTGGAGACCTCATAGCAGCCTTCCAGTGTCTGAAAGGGGCCTACAAGGATGCTGGAGAGGGACTCTTCATTAGGGACTGTAGTGATAGGACAAGGGGTAACGGGCTAAAACTTAAACAGGGGAAGTTTAGATTGGATATAAGGAAGAAGTTCTTTACTGTAAGGGTGGTGAGGCACTGGAATGGGCTGCCCACGGAGGCTGTGGATGCTTCATCCCTGATGGTGTTCAAGGCCAGGTTGGATAAAGCCTTGGGCGAGATGGTTTAGTGTGAGGTGTCCCTGCCCATGACAGGGGTGTTGGAACTAGATGATCTTACGGTCTTTTCCAGCCCTACCTATTCTATGAAAACAAAACAAAAACACCAACCTTTAAATGCACTAGCTTATTGTGATTTTTTAATTAGTGACAGGATTTCAAATAGCACACACCCACAGCCCCAAAAGCAGGGTGAGGGGAGTACGTGTGTGCATGCTTGTGAAGCCATTGTTCCTCTGTCAATACTGTTCATCCTCTGACCAATCCAAGTTCCCAGCTGCCCAATCACACAACTTCAAAAGCCAACAGCTGGGCGTTCTATAACCCTGGAGAACTCACAAGCCAATCCTTACATCTCTGGCAAGGAGCCTTGGCCAAAGCCTGAGGACCATATAGGGCCCATTCCTGCCCCACCACACTACTTCACCTTCCTCCTTCAGCTGACTGCTAACAAAGACAAAGTTTGCACTGTAAGCCAGGCAGCCAGCTGTTTTGTAAGCAGTTAAATGATAGAGTCAGGCATACTGAATTGTGTTGGGCAGTGGCTGGGATCCAGGATCTGCAACCATCCAGAAGTTTGCTTGGCTTTTGTTTCAAGTCTTCACAGCACTGATGGATGGAAACAAGCTCCCAGGTCTTCTGTGTTAACATAAAGATAATTAAAACAATTTTCTCCCCCAAATAGCGCAGAAATGAAAGCACATCACACAAGCTTAAATGAGACAGTGTCAAAAATTTATTTAAGTAAAACCTGACTCTTTGGAATGAAAAAACACCCCAAAACAAAACCTCAGTTCAATCGCAGAAAACAGTACTGTCAACAAGTTCCTGTGACTCCTCATTGTAAGAGAAAACACTCAGATGCAGGACTCAGTGCATCCTCCTCTCTCCAAGAAACATTAACTACTGCCTGACAAAAGCTGGCTTCTGCTGAGAAAGAGAACACCACAGGCCAGTATTGAAGCAATTTCAGTTTAGCTACCAAGCAATCACCTACATAGTACCTTTACTACATGCTGATTTTTTCAGTACTTTTCCAGAATACTGCTGCAAGCATAACTAGTAATTTGTTGTTTTTACAGACACTTCTGAAGTTGCAGGTGACCCAGTTTACACTTACCTTTCTATATCACTGAAAATATTTCTTCTTTGGCACTGCACATCTATTCACTTACTTATTTCACTTTTTTTAAGCTTTTTCATTATATTTCAGGATAACTTCCATCTTATATGTCTTCCCACACGATATCCTTGTCTCTAAATTGGAGAGACATCAATTTGATGGATGGACCACTCGGTGGATAGAGAACTGGCTGGATGGCTGCACACAAAGAGTTGTGGTCAATGGCTCAATGTCCAGCTGGAGACCAGTAAGGAGTGGTGTCCCTCAGGGATCGGTGTTGGGACCGGTCTCGTTCAACATCTTCGTCGCTGACATGGACAGTGGGATTGAGTGCACCCTCAGCAAGTTTGCCGATGACACCAAGCCATGTGGTTCGGTTGACACGCTGGAGGGAAGGAATGCCATCCAGAGGGACCTTGACATGCTTGTGAGGTGGGCTGATGCCAACCTCATGAAGTTTAACCATGCCAAGTGCAAGGTCCTACACCTGGGTTGGAGCAACCCCAGGCACAGCTACAGGCTGGGCAGAGAAGAGATTCAGAGCAGCCCTGAGGAGAAGGACTTGGGGGTGTTGGTCGATGAGAAAATGAACATGAGCCGGCTTCAGTGTGTACTTGCAGCCCAGAAAGCCAACCGTATCCTGGGCTGCATCAAAAGGAGAGTGACCAGCAGGTCGAAGGAGGTGATCCTGCCCCTCTACTCTGCTCTTGTGAGACCTCACCTGGAGTATTGTGTGCAGTTCTGGTGTCCTCAACATAAAAAGGACATGGAACTGTTGGAACAGAGAAGGGCCACGAGGATGATCAGGGGACTGGAGCACCTCCTGTATGAAGACAGGCTGAGGAAGTTGGGGCTGTTCAGCCTGGAGAAGAGAAGGCTGTGTGGAGATCTCATAGCAGCCTTCCAGCATCTGAAGGGGGCCTATAGGGATGCTGGAGAGGGACTCTTCATTAGAGACTGTAGTGACAGGATAAGGGGTAACAGGTTAAAACTTAAACAGGGGAAGTTTAGATTGGATATAAGGGGGAAATTCTTTCCTGTTAGGGTGCTGAGGCACTGGATGGGTTGCCCAGGGAGGTTGTGAATGCTCCATCCCTGGCAGTGTTCAGGGCCAGGTTGGACGAGGCCTTGGGTGATATGATTTAGCGTAAGGTGTCCCTGCTCACGGCAGGGGGGTTGGAACTAGATGATGTTAAGGTCCTTTCCAACCCTAATGATTCTATGATTCTATGATTATATCAGCAAATATAAATTTAGATGGTTTGATTTTTAACTACTTAAACTCACATTTGTGAAATATTGATCTTGGGTTTTTTTTCCCCCTAAGCCAAAGCATAAACAAAGATTATCTTGTATCCTGATTTTAATTTGAAGATTGTGATTATCCTGAAATTAACATGCTTCTTCCCTAAGATTATCATTAGTAAAGTTTTGGATACAAACCTCCGGCTTTACTCTGAGAAGTGATCCACCACTTTCATAGAGCTGTTTTGGAAAGCACCTTTACCGTCTGACTTGATGGTTCAAGCTCTTTGAAAGCTGCCCATCTCCTTTCATCAAGCTATGCTACATAAGGACTACCAATGAAAGTGAGTATCATTAATAGAACATAGGAGCACAATTCCACCATGATTGCAGCCACATCAAAGTTTCAGCACCAATGCTGTACAGCTCCACACATATGTAACTGCAAGTGCAAGCAGACTTGGAAAAAAGTATTTTTATCATGTCAATTTAAAAAGTAAGGATTGGGCTTATAAATTTTGCTGTAGCAACAAATGCCTTGAGTATGTTAATCACGCAATATTCTGGGACAGAAGGTCTTTTTCTGTTCTTCTACCTCCTTGAAATCATACTGCCACCTGTATGCTCCTTATTCCTGTATGAAAATACTACAGCCACATATTCTTTCACAGCCTTGCATAAAGCTCTGTACATTAAAATTAGTTAGGTCTTTCTGCTTGCCGTAAGGTGCTGCCTGTTTGGATAGATGGACTAGTTTTGGACTAGTTTGATCAAATTCTGAAAAAGATTTTATTTATCAATATCATGCACTCATCTGCTGACACTGCCTTTTGGTTTAAACAGTCCCATATGCCTTCATAATGTTTACATCTGATGGCTTTAGAGATAGTAAAGTTCATTGAAACTTTTTTCCTGTTAAATATTTCTCCATCTTATGACAAAGGCTTTCTACACTTCCACTCATGTTTGTAACCCTCTCCCGCAATTCTACTACTTCAAATTTATCCATCTTTCACTAACACAGGTAATCAGAATGTATGTTTTCCCAAAGAAGCCCCAGAAGGACTTGCAACTAACCTCCCTGCCCATCTCTACTAAAAGCAAAATAAAAATCCACCCTTTGGTGCATGCCATTTGCCATGGTTGTACTACCACTAACAGACCACACTCACACTATGTAGGGTCAAACAGTCTATTCTGCATATGGTGAGAGAAGAGTCAGGTTCCGTTCCACCTAGTAAATCCCTCTGCATTTTTTAAAAATGCATAAGCTGCTGAAAGTTTGGAAACATTTTCTGCAAAAACACAAATACTAAACCAGAGATACTTTATACAGTACACTGCTAATATAAAATACTCATTAAAGAACCTCCAGAAGACAGTTAAACCTCACTTGTTCCACAGAGCAAGGACAACGATAGGTAATTAAGACACTTACCAAAATAAGTTATAGCCATATAATTAATGGAAAATAACTCTCCTGAGGACATGAGAGGAGGAAAGTTGACAGATCCAATCTGCCATCCTCATGTACTTTCTAACTTGAGTACAAAATCTCTTCTCACCATCTGAGGCTAGTCTAGGCACCAGGCCAAAGCTTTGCAGACAGATCTCCCACTGCCACGTCGCTAACCCACAGCCACAAAGCAGCACCTCATCCCTTCCCAATACTGCCCACAGCTTTGCAGCTGCAGGAAAAATCACACCACTGCCTGTAAGGAGGATACATCAAATTTGCTCAAAGGTGGTATTATCACTGTTCAAGTAAACTCATTCACTTAAGAAAGCATATTACTATATGTGCTTATATTTCATTTAGAGAACATCAAACAATATTAAATGATGGCAAGGCCATAAATAATACAATCTACTTATTCCCTTCACTATTTTCACTGTCTTCATGTAGCTGTATTTTCTACCTCCTAACTCTCACATTTCAGAAGATACTTGAACCATTTATCCACTCACATTTGTCCACTGACACTAACCCAACAATTCAGAATGCACTGAAATGAATAAATTTTTCTAGACTACAGTGTAAGGAAAAAGGGACTAGAGAAATAAGGATTAAGGCAGATGAGCAAGGACCCAGATCTGCTAACAGGGACAACACTGTAAAAGTCTATAAGGTCTGAGAAACTGAAAAACTTCTTACAGCAACTTTTTAGAGCATAGTATCATCCTGTTTGACTGTATTATCAAGAAATGCCAAAAGGAAGCGAAACGGTTGATGTCTACCTTCAGTGATTTATATCCACAAATATTTCTTTACAGTAACATAGCAGCTCTCACACATCCACTGAAGCAACCTATTCAGATGCATAAAAATTAAAGCGTAGTTGCCTTGTACATTAAATAGATTGCGGTTACAGAAGTATATGAATGACTTGACTCTTGTCTTTTAGCCAGAAGCGGCTGCTGTGGTAGAGATCAGAGACCCTTTTAGTTGTACTCGGTAGGATTGCCCAATTTCCACCCCATTGCCATTTCCTGCCCACTGAATGAGGCAGCTGGAACATCTGGATAAGCACGTCCAGCTCTGCTAACCAAAAGGGGAAAGGGTAAAGACATAATACCACACACATGAGAGCTTGTAAGGAGAAGACACTTAATTAGGCCTCAGAATATGCCTCAGAATTTGACTTTTTTTGCTCTTTACCAATTAGTGTGTATCAGTTCAGGGTCAGCTATAAGTAATGTAACCCATCTGTTCTGTACCAAGTCCTGTAACAGTGTGGTTCTAGACCTTCATGAAGCAAGCTGGAACATATGATAGAGTAGCAAAAAACTTTAATGAGCCATAAGCTGCTACCTTGTTACAACACTTGATCTGCCCAGCATTGCAGGAACAGCTTAGTGCCACACAGTACTCTGCAGGAGTCATGCAACAAGGTATTACCCGTGTGTCTGACAAAATCCATAGGGTATTTCTGACTTCTGAACATAAGTCACTATTACCTCAACAACAGCTGAAGTTAACCAGGATGTGAAATATGAAGTAATTTTTGTTTGGTCCTTTAAGGTTTTTGTTTGTTGGGTTTCCGTTGTTGTTTTGAGGTCCTGCTGAGCTAAACATTATTTAGTTTAATAACAACCCCAGAAGACACTGCAAATAGGAAGTTACACAATGAGGCAACACAGTAGGAATTACTCACCTGCTTGAGTGCAAGTGAAGCACAGACATACCATAAAATTATGTTTCACTTTTTCCTATTCTGAGTTACTTCCATCATTATCACCTGAGAGCAGGAGAGCACCTACAGTAACCTAAATCACTAACATCTGATTAGGAAACAGTGAGGAGACAACTGTGTCAAACAAGCTACACTTCTGAACGTTACCAATATATTCATGGAATTGCTATAAAATTAACCCCTTATCCTCAAAACATCTAACATACATTTCCTGACAGTACAAAATAGGCTTGAGTGTTTCAGAGCAGAGCCGAATACCTGCAGGGTCATGGTGCACAAAGCGAGCAGCAGATCACTCTTCCAGCTCTCAGACTGATTGAAAAACTTAAAACTGTCAAGACTCCACAGTTTACACTGGGATTATTTATGATATTGGTGCCATTTACTCTCCACCTCCAAACCACATAAAGTCATCGTGTAACAGGAGGCAACGTATGTGCATGGTCTGCTATCAACGCAAATGTGGTGAAAGCACTGTTCTCTAACAGACTGGCACTTAAAGTTATGATTTATTTCTAATTTAAAGATGTATTTTTTGCCATGCCTTTCTCTTGCCCGTAAACACTACCAACCTTTCTGCAGCTCAGCCTGCTTCTGGGTTAGTCTCCAAGTCTAGGCTCTCTATATTCACAATGCAGCAAGCTTAACTGCCTCCACTGTGCCTTAATGCTCCCCTCTTGCAGATGTGCCACATCTGTGCCTTAATGTTCCCCTCTTGCAGATGACAGCCAAAAGATGAAGCCACTTCATTACATTCCCATTTTCTCATTTCCTTCCCTTTTCATCCAGGAATGCCCTTACCAAACAAGTCAGGAAAGTTCTGACCCGTTCCTCGAAAACAGCTTTTGAAGACACCTGTGGATTTTCTCTCTGCATGGCTGGCTGGCAGGTACCATCAACAGTGATTATGATCCAAAAGCAGTGCCCTCTGGTCCTGCCAGATCAGAGCACCTGGCCTCTTACGAACTCCTCAGGGATCATATACCACACCCTTCCTGTGTCATCTGTACCCACCTCAAAGCCAAGACACAGCTACCTTGGCTACAATGCTAGGCACACCCCCACTACACATGTGGATGGACGTGTTCCTCCCATACAACAGCCCTGTGTCCACATGACTGCATTTTTAGTCATGCACAGGCCACATGTCACACCCACTGCGTGAACAAGAGCATGAAGCAAATAGGAATAGGACAAAAAGGAATGCAGTATGCCACAAACACAGATCTGCAGCCCCTCCCTCGCCCACATCTAAAGCATTCAAGAAAAGCCAGCAAAGAGCAAACATTGTGCCAAATTAAGTATTGTGTATCTAGTTGCTCAGATCCCCAGACAGATTGTCAGATGGCACTGGCTGCTCAGGAGGGATGTTTCTTTTGCAACACCAAATGCTGCACTGTGAGCCTCCAGTCCGGAGCATGACAGCAGAAGTAACCTCAATGCACGGCTGACGATCGCCTTTAACAACTGTGCAACCAACAGAACAACATAAATCATACAGAGATATAATTAAAAGGAAAACCCTATCTCAGTATTGGAAAGCATGGGTGGCTAATGAATAAGCATGCTAAAGAAAGGACGGGCAAACAGGATACTGAGAAAAGCAGAAGTCCTTGGAATAAGAAAAATCATTAAAGCGGAAACCAATCCTGTAAAAAAAGAGCGTAAGAAACAGTTGTTTTCTTTCATTTGCTTTTCGAGATGCCACATCTTTTAACACTTTCCAGCATCAGAAAATGAGGACTCGTAGCTCTTCCCTCCCCAAGACATGCTTTGAAAACAAATTTCCTAGTTAACCTGCCAAAGCAGAAGATTTGCCCCTTTGCCCAGCCCAGGGGATGACTCAGTGGAAACCAGCCTTCAAAAATTGTGTTGCCATCTTTCAGTCAGTGCAATTGAATACGAACAATTTTTTCACCTTAAAAGCCATAGAGTCCAAGGTAGTCACAGTTAAATGCAGCATTGTATACTAGATGAACAACACCAACACGTTCTGATGGAACATCTTATTTTTTACCCACTTCTTCAATGTTTAATACCATTAATAAGAAGGTATCCACTGAAATTAGACTGTAATTTCCTCAGAGTGTCTCACAGAAGAATAGGATATTAGTATGTGCTAAGTAACATGGATTAAGAACTGGGGAAGAAAAAGACCAACATTTTAACTGTTCAAGCCAAACACTAAAAGCAAAACACCAACCATGCAATCACTCCTTGGCTAGGAGAACAGACTGCCCCACACATGCACATATTCAGCTAAGTCTCAAACTTCCATCTTGAAATAGATCTAGAATACTCAGGCTGTGGTATATCCCAATTTACCTTATCTTGTTACAAAAGCAGGGCTTTTTTCCACTTTCAACTTCAATCTAAGCCTTTAATTCCAGACACTGAAGTATCAAATAAAAGGCGAAATACTAATTCACACAGTACAGCAACATACTTCATGAAGGAAGTCAAGCCCAAGCTGTGCTTTTGCTTTTCCACCTTGCCACCTCTATCAGCACTTACAGACAAAAGCCGCTATTCAGGCTTTTGAGTTCAGGCATTACACACTCCGAATAAACCACAACCTCTACAGTTCCAACTGTGTCACTTATGCTCTGTTAATTTATCTTAATAAAGTGATGCTTCTGTCTGCCGTATGTTTGCTAGTAACAAGACACTGAAAGCAATTCTTTCTCCTCTGTGAGATGACATTACACGAGTCTGCAAGAAATACAAGCTGACCAGAAGGAAACCTACTCAATGCTTTCATTATCCACAAATGCTATCATCTTTTTTTCTGCTGCTGCATTATTCCGCATCAGTAAATAAGTAACAAGTGAAGAGCAATGCATAATACTTAATAACATATCTACATCAGCTCAAGTGTCAACAAGCATAAGGTTATTTATGTTACACGAATTGCCATTGAATAGGCAACACAATAAAGGTGATTTAGAAAATGGAATAAATTCTAGCAGCTAACTAATCTTGTACTAAACAAAAATGGTAAGGTGATCTTGAAACAAAATCAGGACAACTCTGCTCCCGCGCTGTTTCTGCCTCCAGGGTCCAAAATGATCGCACCATCTTACTTCGCTACAGTGAATCATGCAGAAATACTTTGGGCACAAGATAACATGGGGATTTATATTACAAATGTTAGCATTTTATTAGCGGGTGAGCAAGGAACAGAAAGCAACCATGTAAAATTGACACAGCTGCACAGAGGCCCAGAAAACCACCTACAAACTAAGCAGAACACATTCTTTTTTGCCAGTTTAGATTAAAAGCATGGGGAAATCTGTTCACAACATCCCAAGGATCTTTGAGGGTGGCAAGGGTCATCTAAAAATGTTGCTTATTGAAGTTTTTATTAGCAGCCTCTTGAGAGCAGTGTCTCTTTCCTCAACATTGCTTATGAAACATTCCTGAAAGCATGAAGTATATGTTTAAATACATATATATACACTCACGCATACACTTTCTATTATTAGAGTCCTGTGCAAGAACCTAATAATAGAAATGTCCATAGTTACGTATAAGGCAATTGTAAGAGACTTATATATAAAGCATGCTTTAAGGTATGTGCATTGCTGCCACAGCATAGCTATGCACTAAGTCAATACAGAGAAATCAGACAAGTCTATTGCATTCATCTCCAGAGACTTCGTGTTTCATTTCAGTTATCATAAATCCAACAAAAAAAAAAAAACAAAAACCAAACACTACTCAAAAAAAGCCACAAAGGCAGAAAACTGAATCCTTCTCGTCACTCCACTTAGTAGCTTCTAGAGGAACCAGAAGCAGATGCCAGAAGAAACAAATGCCACACATCAGTATTAGCTGCAATCTTTGTCTTCTTCAAGAAATAATATAAAATACACACTTAATTACTTAGGAATTGTTTGATACTTCGTATTACACGAATAACATTATGCATAGTTGCAGTTTAGTAAGAAGAGTATCCAAATGGTAACTTTCTGTATATACCACCATTAAAAACTGTCACCACTAGAAATACAAATAAAGTATGTTTCTTATACAGTTGGTGTTGTAGTCAGCATTTTGTCTGTTAAGTGCCAACAAACAACACAATTTGCTTGTAAAGAAAGGATTCCTTAGATCAAATGCAGAAAGCATGTCACTGGTGAAACCGCATGTTTTTATCTCTAAGCTCAAGGAAAGCCACCCTTTCCCAATTAAAAGCGCTGTGAAGATTTGCTCAAAGCTGTCCTACCTAGGACCTTCAGGGGATATTCCCGCTCAGGAACAGACTTTAACACAGACTATGCTTTTCTTGTGTGCTTGCGTAACAGCACAGTCATCTTTCATCCAGAGCAGAGCACAGATTTAACATCTGCAGTGGCATTTCTGAAAGGCAACTAATCTCTCCAATACTGTTACAAATTCCACAATAAATCATGTTTAATTAGTTTGTGCTTTTTTCCTGGCTGTCTGTAATTCAACAAAGAGGAGGCTTCAATTTTGCAAAGAGGTGCTTAGAATAAATTGGTAAAAATGCAAACTACCACATCCCCACTGGAAACTGGAGTTATCTGCTCGCTGACACACCAACATTCCTGCCTGTAGATGGCCTGTTACCGTTGTGTATCAAGCGTCTCGTATTTCCACCGCCTTGTTTGAAGAACTTCCCTCTTCCCACATACCTTCCATCTCCAGGGAGAGATCACACATGGACACTAAATCTTGGCCGTAAACAACATGACTTTTGATATTCCTGTCTCCAAAGGATCCTCAACCGCTGCTGTTCAGCAGCACAGAGATCACCTAGGCGCAAGTCCTCTGTGCAACACGTCTGAAAAACCCTTTGCCTCACTGGTGTTTGGCACAGCTGAGATTTACACAGGGGCTGCTAGTTTCCTCCGCTATTTATTTTATTTGCTGTACACTAAGGGCTACTGCAAACAAATGGGACTTCGGTTTTGTGCAGTGTGCTGCAAGTTACTGTTCTGTTGCATTGGGACATTTGATTTCCAGTCTTAACACCAACTACCATGGCACTCTTGCTGGAGAGCCCGGAAGCCCTCCCAGAGCATCCCAAACTGCTGCTCCTACAGGCCACTCCATCTTCCCTCATGTCTCTCCTTTTGAGCGGAGTAGCAAACTGCATTGAGAAGAAAAGCACTACGGAGCACAGTTTGTTTTATTCAGCTGTATATGGGACATTTATGTAATTATTTGTATTTTGTAGGAATTAAGATCCTCACACTACAAACATTTATTCACACCGTAAACCTTGCTAGCACTCATCAGACCAACAACCTGCATTTTTGAGGGAAAAGCCAATTATATTAATTAGAAAGCTCATGAATACAACTGCACACACGCAGAAGTCTGTTGCATGATCTGTATGTTTTCTTGCATAATTTATAAATTGTAGAAGTTTAACCACCCTTAAGTGCTCATCAGAGCACTTCTCATCAGAGAAGTTAAAGAAATCTACAAAGTGGAAAAAAAAAACGAAACCACAAATTCTCTGTTAAGAAAGAGGTACAATGCAGAAATCTACTTTCTGCTCACTAAATGCCACACGTAGAGGGAAAAAAAAATAGTGCCAGAATAAACACACTTCAGATAGGAAGTTACAGACTTCCAAGAGCTTGCGGTATGGAGTTACACCTCTAAGCTTTTGGCTATAGTAGAATATCAGCTTATTTTGGATGCTGTCTTCATTTCTTGTCCTTTGGCCAGCTATAAGCTAACAGCATGAGAACTCCCCCTCATCGCCATCCCAGCAGTGACCTCAAACCCAAACCAGGTGAGTCCCAATGGTTCAAATAAAATTCAAAAATTATAAACTAAATCAACTTCCACAGACTCATCTCTGAGCATAAACCAGCTAAAAGATGCTGACCTGGGAAGACATGCGATACTCCTGGGGCAACAGACATTTCTGTCACGGCAAGGTCCCTGATAACAACCACAACTGCTTTAAAACTAATGAGAGGGAACCACAAAGTGAAGATTAAGAGAAAAGCACTAACAGACCGCTTCTGTGTGAGACCCGAAATGACCCCAGGAACACTGCTAAGAATCATTTTCTTACTGGTAGCACCGGCAGCGTGTTTCGACCAGAGAGACACATAGGCAGAAGGTGGACAAGGGTACTGGTGGACCAAGTGAGAGGGACAAGATTCCTCCACTCAGGAAGCAGACCACTGCCCATTCCTGAGGTTTATGAAAGAGATGCCTTTACCTGTATTTCCAACCAAGCACACACATTGTATCATTCACGTCCAGACCAGCTGCTCCCCCTCAGAAAGGATAAGAGCTCCAAACCAGTACAGGCACCAAGGAGCTAGCAGGCCTAGCAGTCCCAACCTTTTTTAAGCAAGCTGAGTATTTCTCAAAAAAAGTTGAGAAATACTGTTTAGAGTTAAAACATGTGTGCAAGTTTGAAATCCCATTACCTAGCACATTGCTAAGCTCGAGTTAGACTGGTTTGGCACCTTTCAGGAAAGTACTAGTTGAGCCCTGAGTTCTGCAGGTTAAGTGGTTAGGGGATACAGCAAATGTGGTCAGGGCCCAGGGAACCAGGATACGTGAATTCTGTTCCCACAGATCTAGCACCTAGTTCAAATGAAAAATAATTAAAAAAAAAAAGGCAGTACAAAAATCTGAAATAACCAAAAAAACCCACCAAACAAGAATATTCAATTTTTCCATATCTCAGTTTCCCCATCTGTGATGGAGAAACCACCACTTTAGGGAATCAAGCCAATACTTTTACGCACTCGAAGTACACAAAGAAATGCAAATGAAATACTAATATGGAGAGAGACAGTTGCCCCCCACCGTTTATTTTACAGATATAGATGGGATAAATGGTTCATTACATTTAACTCCAGGCCACACCACCATAGCCAAAACCTTATTTAAATAGAACATTTCTGAGAACCGGGAAGGGGGGGAAGGCAGAGGGGAGGGATGCAGATGTGGTCTTAACCTAAGCGAGATTAAGCTTTTAAAAGGCTTATTCTTTTTTCGCTCCGTCTCCTGGTAGCATGCCATTTTAAAAAGGTGTCTGGCAAGCAAAATAAAAAGTTTCCAGGGTTTTCCTTCCCAGAGCCGCCTCAGCCAAGAGCCGGGCGGGGAGGACGGGGCCGGGAGAAGTCGCTCGCGCCTTTCTTCAGCTTTTTCTCCAACATGCACCCTGGATCCAGACGTTCTGAGAGGAAGCTGCGGGCGAGGAGCGGCCCGGCTGGCCTCACCTGCCCGGCACTCCGGGCCGCTCAGCGGGGCCCCGGGCGCGAACCTGCGCCCTCCCGCCCCACGGGCGCGGTTCCTGCGGGTCAGCCGCGGCAGGGCGGAGGCCTCCACGCATGCACCCACGCGTGCCCCCAGCCCCGCACGCAGCACCGGCCGCTCCCCGCGCTTTCCCTCCCGGAGCCACACCGCCCGTGCCCGCCGCGGGACGCAGGGGAGGGGCGGGCGGCCGGACAGAGGCGATGACAGCGCCCTGTCCGGCAGCCCCTAGGGATTACCGGGCGGCGCTGGAGGGCCTGTCCGGCCGCCAGCTCCTCGCAGGGCCACGGCGGGGCTGCTTCCGCGTGCCCGCACCGCGCCGTCCGCCTGAGAGCTACCCGCGGAGGCGCAGAGCCGGCGGGGCCCCCGGGGCGAGACGGGCCGGGCGAGGAGCGCAGCGAGAGGAGGGGGCGGCAGCGAGAAAAACTTTCCGCCAAGTGCGGCCGCGTCCCGTCGCCGCCCCGCGATCCCGCCCCGCCGCCGAACAAAAGAGCCGGGACCGGGAGCGGCGCCTCGGGGGGGGGAGCGACACGGCTCTTCTGGGTTGCGAACCGAGAGCAGCTCCGAGTCGAGACGACCCGAACCGCTGGGCTCCCCGCTCAGGTCCCCCGTCCGCCACCGCGTCCTTACCTGGCGGAGGGCTGGTGCAGGACGCCGAGCCGGGCCGGGCGCGGTGGTGAGTCCCGGCTAGCTAGAGCGAGTGCCAGGAGGGCTCGGCGGGGATTCCGCCATGTCAGTGATGTCGGCACCACATGGGGCCCGCGGACGGCCCACGCTACCGCGCACTCTGGAGTAGAGGCTCCCGCCGAAAAGCCGGCTCAGACGGGCGGCAGCGAGACGCGCCGACCCTGCTGCACCCACCCCGCCGAGCAGCGGCTCCGCCCCGGACCGGCCCCGCGCCGCCGCCTCCGCCCCGCAGGCGGGCAGGGGGAGCCGCGAGGGGCGGCAGGGCTCTGGGGGGGCTGGGGCGGGTACCGGCTGCGGCCCAGTAAGGCGGCGCCGCCGCCGCGTCGCTGAGCGCTGCGCACCCCGCGCCGGCTCCACCGCCTGGCAGGGTCCGAGCTCCCGTTTCGCCTTGTCCGCCCTCTGCTCTTCCGATTCCTGCATCATTCCTTATTGTCAGGTATCACCCCTGGAACAGTAATAACCCACCGAGCCTTCCCCCAGCCGTCGTGCCAGAGGCTGGTCCCTGTTGTCACGAAAATCCCCTTTTTTACCGGGGAAGCCCCTCATCCGAAGGGGTAAAGGCTGGGATTTGCCTCACTCTCCTGTATGTCCTCCTCTCAGCCCCTGCTGCAAAAGCAAGACACGGCATTAGAAGAACCCTTAGTCCCACCAGGGTGGCTGCTCCAATGTTTTCATCAGTTGGGAGTGAGGAGGAGAAGTTTTAGGATATGTTTTTCAGAGCTTCATAAATGCTTTGATGAAGTTGTTGCAGCCCAAAAGAAGAGACGTTTTTTTGCTGCCTCTGGAAGAGAGCCCCAAGGAGCCAGAGTGGTCATTTACCTCTCAGCCCTGCATCCAGGTGATGTAGGAATCATGACTAGAGACTTAATCTGTTTACAGGGAAAGCTTAAAATAGGGCTTGGCCTTACTGACACCACAGGTCACAGTCGTGCTATGAAGGGGCTTTTGATTTGGCCTTTGGGTAGCTAACCCTCCGCAGAAGCTCACCACCCGTGTGTCTTGTGCTCTACATTCTCTCTGTCACTTCAGTGTTGATTTTTCTTACAGCTTTTATCAGCAGTTGATCTCCCCTACCCGTGAGAGCAAGGCTTTCTTTCAGAAACTAGAAAACCTGGTGAAGTCTTAGGTGCATTTTCATCAGCTTCCATTAAAATATCAACATGATATTTTTCTCATAGGACTCCTTGATGTTCTACTTCTTGATGAAATTCAGAGAATAAAGAACAATTGCTTTGGCATGAAAGTTCTGTAAAATAAAGATGTCATGCCCAACTAGCCTGTTTTGTTTTTTTTTTAATTGACCAAAACACAGAAAAATGAAAATAAAGGTATCTGAAATAGATAATTCCTACAAAAATAACAAATCAGCATTTTCCCATGGGAAAGATTTTTCAATGTAAAATGGCCAGCCAGCACTAAGTATTGTTTATTATTAATTGCAAAACCTTTTGAAATGTCTAAAATATAAAAGTAGAAAAATGTTTTGTTTTATTAGTGACCCAAAACACACAGACTTTTTGATGATCCTGTATTGAGTTAGAGTCAGATGAGATTAATTACTCACTAGGGTGATAAAGCCCTTACTTGGTCTCATAGACTGTTTTGTGAAGATGAGAGAGAAAAGGGACAGTGAAGATGTTGGGTTAGAAAGGAAGAAATAATCACTGACTCAAGTTGGAAAATTACTCCAAAGAAGAAAAAGATGAAATTTCAGTTGAAGTGTAAAAAAAAAAATCAAACCTGAAGAAAGCAAAATGAAAAAAAAAAAAAAAGAGTGTTTCTTTTCATAAAGAGAATATAGAAAAGAATAAAGAAGAGAAATAGTAACAAAACCGCACAACTGACTTGTAGCTTTTCTACGCAATGGGCCAGAATGCAGCTAGGTCCTCATTTGGAGAGTCAAAACAGAGGCCCAAGGCACAGAGACATTTCCAGTCTCACCTAGAACTGCAGAATTGGCCAAACACACGAAAAAAGGAAAACTAGCCTGGGCCTGGAGCAAAGGCATACCTCCTCCCTGGAGCACTTTTCATTCAGCCCTGCTGCCCTGATGAACTGATGAGCAGATATGGTTAGCAATAACACCAAGCTGATTCAAAGGAAACTGGGCATGGCTTATAAACCAAGGAAGGGAGCAGGGGAGAGTGCAGCAAGGACCGCTTTTCCTAAGAAAGTTCCAACATAAATAACAGATAAAACTGTCTTTACTGCCTGAACTAGCTCATCTAGGAAGAGCATTAATCAGACCCGGAGGAAACCATCTTTTGCCCCTGAAAAAGGGTTAGGCTAAGTGGTGACACAGCAGGGATAGACAAATTACACTGGAGAAAATGACTGACCTCAACTATCATCTAAATAAATACAGACCAGAGCTATGAACTTAACTTTTCTGTTTTGATGAGTCTGAGTTTTTTCAATAGCATGCATATTTTTCTTTTATCACAGTGAGATCTTTCTGTTAATTCAGGAAGCAAGTGGCATCAAAATGCAATAGCATGTCTCTTCCATCTCCCTTCCCATGTGCCCCTGTTGCAGACAAGCAGGATGAAGGGATGATGCTGTCTTCTTCCTCAGTCTTTCTCTTGGATCCGTGACCTCAGGACAGTCATTCCCAAACTGGAGACGCACTAGGATCAGACAGAAGCCCCCAGCTGCTTTCAAGCAAGAATTGTTTAGCTATCACAAAGTCATTGCTGACTGGGGCTGGATGCGAACTAATTCTAAACCCCATATTCTGCCACCATCCCCATCAGCCATCCCTTCCTATTTGTTGACAAATCCCAGAGAGGAGCCTATGGAAACTCTCTCTGTACAGTCAGGATGTGGCCTTGGAGATTATACATCGTTGAAATGGCTGCAAAGACAGTCTTTATTCACACAGGATACTTTCCCTCCCATTTCTGATGGGATTACAGGTAAACTTTCACTATTCCCACAAGTTCCACATTCTGTATTCTAGAGGGCAGACAGGCAGGCTGAGATGGTGGCACCAGTGCTGTTTGACAGTATACAGAGAATGCTTTGATGAATTTATTTGCCAAATACTGGGGGGGGGGGGGAGGTATTTTTATTTTGTTTTTAACCTGGGGTGTACTGCCCTCAGTCATTTTTCATGGCACCAGCACGTAGGGTGTATGGTTCCGCTCACACACTGGCAGGGACTGTAGTCACAGAAGTTTTCTCTTCATGTCCATTATTACATCTCTGAACATCTGAGGGTGGGCTGGCTTGGGACTCAGTGTCTAACAGGTTACATTTACCCATAGCAAGAGCTTCAAATTCAGACTCCTACAAGTTCAGACTCTTACTCTCAGGGCCAGCAGCAACCTGAACAGAGAAAAATAGATACTCAGCAAGAAATACACCCTAGGTGAACCCTAGGAAGGCTGAGAGTAGGCACTGAAGCATCCCTCACTTGCACCTCACTTTCCCAGGGAAAGGGTTCTGCAAGGTGGGAAGGGCAGGATGCTCAAGGCAAACAACTGGATGATGTCCTTAAGGAAAACATCCAGAACAAAATGACATAGCACCTCTCCTCCCTCCACCTTGTGATCGCAATTTATTCCTTCCACTGAATAAAGATAGGACCATATAATCTGTTTTTTCTTGTTAATAAACCCTTTTGGGGGCCCTTGTCTTTATGTATCCCATATCATTAAAGTTAGTGCAATTTGCACAGTTGGGTACTCAAAATCCTACAGTACTGTCTGATCACAGTAGTCTTCTCTCACTCTTACCTAAAAAATAATAAAAAATCCCCAAAGCTAAATGCAGAATAGACTATACAGATTAAAACATACTGAATTCCTTCAATCTTGACAATGTTTTATTTTCAAGATGGTGCCTGGGGACTAGCAGAAGCAAGAAGATCTGGGTAAGCACATGTATGTAGTTTGTAGTTCATAATGGTCACTTTTACTGCAAGGAATCAAAAATTCTGCAGGGCACTTTGTAAATAACTAGGGCATGTAAACATTTTCATGAACCAGGATTTCTATCTGTACCTCTCTATTTAGAGGAAATGAATGCTAGTTATTCACTCAGTGTATATTCACGTTGTTGCATTCATGAACTGACCAAGTTTGGTGAGGAGTTTGTATTCACAGTATTAATTAGCAGGTTTTTCCCCTCTTCAGACACAGGTCAGTATCTCGCATGCTCAGTAACACATGCAGAAATTAAGCCCCCAAAATCTTACTCTTGGGATAAGGTCAAAGGACTAATCACTGTCAGATTCTGAAATAAAAGGTATCTGCTTCTTACTACTGGTATTCATGGTAACCTTGCATTCCACAACAATTTGGGATAATGTCAAAGGACTAATCACTATAAGATTCTGAAATAAAAATTACCTGCTTCTTGCTACTGGGATGTATGGTAACCTTGCATTGCACAACAATTTGTGATAAAAACAATTACCTACTGGACATCCTTGTATTACATTCAGTAGGCCAGTCCTTAATTAGGTCTTTGAATCTCTCAACCTAGTCCTAAGCAATAAACACGCCCAGTCAAACTGTACTAGAAGTCACTGAAGACCCAGGGAATTCTCTGGCAGCTAGGAGAGGCCCTCTAGATGCCAGTGCCATTATACTAAAGGTGCGATTTCTGACACAGCAGAGGTTGTTGTTTGTCAGGGATATTATGCTATTAGTTGTTTCTTAAGCTTTACAAAGGCATCATGGAAAAAAGATGTTCCTGTTGCCCTTTCTTGCATGAGGAGCACCATTGTCTTCATAATTTATCCAATTGCAAGCTGAGGACTTACACGGGGCATTTTTTACATTTTTTCATCTACATTGGTTTTATAAGCCTAAATAAGCTCCCATCTGCCAAGAGCTTCCAAAGAGTGTTGGCACTTAACCAATTCAAGAAGCTTGCCATGAAGATTACACACCAGTTGTGCTTATTCAAAACAATAACTTTGACCAGCACCAGAAGAAAATACTCCCATTTATTGTCTTATAATCACGCATCTCTGCAGTGTTAGTTCCCCTTTCGCCAGCAAGAAGGATGTTCCTTTTGATATTTAACAAATATTTCAGCTAAGTCTCCTTAACACTCTGCAGTTCTTTGGCTCATTAGGTTTGCTTTGGTTTTGTTTTGTTGAAAGCTCTTGTTTCAGTTCAGACTCTAAAGAAAACAAAGCACTATTGCTTGCATTGTTAAAGCCAAAAGTAGGGCCATGAAAAAAGATGTTGTTCTTGGGAGATTTTGTAGATTGGTATTTGTGAAACAGCTGGAGATGAAACATAGAGCACCAATCCTGTCCAGTTGCTCCTAGTCATGTTGCACATTCAGGAAATTCATAATTAGGTGGTTATATCCCCAGTGTTTCCCCTGCAGCACTATTTACAACTAGCAGTTTATCTTCTTTCTTGACCTTAAAAAAAAAACAAAAAAACACACAACTGAAAGCACCACTACAAAGGAAGAAGTGGGAGAGAAAACACAAGCAGGAATGACTTAAAATATGCTTAATAGTTTCTTTTCACTGTAAAAAAAAAAAAAAAATCAGATGTTTTCATTTCTGCACATACCAGCAAGCTTCTCCTGATCCATTGCCCTTTTCTATCACAGTACTTTTCCTCTGTGCTGTATCTCCTTCCTCTTCACAGTATTTATTTTGTCAGTTAATTTTTTATTTTGCCTTGCCAGTCATGCACCCACTTTCCTGTAAAGGGCAGCCACACCTGACAATTTAGAAATAAACACTTTAGTAAGTAAACATTTATTTTTCTTGCCAAATGGAAAGAAATGGGGGTTTTATTCCTAGCTCACTCCAAGGTTTCCAGTGAATTCCTAAGAAGTTTCTGCTCTTTATTTTTACATCTCTAGCAGCATCATGAAAGCCTTTTTCTGCACACTGGGAATCTTCATATGGCATGCTACAAACAGTAATGTCAAAAATTAATATGAATTTTAAAGCAGGGTATAAGTTGAAGGATTTTTCTTCTTTTCATAGCCTTTAAATAGAATAACATTATCTATTGTTAATTACATGTGCAATGTGGAGATTTTTGTATACAGGGAAATGGATGAGAAACTTGATTTAAACTGTTACCAGTGATTCAGCAGGTTTGCTCTGCAACAGTAAAGCATTAAAGATAAGCCTTTCAAACAATCATTATTACTGATTTTTCCCCAAAATAATTTTTAAAAATCACCTGGGTAAAACAAACAAAAAAGTACTTAGATAACACTGCTCATTAAAGTTCAGGAGTTTCCATACCTGTAATTAGGAAGTGCCACAGAGCAGCCAGTGCCTCAGAAGCCTGGCTTTTTGGAGATAAAAAAATAACCACAGCAATTTCATAACACATACAATGAATACACAAATAACTTTAAAACAACAAAAAGAGTCATCAACCCCTCTGGAGCTGGAATGGCAGTTCCAGCCGCTGGATCACAGAATCACCATAAATTCCAGCAAGAGGCTAGGGAAAAGCTAGCTCTCATCCCAGCCTTCCTGCTAGTGCTTCTTATCCAGGGGAGCCTCAGCCATTTTGCTGTGCACTTGTGGTTTCCTTCTCCTCTCAGGATTTTGCTAAATATATTTTTAGTTACAAATGCAGCAGAAATACAGCCAGACAATATCTTATTTTTCCCCCTAGCCATCAGTGAGCATCTCTGATTCCCTGGCTGACAGGGTGGAAGCAGAAGGCTCACTGGCTATTTTTGAATGGAGATGCCCAGTCGTGCCAAAGTACAAGTCCTCTTTGAAAACATCATGGCAAAGCATGGTGATTTTCAAAGAAAGACAAATCTCCTCAAAAGCTCTTATAGAGCTGCAATAAAGCAAGATCCTTTATGCCACGTGGGAGGCCCTTATGAAAAAAATTGTCATCAAGTTACAGTATATTGTCAAAAAAAAAAAAACAAAAAAAACAACAAAACCAAAAAAAACCAAGCAACCCAACATTAAAGAATTTAAGAAAATTTCACCTCAGATTCCTCTCCATCAGTGACTTTTCCCAGACCTTCCGTAAAAACGGCATGGAAATACTGAAAGTGTTACTTTGAAAAGCAGTCACATTTTAAAAGTTATTTATAACTTTAGCAGACTTCAAAGGTGATGCCTGATATAAATGTATGTTTCATGTTGATCAATAATTGAGTCTGGAATATAAATGTTTTGGTGTGGCCTTGGAAAAATCTCTTCCGCTAACTGTGCCTCAGGCTAGAATGATTTAAAAACTAGTGCTTATTTTACAATTCTGTTACTTCTTTTATCTACAATAAACTGCAAGGCTTAACCTCTCCGTCATGCTCTGTCACACAATCACACCCAAATTCTACCTGCCTTCAACGGTTTTTTTTTAAACAAAGTGAAGATCTAGCAGGCTGCCCTAAAGATCAACAAAACCTGGGATTATTTTTTACTAAGGGAGACAAAACCACTACGAACAAGGCAATACAAGCAGCATTCTGTCTCAGCTCCTGCCTCACTGCGTTGCACCCTGGCAGACCACAGATGTGATACGCAGTGATGTGAAATGGTGTGTTCATAGGTCCCGAATCATGCGGTGGCTGATGGGTCAAAGATGAATTTATCCTCAGGGTCTCATAGTCTATGTCCATTGTGTTCATAACTTCTGTTTTCTCCCAGCTCTGCTTGCTGCTGAATGAGAATGGGAAGGGGCAAAGATGCCAGGAGAGCCAGTCTCCCTTACCACAGGGCACATCTCTTCTCAGCAAAGGTTGTGAAGCCATGGTTACATGAGCAGTAATACTGAATCTGTGTACTCCCAAATTTCTTCTCAGCAGATTTATCCCAGAACAGGCATGCCTGCTGAATTTGTCAGAGTGCACAATACAGTTTATGTCAACGTGACACCTTTAGGCTAACTTTGCATCTGCTCTGGGGTTCAATGTATAGCTGGGATGGAAGTGACTGACATCTGGCATAAAGCCTAGCTGTGCAAAGTTAATCCAGCAGAATTTTTAAACTAAACTGGAACTGCCAGAGGGAGCACAGACCATATAAATCCTCAGTCTCATATGGCAGCACTTTTAAATCCTGTCCTGTCCCTGTTCCTCTCCAAAAAAAGAAATGCATTGTGTCATCACACCACTCCCTTAGTCCTTTGGTGTTTTGGTTCTTCTGAAACTATAAAATAGTGACCCTGGCATTTCTGTAATGGAATTCATATAAATTCCTCATGAAAGCATGCACCTACTTGGAAGCAATACTGAACTGATATGGATAATTTATTCTGAATGGCACTAAAATCCTCAGAGATTAACCTGAAAATGCATCAATCTTTTAGAGCACTGGGGCATGTTTTTATATTTAATTTTACTCTGAGATTAACATACTCAAAATAGACTTGGCAGTTCATTATATGAGAGAGTTATAAGAGTACTCTGAAGTATTCAGAATAATCAAGTAAGCACATGCAGGATCAGGGTCCAAGATGGAGTTACTTGGAAAAAAACATAGCTCTGTCTGGCACAAAAAAAAATGCCAGTGATGAACAGAATGCTAACTTCAACAAATACTCAAGACATGCCAGTATCTTACATTACATTTTTTGTATATGGTACATGTGGAAAGAGAAAATCAGCAGCTAGATATTCTTGCTGGGGAAAGATTTGACTTCCAGATCATTTTATTTTTCTTTGGAGACTCAGTCACTCGTCTCTTCTCAAAAGCTTGAACTTGATCCTGAAAACTGCTCAGTTCCATTCATCAATTGACTTTATCACTTCACTTTAGTAATAAAAAGAATGGCACCCAAGTATTTTAAACATAATTCACTGAATTTAAAAGAAAACTCTTGCAATCTGTAAACTCTGGATCCAAAACTTAGCTAAACAGAAACTTACCTGTGGAGTGGCCATGGGATGTGAGGGGAGATCATGAGGGAGGAGCAGGGGCAGCCACCGGACATGAGGGGCAGCCATGGGATGTGAGGATGGCCATGATGGGAAAGCAGGGGCAGCCATGAGATGTGAGGGGATCTCCATGAGGGTCAGTTAGGATGGGAGATCTTGAGGTGAGATCAGTTTGCCCTCAGTCACGTGGTTTAGTGGTGGTCTCGGCAGTCCTGAGGTAACGGTTGGACTTGATCATAAAGGTTTTTTCCAGCATACTTGATTCTATTCTATGATTGGAGGAAGCATTTAAAGTGAGCTGATGCAAATGCTACATTTGGAAGAGTAAGCCAAAAGATATTACTAAAGAAGAGAAAAATAAGTACATATGTTTTTGTGATAAATCCATTAAATGATAGGAGTTCTTTACTTGGGACAAAGATTAAGAGAAAAAAAGCTAAGAAAGTGGGAGCAGAAGAAATTTTAGGCAGTTAAACTTTAAGATAAGCTTGTTAACACCCGATTGCTTTCAAAGACTAATGGACTTTCTTTAAAGAAACTGTGTTGCTACCACCTATAGCTAAAAATAAGAGACCATACACTGTGCAGAACGCACAGCATGTGAGAGAGCCTTGACAGGCCAGGGAGGAGCAGTTGAATGGGGTTTCAAATCTAGGATGAAACAGTGATCTTTTGCCATCTCTTGATTAATTACATTGACAGAAATAAGCTGCTTAATAACATTTCTTTGGGTGAAAGATGCAAACCTAAATTTGTGCACTTTAATTCAAAGACAGAGGTAAAATCCAGCTAAACCTGTGGCGTTTCTGCATTGTCCAGAATACAAATTGGGTTAGACTGAGCTTTGTTCCCCAAACTACAGCTCCAGCTATAGGTTTGTGCTGCAGAGTCTTTGACAGCAATTCAGTTAAGTTGTTGCTGCCCCTCACTGCTAGCTGGTACCTCTGTGGTCTGCTCTCTCAGTTGTGCTGGTCCTCGTGGGTTTTGCATCAGTGCTGTGAATCAGGCAGGGAAAATGATCTGGCTGAAAAGCAGCATTCCTAAAAATGTTTGGGTTTATTTTTAATTCTTCCAACCAGGTAATCTGTATGACTGGTTTTAGATGGCAGAAGAAGCTGTGGCCCAAAGGCAGGGGTGGTGGGCTACAGTACTGAGGCAAGCATGGATGGAAGAGCAGGACAGCTAAATGCAGTAAACCAACATTGCTGCCAAATACATGCAGCAGCATAACTTTGAACCACATCTCGTTCAGGCAAGTCACATACCGGATTCCAAAGGGAGACAATTTTCCTTCAGTTCAAATGCAAGGGACTTGTGATTTAGAGCAGAAAAAGCTATATTATTTCCTCTTTTGCTAAATACTTCTGAGCAGCTACAGTGTTCGCCCTGTTGACAGCCATGAAACCCTGCCTAGTCACTAATCCCTTACCTGCTCCCATGGATAATTAACTACTAAGCATAAATGTTGCCTGCAGCATTTTCTGTTGGGAGGTAGCCCAATTGCTGCAGAATGAAGATCCAAACTTGCTGATAATCCAGCAATACTGGGGTCATATTACCAATCTCACACACACCCTGAGTCATGTGTCTGCTGCCTCAGTTCCTTGTTTTTGCTTCCCTGATGAGCACATGCATGCACTCACATGCATATGTGCACAAGCCACACACTGCAGTTCAGGAAGGCTTCCTGCAGTCAGATATATGCAGCTAAATTCCACCTAAAGCAGTTTTCCAAGGTTTAAATGCTTCTGGGTGTTGAGATACAACAAAAATAAAACAATAAGGGTCTCAGAGGAGTCTAAGCAAGAAGAATCCAGTCATGGGGGTCTAGCTTGCTGTAGGTAGACAAGTATAAATAGTTGCTGTCTTTACACAGCAGAAGCTGCATATTTTTTGTGTACTTCATAGAATAATTTGGTATGGAAGGAACCTTCAAAGGTCATCTAGTCCAAACCCCTGCAATAAGCAGGGGCATCTTCAACAAGATCAGGTTGCTCAAAGTCACGTCCAACCTGACCTTGAATGTTTCCAGAGATGGGGCATCCACAGCTTCTCTGGGCAACCTGGTCCAGTGCCTCATCACCCTCATCTTGGCCACCTCTATCCGTTATTTGTCCTTTTTTGAGAACTCTGCTAGTTCCTCTGCTGCCTGTTAGCCCTCCACTCTGCTCAACTTCTTTATCCTGATACTTGGTAAATTCTCCATCTGTCCATTATTCACCCTGCCCACAAACTATCTCCCGTAGATGAAATCTAATCATGAATCTCTCATCTGACAGTATCAATGGTTCGTCTATTTTATGTTAGCTGTCTTATATATTTGTGAACCATACTGCCCATGGTAAGCTGATGGTAGTGCCAGCTGGTGTCCTAGCCTGGGGTACAGTTGTGACTGGGGAGGGAAGGGTCCCCAGTTCTACTGCTGTGAACCAGCCAGTTATCTCCTGCTCTGGAAGCTTAGTACTTCTGTCTCTTAGTATTGGGCTCTTGCTATCGTGATCCTTATAACAAGGTCTCTTTAGGGTGCGTAAAAAATAAAAACCACATTTGCTTTCCACTGCTGTTTTCAGGAACATTCATTTGCATTTGCTTGCTTTTTCTGCATGCTGACATGCAAATACCCAGAACACCCTAACAGATCTCCATTCAGAATTGCTCGTGTGTCTGAGAAGCCACCAAGAATCCCTCACTTTATATACAGTTCTCTGGAATTAATTCCTCATCAGGATAAATCCTTTGCAGGTGAAACCCTTTCAGAACTCAAAACATCTGAGAAAATTAATACAGCAGCTTCCCTAAACATCCCAGATTCTTCAAAAAGAGTAAAGCTGAAGAAAAACTGCTGAAAACAGCCAACATCTTTGAAAGAAAGTCCATGTGGAAAAATGGAAGTGTTTGGAAGAGAAACTTCCCTAGGGTGAAGAGTGTTGCCTAACTGCAGGATTGTCTGAAATGACCTGTCAGTGCACAATCTCCATATTCAGTTCACTGCTGTTCACCCAGGCATGTTCATAGCCAATGTCACTCAGAGCCAGCACACTGACTTATCAGGAACTATTATTTTTTCATTTTCCTTTTATTTTGAACTAGTTCAGAATTAGTTGTGTACTTAGAACTTCAATTATAAATGACCAGCCGTAATAAGGGACATGCCTTACTTCTTCAATACATACACCTGTTTGAGCTATTCCCCTTTGGGTATTGCCCTAATGTAAGTTCTCTTTAATATCCAGTACCAGGCTGTTTGTTTATGTCTCAGTATTCTCAGGGAGGGTAGAATCTGTCTACAGTATTTTTCTGTGCTTTGTAAGAAAGCATAGAAAGAAAGGAAGATTTTTTTTTTTCCTCAGATTATGTCAGTGCTACTTACAGACTAGGTCATATTTTATTTCTTCTTTGGGACCTTTGGTCTTTGACTTTTTCATTGCATACCTCAACTCCTTTCTGGTGCATATGAGTTTTCTGAGGATTTAAGTCACCCCACTTGGAGGACGAAGATTTACAGGTCAGTGTTTTGGAATGACCCTTCAAGACATCCTTTTGGGAATGGTAGGCTATCAGGACACCATGCAAACTCAGCTCACTGTTAGGATTTACAGAAAACAAAGCAGGTCTGTATAATGTGATGAAGAGGATGTGATCTCTTTGTAGAGTTACTGAATGATAGACGTGTTTATCAACTGGACAAGGAACCACTTTGATGGGTAAGAATCAGTAAGCTCAGTTATGAAGACAGAGATGGGGTAAAATTGAGTCTATTTTGTGGAAACAGAAGGAGAAACCTTCTGAAAAGAAGAAGAAACAGGAGTTTCTTCTCCCTTCTCTAGAGGGTGGTTTGAGAGAGTCACTTTCCTACAGAGCAGAGACATCCTCCAGGACCTCCTTCCTCCTTTCATTTGCAGCTTTTCTGACTTCTGAGGGTTTTTTCATAATTCAAGAGCAAAAAAGAAAAAAAAAAGGACTTATAAACCCCTGCATTTTTTTTTCCTACACCTCATTCCAAACTCTTCAAACTGGGTTACTTTTGCTGTTCTTTGCTATTCTTGTTTTTACAGTGGTTTTTTTTTTCAAGTTTCATGGATCCTAGAGGCCCCTTACCTGTGGTATTACTGGGGCTCTTTCCTATCAAGTTTGTGTAGACATGTAGACAAAGGTGCAGACATCTTTGATCATATTCTACCTACTACAAGGATCAACACACCTCAATCACTCATGGTGTTTAGACTGCCACTGACTTGTTTGGGTGTCCCAATTCAAGGAAAATCTGCAAGAGCAAAGACAGCATTAGCTTAGTTCCTCTTGACCTTCCCTTATCTGCAGACAGAAACATGGGTCCATAAACTCAGTGTTTAGTTAAAGCATAACTGCTGTTAGGTTCATAATGAGGAAAATGAAGCAGAGATCAAAAGATTTGCTTTTTTGTGGGTTTAATTTTCTTCCTTGTCTTTGCACTTTGGTAGTAAACACTGCTGTTCCCCCTCTGCCCTCCTGTTCCATATACTGAAGATCAAGTTGGGAAATATTTTAGAGAAGATGTGATTATACAGAAGGGAGTATTAGACTGTGACCTTATAGCTGCTTTGGAAGTTTTTGAAGGCTACATGGCAAACGTTCTCAGTATTTCCAAATTCTCAGAAAAAGGAGATTCATAGATTGCTCTTCATTAATTTAAGTGTACTAACTAACTGGCCACATATATGTTTATTCCTTCTCTCTCATGCATGCACACATAGAGCAAAGCCAACACATATTCCAAGATGCCTGAAACGAATAATGGACCCACAGTATTGCCTCAGTAGCTACTGGCATGGAACGAAAAGTAAACAGCAAAACAGGAAAAGGAAGGCTAAAACTAGATTAAACAGATTCTGCATTCAAGAGTGTGCAGTCATCTGGGAACTTAATGAAAAAAGACTTGAAAGGAAAAGTTAAAACAAATAACATACAGATCTCTCTTGTATTTTTGAAAATCCCTCATCAGCTGTGTTGCAAAATGCCTTTAACAAACTAGCATACAGCATAAGACATAGATGTACAGAATTAAACTTTCATTCACTAAGGTAAGCAAAATTTCAGGTTATTCCACATCACTGGAATTCAAACTAGGCCCAGATTGTTTGACAGGACCTGGAAGGGAGATGTCAGGGGTCAAAGAAAGGAGCTTCTTTGTCTCAGTTACAGGGAAAAGAATGTAATTTCTCAGGATAAGGACATGTTACCAATAGAAATCTATGCTGCATATATGTGACACAGTATGTCTTCAATTAACCGTAAGAGGAGATGTGCAAAAAGCAAGGTGATTTAAAAACCTGGCTTATCACCAAAGCCAGCTAGATCTCTCACTCTTTCTATCATTTGAAGCTAGAAATCTCCTGCTTAATACTCTAGTCCATTTTAATCCCAATTTTGATTTGAACTGGAACCCTAGCTCCTAGAATAAATCAAACCCAGATCTTAACATGTTCTTTCCAGACTATTTCTGATAACACAAGCTCTATCAAAATAATCTGGCTTTGCTTCTGCAATGATTTCCAAGAGCCCCAACCAGGAATTTTGCTACTTAACTGACTGACTTCAGACATACCTGTCTAGGTTAGCTGATTGAGCCAAAAAAGAAATCCTAGCCTTCTTCACCACTGCTTTCATTCTTTACAATTGGAAATAAGAAAACTATCTTGAAGGCTGTTTGGACAACCTGTCATGTCAGTTTGGCAGTACTCTTCCCTTTTGTCTGATCTTCAGGAAAGAGTAATCAACTTTTCTGCCATATTTCTGAGTTCTGCTGTAGCCCCATAAATTGAAAGAACTTTGAGTGAAGTGTGTTACTGCCCACCAGACAGAAGGCACAGAAAGAGACTTTTCTACTAACTTAAGCATCTGTGGTTGCCCCAGTAGGAACGCCTGTAAGCAATTCTACAGACCGTTTTCACCATGGAGTCTAAAAGCAAGATGTTAATCCATTATGCTTCCAAGGATATTGTTTGGACAAGTGCTGTCTTTCTGATAGATTGTGTACACAGGACACTTCTTCCTTGATCAAAGTCTTCTCCTGCAGGCCAGAAAGAATCTTTTAATTTTATTAACCCGGCTTGGGCTAGTAAATCCCACAGCCTCACTTACGAATAGTTATGATTAAACTTAACTCAGGAGCCAGATGCCGCTCATGAATTCAAATTCAAGAGGCTAAACCTACATTTCCAAGGACATTTTATGTAGGACAATACTTTTTGTTTATCCTTAACTGACCTCTTCCATCAAGCACTTGGCTAACTTGTTTCTAAAATTAGCTGTACTTCAGTTCCCAAGCGATGGAGGTACAGGCACAAATACATGATCTCCAGTTCTTCTAAATTGAAGGTATTGTACCAAAACACAAAAAGAATCTCAAAGGCAGTGGCAATCATTATTTGTACTGTTAGCATCCGTAATCATTAAGAAAAAGGGGTACTTGTAAAGCTCACTACTTCTCCTAAAAAGCCAGTCTTTCTTACTGTTTTTATGTAGTGAAACATTTCTTCTATAAAAAGACCCTTTGATATATCCATGTGAGTAGTTTCACTGCTGAAACTGTTTCCAGGATAACTTTGGATAGAAGATGGTAGTAAAGCAAGAAGGAGAATTTAAAACTCCCATGGAACTGTGGGTTGTACAGGGCCTCCTGCTACACTAAGAAAACCTGGAGTCTTATGGACAAATTGATAAGGACTTACGTTAGCCCAGACTCCATTGAATTGGATCATGATTGCGAGCACTGGCAAGCTAAGGTCAATGAGAGGGTGGTTTGTGCTGTAGATGTCTCAACTATATCTGACCTGTAAACAAAGAAGAGATTTGCAGTTCCAGGACAGCCAGTATCTTAACCTTCATCTGTACAAACACTTGTCCTGAAAAGTAAAACACTTATTTTGAAAAAAATACATGTTACAAATGTACATGTTGTATTTCCACCTCTCAGAGCCATAGACACCAAAGACCATTTTACAGAACTACAGACACCCTTACTAGAGATGAATCCATGATAACACAACAGAGGACTTACACATAGGACAGTGGCTGTCTGATTGTATCATTTTATTTTTCTGAAGATTCCAGCTACTGGTACCATAGAAACAAGATTAAGGTACTAGAACTCCAAGATGTAATGATGTAATGCTCATTGCTATGTCTCTAACATTAGATAAAAGCCTTCAGGCTTCACTGGTAGCACAGCTGAACTGTGCCTGGTTTAGCAGCCACAGATGATGAATTTCCAGGCAGACTTGCCCCTTTTCCCCAGCTGCTCCCTCTGATGTGTTTTCAGCCCCTGGTTCATGGATCCCTCTATGCTCCCTGCCCCAGAAATGCCTAAAGATCTGAAAGTTTAGAAGGACTGAATTTGTCCTTGCACTCACTGTTGGGCCTCCAGCTGCAATCCCTGTGCCTGGTGGAATGCAGGTGGTAGACAGCAGTCTGCAATTACTTCAAGGACTGCAAATAGAAGGGGAAAAACGTACTCAAAGAGATGAAACCCTGACCCAAATGGAATCAGAAGGAATTTAGCTGTTTACATGAATAGAGGCAGGATTACCCCTCTAGCCAAGACGATAAGACCATAAAGTTTATCTATACATTTACTCTTGTTTTCTGCCAGCAATAAACACAGTAAAAAGATAAAGATGTATCAAAGAAGCTGACTGTGCTACAAGGGATGTTTCTCCTAGCTTCAGGCCGCAAGATTATCTTGCACAAAGAAGTAAGTATGAAAGCTGTTGTGCAAACACTGCACACCACTGTTTATTTTGTCATATCACAGCTAATCATAACCCTTTTAAAATTCTGAGGAGGTATTATGGAAAGTGCTGCACTGTCATTACTGTGGAAGGTAATCACTGCTAGATTGAAGAGTTCACTTAAACCATTTCAGCTGTGGTTGCATTGCTGTATAGGACTTTGCAACTCATCTGCTTTTAAGAATGAAAATTGATCATGGGCAAGAACTGTTCTGAACATGAACTTTGACCCACTCAAAGATCTGACCTATTTACTATGCTCTACACAGTGCTACCATAGCTTTGATACACTGTTTCTCTGTACTTTGGCAAGTTAAAAAGCCTTCATCACAGATTTTCCCAAGTGCTGGTATTAACATTGTGCTGTTCTACTGGAGGGCTCCATCAGAAAAACTGGTGATTCTAAGACATTACTGGACACAGCTGTTTGTCCTGCTTAGGACAAACACATTGTCACAGCTGATCATGTGTACCTCAGAGGTATGCAAACTCATAGCTTTTGAGATAATGTATAGGTGAAGCATCCACTTGAGGCTTTCTTTTACCTGGGGTCATCCCAGCTCTGATTGTCTATCATCTAAGAATCCTCAATAAATGACTATTTGACCTCAATCAACCATTGAAGGTTTACTGATCCAAGAGAACCATCACAAGGAGAAAGAAGACAGAGCTGAGGAAGCCACGAAGACTTGTGCTGCCTTGCTGCTGTAGGCAGGTCTGGCACATTAACTGAGACCATTGGGAATCTGCACTGAGACATGACACCAAACTATACATCAAGATTCAACCAAGGGGCAGCTGGCAACGTCAGGGCTGGAGAGGATGGAAATGCAGCTAGAGATTTCAACCCATTTTCCTTCACAAATATGATGCAAGGGCAACTGAATGGATTTGTGCTCCTTTTCTAGGACACTGACCTGGGCAGAGAGGAGAGGGTCCCTCTTTCTGTCCCCATAAAAAACACATTGACAGATAATGCTTTTCAAAAACTTCCTCCATAGCAAGAGATTTAAACCAGACTTCATTTGTTTCCAATTTAGATTTCTGCTTGTTGCAAACACCACAGGTTCAAAAGCACCAAGAATAATAACAGAATCATTTAAGTTGGAAATGACCTTTAAGATCATCAACTCCAACTATAAACCTAACACTGCCAAGTCCAGAGACTAAAACGGTCAGCTTTCCTGGTCCTGATGGACCTGACATGCTGCAGGGTTTTTCCTTCCCATCATGTGGCCTGACACAAGGGGAAGAGACAGAACTACGCAGCTCTCTTCCTCCTCCCCCTGCATCCTCATGGAGACCTCTCCCATGCACACAGTTCACCGGACACAGCCTGTGTGTCAGCAGGATCCAGCCCAGTTTCTCTTCTCCTTGCTGTGAATAATCAGCTTATGCCAGGCAGGAGTAGCCAAATGGAAAAATTTACCTCTTTGTTTATCCACCACCAGCAATATAAGGTTTAATCATATATCCCCAGTCATTTATGCCCCAAGATTGGCACCTAAAATAGTAGTGCAATTTCAAGACAGTTGTCACCAGCATCCATTCACTGTATTAAGATCAGGAGAAGCCCAGCCTGTGGAAGCAGGGTCATTTTTCAGGTCTTGCACTGTTCTTTAACCCAGCCTCTGCCCTTGCTTTTACAGCTACAAAGCCAGGCATCAGTGTGTAAATCAGCTGACTTCTGTCTCACAGAGTCTGCTAGACAAACTCCCAGCAGAGGTGTGAACTTCCCCAGTTAATCTTAATGAAGTGTTAACTTCAAAGCCTAGCCGTTTCTAGGTTAAGAGAACCTTACAGAGAAAACCTCCCAGCCTGACTTGTTAAAAAACAGCTCCAAGGGGACAGGATTGGCCAAATTTGGGGATTATTCTGGGATCTGGAAAAAATCCCACTCACTGGCAGCCGTTGCATGCACCACTTCTACTGCAGCTGCATTGTTAGGAGACCAAAGGGTCAGGCAGCCAGACTGGAAAAACTGTACACTGAATGTATACTAAAAATATCACTGGAGCAGATGGAACAAGATAAGGAGGCCTGGATGATAAAGGTTGTAAGGAACTGTGTAAGCTTATTGAGCCAAGTGATGACCTTCTTCATACTCTCTTTTACCTTATGCAGGTCAGTGAAGTACAGAGCCAAATTAAAGTCCTGAGCCCAAATTTAATTTGTGTACTTCCAGAATCCTCAGTTACCTGAGAATGCAGATCTCGCACTCTGAAAACAATAAGATGTATACTTCAAATTGCTCTGTAGATACTAGTAGTATTGCTCTTAGTTTTGCTAGCCCTTTCAGCCATTGGTGTATTAGTGCATTTGAAAGTGTGAATTCGCATTGTGGACCCTAAGTGTAGGTTTCTCAGAACAAGCCCTTCATTTGGAAGAGTCTTGTAATCTTGTTTTCCTAATATGATGATGCAGAAGTGTAGCCTCTGCAAGGAGATATTTCCCAACATGTCTCCACCTGGTTTCCAGTCAAGGAGCCCACCTAACAACTGGGGAAGGAGAATGCAGCCTGGGGAACCAGGCTATAACCCATCAGTATGTATTCACTTCCTATTCCAACATGAACCAATTGATTTTTGTGCTCATTTTTTACTCTAAAACAGAACAAATGTCTTTATCTGGTATAGTTGTAGGGACCATATAACCAGACTGGTAGCACACACTCGCTGGTGGGAAGTGCTGTAACCAATTAGATTGGTAAGACTTACACATTCATGTATTCCAGCAAGTGAAAGCTTGGGTACCTTAATTTTTATTGTCAAAGGCAGTAGGAAAAGCATTTCATTTGAAACAATTGCATGGAACTCTTTGATAATAGCCCAAAAAGCTCAAGCCTTGAGCTGAGCAATTCAGATCGCATTCTGAATATAAAAACTTAACTGTAAGAGAGGAAGGTCCTTCCTAGAACTTTATTACAAGCTTCCTTGAAGACATCTGACTCAGCTGATTATTGTCAGAACACACCCACATCTGCCTGTGTAAGCTTTTAAAATATAAGAACTGAATAAAAAGGCTAATTATTCCTATTTCAACAAGTTCAAGAGTAAATGCCTATGTTGCCATGGATGCTGTTTTGTTTATAGCACTTTTTTCCCCTCATCATTAACTACTATTAACTAACAAAAACCAGGAGTTCACCTTCAGCAGCATAACATGGCTCTGACCTCCTGTGTATGCTAGTTGGGCTAGTGAATGCAGGTCAGATGATGCAGAAGGAAGCAACAGTTCTTCCAGATCCACAGGATTTTCTGCAGAATATCTCAAAACCAGCCCTGCTCACCAGGGTCAGGAAGCAGTTGTTTTCACATTTGCAAAGTATTTTCATGCTAGCAGTCACTGGATATTCTTCTCCTTTATCTGAAGTGTCTCAGAAGAGATAGACTAATAGTCTGAACTTGGCAACAGCAGTCAGCAGTGGAGCAGGGCGAAAGGTCCTACTCCTTTTAGGAGCTGTGGGTCATCACTAACAGGAATAGGAAGCAGTTACTTTAACTTGCACAGTTATAAGGTCGCTGGAAAAAGGGGTCTTTCAGCAGCCTCAGGCTGTGAGATCTGTTGAGCTCATGTGACACAGCTCAGTCATGAAGCTAAATTTACAGTGGCAAATAGGTTCTTTCCCAAGTCTTATTTTTTTTCCATTGGAATGTTGTTAGTGGATATTTACTATGACACACAATCCGCACAGGCTGACAGAGATCTGTCCTGCCTCTCCTCATTCTTTGCCAGCAGGAATAGAGTGTTGTTTGTCCCCACTGGGAGCACACTGCTGATTGCTAACCTATCTCCCATCACCTCCTTCCCAATGCATGTGTTCATGTGGAACAGTTTGGCCTGTACAGATTAGTCTTTCTTAATCCTTTAAGGTCAAGCTCCAACAAGAGCTAAGCATACAGCAGCTCCCAAAGCAAAAGCTTTTTTCCAACCTATTCAGTATCCAGCTTGAAAATCTGGTCTGTGCTGCATTCTCCATAAACTGACCTTGTATGTATGGCAACACAATGGAATAGCTGCAGTTTGTCCGATACAGCCTATACCCTTTTTAGTTTTAATTGCAAACCCCGTGTGTCCTCCACTTGGAAGACTTTGTAGAGACCAGAAACCAATTACTAACAAAAACAATGATTCTACATTTTACAGATCAATTATTAAAGTTTAAAAACTGTGCTATTTCTTCTCTAAATTATTTTCACTTACATAGTGACAGTAGAAAGGAACAATGCATCTCAACAGAGCAGCCCTATTGACTGGGGAGAAACAGGTGCTTCCCTAAATACTGCTCTGCAGGGCTGCCAAGACATCTGTAGACAAGCTATGCTGTTGCACTTTTCTCAGTCTGCTTAGCATAACAGAGCTTGTGAGACTTTAAACCCATAGCAATATGTATATACTGAATTATTAAAACCATGCAAGCTCACATTCTTAAGCATCCCTCATATCTTAATTTCAGTACCAATAAGCAGAAGGGCAAGCACACACACTCCTGGCTACATCCCTTTTTGTATGCAAATATGGAATAAATAGCTATGACTCTCTGGCCCCCAAAAGAGATGCCTAAGAAAGGGGTACAATAGAAGTCTACAGTGTAAAGTGACATGCAGAATGTAAATATGAACTGTTTGTTCCATGAAGTCACTTCAAGAAGAGATGGGTGTCATAGCAGATAAGAGGTTCAAAACAAAGATGATATTGTTCTTCACATCATATATTATGTCATTGAACTTGCTACAGGACACCATGGGTGCTAAAGCTTTACATGGGTTCAAAGGAAGACTTGAGAAATTTAGATAAAGGAAATTAATTTACAGTTATTAAATATAAAGGCACCAACTTTGGTTAAAATGGTCAGAGACTGAAGGATTGCATTGAGAAAATATCACTTTATCACCACCTTATGCCCACTCAGCTACTTTTTACATTAATATTTGCTCTTGACTACTTTCCAGTGAAGCAAGGGCCTACTGCTCCTTAAGGATAGATACCAAGTGGGACAGCATGGCCAGCAGGACCTCTTCAGCCACAGCCCATTCCCACAGTACCTGAGCAAGAGGAGTAGGACAGGTTCAACCAAGAAAGAGTCCAAGACCATCAGGCAATGTCACTGTGATGAGCGCAGGTAAATAAGCTAGTCCATATGTCAGGGCTAAGATCAGATCCGGTGGTTGCCAGGTAGACACATGGCAGCAAGGCAAACTGAAATTAAGCGATCAGTCTCCAGGTTGCAGTCTAGATGAATAAGTGTTGGAAACGGGAAGCAGCATTATGAAGATGCAAACCTGTAGCCTTCCAACATAGTTCTAGGCCCCAGGCTGAGCTTAAATAGAGCTACTGGGCCATGGCTGTGGGGTGGAGGTCTCAGGTGGTGTCACTCAGATCCAACAAAGCTTATTAAAGCACAGCAGTGTCACCACTGCTGGAGAGTGGGATCTTTTTTTTTTCTGTATCATGTGAAACTACAGCTGAATGTATGCATTAACTTACTGGCAGTGTGGAGCTACCATACAGTGGATCAACCTCACCAACTATTGCACCTAGAGGGACAGTGATATAATGAGGTTTTTAATATCCAAGTAGATGAGGACCAAGTTCTTAAGATGAAACATATATCAACAGATCAATAGACTGGAATTGTAGCACCTGTAGATAGGCAGAGTCAATAATTTGCACCTCACACAGGTCCATATATTCATGCTTCTGAGATCCAGTAAAAGACTTGGCTTAAGTTATGCTGTACAGTGTTAACCTCTTCCTAGAACAGAAAATTTTCAAAAGGCCTAATATCTTTTTTTTTTTCTCTTACTGGTATGTTTCATGTTCCATTAAAAAAAGCAGGAAAATATTGCATGATTTTAACATACAGGCTCAAGGAAATGAGCCTGTTAAAGTTACAGAGCATGTATTATATTTTTATTATGTATTATATATATGTAACATATATATTTTATGTGTGTATATATATATATATATGCACATACATATACACATATAAGGTATTCAGCCATCCATAGTGTGGTCGTATGGAAAGCCAGTCTTAATCTGAATCATGGACAATCATGTGAATTCCTTCCTTTTGCATCTCTGATCACACAATATACTGTGGCAGGAGCAACAACAACATTTATGGAAAAATAAAGGCAGTCGTATCATTACTGCGTTAAGCTGCTCAAAATAAGAACACCAACATCAAACTATTCATTCTCTCTGTGTGGACCACTAATGATATATTTACTAAGTTTCCTGAGCCATGGGAACATACAGTCCTGTACTTAATAATGTGAGTCATTCAAGTGGAAATTTTCTAGTCTGAAATTTTACAACTTTAATTAAGAACATTAAAAAAAATATATACTTGCTTTATGCCTTTTTGTAATATCTCTGTTCTCCGTATTACCTCTATGATATTTCCATTTATAAAAATAATTAACAGTAAATGAAATAATAACAGTTCTACTTGCAAAGAAGGAAAGTTTATTGGCCTTCATTCATAGGTCAATATCCCACACCACACATCAAATTAAGAAAACAAGTCTTTTTCTGTTCTCCTACTGATGCAGTACTGAATTCTTTTCTTAATTTAAAGTACTGTTGCCATAATGGCAGTACAGGGTGTTGAGACTGTTGTTGCATTGCCAAGTTGGGTAAAGTGCATGCAAGGGTCTGAGGACCGAGCATTCAAAGGAATGCCTAAGGTTTCTATAATACTCAGAAGAAATGGATGACAATCATGACACTGGGAATTTTAACATGACAAGCTGTCTGTCAGAAAATGGATTTGGCCCATCATCTCTGTTATGAAAAGTCTCTCAGAATGGGAAAGAATGTGAGCAACAGGCTGCAAGTGACAAACTACAGAGGCAGTAATGACAGTAAGTCTAAAACATTTTACAGAAGACATTGCTGTATTAGCAACTCTGAGATGGAAATGGCAAGGCCAACAGCTAGCTAGAAATGGAAGACTTGTCTGGACAGAAAGAGAAATGACCTGAACTACCCACAATTTGATCTGCAGCCAAAGCAAAAATGTAGTTTGTATTCTAAACAGTCAGTGCCATTAGTGGAGCATGTTTGCAGTTCTCTGGGCTTTCAGTTCCAGGTTGATGTTCTATTTCCACAGAAAAATCATTGTACTGCAATGTACAGACAATAAAACCCATGAAACTATAACATGTAACTATAGTTACAAATGAACATGGCCATAGAACAGCTCTCATTCAGCACCTTCTTGTTAGCTTCCATACTGCCTTTTTTGATTATTGCAGCTTCATTCGCAGCCTGCCTTGGTTCCTGGAAGAATGCAGTGAAATGCATTTCCGATTTTTATCCAAGGCAGTTTTTAGCCCTCATCTTGTTACCACCAGCTCACTCTGGCAGACTTGAATATTTCAGCTTACTTTCCTAATTCTGTACCAACCTGTCTGCATGTGAAAAAGTGTGTTATTTTAATCTATTATTGTATATTAATAATTTTATTATTGTTATTGTCATTTTTCTTAATGGCACACACTACATCCAGACAGTATGCATGGAACAGCATATATGGTGGCTTGGTGGCTTAGTGGCTGTGGGTGCTGTAGTGTGTTGTTCGTGCAGTTAGTGATGGTCAGACTATGAATGTAACTTCTCATGCACATCATATTGTATCTTACACTGTGTCCAAGCTTATACTTTCTGTCAATCAATAGTTCAATACTCTTTAATACTAGTTCGGTCAATACTATTCTGGCAAAAGTTTTATACACCATGGTAATATATCATTTTTTCCATTTTTTCTTCACTATTTTCAGCCACCAGCTCAGTTTTCTTAAAGACCCAGCAGTTTTGTAGACATTCAAAATGCTGCAGCCGTGCCATGCTCAAGCAACATAAACCTAGAGGGACTCTCTTCTGGCTTTCCCAAACTGACCCTTTTCTGACTTTCCTAGTACACCTTGTCCTTAATGTCTTAATGAGTCTCTCAGCTAGCAAGTTCACCAAGGAGGTGACTTCTGATTTCTGTGTGATTTAACCTCTGTGTCTTGGTGTCTGTCTCAGGGGCTCCTCAGGGTTGTGGCTGAGACGAGGAGTTTAGTGGGGATTAATGGGGTTGGACTGGAAGAGATGGGGGGCAAAGTGGCAGAGGGTTGGAAACTGGGTTTTATCATGTTAAATTGTGTTGCAAATATTAAAAAATAAAGTGTCATTGTTTTTGCCATTTTCCCCACCTTAGATTTTTGTATAAAGACATACAATACATGATACATATAAATATAAATATATATAAATAAAAATTACATATACATATAAATATATGTATTGATTTATCATTTAAATATAAACCTGTGCAGTGAATTCAGTTATGAAAGAGTCCTCTTATTTTTCCTGCTGAGAACTGGGTCCCTCTTCCAGTTTAAAGGCTTTTTATAGCTTATCTGCTGTGGAAGCTGCTATATAGGAGAGCTTGTCAGCTCACTGGCACTGCTTACATACAGCATCTGACATTTATACTCTTTTTGTTCACTGCTTTTCACTGGACATCAGACAACGTACAAAGCTTTTGCTCTTACCCCTAGTTATGTGATATCGGCCTCCCATAACACCACCCTTGTTTCACCAGAGCCCTGGTCAAGTCAAGAATAAAACATATCCTTTGTGGGAACATTTTTCAAGGAAAGTGAAAATTGTATCATCTGAAGGCTCACTTAAAGAGATTAAATTAAGTCTGAAACTTGTCACCTGAAAATACAACTCAGATTTTTCTCCTTCATGTATACTCAGTGGTTTACAAAACTATCTGTATACATAGCCCTTTATTTTGAGAGATGATTGGCTTGGATCAAGTACCTGAATCTGGGGCGAGACCATAAGAAACTCCTCAGCTCCAGCTCTGAGATACGAGCAGCAGGGTTGTCTGGAGTGCGAATAACTGGAATTTATATCAGCGTGATGGTGATGTAATTTGTACAGCTGAGACATCACATGAAGGCCAAAGAAAAATAAGAAACAACACATCCACAAACACAGACACACACAGATTAGCGGGAAGTTTCACCTCAGGAAATCACTGTGGCTCTCTGTTCCTGTCAGTAACATGTCTGCAAATGTCACCCAGCAGCAATGCATCACCCCATGAGCAGCCCGAGAACACAGAGGCAACAAAAAGTGTGATGAGAAAGATATTGCCAAATACTTTTGAAACAAGTCAGGGATTGGACCCATTGGGAGAAAAATTACTCAATAAAACAGTTTTTGCCAAGAAAACCAAGACTCAGGGAGGAAGTTGCCTGTGCCAGTCCTGGCCACAGAGGAGAAAGCTGTTTCTCTGGGAAGGACAGTGAAGTCAGATTCAATATTTGCTTCTCCTCCTTGCCGACTTCCTTCTCTACTTAACATCACTGATAACTAAGTTTGTCCAAGCTGGTCCTCACACCCAAGGCTTCTCCTGTGAATGGTGTCTGGCTGCACGCAGGCTGCACCTCTGTGTGAGACCACTGAACTAAATTGTAACAGGTATAGATGGCATTTGAGAATAATTTCTCTACTCGAGAGAAGCCCCATTTTCTTCTCTGACCTCAGCTTACAGCAGAGCTTTGTGGTCTGCTATTAGAAGAAAGACCTTTTTTTATCTTTATCATAAACCAGCAATTAGAGAAGGAAAACCACAGATCCAGAAAAGCCTAATTCCATTTTCTGTCCCCTGTGAGCACACCTTTACTTATCACTGAAATGAGAGGAGGAGGGTTGGTAGGTCAAGCCAAGGTTGCACCTTTAGGTGCATGTAACAAAAGACACAGAGATGCATGGCTCTCCTATGAAAAATGAGAGCCTACACAGACCCATTGCTGGAAAATGTCTCTGGAGTTGCACTTGCTGTTATCCTGCTATTTGTGTCCTGACCTGGAACCTTCACACTCCACTTCTGGGGTCCACTCAGCCTCAGACACTCTGCTGACATTACCAACCAATTTGCCAACCACGATGGTAATCACACGTCTACGAGGAAATGAAGTCACAACAGTAACGGGAATAACTTCAGAAAAGCCTTCCTTGAGGCAGCAGTGACTGAAAACCATGACTGACGAGGGCTGAATTAGAATCAATGGAAAACTCCGTATCTCATTACAAGTTGCCACAATGTATGGATTAAAAGGATTAATCTGGTTGGTGGCGCCATATGCTGCTCCAGGTGGGCTGAAGAAGAACTTGGCTCAGTCAAGCAGAGAGTTTTAACAGGTTAATACTGGCAAAGTTTATTTAATACACTGAGCTCAGTTCCTGTTGGCTAATGTTAATGTTGGCACAATTAGGCTGATGAAAACAGTGTGCAGATGTCCTCTGGTGATCCAGTCCCTCCCCAACACTTGTAACTATCAGATAATAAACTCTTTTTCCATGGCTGCTCCAGTTGGTGATTCACTGAAGATTACTTACACTAGTTCTCCACTTCCTTTTGTAATGTGTCTGGGCTCCTTACCTAATTCAGTACTTTCTTCTCAACTGCTCTCATTATTGGCCAGTCACAATTTCTCCATGATTTCTTGCAGCCTGCAGAAAGCAAGGCTGAGCTAGGAGCATGGCAAGCACACAGCCAGCTGCCTTCCTGCTGGGTCAGTGCTGCTCTGCGAGTGGAGGGACAGCTCCAGAGCAGTAGTGGTGACCGGCACATTTCTCATCTCACTTCTTGATTTTAAACTGCTACAAATGCTTCAGCTTGATAGATTTTTTCTTCTTTTTTTCTTCCCATTTTTCTTCTGTAGGAGATTTTTCCTATAGCTAAACTTGTCTTGCTTCCAAATAGCTAATTCCTATTGATATTTACTACAAGTGACATTGAAACATGATTGTAACTTTGAGCTTCCACCTTATTTAAGCCTCCATTTAGGCAACTAACAGTTTCCTTATTAAGGTTCAATTAATTCCTGTCCGTTGTTTCTGCTTCTAACACATAAATTTTGCTATCTTTCTCCTCTTTTTAATGATGCTCACCTTTCTATAATCATTCCTAATGAAAAATACAAAAACGAGAGGTACATGTTGATAAAACAAGGGGTCCATGTAGGATCTTGTTGTTCAAAATTGAACTGGAGACATGAAAGAAGCAATCCGTAGAGCAGTTACTGGCTGTAAGAGCTTGGAGGCACAAGGAAAGAAGGTAGACCTTTGTTCCCTGAAGAGTGGTGGCATGACATGGTGGAACCACTCTTCTAGTTCTCAACAGCAACCTCTAGCATCAACATCAGCCTGTAACAGATTTTAGTTGCTGCGCTTGCCCTCATACCTGCTCTTTTCCTGCTCATGAAGTTCTGAGCTTGTGGAGCATTTCAGCATTTTTGCGTTGTTCTGAAAAGGCCTTTACCTTAAGGGGTAGAAAGCAAACTGCAAAAGGATGTGTTGGAAGCAGTTTTAGTCCCCTGACTATGTCTGGAAAGAAGAACATGGGCTTCATAGCATTCAGACAGCTCCTCAGCCTGGGTGTGTTGCCTCCTCAGTGCCCAAGTTTCAGGATTCTCTCTATATTTTCCTTTTAATGGGAAGGAAATTTGTATATGTGAGCCAGATTAAGGTCACTCTGTGCTATAATCAGAATCTGGGCCAGGATAATCAAAGGTCAAGACCCCTGCACGTCAAGTTGTATTTCCCCACCGCTCAGCTGAATTGTCACCCTGTAGCTGTCCTTACTGCCTGTGGGGGACAAAGCCCTTGATGTGATCTGCAGAAACCAGGCTGCCCCTGTGGTGCTGACTTTTCTGTTATTTTCAGCTGCTAGAGAATATTAAGTAAGCCTTTTCCCAGTATTACTCTTCCATGCAGCCCCTGCTTCAGTTGCCATAGGGATGGCTTGCGACTGCGACTGGCAGGGATCTCAAGGCCATCTCTCTGGTGATGTGATGTCTGCTGTCAGTGAGTGAAAGCCCTTACACATTTGCATTTCACAGCTACAGTGATGTTTATTGCCAGCATCAGAGCAGAAGAAAAGAATGATTTGTTTTGCTTAATTTATTTTTTCTGCAGGCCTGTTACGATTCTATTTTATATTCTCTTCTGATAGAAGTCAACACGAATCAAGCCTAGAAACTCATCATCTGAGGCAAGGAATGCAGTGTTGACCTTATCTCCAATCTAAAAATGTCAGATTTTCAAGAAATATAAAGCCTAAGGAATTGATCTGTGCAGGGAGGGAATCAGAACCGATGTGTGCATGGTGGGTGGCAGTGATCGACTGTTCAAAAGGCATTCTCACAGAATGGCAATAGTCATTTATATGCACTAGGAAATGAGGAAAGCAGCCTTTCTTCCACTGCATTGTTTTAGTTTTCAAAAGAATACGTTGACAGCATTTTTTTATAATTAAAAATATTTTGAGCATAAGACGTGATAAATATGAACCTCTAAGAAGAGAAATAAAGTGAATATTCTAACAATAATCCAAGCTATGTGTGATTCATATTTCAGCAAACAATTCTGGGGAATTTGTCCTTATTTGTTAAACAATACTATGCAGATATAAATGAAATACCCTACTTTTCTGTAACACTTTCCAGTATAACAACTCACCAGTGCTGTATCTGGCACTACAAGAGCCATGTACTTTCCCAAAGACCTCTGCTGTCTTCTCTTGCAGTAGTATGGGAAACAGGAGGATTTGTTTTGGCAGTTTTAAGGAAGCGAATGAATTTCACCCTTGATGCTCCCCAGAAGTTACCAGTTAAGTGGAATTACCTTCCACAGAGCCACCGCACACAGGAAGGGCAGGGGGTGGTGACCAGATTGTGAGGCTGAAAAACTAAAACCAGGGATCAGCTGTTTCAGCATGCAGCGACCCTTCCTCATGGGACAAGGGAAAGGATGGTGAACACATGCCTGTATACCCCATGGCATCCCTCCAACACTGATTTTGTAGGCATTGTGAATGTGAATGCAAGAGAAAGTAATGGATCTTAATGATTCCTCGTCTGTGGAAGGCTGAATGAGTTTTGTAGTTGAGTGGTTTTAGCAGAGGTCTTGCTTGTGGAAGAGGAGTGCAAATTTACATACACTTTTGATTAGGAGTTTGTCTTTCACATGAGTCTCTGAGATGACGGAGAGGACAAAGTGTAATCGGAAGAATGGATATTATTAGTGAACTCTGAAACCATGTTTAAAACATCTTTCAGATTAATTCTCCAGATTAGCATGGCAGAGAGTACGGCTGCCTTCCGTTTCTTGTCTGTCTGAATGTGTTTAAAACAGACCATGTCTAAACTACAGGACCAGCAGTGCTTTCTAATTGTGGATTACATCCAAGCATATGACTTTCTCCTTTTTCTCTTTCGCTATGTTCTGAGGTCCACTGGAAGAAAACACAGGCAATTATCCTGTATGTAGGTTTCCAATTGAGCAAGACAGCATGAAAAATGTGTAGAGAATGTTTCGAACACAGTCTACACGTTACGAGAGAGCACCACACCATCCCTCTTGTGAAAACAGTTGTCATCATCTTTCTCTCACTCCCTGCTGGTCTTAATAATTGTATTCCCTTTGTATCTTTTCACAACTTTCCCACTCCATTGCTATCTTTGCTTTTTCCTCTTCCCCATCTCATTTAACCTCCTGCTCCACCCTGCTTCTTCCCTTGTTTCCTTCAGTTTTTGCCATGCTACTCCTCATGTGGATGAAAAATCCTAATTGAATAGGCAGGGTCCTACCAAATAGGCAGGAAGAACTGACAAAGAATAACTGGATTTAGGGACAACTTCAGACTCTTAGAGTGCTGCCTGTCAGCAAGCGGCAGACAAACAGAGGCTTCATCGCATGGCAGAGTAGAAAAATTATGCTGTACCAACAAATCCAACACCAAGATTGCTAAGGCTGAATTGAAGAGCTTCAAAAAAACCACACTGTCAAAAATGGGTGCCACTGATTGATTCAGAAAGAGAAAAAGCTTTTGGGCTTGACAAATCAAAATGTAACAGCTATACATGTGAAAAATAACACTGCTGAGTACAGTATTTGAAACTTCAGGAGACTTTCATGTCCTGCTCCTAGTATGTCTGTGTGTGTTACATCCTTGAAAGCTGTAAGGCCTTCGTGAAGCAGGAGACATAAAGTAGAATAAACATTTGTATAATGTGAGTCTCACATAGAAACAAAACTGTCCTTGCAATTAAAGTTCAGGAAAGCATCCTAAAACCCCTTTAACTTAAGTATCTTAGGATACCCGATGTATGCTTGGTAACTGATACATGGCTGCTAACTGCAGGCTCTGGGCTCTTTTTCTGAATCCAGCTTGCACTACGTTTGAGTAGAAAACTTGGTAAAGGCATTACAGCTTTCCATTGAGAGACTTCACATCTCACCGAGAGGTCGATTTTCATTTTTAGCCCTGCTGACTTTTGACATATTTGCTCTAATAGTGTTCACAGACAAACCTGGGAAGCTCTGTGGCTGAGAGTGCCTCCTGATTTCATGTGGATTGCTGGCACTTTGAGTAGACGTTTACCAGCAGCTGGGAGCTTGGAGATACAGCATCTATTCTTTCCTTTCGCATTTGCCTACAGAGCTGTAAATGTCAAAGCCTTTCAAGTGCCCCTCAAACAAAACGAGTTAGTAAATCAGCAAATGTGGCACTGCACACACTCATGCGGTGCATGTTAAGCTACTGTACTTCATTCACTTCTTTATCCGATGGCTCCGTGAGAAAAGAGAACTCACTGAGGCGCCGAGATGCCTGAGTCATTTTGTTTGGCTTTTTTTTCACGTAGCTACTGTTCTTGTTTTCTCTTTTTTTTTTTCCCAAAAAGCTGTGTCAGATGTGCTTAGCATTCAACTCAACTAGATACATTAGATGAAAAGGTTATTTTCTCTTCACTGATGAAATATAATTGAACCCACGTATAATGAACTCACATACCAAATAATGAAAGTCCATTTGTGTGACTGGGGCTCTTTTCCGAATCCCACAATTCCCATTCTCCTAAGGGAATGTTTTATATGCATTTCCACCAGTTTCACTGAGTAGCACATCAGGAAAACGTGAGTTCCTCATTGTCTCTATATCAGAGAGAAGCAAGTTTATAAAAAGGAAATATAAAGAGTAGGAGCAGTTTAATTAGCAATCAGTGTTATTTGCAAAAAGCCCCAGCCTGCCTATGCCAAAAAAAACGTTTCTTTAGCACACAGTTTCCTCAGTCTTCTGCTTTAGTATTCCATTTCACTGTGACTCATGTTTTACTGGGTGTCTTCTTTACCTTCAACCTATTTAAAGTTATCTGCTCCAAATTCTCCAGGAAGCTGCCAGTTTTGGCACAGCCCTGCAATCTATTCCCTTGAAAGCTGTGAGGGAGCTGTTAAGGAGCAAAACAGTGTAAGGCAAACATTTGTATTGTGTCTTTGGGGCTCCTGCAGAGATAAAGCTCTCCCTTTGGTTCAAATATGGGAAGATGTCCCCAGCCTCTTTTACGTGCAAGCGTTGTGGATAAGCAGGGTACTTGGCCAAAAAGTCTCTGCATGACCTCATGTGCATATCTGGAGAATGTCAGAGCTGCTCACTGAAGATAAAGAAGAAGACTCAGCCCCAGACAGGGAAGATATGGAAGGAAGGGTGGGCTACACTGTCTATCCATGCCGGATTTTAGGAAAAATAAATTTATTGTGCACTTATTCAAATCTGACTGTCTATCACCAGGCATTTCTGTTCTAAGCTGTGTCCCAGGGTGTGTGAGACAGCCAAACCAACTGAAGGAGGCTTAGATTTTAAACTGAGTGAGGTGGCATTAACCTGGGAAATTTGGGAATTTAGGAAAAAAAAAAAAAATATCCTTAGAGTTTGACTGCACTGCCACTGCCAGCTGCCAGCCCAGCGTTTCATGGTGCAGCAGAGCCATGGGACTTTGTCATGGGGACATTCTGGGAAAAGCTCTGATATGTGACTCTTGTCTGCCTTCAGAATAAATCAGTATGGCTTCATGCACCGTGTTTAATGTCATCAACAGATGTATGTGTCACGGCCTCATGTGGACTTAATGGGCCTGAGCAGCCACACCTGAGACCTCACCCACACCCTGACCATAGTCCCTGGACCCTATTTAAGCTCAGCGTAGGACTCATTTTTCTTTCCTCTGCCTGAGCTATGTTGCAGGAGTGCTGGTTTGGAGCCCTGTTGCTGCCTGTGCTGCTTGGACTGACACCATAAGTAGCTGTCTCCTGGATGGCACCTTATATGCACATTGTAGCTCATCTGGTTTTATCTCCTTCTGCTCCTGGCTGGGCTTCTTGAGTGGCCCCTAGACCTGCTTATGTCTTCCTGGGTCTGGGTCTGTTGATGGCTCTGGTTGCAGAGCTGAGGTGCTGTGGGTGTGAGGCAGTACCCCCACTGGGATTACCTTTGGTTCCCTTTCCTTGGGGAGCAGCTGGAACTTTTGCTGTAACAAAACTAAAGCATCTTATGTGTTGTCAATGTTTATTGCCTTTTCAGGAAACAGAGGGAAAAAAAACAACCCTTTATGAGCTGAGAGGTTAATTCCTTAAATGATGTGCTCCCCTAGATTGTCATGTTAATGGTAGTCCTACTAATCCTGCAAGAACATACCAGTTCACATGCTCCTATTTACCTCTGTGAATAGGAGCATGTGAGCTGATGCCATCTGCCCCAGACATTAGTCTTTGAGAAAGGGCATCAATTTTTTGAGCTCTTCTTAAATCAAAAATAATAGATACATTATCTGTTCTGATTTAGATGGCACCTTTTTCCTGCTCTGATATGGTCATGCTGACACAGCCACAATATCTGAAGACATGTTTCTGTAATGTCACCATGTTTTCACTAAAAAGCAAAGTTTCTTACTACCCGATTTTTTTTCTGCTATAAAAGTTGCTTTTAGCAGACATCTCTTGTAGGTTTAGACTTGAACTTTTGGAGTAAACAAGTAATTCTAGCTCACAGGAAATTATTATTTTACCAACTGAAGCAGACAGCTATATGAGTAAGCTCTAGCCACTCATTAAAGCTGCACTGTGGGTCTAGCTGGTGACGGACCACATCTGTTAGACTAAAGAAAAAGCAGCTGTACCTTTGTTAAAGCACAGGTAGGCTTAGGAGTGCTATTGTTAGTATAGCTATGCTAATCTGAGAATGAATTTGAGATGAGACAAAAGAAGGCTGGGAAGGTGTCTGGGAACTTCCCACCCTTTGTGGCTGTAGTCTGGGAAAGTGGATGGGTTGCTGGATGCTGCTTCACCCAGCACCTGTGACCACAGGAAGGAAGACCTGCAACACTTGTGTAGCTTGTTTTTCTTAAGCTCCTTGGCTTTCCTGAAGTATCAATTTATTGGTGCTGGTCTCTAATTGACCCCTCACCACACTGGTTCAGAACAGGATGAGGCAGGTTAAGTCCCTCATTACTCCTGTCTTCCTTTGGAGATTGGCTAGACTGGGTGAGCTAATAATGCTGGTTGAGTTCACTCTGCTAGGTGATTTATTACTAATATCCCAGGAAGGACCATTTTGGAAGTCTCACTGAGATGATACAGATGTAAATGGCATACAAAAAAAAGACAGAAAATCCTAGCAATGCCTAGAGGTAAGCTGTTAACTTGGAGCAATAGTTGAGTGAGGTCCATTCCCAGAAGTTTCTTGGTTTCAGTCTTTTACTGCAGTTAAACAGAGGTTTAGTAGAAATTCTGACGGTAGCAACTCTAGCTTTGGGCAAGAGTAAGGCTGGGCTGCTTTAAATCAATACTAAAGAGGGATAACAGCTGCTGATTGCAATCAGCAAAGAACTAAAGGGTGAGAGTGAATAAATATTGCTTGTCTTTCAGGATGAATTAGTTGCTGTGCCCTGCAGCCTGGCTTCTGAAGCTGCTGGGAGCTGCAGACAGGTTTCCCTGCAGACATGCATCTCCCCCCACGCCTTGGCAGGGGCTGGGAATTAGAGTGGCAACTGTCACTTGAGTTTCAAAGAAAATTACATAGCACTTCAAGCTAAGCATTGCAAGCAAGGATGAAGGAAGGGCTGTTAGTTATTGCCATGATGAAGCTAATCCAGTCCTAAGGAGGATAAAGGGTTGCTTAGCAATACTTTAGTGATGGCTAACAATGCTTTACCAGACTTCCACTGTTTACGAAGACTTTAATACTGGCTCAGTGGGTTTTATAGTGGAATTTTTTTACCATTTTTGTAATGGTCTCCCCTCTTGAGAAACTGTCAAACTCATCACATATAAAGAACAGGCAGCAGTCAGCAAGCATTTGATTGCTGATCATGTGTTGATTTTTGACCTGACCTCATTAAGATTTCTTATCTGTACCTTCTCTTTCCCTAGGAGTTCTTAAATTAGCTACAGAGATTAGATTATTTAAGTGCTTTTTCATATAAATGCCTCCTTGTCTGTTTATTTTTTCCTAGACACCCCTTGTCAATGTGGAAGCTCTTTTCTGGTGCTTAAAGGAAGGTGTACTGGGGAAGAGGTTATCTGAACCAGTCCAGGGTCACATCTTGTAGAAAACTTTATTATGGTTTTCTGTAAATCCATTTTAATGGGTCAAGATACTTATTGTTGCATTTAATTTTCCTTACTAGCATAACTATTAAGTCACCTTCTAGATGGCAAGAGGCTGCTATGTACTGTGTAGTATATTCATATAGTATCCATTAAAAGATTTACTGAGAGCCAAGTGTTCTATTCATGGTTTCATGTATTCAGCTGAAGAATGCAAGCACACACCAAATAAACTGATCCTCTTCTCTGCTGAAATATCTGGCTCATGGCTGTCACTGTAGAAGATGTATAGTAATATTCTGGGGAAAGGAAAACTCATTAAAGCTGAGGAGTGCATCTGGATTTTTTAAGGGTTCTCTTTGGCTGTATCTACACTTTGGAGCTGATGCTGTCAGGGGAACCAGTAACAACATGGTAATCCCCAGCAAAACATAGCTCACATTTTAACTGTGTCCAGAGACTACTGTGCAAGCAAGTGCCTCTGTGGGACTTCATTATGCAGCGCAGATGAGCCTTGTGAGTCTCACCATCCTGGCAGCCAGGCCCTGTTAGCTCCCTGGCATGAGAGCCAGAGCCCTTCTGCTTCAGTTGGGAACAGGCATCCTGTTTAATTAGAGGTGTGGGCTTTGAAGGACTTGTGGTGCTATGGGGGGGTTTCCATATGTTTGCAGCTGATGTTCATATAATAGCCAAATAGGAGTTTTCACCTCAGAAATTCTACAGAAAATAGTACTGTGGCATGACTGGGGAGGGTTTAACAAACACATCTACATTGCTTACAACTGTCCTACCAAGAATGTGAAATTCTGAATAATTATCTCTGCAGCTTTGCATGAGTTCCACAGTTACAATATTAATTACTGTGAGATGGGATGTATTTCTGCCCTCATGACCACCTGCACAATTTCCAAGACACTAGAGGATGCAATGTCACCTTGGCTTGAAGTGTGGGGCACAGCAAGTGAGACTTTCTCCTCTCATCTGGTGGGCTGTGCTGCTGGTGTAGTTGCTGAAACGATGCTCTTGGTGTTCCACCACTGTGCCAGCTGCCCTGTCACCTGTTTGTCATCCTCCTGGATCATCTGGGAGAGGGTTTGGTGGCCAGACACTGTGGAGCACAAAGTCACCTCTGCTCTTTGATGTTTCTAGAGGGGAAATGAAGAAAATGCTTTCCCTTCTGAATTCTCATAGCCTAGCTGTAATCTCAACAGCATTGCCATGGAAAGGAGGAATGGGAATGGACTTTGAAGTTAAAATTCATGTTTTAGTTGTTCCCTGCTGTATGATGAATATTTACCCCAAAGTTGAGTCCCCAAAACCTCTGAATTTAGCAAACATTACTTGAAATCTGAATGTTGTCCTCAAAAACTGTGACTAGACAACAAAAGTGACTTAGATAAATGTAATCTTTGATCCTTTATCAATGCTGTCAATTAGAGCCTAGAGCACAACAAAGAATTAGTAGTTACATTTGTAGTGAGCTATTAGTATCTGAGTCTCCCAAAGAGTCCTTCAGGCTTCTTAAAATTGTAAAGATCTCTTCCAGTTTAGATTGAAACAAAAGAATCTCTTTACACTAACCTCATAGCACTGTTACTTAATGATGTGAGCTCGGTGTATCCAACACAGACATTTCACTTGGATTTTATTGGTAGTATTTTTATAAAGCATTTGTCTATCTGTGGGAATCCTTCAACACAGAGCTATTTCTGCACATCTGCTTTTAGATAGCCTCATGAATTCAGCCCCGTATTTTGGTGCCTGCTTGGTGTGTGTAGACTAATAAAACCCAATCTATCCATCTTTTTTACTCTCTTTTTCCAAGCCCCTATGTCAGTGGCCCCCAGTGAGTACAGACAGATGTCTGACACTGAAGGTTTATCTGAGGTTTTCTAATACTCTTGCTCTACCTGACTGCATTCAGTCTGTAATATTTATTACCTGAATATAGGACTTCCTGAGCTTAGTAGCTGTGAGAGGAAGGGAAAGCCACACAATAACAGCAATATGTGTGAGACTTAACACATTCCCAGCAAAAACAAACCTCCACTTGGGAAGAAGGATGATGATGGCACACGCCATAAAATAAAACGTATGAGCCTCCTGTGATAATTTGGAAAGTCTCACATGGCAGAGCTCAGTAATGGGTGTCTGCAGCCGTGTGCAGCTCAAACTCTGTTTGGGATCCGGGGCCTGTTTTTCTTCTGAAGAAGAATTCTTCTTTTCTTTACATTTTTAGGGAAAGCCAGCATTTGCACCTAGTCCAGGGGTAACAAAAAGCATCACTGAACTTTGGCGATTTGCCTAGGATATCTGGAGACAAAGTGCTGGAGGCAGCCTGAGGGTGCCAGGCCTTATTGATATGCCGTATTGAACCTCACTGGCGAAAATGTTGGGAGGCTGATTTTTTGAAATAAAAACGGGTTTTCTCCCAAGTATTTTTAGGAAAAAGGAATGGGGTGTGGGGAAATGGGCATTCTGATCTTTTCAAGAGAAGCAGGCAGGTGAGGGAGGGAGAGGCAGGAATGCTCTCATAGTAAACTATTCATTTTTTACAGGGATCTCCTGCAGACACAAAAAGGAGCAAGCGTCAGAGAAAAGGGCTAGTCATGCAGGGAGGGATTTTAATCCCACAGTGGTAGGGAAATGTGCTTGAGGTATGTATTATTTGTCTAGCTTTTTGTATGTCTTATGCTAGCCAAGCTGCGTTTGTTTTGGAGCCAGTCCACCAGCTGTATGCGTGTCGCATACTTTTGCTGGAGCGTGGGTAGGGCAGGAGCCTTCTGAAAGCACAGGACTAAATAGTTTGGATGGTTTAGCAAGCTGAATCATCTTGCCAAGAGGTTAGACAGGCAAGGTGCAAGGAAATTGTAGGAAAATCTGGCTGGAAGCAGCTCTGCCTCTTTTGGTGACACTGAGCTGTTAACGTGACTCAGGTATCTCATGACACACCTCATCCTTGAACACCAGTGTGTTTAAGAACAGAGGGGAAAGATGAAGACAGTAGAGGTGCATTTGTGATTCAGACCAAGAGACAGTATTTAGTCTCAAAACAAGCAGACTACTTGGGAAGTTATTGCACGGCACCCGTCCACTTCAGATCTGTCACTTCAGTGACAGTCACTTCACATCTGCCCATATCTGCACATGCTTCAGCTATATTTTATATTCTCGTTACATCATGCAGCTGTTTTGGGAGTTTTATCAGTCAGTGAGGTAATCCAAGCTGAACTGTACTACCTTCTGCCCTTGTTCTGAGGTTCTTTTTCTGAAGATTTTCTCAGACTAAAGCATTTCTGTACCAGTGCCAGCAGCCCAGACAGCTGTGGACTGTGGCAAAAATCATTAAACTGCCTTTGCACTGAAGAAACCATTCTGCGTAGTTATATTCCACTTATAAAAGGTAGCTAGGACACATCTGCTGAAGTTAACTGCAAGTTCAACCAAGTCAGGCATTCCAGCCTGAGGAATTTTCCTAGAGGCTCATGGGATCAACTCCCCTATGCCCCCAGTCAGCTGGGAGGTGGATCCCTTCAGGGTTCAGCACATCTCACTTTTGGGTAGAAATGGGATTACTAAGGGTTTGTTCAGCCCAGTTAGTCAGTGCATGTAGGAAAACAGATAGATTGGGTTAGTTCCACAGGCTAAAGCCCCAACCCAGACAGGAGAGACAAACAGCAAGGCAATAGCTGATGTTGGTATTGTGGAAAGAATTCTGTCTGTCAACTTCCCTTTTGAAACAATCCTGCAAGGATCTATTTAAGCCCTCTGAGATGGGCACATAAGAGCCAATTTTACTTATAATTTTTGTTCCACGAGGTGATAAGAGCAGTGCCATGGTTCAAGGTGGGAACTTCTCACCTTGCACTATTCTTCTGCTGAAGATAGTCATTATCTTTAAGCACTCACCCAAGGTGGGCACTGGACTGTTCTCAGCCAGTGCCACCCTAAAGCCTCCTTCTAGGTCTTTGAGCTGTGGAGAGAGCCAGGATTTCAAACTTTACTATCCTGTACCTGCTTTTTCCCCTTTTGTTCTTTCTTCTGTGTGTTGCATAGCTCAACATCTGGGGCTTTGGGACTTCTGTGAAGTACATGATTTCTGCTGTGTGTGAAGATCCCAGTAACTCAATGTCACTGGAGTGGATGAGAATTCACCCCAGAAGGCAGACATGTAACAGCCAGGCACTCTAGTATCAGCCCTCTTGGCATCTTGGTTTTCTGCCAGATCTGAACTTTCATGAATTGGCCAATCATTAGCTGAACTGAAGCCCAAGTTAAAGATTTCAGTAGGTTTGAGATAAATCTCATAGCTGTAACTTGCCTGAAAAAGAAAATGTTACACCAACTTTTTAATGGGATTGTTTATTTAATCTGTGGAGTAGATGCATGTTTTTCTCCTTGAAGGCTACTCAGACAATAGGGAACTTACTGTAACTAAAAGCGATTTTGGCAGACATGCATAGTAATGCCAGTGTTTTGAATTGCTTTTCTTTCGGAGCGTGAACATGTACCTTGTTTCAAAGGAACTTTACAAGGATCAGCTTCATCAGATTCTTATTCATCAGCTGTTGCCTTCAAAGGGAGCTCTTCTTGTCATAAGAAAGTATGGCTATCAACTAATGCCTTTTCTTTGATCTTTGCCGCCAAAATTTCTTCCTTTAATTTCTTCTGTAGTCTTTCCTCCTTATACAGTTTGTGGCATGCTCACTTATTTGTTCTTGGAATAGTTTCCAATTAATTATCGGAGCCAGTTACAAAAATTTCCATCCAATTTGATAAAAAGGCAATTTTTGTAGAGCAGTAAAATCAGGCAAACACTGTCTCCTTTCATGTGGTTTGACTTTAACCTAAACTGCCCCGAAGGTAAAAGATGTGGAGATGAACAGCTCCTTACTTCTGAGAGGCATTTGCAGTTAAGTCGGATGTTAACACACTGCAGGAAGCACTTTGTCAGTAATAAATCAGGTGTCCTGAGGAGGAAACGGTTGATGGGGGTGCTTCAATGATGTTTTCTTCTCTGTTATTAGTACCTGTACAGTTGGGTTAATGTCTGATGTTTTCCGATGCGAGTCAAACCTAGAAGCTTGGAGTGGGATGGCAATGTCAGGATTTGCCCAGAAGCCAGCGCTGCAGCCAGGCGGGCAGCCTTGTGTGGCGGTGAACCACCCGCATGTCTACCCCAGCAGAACCAGACATGCTCTGAGCCTGGCTTAGGGAATGTGAACTCGTATAACCTCTCTGTGCACAAAGAAACACAATTGCACTTTACGTGATTGAAAAATATGTCCCTTAACTGCTAGTTTCTTAAGCTCACGTTTCCAAGCTTTCAGTAAAATCTGTAAGCACTGCATTATTTGGTAACCACAGCTTCCTTAGTGTTTTTCCTGTATAAGGATTAGTTGGCTTCACTTATTTACATGATGTATTATCAGTATTAAACCCCACCATCTGTGCAAGGAGCAAGTGGTCTCTGGTCAGACTTCTTCATTGAATGTTTATCAATGGCATTTGGATCCTGTCCTTACCTTCACAAACCTTTACACTGTTATCACCCTTCCTGCTCTACCATTTATAGCCATACACTAGCTGGGATATTTTGAAGGGCTGCTTGGTCTCCTTTGCTTTGGTCAGCATAAGAGTTGATGGCACTTAATTTTGCTTTCCTGGTTGTTACCAGCAGTGAAGCTTCATGGTTATTTTGGGGGGGGGGGGGGGGGGGGGTGTTTTTGTTTGTTTGTTTGTTTTGTGGGGGTTTTTGTGTGGGGGTTTTTTGGGGGTATTTTTGTTGTTGTTGTTTTTAAACAAGCAAAATACCCTGTGTCTCAGTTCTGTAGCTCTGTTTAGGTCCTGGTTTGTCCTGCCAAGGAGACATCATATTTTTGAAGGGCTGGAAAAGGGTGGCAGACTGGTAATGTCACCTGGATCTGCTATAGCAGAATCTTATGTGGCATCTTCATTACTACATCTTTATCTGCAGTATTAATTACTCAGAAAACTCATTTGTGCACAATGACAGTTCAATAAGGAAGCATGCTGAATTGAAATAAATTATAACACTTGCAGAGAAAATAGTTTTTGTATGCTTGCTGCCCTCATGAGCAGAACTGCTGACTAGAAACCCAAGAGATTAAAAAAGGTTATTGGGAAGGAGTGTGCTGATTACCTGCCATAAAGCACTCGGTTCAGCTGAGCCGACAGTCAGCCACTCTAATGTTGCCTGACAAATTAATATAGGTTTAGGCTTTAATTCTGCAATCTGCTCTGTGTGCAGATGGACACCTGCACTGACTGCAGCCAGATGAGAGGAGGAAGCCACACTCAGGAGTGATTCTGTTGTCTGAAATGCCTCACAAATTATTCCTTTCTATTTTGGTAGAAATGTCTCTAAGCATCTCAAACTTTATCAAGTGAATGATAGTTCAAGACCATGGTTAACCAATACCACAGAAAACAGCATTACTGTTTCCAAAATCTAAGTAACATTAATGTTTCCATAAATACTATATAGCATTTCCGCACAGTTTAAAACTGTAGTTGAATTATGGAAAGTGAAATTGTAACACAGGCTTACGTAGGTCATTAGCTATCAGGGTTGCCAGACTTCCCTTGTCTGGAAGAGATAGTATCTTGGCTTGAACCACAGTTATTGTCTCTCTGGGCAAAGAGAACTTAGGAGGTTAAATTGGCTGAAGCTGTAAGGAACTTTCCATTTCTTGTTAGGATGAAAAATGTAAGCAGCTGGATAAAGGATTAAAGCATGGTGCTCACCCTGAGCCAGGGGTTGAAGACTGGGGAGTAGAGTTGGGGAAAGGATGTTTGCATGGGAGACAGATGGGGAGACTAGATGAATAGAGGTGGTGCACTGCGAGGACACATTGCTGGGTTGTGTTGAGCTTCTTGTCAATCAACACCTGCAGGTCTCTCCTTAGGGCTGTTCCCAATCCACTCTCAGCCCAGCCTGTATTTGTGCTTTGGCATTGCCTCAGCCCTGCTTCAGGGCCCTGCACTTGGCCTTGTTGAGCTTCATGAGGGCATCCCTTCCCTCCAATTTGTTGACTGTACCACACAGCTTGGTGTCACTGGCAAACTTGCTGAGGCACTCAATCCCACTTGTGCACCTCCAAGTTCCTTAGATGTTCTTGAGCCTGATCTTCTCCCACAGTAGGTGTTTCTTCATTCTCTCGGTCCTTGCCTTTGCCTTCTGCAACTTGGGCAGTGTGTCTGGAGCTCTGTACAGGGAAGATAGAGGCAAAAAATTCGTTGAGTACCTCAGCTTTCTCCATGTCTCAGGTAACCAGGTCTCCTGTTTCCTTCCATAGAGGGCTCACATTATCCCTAGTCTTCCTGTTACCACTGACATAGCTACAGATACGTTTTTTGTTGCCCTTGACCTGGGTAGATTTAATACTTTCAGGGCTTCAGCTTTCCTAGCCTGATCCCTGACTGCTCAGCCAATTTCTCAGTATTCCTCCCAGGCTACCTGTTCTTGTTTCCACCCTCTGTAGACTTCCTTTTTGTGTCTGAGTTTGTCCAGGTGCTCCTTGTTCATCCATGCAGGTCTCCTGGAGCTTTAGCCTGACTTCCTCTTTGTTGGGGTGCAACGTTCTTGAGCTTGAGGAGGTGACCATTGAATATTTACCCTGCTCTTTTGGGTTCCTCTTCTCTCCAGGGCTTTATCTCATGGTACTCTACCAAGCAGAATCCTGAGGATGCTAAAGTCTGCTCACCTGAAGTTCAGGTAGTGAGCTTTCTGTGTGCGCTTATTGCTGCCCTTAGGCTCTTGAAGTCCACCATTTCATGGTTCCTGCAGCTCAGCCCTTGAGCTTCACATTACCCACCAGCTTTTCCTTGTTGGTGAGAACAAGGTCCAACATCATACCTCTCTTTGTTGGCTCCTTTGTCACTTCAAGAAGAAAGCTATTATAAAATGCGCTGAAGTATTTTGTTGAGTCAGGGCCTTTATATCTTTCTATACTTTCAGGTCACTCATCTCATTTTAGGTAAATGTCTTACCACTACCTTCCACTTTTGCCTTTGCATATATGCATGATATAAATCAGACAGTAAGAAAGGTACCGTCTACAGTCAAATATAATTGCAGAACAATTAAGGCACTGCTCAGGCTTAATAGTAACTTTTCTGGTTCTTGAGAGCGGTTGAGAACCCTTGACAACAGGATGAGATAAGACACTGTGTGCAGCCTCTTACCTCCAGGTGGTGGGAGAGGATTCATCCATCCATTTTGATCTTGAGGTTCTCTCCAACCCTAACCATTCTGTGATTGTATGAAATTAAACTGGAAGGACATGTATCTAGGGGCACTTTGTTGCTGAGGACATGGTGGAGACAGATACCAAAGCCTGTATCTAGAATCTGTATCAGCTGCTACCACTTTGATTTGAGCACTTTCTCCTTGTCAAGGGCAGATTCTTTAAATTTATGATCTGTACAGAGATCCCTGCAGTCAGTGCTGTCCTGTGCAGGTGTTAATGTTGACATTAGGCTTGGAGATTTCCTTCGTTGCTCAGCAATACATGTTTTACCATATCTTTCTGACGCAACTATTAAATTAATAACTTCCTTTAAGTGCCCTGGAGGTTAACAGGATGTCAATACATAAAACAAATTTTCTTAATGTCAGCATAAAGTCTTTGTTATCTCTATTAGCCACAGTGCCAAAAACAGAAAGGTGTTTCTGCTCACAGGGGATCCCATCCCCAAACTGGTGTTAACTGGCCAACACCCTTCCACTGGTTCCAATGGCTTTGGGGGTCAGCCTTTGAGCATAGAACAGTTTGACCCTCCTGGGTAATGTAGAAATCATATTTGGAAGTGCTCTGAGTAGAGAGGATTCAATGTGTGTGGGTTTTGTTGTGGGGTTATTTTTCTTGGTGTTTATAGTTGTTGAGCAGATTATTACTGGTAAATATTAAATACGTCATCTGGAAAGGGATAAGCACTCTAGCTTTTGCCAACAAACCACTTAAGTACATGCTTAGAGATAAGCATGCATTAAGGTAAATGGAGTTGCTCATGGGCTTGGTGTTGAGCATATGTTTAGGTTTTCTGGATATGGAGAAACTCATTGCTCGAAACCATCATCTCTTACCCCTAATGAATGGAAATTAGATTCTAGCTTGAGAATTAATTTTCATTAAACAAAAAATTAAAAACTACTAGAAGAGAAACAGTTTGGGATGAAAAAGGAATTATCTAATTTGAACACCATAAAATGGAAAGAACATAATTTCAAAAAAAAGTTCCAAAATTTCTTTCCCATCTTCCAGTCTTCTTTAAAACTTCTTTAGGCCCCAGAATTGCCAGGCAGGGTTGGCTTGGTGCCTTGTGGAGTGTATTACCAAGTTTGATGTCTCCAGTGCTGCTAGTGAGTGTTGTGCTCAGGTCTAGCAGGCCCAGTAGAGGATCATGATGGAGCAGGAGGTAGGAAGGGCTCTCTGCTTGCTGAACTGGGTGGGATAAGGTAAAGATAGGGTTCTTACCCTATCCACGTGATTCCCTAAAGCAGTGCCGCTCATTAGGAAGCAATGATCTGCATGCAGTAAGCCATTATTGCACATGCACTTCAGAAATGTTAGTTGGAGCTTAAATATCCAAATTTAGAATTACTGACCTGCTTTGGATGTCACAAAACAACATTAAAGCACATCGGACTTTCTTCTGCCAGGTATACTGCAGGAGTGGGCAAAATATTGGGAGCCCTTGGGTTAGCATATATGCCTTTGTCCTGAAGAGGAAGATAGATAAAATGGCAAGAAACACTCTGATTCTGCTTTTCCCTTGAAGGGCCATTGAAAATTTGCTCTTGTGCTGAAGTGTATCAACATTAAAACAGAGGGAAGATTTCTCCAGAGCAGTCCAGCACAGACTGAGAGTTCTCACTATGCTCAGTGGGAAGCTATATAATCGTGGCTCTTTGGCAAATATTTAACTTTTTCATAGGGTGGACTGTCCCCAGCTGGGGGGAAACGGACAGACGGGTGGTGCATTTGGTGCATTTCCCTGTCAAGCAAAATTGGCATAAAAAGAGGGAAAATAAATTATTATCAGATCTTGGATGTGAATTCTTTTTAACATTAAAAATGGATAAGCTGTGCTCTTGAGAGGGAGGCTGGGGAAGGGCTGACCCTGCGGTGGGTTTTGAGAAGCACTCCCGTTAAGTGATCTGCAGCATCAGGCTTTTAACCAGCTCATTAAAAGCTTGATTTGCTCTGCGCCTGGTAGAGTGCCTCTTGTTTACCTACCCACAGTGACAGAGGAAAGGGGCTGCCCTGCTCCCACATGCAAATGAGGAGTTATAAGGCTAGGGCTGCAAGGTTTGGCAAGTGAGCACATGAAATTTAAGGTTACCTGTAGGCATCTGTTGCTTACCCTGCAGGTGTTTTATATGGCTATTTAATTGCATGTTGCTCAGTACCAAATAAGTACAACTCACATGAATAGCTACAGCAACACAAATGCTGCTGCCTCTATGGTAAAGGACCTTATTTGAAAGACAAATAACTAATAATACCATAGGCCTTATGAGCTTTTGAAAGTCTGTACTTTATATCTGATAAAAAGGAAAGAAATGGTCTAACTCATAAAAATAAACCCAAAAGCATTTTAAGGACATTTTTCCCCCCTCCCTTTTCTATTCTTTTCCCAAGTTGCAAAAATAACATCCAGTAATGAAATGAAAACAAGCTGAATAGCTACATTCAGTGGAGGAGGGAAGAGGTAGTCGCAGACAGCTGGAGCATGTCTGGGCCAGTGTCTCAGTTCTTTTCTTTCTGCTAGTTTAGTGCCACTCCAAGAATGCAGACAATGCTGGCTACAACTGTTTCATATTTGATTTCCACGCTTAAATCTGCGCCTGTTAAATGAAACCCCATTGTCAGGTTGGCATGCATCCATGCTGCCTCCTCAGGTCCTACTTCACAGCTTGCTGTCTGTGTTTGAGTGTCCTGCTCATATTCCTTCAGTAAGGATCAGGTATGCAAAAGGCATTTTGCTTTTTTTTTTGTGCTGCTTGTGGCATTGCAATGAAAGCTTTTTGATTTTTCTTGCAACCACATCCATGGATAACCCTCATAAATCTTGGTCTGAGGGCAGACAGAAGTGCCACAGGGAAGGGATGGGGTTTTGGAACAGCCTCAAGAGCAGGGGATCAGCTGGGCACTCAGCTGGAACTGGGCAAGATACCGCAGGATAAAACACTTGGGGAAGCAAGGCCTGATTCTGCAAATGGGTTGGTATCCTGCCCTGCATGAGGAGAGGATGCATCTTGGGGATGCTTTTGGTCTTGGTGAGGCCCTTTGAATGCTCTGCTGGGCTGGGTTCAGCAGGGCTTTGCTGAAAGAAGGTAAGAGAAATGCAATTTATTGGAAGGAAAGCAGTGACTGTGAATAACAAAGGATCATTTCATATCCTCTGTAAAATACTATGGAGGGCATGAAATGTATGAATCTTTATTAATAAATCTTAGGAGATTACAAAATCCAGCAGCTGTCCAGTCCTTTAGACTGCAGACCCTCTTGGCCTTTCTCTCTGCCATAAGCTGGTACTGTGGTCTGATACCTGCTTGTATATCACTTGTGCAGTGTAACGTATTGTTCAGTAAATGCCAGTAATGCCAAAGCAGACAGAGCTCTGCCTAAAGCAGTCTGCAATCTACTTCAGCATGAGGAGAGGTGGTAGAATGGGGCCATCATACCGTGGGGTGTGATGCTGGAGCAGAAGGAAACACTGGCCATGTTTTGATTCTTCAGATGCTCTAGAGGAGCCCACTGCTGGACTGTTGTCATGGAAACACAGTTATTTTTGTGGGATTCAAGACTAGCCTCAAACAAAGGTGAAAGGGAAGGAAAACAAAAAAAAAGGGATTGGATGCACAGAAGGTAAGGTATTCCTCAGCACAGCAAAATTTGCCAGTGTCTGAGCCAGCAGCTCAGACAAGGTGTGTGAGCTGGAGGTATGTCAGGGCTGGATATTGATGCTATGCCTCTTGGTCCTTGGGCTCTGGCTATGTTCTGTGTCACCCAAAGGCCTTTTCCTCCTTCTGTCCTCGCCTCTCATCCTCCCACACTGCCAAGGTGCTGCTGCCTAAGGCTCTATGGCTCTGTTTGGAGCAGAGATGGTATGTTCTGGATGATGATTATTTTTCACATCTTGTTTTCTTTTCAGGTAACAAGTTTATGTCTGCACAGGTTTTAATGTCTCCTTGCATTAATGGTAGTGCAACATTCACAGTCTTAAGAAAAAGCAGAAAGGCAAACCCTTGGGTTTTGCTTTCTGCAATGTCAAAAGCAAACTGTACAATTTCCGTAAAATTTTGCCCAGCCTTTAAATTCAGAAGCCCAGCCTATGTATGCTAAAGCTGTGTCCCTTTACTTGAGGCAGCATTGGGATGTAATGGGTACAAAGGGCCAAGTTACTGGTTTATAAAGTAATCTAATGGAATGATGCACATGGTTCCGGGGCGCCACTGATCCTGATGTGAGTGCATTCAACATCTGTCCTTGAACATCTGTGCCACCTTCATGGCTGCCTTTAACAGCATTACTAGTGGCATCCACCTACCCTGTCAAGACCAATGCTCATGTTCAAATGTCCAAATTGGAGCAGTCTCACAAAAGCCAGCACAAAAGCCAAACATGCACAGAACATAGCCAAACTCAAGCACAGCGCCAGTATTTGCCGGTACCTGCAGGCTGAGGTGGTACCACTCAGAACACTGCGGGTCTTTGCAGAGGTCTGGAAAGGCAGTGTAGAGAAAGGGGAACAGGACTGCATAACCCAGGTATCCAGTCTGAGCAATCCCAGCAATCGAGCAGTAGCAGTATGGGCTGAGGAGAGGAAGTGCAATGGCAGCAGCAGATTGCACTGAGGCACCCATTATGCTCAGTATGCCGAAGGCAAAACCAGCCTCCCAGGGAAACAGGGACAAAAACATTTTATCACTTTTCTGACCTGCTGGGAGAATTTTTTTAAACAAGTTAAAAACTGAAGAGTTCAGTATTTTTGGATTTTTTCATTTCCAATTTGGGGAAAAAAAAGCCAACTGTTTTTCTATTCAATCTCCTTTATTCTGTGTCCAAAAGCGGATGTGATGGTAAGGAAAATGAGTAGCTTGAGTGTCATGATCTCATTAAAGAAAAATATAGGGGTTTTTGGGTTTTTTTTGGGGGTTGTTTTGTTGTTTTTTTTTGAGAGGGCAAAGTCATTAAAACCATGTTTTGTTAAAAATACTAGAAGAATAAATTGGAACAGGTATACTTACGCGATTTGTCATATGACATCTACATACAGTGGGTGACCTTTAAAATTTAAGCTGCATACTTGAATACAAAGTCTCTCATTATAAAAGAGAAAATGTGATAGGAGCTGGCAGAGCTACTGTGCTGGTGGGATGTTTAACGTTCATCTTCTGCAAGCACTGCTCAGCAGATTTGATCCATGGTACTAACAAAAGCAGTGCTTTCCCCTTCAAATGTACCATTCAAATTAACACTGCTGCTTCCCTGCTGCCCCTGCATGTTACACTATAGGGACCCCTTGACTAGGCACCCTGACTCATGGCCCGTTGCACTGAGTTACCACCTACCCTGCCCTCAGCAGCTCCACACAGCAGAATTTTGGCATGGTTGAGCTCAGCTCTGGGCTAAGTAGGTAAAAAACTTTGCTGCTTGAGCCAGTGCAGGCTGTCTTGATGCTGGGCACTCGGCCCTCAGCATGCTCTCTCTGGCTCTCACACCTCCTTCTTGTCCTGGCACATCCCTGCCCCAGAGGGGTTTGCTATAGAACCAGGTCTATCTTGTGTGCCAGCTGAGAGACTTTTCCGTGCTGGGGGAAGCCTTAGAAGAGCTTTTAGGAATAATTTAAATTTCCTTTGATCCAACAACTCTGCAGGTAAAGAGCTAATGCTATTCAAACAAGCAATAACTAGCTGCTGGGCTTGAGCCTCTTGAGGAGCGGAAAGGGCTCTTCTCTACCAGGCTGGAATAGGTGCCCTGTGTTTCTCCCTGGTTCTGCGTACAGAGAGTGGTTGCAAAAGGGGTAGGACTGTGCTCAGCAGGGGCAGAACCAGAGCCTTGGTGATGCACACTGAAAGCCAGTTGGGAACTGGAGGCAAAACTAAAATTTGCCTTGTGTGGACTCAAGCATAATGAGTTCTTGCATCCTTTTTGTGCACAGCATGGCCACAGATGATATTTACTGTTTGTTGCCAAAAGGCCAATGAAAACTGTTCTATGCATCTCCTGTGCTTGTTCTTGTGTTCCTAAGGTACCTTGAGCACTTGGAAAGATGTGGCTATCCCCGCAGGGGACGCCTTCCGCACCATCATCCACACTGGCTCTGCTTACCACTACACAGCAAATTCAATCAGGATTTTCCCTCTGACAGATGGGGAGCAGGGAAGAAACCCAGGACACTGCAAATGGGAGTGCCTGAAGGAAACCCCAGGCAGTACAGAAAGGAAGGTTATTAAGGTTATTTTAATGTCTGCTTCACGCTGCTTTTGTCCCTCTGGAGAAGGAATAAGTTTGGGGTTGGTTATTCTTCCCAAGTGCTGTCAAAGGCACAGCAGACACTTGTGCTATTCACTTGGTCCCGATCAGGACAGCATACATTTCATCACTGCCCTTATTTCAGAACCAGTTTTGACTGGGGAGAGTATCTGTGGTACATTTTCATTTAAATACACCAGCAGTAACTCTAGCTTGCAGTGAGTAATCTTTTTTTTTTTTCCAATGTAAGCATCTTGGACCCACATGTATCTTTGCTCCTAACTTCAGGGTGGTTGAATGGAAAGAGCTGAAGATGTGCTAAAGGCAAGAATCTGTGTCCGAGAACACAGCAAACAGTGTGATCTCAGCTGCAATTTCTGGTGCAATGGAGGAGACTATCAGCACAGATCCAGAACCTTGAGCAATATTGTCCTGTGGTTTGATTTCTATTCTGGCATGGTAAATGCAGTAAGGCCCAGGTTTTCCATGGCATTTTCCATTTTTGATTTAGGGAATTTGAAAAATACTTGCTTGAGGCTGAGCCTGAAGTTATAATCTTGGCATATCCATACCATTAAATTCCCGTGGATAAAAGCAAAAGCATCTGGATTCATGAGTGGATGTTGGCTAAATCCACCAGGAAAAAAAAAAGCCTTCAGGGGATCCTAGAGGGTTCTAAGCCAGAATAAATAATACAACAAAATAAGAGTGCTATTAAGAGTAATTGTAATACTGAAGCTGAATTACAAGACGAGGGCCAAGCCCTTTTCACAATCTGCTTTTCCAGCTAAGAGCACTTCAATTTACACTTAAAGCACATGTGGCTGATGGAACAAAGAAAAAATTGAAGAAGGATGAAAGCAGAGCAGAGATTATTCAGCCTTGCTGGTTTAGCTCCAGGCACATCGTTTAAATGAGTAGATGATCAGCTTCCAGTTTGTTTTAAATTCTCTGGCAGGAAATTTTACACTCTATCCCAAAGTTGGAAGTTGGATGGGCTTAAAACCTTTTTTTTTTTTTTAATTTAAGGCTCTGTCGTTTTGTTTTATTTCTTGAGGCAAGACTCTGAAAGCGCTCTGCAGGAGACACCTGAGTGCTGGGAATGGAGGGGCAGCCTGGGACTGGGGAACAGTTGCTCCTTTCTTACCTCTGGGAGTCTGAGCCCTGCCTTGCTGAAGTAGATGCAATACCTAAGCTCAGCAGCACCCAGAGTGAAGTGGCCAAAACTGGTGTCCTCCACATGCTTGCAGCTCCTTTGGCTGCACCTTGTTGTACCAGCACTTCTTGCTTGGTTCAGAGTTGGTGAAAGGAGAATGGTTTGTGTTGCTTGCCCCTTGCATCATCTTTTGGTGTTTTCAGGGTTAAGAGCTGCTGAACAGCACATCCTCTTCCCATCCAGCCCCTCCTGCATGGGTCTCCCCCTTGCACCAGGTCATGCAGCATGTCTTCTGCTGCTGTGATGGGGGAAACTACACCCACTGCCAGGTGATTGAAAAGTAAGTTGTATGCTGCTGAAAATGCCCTTAACGTATCATCCCTCCCCAGACAATGGAGTCAGCATTTCTCATTACCTGTACTTTGTTCACACAGGTCTGCCTTACTGACCCCCACTGACCTTGCACGTCACTCTTCCCAATTCCCAGAAAGCCTTGGGCATTTGCCTGCTCTGTAATCTTCAGCCACCACAGCTTGGGACATGTTCCTTCCTTGTAGAATAAAATCCCTATTGTTTAGTCCTTGTCCTGTCCTCATTTGTTGCCCTCTTCTTTACTGTTGTCCATACCATAGCTGCCCATTTGAATAACTCCTAGGGGAGATGATCTGTTGGTACCACTCTAGTAGGTCTTCCTCTATGGAGAGACTTTAGGTTGTCCCCCTCGGAGACACTTCCTGTGATGTACTGTCAATAGATGATGCTCTCTAAAGACTGCCATTAGGCTCTGAACACATGGGATACATGTCTGGGGCAAGGCAATACTTGAAGTATGACTGAAAATACCAGTGATGTTAAGTGATGTTTAGGCTGCCTTATGTTCCATACAAGGAGTAATCCTGTTTACACTGTAAGGAGTGGGAGTTTGTTTGGCCTTAAAATAGCCTCAATGCATTTAGGAAATCCGTAAAAAGGATCCCTCTGTATTTCTTAGGACATTATTTTCATCAGATCTTGTTACTTAATTTGCCACCAACATCTGTCAGTTCCTCTGCTGGGTATTGCCCAGCAGCACCTGGGTCTGAACCGAAAGCTGACAAGACCCAAAGCAAAAAATTTAGTGCTGCTTTCCTTTAAAGGAAAACAAGGAAATACATCTGCTCATAAATGTTACAAAATATTTGTTTTAGATTAGCTGCTATGTCTGCCATTGCCCATGTTTGCAGTTGTACTCTTCCACCCAGCTTGAAGGCAATAGGAGGGCCTGCTGAAATTGCAGGGCTGTCAGGAACAAATAGCTTCAGAAGCTGAGTATGAGAGATGAAGCAGAGCTAAAATTAGAATCTCAGATAAGTAAATATCTGTATCTTCAGTGCTCTGTGGTTTTATTTTGCTCTATGCAAAGCACACATTGGTTTCACATGGCAGTTTCCAAATTGTACCAACTCAAAGAAGGCTTGTGGGGAAAAAAAAAGGCTTTGATGTCTTCAGTAAACGAATAGAGGTGTTAAGAGCTTCAGTTCTTGTTAGCATGCTGCAAACAGCTATGTTTGAAGAAAAATAAACATCCCAAGGTTGATGGAAGGGTAGGAAAGCCATAAAGTGCTGTAGTGAAATCCTTGGTATGAAGACATCAAAAATGACAGCGCCACAAACAAAAGTTTTCTCTTTCCTTTTGCATTAAAAAAAAAAAAGGTTCATGATTTACCAGCCATGAAGTGGGAATAACATTGGTGTAAAATCTAGGACTAAATCATTACCATCCAAATTACAAGAATATTATCAAGTCCACTGGAAAGCCAAAGGAAGGATTTCCCTGGAGATCTTCCCCTCTGACCATTCTGGTGAGAGTAGAAGACTCACTCTTCCTTCAGCCTCTATTTTGACTCAGCTTCTGCAGTTCTTCACCTGATACCACTGGGCCACCAGCACCTCTTAACCCTTGTAGCTACAGGATCTCATCCCTGAAAACCTTGTTGGTTTTTATGTTGTGCTACCACCTGGTTTTCATGAGGAAGCACCAGGTATGCATCATGCTCTCAGTGAGGAGGATTAGGATTACATGGTCCCATGCCTACCTGAGCTTTTACCCTGTAAAGCTGTTGTACTTGTCTCATTGCATCACTTACAACATCCCTTCAGAAATGCAAAAGATGAGGAAATGAACAAAAGTGAAGAGCTAAGCAATGATCTCTGTTACACCATCATAACCTTGGGGATGTTAATTTACAATTATACCCTGTCAGCAATCCAAATTAAGTTCAGAATGAGAAAGTTTGGAGTTTTCCCTGTAAAGTGAAATTAAAAATTCTCAGGTCATGCTAATAATCAACACACACCAATATTTACAGCAAATTTAAATCTTACCAAAAGCCTCCAGGAAGCCTTTCACTTTAGTTTCATGTAGTTCCAAGCATTTCTCTGAGTTTAAGGAGTTAGGAAATAAATAATTCAGACATAGTTGACTTTTTAAAGTCTCTGTAGCCTCACTATCATCTTTCTTCTGATAATGCTTTTGTTCTGCCTACCAAAGCTCCATTTCAAATGGCACAGGTGAGGCAAACACTCCATCTGAAGAACTAGGGCTTACAAGAAATAGCAGGGAAAAAGGTAAAACCTCCAGGAAAAAAAAGTGTTATAATCCCAAAGGCAGTAAGTATTCCTTTGGTAACATCATGCAGGTTCTTCATTTTCATTGTGAGCTTCTCCCTCCTGGATTCACAGCAAGGCTTTTTAGCTAAAGCTGAGGCAGAGACTGTTCATAGATAGGTCCTTAGAGACTGTAGACATGCATGTGAGAGCTGTTTACCTGGCACAATGAAGCACTATTCTGTTTACCTTCAGATGTTCCTACAGAAACAGAAGGTATTACAGTGTGGTAAATAAGGCCCCTTCACCCTCAGGAATATGTTTGGGTGGGGTTTTTTTCCAGACTAGTTACCCTTTACTTTCAGCTGCAGAAAGCCCATCTTGTGATTTCTGAATTACTCCTTCATGCTCCCTCCCAAGAGGACAGACTGCTTCCCAGTGCAGAGAGAGACAGAAACTTGCTGACAGCAACTGGGGTTGTTGTTTCCAGTGCTGACCTGCCCATCACAGTATAATGATACCAGACCCCTGGCTGCCAGCAGCTTCTGCAATACATGTATGTGTTCTCCAGAACAGGACCACCTTCTTCCTGGGGAGATTTATTGTTGATGTACTGTGGTTGTAACAAAGAAATTTACAGGGAATAAGCTCTAGCTTGCAACTTGAAACCAAGACAATGGCACAGCTAATGCTGTTGGTGTCTTTGCTCGAAATGGGAAAGATAAGGGCAGCTTTGAGAGGCACTTTGGAGGCTGCAGGTCACTCCTAGGATCTGTTCCTGGGCATCGCAGGGGAAAAGCCCTTGATTTCAAAGGGATTAGGGCTGGGTGCCTCCCACTGTTCATCAGACTGGAGCCCTGTTTCTCCCTACCTGCCACAGCAAATATTTTGATTGCAAGAGCCAAAGCAATCGTGTTGTGTACTTTACAGAATGCAATCCCCGAGGCACACTGCTGATAACCGTCAAACTCATTTCAGACCTGTGGCCCCCCGCCCTGCTGGAGTGCTGCCACCAGCCAGGCTGGCATTGGGTACCGCCACGTGCCCCACTGCACATCCCCATCCTCCTAAAGGACACTTGAAAGGGACGGTCACCCTTTGGGGTAAACCAGCCTGCACAGTGGTGGCTCCTTGGGCTGCTGTGATAACAACATCCCTTCTGCACAGCTGGGGAAAGCAAAGGGACGAATTTAACAGGTGGTAATTTACCATTAAACTTACACCTCTGAAGATCCCTTAGTACCCAGTTGACCCCATCAGGTGGGATTTAGCACTGAACTGATTTATGGCATAACACAGCAGGCTGCGTGGAGTGTGTTTATCCAAATATCTTCATCGCTCTTTACCAAACACCATTCAACTTCTACTTAAATTAAAACACAATTGCAATTTTCTTAAATATGTCCAATCTTCAATGAAATTACTAATAATATCAGTTCAGCGTGCAAGTCAGTAAAGTGACGTGGAAAATTACACGTTCTTGACTCAGGAATGTAACTCGCAGGATGACTTCATGCTCCTGAATGAGAAGATCAGCATGCCAGATGCGCCTAGTGCCTGACCCCTTTAAAGGCTCTGAAACATCACACGTAACTTTAAAACGTCATTTTATGCATGGAGAAGAGCGAAAGCCTGATAGTTTTATGTTACTTAGCTTTCTATTTAATTTGGTTAGGGCATTGTGAATGTCTTAATAACATGAAGCAGAATTCTGATCTCTGGTCTGGCTGCATGTTTGAAATACCCTAATGTCTTGCTCGTGGCTGGAGTGCTTAACATCTGTATTTTCTTCCTATTAATAAGAAATTGCATTTCATTTTCCAATGAAGAGCGAGCTTCACAGTGTAGCTGACAACTTTGCAGTCCACACTTTCAGTCATGCATTGAATTTTACTGAATTGTTTTGTATGGAGCCAAAACCAACATATGTGAGCATAGAATTAATACCTTTTTAAAACTAGTTGTATTTTTAAGTCACAAAAATCTCACTCCTGACGCATTGCCCCTGCTATAGATTTGAACACCCTTTCTTTTTCCTTGCGTAAGTGCTCACTCCAAAATCCTGCTGAAAAGTATTCAGAGTGTGATCCAGGTCTCTGTCTTTAATAAGCGTGTCCCCATAGCAAATTGTACAACAGCATTTTGTACAGTTGTATTTTTCCTCTCCCCCAGTGCATTCCACACACCTACACAGTCATGCTAATTAGATCATGTAATAAACTTAAATGCGGCAAAAATCTGTTCACAGGGTGTTGCAAGACAGAGCTAGATTTGGAAAGCAGCCATTCATGAATTTTGTTTTGTTTGAGAAAAGCCAGAGGATGTTATTTTGCTGAAGATGAAGCAAACTCCATGTAATAGGAGCTGTAATCTAAGGAGACAAATTATTTTATTAAAGTAAGGCTCAGCGAGCCCTGATATAAAGGCTTGCTTATGTGAAAAAAACTGCTAGAGTTTAATGAAGCCACTAAAAATAATTAAACCTAAACTAAGGTTAAGTTGATTAGTTTCACTAAATTTAGCTAATCAAAACTAAACTAGTTTCCGTAGTAATCAGTAACTACAAAAGAGCTAAATAGCAAGGAACTTAACTTTGAGCACCAGGTGTCTTTTTAAACTGTCTACAATGGGATATGGTGATAGATTCAAAATGTACCCCAACCATTTTTTCTATAGATTATCTTAAACTCATCATAATGCACCCTGCAAATACCTCTGAAATACCACTTAGCGCTGCAGCCTTACACTCGCATGCTCATTTCTAGGGAAAGGAGTAATTTTGGGTGCTCTACCAATTTGACAGCAGTGTTTAATTTGTCCTGGGTTTTACGACACAGTTGGTAACACGATCAGCTGTCAGGTAGGAACTGCTTTCTTAATTTCAGTTCAGATGCTAAAAGTTTTGGCCACCGTTGCACTGAATTGCATTTGAACCTGTAGATCTATTAAGTCAGCTCTTAAATACAACCACAATAATTTTCATAATGAACTAGACAGACTGAGAGCATTACTAGATGACTCCTGCAAAGCTAACGAAGAGCATGAAGAACTGACAGGTGATGAAACACATGGGAGAAGACGCTGAGGTTGTGGCTGGCTGGTGGGGTGCTGGTCCAGGAAAAACCTGTCTGCAGATTTCATCAAACTGCCATTAATGAAGTACGATGATAACTTTCAGCTATATCCTTGATCAACACTAGATGTTGCTATGCTGCTACTCATATAAGCTATACATTAGTAAGGCTTTTAAATGGTATTTACTGCAATTTCCTCTTTCCTGTTTCCGTTCTACACTATATTCTGAGTGCTGGGTGACCTGCTAGTTTAATTTACTTTATTAATATCAAGTTTATAAGCCCCTCAAATGTACATGTAAAACTCTACAAGCAGCAGAGCCTCTTGCAAGTGATAACATGAAGCAACTCCTATATGAATGTCAAATATTTACTTAAACTCTGCTTCTGAATTTTTTGCAATCCAAGGGGAATGACACTGTTAGCCGGACAATTCCGGGAACAGACTGTCAGCTGCAAGGCCATGGAGGGAAGTTTGTTTATAAGGGGGGGGGGGGGGAAATATATAAAAAATACCAAAAAGTGTTTAGCCCCGCTGGGTTTCAGGCTTTCTACTCCCACGTGTTTGAGTGGGAGAAAGGACAAAATCTTAGGACGTTGATTTCCCCATGGTAACAGAAAACGGAAATTACTTTAACCCCATCTAGTGACAGATGACTCATTGCTCAGCCTGCTGCTATTTTCCAAGCACTGAAACAATACAGCTGCAGAGAAAAGGCCAGCCTGTATTATCTCATGGGCTGCGCGCTGGGGCTTGTGGGAGAGGGCAATTCTCTGGCTGCCTTTTTATCGACAAAAGACAGAGCTGGAGCCGTTTGGTGATTCTTTTATTGTAGAAGGCAAATGTGCCTGTGTGCTTCCTGTCCCTGTACCACTGGAGGGCAAAACCAGAGTGTTCCCAGGGTGGTCATGCAGTGCCCATGGGGTGAGCTGATGCTGGTGGGTGGCCTACTGCCTGGTCCTGTTCGCCCTGCATCCAGTGATCTCATAAGGCACTTCCATGCTTCCGGTTTAAACACCGTCCACACCCCCGGAATTATATGCAGGGAACTGTGCATGCAGTAGAGTCATGATTTGTTCACAAATGCAACCCACTGAGGGGAAAGCAGGTATGAGCAGGTCCCTATGCATGAAAAAGTAGTTGTAACAGGATCTCACAGGAAAGGCTGATACAGGAATATTCAGCTTTGAAAGCTGAATTATTGTAGGTGAAAGGATTAGGGAGAGTGGTTTCTGAGTGAGGATGGTGGAACCATTATCACTTGGGGTCCTTAAACCCAGAGCAGGTGTTGCTGTAAAAAAAGCTTCAGTCCAGCTTGCAGGATGAAGAGGCAAGCTATGTGCTCAGGAGGTCAGCCTTAACTCTGTATCTGTCTTCTTGCACCTTAGACCTCTTGCAGCAGAGCTGCACAGAGCTACCAGCTCATCTGAGGAGCATCTTTGTTGAGCATCTGCAACATCTGGATGACAGCCTTTGCTCAGCACCTTCTGGACATGGCAGAGAAAGGCTGTTTTGGAGAGGAGCTGGTTCGAGCTCAGAGAGTCAACAGTGGTTCTTCATCTGCCTCTTTCCACCAGCAGCTCAGGGCAGGAGGTACCCTCTCTATAAATGTCGGTTTTCCTAAATCCTGCTAAGTATTCAGAAAGGCTCAGAAGTAAGGTTAGTAAGGTTTCCTGAGCCTCAGATGCACTTTAAGCATAAAATATTACACTACTGAACAGGGAAGGTATTAATGCTACCACTGAGATGATATACTCAATAATTAACTGGTCACCAGAAACTGGGGATAGGCATCAAAATATTGGGAAAATCAGAACCCCAGGAAAACTACGTGGTGGGACGGTGTCATGGGACACATGAAACATTTTCTTTCTGGGAAACACAAGCTGAGCTATTGGTAAAATAACCAAACTCTTCATTCAATCTTGTCATTTGTATGCTGGTCTGATTAATTTTCAGCTTCCTAACAGAAGGAAATCAGATCCATAAATTTCTATATGAGTAGTACAGTTAACCGAAAGAATTACTCAGTTACCAGGTTCTTCTGGAAACCAGGCACTGGGTTTCATTAACAGCACAGTTTACCTTCATGCAGAAATCAATGTACCAATACAAACTAATAGCTTTTCCTGCTGAAACCCAGACTTTGAAGGGTGCTCCAGGCTATGCTGGGCACTGCTATCTATGCCTTGGCTGGGTTTATCTGGTAACATTCTAGACTTGGCTACAGGCATTCCAAAACCATGATTTCAACAGCAACTTAACCAGGATGCTCAGAGCTGTTGCCTCTGCCTTGTCTTGCCCCACTTGGCTGCTGCTTCAACCCAAATTCTTTGTGGCCAGCTCTGATTTCTGGGGTGTTTGGCCAGGAGGTGCTTCTGGGCTACATGTTGGTATCATACTTAGAGTTTCGTTCAGCACTCTCCTATAATACAAAATGTCCCCTCCCTAAAAAGCGAGAGCCCTGTGGACCTGCCGGCTGTGGGGAAGAAGAACCAGAGATCACAAGAGCTTATTCTTGAAAAAGAAAATACGACTGTTTCTGTCTGATAGGTCCAGAGAAAGATGTGGGGATTTGGTTTAAACTCCATCTTTCAGGAATTCATTTATCAGTGTTCTGGTTTAGAAGACCATGAATTATGGCACTAAACATAAAGATTGCTCCTTTCAGAGAAGGAGTAATTGCCAAAATGTCCATGTAGAAAATGAGAACAGGTGATTTAATTTAGGCACAGGTTGTTTGGTTTGGTTTGGTTTGTGTTTCTTTTTTTTTTTTTTGCTTTAATGTTCTCTCCAATTCTCTATCTAGAAAATGGCTACTTTACCTGGAAACATATTTTGTATTGTGCTGCTTGAGGGAGAAAGGGCTAATTAAATTTGTAAAGTGGAAAGTAATGTTGAAGATGCCTTTGTAAGACACTGATTCTGACTGCTGGTGTCAGCTTTACTGCCAATATGTACAGATGGTAATGAGTGAGCTACCATCAACAATCCTTTTGTCCTAGGGTCCCACTCAGCTCATAAATGTCTTCGCTGGTTATTGTTTGCAGTTATTTAGTGTTCAGTTTGTAAGTGCAATACTCTCATTGATGCTGTGCCCCAAACCAGGAGAGCAGGGTAAGTAACAGCAGTTTCCCATACGGCTCTGTGTGTACAGAGCCCTCTGACCAAGTGCAGAGAGGCTGCAGAGGACATGCTGAAGCAGACACATGTGAACCAATGTCAGTAACCAAACCAAGGCCTCCACAGCTGAGTTGCGTGTATATAAATACAGCTTTCCTGCAAGAGCCAGGGAGCAAAGGGTCTGGGTTTGCACGGCTGGTGGCTGTGCCAGTGTTTGGGCAGGGCAATTAACGGTAATTCATTAGTGGATGGAGTGATTAATGAGATGGAGCAGACTCCAGGACTTTTAGATACTGCATTCAAACTTTCCACAGAACATATTGTACTGAATTTTGCGTAGCCAGAAGAGTGCATTTCTTTTTACGAACAAGGATAAATTCTTCAGAATGAGAATATAAACCACTTTCCCAGAACAGTATTTGAAACTTTGGGCAAACTCTTTGTCTGCTCTTTGATTTATCAGCCTGACTTCTGTGCTGCGTTCAGTTCTCCACAGTCATCCTTAGAAACACTTCCTTCACCTCTTTCAGTACACAAGCTCTGTGGTAACATATGTAAACCACAAACAACTGCTGTACACTTTTTGTCAGTAATCCTTAGTTCATACCAACAGGTTCTTTTAGCAGCATCTGCAGATTCTGTTTTACAGCTCTGCAGCATGCATTGCCCCAAAGGCTCATTCCTAGGCAAAAGCAGCAGGCACAGGAGCTATTTGCCATTGCTGGGCAGGTGGAGGTTGGGGTCCAAACTCTCCAACTCTTTTTTGCAAAGCTCCTTTCTTCAACTCTGCAAGAATATTTTCACCCCCCTTCAACCATGAGGAGTTAGCTGTGCCTGGGTCTCTGGCCAGCCAATGCTTTCTTCTCAAGCAGCCTTCATATCTCCCAGTGAATGTCAGGGCTAGTTTCCCTTTGACTGCAAAGTTCAGTAAATACCACTCTTTTCCAACTCTCGTCAAGGCAGAAAGATTTTCCTCCTTGTGTCTAATTCTCCTGAGCAAGTTTGAGTTTTCCAACTGCAGTCTGCTTATTTCCACACAGGGTTGCCTATAAAAAATTCCCTCTTTTAATTTCAACACATTTTCCCTTGCAGTGGAGCAATGGAAACAGTCAGAAGCTGCCAGCTTTTCTGGCTTGCCTTTTGAGGAAGGCTGCGGATTCATGTTTCCTGGGAACTACACTTCCCAGAAGACATCTTATCTTCCCCCAAACCAGGAACCGAGGCTCACTGGCTTTGTCACTTCCTCCTCCCTAAGCTGCAATGAGCAAGAAAGGCAGGAGGTCTCCTGGAGCAAGTGGCTTACAGTGGGCATCCTGGGCAGGAGGGCAACAGGGGACAAGGCAGGTCTGCTCCTACTGTTCCACATCCATCTCAGCACAGTGTCTACTCATTTAGAGCTCTGTGCAGAGTTAGGGGGAGAGCATTGTAAGGTCACTGTCGGAAGGCACTGCTTCCACTTACATAGAATTACAAAATCCCAAACTAAAGTGTAGCGTTTAAAGGGCTGCCAGTGTTAAGGTTTTTAGGGACCATGTGAGAATGGAAGAAATGCCTTTGGTGGCCATGTGTCTCCACTGAAGTAATATTTCAGCATGTCTGTCCTTTGCAGTCCACAAAATCCTCCTCTTTAGCCTCTGATCAGACATGTTTGTGGTACCCACTTGAACAGCCTGCTGTGATGCCACATGCCCTGCTGGCTTCCTTCTCCCAGGGGAACAGTCTTAGGAAAGGTCTTAAAAGCAAAGACTTAATTGCATGGCCCTAAGGAGTCTCCATACCGTTTCATGTGCTGTGACTCAGTACCATACTTGGTCACTTAACAAGCCTGAGTACTCCTAATTAAAACCAGTGCTTGCCCAGACTATCGCTGTGAGTGTTGTCTCAGTCAGTAAAGTCATTAATAGTGGTACCACCCTAAACAAGCCTATTTGCGTGGAGGCTGTAATCTCTTGAAGTGATCTCTGTCTTTTGCAACCTGAAGTCAAAGGTGTTCCTTTTATGAGAGCCTTCTAAAGTTTGCCGGTAAAGTCATCAAAAGGCTCGTGACTGTGTCTGAAGTCACGAGGAGCCTCCCAAAAATCAGATAGCAAGTACATCAGCAGCAGATTAAAAGGTCCGAGGCTTGCATTTGCGATCTAGAAAGGTTAGGCTCAGTTTCCAGTAAGCCAAAGGAGCTGGGCAATGAGCAGCATCATGTCTTCAGGGCTTTAAAAACATAGTGGGACTTGGAGTGCAAACGTGAAAAGTCAGACTGGTGTTTCAAGAATAACATGCTTTTCCCCATCTAAGGCAGGTAGGAGGACTTTGCTTCTTGCTGATAGCAATAGTTCGTGGAAATAGATACTGGCCTTCAAAGTACTCACACGAATATAAATACTGACCTAAACACAATAAAACTTACCCTTGCCTGTGTTTTTCCCCCACTGGAATGTACTCTGTTTCTGGAGGGTTTTCACTCAGATTTCTCCCAGGGAATCTCAGCATCCCTTGTCATTGCTAAATGAAGCTTCAGGAGAGCTTCGCTGTGCAGGTTTAGCCTCACAAAAGTTGCTGTGTCAGGAACTAGAAGATGGAAAAGCGATTCAGAGTAAAAATGAAACAATCTTTCAAAAACCTGGAATCGAGCGCTTCTGAGGAGTTTATAAGAAATATACCTATTTGCCAACAGCAGATCTGTGACAGGTATCGCACCCCCACCACTGACGACATTTCCCTGCCCCTCGTGGAAGGAAAATAACAAAGTGCTATTGCTGCAGAAAGTAATCTGATAGTGCTTGTTTCTAATTGCTGCTGGCAGGGAAAGCTCATTGTGCTTCAATTTCGATGAAGCAAGTTTTAATTGCTGAAGTTCAGCCACTGGTGCCACCCAAACCTTCTCTACCCCTTCCCTGAAAGGCTGTAATTTCAGTGAACATAGTATGCAATGATGAATATTTATAATAAATAATAAGGCAACTGGCTATAAGTAGCCATGCATCATGGCATGTGATGGCTGGGTGAGAGGCACCCAAGAAAATGCAGGTAAGTGGCGGAACCACCACCTGAAGGGGCCATGCAATTGCTGGCTGTTTGCAAGAAAATCAGTATTTGGGCACCTAAATATGCCACATCTTATTCAGCAATCATGGGGAACAAGTGTGCTCCCTCCCCAGTTTGTTCTTAGAAAGCCCCCCCAGACCAGCCGTGTCCCCTGTGGGACCAGGATGCTGTGTGCACGTGGGTTCCCTGGGGCCACAGTGGCACCAGAAGCAGCAGAAGAAAAGCAGAACTACCCTGTGAAGATGTTGTAGCACATTTAAAATACCCAAGTGGTTTCATACCGGATGAGCACAATGTATCAGGGGTCAGGCACTTTGAGCTAGAACTTGCAATCCTGAAGCACCTTAGCCTCTGTTGCCACTATGCAGTCCCTTACTTCTCTACCTCTATTCACCCACTTTTTAGAGTAGTATAATACCCTTGAAGCATAAATCTGTTAAAGAGGAGAGAGGCTGGCTAGAGCACTGGTTTTGCCTGGTTCTCTGAAAACTGCAGGGGATTTTTTCTTTCCATTTAATATGGTTAGATGCAGGAGTATGATATGATTTTTTTTGCCACTGCTCTGAGCTAAAAAGGCACTTCTTCCTACCTTTAAAACAATGAAAATTGAACTGTTTTTTTTTTTTGTGGTTTGTTTTGGTTGTTTTTTTTTTTTTTTTTTTTGGTTTTTTTTTTTTTGTTTTTTTTTTTTTAAGGGGAAAAAAAGAGAAAAGCCATGAACTGCTTGCTTTTTGGTCCTACAGTGTGATGTTGGGAAGAGGAAGCACTTCAGAGCTGGAGCCGTGATGGGTGATACTGTACTGCTGCTGGTGTATCTTCACTTGCTTGTCTCTTAACTTCACCCATCATGTGGGTTAACTGCCTCGCAGAGCAGTGGTCCTACAGTCCTCTCTGCAGGCTTCAGAAGGGTTCCAGAAATAGCTGAATCCATGGCATGGTGCTGGGATTTCATGCTGCTGGCTGTGTCCCATGGATTAACACCCAAGCATGGCACGTCACATAATTTCTGGGGACTTTGCAGTGCATTTAGTTCAGACCCAGGTAAGTTCTGGCTGGCCGGAATGGGAGTTTGCTGAGGCTGGCTCAGTAGGGTACTTGTTGGCATGAGGTGTGATTTCAGGAATTCTACTAACAGCAGGAGAAAGTGATGCGAAATTTTCCTCTCCCTCGTTGGCTTAACTCCATTCCTGAATCCAAAGTGTGTTTTGATTTAAATGCAGAAGGAATGGCTCTGCCAGAACATAAGGGTCTTTGGATCTGGGATGGGCAGTTTGCTCACAGCAGCCCTCAGTTACTTAAGTCAATACTAAATACAGATGTGCAGCTCTGAATCATGCTCAGCTGCCACCTTCACTCGCGTAACCAGCCTGGAGATGTTTGGTTACAGGGGGAACCCAAAGATTTGGAAACAGGTGTCTTCCAAAACAGCTTTTCAGTTAAATGTTAATGCAAATTCCAAGTAGATACTGGTTGTTTGCATAAGGACCTGCCTGGAGACTTGGCAGGAATGATGATGTGGCCCCAAATAAATGCCAGCCCTTCTTGTATGACAACAGAAACCTCCAGTGTCCCCAGATGAAAACTGGGGGCTGTGACTGTGGAGCAGATGCCATCCAAACATCTCGCATTCATGTCATTCATCTACCAGAAAACTCACAGCAATGACCTTCCTTTGCCTAGTCTGAGATAACTGGGTATCCGGGTATCCATTAGGGAGTGACAGAAAGTTAAGAAACAAAGAAACCTGAAAACTAAAGAAAGTAAATACTGAGTGGCCCATCTCTGGGTATGCATTGCAGGCTGCTGGATGTGATACTTACAATTAAATTGCTGAAGAACTGGTTCTGGTTCACCTTTACGTTCCCTCAGTAAGTGTGACAAAGGGTAAAACAGGGTAATGTGGCACTCCATGGACACTTTCATTTAAAGGTTTAATAATGACTGACACCTCTAAGTCTGCATGTCACTGGTTGCTGTTTGTTAGTGCTCTTTATGTGTTTGTTAATTATTTTCAGAAATCTATAGTGGAACACTGATTGAGGGAGTACAAAACCCGGATGAAATGCAGAAATATTCACTGCTTTTCCTTTAACATTTGTCTCATTGAAAGAGGACCTGATGGATTAGTTAGGTAAATGGGCGTTGCAGTACACATATGTAAATACCGTGCTGCTCAGCAGAGTGATCCCAAACCTCAGATAAACACTTGTGTCCAGTTACTTCCTTCAAAAAGTCTTCCATGTGACAACGACTCATCCTATGTTGTACACTTGGGTATCTTTGCTGAGTATGCTGTGATTTGTAATACTTTGGTCTTCCCAGGTTTATGGACGGAATTAAAAGTGAGAATATACCCTCAGCAGTGCTCTTTTGCGGTCTGTGCAGCTCTTGTTTTGGTGAGTATAAATAAAATGATTGCATAGCCTCTGCTGGGTTCTGTATATAAGGTTTTGTGTTTCCTCAGTTCTTACGGGTTTTGGTTTCTTTCACTTGTTCTTCCTCTTTTAGTTTTGATCCTATGGCAGACTAGGGTTTTACATGTTTTACTGTGCAAAATGACTGGGATTCAGGATAAAAAAAGAAAGACGAATAGCGAATTATGCTACTGGTTTCAGTGGAGGGCTTGAGCAAACTGAGAGCAGAGTACTGAGGACCTGGGACTGATGGCAGCTTTCAGTTTAGTCTAAACTGCAAAGGCAGCACAGAGCATTTTTATTGCCTTTTGCAGTTGTGTTTGTCAAAGAGTGAAATAACTTTTTGGAGACTAGTTCTATGCTTCCTGATGGATTTATGAGGGAAAATAAACTTGTGTGTGTGTCTTCTGTTGGACTGTGGCATCTGCTCCAGCCTGCACTTTCTTACCGTGTGTGTGCACTCCTTTGCTGTGTGGTGTAGTGGGGTGTCTGGTCCTTCTCTGGGGAACTTGCTGGTCACCTCACGCCACTGCATTCAGCTGTACTGGCTGCTGCTCCTTCTGCCTCCCCTGCAGAGCCTGTGGATTTCTCCAGCTCATGGTGTCTCGAAACTTTCATGATTCATTCAACCCCATTTTTTTCCTGTTGCGATCCACCCAAAATCCACGACATGAAAATCCTCTTTCCTCCAGCCACCAGGGAGTTGGTGTGTGCAGCATCGCACAGCAGGCAGGGCAGTGGCAGCAGAGGACAGAGCCATCTGGCTGTGAAGCTGCATGGCCCCAGCACAGGGACTTCAGAGGAAGCACTCACTACTGAGCACGTTAAGGAGCAAAGTCTGAAAGCTCCGGCTTGGCACTGGCTCCTCTTCTCTGGAGCACTGAACAAACGCCTCTGAGTCATTTTCTGATTTACATGAGTCAGAAGCTGGGGAGACACTAATGCAATAATAATCATGGTAAAACAATGGGTCTCTGTTGCCAGGAAGATGGAAGTGAAGTGGTGTAAGATGTATTAGGTCAGTTTTCTAATGAAGCTGTGAACAGGAAAGGTTTGAAATTTAGAACAGAGCTCAGATAAAAAGTAAAACAAGTAAAAGCAGCTGCATTACTAGCTGCTGTGGGAGAAGTGAGTGTCTCAGTAGGACTGTAGGTGGATTCAGAGCACTTAAGATCAGAAGCAGTAACTGCCTTACTTGCCTGACCATCTATGTACCAGATGATGCAGTTCCAGTTTGCCTGGATATTTTTAAGTATGAATGCCAGAATAAACCGTTCTGATCATCTGGTCTGACCTGCAGTGTCAGGCAAGCCACAGGATTTTTAGTTTCCTTGAAGAAGTGTAGCCTTTGGAAGGAAAAAAAACTCCAGTATTGAATAAAGGTTTTTTTAATGATGATGATTCTACTTCATGACAGACTGTTTCACTTGCTGGGTTTGTGTCAAATCCAGCTTTGTCTGGTTCGGATTCTGTCATTCAGGTGACATCCAAGAAAGCAATTTCACTTCACAAGAATAACTTTTCAATAATACAAACAAGGATCTGAGGAACCAAGAACATAGCATATTGATTGCAAATGCATGTAAAAAAAAGCTGGTTCATGTGATAATTAAAAATTAAAGGGATGATCTTATTTTGAGCATTTTAGCAGTGTGAGTGAACAAAGCCAGAGTTTAAATGAAAACACTCAGAACTAATACTACCAGTAGCTACAGGGACATGTAAGACTGACAGAGCTGGTTTGGATGCAGAGTGTAATTGGAATACACAGAGCTAGCAGCAAGCAAAAATGAGAATATAGAGAGAAATAAACTATTTTTAAAAATGCACCTATAGAGAGATGTGTGTGTTATACAGAGAGATATTTTTTAGTGCCCTCTCCATATGGGATCATAAGCACTTAGAACAGCAATAAAGATAAAATGGTGTTTAACAAAGCTAACAAGGAAAAGGAACTCAGGAGAAACAGCATGGAACATTGTGAAAGAAGCCAACAATGGCTCAGAGGATGAGATTTTTGCATCTACTTAATGAAACAGAGGGGGGAAAGAAAATAAAGTGGGAGGGTTGGAGCAGTGCCGGATCCAGAGACACAAGAGCAATGCAGAGTTGATGCTACGATGAGTAGCAGAAGATATCTCAGCACCACGCAAGAAAAGCAAGTGAGATTTACACTAGATAAAACCAAATTAATATTATTCAATGACTAGCACACTTCCTATCCCCCCCCTTAGAAGCCTACTTTAAAAATAAAACATTAGGAGGAACTTCAACTCAGAAACTGTTGCTTTTGATTTAAACAAGTGAACATGTGCACCTAGAGATATAAAACCAGGGGAAAATGATTCAGAGAATAGACACATAAGCAGAACATTATTATGTCCAGGACATATTTATCCAGAAGATAAATAACTTATACTGAAATTGGAAAAAGAAGAGTCACTTTAGTTATAGCACGCCTGCCTAGCCCTGCAATGAGTAAAACACTTGTTGCAGAAACATCAACCAGACTCGCCTCTGACTGCTGCATCCTCAGCTGGGTTGAGTCATGGGTATAAATGCCCGCAAAGGGCTTGTTTTGGGAGAAGGGTGGTGGTGTTTTCCTGGTTGAAGGGGTGGAGAGGGTTGCAGGAAGTCTGGAGACTTTATTGGAATGAATTCTGGATATGAGCAATCAGGTCAGATGTTGGCGGGAGGAAGGGCTGGCTGAGACCTGGAAGTTGTTTCTGAGGAAGAAACGTGATGACGGCTGGCAAAAGTGGAAGGAGGTTCTGGCTGCATGGTAATGGCGCTGCAAGCTGGGGTGGCCTGTGAATATCTGCTGGGGGAGCGAGGCCAATGGGGCAAGCACGGGCTGTGTGTGGGATGGGAGACACGCTGTGCCCCATGCAGAACTCAGGGATTTAAGTGCAGCCCCAGGATGGCCTCCCTGATGCCAAGCTGCTAATTACTTTTTGTTTGGGAAGTGCTAAACCAGTCAGGGGACTCGAGCAGCGAGAGTGTGAATTGGTGGCAGCTCTGGGGACCGGGGCTCTGTGGAGGAGCCTTGGTGTGGTATAGCATGAGGGGTGTGGTGGTGAAGAGACATTAGACAAACTTGCAGCGGGCTGTAAGGGTGCACAGGGCTGTTTGCTGCTCTCTCGAGGACAGAAATGTCGCCGTGGGGACAGTCAGCGGTGGTTTCTTTGGCTGAGGAGATGGTGACAAGATCCTGTTAAATGTGCAAAATTCTGAGATGCCAGATGGTGGAAAGCACAGCCCTGTCCCCTGGAGACGTGCATCAGGGTAGTGCCATGCACCCGAGGTGGTGGTGGGGCATAGACCCAAACCCAGCAATGCAGGAAGCCTGTGCAAGAGGGGAGATGTCCAAAGCCCTCCATTATCAGGAAGCTAAAGATCTTTCAGGCTTATGCTAAGATGACTTATTTCCTCAAGGAAAATCCTGCATCCCAAAGTAATCTGCAAGAAGGTGCCTTGAGATTTTTTTCTGAAAGAGGTATTGTTCCCCCATGATGACAGCAGCAAAAGGCCCCAATGAGCATCCCACAGCTCAGTGAGCAAGGTACGTCTTATGCGGGCTGAGTCACGGGAGCAGAGAGTTTTGACATTGCTAGAAAAAAACCCAACATAATGGTGCACACCGATGGCTGTCACAGGAAAGACTCACTCCTTTCAGCACCCTGGAGCTGCAAAATACACTTTAGACAAGACAGAGGTCTGTTCACAGGAATTTGAATGACTGTTCTTAGCTATTGACAAGCTCAAGTTGGCAAAACAGGCTCTTCTTTCTTTTCGATAAGCATTCATAGAAGGGTTTTGGTTGGAAGGGACCTTAAAGTTCATGTAGTTCTGATCACCCTGCCATGGGCAGGGACACCTTCCACTGTAACAGGTTGCTCAAAGCCCCATCCAACCTGGCCTTGAACAGTGCCAGGGATGGGGCAGCCACAGCTTCTCTGGGCAACCTGTGCCAGTGCCTCACCACCCTCACAGGGAAGAATGTACTATGATAAAGAGTCAATGGAATATAATAAGTTCTTACCAAAGTAAATTTGTTTAATTTTGTTCCTAGACAACAGTGACAAAGGGATGCTGCGACAAAGGTCTTGCAGTGACAGAGTTTGAGTAGGGAGAGGAAATGAAATCCTTTTTCTGAAAGGGGAGAGAAAGTGAGACTTTGTGAATGAAGAACAGATCTGGAAGGTGCTGCTTCTTTTCTCTGTTTATGTTCAAATATCAATGCAGGGAATAACAGTGGAAGCTGTAGAGGGCACTAGGGGTCACCACTACCTTATCTATGTCATCTGGATGTACTTCTGAAGTAAGGTAAATAACACACTAGAAACCAAACCCAGGCTAATTTTTTTGGTTGGTTTGGTTGGTTGATTGGGGGGGTTCTGCAGGCCAGACAGCTGGCATTTCATTTCTTTATTTTCTACCCCTGCCTGCCTTCTGTTTGCCTCTCCCTTAAAACAACCCCAGGAAAGCCTGTAGAATGCAGCCAGAGGGGATGCTCTAGAAACAGGGAGTTGCATCAAAATTCCCTCTGTGCGGCTCCAATTTATTTAGAGCAAAGGTTAGGCAAATCACAAACACCAAGTAAGTCAGGCAGAATCACATAACAGCCTTGGTATGTTTCTGCAAGTACCGCAGAGCAAACTGATTACTGTAATGAATAGCACCCTTGTAGTCCAGGGAGTAACTCCTGATACACTTTGCTCTGCCTGGCCAACAATCCCGTGTCTGAAGATCTTTCTCACCCCCTACTCTTCCCCCATCCAGATAAGTATCCTTGGCTTCTCATGAAACTGCATCTGATACTTGCATTAGGAGGCAGATTGGGTATCTGGGTTGTGAAGAGAATTGTAAATCCTCTTTTCTGAGTCTTTTTTTGACCTTGTGTCTAGGAAGTAACCATTGGTGTGGGCAGAATCTATTGTCTCAGTGTTGGAATAGTGCATTTTAAGGTGGGATGCAAGGTGTCTAGGGAGAAAAAGAATTTCTTTACCAAGGCAGATAATTTGTCTTGAGACAGACAGGCTTTCAGGCATACAAGACCTATGAGGAGGTTGCACTCCCTGACAGCCTGGTTTTTTACCTATAGTAGTTGATCTTGCAAGATGTGGATTCCCTTTTCTCCACAGATAACGTATGGTAAATTGTGGGGGTTTTTATTGCATGATATTGCAGAAGTTTAAAAGTTCATGTGAACTCGAAACCTGACTGCATCACTTCTTGAAATAAATAGCTGCCAGTTGCCTTGAAATTGCAAAGACAGCACTTCTGTCTTAGAAAATCCCTTGCTTGCAATACCCTGGAGACAGGGAGAGTCCTGGAGAAGTTTCCTCATAACCATGCCCCACTTGCATACCCTTTCCTGAGCATCAGTTATAGTTCCTTGGGATGACAACCTGGGATCAGACGGCATTTAACTTGGTGTGTCACACGAGAGAATGAAACAACGGATATGTATTCTTTGATCACCACAGTAATGATCAAGCTGCTTGGAGTGTGGTACTGTACAGGCTGTTTCCAGAGAAGTGTGAGGGCAAATCCGGACTTGCAGCCAAACCTATGCCTGGGGCTAGTTGTAAGCATGCGGCTGCCTGTGCCACTCCAGGCTTGGCCATCGGCTGCACATAAGCTCAGTTAGTTCAGTGTCAGCTCAGGTATATGTGGGCTGCAGTCACGCTATCATCCAAAGGTGGGGGAGTTCTCTGGTCCATATTTTAGGATTTTATGTAACATCCAGCTTATATAAGCCTTTGTCTGTTAACAAAATGGGTGGAGCATGTCTTGCTTGGATTCCTCAGTAAAGAAACGTTTGTCACTTACTCAAGTGCTCATTACATACTTCAAGAATGTTTTAGTTAGTTTCTTTCCTGTTGCTAATAATAACATACCAACTTGGCAACCTGTTATGGACAAATGATAAAATGTGTAATTAACTATTTCATTAACTGCATCTTAGAATACATTAAAAACAGCTCTGTTGAGGTAGACAAGAGGAAAATGAGGCATACCCCAAACCCTGGCTCTGGGTTGCATCTTGCTTTCTTCTTGCTCCTGCCAGCAGGAGACAGTTTAGGAGCGCTGGTAGGGATGGAAGGATGGTTTGGCTTTGCCAGGATTGGTTGGCTTTTAGGACATGCGTGGGTACCATCATTATTACCAAAACCCTTGTCTTCAGCACAGCCAGGGTTGCCCCCAGCATTGTTTCCCAGGCAGAGTGAAAGGGGAGGGGGGCAGCAGCACTGAGCACCCTGTGGGCCAGTGTTCCCATCCCAAAGCCTTTCCAGGTGCGGATTTCAGTTCTCCAGCAGGTAAAGGTGGGTTGTATCTTGCTGTGTGGGAATGGTAATGCGTTAAAAGCTGTCAGGTGCCCAGATCCTGTCGTAGTGAGGAGCATGTGAATTGTTTTCAGATAGACTTGTTGAGCTCACTCAAACCTGGCATTCATGTTACTGTAGGGCTTTAAATAGAAAAGCAGTGTGTGTCTTAGCTTAACACCATAAGGAGATGGTTTGCACTCTCTCCTTCCTCCCGGTACTGTGCTTCATGTACTGACATGCTTGGCATTGCTCTAAGTTTTATGAATTGCTGCAAAAAAAATCCTTTCATTTTTCTCCCCTTTTGTTTTTCTTAAAGCTGTACAGAGCCCTGCAGCAGCGGGCTGCATGGGGCAGCTGCCACACGGTGGCATACAGGTATCTGCACAATGATGTGCCATGACGAAACGGGTGGGAAGGTTTGGGTTTGGGTGTTTCCTGCCAAATAGCAAGTTTTCTAAAAAAGAAATGATGTATTCTTTTATCTCTGAGGCCCATTTCTGTCCCCTGATGCTCTTAAGGGGCGACAGAGATCAGAGATGCACCATTGCAGGGAAGATGAAGCTAGAAATGGAGCCTCATGTTTCATTCCATGCATATGTTGTTTGGGGTTTGTTTTTTAGCTTTTCATTTACCAATTTCATTCATCACACCCCATCGAGAAAAGTAAAAACCCCCACCCAATAAAACCCAAACAAAGAGAGCTTTGTTTTTGTTTCCATGGGAATTCTGAGAGAGGGGGAGGGTGTGAAAGAAAACTGAAATGTTCTGGCCAAACCCAGTAAGCTTTGGACTGTGAGCAGCCCCCCGGGTGTCTTGTAGGAGCTAAAGTCCGGGGGTCTTTAGTTAGTGCAGTGCAGGTGGGGAGGTCTGGGATGGGGCTGCAGCAGCTCCAGTGTGCCGTGGGGAGCATTACTGGGCTGTGGCGCTGCACCAGGAAAAGCAATCTGGGTGGGACCAGATACGACTACAACTCCCAGGAGGCACCAAGGCCAAGCGGGGGTGTCATGTTTAAGTGTATTTCAACAAAACTTCCTTCCTGTGCCTCTTCTTCCGAAGTTAGGAGGACAGTTGTGGTCGTTAAAGCGGAGGGGGGGGGGGGGGGGAAGAAGTATTTCACAATATGATTTCTACAAACGTGTATGTGTGTTGCAGTGTTTATTTGAATACTGGTCTTAAGGGACAAAACAAGGAAACACACTTTTTTGTGTGTGCATGTGATTTAATGCCAATTGACCCACTTTAGGTCATCTCCGGGCTGCTCCACCCTTGGCAGCATCACCAGTGGCTGCCCTAGCATCAGCCCATGGAGTTTTCCTGGGGTGTCTGGTGCACACATCCACGGGGCCCCACTGCCTGCTGTGGGTGTTAGGGTCTTTGGCAGTGAGAAGTAAGCACTATTCTGCCACATCCCTCTGTGTAGCTTATGGGAGTATGTTCAGGCCTTTTCTCATGGCACAGCTCTGAGATGGCTACAGCAAACACACTTCCAGTTCCTAGTCAGGTATACAGAGTACCATAGCCCTGTTGTCTTAGAAAGCTTCAGAGTCATGTAGTACAGGGCAACTGAATGATGACTTGAAAACCTGGCAGAAGAGCAGTAGATCCACCATCACTTGAAGACCCTTTGCCCTGCAGCAGTATGGCTTCAGCAGAGGTTGGGGGCAGGGTGCCGGAGCAGGAGGTACAGTGGTGTCCCATGCTGGGGCTTGGCCTCATGCGGTGCCAAAGCCAGCCGTCATCTCACTGCCATGTGATGGAGCCAGTTCCTTCATCCCTCCCCTGGGGCTCTGCAGGCTCCTTCCCAATGCAGTGATAAACTACTCTGCAGTTTTCCCCCTAGTTCCCCTCTGGTCCCCATGGCTTTGCAGAGGCATGAATGTCATTCACGCTTGGGGCCAGGGAGCATCTGTGCAGCTAAAGGGGAAATACAAGGAGGAAAAAGGTCCTGCATGTTGTCTGCAGGCATGAGAAACAAGAATAAAAGTGCTCAGTTGAAGCAATTAATGGTTTGGTTGGTTGGTTTTGATGTCTTTGACACTTCACCTAACAATAATGTGTTGATTGCTTGAGAACGATGTCAGCTGAAGTGCAGCAGTTCAGCAGCACTGGGCTGGGGGATATAGCCTGTTATTTGTAACACTGTAAATAACACAGTGCTGGAGTTTATACTAGTGTAGCTGTGCTCATCTTACAAGGGAAAAGCAACCTGGTGAGAAAAATCCTATAGGCAAACCCCTGTACTTAGATGTCATCCATGTTCAGTATGTTGGACAGATTCCTGTCATGGCTCTGCTGAAACCACTGAGGGCCCTCCTGTGCTCCAGCCCATGGGCAAAACTGTGTTTTGCTGTTGAATGAAAGGGAGGAGTGCTTTTCTGGGTGTGAGAAAACGGTTTGAGAGGCTTGGAGAACTTGATGGCTTCCTTGTGCCATCACATGCTGTCTACTGCCCACTCTGAGGCTGCAGTTTGTCATTTCTCTAGTGTCTAGCAGCTGCTGTCCCTCTGCTCCCCTCTTTCCCCCCTGTTTGTGATGCCAAAAGGTGACCAAGATTGGAGATGAGGTCTTTATTAAGAAAAAAACAACCAAACAAAAAAAACCTTTTTCTTTTCCTGGTTTACCTTTCAGCTGGCAGATTAGGTTTGGTGTGCAGCAGTATAGGCTTAGTCCTAAAAAAGCCCTTCTGCAGATGTCTCTTCATGCCTCATGTATCTCACTTTTGGGCAGCTCATTAGGCATGGCAATGAAAAATTCAAAGAGAAGATAAACCATGAATGAAGTGCAACCAAATAATAATGAAAAAAGATTCCTAATATTAACACCTTGGTTTTACAGACTGCAGCAACAGCGATCCCTGTGTGACTGCCATGCAGCGGGCTCTTTGCAGTAGCATCTCTTGTTAAATAAGAAAATCTCACACCCCTGTGGCAGCAGTGTGTCCTCCTAGGGCTGTGCAGAAATTCCTGAAGACTGAAAAGCAGGTGGGAATAGAAAACCAAGGAAACCCCTGACAGACAATATTGTTTCTTCAGAGCTCAAGATATTTCTGAAGGTATGTGCCAAGTATCCACTTTACGAATTGCCCCTGGGACAGGGGAGGTTATGGGAAGGGTAGCAAATCACTACCAGACACAAGCACAGCTGCAGCTCTCCTGGAAGAGGTGATGACTGTGAATGGAGAACCTGCTCTGTCATGGTCCTTGGGAGAGTGGAACTGTGCTACTGTGCTACAAAATGCTCATGGAGAGTGTCTGCTCTCTTCTGCTACTGGTCTAGCCCTGCTCACAGCAGCTGCCAAAATCAACCTAGCAGCAGAGAAATTAAGTATGTATAAACTGAACTAAGGTGTATGGATTTGTAAATATTTGCCAGAATTAGGCCAGCCATAGGTGATGAGCACTGATATGAGCAGTGGGCAGGGGACTGTCTGTGGAGAGAGTTTTTCTTCTCTGCATCTGAGATGTTCCCTCTCTGTGCCAGTGTGTGCTGCGAGGTGTGGAGAGCTAGGAGACAGTGGAGATTCCCTGCAGCCCACTGGCTTCCTGCACGAGGCAGCTGTGGGGTTAGCAGGGGTGAGGCTGGAGAGAACAGCAGAGATGAAGGATGCTTCCTGTGCCATCCCTCCACTGATTCCCATGCCATATGTTGGCATTATCATGAAACCTCTCTGCAGTGTGGGGTGAAGTGTCCTTGAGCATGGCTTTGACTGCTCTTTGGGGTGGAAAGGTGGTGCCATATAGGGTGGCTTTCCATATTTCCCATTGCCCCTATTCTTTACTGCAGAGTTCCACACCTGTTGTTTTGTTCTCTCATGACACAGAGTGTTACAGATATCTGGCTGTCTTTTTCCTTGCTCAGTACAGCCAGCACTGGTGAGCCACCTTGACTCAGCTCTCCACAGATGCCGAGTGCAGCAGTGTTTGAGCTCATCACCATGAGCTGAAGGAAGCCGTGTTGCAATGATGTTGGGAACCACCTTAGATTTCTGAGCTTGATTTTACAAGTGAAGCTCATCACTCACACTGGTTTTAGTAGGCTGTTTGTAAGCCAAGTCATAGTAAACCCAGTGTAAATGATCTGAACTAATGTGCTGTAGGTGTGCCCATACACTAAGCAGGTACTGTTCTGGTAGAGAATGTGGAGATGCTTCAGTATTGCACTGCCAGAATAGAGAGGAGGAGAGTCTCTCTGCATTTGCAGTGACCAGATTTGGGTTATTTATCACATTTGAGGACCATGCTTCTGTTTCTTGCTATTAAAAAAAAAAAAAAAAAGAGAGAAAAAAAATCCTATAGGGAAGAAAAATGTCATAACAGCCATATTGAAATCCTGCTGTAGGGACAGAAGTGGGAGCACTGAATTCACTGGAAAAAGTCACCCAGACATCCCCTGCACAGCTGCAGGTGGAAGCTGTAGTACTGGAGACAGGTTTCAGGCATTTTACCAGCATGCCAGTATGCAAGACTGTGCTAGAGCTGTGTAGTGTACGGAGGAATTTTGCTTCTCCACTTGTCAGTTCAATGCTTCTGTAAGCACAAAAATTTCCTCTCTGTCTCGCTAAAAAATCTGCTTCTTTGCATATTAAAAAGGGAGTATGGGAAGTAACATGAAAAATGTGGCATATGCAGGCAAGCACTGTTCAGATGCAAACAATATGTGACCGTAATTATTAGGTTGTCTTATGCTAAAAATAACGTTGCAAATGCACTTAATTAATCATTAATTTGCACTGACTTTTTCATTTGTTCCCTTCGCTGAATGTGATTCTTGGTGGCGGGCGGGGAAACTGACTTCTCCCTGCTGAAGTCGTTGGGCTTCAGTGAGAAGGGCATAGACAGGGGAGACCGTGCTCCCCGTGAGAGCGGCATTTCCATGAGGAAATCACTTTGAGCCCCTGTCCCTGCAGGGATAGGAAGTTGAAACAAACAAACAAAAACACAACCCACAGACTTTCTTCTCGGCGTTAATGGATTATTTCTTGATTATGATTTTTCATTTCTCTACTAAGAACTGCCGACGGTAAAAAGGGGCAGAACCCATGAAAGCATCCTAACCTCTCCCTCCACCCTTCCTGCCAAGTATCCCAACGCTCTCCTTCTCTGCGGGGTGTGGTTTCCCCGTACTTAGCGGCGCTCATAGGCTGGAGTGCCTGGTGGGCTGGGTCGCGCTTCAGTTCGCCCGTGGGGAGCCCGCCCGGGAACGGGAGCCGGAGCCGAGGGGCCGGAGCTGGGCTGTAGGGAAGCTCCTCCAGCTGCGGGGCCGCCGATTCGTTGGGGACCGCCGCGCTGGGTCTGCAGCAGTCATGGGGCACCCGCTTCCTCGGGGGCAGGAGGTTGGTACAGCGAGGTCCGGAGCTGCCGCTGTTGTTGTGGCGGTTCGGTTCCCGGCGGGCGGGCGGGCGGAGGCCGATGATCTCCCCGGGCTGCCCCGGCCCGCGCTGTGTCCGGCCTTGGGGCGGTTCGGGCCACGGAGAGGCGGTTCCTTTACTACAACGCGCTTAGCAGTTCCGTGCTTGGACTCTTCGCTGCGGCTGGGCGGCAAACTTTGCCGATGGGAGGTGTTCGTCAGCCCTACAGGACATAGTTGGGATGATTTACTGGTTCTTCATGCTTTGAAATGGGAGGGTTTGGATTTGGCGAGGCTGGCGAGGGCCAGGCTGGGGTTGGCGTCGGGGCTCTGCATCGGGGAGTTCCAAGGTGGAAGCTTTACATTTGTTGTGAACCTGGAGATGCGTTTGGTCGGTGTATTCTTAATGCTGGTGAAACTGTGCCTCTGCCTTTTCGCTTTTAGCATCTGCCGTTTCGTGACACTGGAAAAACCTGAGAGTGCTGGCAGCTAGCTGTCATAACCTGTTCTGACGAGCTGCCGGCTCCCTTTCTTGCAATGAAAGCCTTTCCTCCCTGTTGTTATTTTTATTTGGCACAATTCTCTTCTAAGAGGCTGCTCCTTGGAAATCTTCAGCCTCAGGTCTGCCTGGGCAATGATTCAAGCTGGTCCAGCTCCCTTGACTTTGGGAGCGTTTTGCCTGCACTGTCAGGGGTGACCTGGGCTCTTTGTACACAGGACAATACATCTTATGTGTCCGGTTCTACGTGATCTCCAGCGTTCCTCCTTTAAGTAAATCTGCATGATGCCTTTGAAGCCAGTAGAGTTGTGTGGCTTTTGAGCGACAGACACTGATAGTTTAATTGTATGGATGAAGCTCTGCTGGCTTGACGTTTGGTGGAAGACCATAAGTAATGAGATATCGTGGCAAGGCTGGAGCGCCCGTGGCTGCTGGGACAGATGCTCTCTGTTTGCGTATGCTGTTGGGTTTCATAGCTGCCTGTGTTCGCAGCTCGCAGGGTGAGAAATCCATTTCAAGTGCCTTTAATCGCTCAAGAATTCCTGTTTTCCCTCCCATGCCATTTGGCTTTTGATAGCATGAGCTCATGCCAGAGGCTCACAGGTAACCAGAGAACATATTTTCTGACCACCTCTTCTCATGATGCTCGCAGGAGTGTTTGTTCTGTGGGTCTTGTGGCCAAATCTTGCCGAGCTTTGCCAGAAGTTGGGAAGCACTTAATTATTAATTATAGCCCTGTGGGCCCTGGGCTACCCTTCCTTTTCAGCTTGCTGCCTGTACTATATTCACTGTGAATATGCAGTAAGTCCCTTCCTTCAGGATGTTGCTGTGGATGCTGAGTGCTGCCTAAGGATGTTGGGATCCCTGATGCCTACTCAGGAGATGGGGTGGGCATCTCACGGGGGTGAGATCGTCTCCTCCATTGTGTAACTGCTCTTCCCTGCACTCAGCTGCAGCTGAAATCAGTATTTTTGTGGTGGGAAAGTGTATCTGGCCTCCCCCAGGGCTGAGGGCCCAGTATGTGGGAGACCTGCAGTGCCTGCATCATCGTGGTGTCCCCATTGACCATCTTCATGCACAGTTTAGCTGGGTAGGAGGGCCAAGCCCTGGCGCTGCACTGCCCTCTCCTCCCCTCCAGCAAGGGGCCAGCCCCAGGCTTTGTCAGAGCTTCCTGGGGGAAAGGGTTGAGGGTAGGGATATCCCTCTGAAAAGACCTATTAAAACTTCCAGGGGTTCCTGTAACCTATGGTTCAGTTGATTAAACAAAAATTTATTGAGAGGTATATCTGCTTAATTTTTTTTTTTTTTCCTGAGGTTTAACTTTCCTACTTAGAGAAGATCGTAGGGTCTCACTTCAATACCCATTTGCACCTTTCACTTTGTCCAGACACAGAACATCCTTCTTTTTTAGGGTTATTGAAAGTTAGTATTGAGGCTCTGGTCTTATGGGGAAAAAAAAATTATTGAAGTGGTTTCTCCTGGGGACCATGATGCTCTTTGAGAGGCTTGAACTCCTGCCACAAATGATGCTGCTGCTGGCAAGTATCTCCTGAGCTCTCGCAGCTGAGGAAGAGTTTGCTGGGATCAGAACTGCAGCTTGCTTAAACTGCTGAAGATGGCATTTTACATATATGTAAATGAAGTTATAAGCACTGGGTAGGTAATCTTCTCTGGTGAAATCATTCTTCCTTGAAGCGGGCTGAAATCCCATGCCTCACCTAGAAATTTTTACTACTATTCTTAATAGTAGCAAAGCGTAAAGGCTTGTGCCAACTTGGCATTGTTATCCCTGTAATTTATGAACTGTTCTTTAGACTGCAGGTGTGTCTGTGGTAAAGGAAAGATCTCGTGTTTTACAGGGGGTCTGCTCTCCAGCAGTGGCTTGAGAAATCTCCTCCTTGATAAGCCATGTGCTCAAGTGCAGTTGCACCTCCTCTATCTGGTAGTTATGAACTTAACTTGGGGTTTTACAGTAATTCCTTCTCTGCTAATTGATTTAAAGCAAGTTAGCAAATCTTCAGGGAAAGAAACGTCAGGGGAATGCACTTAACTGCTGGTGTTGCCACAGTTTTTAATCCCTTGAAATGAAATCATACAGAAGATATCGGTTATTTATGTACATACAGACTTCTAGGTTTATCTTCTGTATCTCTACCTAAAGAACACACAAAAGGAGAGACAGTCTCTTGAATGACTGAAGCCCGGCATACTGCATAACTAAGCTGTGTGCTCTGTTATGCGAAGCACCCTTCTGTTGCCTTTGTTGCAAACAGGTGGTTCCTTAATTTCACATTGGAACAGCTACTTTGTATCAAGTCATTTAAAAAAACAACAATACAACCAGGTTTGAGTGGGAGCAAGCATTGTACAGTGGCCTTAAATCTGAATATGATAGATCTGAGGAAGCAGTTTGATTTTCTTCTGTGTGTTGAGTTGCTAGAGTGTCTGATGTCAGTAACCACCTGGTTTTAGCTGAGGTGGAGGAGGGCAAGAGGGAACACTTCGTGCCTTTTCCTCCTATTGTCTGTCTGACAATCAGTGATGTGTTTTTCACTTGCTCTCACATGCCCTGTACCCTGGAAAGCCTCCTGCAGGGGCTGAGATTCCATCATGGCCGTGTGTTTGACGGAAGTTGCAATTGGGTTTTCTTCTTTGTCTTCCCCCAGAAAGAAGGATATTTTTTTTGTCCTGGTGCTAGTTGCCATGCTTTTTCTGCACTCTGAGTTCTGGGTTGTGTGTGTAGCTGGTACACTGTCTGGGTCCTTTGCAGCCACCTATGCGGGGCCAGACCTCGGCCCTGCTGAGCTGCAGGATGTAGATACATATATATTATAATTTTTTGCTTATATATATATATATATATAATTTCTTAACAGATATCTTGCCAGGTGCCCCTGCCCTGCCACTCACTTTCGTGCACTTGTGAGCATCTGCCAGATGTACATACCAGCTCCACATGGGCAGACACCCTGGAAAGCAGAGGATGGTGGAGGGATTGGGGAAAAAAAAACACCTCTGTTTGCCAGCTTTTCTTTACAAAATATTTGCCATGTTGCTCCTCCACCTGCTTAGCACAGGGTGTCCAGGGTGACAGGAGGCAGCGTGGTCCTTGGAGCAGGGGACACGCACCCTTATCCTGGCTCCTCTGCCTGGGAGGAACAAACCCCCAGCAGCAAACAGGAGGGAAATATGGATTTGCGTCATGAATTATATATACACATATATATGCATGATTATATATATGTGTGTATATATATATATTTGTGTCTTCAGGATTAGGAGTTCTGTTTCCATGCAATAACAGTGGGAGGTATCTAATTGCCGGGGTTGGCGTTACGTTCTATCGCCACTGCCCTGAGTGCTTCACGCATCCCTCTCTCCTTGTGCCCACGGCTGCTGCAATGGCATTTAGTGCTTTCTAGATCCTTAAAGCAGATAAACACCAAAACCTGGGGGTTTACGTAATGAAGTGGGAGCGGGGCTCATGTCTGTCAGACAGCTCGCCTGCGCTGGGGTGCCACGTCCCCCAGGCACCCATCTGCTGGTGCAGGGAGGGGGGGAGAAGCCATCTGGTGGCTGCTGCTCCCACACTGGAGGACTGGGACCCCAAAAGGAGCTGGGAGGGTGCCAGGTGTCCCCCCAGCATGTGTAGTCCCCTCGCCAGGGGAGGAGAGGAAGCCACGCACCCTGGCAGGGAGGAGTATTCTGCCTCTGAACATAAAAACTTGTGTGAGCCAGAGCTGTTTTTAAATTACAGGTCTAAAGAGATGCTGGTGATGGAAAACTTGCCAGAAAGGGGTCAGGGAGGGGAATGGAGCAACAACCAGAAGAACTTGCCACAGCACCGGCAGGGAGTGTGGTGTGCCAGCATGGCAGGCAGGGTGACAATGCAACAAGTAGGCAGGGGTTATTGCCAAAAAGGGATGCAAGTTTTTAATATCGAGATTGCTATCTCAAGGTCATTATTAGGCTAATGTGCTTGCTTTGTTGCCAAGAAAATGTATCTGAGAGTGGGGCTGGGTGGGAACGAGCCTGTCAGTGTCTCCTTGGCATATGCCCGGTCTGAGTTGGCACTGAAGCCAGCGTTGGCCATGTGCAGCATTCACACCTCTGATGGTTTCTGCAATTGTTTTCCCTTAAAACTTCCCCTTTGCAATCTGAGGATGCAGTGTTGACCGTATGGAGCTCCAGCAGTCAAAATGTGCCACATCTCTAGTAGGATTTGACAGTGAAGTAGCCGGTTTGTATTGGTTATCTTAATGTATTAACACTACCCATTCCTCTTCTCTCTCTTTTCTTTCTGGTAGAGAAGGCATGGATAAAATATGAAATGGTCTTCTGCCCTAAGGAACCAGCTCTTCAGGGAGACAGTCTGTAATAAAAAGGCAATGTGACTACTGATGGACTGGACATTCTGCAGAAGAGAAAGAGCATCCCTTTGTTGCCTACCCTGAGCAAGCTGGGGTAGGCTATGGAAAGCCTCAGGGAGAGGAGGTGCAGAGCCGAGGATGAAAAACATTATCATTTGAAGGTTTACTCAACAGAAAGAGGCTTTTTCCCGGAATGTGGAGTCCTCTTTATGCTATACTGGCAGCAGCAAATATTCAGAATATTCATGGTGCAGGGAGTTACGTTTCTGGTTTACACCTCTGTTGACGGAAGAATGAAATTGTAATTTCCTTGATTGCATTTTCCAGGTCATGCTTTGAGCAGGCCAGATGCCTGTCTTTGATTTTTATTTCTGCCATTGCAGTGAACCCTCAGGTGTAGCCCTCACACGAGGATTCTTTTTTTTTTTTTTTTTTTTTTTGGTGGGGGGTGTGGGTGAAATAAGATAAACCCACTGATAAATGCCTGGTGATTTCCTGGGCTCCCCCAGGGCCAGCAGTAGGCACAGGGGGATCCTGGTGCTGCTCCCCAGCTCTGTGGGCTGTTTACAGCTCCTTCCCCATGGCTGGGGAGGGTGGTCTGGGCACAGAGGGACCGCTCTTCTCCAGGACAAGCGTTCCAGTGCGCAGAGACAAAAGGCAGTATCAGGCAGACAATGTCCCACAGAGCAGCGCTCTGATGGGCTCCGTCCAAGCCTGTATGAGCGGGTGATTCACAGCCAGTTGGTGTTTCGGTTGTCTTGCTGTGCTTCTCGGCTCTTCTCTAGTCAGGACTCCGATAGTGGCATGTCCTGGTGCTCCTCTGTGTCACTGAGCCACTTCCTAGAAACCTCTCCCTTTTTACCAGCCAGGCTTTTGGGAGGGTTTTTTGTGCTTCCCTCCCCAGCCCAAGTCTATGTCCCTCAGCCAGAACACAGCCCTCTTCTGAATGCGCAGTAACTGCATCACTCTCAGATCAGATGCACCTCGCAGCACAGACTCTCACCATCAGCTGGGCTGACTCCTGCCTACAGCCTCCAGGGATCCCTGGGGTAAAAAAATAAACCAGCAAGTGTAATTAATTGCACATTTCCAACACTTTCAGTAACCTGGGGTGTTGTGGTTGTGGCAGTGCCTCCTAACTGTGCCCCACTACCTGGCTAAAGGCAACCTTACTGTTTGTTTTTTTTGATTTCATTTATTTACAAAAGAAAAGGTTTTCTGTCTCAGCAAACTTGGAATATGAAACACGAGGTAAAACAAGTGGGTGTTTTGGGCCTGCATTTTCTCTTTTTGTTCAAGTAAGATGCAGTTACATGATGGAGCTGACTTTTCTGCGGGAAGAACACAAATCTGCCTTGCTTGGTGTTTTCTTGGGTGCAGTGAGAAGCACCTGTGGGTGCTGCGGTCTTCCAGAAAGCTTATCTGTCCTCTCTGTCACAACTAAAGGGCTGCTGAAGCACTTTGAAGAGCAGGCTATGCATTGTAGTCTTTTAGTAAAGAAATGCTTTGGTCTCTCATTCCTCTCTTTTGTAGCAGTCTGTGTAGCCCCATGAGATGTTCTGAAGTGTGTTTTTCCATGACAGAGGTTTCCTGCAAATTGATTTTTAATGTTTTTTAAGTGTCCCACCCAGCGTTAAGTCTTGCCAAGAGAGAATAGAACAGTCGATGACTCATGGTAGCTTTGAAATTTCTGTGGATAGCCCTGATCCCACTGAGTTTTGGCAGCAGTTATGGCAAACAAGCGCTTTTGTTCACTGGGAGAAAGAACCAGCAAGATGGGAACTGCTGCCTGAGCCTGTTCAGGGTCTTTTTTTTCTCTCCCAAAGCTATTGCTGTTCGTTCTAGCAAATGGCATTTTTGTACATGTGTAAAACTGTCTGCAGACACTTTTCTGAGCAGCGCTGCTCCAGAAGTTATGGCAGTGGGGGGAAAAGTAATATTTCTTGGTTCATCGTGCACAGCTGCCCATCTTGTGTTGAGGTCTGGAGTGTTCAGCTTGTACGTTGTAACCTTAATGCTCTGATTTCCTCTAGGAACGTGTAGAAAAATCCTACATAGGAGGTTTCACAAAATGAGAAAAAGCTGCAGGGTGTCTGTGGTTGTCCAGACATCTGCATTGCTTGTAAGGTGCTGGAGGTCTGGGTACATAGGTAAGGGAAAGGAATGAGGAGGCAGCCGAGGCTCGATTTGAGTTCAGACACGAGCACGATCTTTCACTGTGCCATCAGCATGCTTCTGTACTGGCTTGATGGATGTGGATTTTTCTTCCCCCCCCCCCCCCCCCCCCGAAAGGTGAATAAAATACATTCAAGGTCTGTATTTTGTTCTAAGAAAGCTGTCAGTATTGTATATGTGTATAAATGAGCTGTTCTGCATAAATTTGCAGGTGTGTAGTTGTATTTAAGCAAAAACCACACAGGAGCTATTCTTTCCAACTTACTTCTTCATAGTTAGCAATTTTGTATTGAGTTTGCCTGGGTTTGATCTTGGTTCACCAGGTATTGATCTGAAACCTCAGCCATAGTTCCAGAGTTATTTCAAGTGAAATCAGAACCAACCTTCTGGAACTGCTCACTCATCCTTATTTTTGATAATGAATTAAACACTTCAGCGTATAGAAAAATTAACTTTTCAGTAATTTGAGTACACTGTGTCCTGGGTACTGTTTTGTCATCCTATGGAGGGTCTTATGAATCTCCTGTGGAGGGTCTCCTTGGGAGAAACTGGTTTACAAAGCCACCTGAAGTCTGCTGCAGTCTTGAGGACAATATCACCTTTGCCCTCTGAGTTTGGCTCACAGCTTCTCTTACATTTACCCTGGGGACTTTCCCAAGCCAACTGTTTTCTTCTTGCAAACTAGAAATTCTCAAGTATTTGTTATAGCTGGCCAGGGAAAAGGGAAACACAGGTCTCTGGGAGTCCTTAATATTATCCTAGATTCACAGATGAATGAGATTTCTGGATGTGAAAGGGCGGCCAAGGGCTGATGTTTGCCCATGTCGATGCTTGCTGTTGACCATGGCTGCAGGTAAGCAGCTGCTTTTGGAAATGCAGAGCAGTAGTAGGTATGCACCCGCCTGTCATCCCCTCTGGCATGTGTTGTTGGTGTCTGTTTGGGAATGATGCCTTACTGTACAATGAGCATGTGATGCTGGGTGTCTCAGCTTGACGGTGGGAGGCGAGGGCATTGAGCGCTGTAGTTTTAGGGGTAGACTGGAAGTCAGCCAAGGATGGAGACATCAGATTCTTGTGGAGTTTATTAGCCAGAATGCAGGAAATATCTTTAAAAGCATTGCTTAAAAAAAAAAAAAAATCCTATAGGGAGGTTCAGTTTGGAAAGGTGCTAAATCCACGTGTGCAGGTAGGGTATGGAAGTGTTTCAGGGATGGGATGGCTGGAGGTGTGTGGTGTCCCCATGGTGTTGCAGCTCCTCTCACTTCCGTAAATCTGACATGCATCACGTGCTTTGGGCTTACCAGAGTACATCCCTGACATGCTGCATGCACAGTAAGCAAAGCCTGGCAGAGGTTAATGTTCAGTGTATGCGGTGGCAGGGGTGATTCATGCTACCAGGAAGCATCAGCGTGGGATGGCACCATGCAAACACACATGGACCCAGGATCCAGACTTGGCTACTGCTCCTCATAAGGGAACACTCTGAGTCCTGCACTATGGTTCTACCTTCCTGCTCCATTATAAATGCCTGCTCATGCCAACTGTTTTCTGCAATGTAAATTGTTTGAAGAGTTCCACTGAAACAAACAAAAAAATCAAGACAATGTAAACAGCATTTTATTAAAGCAGTCAATTATTAGTAAAAATACATGGTCTCAATCTGCTCAGTCCTTGTTGCTGCGATACCTGCAGAAATTTCTTTGACTAAATCAGAAAAAGAGTTGCCAAAAATTTAGCATCTTCATGTACTTTTGCATGTGGTTTTTAACAGTGGGAGGAGAAGATTAAAATCATGTTCTCACTTAACGGAAGCTTGGCAATTAGCAGCAAGGTTGGCACGGGAGTGGGGATAGTCACCTCCTGACAGGAAGCTGTGCTCTCTGCCTTCATATAGAGCAGCTCCTGGTGGGAGCAAGTGCCTTTGCTGGGAGCACGGCTGAGGGAAATGGCTAAGAGACCATATTGCAGTCTCCCAGATCCCTTTCTGAGGACAGGCTGCAGTGCTTTCCCCAGTTTAGCTTGGCTGGCAGGAGTAATGGGAAGAACCGTGTTTGCATTTATCAGTTGTGGAATGGAGGTGCTGGGCTGCCTTCCAGCATGCCTACTTGGCTCTGCACCACTGAAATTCCCTGCGGAAATGTGGCTTGGCAGGTGGTGGCTGCTGGAGCAGACGTGGCACTGGGACATACCAGAATAGTGTTGAGTGATGTACAGGACATTAGCCTTGTAGACGTCTATATGTTTAGATCATGAAAATACGTCCTGTTATTTGTGTACATGATGTGTTCATCTATATATAAGAGCAGCAGCAGTGCTTACCATCCCTTGAACACTGCAGTGGTCACAGAATCCCAGAATCCCAAGGGTTGGAAGGGACCTCAAAAGATCATCTAGTCCAACCCCCCTGCAAGAGCAGGATAACCTAGAGTACATCACGCAGGAACTTGTCCAGGCGGGCCTTGAATATCTCCAATGTAGGAGACTCCACAACCCCCCTGGGCAACCTGTTCCAGTGCTCTGTCACTCCTTGTCACCTCTGATTGTTGTGGAGATGGTTACTTTCCATTATGCTATTGCCCTGGGAAGCTCCTTGCTTTTGGGTTTTTTTTTTTATAAAGCTTTCATGATCCTTCCTAGTGCCAAGCTCTGTGTGTGTCTCAGTGCTCTGAAATGCTGCATCCTTTCACCTTCCTACTGTTTGTGGTCCTTCAAGCAGGTACTTTTTCCAGTCCCTCTTTTTCCTCAGCCCAGGATTCCCTTGGCTGTTCCCTGTAGCATGTCTGTTGTACAGTTTGGGCCTGCCAAGATATTGCTGATATCCAAGGTGGTGTCACACAGTTCCCTTTCCCCATCTGCAGCTACAGTGATAGGAGGTATCTGGTTAGATCATCAGGTGATGGAGGCTGTGGGCTTCCCCTGTGCTGGCTTTCAAGGCTGTTATGTGCAGTGCTCCTGAGTTTAGGTGTGCAGAGTGTGTGCCATGACCACATCACACAGTGGAGGGTTCATGGTGATCCAGAGGTTGAGTGCAGCTGCCCAAAGGATGTACACCACTCTTGTCCATGCCCAAGGAATCCAAAACATGGCGATGAGCAAGTGTGTGAATGGCTGCCATTAAGCACTGATAAATACCTAATGATTGGTTTCCAGTGGGAGGCTGTGCTTCCAGTGGAAGCCTGAGGAACAGCGCCTGTGCTCCGAGTGCCCTGCTGGGCAGGGGAGAGCAGGAGCCCCGTGCTGGGGGAGCAGGAGCCCTGTGCTAGGGAAGCAGGAGTAAGAGCAACCAGCATGTCAGCATGAGATCAGCAGCCAGTGCTCATCTGTGGATGTTTATGTTTTCATTTTACTGTTCTGTAAAGCAAATAATGAGAGTCCTTGGGAAGCGGCTGACGCTCAGGCCAGTCCTGGGTGTGGGGAAAAATCCTGCACGGAGGGGTTTTCTGACTACAGCAGTGGGTTAGTCACCACACAATCACAGCACTGCCTGCCGCGATGACCAGGCCCTCTACCTCATAGTTTCCCTTGGCCTGCCTGGGTGGTTCTCTAGTACAAATGCTGTGGGATGGATGCTGCAGAACCCAGTACAAGGGCAGAAGAAGCTATGCCCCATTACTGATATCACAGCAGGGACTTCTATAGTCTTGCCACTTACTTCCAGTCATCTCAGTCTTAAAGCATCTCGTCACCTGTTGAAAACAAGCTGTGTGGATTCCCATGACTTAGTTTTTCCTCTGGGTAGGCTGGTGGCTTGGCAGTAAGCCTCACGTGGAAAGGACTATGGAAATCAATAAGGCGGAACCAGGGAACTGTGCTGAAGTTGTTATTGGGAAGCGCAAATTGGTTCCTGCTTTTACAGGTATTGCTGTTAAATGTAGGAGCTTTGTGAGCTGGAAACACTGGAAACAGTGTTTTGAAAAATTTTTGTTTTATCAAGATTGGGCCAAAGGTAAGGAAGTGAGGCCAGGATGATGTCTGAATGCGAGTCCCAGTCAACAATAAACGTCACATTTCAGTTCTTCTCTAGTTCAGTATCTTTCCAGGGTTGCAGCAGTGCTTTGGTTCTTATTCACAGGTTGGTTTGTGTGTTTTAAAAAATAAACTCTAATCCCCTTGCTCTGTCACTGTAGTATGAGCATCCAGAAGGGCATCTTTTCAGGAGGTGTCTCCATGTGCCATGCTGCCCACTTGCTCACCTGGCTAAATGACTTCCATGTACTGAACCTGAGAGCAGGGTTAAGTCATTGCTGAGCTTTTTTGATCCCCTACTTTTTTTTACCTACTTAGGAAATGCAGCATGTTACCTACAAGAGCCCTTGGAATCTGATTAGGTAGCAGGGGAGGGTATACTAGAAAACAAAATCAGTGTGTGTGTGCTTTGCATATGTGGTTTCCTTGGGCTGGATAAGCAGGACCCTCTTTGCAGGTTCTGGTGGGGACCTGAGCCTGGGGGACATTTCCTGACTGCTCAGTGGATGTCTGACACCTGCCCAGGACTGTGGAAGAAAGGTGTGCCAGGGAGTAAATCTGGGGGTGATGACAGGCCTGTCTCCCCCTGGGGGATGCAAATAATGCCTCGTAAAGGGCTCTTGTCAGTTAAGAGTGTTTCTCTATGCAGGAGTGTCCAAAGCTAATTTTAGGATTAAAATGTAATGAATTAGGGAATAGTTATATGGAAAAGACCCATCACTGCCAGGCAGGGCAAACAGCTGTTGTGGGCATTGTGTGTAGGATTTCCTTAGTATCTCTTCTGGGCTCTCACTGCCTGTATGCCACTCAGGCTCCCTGCAGCAGCAGGAGGAGAGAGGAAATTAATGGCTCAAGTTTCGATTTTGTTTTGTTTCGGTTTTCCCCTTTTTAATAACACCATCTCATTGACCTGTTTTAGCCTGAGCCCGCATGTTTTGCTCATGCAGCTAGCAAGGCTTGCATGGGTGCAGCCACTGGCACTGCCTGCAGGACAAAACCAAGTATGGGAATGGAGGTCACTTGTTGCAGCCCTTGCCAAAAGGTCACTGTACTGGGAGAGATGTCATGGGAACTGGAATGAGGCTAATTTTCAGGGATTATAGTGCTTCTCACCATGGGGATGGGAGTTGATGTAGAGCGTCAAACCCTGGGAGACATTAGCAGGAAATGCCTAGTTTTACTGGATGTATTTTCTTTTCCCTCCTCCCTTCTTTCCCAAATGAAGGCTTTTGTGGTTTCGTAGCTCTGCGTGGTGCTCGTCAGCATCATAACCTCATTAAGGAGCAGCAATTATCTGAGTTTATTGCAGATTTGCCACCATACATGTAAGAGAATTAGGCTGACCAAACTTTAGGTAGTCTGTGCTATTACCAGCTGCATATATTTTCACATCAGGACTTGAATGTCTTCAAAGCACAGAACTGTTCATGAATGTTTACTAAAACTTGCTTTTTTTCCTTTTTGCCTTCCAGCTTCCATGTCCTTAAAGCTATGCTTCTATTTTCCTGTGCAGCAAGTGTAAAACCACTGTTCCTTAAGTGAAGGCTGAGATTGTTATATGATCCCCTAAGTAAAAACTGGGGGTTAAAGCATAACTGAGATGCCAAATAACAAAAATAGCTATCAGGCTTGTAGAATTGCAGGATTGAGCTAGGGGTTTGCAATACATTCACAGGGGCTAAGGGATTAATATAGTTAATTTTGATTTTTATAGTTGTTTTCCTTAAGTATTGAAATACTGACTCTTGGTGCAGTCATTATTCCCAATGTATATATTCTGCTAGCTCAAGAGGTTTGAGGCCCGTGTGCTGTGGGGACAGCCCGGTGAAGGGAGGCAGAGAGTTAAATTATGCTTGGAAGAGGAAGTAATTAATCTGAAAACCAGGCTGGACAAAGGTGGTGTCAAGCAGAGTTTGTAGGGGTTTTAGTATGGTTCTTTCCTCTTTCATTTTTTACGATCTCCCCTTTTCCTTGTTTGTTCATTTTTCCAAAGCTGTTCTTTACAGATGACTTTTTTTCCTCATTGTTTTTTTCCTTCTTGTTGCTTTTGCCCGGAGAGAGTTTGAGCCAGATAAAACTGGAGCAGTGCCTTCCCTCTGTTAATATGCAGGTTGCTGAGGCAGTTCCTGGCTGCCCAGGCAGCAGGTTTGGGAATGTGGGTGCTGGAGGGAAGTGGGTTGGATGTTCCACCTCCCCTGCCCTGGGAAGGTCAATAGGGGCAGCCTGCCCTTACAAACCTCCAGCCCTGGGGACTGCAGTCTTGAACAGTCCTGTGCCTTTGCTGTTAGACAGGGTTTTTGTCCCTAGTCTCTGCTCTGAACCTATAATTCAGAGCAATTATCTTTTCTCTGCCTTGCTCACAGGGGGCTTGCAGACTGCTGTCATGTTTTATCCAGGTCTCTTCCTTCTCAGTCCTACCACTATGTTCTTATGGGTCAAGTGCTTTAGATCTGACTCTTCCTGTCTTCTGCACCGTGTCTTCCTTTTTGGCTTGCAGTAGCCTTGTTTGTGCATCTTGGCGCAGGTTTTGCTTTTGTCTGCTGCTTTTTTGCTCTCCTGGATGGCAACAGCCAAATACTGAAATGCAGCAAATGTTTCTAATATATTTCACCCTATTATTTCCACCCTCCTGCAATTTGCCAGTATCATGTGTGCTCTCTCTGTCCTTCGCATAATTGCAGCCTTCAAAGCTGACAATATCAGCAAGTTTTATAAGCCCATTCTCCAGTCCATCATTAGTGCAGGTAGGTAGTGAGTGGCGCTGGATAGGCAGGGCCTCCTTGACACATCTATTTTGCAGTTGAATCATGGATAACTGTGCTTGGTGTGTGTTTGCATCCAGCTTGTTGCACATTAACCTGGATACGTTCCTCAGCTTGCCTATGGGAATGCAAACAGTGTCCTCATGGAAACTCTGGCCAAGAGGTTAAATAGCTCTTACTGAGCAGCGCCGTATAAAGCAATTTGCAGAAGCTTTCAGAGGGACTTAGTATGTCCCATCTCTCTATCTGACCCCTCCCTACCTAGGGCTGGGTTTATCCCATGCCTTCTGGCTCTGCAGTGGCTGGCTGTGACAGGGGAGCTCAGTTGCTGCCTGGATTTGTGGGGCTTTTGGCAGAGCTGGAGGCAAGTCACATTTTCCCTCTTGAGGCCATAATCTGGCTTGAATCTTGGCAGGGGGGGATCTTGCTGCTGGGTCTGAATTGGGTCCAACTGAATTTGGACTCTGCTTTATCCCACGGCTTGTCTGTGGCAGCTGTGAAAACAGCTTTTAAAAGAATAATTAGAAAAGCCCTCAGTTATGCAGCACTGCTGTGGTCCTCAGCAAATAATCGTTGCATACACTGGTTAATTGTTTATCCATTAAGTGACTGCGTCAATTAATCTGACAAGAGGAGCCTGGCTGTACCTGGCACGGAGGGGAGGAGGAGGAGGGAGGATGCGCATCCTGTCCGTGTTGGCTCCTGTCCGCATGCTCTTCCTCCAGCCCTGTTGCTGTGGCATTTGTCTGCAGGTTTTCTTCAAGTGTAATTGCTGGCACATCACGTACAAGGTGTATTTGGGTTTGTGTTCTCTTTTCCTTGTCTTCTGGAAAGCACATTAAGTTTCCATGAAGCAAGAGCATCTCTTCAGCCTAAAAGAAGCAAACTGTGTTTTGTTTCTAAATGTGAAATACAAAGCAAGGTGCTGCTTTATTTCCATCTAGGTGGCCATAAAAATTCTTAGTGTGGGGTAGGAAATAAAATAGGTGCAGAGTGGGGAAGTGCTACTGCCTGGCATGTGGCAGCTCTGGGCTCCCCTCTACTGCTCTTGGGGTTATCTGGGAGGCCTTATAGCGTGGCCTCCCTCCTGGGAATGCTGTGTATGTGTGCCTGCTTTGTAGGGAGAAAATCAAACACCCAGGGCCAGTCTATATCTGGTGGAATGACTTCACTGCTAGCAGGAAATAAAAGTGTACCTTGTGTGCTCTGAGTAATTAACGTTCCCTGCAGTATGTTGTTAGTAATAGGTAAAGTGTAAAACTTCTGACAATGAGAACTGGCTCTCCATCCAGCTGCGGTGAGGGCAGTGTGGGGCAGCACTAATGACAAGTTCCTGCTGCAGGGAGGCTGTGCAAGCTGGGTGGCATCAGTGCCTTCATAGTCCCATGCTTCAGTACAGCTCCACCTGCAAGGATGAATGCAAATTCCCTTTTTGCTCTCCCCAGACAGAAGGGGAATGAGGTACCTAGGAGAACACACATGAGTTGTTCAGGCAGATCTCTTCAAGTGACATGCCAGCCCAGTGAGCCCCAGTCTGGTCTTAAAGCCACCTGTGCTGCAGTGGCATTCCCAGCCATCTGTGGAAGGTGGCAGAGCCACCAGCACCCTCAGAGCCCTCACTGCCAAGGTGAAGCTGTGTTTCTGCATTTGCTTTGGTATAATAAGGAGAGATTGACCCAATTTTTCTTGATTCAAGTCTATATGCAAATGTATTTTTTTTTGTGAAGACAGCTCATTTTAACATGTTTTTGAGCTTACATGATATCAACCTTATGTAGTTATAAAACTATGTACTTGTTTCAAGAGGAAATGATAATAAAGAATGTTCTTTCAAAAGCAGCTAAACACATGAATTATTAAAATGTTACATTATTTCCAAATTACAGCATATCCAGCTCTTTCTATGGAGCTCACTCAAGAATAATTGCAGTGTTCTCTGCAGAATTTAACATCAGAAATGTTGCACTTTTTTCTTTTTTAATCATTCTTTTACACAATGTAAGAGCTTCCACAAGTATAAATGGGCGTCCTCATATTTGGGCATCCTATATTGGCTTCTGTGAAGCATTGCCTGTTTGTCCCATCCACATTTTTTCAGTGTAGCTGTCGAGCTGTGATGTTTATTGCAGAGCACAGCAAAGATTGAAGGGGCTTTTTATCACGGAGGTGTCCAGGAGCTGGAGCTTGGCTATGTGCAGGACCAGCAGCTGGGTCTGCAGCCGCATGGTGAGTTGCAGAGCCTGGAGGAGGAGGAAGCAGCTTTGGAAATCCTCGCAAGCACTGGGAACTTGCACCAGTGTTCATGGACGTGCCTTATGTCTTGATAGCGTGTTTGGGGTTTTTATCCTTTTTTTTTTTTTTTTTTTCTTCCTTTTCTTCATTCCTTGTTGTTGTCCTGAGTCAGGCTCCTGGCATGGGTGGGTGGGGATGAAGGTGGGAAGTGCTGTAGTCATCAGTGCCCAAACACCTCCAACTGTCACTGTCTGACTGCCCTGAGCAGGCTACAGCCTTCACACTGCCCACTGTCCCCATCACAAAAGGGGGGTGGGCTGGTCCCCTCCAGACACCTGTGCTGTGTACAGGGTGCGAGCTCCTTGGGGGTGTCTCGGAGGCGTGAGCACAAGGATGAGCTGCAGTGTCCACCTGTGCTCCTAGGCTTTCTGTGGGCATCCGGATGCCCCTGACCCTGCTCTGCTCCCCTCACAGGAGCCTTCATGGCTGTGACTTTTGAGCCTGCTGAAAGAATGGAGCCGTGGGAGAGCACAAGACATGCAGATATCATGGGCAGTTGTGTCAGATGCATAGAAACAGAGGAAATCTCAATAATGCCAGGCATTCATATCGCTAGTTCAATCATGAAAAAAATGCCTACTGATTTTCTAAGTGAGCTTTTTCCTCTGCGCAGCTTAACCTGGCAAACACAATGCCATGTGGATTATGTCTGGGATTTGGCCAGGCATTATTATGGTTTGTGCTTTTCCTGGTGAATTGTCATTATTGCAGAGCTAGCTGAGATGGTCAGGTGAGTTGCTGTAAAAGCTTCCTTGCTTTCCCTTTGAAATCAATATGTGAAGGTATTCCCAAGCCACAACCAAGCCCTTGCAATTTTTTTTCGTAGCTGGGAAGTGAAATATTACATATTTTGTATTTTAAAGTACAAATGGATATGAGTCCTGGGGTCACTGGCACTGGGGAAAATTCTTTCTTGTAGCCTGAATCTACCTGTGCTTTTTCACTGCTCTGGGCAGTGGTTTCCTGTAGCTGCAGGGCAGGGTGTTTTATATCTGGTGTGTTGGATGGGGATAATGGGATGAATGAGGGTAAAGGCGCTGAAGGGAAGACAGGGCCATGCACTGCCAGGGTTTTCCCTTGGCCCTGCTGTGCTAAGGTGTTGGAGAGGGAGTGATGACAGGCCTGCCTCTTCCTTCTCCCCAGTGCCTCGTGGCTCCAGTGCATCAGTCCCTGAGATGTCACTGAGAGCTGAAAGCAATGCCGCTACATCAACGCTGAAGAAAGTCGCTGCAGACATGAGCAACATCATCGAGAGCCTGGACACCAGGGACCTCCACTTTGATGGGGAGGAGGTTGAATCGGAGGTGCTAAATGACCCAAAAGGCACCGGTGAGTTGATGCCTGTGTGTTTTCACCTCCCATCCTGCCTGGATATACCGTATCTGTCAATAGATAGCATACCTCAGTGGTTTTACCAACCATTGACCCTGCTCTAGGACCACGAGGCCTTTAGCACTTCAGCTCGTCAAGTCCCTTCTGTGAAAGCTTGTCTTTAAGCTGTTAAATAAAACCTGGTATATTTTAGTGGAATTTATGTTGCTGTGTAAATGTTCCCCTGTTAAAACATTGCAGCTATCTGCTGGCTTTCATGGCCTCCTTGATCATTACAAGGCTGTTGAACTAATGGGGTTTGTGTTCCTTCCAGTGTGTATTCCTTTCTCTGCCATCTATCACACCCATGGGTTCAAAGAGCCAGGCACACAGACGTACCTCACGGGATGTCCTGTTCGAGTGCGTGTGTCGGAAGTTGAACGCTTTACTTCCACAAAGAAGGTCAGAAATTCAATTTGATTTCTGCAGAACTGTATTAAAATGCTGTTTATGGGTTAATTTTGCATGTGCTTGTTCATGGGCTGAAGAAGCAGGAATGCTTGTGTCTCAGAAAGCACTTAAGAGAGGTTACCTATCTGTTTATAAAACCTAATGAAACAGAACAAGAAATGGTGAGACAGTGATCCTTAAGTAGAAATGAATGAGGGCTCTTTAGATGAGCAGCTGCAGGAAAATGACTTATTTCAAAGCTGCATCTCCTATGGTGGGATTCTCCTCGGCAGGTACCAAGCCCCAATGTTTACACCATCGAGCTGACCCATGGAGAGTTCACCTGGCAGGTGAAAAGGAAGTTTAAGCACTTCCAGGAGTTTCACAGGGAGCTGCTGAGGTACAAAGCCTTTGTGCACATCCCTATCCCGACCAGGAGGTGAGTGTGGAGCCCTTTGGATGTGATCAGCTTTGGGGAGATGTGATCTTCTTTTCTCTTTTAATAGCTTATAGCTTTGGCTTCACTGATCCCATTTACTTTGCTATAAGGAGAACAGGGCAGGAGAATTCAGTCTCTACAAATACTTAGCAGCTATAATAAAGACATTTAATTTCTACCTATTTAGCAGCTATAATATAAGTGGTACAGGCATGTCTCTTCCTTCTGCAGAAAGCATGCTGGGTCCCAGACCATCAGCTTTAGAGCTGAATTTACTTTGAAGCTGAAGAAGGGTTGTGCTAATGAAAATTGTTGGTGTACTGTGACTCTCTGCCAGCATGGGGTGGATGTGGGATGTACAGGGGTCCTTGGTATGGATGGTCAGCCCTGCCAAGGCTGGTCTTGGTGCTCAAGGTAGCTGGAAGTGTTATGGGGAAGAGAAAGTGGTGTAGGTCAGCAAGAGGGGTTAAAGGCTGGGGGAACATAGTACTCTAAAAGTAGGATTTAGGCTCCCTTTCTTTATAAGAGCTAAAGGGGACCCTCAAAAATCGAACTCTGCTACTTGTGTTGTATTTCTGTTTGTGAGCCAGTTGGAGCATCCTGGCTTCTCAAATGAATCCATTCTTGCTTTTTTTTTTTTCTGCTTTCCTGCCCTCCCATCTCAGTTTTTAAGAGCTTGGGTAGGAAAAATTAAAACGTTGCAGAAGAATGGTTACATATTGAGGTGCACACACGCTTGCAGCGCTCAGACTTGTTGGGGCTTCTTTTCCTTCCAGTCACACGGTGAGAAGACAATCCATCAAAAGGGGAGAACCGAGGCAGATGCCAAGTCTGCCGCACACAGCGGAGAGCACGGTGCGGGAAGAGCACTTCTCCAGCAGGAGGGTAAGCAGCCGGCACCGTGTGCAGGGGCCAGAGCAATGCACTGGGAAAACTTGAGGTGCAGAGGTGCCAGGCAGGTTGCTTGTAAAGCTGTGTGCTGCCAAAGCCCTTGTTTTATTACCATTCAAGTCTTTTGCTTGACAAACGTAAGCTTTGACAAGTCCAGAATGCCAAATCCTCCTCCATGCAGAGAGGAAGATGCTGTTCCCAGAGTTCATATGTACGAAGTTTTCCTCTGCAGTTGAGGAAAACCACGATGCCGAGAATGGCGGTTCCCCGCCTCCCACCTGTTCCGATTTAAAGATAGAAAAGGCAGTTCAGAGTCAAGTTGCGTGATGGAAGCAGCCCCTCGGCCATCAAAATCTGGGAGATTTCAGTCCTATTCCCCTCTGAAAGAGGAGATGACAGTCAGGCTTTCGATGCTGAAGTGGGTAATTTTAGCTGAGGCACACGTGTTCTATGTAACTTCATCAGATGTTAACAGATGGGCCCTTCTATGAAGAGGGCGGATGTCTTCCTACCTCTTCATTGCAGCTTTGCTGTTTGGAGAGGAGAAAATTAAAAAATAGAAAAAAGGAAGAAAGAGCCTGTACAATAATCCCCTGTTTGTTCACCCTGTGCTTATCACTCTCTCTCTGCTCTTCACTTCCTCTCTGGGCTTTCTGTCACTGAAGCCTCAAGCCCCAAAAGGTTGTCTTGTGGGTGTGCTGTGCAGATAACCCTCCCTGCTGTGCATGGCTGTGCCACTGTGCGGGAAGCTTCAGGAGAGAGATGTTAGTTTAAAACAGGAAAAAAAAAATGTTTTAAAGATCCTTACCCCTCTGTTGGTTTCCTTGTGGGAATCCCACAACTTGTACCATGAGGGTGTTTGCAGTATTTATACCAGCTGGATATCTCAGTGTTGCAATGCTAGCGCTGAAAAGGATGAAGATCTCAATGGCATTCATTTCTTTTTGGTTTGTTTTGTATCCTGTAGGACTCTGCTCAGTTTCCCATGGGTAAACAGCTTAATCTCTTCTTTGTCCAGTTACTATGAGAATGGGTGAAGGTTCTCTCTCCCGTAATGGTTTCTTCTTTTCTCCCCTCCTGGCTGGGGAGGACAGGCTCTCCAGTGAGCAGTGGCCCAGCCACTGCCCTCTCTGTGGCTTTGGGACAGGGCAGCATGGTCACTGTGCTCCTTGCCCCTGAACCTGGTGTTTTGGTTAACCAAAAATTTACTTAACCAAATAGGCACCTGAGGGTGTGTTTACTCACAACGCTAATTCGTGTGGGTGGAAACAGTGGGGTCTGATTTTTGCATTTAAGCTTGTTCTGAAACTTGGGCTCAGTCAAGAAAGCTGACGGTGCCAAGGTGGAAGGTACATACATGGGTCTGTGAACAGCAAACAACCTGTTATCAAACTGTTTATGCTGCGCAGCTATAATCTTCCATGAGCACATAATGATGTATTTATCCGTTCAAGCTGAAAAGTGTCTGATTTCTTGATTGCTTCCTAATGATACAGTTGGATTGTGTGGGGTTTTTATTCTTGAAAATTCCTGTTCCTTTGTAAAGTTTCAATGTTTTAATTGTAGAAACAGCTGGAAGACTACTTGACAAAGATCCTAAAAATGCCAATGTACAGGAACTACCATGGAACGGTAAGTAGCGGTTAGTTTGCTTAAATGCCTAAAGAATATTCACTTTAGAGATTTCAGAAGAAAAAAAGTTTTCAAGTTCCTCCCTGCCCCCTCCTACCCCCCGGTTTCCTTGTGGGAATCCCACAACTGGACCACAGCGATGCTGAGTGTGTATGAGTGATACCCATTCAGCTCTGCGGGTGGTTTGTCACTTCCAAAGGGAGAGATGGTATTTGGCTTATTTCCCTAAGTCAATAGTCTTTTTGAAACAGGGAGAGATGTCAAATCTAACTTCAGGCCTATTTTAAGCAAAAAAAATATTTCCTTTGAAAGCCATCCTAGAATATTTCTTCAGTATTCCTTACCTGTCAGCCGCAGCTGTAACATCTCCCTGAGATGGTAATTTATTTCCCCTTTTCTTGGCTGCATAATGACTGTGTTACTCTGTCTTTTGTATTATCAGCAAAACCTGATGCATGCATTGAGTAGCTGCAGAGCTAAGTGACATTTCTGAGCAAGGAGTGATAACTGGGAACACTTGGTTTTCAAACAAGCCAGAAATGTAGACTGAATTTATGGTTTCTGTAGCAGCCAGTTCTTCTCTTTAACTGTTGTTGTTTGGTAGGTTGTTCTGCTCTTTTGCAGATTTCACTTGTATAGAGATATTGGGCAGCTTGTCTCTGGAAAGCTGTGTGTTCTTACTGCAGTCTGTTGAGCACTGCCTGTTACATGGGGTGAAGAGTCCCTTCAGTGTTGGCTGGCACACTTTGGGCTGGCTGTTGTGCTTTGGATTGCAAAAAATCTTCATACTCGGGATGAGATAACTGTGCCCTTTACAGAATGCTTCTCTGGGGACAGGCTGCGGAGCTTAAGTCCAGTGTGGAGCTTAAGCCCATGTAAACCAGCAGGAGCTGTGTTAGTTTACATGTGGAAAACAGTAATCTTTTGTTCTGAAGACAGGATGGGGATAACTTGGCAATTTTGATCAGTAGCATATGCAAGGAGGGGGAGAGTTATTTTGTCGTGTGGATCCATCTTGTCACTCTCAGGCAGGTGTTGCTTGTTTCAGATATTTTGGAGAGTTTCTGCGGTGTAAGAGCCTGGGTGATCCTCTGACCAGGCTCTTGTTAAAGGCAGGATGCTTCAGCAGGGGCCAGGCAAGGAGATGGGCAGTCCTGCCTTGCCCAGCCAGCTGTGGGGTGCATCCCTCAGCTGCTGAATCGCCCTTCTGTTCCTGGTCCAGAGACAGATGTCATTTTGCACATACATTTTCAGTTTATTGTTGGCATTCACTGGATTTGGCTGTGTTCAGTGAGGACTTTGCTGTTACTGGTGGCAGCGTTACTAAGTGTGGCAGATCCTGCAGGCAATGCTGGAAGAAAGCACAGGGAGAAGAATGTTTTCTTTAAAAAAAAAAACAACACCGAAACAAGCCCCACCATTCTCAGACTAGGGACAAAAGTGAAGATTTCTGGCATTTCCTTTGGAGCTGTGTTTGTCCTCCTTAGAGCAAAGCCCTCATTTTGTTCTTCCTGTGGTTAAGAAGTCTTTTGCCTGGACACTGACGCATGCTGAGACTGTCCTAATATTGGAGCGCATTTTGATTGCCATATGTTCCTGTCATCAAATCCGTGCACCAAGGTGGTTGGTTTGTTTTTGTTTTTTTTTTAAATCCTAAATTCTCTGTAAAGTCAGATATGGAGTTTCAATGGCAAGCTGCGACCTGTCTGGTGTGTAACCCTTGGTCCTTGTGAAGAGCCTGCTTGGTTCAATTGCATCTCTTTGGAGCTGTTTTTACACCTGACCTGTACCATTTAATTAATTCACTTCTTAAATTCTTTTATTTTGCACTTGTGGTTAATGTATTATTTGTCAGTGGGAGGATCACCACTTTATTTATACACTGCCTCAAGGATGTGCCATGCACTGGGATAGTTGAGCCTCCAAGTTGAGCTTATAGCAGTTTTGCAGACCTGAAGTCCCTGGTGGATTCAGGATCAGGTCCATGGTGGCCACATGAAATCGTTGAGGCTGTACATCTTCAGCCTTTCTAGGTGACCCTCATGCAGGCTGTGGAAATAGAACCTAGTGAAGCAGCATCATTTAGACACGTACTAAGTGCCCCTTGCTTTGACTGGGTAACCCTGACAAAATTTACAGCCTTCTCATGTTTCCCTTTATTTCTCATAATTTGTTGTAACAGTATTTTGTGTGGAGTTCACAAATAAGTTAGGAGATGCATTATATTTTGTGATCAGACCCTTAGACTTCATAGCCTTTATAATGTAATTTTTATTTTTCCTTCTGGCTATGTTAAATCATACTAATGATTTAATCTCATGTCTTCTAGTGCTTTCCAAAACCTTTTTACAGTACTTCTGGGTTGAGGTGCTTCAAGCCAACTGCTGTTAAAATAGATGCGGGATTCTCAGTGTGCTTGTTGTCCCTGCTTTTTTTTCTGAGAAATAGAAACTGGGTGAATATAGCCCAAAAACATTTGAAAAGGGGGCCTGTGAGCTTGACTGTATTCCATGTAAAAATCTATTTTGCAGCATTTTTTGGTATGAGCTGCAATAGTTGAAAGATGCCTAAGCAAAATAAAAAATGAGATTCAGTTGAACCAGAGTGCATGTCTGTAACATTTTGTGTGAGCTTTAGCGAGTGTAAAAACCTTATCTTAGGTGAAAGCAGTCACAGTGTAAGAGCAATGTAGATATGTGAGAGCGGCTGCTGTTTTGCCTCTGATATGACACTTGGATCTGCAGACATTGCAAAGGTCCCCACCCAACTCTTCAGTATTTTTAGTTATTGCACTTGAACTTTAGCATGTTTATTTTTCTTAATTTATATTTAGTGTAAGCCAGTTCTTTTGTGCACGGAATAGCTGGCATCTTCTGCTGAACAGCATTGTTCTGAAGAGTGGTGTAATTCCATTTTATTGCTAGCCACAGGTGGTAAGCAACTCTGTGGGGTTTTAAACCCACTAATTTAAAAACAAGAGTCAAAATGAAAACAAAATGTAGAGCTGCTGAATTCTTCCTGAAGCACAGATATGCTGTGCAATTCTTGCTTACACAGATCATGCATGCTCAACATTGCTGGTGGAAAGGGATGGTTTAAAACCATGGCTTGTGCACCTTGCAGCTGGTTCGTCACCTTTCATAGCTTGTCTTTCTGCAGCTGATCACTCCTGCCTGCCTGTTTTAAAATTATTATCATCTTTCCTGCTACGACAATGTCATTGAAGCTGCATTCTCTGGGCCTTATCTCATAATTCAAATATTCTGCTGCCAATTGCTCTGAAACCAGAGTGGGATGCCAGCTCCCTAGGGAGGCAGCTGGGCAGCGCAGGAATTCAGATGTGAGGAAGATGAAAGTGCCTTGCTGCTCTGCATTCCCCTCTCAGTTGTTCTGTGAATGATGAGCACCTCGGATGAAAGGCACTGTGACAGTAAAAATAGCTAATGCGGCAATAATAATAATAATAATAAATCATTTGATCAGATATGTTCCACTGCACTGAGGACTCTTCCTTCTAACTGGTGGAATTTATTTATGAGTGTTTCTGTACTTTTACAAACCAATGCTTCTAATTGGTGCTGCCTGATGAACATGTTGGATGGGCTGCTGTCATCATCCTTGCCATTTCAAAGACTCCTTGGCTGGAGAGCAGGTTGCTGCGCTGCCAGACAGTCTTTTTCATTTTAATGTAGTAGTAGTTCTGTTTCTGTGAGTAATATTTTATCCTGTTTTTTCTCTTCACTTCTTTGAGAACAATTACTTCTCTGCATGCAGTGCTCCTCAAACGGCTGCCAGCTTTCTGGTTGCAGCCAACGTTTTCAAAGGGGTTTGACAGTCATATGCGGGTGTTTTTTGTGTGCCCACTGTGAGAGAGATGTCTGGTTCCCTGATTTGTCTGGTTGGGAATGCCAGGCATTTTCTGAAGAAATGAAAATGGGATCCTAGGCAAAGAACTGGCCTGAGACTTCACTTGGGACCTCTGATAAGAGCTTGTAGGATACAATGGGTTTTCAGATGCTCCCCATCCCTAAGCATCACTGCAGAAACAGCTGAAATGTTTTTATGTCACACCAGGTGCTTTTCCAGAGAGTGTAATAGGTGAGGTGATAGCAAGATTGTTGGTAAAAGCATGGAATAACTTCTTGCTTTCGGAAAACAGCCTGAAGTCAACCAAAAATTAGGGCATTAAATTTGCCTCTTCTGAATAGAGGTTATTTTATGTCCTTGAGCTACTTGAAGGAGAAAAATAGGTCTTTTGTTCTTTTCCATAGCTTTATTGATGTGAGAAGTTTGGGAAGGTTCCAGAAGCAGCCGAGCATGAGGAGGAAGGATCTTCTGTCCTACTGCTGCTTCTGGGAGGCAAAAGCAATGGTGCTGGGAAGGGAGCCTGAGCCAGCCTCACCATAACTGCAAGATAGACTTGTGCCAAGTTTGCTGGTACTCTTTGTTAAACCTAGTGTTTGAAAATACCTGAGACTTACGGGTCCACCCATGTAATTCCTGTGCAAAGTCTTATTTTTCCAATGGGGTCCCTGAGGTGGGTTTGCCAAAGGGCAGGTGACAGTGGCCACGTTGGCCACCCCTTCCTTGGGCTCTGGCACTTGAGCTGTTGTGGGGCTGGCCCCAAGGCTGTCTCATGTCCCAGCTGTGGTTGGGAGTGTGGGTTGGATCCTGAAGTTTGGTCCCAGCAGGCTTCGTTGTCAAAACATGTTTTGAGGGTTCCCTCTGGCTTGCTGCCTGACCAAAGGGGAGAGCATCTCCTACCCTCACCCTGCCCTGAGCACCTTTCTGCGCTTGGACAATTTTATGAGTAATAAATTACAAGTGCCTGGGTGCAGACAAGCCTCTGCCATGCAAGACAGCTCCTTCTCAAGACTGTTCCCACACAGTCCTGCACAGGATGCCTGGGGCAAGCATTTCTCCCTGCTATTGGAGGCTAGGGCTAGCAACCAGCAGACTGTCGGGAGCACCCTGCTGTGCCAAGAAAAGCCTCCTTGGTCAAAATCCCTTAGTGTCCTATTTTTAGAGGTGAATGTAATGGTGCTGTGTTTTCTCACAAGCTTTGCTTGTTGCTACATTCCTCTGCAATCTCTGCCGAAGCAGGAGGAGCCGCAAGGAGGCAGGTTGCTGGAATATGCTGGTAAAGCTGATAGTGTGGCACATAGGTTCCCCAGGCTGTGCCCACTGTGGAGATCTATGCAGACCAGTAGAAGTCATGGAGAGTGCACTTGAATGTGTTCTCCTAACCCGCTGTGGCTTTCCTGTGGGTTTTTGGCTTTTGAGACAAGATGGGGCAGTGGCATGTGTACAGCACTGAGTGGGAGTGACCTGCTGCATCTTGGAGGATGTTCGTGGGTTGAGGGGCTGAACCCCCATGTGGTGTGTGTCCATGGGGTAGGAGATTCGAAGGGAACAGGATGCTCCCAGCCCTGGGGACATGTGCTCATTCCTTTTCCAGCCTTCCTGTGACGGTTACTGAAGAGAGGAGAGGATTCAGGCAACCAGCCAAGTTCACACAAGACCCCTAAACAGTGTCAAACTTGAGTCCTTGTTTCAGCCACTGATCCAGGATGGAGGATGCTTTTGGGTCCCTGTGATAAACTTGTCTTGATTGTCCTGGTTGCCTGAAACATGTTCTCCAAACCATGTTTAAAATTAGCAAACAAACCAGCCCAGCCAAGCTACGTGGTCATCTAAAGATGCTTAAGTTACTTCTGCTCAGGATCTTCTGTAGGTTCTGTCTTTATGACAAGTCACTTTGATGAAACAAAGGTTTTTGTGGATTTCAGAGTATGAAAGATAGGGTAATCTTTCTCTTTCCCCAGATGGAGTTTGTTGGAGTAAGCCAGTTGTCGTTTATCCATGACCTGGGACCAAAGGGCATGTGAGTTGAGCTCTGTCTTTGGGTTACGATTCACCAAGAACATGGCTTCATAAGTAAATATTGTTCAAATTAATAGCTTTCCGAAAACTGACTGGGGAATGTTTTGCCATCTGGACAGAAAAAAATTATTGATGTTCACACAGAAAATACTACAACTTTGAGAAAGGGCTTTGGGAGCGGGCTGCTCTGAGAGGTGTGGGCTGCAGCTTCTTTCTCCCCTTCCCTCTCTGTGACCTGTAAGCCTGCTTGTGCTTCTGCTTGTGCTATAAAACAGGCCCCTGCATTTCTAAAATCCGTATTATTTACTTCGGGGGGGCGGGGGGTGGTGGGTATTTTTGCCCTTCTACCAGCTTTCAGGGCATGGCACAGAGGCAGCAGAAGCCATCCCTGCGCTTGGAGGCTGGGGGCTTCAGCAAGCATCTGAGAGACCCTTGCATTTCTAGGTGAGCTGTGCTACCCATCCTGACTGTGTTTCTGTCCTTGCAGAGAAGGGTTCATCATGAAGCGCTCTGGGGGCCATCGCATACCTGGCTTGAACTGCTGTGGCCAAGGGAGGATGTGCTACCGATGGTCCAAAAGGTACTGCTGGAATGGGCGAAGATGGCAATGCTGTGTCATCCTCAGGCACATGAAAATGCTCATTTGCCTTTTTCAACCAGAAAGTCTGTGAGGGAGACCTTTGCTTTTTTACAAACGCCACAGATTTTCAGGTGAAAGGGTGCCCCCCTCATCCTCCTGTGTGGAGGTTAGTGAGGTTTTTTGTTCTGCTTTGGAGATGATAGGAGGGACTGCCATATAGAAAAATTGGAATTTCCTACAGCCCCGAGCTGGCAGAAATGGCAATAATCCCTCAGTCTGTGCCCAGCTTTCCCTGCTGTGGGAGCATCCAGGGGCTCTGCCTTCAGAAGGGGAAGTGGCTGGTGACTCCACCTTGGCCAGATTCCAGCACGGTTTTCTGAGCTTGCCTTCCTCAATTTACAGAAGGAAAATCAATTAATTGAAACACTGTTTGGACTGCTTTGTAGCTGGATTAAACCACACGTGACTTGTAGCAGGAAGGAGCTCGGTCTGGTGAAATTAACCTTGGAATTAAGTATGTCACCTCTTCCTTATTACTGCAGGTGCTTAAATGCAGGTGTTTTCTTGCTATGTCCCTTCCTGCTGTGGACAGATATGACTTACTGTCCCCATCTGTTTACCTTTTGTGTTGGATCTCCATGTCCCCAGGGACTGCGGTACAGAGAGGTGTGTGCGATGGAGGAGTACGTGTGTTACCAGCTAGCATCCAAAAATCACAAGGGATCCTTCCTGGGCTTGCCCTTCCTGGGCAAATCTTTCCTTTTGAAAAAACAAACAGCACGTACCTGCCCTACAGCAACAATTTCTTGGTCTGTAAGAGCTTCCCTGAGCATTATCCACCTTTGGATTTTAGCATCGGCAATGGGCTCTCATTAATTTTATCTAAAAAAAATCCTGTTTTCCAACAAAATATTTTTGCATTCTTGTGAAGAAAGGTTCCTATTTCTTCAGTCTTTCCAATATTTCTTAATGTCATTTTACAGAAGATCTCTCCAATGAGTGCACAAGGAGATGAAAAGGTGACCTTCTTTCAGGTCCCATCACTAAATTGTCTAAAATTTTTTTTTCTTTCTTTTATGGAAATAGCAGCCTATTCCTTGTGATACCCCTCAGTTAACTCTTCCCTATGTTACACAGAGCCCAAGCTTTAGTAGGGGCACTAGCCTATTTAGCTTGGATAGATCTTGATTTTCCTTTAGCGCCTAAAAGTTGGATGGGAGAAGCATTTGAGTGGAATTGTGTGTAGAGTAACACAAGAGGGGCAAAAAATGCCTGCCAGGCCTGACAGTGTATGCATCGATATGTAAGCAAATAAATAACCCTCTCTGGGAAATATTACTGTTAAGTGAAGGATTTTAGGGCACATCAAGCTGGAGTAGAGCTCCCCCCTCAGCATGAGGCAGACTGCAGCCAGCCTTTTCCCACAGCAGCTTTGCTGCAGGCGTTGGGTTTTATATACTCCAAATTCATTTCACTTATTATAGTAGGTTGGGTGGTTTATGGCCATGGGGGCTGTGGAAAGAGATGTGGAGGAGGACAGTGGGGTGATGCTGTGAACAGGCATGGTAGGGGCTTCTCTGCATGCAGAGCTGCCTGGGAGAAAAAGGGGAAATGTAACCCATGATGAAATTATGGGCCAAATTAGGGAGAGGGGAGGTATTTTGGCACCAAATGAGAGGTGATGCTGGGATAATTCTTTCAGGGCCCTGAAAAAAATAAAAACTATGGGATCTGGAGGCAGATGAGGAGCTGAGGCTGTTACTAAATGTACAAGAATGAACAGATTTTTGTGGTGGTTTCTGTTGCTTTGTGTATTTCTGAGTGTGCAGGAGAATGAGGTGAAGGTCTGGTGGTGGAAACCTATGGGACAGAGGGGGCCAGTTATCCCAGTGATGCTGCAGGGGGATTAAAAATTAGAAATGCCATTCACAATAAAAAAATGTGGGGTTTTTCGCAGAGTTGCCTTCAGGCTACAGTATTTACGTAAAACCTGCCGGTCATCTCTCATCATGTGTTTCTAACAAGATGCATGTTGCTTGGCAATAAAAGCTTTCCAAAATGACTTTTTCTGTATCTTTTGATAGCAGTGAAAGTGATCCTGACATCATACTTAATGTTAGAAATGTCAGCTTCTGTATAGCATGCAAGCTGAATAAAGATCTGGGGTGGAAGAATCCTGTTACACCTTGCAAAAAAGGAATCGTGTAAATAACTCTAAAAGTCTTCTATTGAATTCAAACTCATTACCCAAGTTCATAAAATAGGCACTTTTCTGCTCTAGAAAACTGAGGGAGCCCCTGGAAAAAAATTTTACCATTTAGTTGAATGCTTTCCTTTCCCTGATAAATTATTTGCACTTGGCCTTTTTTTACGGCTCGTGTTTTGAAGACTCGCACTGAATGCAAGTTACCTGGTTACTGTGCCCATACAGGTGGCTGGTGGTGAAGGACTCTTTCCTGCTGTACATGAAGCCAGACTCGGGGGCCATTTCATTTGTCCTGCTGGTGGATAAGGAATTCAACATTAAGATAGGCCAGAAAGAAACTGAAACAAAATACGGGTTGCAGATCGACAATCTCTCTAGGTAAGAAACACAGACTTTATTTAGGCCCTTTTCAGTTTGCTTTGGCTTTTGTTAAATAGGAATCGATGCTGCTCTCCAAGAGGGGTTAACAAGGTGTGCTGGGTTGACATGGTGCAGCTCAGCTTCCTGCAGGGCTCAGAGCCTAGGCCACTGCTGGTATGTTTACACCTGCTGGGGATTTAGCCTGTAATGCAGATCATTTCAGATGTCTTAATAAGTCATTTGGAGCCTCAGCTGCTGTTTGTCCATCCTTATGGTTATTTCTCAGGCCTGGGGGTGCGCTGCCTGTTGAGTTGCACAGTCTTGTTTTGCAGCAATTGCGTACAATAATTTTCAAGGTGCTCTGTTCCCTTTATGCTTCAAGCAGGGATGTGTTCTACAACCCAGCTGGGGTATTACCGAAAAGACATGCTAGTTCGGATAAAGTGATATTTAATATTTTTATGGTAGTGTACAGTATAAATTCATCTTTTAAAAAATACAGCATTAGCTTGATCCAGCTGCCCTCTGAGCTAAGATGATGCTGTTAATTATATCTCATCTGTTTTTTATTTATTTTATGCTTGGCAGTGCAATCCTGTGGTAGTCACTCAGAGCAGCTCAGTGCTGATGTATTCTTCAACAAACAGAGCAACAAATCAAAATCCTTTTTGCTTAAATAAAATATGACTGTTACATGTGTGTTTATCAATGTGTATAGGCAGTGAGGAGCAGCCCAATTAAATATTTATGGCTTCAGCATCCTGCCCTATGCGTCATCTGTTTTACAGGTCATTGATTTTGAAGTGTAACAGCTACAGACATGCCCAGTGGTGGAGGCAAGGCATAGACGAGTTTATTCGGAAACATGGCAAGGACTTCTTCACAGAGCACCGCTTCGGGTCTTACGCAGCCGTGCGGGAGAACACACTGGCCAAGTGGTGAGGACTGTGGCGAGGCTGTGACCAGCTCAGTGCCTTGGGTGCTGTTACCTGCAGCAGGAACAGCACACACCTGCCTGTGGTACCATCTGCCCGATGGGTAGAGCTGTTAGTGCTCCGTAGCTGTAGAGACTGATAATTAGATAAGTGGCAAAAAAAATGAGGTTTCCTCCACCAGGAATGGAACAGCAGTACTGGTGACAGGAGTGCTTTGATCCTGTTACAGCTTTGCATTGCAGCTAAATGCGTTTTGTAACATCAGGTTGCATTTGAATGTGAACATCTGGGCATTTGTTATTGTAAGGATAAAAATGGTATCTTGATGCACATATAATTGGCAGAATGCTTATCAGAATTGATATTTTATCAGAAGATATTCCTGGCTTCAATTTTATCACAGTTTCTAATTCTAGAAATCCTACTTTCTAAGGGGTGAGGTTTTTGTTCTCTGGGTTATAAACTCAGAGTAACATAGGTGCTGTTGAAAACCTCTGCCTCTTTGGCCACTCCCTTCTCCATAGCTCCCTCCCAAAGCTGCTGTGCTGCAGCCTGTCTTGCCTGTGCTCCTCTGTAACCAATCATCGCTTCATGTCCTTCATGCTCTAAATTGCAAGATTTGTCCTTCTTGCTACATTGACAATGCTGATTCTCATTCTGTAGCACAGCATTGCCTTTCCAGGCACCACAAATGTGTTCTAGTGCGAACATCACTCATTGGGTAAAGAACATAATCAGTCTGGTCTTGCAGACTGGCTTTGCAACGAAAGAGAATCAGCAAAAGCAAATTTGGGTATAGTCTAAGGGTGACTGGGCTTCATGCCAAAACAATCACACAAGAAATCCATCCGTCCACAGTGTAACCTGCTTGCACTAAGCCATTCCCAGAATCGCCTCAAAAACTGGATTCTAGCTATACGCAAATCCTTGCGGTGGTCTCATTGCAGCTTCTGCCTCGCAGCAGCTACTGCGCAAGTTGTTTCTGTAAATCTAAACACACACCACTCCACTGTCCTTTCCTGAGAGCCCTACCTAGCTCACACATCAAGCAAACCCCAAGAATATTGTCTGCGGTTCGCAGGAGTACCAACTGGCACTTAATAATCTCTTATTATGCTGTTTCATTAAGCTACTAATGGCAGCATGAAGCTCTCCCTGCATGCTGTCCTGATTTTTGAAATTAAATTTGTGTTTTCTTCTGAGAAGAGAATACAAATGGCATTACACAGAAGCCCATCAGTCTTCAGCTGTGGACTTTGTTTAACAGAGTGGGGGGAAACAAATCTATGTGCTGTTTGCTTTTACAGGTATGTAAATGCTAAGTGGTACTTTGAAGATGTCGCAAATGCCATGGAAGCTGCTAAGGAAGAAATTTTCATCACAGATTGGTGGTTTGTACTTATGTAATTTGGATGTTGACCGGCTGCCTCTCTTGGGATGTTCCCAACAATGCGGCACTGTTTGGAGGCCCTACAGTATGGCAACTAGCCGTGCGGCCAGATGGTTTGGCAGCACACCCAAACATCTCCTTGTGTTGTATTCAAAGGCCTTTTCAGGAAGGTTGGCAGCAAAAGTGCATGCTTGAAATCAACAGCTTGGTTGTCTCCTTCCAGGGAAAGGCCTGAAACTGCATGAAGGCACCACCTGAATTGCAAATATTATGGCTCGAGGTGCTCATCAGGAGTGTAAATTGCTGCAAAGCCCAGGGGCACAGTTTTTTTTCAGTGTGTAAGGGAACAGAATGTAGACACTCGAACACCTCTGATAGTGCTCTTCCCATAGGATCCTGCGTGGGATCCTCCTTTCAGCACCTCCTTGCTGTCTTGGAAAGCCTTATACCAGCATCTTGGGAGGGGTGTGATTTTTGCTTTGCTCTTAAATGAGCCATGCAATGTAGGGGGAGTTTTGTCACCCCTTTGGAGCATGTGGCTGCTTAAGAACATGGCTCTGCCTGCTTCGTAACTAGTAATTCAGTATGTTTATGCAGTGCTCCAGTGCTCTGGTTCCTGTCTGAGGCAGGAACTCATAGCCTTGGGGCAGAGTTTCTTGGCTGGATGATGGCTGTGCCTTGCCTTTGGGGAGGTTAATTTGGTTGAGCCAGGCTGGATCTTGTGGATGGGATAGTAGGGCAGGCTGCCAGAGTATGGCTCAGACCTTCTCTTTAACTTTAGGCACGTTTCTGTGCTCATCTTTGTCCACGTGTAAAATGAACCTCTTGCTACTAAGCCACTGACCATTGGAACTGGGAGGATTAGTTCTTAGGTGCCAATTATTATGTGAAAATTAAATACAAGGTCAGCATTTACATGGGTAAACATGTTTCCTAACATGACCACATGTAAACCCAATGCTACTGCATCCCCATGTGCAGCGTCAGGTCACAATGCAAGAGCACAGCATTTCAGACCCATCATCTTTTGCTTAATGTTTTGTTCAGACAATTGTTAAAGTATCTTAGAATTCCAAAACTTATTTGAAACTTGGATTTTAAGATAAAAATCCTGGTGTCAGAACATGTTTTTAGGGTGTAGCTACATGCTCTATCCAAGCACAAGTTCTCGTGCTCACTACAAAAGTAAAGGAATGAAATTCTGCCACCTTGCTTTGCAGGAGTTAGAGGAGATTGCTCAATTATACCCTGTATTCCTTAAAGCTATGAATCACTAAATTGTCCTTTTGAGAGATCATATTGCTTTGTCTTTAGGCAGCCAGGAAAATCCAGCACAAAGCTATGCTACTCAGATAGCCTAAGTGCCAGGAGAGGTGAAATCCCACCTTATTTTTTATGTCTATTATTTCTTTCAAATCTATCTTGGGGTTTTCTTTCATTGTATCTTTCTTTTATAGAGTCTGAGTTTCCTGATTTATACATCACTGTTAAGCCTGGTCTCAGGTGGTGTTGAATACTAAGGCGAATGTGCTGGACGCACCCGCTGCCCTCTATAATGCTCTGTTATTAAAATACAAAGAGCATGGTGTGGAGAATCTATCACTCTGGGACATGAGCCTTTGCATCCATTCTGTATCAACTTTGATTTCTTTGCTTCCCAAGATGATTATTTAGGCCAGTGCTTTGTTTGCAGACTGCACATGACGTGGTATTTTCCACCCCTTTTTTTTATTAGGCTCAGCCCAGAAATCTTCATGAAACGACCTGTTGTGGAAGGAAATCGCTGGCGGCTGGACTGTATCCTCAAGCGGAAGGCAGTAAGTGAGCTCCAGCTGCAACCTTTACCCTGCAGAAAACCCCATGTGTCCATGCAGTTACAGGATCATAGTGGACTGGAGTGTTTGCACCATTTATTTTGGTGGAGATGAGAGTTAAAGCTGGCCAAGCCTCATTTCAGATGGCCTGTTTTGATTTGCTCCCCCTATTTGGGTTTGGAAGAGCTTGGAGGCAATAGGGTAGATCTCTGATTGCTCCTTTGAGTCCTCAGGTTTGGGTCATTTCAGTATTGCATTATGACTGCCCCAGCTGCTGTTGCTATCCGGTGCTCTCCACATGGCATATGTAATTGAGAGGTACAGGAAAGACTAAACGCTTTGTGGTGATTCTTGGTAGGTGTTTTGTACATTGCTGTGTTGTGCAGATCCTTTCTGTTGTTACCATGTGTTGTGTGTCTGTGCTGCAGCTGTCAGCCCGACAAGAAAATCAGGGTGTCATTAGCAAAAAGTCACTTGGCTTCATTCAGAGGTTCATGCTATCTCGTGATAGCTACCTCATTGGGTTTTCCATAGCTGACAGATTGCAAAGGTCCTTGCTAAAACTAAACACCAAAGAACTGATGTTCTGCCTGTTCACCCATTGTTCCTTGCTGTAGTAAAGAAGTGCCTGTTGACATTAAACATCATCCTGATGTTTTCCAGCCCCATTACCACTGGTGGAGCCCCTCTTGCTTTTGTTCAGCCTGGGCCATGCTGCCCAAAGCTCTTCATGCTATAGCTCTTTGCTACCATCAGTAATAATAAATTTTAGTGCAGCGTATAAGGCCAAAGCCTGAAAGGTTTTTGTGTTGTCTTATTTTTATTTAGAGGGAGAACTTCTGGTTAGAAAATACTTTATTCTTTTGGTAGTTGTTCTTTACTATGTGTATGTCTACTGGTTTTCTTCGTTCCTACCCACCCCTTTCTGTATTCTCATGGCTCTTGTGGCCACTAAGATGAGGCAGATCAGCTGTGTCCTCCCTCCCTGTCCCTTCTCAGGTGGCAACTGGTTATGAGGGCCCTGGTGCATTACTATGGAGAAGAAAAGTGAGGAAAGGGCTTCAGCAAAGCAGGAGGAAAAGAAAATGTACAAATACAGGCATCATCATGTTCCCCAGAGCTGGACTGTGGTGGTCAGCTTATTAACAGGAATGTGATAAATATGGTTCGGAGACTAGGACTTCCACTTGCATTGCTGTGTATCTGAGTTAATACATGCTTGTGTTAAGTAAGCAAATGCTTACTGTATGAACTTGATAAGGCTTTTTTCCTTCTGTTTTAATTTTTCCTCTGCTGTTCCTCCTCGAGAAAAAGCTCAGACCTGCTGTTGACCTGATGCCTTTCCCGCCTCTCTTGGTCAGTTCTATGCTGTTACATGCTTTTCTTTCTTGTGCAGCACTTTAAGGTATAAGCAAGGATCTGCTAGCTCTGTTTCTCTTTAAGCATTTTCATCTCAGTGAACAGTTCATTTTGTTGCTGGTTGTACTCTGCTTTCCAATAACGCATCTGGATCCAGACTGTAGAGAACATGTTTCATGGAGCCAAATGAGGCAGACAGAGAATCCAAGTGTGAAGTGTTTATGAATGTGAGCTGTACTTCAGTTGTTCACCCAACCTGTGATAACACCAGTGCTAGGAATGGTAGTTTGCTCCATGTAAGCAGTGAGTCAGAAAGCAAAGCACAGACGGGAAGACTCTTGAACTCTTGGTGTGGTAGAAGGGCAGGATTCCAGGTAGACAAGCTGAATTAGGCTTTGACACCCTGCCCTTCCAGACCAGCACAGTCCTCAACCCTCCACATGCCTATTAAAAAATACAATGTTTTTGTGCCTGTTGTTGATTTGGAAGTAGTCATTTTCTGGCAAATGAAACACCGCCACGGGGCATGCCCACTGGGTGGAAGAATTTATCTTTGTCATGTTGACACGATTTTCCTATAAATACCTTGTAAGAGTGAGGAGTGTTTTAAGGTTCGTTTCTGGAAATACTTACCAGATCTTTCACTTGTGGCAATTCTTTGACTTGACAGGATGGTCAGCAAGTTAGTGTCTATGTATGTGGTAAGGCTGTCCTGTATGTATGTATGGTGCTGCCTAGGAGTTCTCTGGGTGCAGTGGAGAGCAGAATAACATCCACAATTTGGAGACTGCCTAAGCTCTCAGAAGCAGCTTTATGGGAATAGGAACTTAAAAGGTTGTGGGAAATTTCAGCTAGCAAACTCCACTGCAGGGTTTTAAATCATGCTGATTTATGGCTACTGAAGGTGTCCCAGTGTGTGACCAGCGTGTGCTGAGGTTTGGGAAGTACTTGGAAGTTTTAAAAGTGCTTTAACAAGTGTCGTTAGAAATCCTACTGTGGATACCATTCTGGTCACTAAAAGACCATCCTTGTAGCACTGCTCATTGTACTCCAGCAGCTTGTTTAGCTCTACCAGCAGAAAGAACTTGTTTACTGGCATTGAGCCGGTTGCATCCCCTTCAGGAGAGAGATGTCCATATAACTGCGCTGGTATTGTCCTGCAGAGGTTTTCAACCACAAGCAAACCCCAGGGGAGCATGAAGCAGCAGAAAATTGAGCTTCAGTGGATGTGTGCCACATGATTAAATGTGGAGTGAATCATGTTTGCAAAATCTTACCTCAAAGGAAGTTTAAAAGGGGGTACTGTAAGAATGACCTCTTGTGGGTTTTGGCATAGCTCAGTTCTTGAATCCAGCTACTGAGCTGGAAGGCTTTCCTGAGAAGTATGGGCCCTTGCATGCTGTGGGGTCACCATGGTTTCTCCTCACTTTGGAATTGGACTGTATCCATTCATATACCTGCATAGCATGTTTTTCTCTTCTTTTCTGACAGCAACAAGGAGTGAGGATTTTTGTGATGCTGTACAAAGAGGTGGAGCTTGCCCTAGGTATCAACAGTGAATATAGCAAGCGGACGCTTATGCACCTCCATCCAAACATTAAGGTAATTCTGCATCGAGCAGCTGTATGAAAGACATTTGCATTTGTTTATTCTTGATAGTGCTGACCTTCACACCGAAATGAGTGTGAACTGGTACAGTGGTAATAGTCTGAGAAGACATAGAGTGATTACCACATCTGGCAATTTCATTTCTTTTGTTTATAATTGAACATAAAATTGCTTAGTTTAGACTTGCCAAAGCAGTTATTCATCTAATTTACAAGAAACATATTTCATGTGAGAAGCTAATAGGGTTACATCAAATGGAAAGTTACAATTTGAGAATGTCTCATTTCAGCATTTCTGTTCAAATGTAGATGACAAGAGTCAACGTTGGATGTTTGAGTTCCCATCATAGAATCATAGAATAGTTAGGGTTGGAAAGGACCTTAAGATCATCTAGTTCCAACCCCCCTGCCATGGGCAGGGACATCCATAGGAAAATACCCAGTACCAGCAGATCTCTGGCAGTACCAGCAGGCTCCAGGTCCAGCTGGGCAGGGGCCAAGGGGACTCAGCATTTTGCATGTGCTACTAACAGAATGGCACTCCAAAGAACGGCAACACAGGTGATGGCTAAGGAGTCATGCCAACAGGCCAGGTGAGCTCTCACCCACAGCACTGTGTCCTGCTGCGTGATGGAGCTTATGAACCATAAATGCATACTGGAGCAGGTGCAGGAAGATGATCAGGTCTTCTCAGAGGACCTGAGGACTTGTTCAGCCAGCCAGGGAATGGATGACTACACGGTATGAGCGTATACTGTCAACAGTGTGGACAATCGTAAATGAACAGTATTTCACTGTCCTGGCTGTTACTCTGCTGTGCTGCCACCAAGCAGAAAATGAGTTGTGGTAGACAAACCAGCAAATAAGGCTAGATCTAGTCTCTTGAAATCAGAGATGTACATTTTAATGAGCAATAAGGTATATGTTATGCATGAGGGTGGCTAACAAACTGCTAGAATAATAGATTTATTGTCACTTGATCAGTTGTCACAGTGAAGGGAAGCATCTATTCACTGTCATCTTCTCAGCAAGACTGGAAGATACATGCTAGCTGTGTAACAGGTTTTGGGAGCAGCCAGGTGAAACTCTGTACCTTTTTTTCCCAGGAAGCTGGTCTAATGGCTCTAACAAAATATATATGCTGTATACTTAGACACAGAAATTACTTTGTCATAAATGTGTCAAAAAGAATCTCATAAAGAAATGCCAAGTAACTTGCTGGGGAAAAAAACAGCCAACTTCTCATTTTACTTATGTAGCAGCAACAACCAAAGTAGTGAGTCAGATTGCCAATATGTTGTTTTCTTTAGGAGCAGGCTTGTGTTTGAAAGCTCAGCTGTTACAGCTCTACTGAAAGCATGATTTTATTTGTTGCTGTCAAGTTCCCTTGACCATTGTCCTCTTACGAACACTATTGCTATCCCAACATCAGTGACAATTGCTGCTCGGGAATACCTACATTATGAGGAAGCACCTGCCTGCCAGTAAGGCTGAGCCCAAGAAATGGGGGAGTCATGTATCTTCAGTAATTAAGGGGTCTGTGTGGATGCATCTTTAAAAACTCCAGTGTCTCCCCATCATTCCAAGCAGCCAAAACCAAGCTGGGCAGCTCTGGCTGGAGGGATGCAAATTGAGTTGTGACACTGAGCTTGAGTGCTGACTTTTCTCCCCAGGTGATGAGACACCCAGACCATGTGTCTTCCTCCGTGTACCTCTGGGCCCACCATGAGAAGCTTGTCATTGTTGACCAGTCTGTGGCATTTGTGGGTGGCATTGACTTGGCATATGGCAGGTGGGATGACGACGAGCACCGCCTGACAGATGTGGGCAGCGTGAAGCGAATGGTGGCAGTGAAGTCAGTGTCAGCAACTAACCTTACAGTAAGTGAGCTTACTCCAGCTGGTGGCCATGCTCAATATCTGCGTGTCAGGTTTGCGGTGGGAGTGAACAGGCCTTGTCCCCTTCTAAGCATAGGGCTGGGTTTAGGAGATTTAAAGAGGCATGGTAGTGGGAAGGAGAAAGTGTCTGAGCATTGAATGACTCCTGAGGGCTCGATGCTGGCCAGCTGTTACTAGGGCACATAAACAGCTGAGCTTCTGGAGCTTGGAGTAGCAGTTACAGTTTGAAGGCTGCTTTCATACTCAAACTGCTATAAATGCATGGTAAGCATTTGCAGAGTGCCCTGAACTTCTGGATACTTGGGCCCTTGGCAGGTGCCTTGCTTGCTGAACTTTCTGCTAACCTGGGTCTGTATGTAACAGCATATCTCTAAAATTTCAGAGAGGTTTAGGTTTATGAGAATTTTAAGGGGAGTAGTAATCTAGAGTAAATTTATGGAATCAAATACTGCTAGTAATACTGGGTTGTTCTGTTGAGTGCCTCCTCAGTACAGACTCCCTCTCAAGCATTCCTAGTTCCCACTGACATACGTCCTTGTCACAGGGCAAAATTTGGCTCATGGTTGTTTGAGTATTGATATTACATGATAAGCTGTAATTAAAGGGTAACCTGTCCAGACATCACCTGCAGCAATGTTTTGTGTCTTTTAAGTCTGCAGCAGAGTCTGAACATGTTCCCCTTCAGTCACAAGCTCTGTCCCCCGAAAGCCCCTTGTTCCAGAGAAATGCTGATGATGCCCCAGACACATCAAAAATGAAAGGAGTAGGAAAACCCAAAAAGTTTTCAAGGTTCAGTATTTACAAGCACCTCCATAAACACGGCATGCACCATGCTGACAGCGTCAGCAGCATCGACAGTGAATCAAGTAAGTAATGTTTTTTAACTAAACAACATAAATAAAGCGTGAGTGGAGGTGGGTGGGTGCCTGTGCATGCAGATTCACATAATTTCTAGGGTAACGTGTCCTTTTGTAAGGAAGGAAAGCTGATGAATTTCTTAACTCTCCGAATAATAACTGTTGTCAATACATAAATTTGTGTCACTGCAAAATGTACAGGGAAGGTTTTGATTTGAGTTTCATTAATTAGCAATTGTCATAAATCATCAGATGACATGATGTAGTGTACATGACACCTAATGTTTATATTGTTGGAAAATTGACTCTTTCCTTTTTCAACTTGTGTTTATTATAACAAGCAAAACAGTTTCTGAATACGATTATCTCTCATAGGCCAGTGTTACCTAGGTTTAAATCAGTTCACTTAAATGGAAGTATTCACACTTCACCTGCTTACTAGAGAGGAGATACTATTCAACAGTTGAATATTTGAACACAGCTTTTAATTCTCCACATTAAAAACCACTTCAGAGCTAAAATTACATTTTGTTACTGACATTTGTTCTAGCATGAAGTACTTCCTGAAATCTGTTCCCTGAAGTCCTCCGTTCTTAAAGCTGTATATTGGTTGTGATGGGAACCTACTTGAGTTTCCACCAACCCCTGCAGATTTTCCTCCTGCCTCTGGCCAGAGGAAGCCTTGGTGGAGCATTGTTTGCCTTGGTTGCAGTTGGCTCAGGACATATCAATGGCTTCACTGCTTCAATATATCTGGTTTAAAACCAGCTAGGTCTTGAATTTGGTCCTTTGCCTATTGGTCACTTGTAGTTTCAGCAAACTGACATCTTGTTTGAGCTCCTGACATGCAAGGTGTCTTCAGACAGGATCCAGGCACCAATGTAGTTGGTTGACGTGTGTTTTTGCTGTGAATAGAGCATCTCGACTTCCTGCAGGTTACTATAACCCCACTAGAAGTCAACCAAATATAATCCAGAGTTTAAAGCCCCATCTGAAAATCTTCCATCACCACAGTGAATCCAAACAGGGGCTCACAGAGCCTCGGGAGGGTAAGTGGAAGAAGGCAGAGGTGCCTTCAGGCTTTAGCTGCTGATGTGCTTGTGTTATAACTATGGTGAGAGTTAGGTTGAGTGCCAGGATCAGCCTTTGCTGCTTGTTGATTTCCCAGCATCTTCAGCACCCCTCTGAGGACATCCTGACAGAAGTCTTCTCCAGAAGCTACAAAAACTGTAGCATAAATAAATAATAATTATAAAAAAAACCAACCAAACAAACAAAAACACCACCCACAACAGCAACAAACCCTGAACAAATCAACATTATTTGCAATAACACCACGGAACAGTTAAGGAAATAGCTCTGATTCTGGCCTATGATTATTTCAGCAGCTCTCATCCTGCAAAGGAAGGGGCTTGTTACTGGAATATGGAACTTCCGCAATGGGTACTTCAAGTTAAACCTAATGCAGGAAGACATGCAGGGAAAGGACACAGCAAAGTGTCTGCTGACAGACCTATGTTTGGTTGGAAGACTTGGGCCTTCCCTTTTGTCCCTCATTGAAGTCAATAAAAGCATACTTAACTGAGAAAGGATTTTCTCTTAACTACTGTCCTGTCCTGATCTCTGGACTGATGTTGAAAGGGCCTGTTTCAGTACCTCATAGGGATCCCGTTGAGTTCTGATATGGGGTGAGGAGCAGTTACTTGGCATCTTCCTCATGCTAACGTTTTCTGCTAAGGCCTTAATTACCAATTGTAAAATACTGGTTACAAAGTAGTGGTAGGTAACAAGGAAGAGAAGCATTTGCTTTGTGGAAATTAATTGTGGTCTCCCCTGCGGTCACCTCATGCTCATTCGTGAGTCAGCATACAGTCATCAAAGCTCAGTACATGAAGTGTGTTTTAGCCACACAGCATGTCCCACCCATTCCCATTTGAGCATGCTGAGTCAGTGATTCCCCAGCTCCACCTGGACTCTCACTAGAAACTCAAGCTTCCTGATGCAGCTGTGATGCTTACCTGCTGCATGGTGTTTCTGGCATGGCTTGGCTTAGCTCAGCGGAGTTACAGCAGTGCTGGCAGGGCTTGCTTTGTGTGAACCAGTCTTGTTGCACTGCTGCCAATGTGTATTTTGTTGACTGTTGAAAGGGGGTTGTGGTAAGGGGTTTTCATGCTTACCTGTTAATGTGGTTGAGTTAGAAGGCTTCTGCTGCTAGCCTGTTACTATGTGATTATTTCAGTAGTATTTGGTACAGTAGATGAAGACTGCTCTCAGGGTCAGTAAATAATGCTAGTTAAATGTTTATGGTCTAGGCCAATGTTTTTGGTTTCCTTAAAAATAGAGGGAAAAAAAATTCACTCTGCACCAAAATATGCGCTGTAGAAGAGGGATCCTGTTAGGACGGAATATTTTAGACTATTTTTAATCACCAATTTGGAATTCAGAATCCATTTGTTTAACATGTAAAATTGTATGAAAAGATGACATTGTTACTTGGAAATACAAAATAAAACATTAGTGAAGGAACATGATTAAATCATTTCATTCTAGTTAATAAAGACTAGCTTCTGTCAGATGAGATATACCCTCCTACAGAGGCAAAGTTGTAAATACTCCAGCAGGGAAGTTGGAATTACTTCATTATTATTGTAAGATATATTAAGTGGATAATTTATTTAATGTTTCTGTACATATATCCACTGAGGTCAGTCACAGCTGGGACTGGACTGCCACATTTAGGTGTCATTCATTGGACTGTGGAAAAAACAAATGATTATAGGGTGAGTTTTTCAGTGTAGTGTATGGAGAATTTAGCATCTGCTTCTTGTTTCCATAACAGACTCCTATATATAACTAGTTCTGATGGTATAACAAATTCTAAAATAGGGAAGAAAAAAATACTAATATACATCTTTTGAAAGCATCAGGAAGAGTAGGGAGAAATCGGCTTCAGCTGACTGGGACTGGGAGGTCCTACAAGTGCTGTTCCATCGCAGAGAATCTCTCACCAGCAGTGTGAGATGGACAGACATAACTTTGGAGTGTGTGGATTTGTTGTCTTGTTTGCCTGTGACAGATAAAGGATCCATCCGCAGCTTGAAGACAGGTGTTGGCGAGCTGCTTGGGGAAACCAGGTTCTGGCATGGAAAAGACTACTGCAACTTCGTCTTTAAAGACTGGGTTCAACTTGACAAACCTTTTGCTGGTAAGTGGCTTTGCACCGTGGAAATCATTACATTCCCCCGAACCCTCTTTTGCATCTTTTCAGCCTCAAACCATATTTTTTGCTCTTACTGAGACAGAGGTAATGAGACAATTTTGATTTGGCTGCTAGGAGGGAGCAGCAGAACTGTCTTTGAGAGGTTCTAGGGCCAATTATGCCGTTACGGTCCATGGACTTGGACTGCAGGTGATTGCATGATGAGTATTCTGCACAGCCCTCAGTGCTGTGTCCCAGAAGCTTCCGTTTGAGGGGGGCATGCCATGCTTTTCCACATTCATGTCTTTTTTTTTCTGAGAAGGCCTAAACATGCTGTCCTATCCTGTAGACTTCATTGACAGATACACCACCCCAAGGATGCCCTGGCATGACATCTCCTCCGTGGTACACGGCAAAGCAGCGCGGGATGTTGCCCGACACTTCATCCAGCGCTGGAACTTCACCAAGGTGGGGTGTGGGCGTCACTGCTGGGGACACAGAAACGAATACAGCCCCTGCCTCATCCACGTGCCCTCCGCTTTAATTTTTAATGTTATCCTGCTGTGTTGCAGTGTCATCAAGTTGCATTTGTTTTCTTTTTTCCCCGGGCAGATTATGAAGCCCAAATACCGATCCCTGTCCTACCCATTCTTGCTGCCAAAATCTCAGCAGACTGCTAATGAGTTGAAGTATCAGGTGCCCGAGGCTGTTAATGCCACAGTCCAGGTGGGTGCTGATGGTCTGCTCACATTCTCCTAAGACAGCCCGTTTTGCATCTTTCCAGCAGGAAATGTTGATGCCTGACAGACCCTCTGCAGAACTTCAAATTATAAAATTACACAGCATAGGTGGTCACATCCTAAATTACAGTAAAATAATGCAACTTTCAGTAGAAATGCATTAATTTATACCTCCACCTTTGAGGTAAGAGGACCAAGCTGTAAGCAGTACTCAAGCTGTGGGAACATCATGACTTTGTATGGCTGTGTAATTTGCTATTTTGTTTTCTGCTGCTCTTCTAATGCCTAACATTTATATTTTATGTTTTGGGAAGGCCTGATGGGTTGAGGTTGCCCACTGAATATTTATCTCAAATCTTAGAACAGTCTAACCAGGCCCCCAATGCTTCAGTTGAACATTTGGTGGTCACCTAGAGCCCAGCATTAAGTGGAATCTCAGAGATGTTGCATTGAACTTCATCTGCATTTTATCATGGAGCCATTCAGCCCTGTGGGTGCTTTGCAGTTCTGCACACTCAGCCCACAGTCTCATTTGTGACAATCATCCTCACAGTCATAGTTTCAGAGATACCTCTGTCTAAAAACGCAGCTAGCTAGACTGAGTGCATATATTGAATACTACTGTTACCCAGCAGACACATGGACTTGTGGAAGAATATAGTCAAAACAGTTATGCTGAAGCAGCAAAACAATTGTGTGTCTCTGTGGATGAAAGATGTACAAAATAAGAGCAATTAGACCAAAACCAGGCAAGATGCCTGCCTTTTCTCTTTGTAAAAAGTGGTCTACCCAGATATCAGCAACACTTGGGGAAGCTTGGTGTAATAAGACACATTTTTCTCGGTTTCTGGGCTGCCAGGGCATTGTCTGCTCCAAGCCGCGTAATGTGAGGAATGGCCAGGGATCTTGTCGTGGATTTTGGGTGTGTTACACCGGCCTCCAAAACAATGCTTGTTAAACAGCTTGTTGAAAAATAGTCTCACTTCAGGCATCCTCGTGCTTCTCTGTGGCTGTAAATGCCTCCCCAGCTGCGACTGTGACACCAGCTTTTTGGGAAACTTTGTTCTCCTGCATGTGAGGAGGCTTGTGTCCCCATAGCATGCTCTAACCACAACATAAGCCTCAGCTTCTAAATTGTGGGGCTTGCTGTAGCAAAAAGTTAGGATCTGCTGATTAAGAACTGGAAGCAGTCCCTTAAGGAGAAATGGAACTGAGCACTGTCTAGGTCCAGCTTTCCTTTAGTCTATACTGCAGAGCTGCTGGCTCAGGGCATCAGCCTGTGGAAAAGGAGGATGAAACTCAATAACTGTTAAATGCTGCATACACCAGTACTGAGTAGTGGGTGAGTTGTTGAAAACTAGCCTTGTCACAGCATTGCTGGGGTAATGCAAATAACTGATATGTTCCCAGAAATGAGGGGCTGTTTCAGTGATGCCATAAAAAGCAAAAAGAGAGCAGGTTTGTCTTGTAGATTATTCACTTGAAACTGCCTTGCTCATTTCTAATTTATGTCAAATTGCAGCTTTGAGAGACTTGTCAGGGTAGCCCAGTCCTGCTTAGAGACAGATAAATAAAACCATATGATATTAGTCTGAAAACATGTTGCCCTGCAATGTACCAGCCTTCTCAGTATGAGGGAAGACAATAAAGAAGAGCATTTGCAGCACCAGGCATGGTGGAAATGGCGAGGGTGGCTCCTCTGTCTAGGCTGGTGCACCCTGCCCGAGTACAGTCTTCCTTGACACTGGATACAGGTTCCTTGACTCTGGGCTGCTTGCTTATGATTTCTGGATGATCTCCTCAAGCTCTGAGCCATGGTTTTGCTTGCACATACTGTAATATTGGCAGTCTTCTCCATAATGTTCACACTGGCCTGGTTTCCATCGGTCCTCAGATGACGAAAGTGTCCTGAAGCATCCCTGTAGTCCCTGCTGCGGGTCAGTGAGCGGCTCGAGCTCTTCTCCTGATGAAGGTTTCAGATTTGGTTGCCACAGGAGGTGGTGAGAGGGAAAGACTGGATCTACACACACATATACCTTCTCCTGGTTCGCCTCTTTCTGGAGCTCCTGGGGTGCGCATCAGGGTGTCCCTGTGCATCTTCTCCTTTCCTGCAGTCACAGGAGTATCAACCTCTTGCCTGTCCAATATGGTAGTTTTGGGCCAGAGGGCTGCTCGTGCTCATGTCTCCTTCCAGTGGTACAGTGCAACGCAGAAATCAGAAATACCCTAAAACCTTTCACTAACTTTTTATCCAGAAAAACTAGAACAATATTGTTTTGATACTGAATCCCTTGGCTGGCTGACAGCCGTGCCCATGTTATTCCCATTTTGGTGTTGTGTAGGGACTTTAGAGGTAGAATTTACTGTCCTGAAGCAAAACCCAGCATATAGTGCGGGTCCTGGCTGTGGGGTGATTGAAGAAAGTCTGGCTGCTGTTTTTCTTGTTTCTGAGCTTGTTTGGAATCTGTCTTCAATTGTGGGCAGATCAGAGGAAGGGAAAACACAAAGTATCTGGAGATTGCAACACTGCTGCAATGGCTGAGCCACTGACTTGTCAGCAGCACGTTTTGACCTCGTTGAACCATCTGGTTTTGCTCTCCTTTATCAGACAAGAGGAGCAGGAAAGCGTTTTCAGGCAGGTGAGGACCACAGGAGTGGCCCTGACAAGGGCAGGGAGGATGAGTGCAGTGTGTATGGGAAACAGTGTGGAGGTACAGGCTGGGAAGAAGGAAGGGAGCCTAGCAGCTCCATGGGTTAGTCAGACATGGTCTTTTGCCCTCTTTCCTTTGAACTTCTGGGCTTTGCTTGCAATAGCAAAGTGATTGCACATTGATTTTTTGCAAGAGTCAAATAGCTAAAGGCAATGTCAGGGTTTTTCCATCTATCTCCATTCCAGGGTTTGCAATTATCGGCCAAAGCCAGCACTGCAAAAGATGTGATGTGAGGCAATATCCAGTTCCTGATGCAAATGCAATGAAAATTTAATGCTCTGGCAGTGGCTAATGCCCTTACCTCTTTGAAGTCTGCATGAGAGCTTGCACTGCTCAGGAGTTATGCACTAGCCCACAGCAAACATCAGAATTGTTACTGTCGTATCAGTAAAAGAAGTTAGAGGTGACAAGCTTGGCACAGCCTTCCGCGGAGGTATTGAGAGGTCTGAGGAAGAGGAGAGGAAGGAGCATGGGGACACCATCTGTTGTACCTGGTGCAAGATGTTTGGGTGATGCTGAGCCAGCTTTTCAGGACAAGCGACGGTACATGGTTGTGGTGTGATAGTCCTGTAAGACCAGGCAGCCTGGTGTGAAGAGCAGTTGGGGTGCTGATGTGTGGAGGGATGAAGAGGAAGGCAGGGAAGGGCAGGTGGATGATACGCTGGGAAGCCATAGTGCTGGAAAGGGATGGTCCTGTGTGATAGTCCTGTTGCATCAGGTGGCATCCCTGATTTAGAATAAACTTGTCTCCTCACAGTAAAGTTGTCTTTCAAAGCAAGGGGCTTTGGTATTATAAAGGTCCCAATTCAGAAAAGTACATTTATTCCTCATCCACAGCAGTTTCAGCTCTTGCTGCAGTAAATGAGGGTGTGGAAGTTACTTTGTTTAGTGCAGGGCTCAGCAGCTTATCTTAAAAAAAGAGAAGCAGCTCTTTGGAGTGCAGACAAAGTTAACTAGCAAAAAGGATTAAATATCAGTACTTTGCACGCTAGGAAGCTTTCTGAAGCACAATTCCAGATTGTATTTGTTGGAGGTACCCAGTCCACAGGGACATGCTTCATGGCCCCTGGTTTTCACTGCAGCAGGAAGAGGCAGGTAGGAGGCAGCTGCTCATTGCTGGCTGTGCTGGTGAAGGTGTAAGGGCTCCAAGCTCCTGTCCATGCTGCACGCTGAGCTGTGTGTATAGAAGAATTAGACTGCTCTTTACCCAGAAAAGCTGTTTATCTGTCTTTATTAATGCACACAGTGGAATTCTGTTCAGGAGCTCCATCTGCTGTGGTGTTCGGTGGGGTTTCAGCAGTGCCCAGCCTGAGGTGTGTGGGAGAATGCAGCTTTGGCTTTACAAACCAAATAGGTGAATGAAACCACACAGGCATGAGCAGCATCATCTTGCGTATGTCTATGCAAGCAAAGGGCAGCTGTTGGGGACCAGTAGAGGCTGTGAAGGCTCTTGTGTTTGGGCTGGTTCCCTCCCTCGAGCATCTGTGACCCTGATGCTCAGTTTGGGAGGCTGCAGCGTGTGCCCTTCTGTTGGCCAAGACAGCAGCTAAATGGCAAGAGTAGCAGGATCTGTTTTTCAGTGACCTGTGGGAGAAAGCCCCTTCTGTCCAGTTAAAGGAACTGGCTCAAGAGTTGTGTGGTACTTAACAGCAGTGCCCCCCAGTGCCTCCTCCACAGATGCTCTGGAGACAAGAAGATTGGTTTGGTTCAGGCATACAGCACCTGGACCAAAGGGCTATTATCTATTGGTACACTACTGGTGATGACAATATGACAGCAGAGCTCAGGGTGAGGGTGTTAGGGGGACAGGGAGAATAACATGGAGCCAAGCAGAAGCTGGACACAGAGAATTAAAAGAAATCCAGTGGAGAAATATCCAGGGAAAAATGTTGCGTCCTGAAAGAGAGCAGGATTTTGCACATACTGACACATACGTTTCACAGATCCTCTCAGCCTTTGGATCTTGTCCTGTGTGTGACTGGCTCTGAGTGCTGGTATAATGGCTGTAGAAAGCTATTTTTAGGGCTAATGTTTCAATATTTTTGTCTTGAGGATGTTTAAAGACAGACACTAATAATGAGTAATAGTTTCCCTGAGCATGTGCTCTGTCTCACTTAATTAAAAACTACACTTCCATCTAGGAAAATGTCACTTGGGGCATAGTGCGGTTGCTTCTTGACTCAAAGCGCCAGAGAGGGAGATGCTGTGGCATCTCTGGCTGTTGGGGATGGGAAGTTGTCTGCTGTGGGGCTTGCTCAGTCTGACTGAGAGCATGAACAAAGGTTCTTTCTCATACTGGTTTGGCTCTCTTGCACAAGAACTGCAGTAGGCACGGGAGAATGTGCCCTGGGCATCATGCAGTATCTACTTGGAAGGGGGACTTACAGTGAAAATTAATGGTTAAGTATGAGCAGCCAAACTGCCATGAATTTTTAAAGCTGTATCATAGCAAATGGGATGGCTTATGCAAGAATTTGGCAGAAATAGTAAGTGACCTCTAGTGCTCAGGGCAAAGCCACGTCCTGCTTTATCAGACTGTGTAATGATGTAGCCTTTTTGTGGGAAAAAGACATTGCCCCAACTGGAAACTGTACAGGAGATCACTGTTTGGATGTGCACGCCTAAAGCTTCAAAATGTAGTTGTTTTAAAAGCAGTTTGTCGTTAAGACCTTAAGCAAGAACAGAACTCCTGTGCTACTTCTGTTCATCTAGAGCTGCCTAGGTGGGACAGCAGTAACACAGCAATGGAACAGAGTACTTAAGTTTTAATCACCACATTATTAAGTATTAATACTATTTTTGAGCAGCTTTTCTTCTTATTACCAATGCAGTATAAATGGTAACTGTTGTACATATTAACTTACTAGTGAAATCCTGAGAGGCAAATGGTATAAGGGAAGAGCATTGCCTCTTAAAGAATTCAGTTGCAATGCTATGGTGTCCTGGATGGGACAGAGCTGAAGGTGTTCATCTCTTGCTTTCCAGGTGATCCGTTCTGCTGCTGACTGGTCAGCTGGCATTAAATACCACGAGGAGTCCATCCACAATGCCTATATCAGTGTGATAGAAAACAGCAAGCACTACATATATATAGAAGTGAGTAGCAATGAGGGAAAGCAGGAGCGTCCTGGTGCTCTGGGTATGGCTTGCAGCCATCAGGAGGGTGATGCTACTTCTTGAGGTCTGGTCTTAATTTTTTATGAATTTAGACGCACGTGGATATTAATACAACATCTGCTCTGAATTTTTGGATCTGTTTCTATTAACTTCAGTGGTCTTTGAACCCGGCTGATGGGTATGTACCCTGACAGCCTTCTGACCTTAAGGTGGAAAAAAGTAGACATCTGTTTTATAAGCCTGTTTGTGAAACTGCCAGCAACTTTCATGGCCTGTGCAATAGTCTTCTGTGCCCTCCATGGCTTTGCAGTGTCCCCTGTTCAAACCCAAACATCTCACTCACAGAGCTGATCTTGCATCTGTACAGCCTTGAGCAGAAGGAATCTCCTATGTTGGAGTGACTCTCAGAGCTGGCTGGCTGGCTGGAGATGCTTATTCTCCTCTTTTTCTCTGTCTTTTCCTCCACCCCAAGCCTCTTATTTGGTTGCTTGTTACATGAGTTTTCTAAGGAGTGTGATTAATAAGGACTAATTAATTCTCTAAGTGAGCACAGGCACACATGGTTTAATGATAATTTTTGAAAAGCATCCCCTGAAGTGGCACACAAGCCAGCTATCTTTTGTGGCTCTTGGTCTGAAATAAAGCGTGCAAATATCTTTTTGTTCCTTGCTGAGGTGTCTGACAGTAACTTTGCTTGCTTTTCCTGCAGAACCAGTTTTTTATTAGCTGTGCTGATGACAAAGTTGTCTGGAACAAGATTGGGGATGCGATTGCACAGAGGATTCTTAAAGCTCACAGGTAACCTGTTAACAAGGCAGTGGAAGTCTTCCAGGTGTATTTATATGGTGTGGTGTAAAATAACATCTTAATGAACATAACTGTACAATAGCTTTCTCAGAGCAGAACCAGTGTGGTCCAACATCTGCTTGCATTTGCGGCAGTGAGACTCTTGTGGTTTCTTTGCATCCACAAAGTGTTTTTTCTGGACTTACCGTGGTGCAAGTACATTTTAAACTATGGAACGTGCTTAAAAGCGAGTCCTTTATACTCTGGTTCAGACACACCTTTGCTTCATAGCCAGCCAGTCTTGAACTCTGTGTGTGTGGTAAGGCAAGTTAACGGGTAAGAAGATTGAACTAGGTTTTGTGGTTTATTCAAATTATCTGTGGACAGGATTGGCTTCAGATAGAGGAAGCAAACACATTTCAAGGATTTGACTGTGGGGCTCAGCTATTGTTTGAACAACTTTTTCTGGTAAGTGCTGGAGGGTATTTACAACCCCCGTTGCAAGGGAACCATCATTTATTCCTGGGTGGATCAGATCCAGCCATGTTCTAGATACTCCTTTTACTTCAGCACACTTAACCCCTTGTTAACATTACTATCACAGGTACTTGTTAATTATCAATTAATAATTAATGAAAATATAAAAATTAATTTATATTAAAGCTTGTTTTTGTTTCCATCCTGTACAGCCTTGTGTAAGGTTGCTCTTTAAGGTACATTGATGTCATAGTCTAAACCTGTATCCTGGCCTTGCTGGGCTGGTACACAGAACTTCTTTCATCTCTCACATGCTTTTTCACCATGCATGGAGACATTTCTTGGAACTATTGTTTTTTTCCATATTGTAATTGTCCAGAGCTATGCAGGGAATGCTTTCCCAGAGGTATTCTCTCCAGAGTCACAGAAATTTCTCTCTCTTTGACACTTGAGCTTGGAAATTCCCACTTGGGTAGAGGCAGCTAACCCCGGACATGCAGTCACCAGGGAACAGGCAGAATCTTCAAGGCCACAGGAGCTGCCATGAGCCAGGCTTTGTTCAGAGGCACTGTGGAAAGAGGAGCACTATTCAAACTGGGAGAGCATGGGTGTTATCTGCTATGGCATTAACAACAGGGCAGAGTAACAGGGTGGAGTTGCTGGTAATCTGAGCTGCAGTGTATAGCCCAAATAATTGATACTAGCTAAGGATTAAAAGATGGGGTGGATATTCTTACACAGGGTAGATGAGGAGTGGTGCCAGTGCTGCTGGAAATGGTGCTGTGAATGTTTGCATTGCAACCTGGAGGCTTGCAGGCAGCCGGATACAGCATCTCTGTGCTGGTTGGTGTCCTCCTGGAAAGCCACTCCTGACTGCCTTTCCTGCCTTTGGGAGCTCATGCTATGGGCCCTTTGCATCTGTTGCCTGCTTCTAACAGTGCTACTGAGGTAGCAGCAAATTCTTCAGGTAATCTGTTAAGATTTTCCTGTTATGTAAAGCTTATGTAGTGGGTGTCTTTCTGTCCAGATGTCAAAAAGTCTGGCACAAAAGGGAGTCACACCAATTCTTCAGTGACCCATTTTCAGATGTGATGCTCACATCTGTATTACTCCAGTTTTATGCCAGTATTGTGCCAGCATAATGTTGGTGATCTCACTAAATATAAGATTCAAATTCTGCATGCTCCAGAGTGCTTGGTATTGCCCAAGATTAAAAGTAAACTCAGACATAAATGGTTTGTGTCATCATCAAAATGCTCATGTTCCAACTGCCCTGGGAAAACAGGGTAAGTGGCACACAGATGTTTAATTGTAAATTAAGGTCTTTAGTAAAGCTTGTATACTTCTCACTCTTCTAGACCAAATATTTGCTACTGATGTAACTAGTAATATTCTGTTCTTGGTTTCCTCTTTTTTGTTTTTTAGGTATTGTTTTTTTTCCATGGGTGGCTCTAGCTAGTTCAGTAAACACTGGGCTTTGGAGAAACAAGCTGCTTTTTGGGGAATGCTTTTGTTGGTAGATCTTTTTCATGATACAAACAGGCTTCATTTCAAAGTCTCTTGTGTACGATTAAGACTTCATTAGCTGTTCCTGGGGTCAGCTGACAAATTAAGGCTAGTTTATAGTGCATCATGCAGTATAAGGAAGCACTGGTTGAAATAAAAGAAACACAAGCCCTCGCTGTCTCCCTCCTAGCTCAAATGAGACCCCAGTGCTTCATGATTCCCGTGCCCTTAAATTCACAGGCACGACTTGCCCGACGAAGCTATACTTTAACCAAAAGCTGCAAACTGGCTTATCTTCAGTCTGCTGCTGAAATGGTTTTGTCCTGGTTAAACTGTGTTTGCCATCTAGTGGCAGCACCCTGCAGTAGAGCATCCTCATCCGATGCACAGGGCCGGGGATTGCCAGTACCCCAGGGCGCCTGGAAAGCGCTGGCAGAGCAGATGCGTCTAGCTTTTGTCAGCAAAGAAAACCCAAAGGTGGGCTTTAAGAAAAGCCCCAAGCAGTGCCACAATTGCAGCTTTTGTTCTGAATCAGATCATGGTTATAGAGTATGGCTTAGTCTGGGGGAAATCTGGGAATGAGGTTTGCGGGTTGTGATGTATTAGTGATATACTTGCCTTCCTTGAGTGATAAATGTTTTTCTTGTGCCCTGAGCTTCTTCCAGCCTTTGTGATGTTTCTGGCTTCTAAAAACCAGGATGAAGTGAGAACATCATGTTAGATTTCGGTTTTCTGCCTGTGATAGCTTCGTAATCTTAGGCAGTTATACACACCAGTTTCAAGCAGTATTGCCGTGACTGGGCTATGGGGTGCTCAAATGAGTGACAGACATGATCTGTAAAACAATCGCTATGCCCTTGAACTCTGGTGAAAATGTGTTTCTTTTCCTTTAGCTTCTTTTGCTATCTGCTTCTCCTCCTGGCAGCCTGAACACACACTGAAGTACTGCTGGCAGGTGATGAAGATATGTAACTGGAAATACACTTCATACTTTTTTGCTCTCTTAAAATTTGCATAGTAGCTGTGGATGAAAACCAAGTTGGTTAGTGCAAGGAAAGTGAAAACAGGAGGCCTTCACCTTGCAGGAAGCTGTAATATTTGCAGGCTAATATTCCCCCATACTCTCTTTTCAGGGAAAACAAGCGTTTCCGAGTGTACGTGGTGATCCCGCTGCTGCCTGGGTTTGAAGGAGACATCTCGACTGGTGGGGGGAGTGCCCTGCAGGCCATAATGCACTTCAACTACAGGTACTGCAGGCAGCCCTGCTGCAGGCAGGCTGTCAGAGACCTCCCTCGTCACCTCTGCTTGCTGCAGGTGGTGCCCAAGGCTCCAGCCGCCATCCATCCACGCAGCATCACACTAGATGCTGTCCCCATGCACACAGTGTTTGGAAAAGCAAAAAACTATAGCTTTCATTTAGTACTTATAGCTCATGCATTTGCCAGCCTTAGGGTTCGCATCAGGAGGCGAGGCAATGCTAGCTGAGTTGGGGAAGTGCGGTGGGTAAAACCCAGTGCTTTCTGCAGGCAAACACCCTCACAGATCTGGGGAAATCCCACTCTGCCCTGGCACAATGGGTTCCCCAATCCTTTACACAAACCCACCAATTCCTGACTCTCAGTTACTGTCCATGTGTGGCATAACATTTTCATTTTAGCTCATCAGACCAGGACCTCTTCATCTCTGAGCTCTTTACCCTCCCACTCTACAGTCATGCTCTCCTGTAGGCACTTCCCATGGTGCTTGTTACAGTTCCTTCTGGCAGCATCCCCATCACCACTGGAGCCAGAATGGAGCTTGCAGTTCTGTAGGTTCCTTAGCCAGGCTTTGTCTCCAAATCTGCCTTTTTGGCCAATACTTTGCCTGGCTCTTGCTAGCAACAGCATATTCCCCAATGTCATTCCCCTGCTCCAGCATGGATGTGTCTGAGGGACTCATGCATCCCTAGTTGCAAGCCTCATGGGAAGGAATGAGACACAGTGGTGCCAGGTAGCCCTGTGCTAGAAATGGGCTGTAGAGAAAGGCAAAATGGTCCAAGGCAAGATGGTTTTACTGGAAAGCTACTGTGTTGTGGTATGTCTGTGGAGACAGAAGAAATCTTCCTTGTGCAGTAGGATCCCTGCAGACCAGCAGACATCCAGAAGGATGAGTGGGACAGGAGACACAAGCAGAAGGAAAGCAGCATGTCTCTCTAATTAGGCCCTTTTGCCTCAGCTTTCTTCTGCAAGGGCAACCACAGGTCTTGAGAAATTGCCCATGGGTTGGGCTCTTTTGAATAAGATGCAGGCTGTGGCTTTTCCAGCCCAGCCATACTCATGCAAACTCCCTGACCTGGTGTTCTGCGCATGTTATTTTCTTAATGCAATTTCACATCCAGACCTGTGGCACAGACAGTAGCACCCCTGTTTGTAAGACATTTATCATCGAGGTGTGCTCTAGAAAGCAAAAATGCTCCCCAGCTCCTGTGCAGATTGGTACGAGCTCTTATAGGAAATGAGCAGTCCATGATACATCAACAGTCATTCAGGGAAAATGTGTGTTCTGGAAGCACCGTGTTTCTTCTGCTTGCACAGGGTATTTAAGAGGCATCTGTGTTTGTGATTTACCTTGCCTGGTTCTGCTTCAGCATATGCTGTTGCCTTGAGTCACGGTGGTGCTGACGGCTGCCTACCTTCTTTCCAGGACCATGTGCCGAGGAGAAAACTCAATCCTGGGCCAGTTGAAGACAGAGGGTAAGAACTTTATTTTTCTCCTCTATGTTTTTTAGTCTTGGGTTGCTGCTGTTCAGTGTCTATGTCTATGACACATAAATCAGATTCTCCAGCTTCTTATTAGCATGGCTTGCTGTGACTGGGGCATCTCATAGCGTCATGTGCTATGGGCTCATGGGGCTGGTGAATGACCTCCCTCTGCTGTTATCCCATGGCAAGGTCTTTTGGAACATGCAAGCTGTGGCCAGTTGTCAGACTTCATGCTTGGATGCAGCCCTGATCTGGAGGAGGGGAGGACCCCAGGGAGAAGACAGCAGAGGTTGCAGCTGCTCAGGATCGTGTTGTTTGAAAAATGTCCTGGGGGCCCGCTTTTGGGAGTGACAAGTCTTCAGCCTCCCCTGTGAACCCCACCCTGCATGTGTTTCTGTCAGTTGTCAAACACAAAGAGGGAAAACCTGCCTAAGCAGGATGCTGTTTCTGAGCTGCTTCCTTGCTGTGAGGGTGCCAGCTTGAAATCAGAGCACCATGAAAGCCTATATATCACAAATACCAGGGGTGTACATAATGCCTCATTCCTTCTGGGTCTTTGCATACATCTGAACTGCAGAGAAGTACATTAGGACATATTTCCATACTGTGCATGGACAAAACACCTGCTTCCAGCTTCCTTTCTGCAGCATTTGCAGAAGGGCAGTCGCACGGTCCAGTTATTTTAAGACATTTGGATCAATTGTGAGGACTTGGCATGCTGCACAAGGGAGATCGGGGGTCATTTCTTGCCATAGTGGAAGTATTCAAGCAGGCAGTGGATCAGAGCAGTGCAGGAAGCCCACAGGCAGCTTGTAAAGTCTATTTATGAACTAATTTCCATTATCTGTTTCTTATTTAAGTCAAAAGTGAATTGTTATTTATATGGGTCTTTTATCTTTCTTCTCTTTTCCACCTTCCTCATTCCTCATCTTGTTTAATTTTCAGTTGGAGATAAGTGGATAAACTACATATCGTTCTGTGGACTTCGAACATATGCTGAGTTGGAAGGAAAACTAGTCACAGAGCTCATCTATGTTCACAGCA